>NW_028136529.1:0-1200000 GCF_964662115.1 Mustela nivalis
AGACGAGATTTGTTCTGATGGGTGCCTCAGGAAATCCCCTCTGCTGGTATTGGAATCCAGGCTTTTGAGGAGACATGCCTGTAAACCAAATCAATGGATCCGATAATGGCCTCGGGTCCTGTCTGGTTCAATCTTCTTGGTATGAGTGGAGGTAGATGAGAGGAGGAAGATGCTCAGCTGGTATCAACCGCCCTTTTTTGTCCCGGGCGACCTACACTATTGGGATGGCCTCAGGGACTTTGGAGGGTTCTCCTAATTTGTATGATTTTGGACAATGGAATGGGCAGAATTCCCATGGATTGGGTGGGGGCAGTCCTAATTTGTGGCTCCAGGGGCCCCAGCCTGGAGGGAGTGTGGCCCAGGACTTTGAGGACAGAAGACTGAAAACACAAACTCAGCTTAAGTTTGGGGACGTAGGTATGGCACGCCCGATCTACAAACCATGAGATGAACTCTTCAGGATATGAAGAATGAGCGAGTCTGAGGCGCTTGCTCAGGCTTTTGTCTCTGGATTTTGTTTCAGCGATGGCCGTGGAATGTTGGGGAGGTCTCATGGGCCATGGACGAATCTTCCTCTCTGTGGATTTGGCGTGATCCCAATTGTTTTTCGTCTATCTGTGGGATGGGAGGACTCCTTTCAGGTTTGTTACCTCAGGTGTCCCACCAAAAGAGGAATTCCAAAGCAGAGCCCTGGGGAAGAGTGAAGGGACACCCCGAACTATGGTTAAAAATTGGGGCCTAGGGGCATGGCAAGCCCAATATGCTGTCTCTTCATATAGGCCCTGAGAGGCCTTACCTGAGGACTGGGCTCAGGCTGAGGGTCACAATGTGTGTTTGTGACCAATGTGGCCTGCAAGCATGGTCTGGGCCTCATGGGCCACGCTTGTTTCAACTACACTGAACGTTGGACAACATGCCAACCACAAGGTTTCTTGCCATGGGTAAAGAGTTCTGATTTCTGCATCATTTTCAACCCTGGGCAGTGGTTGGAGATAAGGTCTAGGTTCTGGAGCCTGAAAACCGCAGTTGGGAAGAGAGGACGACCTAAGGCCATGGCGGGTCCGATGTGCTCAGTGTGCGGCCAGCTGTCTGGGTGGGACCAGGAGGTTCTGGCTCAGGCTGGGTCAGAAGGGGAAATAGTGCCCAGGTCAGCCTTTATGTTTCTGGTACAGCCGAATGGCGTGCAGGTTGATCCTCATTTGGGGTCTCGGGGTAGCCCTGAGGGCAATGTTTTACTTCTGTAGGGCAGGCAAAGTGAGGCATTGTAGTTCTGGATTTCCAAACTGGAGGGCTTGTGGGCCAGTAGTCTGAGGACGGAGTCTGAGAACCCAAGCTAGGCCTAGGTTTCTGGGTGAGGATATGGCAGGCACAATCTACAGACCTCAATAGAGATCTCGTGCATCTGAAGTCAGGGCAAGGATCAGACGATAGCTCAGGTTGGACTTTCTGCCATGATGGCCCTTTCTTGAAGGGGGTTGGATCACGAGGACATGGGGGTTTTCCCACGATGGGAGTTGTGAGAAGCTCCAAACTGCAAAGATTCTTCTGCAGGACAATTGAGACCTGTTGGTTGGCTCCAGGCCAACGATTCCGAGCAGGGTTCTAAGGACGGATGGCTGGGTAGCCCACCTCGCATTCCAATTGTCTCCAAGCAACAAGACAGGTTAGATCTGCTGGATGTGGGGGGCAAACGAGGAGGCTGAGTTGAAATGGACTCTCCTGTGGATGTGTCCTAATATGTTTTTGTGTCTATGGAGACCTTGGAATGAAGCGGTGGCCTTGGGGCCCTGAAGGGTTCTCCTAAACAGAGGCTTTGACACAGCTCCAACGTGCATGTTTCCCATGTGTAGATGAGATTTGTTCTGATGGGTGAGTCAAGAAACAGCCATATGCTGGTATTGAAATCCAGGCCTCTGAGGAGAGATGCCTGGAAACCAAAGCAATGGATCCGATTAGTGCCTAGGGGCCTGTTCATTCCTTTTTACCTCTGGGGACATCAGTCTAGGGGTCTGAGTGCAGGTAGGTGCTCAGATGGGCTCAGATTGCCCCCTGTTTGTCCTGGAGAGCCACAACTGTTGGGATGGCCTCAGGGATTTTGGAGGTTATCCTATTAGTAGGGTTGTGGCCATTGGAATGGGCACATACAATTCCCTTGGAGAGGGCAAGTACAGTCCTCAGGTTTGGCTCCAGGGCCCTGAGCCTGTAGGGTGTGTAGGCCAGAGCTGTTTGGACAGTTGTCTGAAAACACAAACTCGGCTTATGTTTTGGGTCATAGGTATGGCAGGACTGATCTACAGACCATGAGGAGAACACTTCGGGATATGAAAAAAGGGCGAGTGTGAGGCTCTTGCTCAAGTTTTTGTCTCTGAATATCGTGTCACTCATGGTCGTGAAATTGCCGGGTGACTTCATGGGAAATGGACGAGTCTTACTCTCTGGGGGTTCAGTCCCGTCCAAAGAGTTTGAGGTCATTCTGGGGATGGAAGAAGTCCGTTTTTTTGTTGTTGTTGTCGATTTGTTTCATTTTGTTATTCAACCTCAGATGTCCCACCAAATGAGGGATTCCATAGTAGAGCCCTGGGGTGGGGCGACTGGACAACCAGAAATCTGGTTAAAAATTGGGGACTAGGGACATGTCAAGCCCATTATGACATCTAATGGTCCAGCCACTGAGAGGACTTACTAGAGGACAGTACTCACGCTGAGGTCACAATGCGTGTTTATGCTCTCGACGCACTCAAGAATGGGCGGGGCCTCATGGTGAATGCTGTTTTCTCCTACACTGAACGTTGGACAACATGCCAACTACAAGTTTTCTTGCCATGGGTCAGGAAGAGTTCTGATTTCTGCATCAGAGTCACCCGTGGGCAGTGATTGGAGATAAGGTCTAGGTTCTGAAGCCTGAAAACTGAGGTAGGGAAGAGATGATGACCTAAGGCCAGGGCGGGTCTGATGTGCTCAGGGTGCGGTCAGCTGTCTGGGTGTTGGTCAGCAGGTCCGGGCTCAGGTTGTGTCAGACAGTGCATTAGTGCCCAGGTTAGACTATATAATTTGGGTACATTCGAGTGCCGTGTAGGTTTATCCTCATTTAAGCTGCCTGGGCTGCTCATTAGGCAATATATTTTTTCTAGAGGGCAGGCAGAGTGCCTCATTGTCGGTCCGGAATTGCCAAACTTGAGGGCTTCGGGGCCAGGAGAGTGAGGACGGAAGTCTGAGAACACAAGCTAGACTTCGGATTCAGGGTGAGGGCACGGCAGGTACCCCCTGCAGATCTGAACCAATATCTCATGCATCTGAAGTCAGGGCGAGGATCCGACGTTGGCTCAGGTTGGAGTTTCTGTGCATGACGGCCCCTTCATGAAGGGCGCGGAATCTCGAGGCCATGGAGGTTTTCCACGTTGGGAGATGTGGGATGCCCCCTTCAAGGATTCCTTCTGCGGGACAATTGAGACCTGTTGGACAGCTCCAGGACATCCCATATGGAATGACTCCAGAGCACCGTTCGAGGATGGATGCCTGGGAAGTCCGCCTCACCTTCCAATTGTCTCCTAGCAACAAGACAGTTTAGATCTAATGGATCTGCGGGAGCAACCGGGGTGGCTGAGTTGAAATGCACTTTCCAGAGGATGGGTCCTAACGTGTGTTTGTGTCCATGAGGGCCTTGGAATGGGGAGGTGGCACCGGGACCCTGAAGTATTCTCCTAAGCTTTGGCTTAGCTCCCATGCACAAGTTTCCTTGTGGAGACGAGATTTGTTCTGATGGGTGCCTCAGGAAATCCCCTCTGCTGGTATTGGAATCCAGGCTTTTGAGGAGACATGCCTGTAAACCAAAGCAATGTATCCGATAATGGCCTCGGGTCCTTTCTGGTTCAATCTTCTTGGTATGAGTGGAGGTAGATGAGTGGAGGTAGATGCTCAGCCGGTATCAACCGCCCTTTTTTGTCCCGGGCGACCTACACTATTGGGATGGCCTCAGGGACTTTGGAGGGTTCTCCTAATTTGTACGATTTTTGACAATGGAACGGGCAGAATTCCCATGGATTGGGTGGGGGTAGTCGTAATGTGTGGCTCCAGGGGCCCCAGCCTGGAGGGAGTGTGGACCAGGGCTTTGAGGACAGAAGACTGAAAACACAAACTCAGCTTAAGTTTGGGGACGTAGGTATGGCACGCCCGATCTACAAACCATGAGAAGAACTCTTCAGGATATGAAGAATGAGCAAGTCTGAGGCGCTTGCTCAGGCTTTTGTCTCTGACTTTTGTTTCAGCCATGGCCGTTGAATGTTGGGGAGGTCTCATGGGCCATGGACGAATCTTCCTCTCTGTGGATTTGGCCCGATCCCAATTGTTTTTCGTCCATCTGTGGGATGGGAGGACTTCGTTCAGGTTTGTTACCTCAGGTGTCCCACCAAAAGAGGAATTCCAAAGCAGAGCCCTGGGGAAGAGTGAAGGGACAACCCGAACTATGGTTAAAAATTGGGGCCTAGGGGCATGGCAAGCCCAATATGCTGTCTCTTCATATAGGCCCTGAGAGGCCTTACCTGAGGACTGGGCTCAGGCTGAGGGTCACAATGTGTGTTTGTGAGCAATGTGGCCCGCAAGCATGGGCTGGGCCTCATGGGCCACGCTTGTTTCAACTACACTGAACGTTGGACAACATGCCAACCACAAGGTTTCTTGCCATGGGTAAAGAGTTCTTATTTCTGCATCATTTTCAACCCTGGGCAGTGGGTGGAGATAAGATCTAGGTTCTGGAGCCTGAAAACCGCAGTTGGGAAGAGATGACGACCTAAGGCCATGGCGGGTCCGATGTGCTCTGTGTGCGGCCAGCTGTCTGGGTGGGACCAGGAGGTCCAGGCTCAGGCTGGGTCAGAAGGGGAAATAGTGCCCAGGTCAGCCTATATGTTTGGGGTACAGCCGAATGGCGTGCAGGTTGATCCTCATTTGCGGTTTCGGGGTAGCCCTGAGGGCAATGTTTTACTTCTGTAGGGCAGGCAGAGTGCGGCATTGTAGTTCTGGATTGCCCAACTGGAGGGCTTGTGGGCCAGTAGTCTGAGGACGGAGTCTGAGAACCCAAGCTAGGCCTAGGTTTCTGGGTGAGGATATGGCAGGCACAATCTACAGACCTCAATCGAGATCTCGTGCATCTGAAGTCAGGGCAAGGATCAGACGATTGCTCAGGTTGGACTTTCTGCCCTGATGGCCCTTTCTTGAAGGGGGTTGGATCTCGAGGACATGGGGGTTTTCCCACGATGGGAGTTGTGAGAAGCTCCAAACTGCAAAGATTCTAATGCAGGACAATTGAGACCTGTTGGTTGGCTCCAGGCCAACGATTCCGAGCAGGGTTCTAAGGATGGATGGCTGGGTAGCCCACCTCGCATTCCAATGGTCTCCAAGCAACAAGACAGGTTAGATCTGCTGGATGTGGGGGGCAACCGAGGAGGCTGAGTTGAAATGGACTCTCCTGTGGATGTGTCCTAATATGTTTTTGTGTCTATGGAGACCTTGGAATGAAGCGGTGGCCCTGGGGCCCTGAAGGGTTCTCCTAAACAGAGGCTTTGACACAGCTCCAACGTGCATGTTTCCCATGTGTAGATGAGATTTGTTCTGATGGGTGAGTCAAGAAACAGCCATATGCTGGTATTGAAATCCAGGCCTCTGAGGAGAGATGCCTGGAAACCAAAGCAATGGATCCGATTAGTGCCTAGGGGCCTGTTCGTTCCTTTTTACCTCTGGGGACATCAGTCTACGGGTCTGAGTGCAGGTAGGTGCTCAGATGGGCTCAGATTGCCCCTGTTTGTCCTGGGAAGCCACAACTATTGGGATGGCCTCAGGGACTTTGGAGGTTATCCTACTAGTAGGGTTGTGGCCATTGGAATGGGCACATACAATTCCCTTGGAGAGGGCAAGTACAGTCCTCAGGTTTGGCTCCAGGGCCCTGAGCCTGTAGGGTGTGTAGGCCAGAGCTGTTTGGACAGTTGTCTGAAAACACAAACTCGGCTTATGTTTTGGGTCATAGGTATGGCAGGACTGATCTACAGACCATGAGGAGAACACTTCGGGATATGAAAAAAGGGCGAGTGTGAGGCTCTTGCTCAAGGTTTTGTCTCTGGATATCGTGTCACTCATGGTCGTGAAATTGCCGGGTGACTTCATGGGAAATGGACGAGTCTTACTCTCTGGGGGTTCGGTCCCGTCCAAAGAGTTTGGGGTCATTCTGGGGATGGAAGAAGTCCGTTTTTTTGTTGTTGTCGATTTGTTTCATTTTGTTTTTCAACCTCAGATGTCCCACCAAATGAGGGATTCCATAGTAGAGCCCTGGGGTGGGGCGACTGGACAACCAGAAATCTGGTTAAAAATTGGGGACTAGGGACATGTCAAGCCCATTATGACATCTAATGGTCCAGCCACTGAGAGGACTTACTAGAGGACAGGACTCACGCTGAGGTCACAATGCGTGTTTATGCTCTCGTCGCACTCAAGAATGGGCGGGGCCTAAGGGTGAATGCTGGTTTCTCCTACACTGAACGTTGGACAACATGCCAACCACAAGGTTTCTTACCATGGGTCAGGAAGAGTTCTGATTTCTGCATCACAGTCACCCGTGGGCAGTGTTTGGAGATAAGGTCTAGGTTCTGAAGCCTGAAAACTGAGGTAGGGAAGAGATGATGACCTAAGGCCATGGCGGGTCTGATGTGCTCAGCGTGCGGTCAGCTGTCTGGGTGTTGGTCAGCAGGTCCGGGCTCAGGTTGTGTCAGACAGTGCATTAGTGCCCAGGTTAGACTATATAATTTGGGTACATTCGAGTGCCGTGTAGGTTTATCCTCATTTAAGCTGCCTGGGCTGCTCATTAGGCAATATATTTTTTCTAGAGGGCTGGCAGAGTGCCTCATTGTCGGTCCGGAATTGCCAATCTTGAGGGCATCGGGGCCAGGAGAGTGAGGACGGAAGTCTGAGAACACAAGCTAGACTTCGGATTCATGGTGAGGGCACGGCAGGTACCCCCTGCAGATCTGAACCAATATCTCATGCATCTGAAGTCAGGGCGAGGATCCGACGTTGGCTCAGGTTGGAGTTTCTGTGCATGACGGCCCCTTCATGAAGGGAGCGGAATCTCGAGGCCATGGAGGTTTTCCACGTTGGGTGATGTGGGATGCCCCCTTCAAGGATTCCTTCTGCGGGACAATTGAGACCTGTTGGACAGCTCCAGGACATCCCATATGGAATGACTCCAGAGCACCGTTCGAGGATGGATGCCTGGGAAGTCCGCCTCACCTTCCAATTGTCTCCTAGCAACAAGACAGTTTAGATCTAATGGATCTGCGGGAGCAACCGGGGTGGCTGAGTTGAAATGCACTTTCCAGAGGATGGGTCCTAACGTGTGTTTGTGTCCATGAGGGCCTTGGAATGGGGAGGTGGCACCGGGACCCTGAAGTATTCTCCTAAGCTTTGGCTTAGCTCCCATGCACAAGTTTCCTTGTGGAGACGAGATTTGTTCTGATGGGTGCCTCAGGAAATCCCCTCTGCTGGTATTGGAATCCAGGCTTTTGAGGAGACATGCCTGTAAACCAAAGCAATGTATCCGATAATGGCCTCGGGTCCTTTCTGGTTCAATCTTCTTGGTATGAGTGGAGGTAGATGAGTGGAGGTAGATGCTCAGCCGGTATCAACCGCCCTTTTTTGTCCCGGGCGACCTACACTATTGGGATGGCCTCAGGGACTTTGGAGGGTTCTCCTAATTTGTACGATTTTTGACAATGAAACGGGCAGAATTCCCATGGATTGGGTGGGGGCAGTCGTAATGTGTGACTCCAGGGGCCCCAGCCTGGAGGGAGTGTGGCCCAGGACTTTGAGGACAGAAGACTGAAAACACAAACTCAGCTTAAGTTTGGGGACGTAGGTATGGCACGCCCGATCTACAAACCATGAGAAGAACTCTTCAGGATATGAAGAATGAGCGAGTCTGAGGCGCTTGCTCAGGCTTTTGTCTCTGACTTTTGTTTCAGCCATGGCCGTTGAATGTTGGGGAGGTCTCATGGGCCATGGACGAATCTTCCTCTCTGTGGATTTGGCCCGATCCCAATTGTTTTTCGTCCATCTGTGGGATGGGAGGACTCCTTTCAGGTTTGTTACCTCAGGTGTCCCACCAAAAGAGGAATTCCAAAGCAGAGCCCTGGGGAAGAGTGAAGGGACAACCCGAACTATGGTTAAAAATTGGGGCCTAGGGGCATGGCAAGCCCAATATGCTGTCTCTTCATATAGGCCCTGAGAGGCCTTACCTGAGGACTGGGCTCAGGCTGAGGGTCACAATGTGTGTTTGTGACCAATGTGGCCTGCAAGCATGGGCTGGGCCTCATGGGCCACGCTTGTTTCAACTACACTGAACGTTGGACAACATGCCAACCACAAGGTTTCTTGCCATGGGTATAGAGTTCTGATTCCTGCATCATTTTCAACCCTGGGCAGTGGTTGGAGATAAGGTCTAGGTTCTGGAGCCTGAAAACCGCAGTTGGGAAGAGATGACGACCTAAGGCCATGGCGGGTGATGTGCTCAGTGTGCGGCCAGCTGTCTGGGTGGGACCAGGAGGTCCAGGCTCAGGCTGGGTCAGAAGGGGAAATAGTGCCCAGGTCAGCCTATATGTTTGGGGTACAGCCGAATGGCGTGCATGTTGATCCTCATTTGCGGTTTCGGGGTAGCCCTGAGGGCAATGTTTTACTTCTGTAGGGCAGGCAGAGTGCGGCATTGTAGTTCTGGATTGCCCAACTGGAGGGCTTGTGGGCCAGTAGTCTGAGGACGGAGTCTGAGAACCCAAGCTAGGCCTAGGTTTCTGGGTGAGGATATGGCAGGCACAATCTACAGACCTCAATCGAGATCTCGTGCATCTGAAGTCAGGGCAAGGATCAGACGATCGCTCAGGTTGGACTTTCTGCCCTGATGGCCCTTTCTTGAAGGGGTTTGGATCACGAGGACATGGGGGTTTTCCCACGATGGGAGTTGTGAGAAGCTCCAAACTGCAAAGATTCTAATGCAGGACAATTGAGACCTGTTGGTTGGCTCCAGGCCAACGATTCCGAGCAGTGTTCTAAAGATGGATGGCTGGGTAGCCCACCTCGCATTCCAATGGTCTCCAAGCAACAAGACAGGTTAGATCTGCTGGATGTGGGGGGCAACCGAGGAGGCTGAGTTGAAATGGACTCTCCTGTGGATGTGTCCTAATATGTTTTTGTGTCTATGGAGACCTTGGAATGAAGCGGTGGCCCTGGGGCCCTGAAGGGTTCTCCTAAACAGAGGCTTTGACACAGCTCCAACGTGCATTTTTCCCATGTGTAGATGAGATTTGTTCTGATGGGTGAGTCAAGAAACAGCCATATGCTGGTATTGAAATCCAGGCCTCTGAGGAGAGATGCCTGGAAACCAAAGCAATGGATCCGATTAGTGCCTAGGGGCCTGTTCGTTCCTTTTTACCTCTGGGGACATCAGTCTACGGGTCTGAGTGCAGGTAGGTGCTCAGATGGGCTCAGATTGCCCCTGTTTGTCCTGGGAAGCCACAACTATTGGGATGGCCTCAGGGACTTTGGAGGTTATCCTACTAGTAGGGTTGTGGCCATTGGAATGGGCACATACAATTCCCTTGGAGAGGGCAAGTACAGTCCTCAGGTTTGGCTCCAGGGCCCTGAGCCTGTAGGGTGTGTAGGCCAGAGCTGTTTGGACAGTTGTCTGAAAACACAAACTCGGCTTATGTTTTGGGTCATAGGTATGGCAGGACTGATCTACAGACCATGAGGAGAACACTTCGGGATATGAAAAAAGGGCGAGTGTGAGGCTCTTGCTCAAGGTTTTGTCTCTGGATATCGTGTCACTCATGGTCGTGAAATTGCCGGGTGACTTCATGGGAAATGGACGAGTCTTACTCTCTGGGGGTTCGGTCCCGTCCAAAGAGTTTGGGGTCATTCTGGGGATGGAAGAAGTCCGTTTTTTTGTTGTTGTCGATTTGTTTCATTTTGTTTTTCAACCTCAGATGTCGCACCAAATGAGGGATTCCATAGTAGAGCCCTGGGGTGGGGCGACTGGACAACCAGAAATCTGGTTAAAAATTGGGGACTAGGGACATGTCAAGCCCATTATGACATCTAATGGTCCAGCCACTGAGAGGACTTACTAGAGGACAGGACTCACGCTGAGGTCACAATGCGTGTTTATGCTCTCGTCGCACTCAAGAATGGGCGGGGCCTAAGGGTGAATGCTGGTTTCTCCTACACTGAACGTTGGACAACATGCCAACCACAAGGTTTCTTACCATGGGTCAGGAAGAGTTCTGATTTCTGCATCACAGTCACCCGTGGGCAGTGTTTGGAGATAAGGTCTAGGTTCTGAAGCCTGAAAACTGAGGTAGGGAAGAGATGATGACCTAAGGCCATGGCGGGTCTGATGTGCTCAGCGTGCGGTCAGCTGTCTGGGTGTTGGTCAGCAGGTCCGGGCTCAGGTTGTGTCAGACAGTGCATTAGTGCCCAGGTTAGACTATATAATTTGGGTACATTCGAGTGCCGTGTAGGTTTATCCTCATTTAAGCTGCCTGGGCTGCTCATTAGGCAATATATTTTTTCTAGAGGGCAGGCAGAGTGCCTCATTGTCGGTCCGGAATTGCCAATCTTGAGGGCATCGGGGCCAGGAGAGTGAGGACGGAAGTCTGAGAACACAAGCTAGACTTCGGATTCATGGTGAGGGCACGGCAGGTACCCCCTGCAGATCTGAACCAATATCTCATGCATCTGAAGTCAGGGCGAGGATCCGACGTTGGCTCAGGTTGGAGTTTCTGTGCATGACGGCCCCTTCATGAAGGGAGCGGAATCTCGAGGCCATGGAGGTTTTCCACGTTGGGTGATGTGGGATGCCCCCTTCAAGGATTCCTTCTGCGGGACAATTGAGACCTGTTGGACAGCTCCAGGACATCCCATATGGAATGACTCCAGAGCACCGTTCGAGGATGGATGCCTGGGAAGTCCGCCTCACCTTCCAATTGTCTCCTAGCAACAAGACAGTTTAGATCTAATGGATCTGCGGGAGCAACCGGGGTGGCTGAGTTGAAATGCACTTTCCAGAGGATGGGTCCTAACGTGTGTTTGTGTCCATGAGGGCCTTGGAATGGGGAGGTGGCACCGGGACCCTGAAGTATTCTCCTAAGCTTTGGCTTAGCTCCCATGCACAAGTTTCCTTGTGGAGACGAGATTTGTTCTGATGGGTGCCTCAGGAAATCCCCTCTGCTGGTATTGGAATCCAGGCTTTTGAGGAGACATGCCTGTAAACCAAAGCAATGTATCCGATAATGGCCTCGGGTCCTTTCTGGTTCAATCTTCTTGGTATGAGTGGAGGTAGATGAGTGGAGGTAGATGCTCAGCCGGTATCAACCGCCCTTTTTTGTCCCGGGCGACCTACACTATTGGGATGGCCTCAGGGACTTTGGAGGGTTCTCCTAATTTGTACGATTTTTGACAATGGAACGGGCAGAATTCCCATGGATTGGGTGGGGGCAGTCGTAATGTGTGGCTCCAGGGGCCCCAGCCTGGAGGGAGTGTGGCCCAGGGCTTTGAGGACAGAAGACTGAAAACACAAACTCAGCTTAAGTTTGGGGACGTAGGTATGGCACGCCCGATCTACAAACCATGAGAAGAACTCTTCAGGATATGAAGAATGAGCGAGTCTGAGGCGCTTGCTCAGGCTTTTGTCTCTGACTTTTGTTTCAGCCATGGCCGTTGAATGTTGGGGAGGTCTCATGGGCCATGGACGAATCTTCCTCTCTGTGGATTTGGCCCGATCCCAATTGTTTTTCGTCCATCTGTGGGATGGGAGGACTCCTTTCAGGTTTGTTACCTCAGGTGTCCCACCAAAAGAGGAATTCCAAAGCAGAGCCCTGGGGAAGAGTGAAGGGACAACCCGAACTATGGTTAAAAATTGGGGCCTAGGGGCATGGCAAGCCCAATATGCTGTCTCTTCATATAGGCCCTGAGAGGCCTTACCTGAGGACTGGGCTCAGGCTGAGGGTCACAATTTTTGTTTGTGACCAATGTGGCCTGCAAGCATGGGCTGGGCCTCATGGGCCACGCTTGTTTCAACTACACTGAACGTTGGACAACATGCCAACCACAAGGTTTCTTGCCATGGGTATAGAGTTCTGATTCCTGCATCATTTTCAACCCTGGGCAGTGGTTGGAGATAAGGTCTAGGTTCTGGAGCCTGAAAACCGCAGTTGGGAAGAGATGACGACCTAAGGCCATGGCGGGTGATGTGCTCAGTGTGCGGCCAGCTGTCTGGGTGGGACCAGGAGGTCCAGGCTCAGGCTGGGTCAGAAGGGGAAATAGTGCCCAGGTCAGCCTATATGTTTGGGGTACAGCCGAATGGCGTGCAGGTTGATCCTCATTTGCGGTTTCGGGGTAGCCCTGAGGGCAATATTTTACTTCTGTAGGGCAGGCAGAGTGCGGCATTGTAGTTCTGGATTGCCCAACTGGAGGGCTTGTGGGTCAGTAGTCTGAGGACGGAGTCTGAGAACCCAAGCTAGGCCTAGGTTTCTGGGTGAGGATATGGCAGGCACAATCTACAGACCTCAATCGAGATCTCGTGCATCTGAAGTCAGGGCAAGGATCAGACGATCGCTCAGGTTGGACTTTCTGCCCTGATGGCCCTTTCTTGAAGGGGTTTGGATCACGAGGACATGGGGGTTTTCCCACGATGGGAGTTGTGAGAAGCTCCAAACTGCAAAGATTCTAATGCAGGACAATTGAGACCTGTTGGTTGGCTCCAGGCCAACGATTCCAAGCAGGGTTCTAAGGATGGATGGCTGGGTAGCCCACCTCGCATTCCAATGGTCTCCAAGCAACAAGACAGGTTAGATCTGCTGGATGTGGGGGGCAACCGAGGAGGCTGAGTTGAAATGGACTCTCCTGTGGATGTGTCCTAATATGTTTTTGTGTCTATGGAGACCTTGGAATGAAGCGGTGGCCCTGGGGCCCTGAAGGGTTCTCCTAAACAGAGGCTTTGACACAGCTCCAACGTGCATGTTTCCCATGTGTAGATGAGATTTGTTCTGATGGGTGAGTCAAGAAACAGCCATATGCTGGTATTGAAATCCAGGCCTCTGAGGAGAGATGCCTGGAAACCAAAGCAATGGATCCGATTAGTGCCTAGGGGCCTGTTCGTTCCTTTTTACCTCTGGGGACATCAGTCTACGGGTCTGAGTGCAGGTAGGTGCTCAGATGGGCTCAGATTGCCCCTGTTTGTCCTGGGAAGCCACAACTATTGGGATGGCCTCAGGGACTTTGGAGGTTATCCTACTAGTAGGGTTGTGGCCATTGGAATGGGCACATACAATTCCCTTGGAGAGGGCAAGTACAGTCCTCAGGTTTGGCTCCAGGGCCCTGAGCCTGTAGGGTGTGTAGGCCAGAGCTGTTTGGACAGTTGTCTGAAAACACAAACTCGGCTTATGTTTTGGGTCATAGGTATGGCAGGACTGATCTACAGACCATGAGGAGAACACTTCGGGATATGAAAAAAGGGCGAGTGTGAGGCTCTTGCTCAAGGTTTTGTCTCTGGATATCGTGTCACTCATGGTCGTGAAATTGCCGGGTGACTTCATGGGAAATGGACGAGTCTTACTCTCTGGGGGTTCGGTCCCGTCCAAAGAGTTTGGGGTCATTCTGGGGATGGAAGAAGTCCGTTTTTTTGTTGTTGTCGATTTGTTTCATTTTGTTTTTCAACCTCAGATGTCCCACCAAATGAGGGATTCCAGAGTAGAGCCCTGGGGTGGGGCGACTGGACAACCAGAAATCTGGTTAAAAATTGGGGACTAGGGACATGTCAAGCCCATTATGACATCTAATGGTCCAGCCACTGAGAGGACTTACTAGAGGACAGGACTCACGCTGAGGTCACAATGCGTGTTTATGCTCTCGTCCCACTCAAGAATGGGCGGGGCCTCAGGGTGAATGCTGGTTTCTCCTACACTGAACGTTGGACAACATGCCAACCACAAGGTTTCTTACCATGGGTCAGGAAGAGTTCTGATTTCTGCATCACAGTCACCCGTGGGCAGTGTTTGGAGATAAGGTCTAGGTTCTGAAGCCTGAAAACTGAGGTAGGGAAGAGATGATGACCTAAGGCCATGGCGGGTCTGATGTGCTCAGCGTGCGGTCAGCTGTCTGGGTGTTGGTCAGCAGGTCCGGGCTCAGGTTGTGTCAGACAGTGCATTAGTGCCCAGGTTAGACTATATAATTTGGGTACATTCGAGTGCCGTGTAGGTTTATCCTCATTTAAGCTGCCTGGGCTGCTCATTAGGCAATATATTTTTTCTAGAGGGCAGGCAGAGTGCCTCATTGTCGGTCCGGAATTGCCAATCTTGAGGGCATCGGGGCCAGGAGAGTGAGGACGGAAGTCTGAGAACACAAGCTAGACTTCGGATTCATGGTGAGGGCACGGCAGGTACCCCCTGCAGATCTGAACCAATATCTCATGCATCTGAAGTCAGGGCGAGGATCCGACGTTGGCTCAGGTTGGCGTTTCTGTGCATGACGGCCCCTTCATGAAGGGAGCGGAATCTCGAGGCCATGGAGGTTTTCCACGTTGGGAGATGTGGGATGCCCCCTTCAAGGATTCCTTCTGCGGGACAATTGAGACCTGTTGGACAGCTCCAGGACATCCCATATGGAATGACTCCAGAGCACCGTTCGAGGATGGATGCCTGGGAAGTCCGCCTCACCTTCCAATTGTCTCCTAGCAACAAGACAGTTTAGATCTAATGGATCTGCGGGAGCAACCGGGGTGGCTGAGTTGAAATGCACTTTCCAGAGGATGGGTCCTAACGTGTGTTTGTGTCCATGAGGGCCTTGGAATGGGGAGGTGGCACCGGGACCCTGAAGTATTCTCCTAAGCTTTGGCTTAGCTCCCATGCACAAGTTTCCTTGTGGAGACGAGATTTGTTCTGATGGGTGCCTCAGGAAATCCCCTCTGCTGGGATTGGAATCCAGGCTTTTGAGGAGACATGCCTGTAAACCAAAGCAATGTATCCGATAATGGCCTCGGGTCCTTTCTGGTTCAATCTTCTTGGTATGAGTGGAGGTAGATGAGTGGAGGTAGATGCTCAGCCGGTATCAACCGCCCTTTTTTGTCCCGGGCGACCTACACTATTGGGATGGCCTCAGGGACTTTGGAGGGTTCTCCTAATTTGTACGATTTTTGACAATGGAACGGGCAGAATTCCCATGGATTGGGTGGGGGCAGTCGTAATGTGTGGCTCCAGGGGCCCCAGCCTGGAGGGAGTGTGGCCCAGGGCTTTGAGGACAGAAGACTGAAAACACAAACTCAGCTTAAGTTTGGGGACGTAGGTATGGCACGCCCGATCTACAAACCATGAGAAGAACTCTTCAGGATATGAAGAATGAGCGAGTCTGAGGCGCTTGCTCAGGCTTTTGTCTCTGACTTTTGTTTCAGCCATGGCCGTTGAATGTTGGGGAGGTCTCATGGGCCATGGACGAATCTTCCTCTCTGTGGATTTGGCCCGATCCCAATTGTTTTTCGTCCATCTGTGGGATGGGAGGACTCCTTTCAGGTTTGTTACCTCAGGTGTCCCACCAAAAGAGGAATTCCAAAGCAGAGCCCTGGGGAAGAGTGAAGGGACAACCCGAACTATGGTTAAAAATTGGGGCCTAGTGGCATGGCAAGCCCAATATGCTGTCTCTTCATATAGGCCCTGAGAGGCCTTACCTGAGGACTGGGCTCAGGCTGAGGGCCACAATGTGTGTTTGTGAGCAATGTGGCCCGCAAGCATGGGCTGGGCCTCATGGGCCACGCTTGTTTCAACTACACTGAACGTTGGACAACATGCCAACCACAAGGTTTCTTGCCATGGGTAAAGAGTTCTGATTTCTGCATCATTTTCAACCCTGGGCAGTGGTTGGAGATAAGGTCTAGGTTCTGGAGCCTGAAAACCGCAGTTGGGAAGAGATGACGACCTAAGGCCATGGCGGGTCCGATGTGCTCAGTGTGCGGCCAGCTGTCTGGGTGGGACCAGGAGGTCCAGGCTCAGGCTGGGTCAGAAGGGGAAATAGTGCCCAGGTCAGCCTATATGTTTGGGGTACAGCCGAATGGCGTGCAGGTTGATCCTCATTTGCGGTTTCGGGGTAGCCCTGAGGGCAATATTTTACTTCTGTAGGGCAGGCAGAGTGCGGCATTGTAGTTCTGGATTGCCCAACTGGAGGGCTTGTGGGTCAGTAGTCTGAGGACGGAGTCTGAGAACCCAAGCTAGGCCTAGGTTTCTGGGTGAGGATATGGCAGGCACAATCTACAGACCTCAATCGAGATCTCGTGCATCTGAAGTCAGGGCAAGGATCAGACGATCGCTCAGGTTGGACTTTCTGCCCTGATGGCCCTTTCTTGAAGGGGGTTGGATCACGAGGACATGGGGGTTTTCCCACGATGGGAGTTGTGAGAAGCTACAAACTGCAAAGATTCTAATGCAGGACAATTGAGACCTGTTGGTTGGCCCCAGGCCAACGATTCCGAGCAGGGTTCTAAGGATGGATGGCTGGGTAGCCCACCTCGCATTCCAATGGTCTCCAAGCAACAAGACAGGTTAGATCTGCTGGATGTGGGGGGCAACCGAGGAGGCTGAGTTGAAATGGACTCTCCTGTGGATGTGTCCTAATATGTTTTTGTGTCTATGGAGACCTTGGAATGAAGCGGTGGCCCTGGGGCTCTGAAGGGTTCTCCTAAACAGAGGCTTTGACACAGCTCCAACGTGCATGTTTCCCATGTGTAGATGAGATTTGTTCTGATGGGTGAGTCAAGAAACAGCCATATGCTGGTATTGAAATCCAGGCCTCTGAGGAGAGATGCCTGGAAACCAAAGCAATGGATCCGATTAGTGCCTAGGGGCCTGTTCGTTCCTTTTTACCTCTGGGGACATCAGTCTACGGGTCTGAGTGCAGGTAGGTGCTCAGATGGGCTCAGATTGCCCCTGTTTGTCCTGGGAAGCCACAACTATTGGGATGGCCTCAGGGACTTTGGAGGTTATCCTACTAGTAGGGTTGTGGCCATTGGAATGGGCACATACAATTCCCTTGGAGAGGGCAAGTACAGTCCTCAGGTTTGGCTCCAGGGCCCTGAGCCTGTAGGGTGTGTAGGCCAGAGCTGTTTGGACAGTTGTCTGAAAACACAAACTCGGCTTATGTTTTGGGTCATAGGTATGGCAGGACTGATCTACAGACCATGAGGAGAACACTTCGGGATATGAAAAAAGGGCGAGTGTGAGGCTCTTGCTCAAGGTTTTGTCTCTGGATATCGTGTCACTCATGGTCGTGAAATTGCCGGGTGACTTCATGGGAAATGGACGAGTCTTACTCTCTGGGGGTTCGGTCCCGTCCAAAGAGTTTGGGGTCATTCTGGGGATGGAAGAAGTCCGTTTTTTTGTTGTTGTCGATTTGTTTCATTTTGTTTTTCAACCTCAGATGTCCCACCAAATGAGGGATTCCAGAGTAGAGCCCTGGGGTGGGGCGACTGGACAACCAGAAATCTGGTTAAAAATTGGGGACTAGGGACATGTCAAGCCCATTATGACATCTAATGGTCCAGCCACTGAGAGGACTTACTAGAGGACAGGACTCACGCTGAGGTCACAATGCGTGTTTATGCTCTCGTCCCACTCAAGAATGGGCGGGGCCTCAGGGTGAATGCTGGTTTCTCCTACACTGAACGTTGGACAACATGCGAACCACAAGGTTTCTTGCCATGGGTCAGGAAGAGTTCTGATTTCTGCATCACAGTCACCCGTGGGCAGTGATTGGAGATAAGGTCTAGGTTCTGAAGCCTGAAAACTGAGGTAGGGAAGAGATGATGACCTAAGGCCATGGCGGGTCAGATGTGCTCAGCGTGCGGTCAGCTGTCTGGGTGTTGGTCAGCAGGTCCGGGCTCAGGTTGTGTCAGACAGTGCATTAGTGCCCAGGATAGACTATATAATTTGGGTACATTCGAGTGCCGTGTAGGTTTATCCTCATTTAAGCTGCCTGGGCTGCTCATTAGGCAATATATTTTTTCTAGAGGGCAGGCAGAGTGCCTCATTGTCGGTCCGGAATTGCCAAACTTGAGGGCTTCGGGGCCAGGAGAGTGAGGACGGAAGTCTGAGAACACAAGCTAGACTTCGGATTCATGGTGAGGGCACGGCAGGTACCCCCTGCAGATCTGAACCAATATCTCATGCATCTGAAGTCAGGGCAAGGATCCGACGTTGGCTCAGGTTGGAGTTTCTGTGCATGACGGCCCCTTCATGAAGGGAGCGGAATCTCGAGGCCATGGAGGTTTTCCACGTTGGGAGATGTGGGATGCCCCCTTCAAGGATTCCTTCTGCGGGACAATTGAGACCTGTTGGACAGCTCCAGGACATCCCATATGGAATGACTCCAGAGCACCGTTCGAGGATGGATGCCTGGGAAGTCCGCCTCACCTTCCAATTGTCTCCTAGCAACAAGACAGTTTAGATCTAATGGATCTGCGGGAGCAACCGGGGTGGCTGAGTTGAAATGCACTTTCCAGAGGATGGGTCCTAACGTGTGTTTGTGTCCATGAGGGCCTTGGAATGGGGAGGTGGCACCGGGACCCTGAAGTATTCTCCTAAGCTTTGGCTTAGCTCCCATGCACAAGTTTCCTTGTGGAGACGAGATTTGTTCTGATGGGTGCCTCAGGAAATCCCCTCTGCTGGTATTGGAATCCAGGCTTTTGTGGAGACATGCCTGTAAACCAAAGCAATGTATCCGATAATGGCCTCGGGTCCTTTCTGGTTCAATATTCTTGGTATGAGTGGAGGTAGATGAGTGGAGGTAGATGCTCAGCCGGTATCAACCGCCCTTTTTTGTCCCGGGCGACCTACACTATTGGGATGGCCTCAGGGACTTTGGAGGGTTCTCCTAATTTGTACGATTTTTGACAATGGAACGGGCAGAATTCCCATGGATTGGGTGGGGGAAGTCGTAATGTGTGGCTCCAGGGGCCCCAGCCTGGAGGGAGTGTGGCCCAGGGCTTTGAGGACAGAAGACTGAAAACACAAACTCAGCTTAAGTTTGGGGACGTAGGTATGGCACGCCCGATCTACAAACCATGAGAAGAACTCTTCAGGATATGAAGAATGAGCGAGTCTGAGGCGCTTGCTCAGGCTTTTGTCTCTGACTTTTGTTTCAGCGATGGCCGTGGAATGTTGGGGAGGTCTCATGGGCCATGGACGAATCTTCCTCTCTGTGGATTTGGCCCGATCCCAATTGTTTTTCGTCCATCTGTGGGATGGGAGGACTCCTTTCAGGTTTGTTACCTCAGGTGTCCCACCAAAAGAGGAATTCCAAAGCAGAGCCCTGGGGATGAGTGAAGGGACAACCCGAACTATGGTTTAAAATTGGGGCCTAGGGGCTTGGCAAGCCCAATATGCTGTCTGTTCATATAGGCCCTGAGAGGCCTTACCTGAGGACTGGGCTCAGGCTGAGGGTCACAATGTGTGTTTGTGACCAATGTGGCCCGCAAGCATGGGCTG
The DNA here is from genome assembly GCF_964662115.1 of Mustela nivalis. Classification (NCBI taxonomy): domain Eukaryota; kingdom Metazoa; phylum Chordata; class Mammalia; order Carnivora; family Mustelidae; genus Mustela; species Mustela nivalis. Next base: position 19,557 of record NW_028136529.1, read on the forward strand.
GGCCTCATGGGCCACGCTTGTTTCAACTACACTGAACGTTGGACAACATGCCAACCACAAGGTTTCTTGCCATGGGTAAAGAGTTCTGATTTCTGCATCATTTTCAACCCTGGGCAGTGGTTGGAGATAAGGTCTAGGTTCTGGAGCCTGAAAACCGCAGTTGGGAAGAGATGACGACCTAAGGCCATGGCGGTTCCGATGTGCTCAGTGTGCGGCCAGCTGTCTGGGTGGGACCAGGAGGTCCAGGCTCAGGCTGGGTCAGAAGGGGAAATAGTGCCCAGGTCAGCCTATATGTTTGGGGTACAGCCGAATGGCGTGCAGGTTGATCCTCATTTGCGGTTTCGGGGTAGCCCTGAGGGCAATGTTTTACTTCTGTAGGGCAGGCAGAGTGCGGCATTGTAGTTCTGGATTGCCCAACTGGAGGGCTTGTGGGCCAGTAGTCTGAGGACGGAGTCTGAGAACCCAAGCTAGGCCTAGGTTTCTGGGTGAGGATATGGCAGGCACAATCTACAGACCTCAATCGAGATCTCGTGCATCTGAAGTCAGGGCAAGGATCAGACGATCGCTCAGGTTGGACTTTCTGCCCTGATGGCCCTTTCTTGAAAGGGGTTGGATCACGAGGACATGGGGGTTTTCCCACGATGGGAGTTGTGAGAAGCTCCAAACTGCAAAGATTCTAATGCAGGACAATTGAGACCTGTTGGTTGGCTCCAGGCCAACGATTCCGAGCAGGGTTCTAAGGATGGATGGCTGGGTAGCCCACCTCGCATTCCAATGGTCTCCAAGCAACAAGACAGGTTAGATCTGCTGGATGTGGGGGGCAACCGAGGAGGCTGAGTTGAAATGGACTCCCCTGTGGATGTGTCCTAATATGTTTTTGTGTCTATGGAGACCTTGGAATGAAGCGGTGGCCCTGGGGCCCTGAAGGGTTCTCCTAAACAGAGGCTTTGACACAGCTCCAACGTGCATGTTTCCCATGTGTAGATGAGATTTGTTCTGATGGGTGAGTCAAGAAACAGCCATATGCTGGTATTGAAATCCAGGCCTCTGAGGAGAGATGCCTGGAAACCAAAGCAATGGATCCGATTAGTGCCTAGGGGCCTGTTCGTTCCTTTTTACCTCTGGGGACATCAGTCTACGGGTCTGAGTGCAGGTAGGTGCTCAGATGGGCTCAGATTGCCCCTGTTTGTCCTGGGAAGCCACAACTATTGGGATGGCCTCAGGGACTTTGGAGGTTATCCTACTAGTAGGGTTGTGGCCATTGGAATGGGCACATACAATTCCCTTGGAGAGGGCAAGTACAGTCCTCAGGTTTGGCTCCAGGGCCCTGAGCCTGTAGGGTGTGTAGGCCAGAGCTGTTTGGACAGTTGTCTGAAAACACAAACTCGGCTTATGTTTTGGGTCATAGGTATGGCAGGACTGATCTACAGACCATGAGGAGAACACTTCGGGATATGAAAAAAGGGCGAGTGTGAGGCTCTTGCTCAAGGTTTTGTCTCTGGATATCGTGTCACTCATGGTCGTGAAATTGCCGGGTGACTTCATGGGAAATGGACGAGTCTTACTCTCTGGGGGTTCGGTCCCGTCCAAAGAGTTTGGGGTCATTCTGGGGATGGAAGAAGTCCGTTTTTTTGTTGTTGTCGATTTGTTTCATTTTGTTTTTCAACCTCAGATGTCCCACCAAATGAGGGATTCCAGAGTAGAGCCCTGGGGTGGGGCGACTGGACAACCAGAAATCTGGTTAAAAATTGGGGACTAGGGACATGTCAAGCCCATTATGACATCTAATGGTCCAGCCACTGAGAGGACTTACTAGAGGACAGGACTCACGCTGAGGTCACAATGCGTGTTTATGCTCTCGTCCCACTCAAGAATGGGCGGGGCCTCAGGGTGAATGCTGGTTTCTCCTACACTGAACGTTGGACAACATGCGAACCACAAGGTTTCTTGCCATGGGTCAGGAAGAGTTCTGATTTCTGCATCACAGTCACCCGTGGGCAGTGATTGGAGATAAGGTCTAGGTTCTGAAGCCTGAAAACTGAGGTAGGGAAGAGATGATGACCTAAGGCCATGGCGGGTCAGATGTGCTCAGCGTGCGGTCAGCTGTCTGGGTGTTGGTAAGCAGGTCCGGGCTCAGGTTGTGTCAGACAGTGCATTAGTGCCCAGGATAGACTATATAATTTGGGTACATTCGAGTGCCGTGTAGGTTTATCCTCATTTAAGCTGCCTGGGCTGCTCATTAGGCAATATATTTTTTCTAGAGGGCAGGCAGAGTGCCTCATTGTCGGTCCGGAATTGCCAAACTTGAGGGCTTCGGGGCCAGGAGAGTGAGGACGGAAGTCTGAGAACACAAGCTAGACTTCGGATTCATGGTGAGGGCACGGCAGGTACCCCCTGCAGATCTGAACCAATATCTCATGCATCTGAAGTCAGGGCAAGGATCCGACGTTGGCTCAGGTTGGAGTTTCTGTGCATGACGGCCCCTTCATGAAGGGAGCGGAATCTCGAGGCCATGGAGGTTTTCCACGTTGGGAGATGTGGGATGCCCCCTTCAAGGATTCCTTCTGCGGGACAATTGAGACCTGTTGGACAGCTCCAGGACATCCCATATGGAATGACTCCAGAGCACCGTTCGAGGATGGATGCCTGGGAAGTCCGCCTCACCTTCCAATTGTCTCCTAGCAACAAGACAGTTTAGATCTAATGGATCTGCGGGAGCAACCGGGGTGGCTGAGTTGAAATGCACTTTCCAGAGGATGGGTCCTAACGTGTGTTTGTGTCCATGAGGGCCTTGGAATGGGGAGGTGGCACCGGGACCCTGAAGTATTCTCCTAAGCTTTGGCTTAGCTCCCATGCACAAGTTTCCTTGTGGAGACGAGATTTGTTCTGATGGGTGCCTCAGGAAATCCCCTCTGCTGGTATTGGAATCCAGGCTTTTGTGGAGACATGCCTGTAAACCAAAGCAATGTATCCGATAATGGCATCGGGTCCTGTCTGGTTCAATCTTCTTGGTATGAGTGGAGGTAGATGAGTGGAGGTAGATGCTCAGCCGGTATCAACCGCCCTTTTTTGTCCCGGGCGACCTACACTATTGGGATGGCCTCAGGGACTTTGGAGGGTTCTCCTAATTTGTACGATTTTTGACAATGGAACGGGCAGAATTCCCATGGATTGGGTGGGGGCAGTCGTAATGTGTGGCTCCAGGGGCCCCAGCCTGGAGGGAGTGTGGCCCAGGGCTTTGAGGACAGAAGACTGAAAACACAAACTCAGCTTAAGTTTGGGGACGTAGGTATGGCACGCCCGATCTACAAACCATGAGAAGAACTCTTCAGGATATGAAGAATGAGCGAGTCTGAGGCGCTTGCTCAGGCTTTTGTCTCTGACTTTTGTTTCAGCGATGGCCGTGGAATGTTGGGGAGGTCTCATGGGCCATGGACGAATCTTCCTCTCTGTGGATTTGGCCCGATCCCAATTGTTTTTCGTCCATCTGTGGGATGGGAGGACTCCTTTCAGGTTTGTTACCTCAGGTGTCCCACCAAAAGAGGAATTCCAAAGCAGAGCCCTGGGGATGAGTGAAGGGACAACCCGAACTATGGTTTAAAATTGGGGCCTAGGGGCTTGGCAAGCCCAATATGCTGTCTGTTCATATAGGCCCTGAGAGGCCTTACCTGAGGACTGGGCTCAGGCTGAGGGTCACAATGTGTGTTTGTGACCAATGTGGCCCGCAAGCATGGGCTGGGCCTCATGGGCCACGCTTGTTTCAACTACACTGAACGTTGGACAACATGCCAACCACAAGGTTTCTTGCCATGGGTAAAGAGTTCTGATTTCTGCATCATTTTCAACCCTGGGCAGTGGTTGGAGATAAGGTCTAGGTTCTGGAGCCTGAAAACCGCAGTTGGGAAGAGATGACGACCTAAGGCCATGGCGGTTCCGATGTGCTCAGTGTGCGGCCAGCTGTCTGGGTGGGACCAGGAGGTCCAGGCTCAGGCTGGGTCAGAAGGGGAAATAGTGCCCAGGTCAGCCTATATGTTTGGGGTACAGCCGAATGGCGTGCAGGTTGATCCTCATTTGCGGTTTCGGGGTAGCCCTGAGGGCAATGTTTTACTTCTGTAGGGCAGGCAGAGTGCGGCATTGTAGTTCTGGATTGCCCAACTGGAGGGCTTGTGGGCCAGTAGTCTGAGGACGGAGTCTGAGAACCCAAGCTAGGCCTAGGTTTCTGGGTGAGGATATGGCAGGCACAATCTACAGACCTCAATCGAGATCTCGTGCATCTGAAGTCAGGGCAAGGATCAGACGATCGCTCAGGTTGGACTTTCTGCCCTGATGGCCCTTTCTTGAAAGGGGTTGGATCACGAGGACATGGGGGTTTTCCCACGATGGGAGTTGTGAGAAGCTCCAAACTGCAAAGATTCTAATGCAGGACAATTGAGACCTGTTGGTTGGCTCCAGGCCAACGATTCCGAGCAGGGTTCTAAGGATGGATGGCTGGGTAGCCCACCTCGCATTCCAATGGTCTCCAAGCAACAAGACAGGTTAGATCTGCTGGATGTGGGGGGCAACCGAGGAGGCTGAGTTGAAATGGACTCCCCTGTGGATGTGTCCTAATATGTTTTTGTGTCTATGGAGACCTTGGAATGAAGCGGTGGCCCTGGGGCCCTGAAGGGTTCTCCTAAACAGAGGCTTTGACACAGCTCCAACGTGCATGTTTCCCATGTGTAGATGAGATTTGTTCTGATGGGTGAGTCAAGAAACAGCCATATGCTGGTATTGAAATCCAGGCCTCTGAGGAGAGATGCCTGGAAACCAAAGCAATGGATCCGATTAGTGCCTAGGGGCCTGTTCGTTCCTTTTTACCTCTGGGGACATCAGTCTACGGGTCTGAGTGCAGGTAGGTGCTCAGATGGGCTCAGATTGCCCCTGTTTGTCCTGGGAAGCCACAACTATTGGGATGGCCTCAGGGACTTTGGAGGTTATCCTACTAGTAGGGTTGTGGCCATTGGAATGGGCACATACAATTCCCTTGGAGAGGGCAAGTACAGTCCTCAGGTTTGGCTCCAGGGCCCTGAGCCTGTAGGGTGTGTAGGCCAGAGCTGTTTGGACAGTTGTCTGAAAACACAAACTCGGCTTATGTTTTGGGTCATAGGTATGGCAGGACTGATCTACAGACCATGAGGAGAACACTTCGGGATATGAAAAAAGGGCGAGTGTGAGGCTCTTGCTCAAGGTTTTGTCTCTGGATATCGTGTCACTCATGGTCGTGAAATTGCCGGGTGACTTCATGGGAAATGGACGAGTCTTACTCTCTGGGGGTTCGGTCCCGTCCAAAGAGTTTGGGGTCATTCTGGGGATGGAAGAAGTCCGTTTTTTTGTTGTTGTCGATTTGTTTCATTTTGTTTTTCAACCTCAGATGTCCCACCAAATGAGGGATTCCAGAGTAGAGCCCTGGGGTGGGGCGACTGGACAACCAGAAATCTGGTTAAAAATTGGGGACTAGGGACATGTCAAGCCCATTATGACATCTAATGGTCCAGCCACTGAGAGGACTTACTAGAGGACAGGACTCACGCTGAGGTCACAATGCGTGTTTATGCTCTCGTCCCACTCAAGAATGGGCGGGGCCTCAGGGTGAATGCTGGTTTCTCCTACACTGAACGTTGGACAACATGCGAACCACAAGGTTTCTTGCCATGGGTCAGGAAGAGTTCTGATTTCTGCATCACAGTCACCCGTGGGCAGTGATTGGAGATAAGGTCTAGGTTCTGAAGCCTGAAAACTGAGGTAGGGAAGAGATGATGACCTAAGGCCATGGCGGGTCAGATGTGCTCAGCGTGCGGTCAGCTGTCTGGGTGTTGGTCAGCAGGTCCGGGCTCAGGTTGTGTCAGACAGTGCATTAGTGCCCAGGATAGACTATATAATTTGGGTACATTCGAGTGCCGTGTAGGTTTATCCTCATTTAAGCTGCCTGGGCTGCTCATTAGGCAATATATTTTTTCTAGAGGGCAGGCAGAGTGCCTCATTGTCGGTCCGGAATTGCCAAACTTGAGGGCTTCGGGGCCAGGAGAGTGAGGACGGAAGTCTGAGAACACAAGCTAGACTTCGGATTCATGGTGAGGGCACGGCAGGTACCCCCTGCAGATCTGAACCAATATCTCATGCATCTGAAGTCAGGGCAAGGATCCGACGTTGGCTCAGGTTGGAGTTTCTGTGCATGACGGCCCCTTCATGAAGGGAGCGGAATCTCGAGGCCATGGAGGTTTTCCACGTTGGGAGATGTGGGATGCCCCCTTCAAGGATTCCTTCTGCGGGACAATTGAGACCTGTTGGACAGCTCCAGGACATCCCATATGGAATGACTCCAGAGCACCGTTCGAGGATGGATGCCTGGGAAGTCCGCCTCACCTTCCAATTGTCTCCTAGCAACAAGACAGTTTAGATCTAATGGATCTGCGGGAGCAACCGGGGTGGCTGAGTTGAAATGCACTTTCCAGAGGATGGGTCCTAACGTGTGTTTGTGTCCATGAGGGCCTTGGAATGGGGAGGTGGCACCGGGACCCTGAAGTATTCTCCTAAGCTTTGGCTTAGCTCCCATGCACAAGTTTCCTTGTGGAGACGAGATTTGTTCTGATGGGTGCCTCAGGAAATCCCCTCTGCTGGTATTGGAATCCAGGCTTTTGTGGAGACATGCCTGTAAACCAAAGCAATGTATCCGATAATGGCATCGGGTCCTGTCTGGTTCAATCTTCTTGGTATGAGTGGAGGTAGATGAGTGGAGGTAGATGCTCAGCCGGTATCAACCGCCCTTTTTTGTCCCGGGCGACCTACACTATTGGGATGGCCTCAGGGACTTTGGAGGGTTCTCCTAATTTGTACGATTTTTGACAATGGAACGGGCAGAATTCCCATGGATTGGGTGGGGGCAGTCGTAATGTGTGGCTCCAGGGGCCCCAGCCTGGAGGGAGTGTGGCCCAGGGCTTTGAGGACAGAAGACTGAAAACACAAACTCAGCTTAAGTTTGGGGACGTAGGTATGGCACGCCCGATCTACAAACCATGAGAAGAACTCTTCAGGATATGAAGAATGAGCGAGTCTGAGGCGCTTGCTCAGGCTTTTGTCTCTGACTTTTGTTTCAGCGATGGCCGTGGAATGTTGGGGAGGTCTCATGGGCCATGGACGAATCTTCCTCTCTGTGGATTTGGCCCGATCCCAATTGTTTTTCGTCCATCTGTGGGATGGGAGGACTCCTTTCAGGTTTGTTACCTCAGGTGTCCCACCAAAAGAGGAATTCCAAAGCAGAGCCCTGGGGATGAGTGAAGGGACAACCCGAACTATGGTTTAAAATTGGGGCCTAGGGGCTTGGCAAGCCCAATATGCTGTCTGTTCATATAGGCCCTGAGAGGCCTTACCTGAGGACTGGGCTCAGGCTGAGGGTCACAATGTGTGTTTGTGACCAATGTGGCCCGCAAGCATGGGCTGGGCCTCATGGGCCACGCTTGTTTCAACTACACTGAACGTTGGACAACATGCCAACCACAAGGTTTCTTGCCATGGGTAAAGAGTTCTGATTTCTGCATCATTTTCAACCCTGGGCAGTGGTTGGAGATAAGGTCTAGGTTCTGGAGCCTGAAAACCGCAGTTGGGAAGAGATGACGACCTAAGGCCATGGCGGTTCCGATGTGCTCAGTGTGCGGCCAGCTGTCTGGGTGGGACCAGGAGGTCCAGGCTCAGGCTGGGTCAGAAGGGGAAATAGTGCCCAGGTCAGCCTATATGTTTGGGGTACAGCCGAATGGCGTGCAGGTTGATCCTCATTTGCGGTTTCGGGGTAGCCCTGAGGGCAATGTTTTACTTCTGTAGGGCAGGCAGAGTGCGGCATTGTAGTTCTGGATTGCCCAACTGGAGGGCTTGTGGGCCAGTAGTCTGAGGACGGAGTCTGAGAACCCAAGCTAGGCCTAGGTTTCTGGGTGAGGATATGGCAGGCACAATCTACAGACCTCAATCGAGATCTCGTGCATCTGAAGTCAGGGCAAGGATCAGACGATCGCTCAGGTTGGACTTTCTGCCCTGATGGCCCTTTCTTGAAAGGGGTTGGATCACGAGGACATGGGGGTTTTCCCACGATGGGAGTTGTGAGAAGCTCCAAACTGCAAAGATTCTAATGCAGGACAATTGAGACCTGTTGGTTGGCTCCAGGCCAACGATTCCGAGCAGGGTTCTAAGGATGGATGGCTGGGTAGCCCACCTCGCATTCCAATGGTCTCCAAGCAACAAGACAGGTTAGATCTGCTGGATGTGGGGGGCAACCGAGGAGGCTGAGTTGAAATGGACTCTCCTGTGGATGTGTCCTAATATGTTTTTGTGTCTATGGAGACCTTGGAATGAAGCGGTGGCCCTGGGGCCCTGAAGGGTTCTCCTAAACAGAGGCTTTGACACAGCTCCAACGTGCATGTTTCCCATGTGTAGATGAGATTTGTTCTGATGGGTGAGTCAAGAAACAGCCATATGCTGGTATTGAAATCCAGGCCTCTGAGGAGAGATGCCTGGAAACCAAAGCAATGGATCCGATTAGTGCCTAGGGGCCTGTTCGTTCCTTTTTACCTCTGGGGACATCAGTCTACGGGTCTGAGTGCAGGTAGGTGCTCAGATGGGCTCAGATTGCCCCTGTTTGTCCTGGGAAGCCACAACTATTGGGATGGCCTCAGGGACTTTGGAGGTTATCCTACTAGTAGGGTTGTGGCCATTGGAATGGGCACATACAATTCCCTTGGAGAGGGCAAGTACAGTCCTCAGGTTTGGCTCCAGGGCCCTGAGCCTGTAGGGTGTGTAGGCCAGAGCTGTTTGGACAGTTGTCTGAAAACACAAACTCGGCTTATGTTTTGGGTCATAGGTATGGCAGGACTGATCTACAGACCATGAGGAGAACACTTCGGGATATGAAAAAAGGGCGAGTGTGAGGCTCTTGCTCAAGGTTTTGTCTCTGGATATCGTGTCACTCATGGTCGTGAAATTGCCGGGTGACTTCATGGGAAATGGACGAGTCTTACTCTCTGGGGGTTCGGTCCCGTCCAAAGAGTTTGGGGTCATTCTGGGGATGGAAGAAGTCCGTTTTTTTGTTGTTGTCGATTTGTTTCATTTTGTTTTTCAACCTCAGATGTCCCACCAAATGAGGGATTCCAGAGTAGAGCCCTGGGGTGGGGCGACTGGACAACCAGAAATCTGGTTAAAAATTGGGGACTAGGGACATGTCAAGCCCATTATGACATCTAATGGTCCAGCCACTGAGAGGACTTACTAGAGGACAGGACTCACGCTGAGGTCACAATGCGTGTTTATGCTCTCGTCCCACTCAAGAATGGGCGGGGCCTAAGGGTGAATGCTGGTTTCTCCTACACTGAACGTTGGACAACATGCCAACCACAAGGTTTCTTACCTAGGGTCAGGAAGAGTTCTGATTTCTGCATCACAGTCACCCGTGGGCAGTGTTTGGAGATAAGGTCTAGGTTCTGAAGCCTGAAAACTGAGGTAGGGAAGAGATGATGACCTAAGGCCATGGCGGGTCTGATGTGCTCAGCGTGCGGTCAGCTGTCTGGGTGTTGGTCAGCAGGTCCGGACTCAGGTTGTGTCAGACAGTGCATTAGTGCCCAGGTTAGACTATATAATTTGGGTACATTCGAGTGCCGTGTAGGTTTATCCTCATTTAAGCTGCCTGGGCTGCTCATTAGGCAATATATTTTTTCTAGAGGGCAGGCAGAGTGCCTCATTGTCGGTCCGGAATTGCCAATCTTGAGGGCATCGGGGCCAGGAGAGTGAGGACGGAAGTCTGAGAACACAAGCTAGACTTCGGATTCATGGTGAGGGCACGGCAGGTACCCCTTCAGATCTGAACCAATATCTCATGCATCTGAAGTCAGGGCGAGGATCCGACGTTGGCTCAGGTTGGAGTTTCTGTGCATGACGGCCCCTTCATGAAGGGAGCGGAATCTCGAGGCCATGGAGGTTTTCCACGTTGGGTGATGTGGGATGCCCCCTTCAAGGATTCCTTCTGCGGGACAATTGAGACCTGTTGGACAGATCCAGGACATCCCATATGGAATGACTCCAGAGCACCGTTCGAGGATGGATGCCTGGGAAGTCCGCCTCACCTTCCAATTGTCTCCTAGCAACAAGACAGTTTAGATCTAATGGATCTGCGGGAGCAACCGGGGTGGCTGAGTTGAAATGCACTTTCCAGAGGATGGGTCCTAACGTGTGTTTGTGTCCATGAGGGCCTTGGAATGGGGAGGTGGCACCGGGACCCTGAAGTATTCTCCTAAGCTTTGGCTTAGCTCCCATGCACAAGTTTCCTTGTGGAGACGAGATTTGTTCTGATGGGTGCCTCAGGAAATCCCCTCTGCTGGTATTGGAATCCAGGCTTTTGAGGAGACATGCCTGTAAATCAAAGCAATGTATCCGATAATGGCCTCGGGTCCTGTCTGGTTCAATCTTCTTGGTATGAATGGAGGTAGATGAGTGGAGGTAGATGCTCAGCCGGTATCAACCGCCCTTTTTTGTCCCGGGCGACCTACACTATTGGGATGGCCTCAGGGACTTTGGAGGGTTCTCCTAATTTGTACGATTTTTGACAATGGAACGGGCAGAATTCCCATGGATTGGGTGGGGGCAGTCGTAATGTGTGACTCCAGGGGCCCCAGCCTGGAGGGAGTATGGCCCAGGACTTTGAGGACAGAAGACTGAAAACACAAACTCAGCTTAAGTTTGGGGACGTAGGTATGGCACGCCCGATCTACAAACCATGAGAAGAACTCTTCAGGATATGAAGAATGAGCGAGTCTGAGGCGCTTGCTCAGGCTTTTGTCTCTGACTTTTGTTTCAGCGATGGCCGTGGAATGTTGGGGAGGTCTCATGGGCCATGGACGAATCTTCCTCTCTGTGGATTTGGCCCGATCCCAATTGTTTTTCGTCCATCTGTGGGATGGGAGGACTCCTTTCAGGTTTGTTACCTCAGGTGTCCCACCAAAAGAGGAATTCCAAAGCAGAGCCCTGGGGAAGAGTGAAGGGACAACCCGAACTATGGTTAAAAATTGGGGCCTAGGGGCATGGCAAGCCCAATATGCTGTCTCTTCATATAGGCCCTGAGAGGCCTTACCTGAGGACTGGGCTCAGGCTGAGGGTCACAATTTTTGTTTGTGACCAATGTGGCCTGCAAGCATGGGCTGGGCCTCATGGGCGACGCTTGTTTCAACTACACTGAACGTTGGACAACATATCAACCACAAGGTTTCTTGCCATGGGTATAGAGTTCTGATTCCTGCATCATTTTCAACCCTGGGCAGTGGTTGGAGATAAGGTCTAGGTTCTGGAGCCTGAAAACCGCAGTTGGGAAGAGATGACAACCTAAGGCCATGGCGGGTGATGTGCTCAGTGTGCGGCCAGCTATCTGGGTGGGACCAGGAGGTCCAGGCTCAGGCTGGGTCAGAACTGGAAATAGTGCCCAGGTCAGCCTATATGTTTGGGGTACAGCCGAATGGCGTGCATGTTGATCCTCAATTGCGGTTTCGGGGTAGCCCTGAGGGCAATGTTTTACTTCTGTAGGGCAGGCAGAGTGCGGCATTGTAGTTCTGGATTGCCCAACTGGAGGGCTTGTGGGCCAGTAGTCTGAGGACGGAGTCTGAGAACCCAAGCTAGGCCTAGGTTTCTGGGTGAGGATATGGCAGGCACAATCTACAGACCTCAATAGACATCTCGTGCATCTGAAGTCAGGGCAAGGATCAGACGATCGCTCAGGTTGGACTTTCTGCCCTGATGGCCCTTTCTTGAAGGGGGTAGGATCATGAGGACATGGGGGTTTTCGCACGATGGAAGTTGTGAGAATCTCCAAACTGCAAAAATTCTTCTGCAGGACAATTGAGACCTGTTGGTTGGCTCCAGGCCAACGATTCCGAGCAGGGTTCTAAGGATGGATGGCTGGGTAGCCCACCTCGCATTCCAATTGTCTCCAAGCAACAAGACAGGTTAGATCTGCTAGATGTGGGGGGCAACCGAGGAGGCTGAGTTGAAATGGACTCTCCTGTGGATGTGTCCTAATATGTTTTTGTGTCTATGGAGACCTTGGAATGAAGCGGTGGCCCTGGGGCTCTGAAGGGTTCTCCTAAACAGAGGCTTTGACACAGCTCCAACGTGCATGTTTCCCATGTGTAGATGAGATTTGTTCTGATGGGTGAGTCAAGAAACAGCCATATGCTGGTATTGAAATCCAGGCCTCTGAGGAGAGATGCCTGGAAACCAAAGCAATGGATCCGATTAGTGCCTAGGGGCCTGTTCGTTCCTTTTTACCTCTGGGGACATCAGTCTACGGGTCTGAGTGCAGGTAGGTGCTCAGATGGGCTCAGATTGCCCCTGTTTGTCCTGGGAAGCCACAACTATTGGGATGGCCTCAGGGACTTTGGAGGTTATCCTACTAGTAGGGTTGTGGCCATTGGAATGGGCACATACAATTCCCTTGGAGAGGGCAAGTACAGTCCTCAGGTTTGGCTCCAGGGCCCTGAGCCTGTAGGGTGTGTAGGCCAGAGCTGTTTGGACAGTTGTCTGAAAACACAAACTCGGCTTATGTTTTGGGTCATAGGTATGGCAGGACTGATCTACAGACCATGAGGAGAACACTTCGGGATATGAAAAAAGGGCGAGTGTGAGGCTCTTGCTCAAGGTTTTGTCTCTGGATATCGTGTCACTCATGGTCGTGAAATTGCCGGGTGACTTCATGGGAAATGGACGAGTCTTACTCTCTGGGGGTTCGGTCCCGTCCAAAGAGTTTGGGGTCATTCTGGGGATGGAAGAAGTCCGTTTTTTTGTTGTTGTCGATTTGTTTCATTTTGTTTTTCAACCTCAGATGTCCCACCAAATGAGGGATTCCAGAGTAGAGCCCTGGGGTGGGGCGACTGGACAACCAGAAATCTGGTTAAAAATTGGGGACTAGGGACATGTCAAGCCCATTATGACATCTAATGGTCCAGCCACTGAGAGGACTTACTAGAGGACAGGACTCACGCTGAGGTCACAATGCGTGTTTATGCTCTCGTCGCACTCAAGAATGGGCGGGGCCTCAGGGTGAATGCTGGTTTCTCCTACACTGAACGTTGGACAACATGCCAACCACAAGGTTTCTTACCATGGGTCAGGAAGAGTTCTGATTTCTGCATCACAGTCACCCGTGGGCAGTGTTTGGAGATAAGGTCTAGGTTCTGAAGCCTGAAAACTGAGGTAGGGAAGAGATGATGACCTAAGGCCATGGCGGGTCTGATGTGCTCAGCGTGCGGTCAGCTGTCTGGGTGTTGGTCAGCAGGTCCGCGCTCAGGTTGTGTCAGACAGTGCATTAGTGCCCAGGATAGACTATATAATTTGGGTACATTCGAGTGCCGTGTAGGTTTATCCTCATTTAAGCTGCCTGGGCTGCTCATTAGGCAATATATTTTTTCTAGAGGGCAGGCAGAGTGCTTCATTGTCGGTCCGGGATTGCCAAACTTGAGGGCTTCAGGGCCAGGAGAGTGAGGACGGAAGTCTGAGAACACAAGCTAGACTTCGGATTCAGGGTGAGGGCACGGCAGGTACCCCCTGCAGATCTGAACCAATATCTCATGCATCTGAAGTCAGGGCGAGGATCCGACGTTGGCTCAGGTTGGAGTTTCTGTGCATGACGGCCCCTTCATGAAGGGAGCGGAATCTCGAGGCCATGGAGGTTTTCCACGTTGGGAGATGTGGGATGCCCCCTTCAAGGATTCCTTCTGCGGGACAATTGAGTCCTGTTGGACAGCTCCAGGACATCCCATATGGAATGACTCCAGAGCACCGTTCGAGGATGGATGCCTGGGAAGTCCGCCTCACCTTCCAATTGTCTCCTAGCAACAAGACAGTTTAGATCTAATGGATCTGCGGGAGCAACCAGGGTGGCTGAGTTGAAATGCACTTTCCAGAGGATGGGTCCTAACGTGTGTTTGTGTCCATGAGGGCCTTGGAATGGGGAGGTGGCACCGGGACCCTGAAGTATTCTCCTAAGCTTTGGCTTAGCTCCCATGCACAAGTTTCCTTGTGGAGACGAGATTTGTTCTGATGGGTGCCTCAGGAAATCCCCTCTACTGGTATTGGAATCCAGGCTTTTGAGGAGACATGCCTGTAAACCAAAGCAATGGATCCGATAATGGCCTCGGGTCCTGTCTGGTTCAATCTTCTTGGTATGAATGGAGGTAGATGAGTTGAGGTAGATGCTCAGCCGGTATCAACCGCCCTTTTTTGTCCCGGGCGACCTACACTATTGGGATGGCCTCAGGGACTTTGGAGGGTTCTCCTAATTTGTACGATTTTTGACAATGGAACGGGCAGAATTCCCATGGATTGGGTGGGGGCAGTCGTAATGTGTGACTCCAGGGGCCCCAGCCTGGAGGGAGTGTGGCCCAGGACTTTGAGGACAGAAGACTGAAAACACAAACTCAGCTTAAGTTTGGGGACGTAGGTATGGCACGCCCGATCTACAAACCATGAGAAGAACTCTTCAGGATATGAAGAATGAGCGAGTCTGAGGCGCTTGCTCAGGCTTTTGTCTCTGACTTTTGTTTCAGCCATGGCCGTTGAATGTTGGGGAGGTCTCATGGGCCATGGACGAATCTTCCTCTCTGTGGATTTGGCCCGATCCCAATTGTTTTTCGTCCATCTGTGGGATGGGAGGACTCCTTTCAGGTTTGTTACCTCAGGTGTCCCACCAAAAGAGGAATTCCAAAGCAGAGCCCTGGGGAAGAGTGAAGGGACAACCCGAACTATGGTTAAAAATTGGGGCCTAGGGGCATGGCAAGCCCAATATGCTGTGTCTTCATATAGGCCCTGAGAGGCCTTACCTGAGGACTGGGCTCAGGCTGAGGGTCACAATTTTTGTTTGTGACCAATGTGGCCTGCAAGCATGGGCTGGGCCTCATGGGCCACGCTTGTTTCAACTACACTGAACGTTGGACAACATGTCAACCACAAGGTTTCTTGCCATGGGTATAGAGTTCTGATTCCTGCATTATTTTCAACCCTGGGCAGTGGTTGGAGATAAGGTCTAGGTTCTGGAGCCTGAAAACCGCAGTTGGGAAGAGATGACGACCTAAGGCCATGGCGGGTGATGTGCTCAGTGTGCGGCCAGCTGTCTGGGTGGGACCAGGAGGTCCAGGCTCAGGCTGGGTCAGAAGGGGAAATAGTGCCCAGGTCAGCCTATATGTTTGGGGTACAGCCGAATGGCGTGCATGTTGATCCTCATTTGCGGTTTCGGGGTAGCCCTGAGGGCAATGTTTTACTTCTGTAGGGCAGGCAGAGTGCGGCATTGTAGTTCTGGATTGCCCAACTGGAGGGCTTGTGGGCCAGTAGTCTGAGGACGGAGTCTGAGAACCCAAGCTAGGCCTAGGTTTCTGGGTGAGGATATGGCAGGCACAATCTACAGACCTCAATAGACATCTCGTGCATCTGAAGTCAGGGCAAGGATCAGACGATCGCTCAGGTTGGACTTTCTGCCCTGATGGCCCTTTCTTGAAGGGGGTTGGATCACGAGGACATGGGGGTTTTCGCACGATGGAAGTTGTGAGAATCTCCAAACTGCAAAAATTCTTCTGCAGGACAATTGAGACCTGTTGGTTGGCTCCAGGCCAACGATTCCGAGCAGGGTTCTAAGGATGGATGGCTGGGTAGCCCACCTCGCATTCCAATTGTCTCCAAGCAACAAGACAGGTTAGATCTGCTAGATGTGGGGGGCAACCGAGGAGGCTGAGTTGAAATGGACTCTCCTGTGGATGTGTCCTAATATGTTTTTGTGTCTATGGAGACCTTGGAATGAAGCGGTGGCCCTGGGGCTCTGAAGGGTTCTCCTAAACAGAGGCTTTGACACAGCTCCAACGTGCATGTTTCCCATGTGTAGATGAGATTTGTTCTGATGGGTGAGTCAAGAAACAGCCATATGCTGGTATTGAAATCCAGGCCTCTGAGGAGAGATGCCTGGAAACCAAAGCAATGGATCCGATTAGTGCCTAGGGGCCTGTTCGTTCCTTTTTACCTCTGGGGACATCAGTCTACGGGTCTGAGTGCAGGTAGGTGCTCAGATGGGCTCAGATTGCCCCTGTTTGTCCTGGGAAGCCACAACTATTGGGATGGCCTCAGGGACTTTGGAGGTTATCCTACTAGTAGGGTTGTGGCCATTGGAATGGGCACATACAATTCCCTTGGAGAGGGCAAGTACAGTCCTCAGGTTTGGCTCCAGGGCCCTGAGCCTGTAGGGTGTGTAGGCCAGAGCTGTTTGGACAGTTGTCTGAAAACACAAACTCGGGTTATGTTTTGGGTCATAGGTATGGCAGGACTGATCTACAGACCATGAGGAGAACACTTCGGGATATGAAAAAAGGGCGAGTGTGAGGCTCTTGCTCAAGGTTTTGTCTCTGGATATCGTGTCACTCATGGTCGTGAAATTGCCGGGTGACTTCATGGGAAATGGACGAGTCTTACTCTCTGGGGGTTCGGTCCCGTCCAAAGAGTTTGGGGTCATTCTGGGGATGGAAGAAGTCCGTTTTTTTGTTGTTGTCGATTTGTTTCATTTTGTTTTTCAACCTCAGATGTCCCACCAAATGAGGGATTCCATAGTAGAGCCCTGGGGTGGGGCGACTGGACAACCAGAAATCTGGTTAAAAATTGGGGACTAGGGACATGTCAAGCCCATTATGACATCTAATGGTCCAGCCACTGAGAGGACTTACTAGAGGACAGGACTCACGCTGAGGTCACAATGCGTGTTTATGCTCTCGTCGCACTCAAGAATGGTCGGGGCCTCAGGGTGAATGCTGGTTTCTCCTACACTGAACGTTGGACAACATGCCAACCACAAGGTTTCTTACCATGGGTCAGGAAGAGTTCTGATTTCTGCATCACAGTCACCCGTGGGCAGTGTTTGGAGATAAGGTCTAGGTTCTGAAGCCTGAAAACTGAGGTAGGGAAGAGATGATGACCTAAGGCCATGGCGGGTCTGATGTGCTCAGCGTGCGGTCAGCTGTCTGGGTGTTGGTCAGCAGGTCCGGGCTCAGGTTGTGTCAGACAGTGCATTAGTGCCCAGGATAGACTATATAATTTGGGTACATTCGAGTGCCGTGTAGGTTTATCCTCATTTAAGCTGCCTGGGCTGCTCATTAGGCAATATATTTTTTCTAGAGGGCAGGCAGAGTGCCTCATTGTCGGTCCGGAATTGCCAAACTTGAGGGCTTCGGGGCCAGGAGAGTGAGGACGGAAGTCTGAGAACACAAGCTAGACTTCGGATTCAGGGTGAGGGCACGGCAGGTACCCCCTGCAGATCTGAACCAATATCTCATGCATCTGAAGTCAGGGCGAGGATCCGACGTTGGCTCAGGTTGGAGTTTCTGTGCATGACGGCCCCTTCATGAAGGGCGCGGAATCTCGAGGCCATGGAGGTTTTCCACGTTGGGAGATGTGGGATGCCCCCTTCAAGGATTCCTTCTGCGAGACAATTGAGACTTGTTGGACAGCTCCAGGACATCCCATATGGAATGACTCCAGAGCACCGTTCGAGGATGGATGCCTGGGAAGTCCGCCTCACCTTCCAATTGTCTCCTAGCAACAAGACAGTTTAGATCTAATGGATCTGGGGGAGCAACCGGGGTGGCTGAGTTGAAATGCACTTTCCAGAGGATGGGTCCTAACGTGTGTTTGTGTCCATGAGGGCCTTGGAAAGGGGAGGTGGCACCGGGACCCTGAAGTATTCTCCTAAGCTTTGGCTTAGCTCCCATGCACAAGTTTCCTTGTGGAGACGAGATTTGTTCTGATGGGTGCCTCAGGAAATCCCCTCTGCTGGTATTAGAATCCAGGCTTTTGAGGAGACATGCCTGTAAACCAAAGCAATGTATCCGATAATGGCCTCGGGTCCTTTCTGGTTCAATCTTCTTGGTATGAGTGGAGGTAGATGAGTGGAGGTAGATGCTCAGCCGGTATCAACCGCCCTTTTTTGTCCCGGGCGACCTACACTATTGGGATGGCCTCAGGGACTTTGGAGGGTTCTCCTAATTTGTACGATTTTTGACAATGGAACGGGCAGAATTCCCATGGATTGGGTGGGGGCAGTCATAATGTGTGGCTCCAGGGGCCCCAGCCTGGAGGGAGTGTGGCCCAGGGCTTTGAGGACAGAAGACTGAAAACACAAACTCAGCTTAAGTTTGGGGACGTAGGTATGGCACGCCCGATCTACAAACCATGAGAAGAACTCTTCAGGATATGAAGAATGAGCGAGTCTGAGGCGCTTGCTCAGGCTTTTGTCTCTGACTTTTGTTTCAGCCATGGCCGTTGAATGTTGGGGAGGTCTCATGGGCCATGGACGAATCTTCCTCTCTGTGGATTTGGCCCGATCCCAATTGTTTTTCGTCCATCTGTGGGATGGGAGGACTCCTTTCAGGTTTGTTACCTCAGGTGTCCCACCAAAAGAGGAATTCCAAAGCAGAGCCCTGGGGAAGAGTGAAGGGACAACCCGAACTATGGTTAAAAATTGGGGCCTAGGGGCATGGCAAGCCCAATATGCTGTGTCTTCATATAGTCCCTGAGAGGCCTTACCTGAGGACTGGGCTCAGGCTGAGGGTCACAATTTTTGTTTGTGACCAATGTGGCCTGCAAGCATGGGCTGGGCCTCATGGGCCACGCTTGTTTCAACTACACTGAACGTTGGACAACATGTCAACCACAAGGTTTCTTGCCATGGGTATAGAGTTCTGATTCCTGCATCATTTTCAACCCTGGGCAGTGGTTGGAGATAAGGTCTAGGTTCTGGAGCCTGAAAACCGCAGTTGGGAAGAGATGACGACCTAAGGCCATGGCGGGTGATGTGCTCAGTGTGCGGCCAGCTGTCTGGGTGGGACCAGGAGGTCCAGGCTCAGGCTGGGTCAGAAGGGGAAATAGTGCCCAGGTCAGCCTATATGTTTGGGGTACAGCCGAATGGCGTGCATGTTGATCCTCATTTGCGGTTTCGGGGTAGCCCTGAGGGCAATGTTTTACTTCTGTAGGGCAGGCAGAGTGCGGCATTGTAGTTCTGGATTGCCCAACTGGAGGGCTTGTGGGCCAGTAGTCTGAGGACGGAGTCTGAGAACCCAAGCTAGGCCTAGGTTTCTGGGTGAGGATATGGCAGGCACAATCTACAGACCTCAATAGACATCTCGTGCATCTGAAGTCAGGGCAAGGATCAGACGATCGCTCAGGTAGGACTTTCTGCCCTGATGGCCCTTTCTTGAAGGGGGTTGGATCACGAGGACATGGGGGTTTTCGCACGATGGAAGTTGTGAGAATCTCCAAACTGCAAAAATTCTTCTGCAGGACAATTGAGACTGTTGGTTGGCTCCAGGCCAACGATTCCGAGCAGGGTTCTAAGGATGGATGGCTGGGTAGCCCACCTCGCATTCCAATTGTCTCCAAGCAACGAGACAGGTTAGATCTGCTAGATGTGGGGGGCAACCGAGGAGGCTGAGTTGAAATGGACTCTCCTGTGGATGTGTCCTAATATGTTTTTGTGTCTATGGAGACCTTGGAATGAAGCGGTGGCCCTGGGGCTCTGAAGGGTTCTCCTAAACAGAGGCTTTGACACAGCTCCAACGTGCATGTTTCCCATGTGTAGATGAGATTTGTTCTGATGGGTGAGTCAAGAAACAGCCATATGCTGGTATTGAAATCCAGGCCTCTGAGGAGAGATGCCTGGAAACCAAAGCAATGGATCCGATTAGTGCCTAGGGGCCTGTTCGTTCCTTTTTACCTCTGGGGACATCAGTCTACGGGTCTGAGTGCAGGTAGGTGCTCAGATGGGCTCAGATTGCCCCTGTTTGTCCTGGGAAGCCACAACTATTGGGATGGCCTCAGGGACTTTGGAGGTTATCCTACTAGTAGGGTTGTGGCCATTGGAATGGGCACATACAATTCCCTTGGAGAGGGCAAGTACAGTCCTCAGGTTTGGCTCCAGGGCCCTGAGCCTGTAGGGTGTGTAGGCCAGAGCTGTTTGGACAGTTGTCTGAAAACACAAACTCGGCTTATGTTTTGGGTCATAGGTATGGCAGGACTGATCTACAGACCATGAGGAGAACACTTCGGGATATGAAAAAAGGGCGAGTGTGAGGCTCTTGCTCAAGGTTTTGTCTCTGGATATCGTGTCACTCATGGTCGTGAAATTGCCGGGTGACTTCATGGGAAATGGACGAGTCTTACTCTCTGGGGGTTCGGTCCCGTCCAAAGAGTTTGGGGTCATTCTGGGGATGGAAGAAGTCCGTTTTTTTGTTGTTGTCGATTTGTTTCATTTTGTTTTTCAACCTCAGATGTCCCACCAAATGAGGGATTCCATAGTAGAGCCCTGGGGTGGGGCGACTGGACAACCAGAAATCTGGTTAAAAATTGGGGACTAGGGACATGTCAAGCCCATTATGACATCTAATGGTCCAGCCACTGAGAGGACTTACTAGAGGACAGGACTCACGCTGAGGTCACAATTCGTGTTTATGCTCTCGTCGCAGTCAAGAATGGGCGGGGCCTCAGGGTGAATGGTGGTTTCTCCTACACTGAACGTTGGACAACATGCCAACCACAAGGTTTCTTACCATGGGTCAGGAAGAGTTCTGATTTCTGCATCACAGTCACCCGTGGGCAGTGTTTGGAGATAAGGTCTAGGTTCTGAAGCCTGAAAACTGAGGTAGGGAAGAGATGATGACCTAAGGCCATGGCGGGTCTGATGTGCTCAGCGTGCGGTCAGCTGTCTGGGTGTTGGTCAGCAGGTCCGGGCTCAGGTTGTGTCAGACAGTGCATTAGTGCCCAGGATAGACTATATAATTTGGGTACATTCGAGTGCCGTGTAGGTTTATCCTCATTTAAGCTGCCTGGGCTGCTCATTAGGCAATATATTTTTTCTAGAGGGCAGGCAGAGTGCCTCATTGTCGGTCCGGAATTGCCAAACTTGAGGGCTTCGGGGCCAGGAGAGTGAGGACGGAAGTCTGAGAACACATGCTAGACTTCGGATTCAGGGTGAGGGCACGGCAGGTACCCCCTGCAGATCTGAACCAATATCTCATGCATCTGAAGTCAGGGCGAGGATCCGACGTTGGCTCAGGTTGGAGTTTCTGTGCATGACGGCCCCTTCATGAAGGGCGCGGAATCTCGAGGCCATGGAGGTTTTCCACGTTGGGAGATGTGGGATGCCCCCTTCAAGGATTCCTTCTGCGAGATAAATGAGACTTGTTGGACAGCTCCAGGACATCCCATATGGAATGACTCCAGAGCACCGTTCGAGGATGGATGCCTGGGAAGTCCGCCTCACCTTCCAATTGTCTCCTAGCAACAAGACAGTTTAGATCTAATGGATCTGCGGAAGCAACCGGGGTGGCTGAGTTGAAATGCACTTTCCAGAGGATGGGTCCTAACGTGTGTTTGTGTCCATGAGGGCCTTGGAAAGGGGAGGTGGCACCGGGACCCTGAAGTATTCTCCTAAGCTTTGGCTTAGCTCCCATGCACAAGTTTCCTTGTGGAGACGAGATTTGTTCTGATGGGTGCCTCAGGAAATCCCCTCTGCTGGTATTAGAATCCAGGCTTTTGAGGAGACATGCCTGTAAACCAAAGCAATGTATCCGATAATGGCCTCGGGTCTTTTCTGGTTCAATCTTCTTGGTATGAGTGGAGGTAGATGAGTGGAGGTAGATGCTCAGCCGGTATCAACCGCCCTTTTTTGTCCCGGGCGACCTACACTATTGGGATGGCCTCAGGGACTTTGGAGGGTTCTCCTAATTTGTACGATTTTTGACAATGGAACGGGCAGAATTCCCATGGATTGGGTGGGGGAAGTCGTAATGTGTGGCTCCAGGGGCCCCAGCCTGGAGGGAGTGTGGCCCAGGGCTTTGAGGACAGAAGACTGAAAACACAAACTCAGCTTAAGTTTGGGGACGTAGGTATGGCACGCCCGATCTACAAACCATGAGAAGAACTCTTCAGGATATGAAGAATGAGCGAGTCTGAGGCGCTTGCTCAGGCTTTTGTCTCTGACTTTTGTTTCAGCCATGGCCGTTGAATGTTGGGGAGGTCTCATGGGCCATGGACGAATCTTCCTCTCTGTGGATTTGGCCCGACCCAATTGTTTTTCGTCCATCTGTGGGATGGGAGGACTCCTTTCAGGTTTGTTACCTCAGGTGTCCCACCAAAAGAGGAATTCCAAAGCAGAGCCCTGGGGAAGAGTGAAGGGACAACCCGAACTATGGTTAAAAATTGGGGCCTAGGGGCTTGGCAAGCCCAATATGCTGTCTCTTCATATAGGCCCTGAGAGGCCTTACCTGAGGACTGGGCTCAGGCTGAGGGTCACAATGTGTGTTTGTGACCAATGTGGCCCGCAAGCATGGGCTGGGCCTCATGGGCCACGCTTGTTTCAACTACACTGAACGTTGGACAACATGCCAACCACAAGGTTTCTTGCCATGGGTAAAGAGTTCTGATTTCTGCATCATTTTCAACCCTGGGCAGTGGTTGGAGATAAGGTCTAGGTTCTGGAGCCTGAAAACCGCAGTTGGGAAGAGATGACGACCTAAGGCCATGGCGGGTCCGATGTGCTCAGTGTACGGCCAGCTATCTGGGTGGGACCAGGAGGTCCAGGCTCAGGCTGGGTCAGAAGGGGAAATAGTGCCCAGGTCAGCCTATATGTTTGGGGTACAGCCGAATGGCGTGCAGGTTGATCCTCATTTGGGGTTTCGGGGTAGCCCTGAGGGCAATGTTTTACTTCTGTAGGGCAGGCAGAGTGCGGCATTGTAGTTCTGGATTGCCCAACTGGAGGGCTTGTGGGCCAGTAGTCTGAGGACGGAGTCTGAGAACCCAAGCTAGGCCTAGGTGTCCGGGTGAGGATATGGCAGGCACAATCTACAGACCTCAATCGAGATCACGTGCATCTGAAGTCAGGGCAAGGATAAGACGATCGCTCACTTTGGACTTTCTGCCCAGATGGCCCTTTCTTGAAGGGGGTTGGATCACGAGGACATGGGGGTTTTCCCACGATGGGAGTTGTGAGAAGCTCCAAACTGCAAAGATTCTTCTGCAGGACAATTGAGACCTGTTGGTTGGCTCCAGGCCAACGATTCCGAGCAGGGTTCTAAGGATGGATGGCTGGGTAGCCCACCTCGCATTCCAATTGTCTCCAAGCAACAAGACAGGTTAGATCTGCTGGATGTGGGGGGCAACCGAGGAGGCTGAGTTGAAATGGACTCTCCTGTGGATGTGTCCTAATATGTTTATGTGTCCATGGGGACCTTGGAATGAAGCGGTGGCCCTGGGGCCCTGAAGGGTTCTCCTAAACAGAGGCTTTGACACAGCTCCAACGTGCATGTTTCCCATGTGTAGATGAGATTTGTTCTGATGGGTGAGTCAAGAAACAGCCATATGCTGGTATTGAAATCCAGGCCTCGAGGAGAGATGCCTGGAAACCAAAGCAATGGATCCGATTAGTGCCTAGGGGCCTGTTCGTTCCTTTTTACCTCTGGGGACATCAGTCTACGGGTCTGAGTGCAGGTAGGTGCTCAGATGGGCTCAGATTGCCCCTGTTTGTCCTGGGAAGCCACAACTATTGGGATGGCCTCAGGGACTTTGGAGGTTATCCTACTAGTAGGGTTGTGGCCATTGGAATGGGCACATACAATTCCCTTGGAGAGGGCAAGTACAGTCCTCAGGTTTGGCTCCAGGGCCCTGAGCCTGTAGGGTGTGTAGGCCAGAGCTGTTTGGACAGTTGTCTGAAAACACAAACTCGGCTTATGTTTTGGGTCATAGGTATGGCAGGACTGATCTACAGACCATGAGGAGAACACTTCGGGATATGAAAAAAGGGCGAGTGTGAGGCTCTTGCTCAAGTTTTTGTCTCTGGATATCGTGTTACTCATGGTCGTGAAATTGCCGGGTGACTTCATGAGAAATGGACGAGTCTTACTCTCTGGGGGTTCGGTCCCTTCCAAAGAGTTTGGGGTCATTCTGGGGATTGAAGAAGTCCGTTTTTTTGTTGTTGTCGATTTGTTTAATTTTGTTTTTCAACCTCAGATGTCCCACCAAATGATGGATTCCAGAGTAGAGCCCTGGGGTGGGGCGACTGGACAACCAGAAATCTGGTTAAAAATTGGGGACTAGGGACATGTCAAGCCCATTATGACATCTAATGGTCCAGCCACTGAGAGGACTTACTAGAGGACAGGACTCACGCTGAGGTCACAATGCGTGTTTATGCTCTCGTCGCACTCAAGAATGGGCGGGGCCTCAGGGTGAATGCTGGTTTCTCCTACACTGAATGTTGGACAACATGCCAACCACAAGGTTTCTTACCATGGGTCAGGAAGAGTTCTGATTTCTACATCACAGTCACTGTGGGCAGTGATTGGAGATAAGGTCTAGGTTCTGAAGCCTGAAAACTGAGGTAGGGAAGAGATGATGACCTGAGGCCATGGCGGTCTGATGTGTTCAGCGTGCGGTCAGCTGTCTGGGTGTTGGTCAGCAGGTCCTGGCTCAGGTTGTGTCAGACAGTGCATTAGTGCCAAGGTTAGACTATATAATTTGGGTACATTCGAGTGCCGTGTAGGTATATCCTCATTTAAGCTGTCTGGGCTGCTCATTAGGCAATATATTTTTTCTAGAGGGCAGTCAGAGTGCTTCATTGTCGGTCCGGAATTGCCAAACTTGAGGGCTTCGGGGCCAGGAGAGTGAGGACGGAAGTCTGAGAACACAAGCTAGACTTCGGATTCAGGGTGTGGGCACGGCAGGTACCCCCTGCAGATCTGAACCAATATCTCATGCATCTGAAGCCAGGGCGAGGATCCGACGTTGGCTCAGTTTGGAGTTTCTGTGCATGACGGCCCCTTCATGAAGGGAGCGGAATCTCGAGGCCATGGAGGTTTTCCACGTTGGGAGATGTGGGATGCCCCCTTCAAGGATTCCTTCTGCGGGACAATTGAGACCTGTTGGACAGCTCCAGGACATCCCATATGGAATGACTCCAGAGCACCGTTCGAGGATGGATGCCTGGGAAGTCCGCCTCACCGTCCAATTATCTCCTAGCAACAAGACAGTTTAGATCTAATGGATCTGCGGGAGCAACCGGGGTGGCTGAGTTGAAATGCACTTTCCAGAGGATGGGTCCTAACGTGTGTTTGTGTCCATGAGGGCCTTGGAATGGGGAGGTGGCACCGGGACCCTGAAGTATTCTCCTAAGCTTTGGCTTAGCTCCCATGCACAAGTTTCCTTGTGGAGATGAGATTTGTTCTGATGGGTGCCTCAGGAAATCCCCTCTGCTGGTATGGGAATCCAGGCTTTTGAGGAGACATGCCTGTAAACCAAAGCAATGGATCCGATAATGGCCTCGGGTCCTGTCTAGTTCAATCTTCTTGGTATGAGTGGAGGTAGATGAGTGGAGGTAGATGCTCAGCCGGTATCAACCGCCCTTTTTTGTCCCGGGCGACCTACACTATTGGGATGGCCTCAGGGACTTTGGAGGGTTCTCCTAATTTGTACGATTTTTGACAATGGAACAGGCAGAAATCCCATGGATTGGGTGGGGGCAGTCCTAATGTGTGGCTCCAGGGGCCCCAGCCTGGAGGGAGTGTGGCCCAGGACTTTGAGGATAGAAGACTGAAAACACAAACTCAGCTTAAGTTTGGAGACGTAGGTATGGCACGCCCGATCTACAAACCATGAGAAGAACTCTTCAGGATACGAAGAATGAGCGTGTCTGAGGCGCTTGCTCAGGCTTTTGTCTCTGACTTTTGTTTCAACGATGGCCTTGGATGTTGGGGAGGTCTCATGGGCCATGGACGAATCTTCCTCTCTGTGGATTTGGCCCGATCCCAATTGTTTTTCGTCCATCTGTGGGATGGGAGGACTCCTTTCAGGTTTGTTACCTCAGGTGTCCCACCAAAAGAGGAATTCCAAAGCAGAGCCCTGGGGAAGAGTGAAGGAACACCCCGAACTATGGTTAAAAATTGGGGCCTAGGGGCATTGCAAGCCCAATATGCTGTCTCTTCATATAGGCCCTGAGAGGCCTTACCTGAGGACTGGGCTCAGGCTGAGGGTCACAATGTGTGTTTGTGACCAATGTTGCCCGCAAGCATGGGCTGGGCCTCATGGGCCACGCTTGTTTCAACTACACTGAACGTTGGACAACATGCCAACCACAAGGTTTCTTGCCATGGGGAAAGAGTTCTGATTTCTGCATCATTTTCAACCCTGGGCAGTGGTTGGAGATAAGGTCTAGGTTCTGGAGCCTGAAAACCGCAGTTGGGAAGAGATGACGACCTAAGGCCATGGCGGGTCCGATGTGCTCAGTGTGCGGCCAGCTGTCTGGGTGGGACCAGGAGGTCCAGGCTCAGGCTGGGTCAGAAGGGGAAATAGTGCCCAGGTCAGCCTATATGTTTGGGGTACAGCCGAATGGCGTGCAGGTTGAACCTCATTTGCGGTTTCGGGGTAGCCCTGAGGGCAATGTTTTACTTCTGTAAGGCAGGCAGAGTGCGGCATTGTAGTTCTGGATTACCCAACTGGAGGGCTTGTGGGCCAGTAGTCTGAGGACGGAGTCTGAGAACCCAAGCTAGTCCTAGGTGTCTGGGTGAGGATATGGCAGGCACAATCTACAGACCTCAATCGAGATCTCGTGCATCTGAATCAGGGCAAGAATCAGACGATCGCTCAGGTTGGACTTTCTGCCCTGATGGCCCTTTCTTGAAGGGGGTTGGATCACGAGGACATGGGGGTTTTCGCACGATGGGAGTTGTGAGAAGCTCCAAACTGCAAAGATTTTTTTTCAGGACAATTGAGACCTGTTGGTTGGCTCTAGGCCAACAATTCCGAGCAGGGTTCTAAGGATGGATGGCTGGGTAGCCCACCTCGCATTCCAATTGTCTCCAAGCAACAAGACAGGTTAGATCTGCTGTATGTGGGGGGCAACCATGGAGGCTGAGTTGAAATGGACTCTCCTGTGGATGTGTCCTAATATGTTTTTGTGTCTATGGAGACCTTGGAATGAAGCGGTGGCCCTGGGGCCGTGAAGGGTTCTCCTAAACAGAGGCTTTGACACAGCTCCAACGTGCATGTTTCCCATGTGTAGATGAGATTTGTTCTGATGGGTGAGTCAAAAAACAGCCATATGCTGGTATTGAAATCCAGGCCTCTGAGGAGAGATGCCTGGAAACCAAAGCAATGGATCCGATTAGTGCCTAGGGGCCTGTTCGTTCCTTTTTACCTCTGGGGACATCAGTCTACGGTTCTGAGTGCAGGTAGGAGCTCATATGGGCTCAGATTGCCCCTGTTTGTCCTGGGAAGCCACAACTATTGGGATGGCCTCAAGGACTTTGGAGGTTATCCTACTAGTAGGGTTGTGGCCATTGGAATGGGCACATATAATTCCCTTGGAGAGTGCAAGTACAGTCCTCAGGTTTGGCTACAGGGCCCTGAGCCTGTAGGGTCTGTGGCCAGAGCTGTTTGGACAGTTGTCTGAAAACACAAACTCGGCTTATGTTTTGGGTCATAGGTATGGCAGGACTGATCTACAGACCATGAGGAGAACACTTCGGGATATGAAAAAAGGGCGAGTGTGAGGCTCTTGCTCAAGTTTTTGTCTCTGGATATCGTGTCACTCATGGTCGTGAAATTGCCGGGTGACTTCATGGGAAATGGACGAGTCTTACTCTCTGGGGGTTCGGTCCCGTCCAAAGAGTTTGGGGTCATTCTGGGAATGGATGAAGTCCGTTTTTTTGTTGTTGTTGTCGATTTGTTTCATTTTGTTTTTCAACCTCAGATGTCCCACCAAATGAGGGATTCCAGAGTAGAGCCCTGGGGTGGGGCGACTGGACAACCAGAAATCTGGTTAAAAATTGGGGACTAGGGACATGTCAAGCCCATTATGACATCTAATGGTCCAGCCACTGAGAGGACTTACTAGAGGACAGGACTCACGCTGAGGTCACAATGCGTGTTTATGCTCTCGTCGCACTCAAGAATGGGCGGGGCCTCAGGGTGAATGCTGGTTTCTCCTACACTGAACGTTGGACAACATGCCAACCACAAGGTTTCTTGCCATGGGTCAGGAAGAGTTCTGATTTCTGCATCACAGTCACCCGTGGGCAGTGATTGGAGATAAGGTCTAGGTTCTGAAGCCTGAAAACTGAGGTAGGGAAGAGATGATGACCTAAGGCCATGGCGGGTCTGATGTGCTCAGCATGCGGTCAGCTGTCTGGGTTTTGGTCAGCAGGTCCGGGCTCAGGTTGTGTCAGACAGTGCATTAGTGCCCAGGTTAGACTATATAATTTGGGTACATTCGAGTGCCGTGTAGGTTTATCTTCATTTAAGCTGCCTGGGCAGCTCATTAGGCAATATATTGTTTCTAGAGGGCAGGCAGAGTGCTTCATTTTCAGTCCGGAATTGCCAAACTTGAGGGCTTCGGGGCCAGGAGAGTGAGGACGGAAGTCTGAGAACACAAGCTAGACTTCGGATTCAGGGTGAGGGCACGGCAGGTACTCCCTGCAGATCTGAACCAATATCTCATGCATCCGAAGTGAGGCGAGGATCCGACGTTGGCTCAGGTTGGAGTTTCTGTGCATGACGGCCCCTTCATGAAGGGAGCGGAATCTCGAGGCCATGGAGGTTTTCCACGTTGGGAGATGTGGGATGCCCCTTTCAAGGATTCCTTCTGCGGGACAATTGAGACCTTTTGGACAGCTCCAGGACATCCCATACGAAATGACTCCAGAGCACCGTTCGAGAATGAATGCCTGGGAAGTCCGCCTCGCCTTCCAATTGTCTCCTAGCAACAAGACAGTTTAGATCTAATGGATCTGCGGGAGCACCCGGGGTGGCTGAGTTGAAATGCACTTTCCAGAGGATGGGTCCTAACGTGTGTTTGTGTCCATGAGGGCCTTGGAATGGGGAGGTGGCACCGGGACCCTGAAGTATTCTCCTAAGCTTTGGCATAGCTCCCATGCACAAGTTTCCTTGTGGAGACGAGATTTGTTCTGATGGGTGCCTCAGGAAATCCCCTCTGCTGGTATTGGAATCCAGGCTTTTGAGGAGACATGCCTGTAAACCAAAGCAATGGATCCGATAATGGTCTTGGGTCCTGTCTGGTTCAATCTTCTTGGTATGAGTGGAGGTAGATGAGTGGAGGTAGATGCTCAGCCGGTATCAACCACCGTTTTTTGTCCCGGGCGACCAACACCATTTGGATGGCCTCAGGGACTTTGGAGGGTTCTCCTAATTTGTACGATTTTTGACAATGGAATGGGCAGAATTGCCATGGATTGGGTGGGGGCAGTCCTAATGTGTGGCTCCAGGGGCCCCAGCCTGGAGGGAGTGTGGCCCAGGACTTTGAGGACAGAAGACTGAAAACACAAACTCAGCTTAAGTTTGGGGACGTAGGTATGGCACGCCCGATCTACAAACCATGAGAAGAACTCTTCAGGATATGAAGAATTAGCGAGTCTGAGTCGCTTGCTCAGGCTTTTGTCTCTGGATTTTGTTTCAGTGATGGCCGTGGAATGTTGGGGAGGTCTCATGGGCCATGGACGAATCTTCTTCTCTGTGGATTTGGCCCGATCCCAATTGTTATTTGTCAATCTGTGGGATGGGAGGACTCCTTTCAGGTTTGTTACCTCAGGTGTCCCACCAAAAGAGGAATTCCAAAGCAGAGCCCTGGGGAAGAGTGAAGGGACAACCCGAACTATGGTTAAAAATTGGGGCCTAGGGGCATGGCAAGCCCAATATGCTGTCTCTTCATATAGGCCCTGAGAGGCCTTACCTGAGGACTGGGCTCAGGCTGAGGGTCACAATGTGTGTTTGTGACCAATGTTGCCCGCAAGCATGGGCTGGGCCTCATGGGCCACGCTTGTTTCAACAAAACTGAACGTTGGACAACATGCCAACCACAAGGTTTCTTGCCATGGGGAAAGAGTTCTGATTTCTGCATCATTTTCAACCCTGGGCAGTGGTTGGAGATAAGGTCTAGGTTCTGGAGCCTGAAAACCGCAGTTGGGAAGAGATGACGACCTAAGGCCATGGCGGGTCCGATGTGCTCAGTGTGCGGCCAGCTGTCTGGGTGGGACCAGGAGGTCCAGGCTCAGGCTGGGTCAGAAGGGGAAATAGTGCCCAGGTCAGCCTATATGTTTGGGGTACAGCCGAATGGCGTGCAGGTTGATCCTCATTTGCGGTTTCGGGGTAGCCCTGAGGGCAATGTTTTACTTCTGTAGGGCAGGCAGAGTACGGCATTGTAGTTCTGGATTGCCCAACTGGAGGGCTTGTGGGCCAGTAGTCTGAGGACGGAGTCTGAGAACCCAAGCTAGGCCTAGGTGTCTGGGTGAGGATATGGCAGGCACAATCTACAGACCTCAATCGAGATCTCGTGCATCTGAAGTCAGGGCAAGGATCAGACTATCGCTCAGGTTGGACTTTCTGCCCTGATGGCCCTTTCTTGAAGGGGTTGGATCACGAGGACATGGGGGTTTTCCCACGATGGGAGTTGTGAGAAGCTCCAAACTGCAAAGATTCTTCTGCAGGACAATTGAGACCTGTTGGTTGGCTCCAGGCCAACGACTCCGAGCAGGGTTCGAAGGATGGATGGCTGGGTAGCCCACCTCGCATTCCAATGGTCTCCAAGCAACAAGACAGGTTAGATCTGCTGGATGTGGGGGGCAACCGAGGAGGCTGAGTTGAAATGTACTCTCCTGTGGATGTGTCCTTAAATGTTTTTGTGTCTATGGAGACCTTGGAATGAAGCGGTGGCCCTGGGGCCCTGAAGGGTTCTCCTAAACAGAGGATTTGACACAGCTCCAACGTGCATGTTTCCCATGTGTAGATGAGATTTGTTCTGATGGGTGAGTCAAGAAACAGCCATATGCTGGTATTGAAATCCAGGCCTCTGAGGAGAGATGCCTGCAAACCAAAGCAATGGATCCGATTAGTGCCTAGGGGCCTGTTCGTTCCTTTTTACCTCTGGGGACATCAGTCTACGGGTCTGAGTGCAGGTAGGTGCTCAGATGGGCTCAGATTGCCCCTGTTTGTCCTGGGAAGCCACAACTATTGGGATGGCCTCAGGGACTTTGGAGGTTATCCTACTAGTAGGGTTGTGGCCATTGGAATGGGCACATACAATTCCCTTGGAGAGGGCAAGTACAGTCCTCAGGTTTGGCTCCAGGGCCCTGAGCCTGTAGGGTGTGTAGGCCAGAGCTGTTTGGACAGTTGTCTGAAAACACAAACTCGGCTTATGTTTTGGGTCATAGGTATGGCAGGACTGATCTACAGACCATGAGGAGAACACTTCGGGATATGAAAAAAGGGCGAGTGTGAGGCTCTTGCTCAAGTTTTTGTCTCTGGATATCGTGTCACTCATGGTCGTGAAATTGCCGGGTGACTTCATGGGAAATGGACGAGTCTTACTCTCTGGGGGTTCGGTCCCTTCCAAAGAGTTTGGGGTCATTCTGGGGATGGAAGAAGTCCGTTTTTTTGTTGTTGTCGATTTGTTTCATTTTGTTTTTCAACCTCAGATGTCCCACCAAATGAGGGATTCCAGAGTAGAGCCCTGGGGTGGGGCGACTGGACAACCAGAAATCTGGTTAAAAATTGGGGACTAGGGACATGTCAAGCCCATTATGACATCTAATGGTCCAGCCATTGAGAGGACTTACTAGAGGACAGGACTCACGCTGAGGTCACAATGCGTGTTTATGCTCTCGTCGCACTCATGAATGGACGGGGCCTCAGGGTGAATGCTGGTTTCTCCTACACTGAACTTTGGACAACATGCCAACCACAAGGTTTCTTACCATGGGTCAGGAAGAGTTCTGATTTCTGCATCACAGTCACCCGTGGGCAGTCATTGGAGATAAGGTCTAGGTTCTGAAGCCTGAAAATTGAGGTAGGGAAGAGATGATGACCTGAGGCCATGGCGGGTCTGATGTGCTCAGCGTGCGGTCAGCTGTCTGGGTGTTGGTCAGCAGGTCCGGGCTCAGGTTGTGTCAGACAGTGCATTAGTGCCCAGGTTAGACTATATAATTTGGGTACATTCGAGTGCCGTGTAGGTTTATCCTCATTTAAGCTGCCTGGGCTGCTCATTAGGCAATATATTTTTTCTAGAGGGCAGGCAGAGTGCCTCATTGTCGGTCCGGAATTGCCAAACTTGAGGGCTTCGGGGCCAGGAGAGTGAGGACGGAAGTCTGAGAACACAAGCTAGACTTCGGATTCAGGGTGTGGGCACGGCAGGTACCCCCTGCAGATCTGAACCAATATCTCATGCATCTGAAGCCAGGGCGAGGATCCGACGTTGGCTCAGTTTGGAGTTTCTGTGCATGACGGCCCCTTCATGAAGGGAGCGGAATCTCGAGGCCATGGAGGTTTTCCACGTTGGGAGATGTGGGATGCCCCCTTCAAGGATTCCTTCTGCGGGACAATTGAGACCTGTTGGACAGCTCCAGGACATCCCATATGGAATGACTCCAGAGCACCGTTCGAGGATGGATGCCTGGGAAGTCCGCCTCACCGTCCAATTATCTCCTAGCAACAAGACAGTTTAGATCTAATGGATCTGCGGGAGCAACCGGGGTGGCTGAGTTGAAAGGCACTTTCCAGAGGATGGGTCCTAACGTGTGTTTGTGTCCATGAGGGCCTTGGAATGGGGAGGTGGCACCGGGACCCTGAAGTATTCTCCTAAGCTTTGGCTTAGCTCCCATGCACAAGTTTCCTTGTGGAGATGAGATTTGTTCTGATGGGTGCCTCAGGAAATCCCCTCTGCTGGTATGGGAATCCAGGCTTTTGAGGAGACATGCCTGTAAACCAAAGCAATGGATCCGATAATGGCCTCGGGTCCTGTCTAGTTCAATCTTCTTGGTATGAGTGGAGGTAGATGAGTGGAGGTAGATGCTCAGCCGGTATCAACCGCCCTTTTTTGTCCCGGGCGACCTACACTATTGGGATGGCCTCAGGGACTTTGGAGGGTTCTCCTAATTTGTACGATTTTTGACAATGGAACAGGCAGAAATCCCATGGATTGGGTGGGGGCAGTCCTAATGTGTGGCTCCAGGGGCCCCAGCCTGGAGGGAGTGTGGCCCAGGACTTTGAGGATAGAAGACTGAAAAAACAAACTCAGCTTAAGTTTGGGGACGTAGGTATGGCACGCCCGATCTACAAACCATGAGAAGAACTCTTCAGGATACGAAGAATGAGCGAGTTGAGGCGCTTGCTCAGGCTTTTGTCTCTGACTTTTGTTTCAACGATGGCCTTGGATGTTGGGGAGGTCTCATGGGCCATGGACGAATCTTCCTCTCTGTGGATTTGGCCCGATCCCAATTGTTTTTCGTCCATCTGTGGGATGGGAGGACTCCTTTCAGGTTTGTTACCTCAGGTGTCCCACCAAAAGAGGAATTCCAAAGCAGAGCCCTGGGGAAGAGTGAAGGGACAACCCGAACTATGGTTAAAAATTGGGGCCTAGGGGCATGGCAAGCCCAATATGCTGTCTCTTCATATAGGCCCTGAGAGGCCTTACCTGAGGACTGGGCTCAGGCTGAGGGTCACAATGTGTGTTTGTGACCAATGTTGCCCGCAAGCATGGGCTGGGCCTCATGGGCCACGCTTGTTTCAACTACACTGAACGTTGGACAACATGCCAACCACAAGGTTTCTTGCCATGGGGAAAGAGTTCTGATTTCTGCATCATTTTCAACCCTGGGCAGTGGTTGGAGATAAGGTCTAGGTTCTGGAGCCTGAAAACCGCAGTTGGGAAGAGATGACGACCTAAGGCCATGGCGGGTCCGATGTGCTCAGTGTGCGGCCAGCTGTCTGGGTGGGACCAGGAGGTCCAGGCTCAGGCTGGGTCAGAAGGGGAAATAGTGCCCAGGTCAGCCTATATGTTTGGGGTACAGCCGAATGGCGTGCAGGTTGAACCTCATTTGCGGTTTCGGGGTAGCCCTGAGGGCAATGTTTTACTTCTGTAAGGCAGGCAGAGTGCGGCATTGTAGTTCTGGATTACCCAACTGGAGGGCTTGTGGGCCAGTAGTCTGAGGACGGAGTCTGAGAACCCAAGCTAGTCCTAGGTGTCTGGGTGAGGATATGGCAGGCACAATCTACAGACCTCAATCGAGATCTCGTGCATCTGAATCAGGGCAAGAATCAGACGATCGCTCAGGTTGGACTTTCTGCCCTGATGGCCCTTTCTTGAAGGGGGTTGGATCACGAGGACATGGGGGTTTTCGCACGATGGGAGTTGTGAGAAGCTCCAAACTGCAAAGATTTTTTTTCAGGACAATTGAGACCTGTTGGTTGGCTCTAGGCCAACAATTCCGAGCAGGGTTCTAAGGATGGATGGCTGGGTAGCCCACCTCGCATTCCAATTGTCTCCAAGCAACAAGACAGGTTAGATCTGCTGTATGTGGGGGTCAACCATGGAGGCTGAGTTGAAATGGACTCTCCTGTGGATGTGTCCTAATATGTTTTTGTGTCTATGGAGACCTTGGAATGAAGCGGTGGCCCTGGGGCCGTGAAGGGTTCTCCTAAACAGAGGCTTTGACACAGCTCCAACGTGCATGTTTCCCATGTGTAGATGAGATTTGTTCTGATGGGTGAGTCAAAAAACAGCCATATGCTGGTATTGAAATCCAGGCCTCTGAGGAGAGATGCCTGGAAACCAAAGCAATGGATCCGATTAGTGCCTAGGGGCCTGTTCGTTCCTTTTTACCTCTGGGGACATCAGTCTACGGTTCTGAGTGCAGGTAGGAGCTCAGATGGGCTCAGATTGCCCCTGTTTGTCCTGGGAAGCCACAACTATTGGGATGGCCTCAAGGACTTTGGAGGTTATCCTACTAGTAGGGTTGTGGCCATTGGAATGGGCACATATAATTCCCTTGGAGAGTGCAAGTACAGTCCTCAGGTTTGGCTACAGGGCCCTGAGCCTGTAGGGTCTGTGGCCAGAGCTGTTTGGACAGTTGTCTGAAAACACAAACTCGGCTTATGTTTTGGGTCATAGGTATGGCAGGACTGATCTACAGACCATGAGGAGAACACTTCGGGATATGAAAAAAGGGCGAGTGTGAGGCTCTTGCTCAAGTTTTTGTCTCTGGATATCGTGTCACTCATGGTCGTGAAATTGCCGGGTGACTTCATGGGAAATGGACGAGTCTTACTCTCTGGGGGTTCGGTCCCGTCCAAAGAGTTTGGGGTCATTCTGGGAATGGATGAAGTCCGTTTTTTTGTTGTTGTTGTCGATTTGTTTCATTTTGTTTTTCAACCTCAGATGTCCCACCAAATGAGGGATTCCAGAGTAGAGCCCTGGGGTGGGGCGACTGGACAACCAGAAATCTGGTTAAAAATTGGGGACTAGGGACATGTCAAGCCCATTATGACATCTAATGGTCCAGCCACTGAGAGGACTTACTAGAGGACAGGACTCACGCTGAGGTCACAATGCGTGTTTATGCTCTCGTCGCACTCAAGAATGGGCGGGGCCTCAGGGTGAATGCTGGTTTCTCCTACACTGAACGTTGGACAACATGCCAACCACAAGGTTTCTTGCCATGGGTCAGGAAGAGTTCTGATTTCTGCATCACAGTCACCCGTGGGCAGTGATTGGAGATAAGGTCTAGGTTCTGAAGCCTGAAAACTGAGGTAGGGAAGAGATGATGACCTAAGGCCATGGCGGGTCTGATGTGCTCAGCATGCGGTCAGCTGTCTGGGTTTTGGTCAGGAGGTCCGGGCTCAGGTTGTGTCAGACAGTGCATTAGTGCCCAGGTTAGACTATATAATTTGGGTACATTCGAGTGCCGTGTAGGTTTATCTTCATTTAAGCTGCCTGGGCAGCTCATTAGGCAATATATTGTTTCTAGAGGGCAGGCAGAGTGCTTCATTTTCAGTCCGGAATTGCCAAACTTGAGGGCTTCGGGGCCAGGAGAGTGAGGACGGAAGTCTGAGAACACAAGCTAGACTTCGGATTCAGGGTGAGGGCATGGCAGGTACTCCCTGCAGATCTGAACCAATATCTCATGCATCCAAAGTGAGGCGAGGATCCGACGTTGGCTCAGGTTGGAGTTTCTGTGCATGACGGCCCCTTCATGAAGGGAGCGGAATCTCGAGGCCATGGAGGTTTTCCACGTTGGGAGATGTGGGATGCCCCTTTCAAGGATTCCTTCTGCGGGACAATTGAGACCTTTTGGACAGCTCCAGGACATCCCATACGAAATGACTCCAGAGCACCGTTCGAGAATGAATGCCTGGGAAGTCCGCCTCGCCTTCCAATTGTCTCCTAGCAACAAGACAGTTTAGATCTAATGGATCTGCGGGAGCACCCGGGGTGGCTGAGTTGAAATGCACTTTCCAGAGGATGGGTCCTAACGTGTGTTTGTGTCCATGAGGGCCTTGGAATGGGGAGGTGGCACCGGGACCCTGAAGTATTCTCCTAAGCTTTGGATAACTCCCATGCACAAGTTTCCTTGTGGAGACGAGATTTGTTCTGATGGGTGCCTCAGGAAATCCCCTCTGCTGGTATTGGAATCCAGGCTTTTGAGGAGACATGCCTGTAAACCAAAGCAATGGATCCGATAATGGTCTTGGGTCCTGTCTGGTTCAATCTTCTTGGTATGAGTGGAGGTAGATGAGTGGAGGTAGATGCTCAGCCGGTATCAACCACCCTTTTTTGTCCCGGGCGACCAACACCATTTGGATGGCCTCAGGGACTTTGGAGGGTTCTCCTAATTTGTACGATTTTTGACAATGGAATGGGCAGAATTGCCATGGATTGGGTGGGGGCAGTCCTAATGTGTGGCTCCAGGGGCCCCAGCCTGGAGGGAGTGTGGCCCAGGACTTTGAGGACAGAAGACTGAAAACACAAACTCAGCTTAAGTTTGGGGACGTAGGTATGGCACGCCCGATCTACAAACCATGAGAAGAACTCTTCAGGATATGAAGAATTAGCGAGTCTGAGTCGCTTGCTCAGGCTTTTGTCTCTGGATTTTGTTTCAGTGATGGCCGTGGAATGTTGGGGAGGTCTCATGGGCCATGGACGAATCTTCTACTCTGTGGATTTGGCCCGATCCCAATTGTTATTTGTCAATCTGTGGGATGGGAGGACTCCTTTCAGGTTTGTTACCTCAGGTGTCCCACCAAAAGAGGAATTCCAAAGCAGAGCCCTGGGGAAGAGTGAAGGGACAACCCGAACTATGGTTAAAAATTGGGGCCTAGGGGTATGGCAAGCCCAATATGCTGTCTCTTCATATAGGCCCTGAGAGGCCTTACCTGAGGACTGGGCTCAGGCTGAGGGTCACAATGTGTGTTTGTGACCAATGTTGCCCGCAAGCATGGGCTGGGCCTCATGGGCCACGCTTGTTTCAACAAAACTGAACGTTGGACAACATGCCAAGCACAAGGTTTCTTGCCATGGGGAAAGAGTTCTGATTTCTGCATCATTTTCAACCCTGGGCAGTGGTTGGAGATAAGGTCTAGGTTCTGGAGCCTGAAAACCGCAGTTGGGAAGAGATGACGACCTAAGGCCATGGCGGGTCCGATGTGCTCAGTGTGCGGCCAGCTGTCTGGGTGGGACCAGGAGGTCCAGGCTCAGGCTGGGTCAGAAGGGGAAATAGTGCCCAGGTCAGCCTATATGTTTGGGGTACAGCCGAATGGCGTGCAGGTTGATCCTCATTTGCGGTTTCGGGGTAGCCCTGAGGGCAATGTTTTACTTCTGTAGGGCAGGCAGAGTACGGCATTGTAGTTCTGGATTGCCCAACTGGAGGGCTTGTGGGCCAGTAGTCTGAGGACGGAGTCTGAGAACCCAAGCTAGGCCTAGGTGTCTGGGTGAGGATATGGCAGGCACAATCTACAGACCTCAATCGAGATCTCGTGCATCTGAAGTCAGGGCAAGGATCAGACTATCGCTCAGGTTGGACTTTCTGCCCTGATGGCCCTTTCTTGAAGGGGTTGGATCACGAGGACATGGGGGTTTTCCCACGATGGGAGTTGTGAGAAGCTCCAAACTGCAAAGATTCTTCTGCAGGACAATTGAGACCTGTTGGTTGGCTCCAGGCCAACGACTCCGAGCAGGGTTCGAAGGATGGATGGCTGGGTAGCCCACCTCGCATTCCAATGGTCTCCAAGCAACAAGACAGGTTAGATCTGCTGGATGTGGGGGGCAACCGAGGAGGCTGAGTTGAAATGTACTCTCCTGTGGATGTGTCCTTAAATGTTTTTGTGTCTATGGAGACCTTGGAATGAAGCGGTGGCCCTGGGGCCCTGAAGGGTTCTCCTAAACAGAGGATTTGACACAGCTCCAACGTGCATGTTTCCCATGTGTAGATGAGATTTGTTCTGATGGGTGAGTCAAGAAATAGCCATATGCTGGTATTGAAATCCAGGCCTCTGAGGAGAGATGCCTGCAAACCAAAGCAATGGATCCGATTAGTGCCTAGGGGCCTGTTCGTTCCTTTTTACCTCTGGGGACATCAGTCTACGGGTCTGAGTGCAGGTAGGTGCTCAGATGGGCTCAGATTGCCCCTGTTTGTCCTGGGAAGCCACAACTATTGGGATGGCCTCAGGGACTTTGGAGGTTATCCTACTAGTAGGGTTGTGGCCATTGGAATGGGCACATACAATTCCCTTGGAGAGGGCAAGTACAGTCCTCAGGTTTGGCTCCAGGGCCCTGAGCCTGTAGGGTGTGTAGGCCAGAGCTGTTTGGACAGTTGTCTGAAAACACAAACTCGGCTTATGTTTTGGGTCATAGGTATGGCAGGACTGATCTACAGACCATGAGGAGAACACTTCGGGATATGAAAAAAGGGCGAGTGTGAGGCTCTTGCTCAAGTTTTTGTCTCTGGATATCGTGTCACTCATGGTCGTGAAATTGCCGGGTGACTTCATGGGAAATGGACGAGTCTTACTCTCTGGGGGTTCGGTCCCTTCCAAAGAGTTTGGGGTCATTCTGGGGATGGAAGAAGTCCGTTTTTTTGTTGTTGTCGATTTGTTTCATTTTGTTTTTCAACCTCAGATGTCCCACCAAATGAGGGATTCCAGAGTAGAGCCCTGGGGTGGGGCGACTGGACAACCAGAAATCTGGTTAAAAATTGGGGACTAGGGACATGTCAAGCCCATTATGACATCTAATGGTCCAGCCATTGAGAGGACTTACTAGAGGACAGGACTCACGCTGAGGTCACAATGCGTGTTTATGCTCTCGTCGCACTCATGAATGGACGGGGCCTCAGGGTGAATGCTGGTTTCTCCTACACTGAACTTTGGACAACATGCCAACCACAAGGTTTCTTACCATGGGTCAGGAAGAGTTCTGATTTCTGCATCACAGTCACCCGTGGGCAGTGATTGGAGATAAGGTCTAGGTTCTGAAGCCTGAAAATTGAGGTAGGGAAGAGATGATGACCTGAGGCCATGGCGGGTCTGATGTGCTCAGCGTGCGGTCAGCTGTCTGGGTGTTGGTCAGCAGGTCCGGGCTCAGGTTGTGTCAGACAGTGCATTAGTGCCCAGGTTAGACTATATAATTTGGGTACATTCGAGTGCCGTGTAGGTTTATCCTCATTTAAGCTGCCTGGGCTGCTCATTAGGCAATATATTTTTTCTAGAGGGCAGGCAGAGTGCCTCATTGTCGGTCCGGAATTGCCAAACTTGAGGGCTTCGGGGCCAGGAGAGTGAGGACGGAAGTCTGAGAACACAAGCTAGACTTCGGATTCAGGGTGTGGGCACGGCAGGTACCCCCTGCAGATCTGAAGCAATATCTCATGCATCTGAAGCCAGGGCGAGGATCCGACGTTGGCTCAGTTTGGAGTTTCTGTGCATGACGGCCCCTTCATGAAGGGAGCGGAATCTCGAGGCCATGGAGGTTTTCCACGTTGGGAGATGTGGGATGCCCCCTTCAAGGATTCCTTCTGCGGGACAATTGAGACCTGTTGGACAGCTCCAGGACATCCCATATGGAATGACTCCAGAGCACCGTTCGAGGATGGATGCCTGGGAAGTCCGCCTCACCGTCCAATTATCTCCTAGCAACAAGACAGTTTAGATCTAATGGATCTGCGGGAGCAACCGGGGTGGCTGAGTTGAAAGGCACTTTCCAGAGGATGGGTCCTAACGTGTGTTTGTGTCCATGAGGGCCTTGGAATGGGGAGGTGGCACCGGGACCCTGAAGTATTCTCCTAAGCTTTGGCTTAGCTCCCATGCACAAGTTTCCTTGTGGAGATGAGATTTGTTCTGATGGGTGCCTCAGGAAATCCCCTCTGCTGGTATGGGAATCCAGGCTTTTGAGGAGACATGCCTGTAAACCAAAGCAATGGATCCGATAATGGCCTCGGGTCCTGTCTAGTTCAATCTTCTTGGTATGAGTGGAGGTAGATGAGTGGAGGTAGATGCTCAGCCGGTATCAAGCGCCCTTTTTTGTCCCGGGCGACCTACACTATTGGGATGGCCTCAGGGACTTTGGAGGGTTCTCCTAATTTGTACGATTTTTGACAATGGAACAGGCAGAAATCCCATGGATTGGGTGGGGGCAGTCCTAATGTGTGGCTCCAGGGGCCCCAGCCTGGAGGGAGTGTGGCCCAGGACTTTGAGGATAGAAGACTGAAAACACAAACTCAGCTTAAGTTTGGGGACGTAGGTATGGCACGCCCGATCTACAAACCATGAGAAGAACTCTTCAGGATACGAAGAATGAGCGAGTTGAGGCGCTTGCTCAGGCTTTTGTCTCTGACTTTTGTTTCAACGATGGCCTTGGATGTTGGGGAGGTCTCATGGGCCATGGACGAATCTTCCTCTCTGTGGATTTGGCCCGATCCCAATTGTTTTTCGTCCATCTGTGGGATGGGAGGACTCCTTTCAGGTTTGTTACCTCAGGTGTCCCACCAAAAGAGGAATTCCAAAGCAGAGCCCTGGGGAAGAGTGAAGGGACAACCCGAACTATGGTTAAAAATTGGGGCCTAGGGGCATGGCAAGCCCAATATGCTGTCTCTTCATATAGGCCCTGAGAGGCCTTACCTGAGGACTGGGCTCAGGCTGAGGGTCACAATGTGTGTTTGTGACCAATGTTGCCCGCAAGCATGGGCTGGGCCTCATGGGCCACGCTTGTTTCAACTACACTGAACGTTGGACAACATGCCAACCATAAGGTTTCTTGCCATGGGGAAAGAGTTCTGATTTCTGCATCATTTTCAACCCTGGGCAGTGGTTGGAGATAAGGTCTAGGTTCTGGAGCCTGTAAACCGCAGTTGGGAAGAGATGACGACCTAAGGCCATGGCGGGTCCGATGTGCTCAGTGTGCGGCCAGCTGTCTGGGTGGGACCAGGAGGTCCAGGCTCAGGCTGGGTCAGAAGGGGAAATAGTGCCCAGGTCAGCCTATATGTTTGGGGTACAGCCGAATGGCGTGCAGGATGATCCTCATTTGCGGTTTCGGGGTAGCCCTGAGGGCAATGTTTTACTTCTTTAGGGCAGGCAGAGTGCGGCATTGTAGTTCTGGATTGCCCAACTGGAGGGCTTGTGGGCCAGTAGTCTGAGGACGGAGTCTGAGAACCCAAGCTAGGCCTAGGTGTCTGGGTGAGGATATGGCAGGCACAATCTACAGACCTCAATCGAGATCTCGTGCATCTGAAGTCAGGGCAAGGATCAGACGATCGCTCAGGTTGGACTTTCTGCCCTGATGGCCCTTTCTTGAAGGGGGTTGGATCACGAGGACATGGGGGTTTTCCCATGATGGGAGTTGTGAGAAGCTCCAAACTGCAAAGATTCTTTTGCAGGACAATTGAGACCTGATGGTTGGCTCTAGGCCAACGATTCCGAGCAGGGTTCTAAGGATGGATGGCTGGGTAGCCCACCTCGCATTCCAATTGTCTCCAAGCAACAAGACAGGTTAGATCTGCTGGATGTGGGGGGCAACCGAGGAGGCTGAGTTGAAATGGACTCTCCTGTGGATGTGTCCTAATATGTTTTTGTGTCTATGGAGACCTTGGAATGAAGCGGTGGCCCTGGGGCCCTGAAGGGTTCTCCTAAACAGAGGCTTTGACACAGCTCCAACGTGCATGTTTCCCATGTGTAGATGAGATTTGTTCTGATGGGTGAGTCAAGAAACAGCCATATGCTGGTATTGAAATCCAGGCCTCCTTGGAGAGATGCCTGGAATCCAAAGCAATGGATCCGATTAGTGCCTAGGGGCCTGTTCGTTCCTTTTTACCTCTGGGGACATCAGTCTACGGGTCTGAGTGCAGGTAGGTGCTCAGATGGGCTCAGATTGCCCCTGTTTGTCCTGGGAAGCCACAACTATTGGGATGGCCTCAGGGACTTTGGAGGTTATCCTACTAGTAGGGTTGTGGCCATTGGAATGGGCACATACAATTCCTTGGAGAGGGCAAGTACAGTCCTTAGGTTTGGCTCCAGGGCCCTGAGCCTGTAGGGTGTGTAGGCCAGAGCTGTTTGGACAGTTGTCTGAAAACACAAACTCGGCTTATGTTTTGGGTCATAGGTATGGCAGGACTGATCTACAGACCATGAGGAGAACACTTCGGGATATGAAAAAAGGGCGAGTGTGAGGCTCTTTCTCAAGTTTTTGTCTCTGGATATCGTGTCACTCATGGTCGTGAAATTGCCAGGTGACTTCATGGGAAATGGACGAGTCTTATTCTCTGGGGGTTCGGTCCCGTCCAAAGATTTTGGGCTCATTCTGGGGATGGAAGAAGTCCGTTTTTTTGTTGTTGTTGTCGATTTGTTTCATTTTGTTTTTCAACCTCAGATGTCCCACCAAATGAGGGATTCCAGAGTAGAGCCCTGGGGTGGGGCGACTGGACAACCAGAAATCTGGTTAAAAATTGGGGACTAGGGACATATCAAGCCCATTATGACATCTAATGGTCCAGCCACTGAGAGGACTTACTAGAGGACAGGACTCACGCTGAGGTCACAATGCGTGTTTATGCTCTCGTCGCACTCAAGAATGGCGGGGCCTCAAGGTGAATGCTGGTTTCTCCTACACTGAACGTTGGACAACATGCCAACCACAAGGTTTCTTGCCATGGGTCAGGAAGAGTTCTGATTTATGCATCACAGTCACCCGTGGGCAGTGATTGGAGATAAGGTCTAGGTTCTGAAGCCTGAAAACTGAGGTAGGGAAGAGATGATGACCTAAGGCCATGGCGGGTCTGATGTGCTCAGCGTGCGGTCAGCTGTCTGGGTGTTGGTCAGCAGGTCCGGGCTCAGGTTGTGTCAGACAGTGCATTAGTGCCCAGGTTAGACTATATAATTTGGGTACATTCGAGTGCCGTGTAGGTTTATCCTCATTTAAGCTGCCTGGGCTGCTCATTAGGCAATATATTTTTTCTAGAGGGCAGGCAGAGTGCTTCATTGTCGGTCCGGAATTGCCAAACTTGAGGGCTTCTGGGCCAGGAGAGTGAGGACGGAAGTCTGAGAACACAAGCTAGACTTCGGATTCAGGGTGAGGGCACGGCAGGTACCCCCTGCAGATCTGAACCAATATCTCATGCATCTGAAGTCAGGGCGAGGATCCGAAGTTGGCTCAGGTTGGACTTTCTGTGCATGATGGCCCCTTCATGAAGGGATCGGAATCTCGAGGCCATGGAGGTTTTCCACGTTGGGAGATGTGGGATGCCCCCTTCAAGGATTCCTTCTGCGGGACAATTGAGACCTGTTGGACAGCTCCAGGACATCCCATATGGAATGACTCCAGAGCACCT
Source organism: Mustela nivalis (assembly GCF_964662115.1). NCBI lineage: Eukaryota > Metazoa > Chordata > Mammalia > Carnivora > Mustelidae > Mustela > Mustela nivalis. The sequence continues at coordinate 63,287 of NW_028136529.1, forward strand.
TTCGAGGATGGATGCCTGGGAAGTCCGCCTCGCCTTCCAATTGTCTCCTAGCAACAAGACAGTTTAGATCTAATGGATCTGCGGGAGCAACCGGGGTGGCTGAGTTGAAATGCACTTTCCAGAGGATGGGTCCTAACGTGTGTTTGTGTCCATGAGGGCCTTGGAATTTGGAGGTGGCACCGGGACCCTGAAGTATTCTCCTAAGCTTTGGCATAGCTCCCATGCACAAGTTTCCTTGTGGAGACGAGATTTGTTCTGATGGGTGCCTCAGGAAATCCCCTCTGCTGGTATTGGAATCCAGGCTTTTGAGGAGACATGCCTGTAAACCAAAGCAATGGATCCGATAATGGCCTCGGGTCCTGTCTGGTTCAATCTTCTTGGTATGAGTGGAGGTAGATGAGTGGAGGTAGATGCTCAGCCGGTATCAACCGCCCTTTTTTGTCCCGGGCGAGCGACACTATTGGGATAGCCTCAGGGACTTTGGAGGGTTCTCCTAATTTGTACGATGTTTGACAATGGAATGGGCAGAATTGCCATGGATTGGGTGGGGGCAGTCCTAATGTGTGGCTCCAGGAACCCCAGCCTGGAGGGAGTGTGGCCCAGGACTTTGAGGACAGAAGACTGAAAACCAAACTCAGCTTAAGTTTGGGGACGTAGGTATGGCACGCACGATCTACAAACCATGAGAAGAACTCTTCAGGATATGAAGAATGAGCCAGTCTGAGTCGCTTGCTCAGGCGTTTGTCTCTGGATTTTGTTTCAGCGATGGCTGTGGAATGTTGGGGAGGTCTCATGGGCCATGGACGAATCTTCCTCTCTGTGGATTTGGCCCGATCCCAATTGTTTTTTGTCAATCTGTGGGATGGGAGGACTCCTTTCATGTTTGTTACCTCAGGTGTCCCACCAAAAGAGGGATTCCAAAGCAGAGCCCTGGGGAAGAGTGAAGGGACAACCCGAACTATGGTTAAAAAATTGGGGCCTAGGGGCATAGCAAGCCCAATATGCTGTCTCTTCACATAGGCCTGAGAGGCCTTACCTGAGGACTGGGCTCAGGCTGAGGGTCACAATGTGTGTTTGTGACCAATGTGGCCCGCATGCATGGGCTGGGCCTCATGGGCCACGCTTGTTTCAACTATACTGAACGTTGGACAACATGCCAAGCACAAGGTTTCTTGCCATGGGGAAAGAGTTCTGATTTATTCATCATTTTCAACCCTGGGCAGTGGTTGGAGATAAGTTCTAGGTTCTGGAGCCTGAAAACCGCAGTTGGGAAGAGATGACGACCTAAGGCCATGGCGGGTCCGATGTGCTCAGTGTGCGGCCAGCTGTCTGGGTGGGACCAGGAGGTCCAGGCTCAGGCTGGGTCAGAAGGGGAAATAGTGCCCAGGTCAGCCTATATGTTTGGGGTACAGCCGAATGGCGTGCAGTTTGATCCTCATTTGGGGTTTCGGGGTAGCCCTGAGGGCAATATTTTACATCTATAGGGCAGGCAGAGTGCGGCATTTTAGTTCTCGATTGCCAAACTGGAGGGCTTGTGGGGCAGTAGTCTGAGGACGGAGTCTGAGAAACCAAGCTAGGCCTAGGTGTCTGGGTGAGCATATGGCAGGCAAAATCTACAGATCTCAATCGAGATCTCGTGCATCTGAAGTCAGGGCAAGGATCAGACGATCGCTCAGGTTGGACTTTCTGCCCTGATGGCCCTTTCTTGAAGGGGGTTGGATCACGAGGACATGGGGGTTTTCCCACGATGGGAGTTGTGAGAAGCTCCAAACTGCAAAGATTCTTCTGCAGGACAATTGAGACCTGTTGGTTGGCTCCAGGCCAACAACTCCGAGCAGGGTTCTAAGGATGGATGGCTGGGTAGCCCACCTCGCATTCCAATTGTCTCCAAGCAACAAGACAGGTTAGATCTGCTGGATGTGGGGGGCAACCGAGGAGGCTGAGTTGAAATGGACTCTCCTGTGGATGTGTCCTAATATGTTTTTGTGTCTATGGAGACCTTGGAATGAAGCGGTGGCCCTGGGGCCCTGAAGGGTTCTCCTAAACAGAGGCTTTGACACAGCTTCAACGTGCATGTTTCCCATGTGTAGATGAGTTTTGTTCTGATGGGTGAGTCAAGAAACAGCCATATGCTGGTATTGAAATCCAGGCCTCCTTGGAGAGATGCCTGGAAACAAAAGCAATGGATCCGATTAGTGCCTAGGGGCCTGTTCGTTCCTTTTTACCTCTGGGGACATCAGTCTACGGGTCTGAGTGCAGGTAGGTGCTCAGATGGGCTCAGATTGCCCCTGTTTGTCCTGGGAAGCCACAACTATTGGGATGGCCTCAGGGACTTTGGAGGTTATCCTACTAGTAGGGTTGTGGCCATTGGAATGGGCACATACAATTCCCTTGGAGAGGGCAAGTACAGTCCTCAGGTTTGGCTCCAGGGCCCTGAGCCTGTAGGGTGTGTAGGCCAGAGCTGTTTGGACAGTTGTCTGAAAACACAAACTCGGCTTATGTTTTGGGTCATAGGTATGGCAGGACTGATCTACAGACCATGAGGAGAACACTTCGGGATATGAAAAAAGGGCGAGTGTGAGGCTCTTGCTCAAGTTTTTGTCTCTGGATATCGTGTCACTCATGGTCGTGAAATTGCCGGGTGACTTCATGGGAAATGGACGAGTCTTATTCTCTGCGGGTTCGGTCCCGTCCAAAGAGTTTGGGGTCATTCTGGGGATGGAAGAAGTCCGTTTTGTTGTTGTTGTCGATTTGTTTCATTTTGTTTTTCAACCTCAGATGTCCCACCAAATGAGGGATTCCAGAGTAGAGCCCTGGGGTGGGGCGACTGGACAACCAGAAATCTGGTTAAAAATTGGGGACTAGGGACATGTCAAGCCCATTATGACATCTAATGGTCCAGCCACTGAGAGGACTTACTAGAGGACAGGACTCACGCTGAGGTCACAATGCGTGTTTATGCTCTCGTCGCACTCAAGAATGGGCGGGGCCTCAGGGTGAATGCTGGTTTCTCCTACACTGAACGTTGGACAACATGCCAACCACAAAGTTTCTTGCCATGGGTCAGGAAGAGTTCTGATTTCTGCATCACAGTCACCCGTGGGCAGTGATTGGAGATAAGGTCTAGGTTCTGAAGCCTGAAAACTGAGGTAGGGAAGAGATGATGACCTAAGGCCATGGCGGGTCTGATGTGCTCAGCGTGCGGTCAGCTGTCTGGGTGTTGGTCAGCAGGTCCGGGCTCAGGTTGTGTCAAACAGTGCATTAGTGCCCAGGATAGACTATATAATTTGGGTACATTCGAGTGCCGTGTAGGTTTATCCTCATTTAAGCTGCCTGGGCTGCTCATTAGGCAATATATTTTTTCTAGAGGGCAGGCAGAGTGCTTCATTGTCGGTCCGGAATTGCCAAACTTGAGGGCTTCGGGGCCAGGAGAGTGAGGACGGAAGTCTGAGAACACAAGCTAGACTTCGGATTCAGGGTGAGGGCACGGCAGGTACCCCCTCCAGATCTGAACCAATATCTCATGCATCTGAAGTCAGGGCGAGGATCCGACGTTGGCTCAGGTTGGAGTTTCTGTGCATGACGGCCCCTTCATGAAGGGAGCGGAATCTCGAGGCCATGGAGGTTTTCCACGTTGGGAGATGTGGGATGCCCCCTTCAAGGAATCCTTCTGCGGGACAATTGTGACCTATTGGAAAGCTCCAGTACATCCCATATGGAATGACTCCAGAGCACCGTTCGAGGATGGATGCCTGGGAAGTCCGCCTCGCCTTCCAATTGTCTCCTAGCAACAAGACAGTTTAGATCTAATGGATCTGCGGGAGCAACCGGGGTAACTGAGTTGAAATGCACTTTCCAGAGGATGGGTCCTAACGTGTGTTTGTGTCCATGAGGGCGTTGGAATGGGGAGGTGGCACCGGGACCCTGAAGTATTCTCCTAAGCTTTGGCTTAGCTACCATGCACAAGTTTCCTTGTGGAGACGAGATTTGTTCTGATGTTGCCCCAGGAAATCCCCTCTGCTGGTATTGGAATCCAGGCTTTTGAGGAGACATGCCTGTAAACCAAAGCAATGGATCCGATAATGGCCTCGGGTCCTGTCTGGTTCAATCTTCTTGGTATGAGTGGAGGTAGATGAGTGGAGGTAGATGCTCAGCCGGTATCAACCGCCCTTTTTTGTCCCGGGCGACCGACACTATTGGGATGGCCTCAGGGACTTTGGAGGCTTCCCCTAATTTGTATGATTTTTGACAATGGAATGGGCAGAATTCCCTGAATTGGGTGGGGGCAGACCTAATGTGTGGCTCCAGGGGCCCCAGCCTGGAGGGAGTGTGGCTCAGGGCTTTGAGGACAGAAGACTAAAAACACAAACTCAGCTTAATTTTGGGGACGTAGGTATGGCACGCCCGATCTACAAACCGTGAGAAGAACTCTTCAGGATATGAAGAATGAGCGAGTCTGAGGCGCTTGCTCGGCTTTTGTCTCTGGATTTTGTTTCAGCGATGGCCGTGGAATGTTGGGGAGGTCTCATGGGCCATGGACGAATCTTCCTCTCTGTGGATTTGGCCCGATCCCAATTGTTTTTCGTCAATCTGTGGGATGGGAGGATTCCTTTCAAGTTTGTTACCGCAGGTGTCCCACGAAAAGAGGAATTCCAAAGCAGAGCCCTGGGGAAGAGTGAAGGGACAACCCGAACTATGGTTAAAAATTGGGTCCTAGGGGCATGGCAAGCCCAATATGCTGTCTCTTCATATAGGCCCTGAGAGGCCTTACCTGAGGACTGGGCTCAGGCTGAGGGTCACAATGTGTGTTTGTGACCAATGTAACCCGCAAGCATGGGCTGGGCCTCATGGGCCACGCTTGTTTCAACTACACTGAACGTTGGACAACATGCCAACCACAAGGTTTCTTGCCATGGGGAAAGAGTTCTGATTTCTGCATCATTTTCAACCCTGGGCAGTGGTTGGAGATAAGGTCTAGGTTCTGGAGCCTGAAAACCGCAGTTGGGAAGAGATGACGACCTAAGGCCATGGCGGGTCCGATGTGCTCAGTGTGCGGCCAGCTGTCTGGGTGGGACCAGGAGGTCCAGGCTCAGGCTGGGTCAGAAGGGGATATAGTGCCCAGATTAGCCTATATGTTTGGGGTACAGCGGAATGGCGTGCAGGTTGATCCTCATTTGGGATTTCGGGGTAGCCCTGAGGGCAATGTTTTACTTCTGTAGGGCAGGCAGAGTGCGGCATTGTAGTTCTGGATTGCCAAACTGGAGGGCTTGTGGGCCTGTAGTCTGAGGACGGAGTCTGAGAACCCAAGCTAAGCCTAGGTTTCTGGGTGAGGATAAGGCAGGCACAATCTACAGACCTCAATAGAGATCTCGTGCATCTGAAGTCAGGGCAAGGAACAGACGATCCCTCAGGTTGTACTTTCTGCCCTGATGGCCCTTTCTTGAAGGGGGTTGGATCACGAGGACATGGGGGTTTTCCCACGATGGGAGTTGTGAGAAGCTCCAAACTGCAAAGATTCCTCTGCAGGACAATTGAGACCTGTTGGTTGGCTCCAGGCCAACGATTCCGAGCAGGGTTCTAAGGATGGATGGCTGGGTAGCCCACCTCGCATTCCAATTGTCTCCAAGCAACAAGACAGGTTAGAACTGCTGGATATGGGGGGCAACCGAGGAGGCTGAGTTGAAATGGACTCTCCTGGGGATGTGTCCTAATATGTTTTTGTGTCTATGGAGACCGTGGAATGAAGCGGTGGCCCTGGGGCCCTGAAGGGTTCTCCTAAACAGAGGCTTTGACACAGCTCCAACGTGCATGTTTCCCATGTGTAGATGAGATTTGTTCTGATGGGTGAGTCAAGAAACAGCCATATGCTGGTATTGAAATCCAGGCCTCTGAGGAGAGATGCCTGGAAACCAAAGCAGTGCATCCGATTAGTGCCTAGGGGCCTGTTCGTTCCTTTTTACCTCTGGGGACATCAGTCTACGGGTCTGAGTGCAGGTAGGTGCTCAGATGGGCTCAGATTGCCCTTGTTTGTCCTGGGAAGCCACAACTATTGGGATGGCCTCAGGGACTTTGGAGGTTATCCTACTAGTAGGGTTGTGGCCATTGGAATGGGCACATACAATTCCCTTGGAGAGGGCAAGTACAGTCCTCAGGTTTGGCTCCAGGGCCCTGAGCCTGTAGGGTGTGTAGGCCAGAGCTGTTTGGACAGTTGTCTGAAAACACAAACTCGGCTTATGTTTTGGGTCATAGGTATGGCAGGACTGATCTACAGACCATGAGGAGAACACTTCGGGATATGAAAAAAGGGCGAGTGTGAGGCTCTTGCTCAAGTTTTTGTCTCTGGATATCGTGTCACTCATGGTCGTGAAATTGCCGGGTGACATCATGGGAAATGGACGAGTCTTACTCTCTGGGGGTTCGGTCCCGTCCAAAGAGTTTGGGGTCATTCTGGGGATGGAAGAAGTCCGTTTTTTTGTTGTTGTTGTCGATTTGTTTCATTTTGTTTTTCAACCTCAGATGTCCCACCAAATGAGGGATTCCAGAGTAGAGCCCTGGGGTGGGGCGACTGGACAACCAGAAATCTGGTTAAAAATTGGGGACTAGGGACATGTCAAGCCCATTATAACATCTAATGGTCCAGCCACTGAGAGGACTTACTAGAGGACAGGACTCACGCTGAGGTCACAATGCGTGTTTATGCTCTCGTCGCACTCAAGAATGGGCGGGGCCTCAGGGTGAATGCTGGTTTCTCCTACACTGAACGTTGGACAACATGCCAACCACAAGGTTTCTTGCCATGGGTCAGGAAGAGTTCTGATTTCTGCATCACAGTCACCCGTGGGCAGTGATTGGAGATAAGGTCTAGGTTCTGAAGCCTGAAAACTGAGGTAGGGAAGAGATGATGACCTAAGGCCATGGCGGGTCTGATGTGCTCAGCGTGCGGTCAGCTGTCTGGGTGTTGGTCAGCAGGTCCGGGCTCAGGTTGTGTCAGACAGTGCATTAGTGCCCAGGTTAGACTATATAATTTGGGTACATTCGAGTGCCGTGTAGGTTTATCCTCATTTAAGCTGCCTGGGCTGCTCATTAGGCAATATATTTTTTCTAGAGGGCAGGCAGAGTGCTTCATTGTCGGTCCGGAATTGCCAAACTTGATGGCTTCGGGGCCAGGAGAGTGAGGACGGAAGTCTGAGAACACAAGCTAGTCTTCGGATTCAGGGTGAGGGCACGGCAGGTACCCCCTGCAGATCTGAACCAATATCTCATGCATCTGAAGTCAGGGCGAGGATCCGACGTTGGCTCAGGTTGGAGTTTCTGTGCATGACGGCCCCTTCATGAAGGGAGCGGAATCTCGAGGCCATGGAGGTTTTCCACGTTGGCAGATGTGGGATGCCCCCTTCAAGGATTCCTTCTGCGGGACAATTGAGACCTGTTGGACAGCTCCAGGACATCCCATATGGAATGACTCCAGAGCACCGTTCCAGGATGGATGCCTGGAATTCCGCCTCGCCTTCCTATTGTCTCCTAGCAACAAGACAGTTTAGATCTAATGGATCTGCGGGAGCAACCGGGGTGGCTGAGTTGAAATGCACTTTCCAGAGGATGGGTCCTAACGTGTGTTTGTGTCCATGAGGGCCTTTGTATGGGGAGGTGGCACCGGGACCCTGAAGTATTCTCCTAAGCTTTGGCATAGCTCCCATGCACAAGTTTCCTTGTGGAGACGAGATTTGTTGTGATGGGTGCCTCAGGAAATCCCCTCTGCTGGTATTGGAATCCAGGCTTTTGAGGAGACATGCCTGTAAACCAAAGCAATGGATCCGATAATGGCCTCGGGTCCTGTCTGGTTCAAACTTCTTGGTATGAGTGGAGGTAGATGAGTGGAGGTAGATTCTCAGCCAGTATCAACCGCCCTTTTTTTTCCCGGGCGACCTACACTATTGGGATGGCCTCAGGGACTTTGGAGGGTACTCCTAATTTGTACGATTTTTGACAATGGAATGGGCAGATTTCCCATGGATTGGGTGGGGGCAGTCCTAATGTGTGGCTCCAGGGGCCCCAGCCTGGAGGGAGTGTGGCCCAGGACTTTGAGGACAGAAGATGAAAACACAAACTCAGTTTAAGTTTGGGGACGTAGGTATGGCACGCCCGATCTACAAACCCTGAGAAGAACTCTTCAGGATATGAAGAATGAGCGAGTCTGAGGTGCTTGCTCAGGCTTTTGTCTCTGTATTTTGTTTCAGCGATGGCCGTGGAATGTTGGGGAGGTCTCATGGGCCATGGATGAATCTTCCTCTCTGTGGATTTGGCCCGATCCCAATTGTTTTTCGTCAATCTGTGGGATGGGAGGACTCCTTTCAGGTTTGTTACCTCAGGTGTCCCACCAAAAGAGGAATTCCAAAGCAGAGCCCTGGGGAAGAGTGAAGGGACAACCCGAACTATGGTTAAAAATTGGGGCCTAGGGGCATGGCAAGCCCAATATGCTGTCTCTTCATATAGGGCCTGAGAGGCCTTACCTGAGGACTGGGCTCAGGCTGAGGGTCACAATGTGTGTTTGTGAGCAATGTGGCCCGCAAGCATGGGCTGGGCCTCATGGGCCACCCTTGTTTCAACTACACTGAACGTTGGACAACATGCCAACCACAAGGTGTCTTGCCATGGGGAAAGAGTTCTGATTTCTGCATCATTTTCAACCCTAGGCAGTGGTTGGAGATAGGGTCTAGGTTCTGGAGCCTGAAAACCGCAGTTGGGAAGAGATGACGACCTAAGGCCATGGCGGGTCCGATGTGCTCAGTGTGCGGCCTGCTGTCTGGGTGGGACCAGGAGGTCCAGGCTCAGGCTGGGTCAGAAGGGGAAATAGTGCCCAGGTCAACCTATATGTTTGTGGTACAGCCGAATGGCGTGCAGGTTGATCCTCATTTGGGGTTTAGGGGTAGCCCTGAGGGGAATGTTTTACTTCTGTAGGGCAGGCAGAGTGTGGCATTGTAGTTCTGGATTGCCAAAATGGAGGGCTTGTGGGCCAGTAGTCTGAGGACGGAGTCTGAGAACCCAAGCTAAGCCTAGGTTTCTGGGTGAGGATAAGGCAGGCACAATCTACAGACCTCAATAGAGATCTCGTGCATTTGAAGTCAGGGCAAGGATCAGACGATCGCTCAGGTTGGACTTTCTGCCCTGATGGCCCTTTCTTGAAGGGGGTTGGATCACGAGGACATGGGGGTTTTCCCACGATGGGAGTTGTGAGAAGCTCCAAACTGCAAAGATTCTTCTGCAGGACAATTGAGACCTGTTGGTTGGCTCCAGGCCAACGACTCCGAGCAGGGTTCGAAGGATGGATGGCTGGGTAGCCCACTCGCATTCCAATTGTCTCCAAGCAACAAGACAGGTTAGATCTGCTGGATGTGGGGGGCAACCGAGGAGGCTGAGTTGAAATGGACTCTCCTGTGGATGTGTCCTAATATGTTTTTGTGTCTATGGAGACCGTGGAATGAAGCGGTGGCCCTGGGGCCCTGAAGGGTTCTCCTAAACAGAGGCTTTGACACAGCTTCAACGTGCATGTTTCCCATGTGTAGATGAGATTTGTTCTGATGGGTGAGTCAAGAAACAGCCATATGCTGGTATTGAAATCCAGGCCTCTGAGGAGAGATGCCTGGAAACCAAAGCAATGGATCCGATTAGTGCCTAGGGGCCTGTTCGTTCCTTTTTACCTCTGGGGACATCAGTCTACGGGTCTGAGTGCAGGTAGGTGCTCAGATGGGCTCAGATTGCCCCTGTTTGTCCTGGGAAGCCACAACTATTGGGATGGCCTCAGGGACTTTGGAGGTTATCCTACTAGTAGGGTTGTGGCCATTGGAATGGGCACATACAATTCCCTTGGAGAGGGCAAGTACAGTCCTCAGGTTTGGCTCCAGGGCCCTGAGCCTGTAGGGTGTGTAGGCCAGAGCTGTTTGGACAGTTGTCTGAAAACACAAACTCGGCTTATGTTTTGGGTCATAGGTATGGCAGGACTGATCTACAGACCATGAGGAGAACACTTCGGGATATGAAAAAAGGGCGAGTTGAGGCTCTTGCTCAAGTTTTTGTCTCTGGATATCGTGTCACTCATGGTCGTGAAATTGCCGGGTGACTTCATGGGAAATGGACGAGTCTTATTCTCTGCGGGTTCGGTCCCGTCCAAAGAGTTTGGGGTCATTCTGGGGATGGAAGAAGTCCGTTTTGTTGTTGTTGTCGATTTGTTTCATTTTGTTTTTCAACCTCAGATGTCCCACCAAATGAGGGATTCCAGAGTAGAGCCCTGGGGTGGGGCGACTGAACAACCAGGAATCTGGTTAAAAATTGGGGACTAGGGACATATCAAGCCCATTATGACATCTAATGGTCCAGCCACTGAGAGGACTTACTAGAGGACAGGACTCACGCTGAGGTCACAATGCGTGTTTATGCTCTCGTCCCACTCAAGAATGGGCGGGGCCTCAGGGTGAATGCTGGTTTCTCCTACACTGAACGTTGGACAACATGCCAACCACAAAGTTTCTTGCCATGGGTCAGGAAGAGTTCTGATTTCTGCATCACAGTCACCCGTGGGCAGTGATTGGAGATAAGGTCTAGGTTCTGAAGCCTGAAAACTGAGGTAGGGAAGAGATGATGACCTAAGGCCATGGCGGGTCTGATGTGCTCAGCGTGCGGTCAGCTGTCTGGGTGTTGGTCAGCAGGTCCGGGCTCAGGTTGTGTCAGACAGTGCATTAGTGCCCAGGTTAGACTATATAATTTGGGTACATTCGAGTGCCGTGTAGGTTTATCCTCATTTAAGCTGCCTGGGCTGCTCATTAGGCAATCAATTTTTTCTAGAGGGCAGGCAGAGTGCTTCATTGTCGGTCCGGAATTGCCAAACTTGAGGGCTTCGGGGCCAGGAGAATGAGGACGGAAGTCTGAGAACACAAGCTAGACTTCGGATTCAGGGTGAGGGCACGGCAGGTACCCCCTCCAGATCTGAACCAATATCTCATGCATCTGAAGTCAGGGCGAGGATCCGACGTTGGCTCAGGTTGGAGTTTCTGTGCATGACGGCCCCTTCATGAAGGGAGCGGAATCTCGAGGCCATGGAGGTTTTCCACGTTGGGAGATGTGGGATGCCCCCTTCAAGGATTCCTTCTGCGGGACAATTGAGACCTGATGGACAGCTCCAGGACAGCCCATATGGAATGACTCCAGATCACCGTTCGAGGATGGATGCCTGTGAAGTCCGCCTCGCCTTCCAATTGTCTCCTAGCAACAAGACAGTTTAGATCTAATGGATCTGCGGGAGCAACCGGGGTGGCTGAGTTGAAATGCACTTTCCAGAGAATGGGTCCTAACGTGTGTTTGTGTCCATGAGGGCCTTGGAATGGGGAGGTGGCACCTGGACCCTTAAGTATTCTCCTAAGCTTTGGCTTAGCTCCCATGCCCAAGTTTCCTTGTGGAGACTAGATTTGTTCTGATGGGTGCCTCAGGAAATCCCCTCTGCTGGTATTGGAATCCATTAGTCTGAGGAGACATGCCTATAAACAAAAGCAATGGATCCGATAATGGCCTCGGGTCCTGTCTGATTCAATCTTCTTGGTATGAGTGGAGGTAGATGAGTTGAGGTAGATGCTCAGCCGGTATCAACCGCCCTTTTTTGTCCCGGGCGACCGACACTATTGGGATGGCCTCAGGGACTTTGGAGGGTTCTCCTAATTTGTACGATTTTTGACAATGGAATGGGCAGAATTCCCATGGATTGGGTGGGGGCAGTCCTAATGTGTGGCTCCAGGGGCCCCAGCCTGGAGGGAGTGTGGCCCAGGACTTTAGGACAGAAGACTAAAAACACAAACTCAGCTTCAGTTTGGGGACGTAGGTATGGCACGCCCGATCTACAAACCATGAGAAGAACTCTTCAGGATATGAAGAGTGAGCGAGTCTGAGGCGCTTGCTCAGGCTTTTGTCTCTGGATTTTGTTTCAGCGATGGCCGTGGAATGTTGGGGAGGTCTCATGGGCCATGGACGAATCTTCCTCTCTGTGGATTTGGCCAGATCCCAATTGTTTTTCGTCAATATGTGGGATGGGAGGACTCCTTTCAGGTTTGTTACCTCAGGTGTCCCACCAAAAGAGGAATTCCAAAGCAGAGCCCTGGGGAAGAGTGAAGGGACAACCCGAACTATGGTTAAAAATTGCGGCCTAGGGGCATGGCAAGCCCAATATGCTGTCTCTTCATATAGGCCCTGAGAGGCCTTACCTGAGGACTGGGCTCAGGCTGAGGGTCACAATGTGTGTTTGTGAGCAATGTGGCCCGCAAGCATGGGCTGGGCCTCATGGGCCACGCTTGTTTCAACTACACTGAACGTTGGACAACATGCCAACCACAAGGTTTCTTGCCATGGGGAAAGAGTTCTGATTTCTCCATCATTTTCAACCCTGGGCAGTGGTTGGAGATAAGGTCTAGGTTCTGGAGCCTGAAAACCGCAGTTGGGAAGAGATGACGACCTAAGGCCATGGCGTGTCCGATGTGCTCAGTGTGCGGCCAGCTGTCTGGGTGGGACCAGGAGGTCCAGGCTCAGGCTGGGTCAGAAGGGGAAATAGTGCCCAGGTCAGCCTATATGTTTGGGGTACAGCCTAATGGCGTGCAGGTTGATCCTCATTTAGGGGTTTCGGGGTAGCCCTGAGGGTAATGTTTTACTTCTGTAGGGCAGGAGAGTGCGGCATTGTAGTTCTGGATTGCCAAACTGGAGGGCTTGTGGGCCAGTAGTCTGAGGACGGAGTCTGAGAACCCAAGCTAGGCCTAGGTTTCTGGGTGAGGATATGGCAGGCACAATCAAGAGACCTCAATCGAGATCTCGTGCATCTGAAGTCAGGGCAAGGATCAGACGATCGCTCAGGTTGGACTTTCTGCCCTGATGGCCCTTTCTTGAAGGGGGTTGGATCACGAGGACATGGGGGTTTTCCCACGATGGGAGTTGTGAGAAGCTCCAAACTGCAAAGATTCTTCTGCAGGACAATTGAGACCTGTTGGTTGGCTCCAGGCCAACGATTCCAAGCAGGGTTCTAAGGATGGATGGCTGGGTAGCCCACCTCGCATTCCAATTGTCTCCAAGCAACAAGACAAGTTAGAACTGCTGGATGTGGGGGGCAACCGAGGAGGCTGAGTTGAAATGGACTCTCCTGGGGATGTGTCCTAATATGTTTTTGTGTCTATGGAGACCTTGGAATGAAGCGGTGGCCCTGGGGCCCTGAAGGGTTCTCCTAAACAGAGGCTTTGACACAGCTCCAACGTGCATGTTTCCCATGTGTAGATGAGATTTGTTCTGATGGGTGAGTCAAGAAACAGCCATATGCTGGTATTGAAATCCAGGCCTCTGAGGAGAGATGCCTGGAAACCAAAGCAATGGATCCGATTAGTGCCTAGGGGCCTGTTCGTTCCTTTTTACCTCTGGGGACATCAGTCTACGGGTCTGAGTGCAGGTAGGTGCTCAGATGGGCTCAGATTGCCCCTGTTTGTCCTGGGAAGCCACAACTATTGGGATGGCCTCAGGGACTTTGGAGGTTATCCTACTAGTAGGGTTGTGGCCATTGGAATGGGCACATACAATTCCCTTGGAGAGGGCAAGTACAGTCCTCAGGTTTGGCTCCAGGGCCCTGAGCCTGTAGGGTGTGTAGGCCAGAGCTGTTTGGACAGTTGTCTGAAAACACAAACTCGGCTTATGTTTTGGGTCATAGGTATGGCAGGACTGATCTACAGACCATGAGGAGAACACTTCGGGATATGAAAAAAGGGCGAGTGTGAGGCTCTTGCTCAAGGTTTTGTCTCTGGATATCGTGTCACTCATGGTCGTGAAATTGCCGGGTGACTTCATGGGAAATGGACGAGTCTTACTCTCTGGGGGTTCGGTCCCGTCCAAAGAGTTTGGGGTCATTCTGGGGATGGAAGACGTTCGTTTTTTTGTTGTTGTTGTCGATTTGTTTCATTTTGTTTTTCAACCTCAGATGTCCCACCAAATGAGGGATTCCAGAGTAGAGCCCTGGGGTGGGGCGACTGGACAACCAGAAATCTGGTTAAAAATTGGGGACTAGGGACATGTCAAGCCCATTATGACATCTAATGGTCCAGCCACTGAGAGGACTTACTAGAAGACAGGACACACGCTGAGGTCACAATGCCTGTTTATGCTCTCGTCGCACTCAAGAATGGGCGGGGCCTCAGGGTGAATGCTGGTTTCTCCTACACTGAACGTTGGACAACATGCCAACCACAAGGTTTCTTGCCATGGGTCAGGAAGAGTTCTGATTTCTGCATCACAGTCACCCGTGGGCAGTGATTGGAGATAAGGTCTAGGTTCTGAAGCCTGAAAACTGAGGTAGGGAAGAGATGATGACCTAAGGCCATGGCTGGTCTAATGTGCTCAGCGTGCGGTCAGCTGTCTGGGTGTTGGTCAGCAGGTCCGGGCTCAGGTTGTGTCAGACAGTGCATTAGTGCCCAAGTTAGACTATATAATTTGGGTACATTCGAGTGCCGTGTAGGCTTATCCTCATTTAAGCTGCCTGGGCTGCTCATTAGGCAATATATTTTTTCTAGATGGCAGGCAGAGTGCTTCATTGTCGGTCCGGAATTGCCAAACTTGAGGGCTTCGGGGCCAGGAGAGTGAGGTCGGATGTCTGAGAACACAAGCTAGACTTCGGATTCAGGGTGAGGGCACGGCAGGTACCCCCTGCAGATCTGAACCTAAATCTCATGCATCTTAAGTCAGGGCGAGGATCCGACGTTGGCTCAGGTTGGAGTTTCTGTGCATGACGGCCCCTTCATGAAGGGAGCGGAATCTCGAGGCCATGGAGGTTTTCCACGTTGGGAGATGTGGGATGCCCCCTTCAAGGATTCCTTCTGCGGGACAATTGAGACTTGTTGGACACCTCCAAGACATCCCATATGGAATGACTCCAGAGCACCGTTCCAGGATGGATGCCTGGGAAGTCTGCCTCGCCTTCCAATTGTCTCCTAGCAACAAGACAGTTTAGATCTAATGGATCTGCGGGAGCAACCGGGGTGGCTGAGTTGAAATGCACTTTCCAGAGAATGGGTCCTAACGTGTATTTGTGTCCATGAGGGCCTTGGAATGGGGAGGTGGCACCGGGACCCTGAAGTATTCTCCTAAGCTTCGGCTTAGCTACCATGCACAAGTTTCCTTGTGGAGACGAGATTTGTTCTGATGAGTGCCTCAGGAAATCCCCTCTGCTGGTATTGGAATCCAGGCTTTTGAGGAGACATGCCTGTAAACCAAAGCAATGGATTCGATAATGGCCTCGGGTCCTGTCTGGTTCAATCTCCTTGGTATGAGTGGAGGTAGATGAGTGGAGGTAGATGCTCAGCCGGTATCAACCACCCATTTTTATCCCGGGCGACCTACACTATTGGGAAGGCCTCAGGGACTTTGGAGGGTTCTCCTAATTTGTACGATTTTTGACAATGGAATGGGCAGAATTGCCATGGATTGGGTGGGGGCAGTCCTAATGTGTGGCTCCAGGGGCCCCAGCCTGGAGGGAGTGTGGCCCAGGACTTTGAGGACAGAAGACTGAAAACACAAACTCAGCTTAAGTTTGGGGACGTAGGTATGGCACGCCCGATCTACAAACCATGAGAAGAACTCTTCAGGATATGAAGAATGAGCGAGTCTGAGGAGCTTGCTCAGGCTTTTGTCTCTGACTTTTGTTTCAGCGATGGCCGTGGAATGTTGGGGAGGTCTCATGGGCCATGGACGAATCTTCCTCTCTGTGGATTTGGCCCGATCCCAATTGTTTTTCGTCAATCTGTGGGATGGGAGGACTCCTTTCAGGTTTGTTACCTCAGGTGTCCCACCAAAAGAGGAATTCCAAAGCAGAGCCCTGGGGAAGAGTGAAGGGACAACCCGAACTATGGTTAAAAATTGGGGCCTTGGGGCATGGCAAGCCCAATATGCTGTCTCTTCATATAGGCCCTGAGAGGCCTTACCTGAGGACTGGGCTCAGGCTGAGGGTCACAATGTGTGTTTGTGACCAATGTGGCCCGCAAGCATGGGCTGGGCCTCATGGGCCACGCTTGTTTCAACTACACTAAACGTTGGACAACATGCCAACCACAAGGTTTCTTGCCATGGGGAAAGAGTTCTGATTTCTGCATCATTTTCAACCCTGGGCAGTGGTTGGAGATAAGGTCTAGGTTCTGGAGCCTGAAAACCGGAGTTGGGAAGAGATGACGACCTAAGACCATGGCGGGTCCGATGTGCTCAGTGTGCGGCCAGCTGTCTGGGTGGGACCAGGAGGTCCAGGCTCAGGCTGGGTCAGAAGGGGAAATAGTGCCCAGGTCAGCCTATATGTTTGGGGTACAGCCGAATGGCGTGCAGGTTGATTTTCATTTGGGGTTTCGGGGTAGCAATGAGGGCAATGTTTTACTTCTGTATGGCAGGCAGAGTGCGGCATTGTAGTTCTGGATTGCCAAACTGGAGGGCTTGTGGGCCAGTAGTCTGAGGACGGAGTCTGAAAACCCAAGCTAGGCCTAGGTTTCTGGGTGAGGATATGGCAGGCACAATCTACAGACCTCAATCGAGATCTCGTGCATCTGAAGTCAGGGCAAGGAACAGACGATCGCTCAGTTTGGACTTTCTGCCCTGATGGCCCTTTCTTGAAGGGGGTTGGATCACGAGGACATGGGGGTTTTCCCACGATGGGAGTTGTGAGAAGCTCCAAACTGCAAAGATTCTTCTGCAGGACAATTGAGACCTGTTGGTTGGCTCCAGGCCAACGATTCCAAGCAGGGTTCTAAGGATGGATGGCTGGGTAGCCCACCTCGCATTCCAATTGTCTCCAAGCAACAAGACAAGTTAGATCTGCTGGATGTGGGGGGCAACCGAGGAGGCTGAGTTGAAATGGACTCTCCTGTGGATGTGTCCTAATATGTTTTTGTGTCTATGGAGACCTTGGAATAAAGCGGTGGCCCTGGGACCCTGAAGGGTTCTCCTAAACAGAGGCTTTGACACAGCTCCAACGTGCATGTTTCCCTTGTGTAGATGAGATTTGTTCTGATGGGTGAGTCAAGAAACAGCCATATGCTGGTATTGAAATCCAGGCCTCTGAGGAGAGATGCCTGGAAAACAAAGCAATGGATCCGATTAGTGCCTAGGGGCCTGTTCGTTCCTTTTTACCTCTGGGGACATCAGTCTACGGGTCTGAGTGCAGGTAGGTGCTCAGATGGGCTCAGATTGCCCTTGTTTGTCCTGGGAAGCCACAACTATTGGGATGGCCTCAGGGACTTTGGAGGTTATCCTACTAGTAGGGTTGTGGCCATTGGAATGGGCACATACAATTCCCTTGGAGAGGGCAAGTACAGTCCTCAGGTTTGGCTCCAGGGCCCTGAGCCTGTAGGGTGTGTAGGCCAGAGCTGTTTGGACAGTTGTCTGAAAACACAAACTCGGCTTTTGTTTTGGGTCATAGGTATGGCAGGACTGATCTACAGACCATGAGGAGAACACTTCGGGATATGAAAAAAGGGCGAGTGTGAGGCTCTTGCTCAAGTTTTTGTCTCTGGATATCGTGTCACTCATGGTCGTGAAATTGCCGGTGACTTCATGGGAAATGGACGAGTCTTACTCTCTGGGGGTTCGGTCCCGTCCAAAGAGTTTGGGGTCATTCTGTGGATGGAAGAAGTCCTTTTTTTTGTTGTTGTTGTCGATTTGTTTCATTTTGTTTTTCAACCTAGATGTCCCACCAAATGAGGGATTCCAGAGTAAAGCCCTGGGGTGGGGCGACTGGACAACCAGAAATCTGGTTAAAAATTGGGGACTAGGGACATGTCAAGCCCATTATGACATCTAATGGTCCAGCCACTGAGAGGACATACTAGAGGACAGGACTCACGCTGAGGTCACAATGCGTGTTTATGCTCTCGTCGCACTCAAGAATGGGCGGGGCCTCAGGGTGAATGCTGGTTTCTCCTACACTGAACGTTGGACAACATGCCAACCACAAGGTTTCTTGCCATGGGTCAGGAAGAGTTCTGATTTCTGCATCACAGTCACCCGTGGGCAGTGATTGGAGATAAGGTCTAGGTTCTGAAGCCTGAAAACTGAGGTAGGGAAGAGATGATGACCTAAGGCCATGGCAGGTCTGATGTGCTCAGCGTGCGGTCAGCTGTCTGGGTGTTGGTCAGCAGGTCCGGGCTCAGGTTGTGTCAGACAGTGCATTAGTGCCCAGGTTAGACTATATAATTTGGGTACATTCGAGTGCCGTGTAGGTTTATCCTCATTTAAGCTGCCTGGGCTGCTCATTAGGCAATATATTTTTTCTAGAGGGCAGGCAGAGTGCTTCATTGTCGGACCGGAATTGCCAAACTTGAGGGCTTCGGGGCCAGGAGAGTGAGGACGGAAGTCTGAGAACACAAGCTAGACTTCGGATTCAGGGTGAGGGCACGGCAGTTACCTCCTGCAGATCTGAACCAATATCTCATGCATCTGAAGTCAGGGCGAGGATCCGACGTTGGCTCAGGTTGGAGTTTCTGTGCATGACGGCCCCTTCATGAAGGGAGCGGAATCTCGAGGCCATGGAGGTTTTCCACGTTGGCAGATGTGGGATGCCCCCTTCAAGGATTCCTTCTGCGGGACAATTGAGACCTGTTGGACAGCTCCAGGACATCCCATATAATATGACTCCAGAGCACCGTACCAGGATGGATGCCTGGGAAGTCTGCCTCGCCTTCCAATTGTCTCCTAGCAACAAGACAGTTTAGATCTAATGGATCTGCGGGAGCAACCTGGGTGGCTGAGTTGAAATGCACTTTCCAGAGGATGGGTCCTAACGTGTATTTGTGTCCATGAGGGCCTTGGAATGGGGAGGTGGCACCGGGACCCTGAAGTATTCTCCTAAGCTTTGGCTTAGCTCCCATGCACAAGTTTCCTTGTGGAGACGAGATTTGTTCTGATGGGTGCCTCAGGAAATCCCCTCTGCTGGTATTGGAATCCAGGCTTTTGAGGAGACATGCCTGTAAACCAAAGCAATGGATCCGATAATGGCCTCGGGTCCTGTCTGGTTCAATCTCCTTGGTATGAGTGGAGGTAGATGAGTGGAGGTAGATGCTCAGCCGGTATCAACCATCCATTTTTGGTCCCGAGCGACCTACACTATTGGGATGGCCTCAGGGACTTTGGAGGGTTCTCCTAATTTGTACGATTTTTGACAATGGAATGGGCAGAATTGCCATGGATTGGGTGGGGGCAGTCCTAATGTGTGGCTCCAGGGGCCCCAGCCTGGAGGGATTGTGGCCCAGGACTTTGAGGACAGAAGACTGAAAACACAAACTCAGCTTAAGTTTGGGGACGTAGGTATGGCACGCCCGATCTACAAACCATGAGAAGAACTCTTCAGGATATGAAGAATGAGCGAGTCTGAGGAGCTTGCTCAGGCTTTTGTCTCTGACTTTTTTTTCAGCGATGGCCGTGGAATGTTGGGGAGGTCTCATGGGCCATGGACGAATCTTCCTCTCTGTGGATTTGGCCCGATCCCAATTGTTTTTCGTCAATCTGTGGGATGGGAGGACTCCTTTCAGGTTTGTTACCTCAGGTGTCCCACCAAAAGAGGAATTCCAAAGCAGAGCCCTGGGGAAGAGTGAAGGGACAACCCGAACTATGGTTAAAAATTGGGGCCTTGGGGCATGGCAAGCCCAATATGCTGTCTCTTCATATAGGCCCTGAGAGGCCTTACCTGAGGACTGGGCTCAGGCTGAGGGTCACAATGTGTGTTTGTGACCAATGTGGCCCGCAAGCATGGGCTGGGACTCATGGGCCACGCTTGTTTCAACTACACTGAACGTTGGACAACATGCCAACCACAAGGTTTCTTGCCATGGGGAAAGAGTTCTGATTTCTGCATCATTTTCAACCCTGGGCAGTGGGTGGAGATAAGGTCTAGGTTCTGGAGCCTGAAAACCGCAGTTGGGAAGAGATGACGACCTAAGGCCATGGCGGGTCCGATGTGCTCAGTGTGCGGCCAGTTGTCTGGGTGGGACCAGGAGGTCCAGGCTCAGGCTGGGTCAGAAGGGGAAATAGTGCCCAGGTCAGCCTATATGTTTGGGGTACAGCCGAATGGCGTGCAGGTTGATTTTCATTTGGGGTTTCGGGGTAGCAATGAGGGCAATGTTTTACTTCTGTATGGCAGGCAGAGTGCGGCATTGTAGTTCTGGATTGCCAAACTGGAGGGCTTGTGGGCCAGTAGTCTGAGGACGGATTCTGAAAACCCAAGCTAGGCCTAGGTTTCTGGGTGAGGATATGGCAGGCACAATCTACAGACCTCAATCGAGATCTCGTGCATCTGAAGTCAGGGCAAGGATCAGACGATCGCTCAGGTTGGACTTTCTGCCCTGATGGCCCTTTCTTGAAGGGGTTGGATCACGAGGACATGGGGGTTTTCCCACGATGGGAGTTGTGAGAAGCCCCAAACTGCAAAGATTCTTCTGCAGGACAATTGAGACATGTTGGTTGGCTCCAGGCCAACGATTCCGAGCAGGGTTCTAAGGATGGATGCCTGGGTAGCCCACCTCGCATTCCAATGGTCTCCAAGCAACAAGACAGGTTAGATCTGCTGGATTTGGGGGGCAACCGTGGAGGCTGAGTTGAAATGGACTCTCCTGGGGATGTGTCCTAATATGTTTTTGTGTCTATGGAGACCTTGGAATGAAGCGGTGGCCCTGGGGCCCTGAAGGGTTCTCCTAAACAGAGGCTTTGACACAGCTCCAACGTGCATGTTTCCCATGTGTAGATGAGATTTGTTCTGATGGGTGAGTCAAGAAACAGCCATATGCTGGTATTGAAATCCAGGCCTCTGAGGAGAGATGCCTGGAAACCAAAGCAATGGATCCGATTAGTGCCTAGGGGCCTGTTCGTTCCTTTTTACCTCTGGGGACATCAGTCTACGGGTCTGAGTGCAGGTAGGTGCTCAGATGGGCTCAGATTGCCCCTGTTTGTCCTGGGAAGCCACAACTATTGGGATGGCCTCAGGGACTTTGGAGGTTATCCTACTAGTAGGGTTGTGGCCATTGGAATGGGCACATACAATTCCCTTGGAGAGGGCAAGTACAGTCCTCAGGTTTGGCTCCAGGGCCCTGAGCCTGTAGGGTGTGTAGGCCAGAGCTGTTTGGACAGTTGTCTTAAAACACAAACTCGGCTTATGTTTTGGGTCATAGGTATGGCAGGACTGATCTACAGACCATGAGGAGAACACTTCGGGATATGAAAAAAGGGCGAGTGTGAGGCTCTTGCTCAAGTTTTTGTCTCTGGATATCGTGTCACTCATGGTCGTGAAATTGCCGGGTGACTTCATGGGAAATGGACGAGTCATACTCTCTGGGGGTTCGGTCCCGTCCAAAGAGTTTGGGGTCATTCTGGGAATGGAAGAAGTCCGTTTTTTTGTTGTTGTCGATTTGTTTCATTTTGTTTTTCAACCTCAGATGTCCCACCAAATGAGGGATTCCAGAGTAGAGCCCTGGGGTGGGGCGACTGGACAACCAGAAATCTGGTTAAAAATTGGGGACTAGGGACATGTCAAGCCCATTATGACATCTAATGGTCCAGCCACTGAGAGGACTTACTAGAGGACAGGACTCACGCTGAGGTCACAATGCGTGTTTATGCTCTCGTCGCACTCAAGAATGGGCGGGGCCTCAGGTTGAATGCTGGTTTCTCCTACACTGAACGTTGGACAACATGCCAACCACAAGGTTTCTTGCCATGGGTCAGGAAGAGTTCTGATTTCTGCATCACAGTCACCCGTGGGCAGTGATTGGAGATAAGGTCTAGGTTCTGAAGCCTGAAAACTGAGGTAGGGAAGAGATGATGACGTAAGGCCATGGCGGGTCTGATGTGCTCAGCGTGCGGTCAGCTGTCTGGGTGTTGGTCAGCAGGTCCGGGCTCAGGTTGTGTCAGACAGTGCATTAGTGCCCAGGTTAGACTATATAATTTGGGTACATTCGAGTGCCGTGTAGGTTTATCCTCATTTAAGCTGCCTGGGCTGCTCATTAGGCAATATATTTTTTCTAGAGGGCAGGCAGAGTGCTTCATTGTCGGTCCGGAATTGCCAAACTTGAGGGCTTCGGGGCCAGGAGAGTGAGGACGGAAGTCTGAGAACACAAGCTAGACTTCGGATTCAGGGTGAGGGCACGGCAGGTACCTCCTGCAGATCTGAACCAATATCTCATGCATCTGAAGTCAGGGCGAGGATCCGACGTTGGCTCAGGTTGGAGTTTCTGTGCATGACGGCCCCTTCATGAAGGGAGCGGAATCTCGACCCCATGGAGGTTTTCCACGTTGGGAGATGTGGGATGTTCCCTTCAAGAATTCCTTCTGCGGGACAATTGAGACCTGTTGTACAGCTCCATGACATCCCATATGGAATGACTCCAGAGCACCGTTCCAGGATGAATGCCAGGGAAGTCCGCCTCGCCTTCCAATTGTCTCCTAGCAACAAGACAGTTTAGATCTAATGGATCTGCGGGAGCAACAGGGGTGGCTGAGTTGAAATGCACTTTCCAGAGGATGGGTCCTAACGTGTATTTGTGTCCATGAGGACCTTGGAATGGGGAGGTGGCACCGGGACCCTGAAGTATTCTCCTAAGCTTTGGCTTAGCTACCATGCACAAGTTTCCTTGTGGAGACGAGATTTGTTCTGATGAGTGCCTCAGGAAATCCCCTCTGCTGGTATTGGAATCCAGGCTTTTGAGGAGACATGCCTGTAAACCAAAGCAATGGATTCGATAATGGCCTCGGGTCCTGTCTGGTTCAATCTCCTTGGTATGAATGGAGGTAGATGAGTGGAGGTAGATGCTCAGCCGGTAT
Source organism: Mustela nivalis (assembly GCF_964662115.1). NCBI lineage: Eukaryota > Metazoa > Chordata > Mammalia > Carnivora > Mustelidae > Mustela > Mustela nivalis. The sequence goes on from NW_028136529.1 coordinate 86,138, forward strand.
CAACCACCCATTTTTTGTCCCGGGCGACCTACACTATTGGGATGGCCTCAGGGACTTTGGAGGGTTCTCCTAATTTGTACGATTTTTGACAATGGAATGGGCAGAATTGCCATGGATTGGGTGTGGGCAGTCCTAATGTGTGGCTCCAGGGGCCCCAGCCTGGAGGGAGTGTGGCCCAGGACTTTGAGGACAGAAGACTGAAAACACAAACTCAGCTTAAGTTTGGGGACGTAGGTATGGCACGCCCGATCTACAAACCATGAGAAGAACTCTTCAGGATATGAAGAATGAGCGAGTCTGAAAGCTTGCTCAGGCTTTTGTCTCTGACTTTTGTTTCAGCGATGGCCGTGGAATGTTGGGGAGGTCTCATGGGCCATGGACGAATCTTCCTCTCTGTGGATTTGGCCCGATCCCAATTGTTTTTCGTCAATCTGTGGGATGGGAGGACTCCTTTCAGGTTTGTTACCTCAGGTGTCCAACCAAAAGAGGAATTCCAAAGCAGAGCCCTGGGGAAGAGTGAAGGGACAACCCGAACTATGGTTAAAAATTGGGGCCTTGGGGCATGGCAAGCCCAATATGCTGTCTCTTCATATAGGCCCTGAGAGGCCTTACCTGAGGACTGGGCTCAGGCTGAGGGTCACAATGTGTGTTTGTGACCAATGTGGCCCGCAATCATGGGCTGGGCCTCATGGGCCACGCTTGTTTCAACTACACTGAACGTTGGACAACATGCCAACCACAAGGTTTCTTGCCATGGGGAAAGAGTTCTGATTTCTGCATCATTTTCAACCCTGGGCAGTGGTTGGAGATAAGGTCTAGGTTCTGGAGCCTGAAAACCGGAGTTGGGAAGAGATGACGACCTAAGGCCATGGCGGGTCCGATGTGCTCAGTGTGCGGCCAGCTGTCTGGGTGGGACCAGGAGGTCCAGGCTCAGGCTGGGTCAGAAGGGGAAATAGTGCCCAGGTCAGCCTATATGTTTGGGGTACAGCCGAATGGCGTGCAGGTTGATCCTCATTTGCGGTTTCGGGGTAGCCCTGAGGGCAATGTTTTACTTCTGTAGGGCAGGCAGAGTGCGGCATTGTAGTTCTGGATTGCCAAACTGGAGGGCTTGTGGGGCAGTAGTCTGAGGACGGAGTCTGAAAACCCAAGCTAGGCCTAGGTTTCTGGGTGAGGATATGGCAGGCACAATCTACAGACCTCAATCGAGATCTCGTGCATCTGAAGTCAGGGCAAGGATCAGACGATCGCTCAGGTTGGACTTTCTGCCCTGATGGCCCTTTCTTGAAGGGGGTTGGATCACGAGGACATGGGGGTTTTCCCACGATGGGAGTTGTGAGAAGCTCCAAACTGCAAAGATTCTTCTGCAGGACAATTGAGACCTGTTGGTTGGCTCCAGGCCACGATTCCAAGCAGGGTTCTAAGGATGGATGGCTGGGTAGCCCACCTCGCATTCCAATTGTCTCCAAGCAACAAGACAGGTTAGATCTGCTGGATGTGGGGGGCAACCGAGGAGGCTGAGTTGAAATGGACTCTCCTGTGGATGTGTCCTAATATGTTTTTGTGTCTATGGAGACCTTGGAATAAAGCGGTGGCCCTGGGACCCTGAAGGGTTCTCCTAAACAGAGGCTTTGACACAGCTCCAACGTGCATGTTTCCCATGTGTAGATGAGATTTGTTCTGATGGGTGAGTCAAGAAACAGCCATATGCTGGTTTTGAAATCCAGGCCTCTGAGGAGAGATGCCTGGAAACCAAAGCAATGGATCCGATTAGTGCCTAGGGGCCTGTTCGTTCCTTTTTACCTCTGGGGACATCAGTCTACGGGTCTGAGTGCAGGTAGGTGCTCAGATGGGCTCAGATTGCCCTTGTTTGTCCTGGGAAGCCACAACTATTGGGATGGCCTCAGGGACTTTGGAGGTTATCCTACTAGTAGGGTTGTGGCCATTGGAATGGGCACATACAATTCCCTTGGAGAGGGCAAGTACAGTCCTCAGGTTTGGCTCCAGGGCCCTGAGCCTGTAGGGTGTGTAGGCCAGAGCTGTTTGGACAGTTGTCTGAAAACACAAACTCGGCTTATGTTTTGGGTCATAGGTATGGCAAAACTGATCTACAGACCATGAGGAGAACACTTCGGGATATGAAAAAAGGGCGAGTGTGAGGCTCTTGCTCAAGTTTTTGTCTCTGGATATCGTGTCACTCATGGTCGTGAAATTGCCGGGTGACTTCATGGGAAATGGACGAGTCTTACTCTCTGGGTGTTCGGTCCCGTCCAAAGAGTTTGGGGTCATTCTGGGGATGGAAGAAGACCGTTTTCTTGTTGTTGTCGATTTGTTTCATTTTGTTTTTCAACCTCAGATGTCCCACCAAATGAGGGATTCCAGAGTAGAGCCCTGGGGTGGGGCGACTGGACAACCAGAAATCTGGTTAAAAATTGGGGACTAGGGACATGTCAAGCCCATTATGACATCTAATGGTCCAGCCACTGAGAGGACTTACTAGAGGACAGGACTCACGTTGAGGTCACAATGCGTGTTTATGCTCTCGTCGCACGCAACAATGGGCGGTGCCTCAGGGTGAATGCTGGATTCTCCTACACTGAACGTTGGACAACATGCCAACCACAAGGTTTCTTGCCATGGGTCAGGAAGAGTTCTGATTTCTGCATCACAGTCACCCGTGGGCAGTGATTGGAGATAAGGTCTAGGTTCTGAAGCCTGAAAACTGAGCTAGGGAAGAGATGATGACGTAAGGCCATGGCGGGTCTGATGTGCTCAGCGTGCGGTCAGCTGTCTGGGTGTTGGTCAGCAGGTCCGGGCTCAGGTTGTGTCAGACATTGCATTAGTGCCCAGGTTAGACTATATAAGTTGGGTACATTCGAGTGCCGTGTAGGTTTATCCTCATTTAAGCTGCCTGGGCTGCTCATTAGGCAATATATATTTTCTAGAGGGAAGGCAGAGTGCTTCATTGTCGGTCCGGAATTGCCAACCTTGAGGGCTTCGGGGCCAGGAGAGTGAGGACGGAAGTCTGAGAACACAAGCTAGACTTCGGATTCAGGGTGAGGGCACGGCAGGTACCCCCTGCAGATCTGAACCAATATCTCATGCATCTGAAGTCAGGGCGAGGATCCCACGTTGGCTCAGGTTGGAGTTTCTGTGCATGACGGCCCCTTCATGAAGGGAGCGGAATCTCGAGGCCATGGAGGTTTTCCACGTTGGGAGATGTGGGATGCCCCCTTCAAGGATTCCTTCTGCGGGACAATTGAGACCTGTTGGACAGCTCCAGGACATCCCATATGGAATGACTCCAGAGCACCGTTCGAGGATGGATGCCTGGGAAGTCCGCCTCGCCTTCCAATTGTCGCCTAGCAACAAGACAGTTTAGACCTAATGGATCTGCGGGAGCAACCGGGGTGGCTGAGTTGAAATGCACTTTCCAGAGGATGGGTCCTAACGTGTGTTTGTGTCCATGAGGGCCTTGGAATGGGGAGGTGGCACCGGGACCCTGAAGTATTCTCCTAAGCTTTGGCATAGCTCCCATGCACAAGTTTCCTTGTGGAGACGAGATTTGTTCTGATGGGTGCCTCAGGAAATCCCCTCTGCTGGTATTGGAATCCAGGCATTTGAGGAGACATGCCTGTAAACCAAAGCAATGGATCCGATAATGGCCTCGGGTCCTGTCTGGTTCAATCTTCTTGGTATGAGTGGAGGTAAATGAGTGGAGGTAGATGCCCAGCCGGTATCAACCGCCCTTTTTTGTCCCGGGCGACCTACACTATTGGGATGGCCTCAGGGACTTTGGAGGGTTCTCCTAATTTGTACGATGTTTGACAATGGAATGGGCAGAATTCCCATGAATTGGGTGGGGGCAGTCCTAATGTGTGGCTCCAGGGGCCCCAGCCTGGAGGGAGTGTGGCCCAGGACTTTGAGGACAGAAGACTGAAAACACAAACTCAGCTTAAGTTTGGGGACGTAGGTATGGCACGCCCGATCTACAAACCATGAGAAGAACTCTTCAGGATATGAAGAATGAGCGAGTCTGAGGCGCTTGCTCAGGCTTTTGTCTCTGGATTTTGTTTCAGCAATGGCCGTGGAATGTTGGGGAGGTCTCATGGGCCATGGACGAATCTTCCTCTCTGTGGATTTGGCCCGATCCCAATTGTTTTTCGTCAATCTGTGGGATGGGAGGACTCCTTTCAGGTTTGTTACCTCAGGTGTCCCACCAAAAGAGGAATTCCAAAGCAGAGCCCTGGGGAAGAGTGAAGGGACAACCCGAACTATGGTTAAAAATTGGGGCCTTGGGGCATGGCAAGCCCAATATGCTGTCTCTTCATATAGGCCCTGAGAGGCCTTACCTGAGGACTGGGCTCAGGCTGAGGGTCACAATGTGTGTTTGTGACCAATGTGGCCCGCAAGCATGGGCTCGGCCTCATGGGCCACGCTTGTTTCAACTACACTGAACGTTGGACAACATGCCAACCACAAGGTTTCTTGCCATGGGGAAAGAGTTCTGATTTCTGCATCATTTTCAGACCTCGGCAGTGGTTGGTGATAAGGTCTAGGTTCTGGAGCCTGAAAACCGCAGTTGGGAAGAGATGACGACCTAAGGCCATGGCGGGTCCGATGTGCTCAGTGTGCGGCCAGCTATCTGGGTGGGACCAGGAGGTCCAGGCTCAGGCTGGGTCAGAAGGGGAAATAGTGCCCAGGTCAGCCTATATGTTTGGGGTACAGCCGAATGGCGTGCAGGTTGATCCTCATTTGCGGTTTCGGGGTAGCCCTGAGGGCAATGTTTTACTTCTGTAGGGCAGGCAGAGTGCAGCATTGTAGTTCTGGATTGCCCAACTGGAGGGCTTGTGGGCCAGTAGTCTGAGGACGGAGTCTGAGAACCCAAGCTAGGCCTAGGTTTCTGGGTGAGGATATGGCAGGCACAATCTACAGACCTCAATCGAGATCTCGTGCATCTGAAGTCAGGGCAAGGATCAGACGATCGCTCAGGTTGGACTTTCTGCCCTGATGGCCCTTTCTTGAAGGGGGTTGGATCACGAGGACATGGGGGTTTTCCCACGATGGGAGTTGTGAGAAGCTCCAAACTGCAAAGATTCTTCTGCAGGACAATTGAGACCTGTTGGTTGGCTCCAGGCCCACGATTCCGAGCAGGGTTCTAAGGATGGATGGCTGGGTAGCCCACCTCGCATTCCAATTGTCTCCAAGCAACAAGAGAGGTTAGATCTGCTGGATGTGGGGGGCAACCGAGGAGGCTGAGTTGAAATGGACTCTCCTGTGGATGTGTCCTAATATGTTTTTGTGTCTATGGAGACCTTGGAATGAAGCTGTGGCCCTGGGGCCCTGAAGGGTTCTCCTAAACAGAGGCTTTGACACAGCTCCAACGTGCATGTTTCCCATGTGTAGATGAGATTTGTTCTGATGGGTGAGTCAAGAAACAGCCATATGTTGGTATTGAAATCCAGGCCTCTGAGGAGAGATGCCTGGAAACCAAAGCAATGGATCCGATTAGTGCCTAGGGGCCTGTTCGTTCCTTTTTACCTCTGGGGACATCAGTCTACGGGTCTGAGTGCAGGTAGGTGCTCAGATGGGCTCAGATTGCCCCTGTTTGTCCTGGGAAGCCACAACTATTGGGATGGCCTCAGGGACTTTGGAGGTTATCCTACTAGTAGGGTTGTGGCCATTGGAATGGGCACATACAATTCCCTTGGAGAGGGCAAGTACAGTCCTCAGGTTTGGCTCCAGGGCCCTGAGCCTGTAGGTTGTGTAGGCCAGAGCTGTTTGGACAGTTGTCTGAAAACACAAACTCGGCTTATGTTTTGGGTCATAGGTATGGCAGGACTGATAAACAGACCATGAGGAGAACACTTCGGGATATGAAAAAAGGGTGAGTGTGAGGCTCTTGCTCAAGTTTTCGTCTCTGGATATCGTGTCACTCATGGTCGTGAAATTGCCGGGTGACTTCATGGGAAATGGACGAGTCTTACTCTCTGGGGGTTCGGTCCCGTCCAAAGAGTTTGGGGTCATTCTGGGGATGGAAGAAGACCGTTTTTTTGTTGTTGTCGATTTGTTTCATTTTGTTTTTCAACCTCAGATGTCCCACCAAATGAGGGATTCCAGAGTAGAGCCCTGGGGTGGGGCGACTGGACAACCAGAAATCTGGTTAAAAATTGGGGACTAGGGACATGTCAAGCCCATTATGACATCTAATGGTCCAGCCACTGAGAGGACTTACTAGAGGACAGGACTCACGTTGAGGTCACAATGCGTGTTTATGCTCTCGTCGCACGCAACAATGGGCGGGGCCTCAGGTTGAATGCTGGATTCTCCTACACTGAACGTTGGACAACATGCCAACCACAAGGTTTCTTGCCATGGGTCAGGAAGAGTTCTGATTTCTGCATCACAGTCACGCGTGGGCAGTGATTGGAGATAAGGTCTAGGTTCTGAAGCCTGAAAACTGAGGTAGGGAAGAGATGATGACCTAAGGCCATGGCGGGTCTGATGTGCTCAGCGTGCGGTCAGCTGTCTGGGTGTTGGTCAGCAGGTCCGGGCTCAGGTTGTGTCAGACAGTGCATTAGTGCCCAGGTTAGACTATATAAGTTGGGTACATTCGAGTTCCGTGTAGGTTTATCCTCATTTAAGCTGCCTGGGCTGCTCATTAGACAATATATATTTTCTAGAGGGCAGGCAGAGTGCTTCATTGTCGGTCCGGAATTGCCAAACTTGAGGGCTTCGGGGCCAGGAGAGTGAGGACGGAAGTCTGAGAACACAAGCTAGACTTCGGATTCAGGGTGAGGGCACGGCAGGTACCCCCTGCAGATCTGAACCAATATCTCATGCATCTGAAGTCAGGGCGAGGATCCCACGTTGGCTCAGGTTGGAGTTTCTGTGCATGACGGCCCCTTCATGAAGGGAGCGGAATCTCGAGGCCATGGAGGTTTTCCACGTTGGGAGATGTGGGATGCCCCCTTCAAGGATTCCTTCTGCGGGACAATTGAGACCTGTTGGAGAGCTCCAGGACATCCCATATGGAATGACTCCAGAGCACCGTTCGAGGATGGATGCCTGGGAAGTCCGCCTCGCCTTCCAATTGTCGCCTAGCAACAAGACAGTTTAGACCTAATTGATCTGCGGGAGCAACCGGGGTGGCTGAGTTGAAATGCACTTTCCAGAGGATGGGTCCTAACGTGTGTTTGTGTCCATGAGGGCCTTGGAATGGGGAGGTGGCACCGGGACCCTGAAGTATTCTCCTAAGCTTTGGCTTAGCTCCCATGCACAAGTTTCCTTGTGGAGACGAGATTTGTTCTGATGGGTGCCTCAGGAAATCCCCTCTGCTGGTATTGGAATCCAGGCATTTGAGGAGACATGCCTGTAAACCAAAGCAATGGATCCGATAATGGCCTCGGGTCCTGTCTGGTTCAATCTTCTTGGTATGAGTGGAGGTAAATGAGTGGAGGTAGATGCCCAGCCGGTATCAACCGCCCTTTTTTGTCCCGGGCGACCTACACTATTGGGATGGCCTCAGGGACTTTGGAGGGTTCTCCTAATTTGTACGATGTTTGACAATGGAATGGGCAGAATTCCCATGGATTGGGTGGGGGCAGTCCTAATGTGTGGCTCCAGGGGCCCCAGCCTGGAGGGAGTGTGGCCCAGGACTTTGAGGACAGAAGACTGAAAACACAAACTCAGCTTAAGTTTGGGAACGTAGGTATGGAACGCCCGATCTACAAACCATGAAAAGAACTCTTCAGGATATGAAGAATGAGCGAGTCTGAGGCGGTTGGTCAGGCTTTTGTCTCTGGATTTTGTTTCAGCGATGGCCGTGGAATGTTGGGGAGGTCTCATGGGCCATAGACGAATCTTCCTCTCTGTGGATTTGGCCCGATCCCAATTGTTTTTCGTCAATCTGTGGGATGGGAGGACTCCTTTCAGGTTTGTTACCTCAGGTGTCCCACCAAAAGAGGAATTCCAAAGCAGAGCCCTGGGGAAGAGTGAAGGGACAACCCGAACTATGGTTAAAAATTTGGGCCTAGGGGCATGGCAAGCCCAATATGCTGTCTCTTCATATAGGCCCTGAGAGGCCTTACCTGAGGACTGGGCTCAGGCTGAGGGTCACAATGTGTGTTTGTGACCAATGTGGCCCGCAAGCATGGGCTGGGCCTCATGGGCCACGCTTGTTTCAACTACACTGAACGTTGGACAACATGCCAACCACAAGGTTTCTTGCCATGGGGAAAGAGTTCTGATTTCTGCATCATTTTCAGACCTGGGCAGTGGTTGGTGATAAGGTCTAGGTTCTGGAGCCTGAAAACCGCAGTTGGGAAGAGATGACGACCTAAGGCCATGGCGGGTCCGATGTGCTCAGTGTGCGGCCAGCTATCTGGGTGGGACCAGGAGGTCCAGGCTCAGGCTGGGTCAGAAGGGGAAATAGTGCCCAGGTCAGCCTATATGTTTGGGGTACAGCCGAATGGCGTGCAGGTTGATCCTCATTTGCGGTTTCGGGGTAGCCCTGAGGGCAATGTTTTACCTCTGTAGGGCAGGCAGAGTGCGGCATTGTAGTTCTGGATTGCCCAACTGGAGGGCTTGTGGGCCAGTAGTCTGAGGACGGAGTCTGAGAACCCAAGCTAGGCCTAGGTTTCTGGGTGAGGATATGGCAGGCACAATCTACAGACCTCAATCAAGATCTCGTGCATCTGAAGTCAGGGCAAGGATCAGACGATCGCTCAGGTTGGACTTTCGGCCCTGATGGCCCTTTCTTGAAGGGGGTTGGATCACGAGGACATGGGGGTTTTCCCACGATGGGAGTTGTGAGAAGCTCCAAACTGCAAAGATTCTTCGGCAGGACAATTGAGACCTGTTGGTTAGCTCCAGGCCCACGATTCCGAGCAGGGTTCTAAGGATGGATGGCTGGGTAGCCCACCTCGCATTCCAATTGTCTCCAAGCAACAAGAGAGGTTAGATCTGCTGGATGTGGGGGGCAACCGAGGAGGCTGAGTTGAAATGGACTCTCCTGTGGATGTGTCCTAATATGTTTTTGTGTCTATGGAGACCGTGGAATGAAGCGGTGGCCCTGGGGCCCTGAAGGGTTCTCCCAAACAGAGGCTTTGACACAGCTCCAACGTGCATGTTTCCCATGTGTAGATGAGATTTGTTCTAATGGGTGAGTCAAGAAACAGCCATATGTTGGTATTGAAATCCAGGCCTCTGAGGAGAGATGCCTGGAAACCAAAGCAATGGATCCGATTAGTGCCTAGGGGCGTGTTCGTTCCTTTTTACATCTGGGGACATCAGTCTACGGGTCTGAGTGCAGGTAGGTGCTCAGATGGGCTCAGATTGCCCCTGTTTGTCCTGGGAAGCCACAACTATTGGGATGGCCTCAGGGACTTTGGAGGTTATCCTACTAGTAGGGTTGTGGCCATTGGAATGGGCACATACAATTCCCTTGGAGAGGGCAAGTACAGTCCTCAGGTTTGGCTCCAGGGCCCTGAGCCTGTAGGGTGTGTAGGCCAGAGCTGTTTGGACAGTTGTCTGAAAGCACAAACTTGGCTTGTGTTTTGGGTCATAGGTATGGCAGGACTGATCTACAGACCATGAGGAGAACACTTCGGGATATGAAAAAAGGGCGAGTGTGAGGCTCTTGCTCAAGTTTTTGTCTCTGGATATCGTGTCACTCATGGTCGTGAAATTGCCGGGTGACTTCATGGGAAATGGACGAGTCTTACTCTCTGGGGGTTCTGTCCCGTCCAAAGAGTTTGGGGTCATTCTGGGGATGGAAGAAGACCGTTTTTTTGTTGTGGTTGATTTGTTTCATTTTGTTTTTCAACCTCAGATGTCCCACCAAATGAGGGATTCCAGAGTAGAGCCCTGTGGTGGGGCGACTGGACAACCAGAAATCTGGTTAAAAATTGGGGACTAGAAACATGTCAAGCCCATTATGACATCTAATGGTCCAGCCACTGAGAGGACTTACTAGAGGACAGGACTCACGCTGAGGTCACAATGCGTGTTTATGCTCTCGTCGCACTCAAGAATGGGCGGGGCCTCAGGTTGAATGCTGGTTTCTCCTACACTGAACGTTGGACAACATGCCAACCACAAGGTTTCTTGCCATGGGTCAGGAAGAGTTCTGATTTCTGCATCACAGTCACGCGTGGGCAGTGATTGGAGATAAGGTCTAGGTTCTGAAGCCTGAAAACTGAGGTAGGGAAGAGATGATGACCTAAGGCCATGGCGGGTCTGATGTGCTCAGCGTGCGGTCAGCTGTCTGGGTGTTCGTCAGCAGGTCCGGGCTCAGGTTGTGTCAGACAGTGCATTAGTGCCCAGGTTAGACTATATAATTTGGATACATTCGAGTGCCGTGTAGGTTTGTCCTCATTTAAGCTGCCTGGGCTGCTCATTAGGCAATATATTTTTTCTAGAGGGCAGGCAGAGTGCTTCATTGTCGGTCCGGAATTGCCAAACTTGAGGGCTTCTGGGCCAGGAGAGTGAGGACGGAAGTCTGAGAACACAAGCTAGACTTCGGATTCAGGGTGAGGGCACGGCAGGTACTCCCTGCAGATCTGAACCAATATCTCATGCATCTGAAGTCAGGGCGAGGATCCGACGTTGGCTCAGGTTGGAGTTTCTGTGCATGACGGCCCCTTCATGAAGGGAGCGGAATCTCGAGGCCATGGAGGTTTTCCACGTTGGCAGATGTGGGATGCCCCCTTCAAGGATTCCTTCTGCGGGACAATTGAGACCTGTTGGACAGCTCCAGGACATCCCATATGGAATGACTCCAGGGCACCGTGCGAGGATGGATGCCTGGGAAGTCCGCCTCGCCTTCCAATTGTCTCCTAGCAACAAGACAGTTTAGATCTAATGGATCTGCGGGAGCAACCGGGGTGGCTGAGTTGAAATGCACTTTCCAGAGGATGGGTCCTAACGTGTGTTTGTGTCCTTGAGCGCCTTGGAATGGGGAGGTGGCACCGGGACCACGAAGTGTTCTCCTAAGCTTTGGCATAGCTCCCATGCACAAGTTTCCTTGTGGAGACGAGATTTGTTCTGATGGGTGCCTCAGGAAATCCCCTCTGCTGGTATTGGAATCCAGGCTTTTGAGAAGACATGCCTGTAAACCAAAGCAATGGATCCAATAATGGCCTCGGGTCATGTCTGGTTCAATCTTCTTGGTATGAGTGGAGGTAGATGAGTTGAGGTAGATGCTCAGCCGGTATCAACCGCCCTTTTTTGTCCCGGGCCACCTACACTATTGGGATGGCCTAAGGGACTTTGGAGGGTTCTCCTAATTTGTACGATTTTTGACAATGGAATGGGCAAATTCCCATGGATTGGGTGGGGGCAGTCCTAATGTGTGGCTCCAGGGGCCCCAGCCTGGAGGGAGTGTGGCCCAGGACTTTGAGGACAGAATACTGAAAACACAAACCCAGCTTATGTATGGGGACGTAGGTATGGCACGCCCGATCTACAAACCATGAGAAGAACTCTTCAGGATATGAAGAATGAGCGAGTCTGAGATGCTTGCTCAGGCTTTTGTCTCTGGATTTTGTTTCAGCGATGGCCGTGGGATGTTGGGGAGGTCTCATGGGCCATGGGCGAATCTCCCACTCTGTGGATTTGGCCCGATGCCAATTGTTTTTCGTCAATCGTGGGATGGGAGGACTCCTTTCAGGTTTGTTACCTCAGGTGTCCCACCAAAAGAGGAATTCCAAAGCAGAGCCCTGGGGAAGAGTGAAGGGACAACCCGAACTATGGTTAAAAATTGGGGCCTAGGGGCATGGCAAGCCCAATATGCTGTCTCTTCATATAGGCCCTGAGAGGCCTTACCTGAGGACTAGCTCAGGCTGAGGGTCACAATGTGTGTTTGTGACCAATGTGGCCCGCAAGCATGGGCTTGGCCTCATGGGCCACGCTTGTTTCAACTACACTGAACGTTGGACAACATGCCAACCATAAGGTTTCTTCCATGGGGAAAGAGTTCTGATTTCTGCATCATTTTCAACCCTGGGCAGTGGTTGGAGATAAGGTCTAGGTTCTGGAGCCAGAAAACCGCAGTTTGGAAGAGATGACGACCTAAGGCCATGGCGGGACCAATGTGCTCAGTGTGCGGCCAGGTGTCTGGGTGGGACCTGGAGGTCCAGGCTCAGGCTGGGTTAGAAGGGGAAATAGTGCCCAGGTCAGCCTATATGTTTGGGGTACAGCCGAATGGCGTGCAGGTGGATCCTCATTTGGGGTATCGGGGTAGCTCTGAGGGCAATGTTTTACTTCTGTATGGCAGGCAGAGTGCGGCATTGTAGTTCTGGATTGCCCAACTGGAGGGCTTGTGGGCCAGTAGTCTGAGGACGGAGTCTGAGAACCCAAGCTAGGCCTAGGTTTCTGGGTGAGGATATGGCAAACACAATCTACAGACCTCAATAGAGATCTCGTGCATTTGAAGTCAGGGCAAGGATCAGACGATCGCTTAGGTTGGACTTTCTGCCCTGATGGCCCTTTCTTGAAGGGGGTTGTTTCACGAGGACATGGGGGTTTTCCCACGATGGGAGTTGTGAGAAGCTCCAAACTGCAAAGATTCTTCGGCAGGACAATTGAGACCTGTAGGTTGGCTCCAGGCCCACGATTCCGAGCAGGGTTCTAAGGATGGATGGCTGGGTAGCCCACCTCGCATTCCAATGGTCTCCAAGCAACAAGACAGGTAATATCTGCTGGATGTTGGGGGCAACCGAGGAGGCTGAGTTGAAATGGACTCTCCTGTGGATGTGTCCTAATATGTTTTTGTGTCTATGGAGACCTTGGAATGAAGCGGTGGCCCTGGGGCCCTGAAGGGTTCTCCTAAACAGAGGCTTTGACACAGCTCCAACGTGCATGTTTCCCATGTGTAGATGAGATTTGTTCTGATGGGTGAGTCAAGAAACAGCCATATGCTGGTATTGAAATCCAGGCCTCTGAGGAGAGAAGCCTGGAATCCAAAGCAATGAATCCGATTAGTGCCTAGGGGCCTGTTCGTTCCTTTTTACCTCTGGGGACATCAGTCTACGGGTCTGAGTGCAGGTAGGTGCTCAGATGGGCTCAGATTGCCCCTGTTTGTCCTGGAAGGCACAACTATTGGGATGGCCTCAGGGACTTTGGAGGTTATCCTACTAGTAGGGTTGTGGCCATTGGAATGGGCACATACAATTCCCTTGGAGAGGGCAAGTACAGTCCTCAGGTTTGGCTCCAGGGCCCTGAGCATGTAGGGTGTGTAGGCCAGAGCTGTTTGGACAGTTGTCTGAAAACACAAACTCGGCTTATGTTTTGGGTCAGAGGTATGGCAGGACTGATCTACAGACCATGAGGAGAACACTTCGGGATATGAAAAAAAAGCGAGTGTGAGGCTCTTGCTCAAGTTTTCATCTCTGGATATCGTGTCACTCATGGTCGTGAAATTGCCGGGTGACTTCATGGGAAATGGACGAGTCTTACTCTCTGGGGGTTCGGTCCCGTCCAAAGAGTTTGGGGTCATTCTTGGGATGGAAGAAGTCCTTTTTTTGTTGTTGTTGTCGATTTGTTTCATTTTGTTTTTCAACCTCAGATGTCCCACCAAATGAGGGATTCCAGAGTAGAGCCCTGGGGTGGGGCGACAGGACAACCAGAAATCTGGTTAAAAATTGGGGACTAGGGACATGTCAAGCCCATTATGATATCTAATGGTCCATCCACTGAGAGGACTTACTAGAGTACTGGACACACGCTGAGGTCACAATGCGTGTTTATGCTCTCGACGCACTCAAGAATGGGCGGGGCCTCAGGGTGAATGCTGGTTTCTCCTACACTGAACGTTGGACAACATGCCAACCACAAGGTTTCTTGCCATGGGTCAGGAAGAGTTCTGATTTCTGCATCACAGTCACCCGTGGGCAGTGATTGGAGATAAGGTCTAGGTTCTGAAGCCTGAAAACTGAGGTAGGGAAGAGATGATGACCTAAGGCCATGGCGGGTCTGATGTGCTCAGCGTGCGGTCAGCTGTCTGGGTGTTCGTCAGCAGGTCCGGGCTCAGGTTGTGTCAGACAGTGCATTAGTGCCCTGTTAGACTATATAATTTGGGTACCTTCGAGTGCCGTTTAGGTTTATCCTTATTTAAGCTGCCTGGGCGCTCATTAGGGAATATATTTTTTCTAGAGGGTAGGCAGAGTGCTTCATTGTCGGTCCGGAATTGCGAAACTTGAGGGCTTCGGGGCAAGGAGAGTGAGGACGGAAGTCTGAGAACACAAGCTAGACTTCGGATTCAGGGTGAGGGCACGGCAGGTACCCCCTGCAGATCTGAACCAATATCTCATGCATCTGAAGTCAGGGCGAGGATCCGACGTTGGCTCAGGTTGGAGTTTCTGTGCATGACGGCCCCTTCATGAAGGTAGCGGAATCTCGAGGCCATGGAGGTTTTCCACGTTGAGAGATGTGGGATGCCCTCTTCAAGGATTCCTTCTGCGGGACAATTGAGACCTGTTGGACAGCTCCAGGACATCCCATATGGAATGACTCCAGAGCACCGTTCGAGGATGGATGCCTGGAAGTCCGCCTCGCCTTCCAATTGTCTCCTAGCAACAAGACAGTTTAGACCTAATGGATCTGCGGGAGCACCCGGGGTGGCTGAGTTGAAATGCACTTTCCAGAGGATGGGTCCTAACGTGTGTTTGTGTCCATGAGGGCCTTGGAATGGGGAGGTGGTACCGGGACCCTGAAGTTTTCTCCTAAGCTTTGGCATAGCTCCCATGCACAAGTTTCCTTGTGGAGACGATATTTGTTCTGAAGGGTGCCTCAGGAAATCCCCTCTGCTGGTATTTGAATCCAGGTTTTTGAGGAGACATGCCTGTTAACCAAAGCAATGGATCCGATAATGGCCTCGGGTCCTGTCTGGTTCAATCTTCTTGGTATGAGTGGAGGTAGATGAGTGGAGGTAGATGCTCAGCCGGTATCAACCGCCCTTTTTTGTCCCGGGCGACCTACACTATTGGGATGGCCTCAGGGACTTTGGAGGGTTCTCCTAATTTGTACGATTTTTGACAATTGAATGGGCAGAATTCCCATGTATTGCGTGGGGGCAGTCCTTATGTGTGGCTCCAGGTGCCCCAGCCTGGAGGGAGTGTGGCCCAGGACTTTGAGGACAGAAGACTGAAAACACAAACTCAGCTTAAGTTTGGGGACGTAGGTATGGCACGCCCGATCTACAAACCATGAGAAGAACTCTTCAGGATATGAAGAAAGTGCGAGTCTGAGGCGCTTGCTTTGGCTTTTGTCTCTGGATTTTGTTTCAGCGATGGCCGTGGAATGTTGGGGAGATATCATAGGCCATGTACGAATCTTCCTCTCTGTGGATTTGGCCCTATCCCAATTGTTTTTTGTCAATCTGTGGGATGGGAGGACTCCTTTCAGGTTTGTTACCTCAGGTGTCCCACCAAAAGAGGAATTCCAAAGCAGAGCCCTGGGGAAGAGTGAAGGGACACCCCGAACTATGGTTAAAAATTGGGGCCTAGGAGCATGGCAAGCCCAATATGCTGTCTCTTCATATAGGCCCTGAGATGCCTTACCTGAGGACTGGGCTCAGGCTGAGGGTCACAATGTGTGTTTGTGACCAATGTGGCCCGCAAGCATGGGCTGGGCCTCATGGGCCACGCTTGTTTCAACTACACTGAACGTTGGACAACATGCCAACCATAAGGTTTCTTGCCATGGGGAAAAAGTTCTGATTTCTGCATCATTTTCAACCCTGGGCAGTGGTTGGAGATAAGTTCTAGGTTCTGGAGCCCGAAAACCTCAGTTGGGAAGAGATGAAGACCTAAGGCCATGGCGGTTCCGATGTGCTCAGTGTGCGGCCAGGCGTCTGGGTGGGACCAGGAGGTCCAGGCTCAGGCTGGGTCAGAAGGGGAAATAGTGCCCAGGTCAGCCTATATGTTTGGGGTACAGCCGAATGGCGTGCAGGTGGATCCTCATTTGGGGTTTCGGGGTAGCCATGAGGGCAATGTTTTACTTCTGTAGGGCAGGCAGAGTGCGGCATTGTAGTTCTGGATTGCCAAACTGGCTGGCTTGTGGGCCAGTAGTCTGAGGACGGAGTCTGAGAACCCAAGCTAGGCCTAGGTGTCTGGGTGAGGATATGGCAGGCACAATCTACAGACCTCAATAGAGATCTCGTGCATCTGAAGTCAGGGCAAGGATCAGACGATCGCTCAGGTTGGACTTTCTGCCCTGATGGCCCTTTCTTGAAGGGGGTTGGATCACGAGGATATGGGGGTTTTCCCACGATGGGAGTTGTGAGAAGCTCCAAACTGCAAAGATTCTTCGGCAGGACAATTGAGACCTGTAGGTTGGCTCCAGGCCCACGATTCCGAGCAGGGTTCTAAGGATGGATGGCTGGGTAGCCCACCTCGCATTCCAATTGTCTCCAAGCAACAAGACAGGTTAGATCTGCTGGATGTGGGGGGCAACCAAGGAGGCTGAGTTGAAATGGACTCTACTGTGGATGTGTCCTAATATGTTTTTGTGTCTATGGAGACCTTGGAATGAAGCGATGGCCCTGGGGCCCTGAAGGGTTCCCCTAAACAGAGGCTTTTACACAGCTCCAACGTGCATGTTTCCCATGTGTAGATGAGATTGGTTTTGATGGGTGAGTCAAGAAACAGCCATATGCTGGTATTGAAATCCAGGCCTCTGAGGAGAGATGCCTGGAAACCAAAGCAATGGATCCGATTAGTGCCTAGGGGCCTGTTCGTTCCTTTTTACCTCTGGGGACATCAGTCTACGGGTCTGAGTGCAGGTAGGTTCTCAGATGGGCTCAGATTGCCCCTTTTTGTCCTGGGAAGCCACAACTCTTGGGATGGCCTCAGGGACTTTGGAGGTTATCCTATTAGTGGGGTTGTGGCCATTGGAATGGGCACATACAATTCCCTTGGAGAGGGCAAGTACAGTCCTCAGGTTTGGCTCCAGGGCCCTGAGCATGTAGGGTGTGTAGGCCAGAGCTGTTTGGACAGTTGTCTGAAAACTCAAACTCGGCTTATGTTTTGGGTCATAGGTATGGCAGGACTGATCTACAGACCATGAGGAGAACACTTCGGGATATGAAAAAAGGGCGAGTGAGAGGCTCTTGCTCAAGTTTTTTGTCTCTGGGTATCGTGTCACTCATGGTCGTGAAATTGCCGGGTGACTTCATGGGAAATGGACGAGTCTTACTCTCTGGGGTTTCGGTCCCGTCCAAAGAGTTTGGGGTCATTCTGGGGATGGAAGAAGTCCATTTTTTTGTTGTGGTTGATTTGTTTCATTTTGTTTTTCAACCTCAGATGTCCCACCAAATGAGGGATTCCAGAGTAGAGCCCTGGGGAGGGGCGACTGGACAACCAGAAATCTGGTTAAAAATTGGGGCCTTCGGACATGTCAAGGCCATTATGACATCTAATGGTCCAGCCACTGAGAGGACTTACTAGAGGGCAGGACTCACGCTGAAGTCACAATGCGTGTTTATGCTCTCGTCGCACTCAAGAATGGGCGGGGCCTCAGGGTGAATGCTGTTTTCTCCTACACTGAACTTTGGACAACATGCCAACCACAAGGTTTCTTGCCATGGGTCAGGAAGAGTTCTGATTTCTGCATCACAGTCACCCGTGGGCAGTGATTGGAGATAAGGTCTAGGACCTGCAGCCTGAAAACTGAGGTAGGGAAGAGATGATGACCTAAGGCCATGGCGGGTCTGATGTGCTCAGAGTGCGGTCAGCTCTCTTGGTGTTGGTCAGCAGGTCCGGGCTCAGGTTGTGTCAGACAGTGCATTAGTGCCCAGGTTAGACTATATAATTTGGGTACATTCGAGTGCCGTGTAGGTTTAACCTCATTTAAGCTGCCTGGGCATCTCATTAGGCAATATATTTTTTCTAGAGGGCAGGCAGAGTGCTTCATTGTCGGTCCGGAATTGCCAAACTTGAGGGCTTCGGGGCCAGGAGAGTGAGGACGGAAGTCTGAGAACACAAGTTAGTCTTCGGATTCAGGGTGAGGGCACGGCAGGTACCCCCTGCAGATCTGAAGCAATATCTCATGCATCGGAAGTCAGGGCGAGGATCAGACGTTGGCTCAGGTTGGAGTTTCTGTGCATGACGGCCCCTTCATGAATGGAGCGGAATCTCGCGCTTTGGAGGTTTTCCACGTTGGGAGATGTGGGATGCTACATTCAAGGATTCCTTCTGCGGGACAATTGAGACATATTGGACAGCTCCAGGACATCCCATATGGAACGACCCTTGAGCACCGTTCGAGGATGGATGCCTGGGAAGTCCCCCTCACATTCCAATTGTCTCCTAGCAACAAGACAGTTTAGATCTAATGGATCTGCGGGAGCAACCGGGGTGGCTGAGTTGAAATGGACTTTCCTGAGGATGGGTCCTAATGTGTGTTTGTGTCCATGTGGGCTATGGAATGGGGCAGTGGCACCGGGACCCTGAAGTATTCTCCTAAGCTTTGGACATAGCTCCCATGCACATGTTTCCTTGTGGAGACGAGATTTGTTCTGATGGTGCCTCAGGAAATCCCCTCTGCTGGTATTGGAATCCAGGCTTTTGAGGAGAAATGCCTGTAAACCAAAGCAATGGATCTGATAATGCCTCAGGTCCTGTCTGGTTCCATCTTCATCTCTGGGGACCTACATCTATGGTATGAGTGGAGGTAAATGCTCAGCTGTTTTCAACCGTTTTTTTTTTTTTTTTTTTTGTCCCGGGCGACCTACACTAATGGGATGGCCTCAGGGACTTTGGAGGGTTCTCCTAATTTGTACGATTTTTGACAATGGAATGGGCAGAATTCCCATGGATTGGGTGGGCGCAGTCCTAATGTGTGGCTCCAGGGGCCCCAGCTGGAGGGAGTGTGGCCCAGGACTTTGAGGACAGAAGTCTGAAAACACAAACTCAGCTTAGGTGTGGGGATTTAGGTATGGCACGCCCGATCTACAAACCATGAGAAGAACTCTTCAGGATATGAAGAATGAGCGAGTCTGAGGCCCTTGCTCAGGCTATTGTCTCTGGATTTTGTAACAACGATGGCTGTGGAATGTTGGGGAGTCCTCATGGGCCGTGGACGAATCTTCCTCTCTGTGGATTTCGCGTGATCCCAATTGCTTTTCGTCAATCTGTGGGATGGGAGGACTCCTTTCAGTTTTGTTACCTCAGGTGTCCCACCAAAAGAGGAATTCCAAAGCAGAGCTCTGGGGCAGAGTGAAGGGACAACCCGAACTATGGATAAAAATTGGGGCCTAGGGGCATGGCAAGCCCAATATGCTGTCTCTGCATCCAGCCATCCAGAGGCCTTACCTGAGGACTGGGCTCAGGCTGAGGGTCACAATGTGTGTTTGTGACCAATGTGGCCCGCTAGCATGGGCGGGGCCTCATGGGCCACACTGGTTTCAACTACACTGAACGTTGGACAACATGCCAACCACAAGGTTTCTTGCCATGGGTAAGGAGGAGTTCTGATTTCTGCATCACACTCACTTCTTGACATGGACTGGATATAAGGACTATGCCCCGAAGCCTGAAAACTGAGGTAGGGAAGAGATGATGACCTAAGGCCATGGCGGGTCTGATGTGCTCAGTGTGCGGTCAGCTGTCTGGGTGTTGGTCAGGAGGTCCGGGCTCCGGTTGTGTCAGACAGTGCATTCTTGCCCAGGTTAGACTATATAATTTGGGTACATTCGCGTTCCGGGTAGGTTGATCTTCATTTAAGCTGCCTGGGCATCTCATTAGGCAATATATTTTTGCTAGAGGGCAGGCAGAGTGCTTCATTGTCGGTCCGGAATT
This sequence comes from Mustela nivalis, assembly GCF_964662115.1. NCBI lineage: Eukaryota > Metazoa > Chordata > Mammalia > Carnivora > Mustelidae > Mustela > Mustela nivalis. The sequence goes on from NW_028136529.1 coordinate 105,934, forward strand.
GCCAAACTTGAGGGCTTGGGGGCCAGGAGAGTGAGGACGGAAGTCTGAGAACACAAGTTAGACTTCGGATTCAGGGTGAGGGCACGGCAGGTACCCCCTGCAGATCTGAAGCAATATCTCATGCATCGGAAGTCAGGGCGAGGATCAGACGTTGGCTCAGGTTGGAGTTTCTGTGCATGACGGCCCCTTCATGAATGGAGCGGAATCTCGAGGCCATGGAGGTTTTCCACGTTGGGAGATGTGGGATGCCACCTTCAAGGTTTCCTTTTGCGGGACAATTGAGACATATTGGACAGCTCCAGGACATCCCATATGGAACGACCCTTGAGCACCATTCGAGGATGGATGCCTGGGAAGTCCCCCTCACATTCCAATAATCTCCTAGCAACAAGACAGTTTAGATCTAATGGATCTGCGGGAGCAACCGGGGTGGCTGAGTTGAAATGGACTTTCCTGAGGATGGGTCCTAATGTGTGTTTGTGTCCATGTGGGCTATGGAATGGGGCAGTGGCACCGGGACCCTGAAGTATTCTCCTAAGCTTTGGACATAGCTCCCATGCACAAGTTTCCTTGTGGAGACGAGATTTGTTCTGATGGGTGCCTCAGGAAATCCCCTCTGCAGGTATTGGAATCCAGGCTTTTGAGGAGACATGCCTGTAAACCAAAGCAATGGATCTGATAATGCCTCAGGTCCTGTCTGGTTCCATCTTCATCTCTGGGGACATCCACCTATGGTATGAGTGGAGGTAAATGCTCAGCTGTTTTCAACCGTTTTTTTTTTTTTTTTGTCCCGGGCGACCTACACTAATGGGATGGCCTCAGGGACTTTGGAGGGTTCTCCTAATTTGTACGATTTTTGACAATGGAATGGGCAGAATTCCCATGGATTGGGTGGGCGCAGTCCTAATGTGTGGCTCCAGGGGCCCCAGCTGGAGGGAGTGTGGCCCAGGACTTTGAGGACAGATGTCTGAAAACACAAACTCAGCTTAGGTGTGGGGACTTAGGTATGGCACGCCCGATCTACAAACCATGAGAAGAACTCTTCAGGATATGAAGAATGAGCGAGTCTGAGGCCCTTGCTCAGGCTATTGTCTCTGGATTTTGTAACAACGATGGCTGTGGAATGTTGGGGAGTCCTCATGGGCCGTGGACGAATCTTCCTCTCTGTGGATTTGGCGTGATCCCAATTGCTTTTCGTCAATCTGTGGGATGGGAGGACTCCTTTCAGTTTTGTTACCTCAGGTGTCCCACCAAAAGAGGAATTCCAAAGGAGAGCTCTGGGGCAGAGTGAAGGGACAACCCGAACTATGGATAAAAATTGGGGCCTAGGGGCATGGCAAGCCCAATATGCTGTCTCTGCATCCAGCCATCCAGAGGCCTTACCTGAGGACTGGGCTCAGGCTGAGGGTCACAATGTGTGTTTGTGACCAATGTGGCCCGCTAGCATGGGCGGGGCCTCATGGGCCACACTGGTTTCAACTACACTGAACGTTGGACAACATGCCAACCACAAGGTTTCTTGCCATGGGTAAGGAGGAGTTCTGATTTCTGCATCACACTCACTTCTTGACATGGACTGGATATAAGGACTATGCCCCGAAGCCTGAAAACTGAGGTAGGGAAGAGATGATGACCTAAGGCCATGGCGGGTCTGATGTGCTCAGTGTGCGGTCAGCTGTCTGGGTGTTGGTCAGGAGGTCCGGGCTCCGGTTGTGTCAGACAGTGCATTCTTGCCCAGGTTAGACTATATAATTTGGGTACATTCGCGTTCCGGGTAGGTTGATCTTCATTTAAGCTGCCTGGGCATCTCATTAGGCAATATATTTTTGCTAGAGGGCAGGCAGAGTGCTTCATTGTTGGTCCGGAATTGTCAAACTTGAGGGCTTGGGGGCCAGGAGAGTGAGGACGGAAGTCTGAGAACACAAGTTAGACTTCGGATTCAGGGTGAGGGCATGGCAGGTACCCCCTGCAGATCTGAAGCAATATCTCATGCATCTGAAGTCAGGGCGAGGATCCGACGTTGGCTCAGGTTGGAGTTTCTGTGCATGACGGCCCCTTCATGAAGGGAGCGTAATCTCGAGGCCATGGAGGTTTTCCACGTTGGGAGATGTGGGATGCTACATTCAAGGATTCCTTCTGCGAGACAATTTAGACCTATTGGACAGCTCCAGGACATCCCTTATGGAACGACTCCTGAGCACCGTTCGAGGATGGATGCCTGGGAAGTCCGCCTCACATTCCAATTGTCTCCTCGCATCAAGACAGTTTAGATCTAATGGATATGCGGGAGAAACCGTGGTGGCTGAGTTGAAATGGACTTTCCTGAGGATGGGTCCTAATGTGTGTTTGTGTCCATGAGGGCCTTGGAATGGGGAGGTGGCACCGGGACCCTGAAGTATTCTCCTAAGCTTTGGACATAGCTCCCATGCACAAGTTTCCTTGTGGAGACGAGATTTGTTCTGATGGGTGCCTCAGGAAATCCCCTCTGCTGGTATTGGAATCCAGGCTTTTGAGGAGACATGCCTGTAAACCAAAGCAATGGATCCGATATACCTCAGGTTGTGTCTGTTTCAATCTTCTTCTCTGGGGATATCCATCTCTGGTATGAGTGGAGGTAGATGCTCAGCTGGTATCAACTTTTTTTTTTTTTTTTGTCCCGGGCGACCTACACTATAGGGATGGCCTCAAAGACTTTGGAGGGTTCTCCTAATTTGTACGATTTTTGACAATGGAATGGGAGGAATTCCCATGGATTGGGTGGGCGCAGTCCTAATGTGTGGCTCCAGGGGCCCCAGCTGGAGGGAGTGTGGCCCAGGACTTTGAGGACAGAAGTCTGAAAACACAAACTCAGCTTAGGTGTGGGGACTTAGGTATGGCACGCCCGATCTACAAACCATGAGAAGAACTCTTCAGGATATGAGGAATGAGCGAGTCTGAGGCCCTTGCTCAGGCTATTGTCTCTGGATTTTGTATCAACGATGGCCATGGAATGTTGGGGAGTCCTCATGGGCCGTGGACGAATCTTCCTCTCTGTGGATTTGGCGTGATCCCAATTGCTTTTCGTAAATCTGTGGGATGGGAGGACTCATTTAAGTTTTGTTACCTCAGGTGTCCCACCAAAAGAGGAATTCCAAAGCAGAGCTCTGGGGCAGAGTGAAGGGACAACCCGAACTATGGATAAAAATTGGGGCCTAGGGGCATGAAAGCCCAATATGCTGTCTCTGCATCCAGCCATCCAGAGGCCTTACCTGAGGACTGGGCTCAGGCTGAGGGTCACAATGTGTGTTTGTGACCAATGTGGCCCGCTAGCATGGGCGGGGCCTCATGGGCCACACTGGTTTCAACTACACTGAACGTTGGACAACATGCCAACCACAAGGTTTCTTGCCATGTGGAAGGAGTTCTGATTTATGCATCATTTTCAAACCAGGGCAGTGATGGAGATCAGGTCTAGGTTCTGAAGCCTGGAAACCGAGGTTGAGATGAGATGACGACCTAAGGCGATGGCAGGTCTAATGTGCTCAGTGTGTTGCCAGCTGTCTGGGTGGGGCCAGGAGGTCCAGGCTCAGGCTGGGTCAGAAAGGCAATAGTGCCCAGGTCAGCCTACATATTTGGGGTACAGCCGAATGGCGTGCAAGTTGATCCTCATTTGGGGATTCTGGGTAGCCCCAGAGGGCAAGGTTTTTCTTCTGGGGGGCAGGCAGAGTGCAGCATTGTAGTTCTGGTTTGCCAAACTGGAGGGCTTGTGGGCCAGTAGTCTGAGGACGGAAGACTGAGAACCCAAGCTAGGCCTGGGTTTCTGGGTGAGGATATGGCAGGCACAATCTACAGACCTCAATCGAGACCTCGTGCATCTGAAGTCAGGGCAAAGGTCAGACGATCGCTCATGTTGGACTTTCTGTCCCTGATGGCCCCTTCTGGAAGGGGGGGTTGGATCACGAGGCCATGGGTGTTTTCCCACGATGGGAGTTGTGAGAAGCTACCAGCTGCAAAGATTCTTCTGCAGGACAATTGAGACCTGTAGGTTGGCTCCAGGCCCACGATTCCGAGCAGGGTTCTAAGGATGGATGGCTGGGTAGCCCACCTCGCATTCCAATTGTCTCCAAGCAACAAGACAGGTTAGATCTGCTGGATGTGGGGGGCAACCGAGGAGGCTGAGTTGAAATGGACTCTACTGTGGATGTGTCCTAATATGTTTTTGTGTCTATGGAGACCTTGGAATGAAGCGGTGGCCCTGGGGCCCTGAAGGGTTCCCCTAAACAGAGGCTTTTACACAGCTCCAACGTGCATGTTTCCCATGTGTAGATGAGATTGGTTTTGATGGGTGAGTCAAGAAACAGCCATATGCTGGTATTGAAATCCAGGCCTCTGAGGAGAGATGCCTGGAAACCAAAGCAATGGATCCGATTAGTGCCTAGGGGCCTGTTCGTTCCTTTTTACCTCTGGGGACATCAGTCTACGGGTCTGAGTGCAGGTAGGTTCTCAGATGGGCTCAGATTGCCCCTTTTTGTCCTGGGAAGCCACAACTCTTGGGATGGCCTCAGGGACTTTGGAGGTTATCCTATTAGTGGGGTTGTGGCCATTGGAATGGGCACATACAATTCCCTTGGAGAGGGCAAGTACAGTCCTCAGGTTTGGCTCCAGGGCCCTGAGCATGTAGGGTGTGTAGGCCAGAGCTGTTTGGACAGTTGTCTGAAAACTCAAACTCGGCTTATGTTTTGGGTCATAGGTATGGCAGGACTGATCTACAGACCATGAGGAGAACACTTCGGGATATGAAAAAAGGGCGAGTGAGAGGCTCTTGCTCAAGTTTTTTGTCTCTGGGTATCGTGTCACTCATGGTCGTGAAATTGCCGGGTGACTTCATGGGAAATGGACGAGTCTTACTCTCTGGGGTTTCGGTCCCGTCCAAAGAGTTTGGGGTCATTCTGGGGATGGAAGAAGTCCATTTTTTTGTTGTGGTTGATTTGTTTCATTTTGTTTTTCAACCTCAGATGTCCCACCAAATGAGGGATTCCAGAGTAGAGCCCTGGGGAGGGGCGACTGGACAACCAGAAATCTGGTTAAAAATTGGGGCCTTCGGACATGTCAAGGCCATTATGACATCTAATGGTCCAGCCACTGAGAGGACTTACTAGAGGGCAGGACTCACGCTGAAGTCACAATGCGTGTTTATGCTCTCGTCGCACTCAAGAATGGGCGGGGCCTCAGGGTGAATGCTGTTTTCTCCTACACTGAACTTTGGACAACATGCCAACCACAAGGTTTCTTGCCATGGGTCAGGAAGAGTTCTGATTTCTGCATCACAGTCACCCGTGGGCAGTGATTGGAGATAAGGTCTAGGACCTGCAGCCTGAAAACTGAGGTAGGGAAGAGATGATGACCTAAGGCCATGGCGGGTCTGATGTGCTCAGAGTGCGGTCAGCTCTCTTGGTGTTGGTCAGCAGGTCCGGGCTCAGGTTGTGTCAGACAGTGCATTAGTGCCCAGGTTAGACTATATAATTTGGGTACATTCGAGTGCCGTGTAGGTTTAACCTCATTTAAGCTGCCTGGGCAGCTCATTAGGCAATATATTTTTTCTAGAGGGCAGGCAGAGTGCTTCATTGTCGGTCCGGAATTGCCAAACTTGAGGGCTTCGGGGCCAGGAGAGTGAGGACGGAAGTCTGAGAACACAAGTTAGTCTTCGGATTCAGGGTGAGGGCACGGCAGGTACCCCCTGCAGATCTGAAGCAATATCTCATGCATCGGAAGTCAGGGCGAGGATCAGACGTTGGCTCAGGTTGGAGTTTCTGTGCATGACGGCCCCTTCATGAATGGAGCGGAATCTCGCGCTTTGGAGGTTTTCCACGTTGGGAGATGTGGGATGCTACATTCAAGGATTCCTTCTGCGGGACAATTGAGACATATTGGACAGCTCCAGGACATCCCATATGGAACGACCCTTGAGCACCGTTCGAGGATGGATGCCTGGGAAGTCCCCCTCACATTCCAATTGTCTCCTAGCAACAAGACAGTTTAGATCTAATGGATCTGCGGGAGCAAACGGGGTGGCTGAGTTGAAATGGACTTTCCTGAGGATGGGTCCTAATGTGTGTTTGTGTCCATGTGGGCTATGGAATGGGGCAGTGGCACCGGGACCCTGAAGTATTCTCCTAAGCTTTGGACATAGTTCCCATGCACATGTTTCCTTGTGGAGACGAGATTTGTTCTGATGGGTGCCTCAGGAAATCCCCTCTGCTGGTATTGGAATCCAGGCTTTTGAGGAGAAATGCCTGTAAACCAAAGCAATGGATCTGATAATGCCTCAGGTCCTGTCTGGTTCCATCTTCATCTCTAGGGACCTCCATCTATGGTATGAGTGGAGGTAAATGCTCAGCTGTTTTCAACCGTTTTTTTTTTTTTTTTTGTCCCGGGCGACCTACACTAATGGGATGGCCTCAGGGACTTTGGAGGGTTCTCCTAATTTGTACGATTTTTGACAATGGAATGGGCAGAATTCCCATGGATTGGGTGGGCGCAGTCCTAATGTGTGGCTCCAGGGGCCCCAGCTGGAGGGAGTGTGGCCCAGGACTTTGAGGACAGAAGTCTGAAAACACAAACTCAGCTTAGGTGTGGGGATTTAGGTATGGCACGCCCGATCTACAAACCATGAGAAGAACTCTTCAGGATATGAAGAATGAGCGAGTCTGAGGCCCTTGCTCAGGCTATTGTCTCTGGATTTTGTAACAACGATGGCTGTGGAATGTTGGGGAGTCCTCATGGGCCGTGGACGAATCTTCCTCTCTGTGGATTTCGCGTGATCCCAATTGCTTTTCGTCAATCTGTGGGATGGGAGGACTCCTTTCAGTTTTGTTACCTCAGGTGTCCCACCAAAAGAGGAATTCCAAAGCAGAGCTCTGGGGCAGAGTGAAGGGACAACCCGAACTATGGATAAAAATTGGGGCCTAGGGGCATGGCAAGCCCAATATGCTGTCTCTGCATCCAGCCATCCAGAGGCCTTACCTGAGGACTGGGCTCAGGCTGAGGGTCACAATGTGTGTTTGTGACCAATGTGGCCCGCTAGCATGGGCGGGGCCTCATGGGCCACACTGGTTTCAACTACACTGAACGTTGGACAACATGCCAACCACAAGGTTTCTTGCCATGGGTAAGGAGGAGTTCTGATTTCTGCATCACACTCACTTCTTGACATGGACTGGATATAAGGACTATGCCCCGAAGCCTGAAAACTGAGGTAGGGAAGAGATGATGACCTAAGGCCATGGCGGGTCTGATGTGCTCAGTGTGCGGTCAGCTGTCTGGGTGTTGGTCAGGAGGTCCGGGCTCCGGTTGTGTCAGACAGTGCATTCTTGCCCAGGTTAGACTATATAATTTGGGTACATTCGCGTTCCGGGTAGGTTGATCTTCATTTAAGCTGCCTGGGCATCTCATTAGGCAATATATTTTTGCTAGAGGGCAGGCAGAGTGCTTCATTGTCGGTCCGGAATTGCCAAACTTGAGGGCTTGGGGGCCAGGAGAGTGAGGACGGAAGTCTGAGAACACAAGTTAGACTTCGGATTCAGGGTGAGGGCACGGCAGGTACCCCCTGCAGATCTGAAGCAATATCTCATGCATCGGAAGTCAGGGCGAGGATCAGACGTTGGCTCAGGTTGGAGTTTCTGTGCATGACGGCCCCTTCATGAATGGAGCGGAATCTCGAGGCCATGGAGGTTTTCCACGTTGGGAGATGTGGGATGCCACCTTCAAGGTTTCCTTCTGCGGGACAATTGAGACATATTGGACAGCTCCAGGACATCCCATATGGAACGACCCTTGAGCACCATTCGAGGATGGATGCCTGGGAAGTCCCCCTCACATTCCAATAATCTCCTAGCAACAAGACAGTTTAGATCTAATGGATCTGCGGGAGCAACCGGGGTGGCTGAGTTGAAATGGACTTTCCTGAGGATGGGTCCTAATGTGTGTTTGTGTCCATGTGGGCTATGGAATGGGGCAGTGGCACCGGGACCCTGAAGTATTCTCCTAAGCTTTGGACATAGCTCCCATGCACAAGTTTCCTTGTGGAGACGAGATTTGTTCTGATGGGTGCCTCAGGAAATCCCCTCTGCAGGTATTGGAATCCAGGCTTTTGAGGAGACATGCCTGTAAACCAAAGCAATGGATCTGATAATGCCTCAGGTCCTGTCTGGTTCCATCTTCATCTCTGGGGACATCCACCTATGGTATGAGTGGAGGTAAATGCTCAGCTGTTTTCAACCGTTTTTTTTTTTTTTTTGTCCCGGGCGACCTACACTAATGGGATGGCCTCAGGGACTTTGGAGGGTTCTCCTAATTTGTACGATTTTTGACAATGGAATGGGCAGAATTCCCATGGATTGGGTGGGCGCAGTCCTAATGTGTGGCTCCAGGGGCCCCAGCTGGAGGGAGTGTGGCCCAGGACTTTGAGGACAGATGTCTGAAAACACAAACTCAGCTTAGGTGTGGGGACTTAGGTATGGCACGCCCGATCTACAAACCATGAGAAGAACTCTTCAGGATATGAAGAATGAGCGAGTCTGAGGCCCTTGCTCAGGCTATTGTCTCTGGATTTTGTAACAACGATGGCTGTGGAATGTTGGGGAGTCCTCATGGGCCGTGGACGAATCTTCCTCTCTGTGGATTTGGCGTGATCCCAATTGCTTTTCGTCAATCTGTGGGATGGGAGGACTCCTTTCAGTTTTGTTACCTCAGGTGTCCCACCAAAAGAGGAATTCCAAAGGAGAGCTCTGGGGCAGAGTGAAGGGACAACCCGAACTATGGATAAAAATTGGGGCCTAGGGGCATGGCAAGCCCAATATGCTGTCTCTGCATCCAGCCATCCAGAGGCCTTACCTGAGGACTGGGCTCAGGCTGAGGGTCACAATGTGTGTTTGTGACCAATGTGGCCCGCTAGCATGGGCGGGGCCTCATGGGCCACACTGGTTTCAACTACACTGAACGTTGGACAACATGCCAACCACAAGGTTTCTTGCCATGGGTAAGGAGGAGTTCTGATTTCTGCATCACACTCACTTCTTGACATGGACTGGATATAAGGACTATGCCCCGAAGCCTGAAAACTGAGGTAGGGAAGAGATGATGACCTAAGGCCATGGCGGGTCTGATGTGCTCAGAGTGCGGTCAGCTCTCTTGGTGTTGGTCAGCAGGTCCGGGCTCAGGTTGTGTCAGACAGTGCATTAGTGCCCAGGTTAGACTATATAATTTGGGTACATTCGAATGCCGTGTAGGTTTAACCTCATTTAAGCTGCCTGGGCAGCTCATTAGGCAATATATTTTTTCTAGAGGGCAGGCAGAGTGCTTCATTGTCGGTCCGGAATTGCCAAACTTGAGGGCTTCGGGGCCAGGAGAGTGAGGACGGAAGTCTGAGAACACAAGTTAGTCTTCGGATTCAGGGTGAGGGCACGGCAGGTACCCCCTGCAGATCTGAAGCAATATCTCATGCATCGGAAGTCAGGGCGAGGATCAGACGTTGGCTCAGGTTGGAGTTTCTGTGCATGACGGCCCCTTCATGAATGGAGCGGAATCTCGAGGCCATGGAGGTTTTCCACGTTGGGAGATGTGGGATGCCACCTTCAAGGATTCCTTCTGCGGGACAATTGAGACATATTGGACAGCTCCAGGACATCCCATATGGAACGACCCTTGAGCACCGTTCGAGGATGGATGCCTGGGAAGTCCCCCTCACATTCCAATTGTCTCCTAGCAACAAGACAGTTTAGATCTAATGGATCTGCGGGAGCAACCGGGGTGGCTGAGTTGAAATGGACTTTCCTGAGGATGGGTCCTAATGTGTGTTTGTGTCCATGTGGGCTATGGAATGGGGCAGTGGCACCGGGACCCTGAAGTATTCTCCTAAGCTTTGGACATAGCTCCCATGCACAAGTTTCCTTGTGGAGACGAGATTTGTTCTGATGGGTGCCTCAGGAAATCCCCTCTGCTGGTATTGGAATCCAGGCTTTTGAGGAGACATGCCTGTAAACCAAAGCAATGGATCCGATATACCTCAGGTTGTGTCTGTTTCAATCTTCTTCTCTGGGGATATCCATCTCTGGTATGAGTGGAGGTAGATGCTCAGCTGGTATCAACTTTTTTTTTTTTTTTTTTGTCCCGGGCGACCTACACTATAGGGATGGCCTCAGGGACTTTGGAGGGTTCTCCTAATTTGAACGATTTTTGACAATGGAATGGGCAGATTTCCCATGGATTGGGTGGGGGCAGTCCTAATGTGTGGCTCCAGGGGCCCCAGCTGGAGGGAGTGTGGCCCAGGACTTTGAGGACAGAAGACTGAAAAGACAAACTCAGCTTAGGTTTGGGGACTTAGGTCAGGCACGCCCGATCTACAAACCATGAGAAGAACTCTTCAGGAAATGAAGAATGAGCGAGTCTGAGGCGCTTGCTCTGGCTTTTGTCTCTGGATTTTGTTTCAGCGATGGCCGTGGAATGTTGGGGAGTCCTCATGGGCCGTGGACGAATCTTCCTCTCTGTGTATTTGGCGTGATCCCAGTTGCTTTTCGTCAATCTGTGGGATGGGAGGACTACTTTCAGGTTTGTTAACTCAGGTGTCCCACCAAAAGAGGAATTCCAAAGCAGAGCTCTGGGGAAGAGTGAAGGGACATCCCGAACTATGGATAAAAATTGGGGCTAGGGGCATGGCAAGCCCAATATGCTGTCTCTGCATCCAGCCTCTGAGAGGCCTTACCTGAGGACTGGGCTCAGGCTGAGGGTCACAATGTGTGTTTGTGACCAATATGGCCCGCAATCATGGGCGGGCCCTCATGGGCCACACTGGTTTCAACTACACTGAAGGTTGGACAACATGCCAACCACAAGGTTTCTTGCATGGGAAAAGAGTTCTGATTTATGCATCATTTTCAAAACAGGGCAGTGATTGGAGATCAGGTCTAGGTTCTGAAGCCTGGAAACCGAGGTTGAGATGAGATGATGACCTAAGGCCATGATGGGTTTAATGTGCTCAGTGTGCTGCCAGCTGTCTGGGTGGGGCCAGGAGGTCCAGGCTCAGGCTGGGTCAGAAAGGGAAATAGTGCCCAGGGCAGCCTACAAATTTGGGGTACAGCCGAATGGCGTGCAAGTTGATCCTCATTTGGGGATTCTGGGTAGCCCCAGAGGGCAAGGTTTTTCTTCTGGGGGGCAGGCAGAGTGCAGCATTGTAGTTCTGGTTTGCCAAACTGGAGGGCTTGTGGGCCAGTAGTCTGAGGACGGAAGTCTAGGAACCCAAGCTAGGCCTAGGTTTCTGGGTGAGGTTATGGAAGGCACAATCTACAGACCTCAATCGAGACCTCGTGCATCTGAAGTCAGGGCAAAGGTCAGACGATCGCTCCTGTTGGACTTTCTGTCCCTGATGGCCCCTTCTTGAAGGGGGTGTTGGATCACGAGGCCATGGGTGTTTTCCCACGATGGGAGTTGTGAGAAGCTACCAGCTGCAAAGATTCTTCTGCAGGACAATTGAGACCTGTTGGTTGGCTCCAGGCCAATGATTCCGAGCAGGGTTCTAAGGATGGATGGCTGGGTAGCCCACCTCGCATTCCAATGGTCTCCAAGCAACAAGACAGGTTAGATCTGCTGGATGTGGGGGGCAACCGAGGAGGCTGAGTTGAAAGGACTCTCCTGTGGATGTGTCCTAATATGTTTTTGTGTCTATGGAGACCTAGGAATGAAGTGGGGGCACTGGGGCCCTGAAGCATTATCCTAAACAGAGGCTTTGAAACAGCTCCAACGTGCATGTTTCCCATGTGTAGATGAGATTTGTTCTGATGGGTGAGTCAAAATACAGCCATATGCTGGTATTGAAATCCAGGCCTCGGAGGAGAGATGCCTGGAAACCAAAACAATGGATCCGATTAGTGCCTAGGGGCCTGTTCGTTCCTTTTTACCTCTGGGGACATCAGTCTACGGGTCTGAGTGCAGGTAGGTGCTCAGATGGGCTCAGATTACCCCTGTTTATCCTGGGAAGCCACAACTATTGATATGGCCTCAGGGACTTTGGAGGTTTATACTTTTAGTAGGGCTTTGGCCATTGGAATGGGCACATACAATTCTCTTGTAGAGGGCAAGTACAGTCCTCAGGTTTGGCTCCAGGGGCCTGAGCCTGTAGGGTGTGTAGGCCAGAGCTGTTTGGTCAGTTGTCTGAAAACACAAACTCGGCTTATGTTTCGGGTCATAGGTATTGCAGGACTGATATACAGACCATGAGGAGAAGCCTTCGCGATATGAAAAGAGGTCGAGTGTGAGGCTCTTGCTCAAGTTTTTGTCTCTGGATATCGTGTCACTCTTGGTCGTGAAATTTCCGGGTGACTCAATGGGAAAGGGACGAGTCTTACTCTCTGGTATTTCGGCCCCGTCGAAAGAGTTTGGGGTCATTCTGGGGATGGAAGAAGTCCGTTTTGTTGTTGTTGTTGTTTTGTTTTGTTTTGTTTTTCAACCTCAGATGTCCCACCAAATGAGGGATTCCAGAGTAGAGCCCTGGGGAGTGGCGACTGGACAACCAGAAATCTGGTTAAAAATTGGGGCCTAGGGAAATGTCAAGCCCATTATGATATCTAATGATCCAGCCACTGAGAGTACTTACTAGAGGACAGGACTCAGCTGAGGTCACAATGCGTGTTTATGCTCTCGTCGCACTCAAGAATGGGCGGGGCCTAAGGGTGAATGCTGTTTTCTCCTACACTGAACGTTGGACAACATGCCAACCGCAAGGTTTCTTGCCATGGGTAAGGAGGAGTTCTGATTTCTGCATCACACTCACCCCTGAACATGGATTGGAGATAAGGACTCGGCCCCGAAGCCTGAAAACTGAGGTAGGGAAGAAATGATGACCTAAGGCCATGGCGGGACTGAGGTGCTCAGTGTGCGGTCAGCTGTCTGGTTGTTGGTCAGGAGGTCCGGGCTCAGGTTGTGTCAGACAGTGCATTCGTGCCCAGGTTAGACTATATAATTTGGGTACATTCGAGTGCCGTGTATGTTGATCCTCATTTAAGCTGCCTGGGCAGCTCATTAGGCAATATATTTGTCTAGAGGGCAGGCAGAGTGCTTCATTGTTGGTCAGGAATTGCCGTACTTGAGGGCTTGGGGTCCAGGAGAGTGAGGACGGAAGTCTGAGAACAAAAGCTAGACTTCGTATTCAGGGTGAGGGCACGGCAGGTACCCCCTGCAGATCTGAACCAATATCTCATGCATCTGAAGTGAGGGCGAGGATCAGACGTTGGCTCAGGTTGGAGTTTCTGTGCATGACGTCCCTTCATGAAGGGGGCCTAATCTCGAGGCCATGGAGTTTTTCCACGTTGGGAGATGTGGGATGCCCCCTTCAAGGATTCCTTCAGCGGGACAATTGAGACCTATTGGACAGCTCCAGGACATCCCATATGGAACGACTCCTGAGCACCGTTTGTGGATGGATGCCTGGGAAGTCTGCCTCACATTCCAATTGTCTCCTAGCAACAAGACAGTTTAGATCTAATGGATCTGCGGGAGCAACCGGGGTGCCTGAGTTGAAATGGACATTCCTGAGGATGGGTCCTAATGTGTGTTTGTGTCCATGAGGGCCTTGGAATGCGGCGGTGGCACCGGGGCCCTGAAGTATTCTCCTAAGCTTTGGACATAGCTCCCATGCACAAGTTTCCTTGTGGAGACCAGTTTTGTTCTGATGTGTGCCTCAGGAAATCCCCTCTGCTGGTATTGGAATCCAGGGTTTGAGGAGACATGCCTGTAAACCAAAGCAATGGATCCGATAATGCCTCAGGTCCTGTCTGGTTCAATCTTCTTCTCTGGGGACAACCATCTCTGGTATGAGTGGAGGTAGATGCTCAGCTGGTATAAACCGTTTTTTTTTTTTTTTTTTTTGTCCCGGGCGACCTACAGTAGAGGGATGGCCTCAGGGACTTTGGAGGGTTCTCCTAATTTGTACGATTTTTGACAATGGAATGGGCAGAATTCCCAAGGATTGGGTGGGCGCATTCCTAATGTGTGGCTCCAGGGGCCCCAGCTGGAGGGAGTGTGGCCCAGGAATTTAAGGACAGAAGTCTGAAAACACAAACTCAGCTTAGGATTGGGAACTTAGGTATGGCACGCCCGATCTACAAACCATGAGAAGAACTCTTCAGGATACGAAGAATGAGCGAGTCTAAGGGGCTTTCTCAGGCTTTTGTCTTTGGATTTTGTATCAGCGATGGCCGTCTCTGGATCCAGCCACTCAGAGGCATTACCTGAGGACTGGGCTCAGGCTGAGGGTCACAATGTGTGTTTGTGACCAATGTGGCCCGCAAGCATGGGCGGGGCCTCATGGGCCACACTGGTTTCAACTACACTGAACGTTGGACAACATGCCAACCACAAGGTTTCTTGCCATGGGAAAAGAGTTCTGTTTTATGCATCATTTTCAAACCAGGGTAGTGATTGGAGATCAGGTCTAGGTTCTGAAGCCTGGACCGAGGATGAGAAGAGATGACGACACAAGGCCATGGCGGGTCTGATGTGCTCAGTATGCGGCCAGCTGTCTGGGTGGGGCCAGGAGGTCCAGGCTCAGTCTGGGTCAGAAAGGGCAATAGTGCCCAGGTCAGCCTACATATTTGGGGTACAGCCGAATGGCGTGCAAGTTGATCCTCATTTGGGGATTCTGGGTAGCCCCAGAGGGCAATATTTTTCTTCTGAAGGGCAGGCAGAGTGCAGCATTGTAGTTCTGGTTTGCCAAACTGGAGGGCTTGTGGGCTAGTAGTCTGAGGACAGAAGTCTGAGAACCCAAACTAGGCCTATGTTTATGGGTGAGAATATGGCAGGCACAATCTACAGACCTCAATCGAGATCTCATGCATCTGAAGTCAGGGCAAAGACAGGCGATTGCTCCTGTTGGACTTTCTGTCCCTTCTTGAAGGGGGGGTGGATCACGAGGCCATAAGTGTTTTCCCACGATGGGAGTTGTGAGAAGATCCCAACTGCAAAGATTCTTCTGCAGGACAATTGAGACCTGTTGGTTGCCTCCAGGCCAACGATTCCAAGCAGGGTTCTAAGGATGGATGGCTGGGTAGACCTCCTCGCATTCCAATTGTCTCCAAGCAACAAGACAGGTTAGATCTGCTGGATGTGGGGGAGCAACCGAGGAGGCTGAGTTGAAATGGACTCTCCTGTGGATGTGTCCTAATATGTTTTTGTGTCTATGGAGACCTAGGAATGAAGTGGGGGCACTGGGGCCCTGAAGCATTATCCTAAACAGAGGCTTTGAAACAGCTCCAACGTGCATGTTTCCCATGTGTAGATGAGATTTGTTCTGATGGGTGAGTCTAGAAACAGCCATATGCTGGTATTGAAATCCAGGCCTCGGAGGAGAGATGCCTGGAAACCAAAACAATGGATCCGATTAGTGCCTAGGGTCCTGTTCGTTCCTTTTTACCTCTGGGGACATCAGTCTACGGGTCTGAGTGCAGGTAGGTGCTCCGATGGGCTCGATTGCCCATGTTTGTCCTGGGAAGCCACAACTATTGGGATGGCCTCAGGGACTTTGGAGGTTTATACTATTAGTAGGGCTTTGGCCATTGGAATGGGCACATACAATTCTCTTGTAGAGGGCAAGTACAGTCCTCAGGTTCGGCTCCAGGGCCCTGAGCCTGTAGGGTGTGTATGCCAGAGCTGTTTGGTCAGCTGTCTGAAAACACAAACTCGGCTTATGTTTCGGGTCATAGGTATGGCAGGACTGATCTACAGACCATGAGGATAAGTCAGGGATAGGATCAGACGATCGCTCAGGTTGGAGTTTCTGTCCCTGATGGCCCCTCATGAATGGGGGGGCATCACGAGGCCATGGGGGTTTTTTCACGATGGGAGTTCTGAGAAGCTCCAAACTGCAGAGAGTCTTCTGCAGGACAACTGAGACCTGTTGTTTGGCTCCATTCCAATGATTCTGAGCAGGGTTCTAAGGATGGATGGCTGGGTAGCCCAACTCGCATTCCAATTGTCTCCTAGCAACAAGAAAGGTTAGATCTCCTTGATCTTTGGGAAGCAATGGAGGAGGCTAGTTGAAATGGAAACCCCTGGGGATGGGTCGTAATGTGCTTTTGTGTCTATGGAGACCTTGGAATGAAGCGGTGGCACTGGGGCCCTAAAGAATTCTTCTAAACAGAGGCTTTGACACAGCTCCAACGTGCAAGTTTTTCGTGTAGATGAGATGTTTTCTGATGGGTGAGTCAAGAAACAGCTAGATGCTGTTTTGAAATCCAGGCCTCTCAGGAGAGATGCCTGGAAACCAAAGCAATGGATCTGATTAGTGCCTAGGGCCCTGTTCTTTCCTTTTTACCTCTGGGGACAACTGTCTATGGGTCTGAGTGCAGGTAGGTGCTCAGTTGGGCTCAGATTGCCCCTGTTTTTCCTGGGAAGCCACCACTATTGAGATGGATCATGGACTTTGGAGGTTTATCCTATTAGAAGGGTTGTGGCCATTGGAATGGGCACACACAATTCACTTAGAGAGGGCAAGTACAGTTCTCAGGTTTGGCTCCAAGGGCCTGAGCCTGTAGGTTGTGTAGGCCAGGGCTGTTTGGACAGTTGTCTGACAACACAAACTCGGCTTATGTTTCGGGTCATATTATTGCAGGACTGACCTACAGACCATGAGGAGAACTCTTCGGGATTTGAAAGAAGGGCGAGTGTGAGGCTCCTGCTCAAGTTTTTGTCACTGGATATCGTGTCACACATGGTCGTGGAATTTCTGGGTGACTTCATGGGAAATGGACGAGTCTTACTCTCTGGCAGTTTGGCCCCGTCTAAAGAGCTTAGGGTCAATCTGTGGGCTGGTTGAAGTCCGTTTTTTTTTTTTGTTTGTTTTCTTTTTTAACCTCAGGTGTCCCACCAAATGAGGTATTCCAGAGTAGAGCCCTGGGGAGGGGCGACTGGACAATCAGAAATCTGGTTAAAAATTGGGGCCTAGGGACATGTCAAGCCCATTATGACATCTAATGGTCCAGCCACTGAGAGGACTTACTAGAGAACAGGACTCATGCTGAGGGTCACAATGCGTATGTATGCCCTCATCGCACACAAATGGGCGGGGCCTCAGGGTGAATGCTGGTTTCTCCTACACTGAACGTTGTACAACGTGCCAACCACAAGGGTTCTTGCCATTGGTAGGAGGAGTTCTGATTTCTGCATCACACTCACCCCTGGGCAGTGATTGGAGATAAGGTCTCGGTTCTGAAGCCTGAAAACGGAGGTAGGAAAGAGATGATGACCTAAGGCCATGGCGGGTTTTATGTGCTCAGTGTACGGTCAGCTTTCGGGGTGTTGGTCAGGCGGTCCGGGCTCAGGTTGTGTTCGACAGTGCATTAGTGCCCAGGTTAGACTATATAATTTGGGTAACGTCGAGTGCTGTGTAGGTTTATCCTCATTTAAGGTGCCTGGGCAGCTCATGAGGCAATAATTTTTTTTCTAGAGGGCAGGCAGAGTGCTGCATTGTGGGTCCGGAATTGACAAACTAGAGGGCTTCGGGGCCAGGAGTGTGAGGACGGAAGTCTGAGAAGACAAGCTAGACTTGGGTTTCAGGGTGAGGGCACGGAAGGTACCCCCTGCAGATCTGAACAAATATCTCATGCATCTGAAGTCAGGGCGAGGATCAGACGTTGGCTCAGGT
Organism: Mustela nivalis; assembly: GCF_964662115.1. Lineage (NCBI taxonomy): Eukaryota > Metazoa > Chordata > Mammalia > Carnivora > Mustelidae > Mustela > Mustela nivalis. Next base: position 123,602 of record NW_028136529.1, read on the forward strand.
TGGAGTTTCTGTGCATGACGGCCGCTTCATGAAGGGAGCGGAATCTCGGGGCCATTGAGGTTTTCCCACGTTGGGAGTTGTGGGATGCCCCCTTCAAGGATTCCTTCTGCGGGACAATTGAGACCTGTTGGACAGCTCCAGGACATCCCATATGGAATGACTCCAGAGCACCGTTCGCGGATGGACCCTGGGAAGCCCGCCACACATTCCAATTGTCTCCTAGCAACAAGACAGTTTAGTTCTGATGGCTCTGCCGGAGCAACCGGGGTGGCTGAGTTGAAATGGACTTTCCTGAGGATGGGTCCTAATGTGTTTTTGTGTCCATGAGGGCCTTGGAATGGGGCGGTGGCACCGGGACCCTGAAGTACTCTCCTAAGCTTTGGACATGGCTCCCATGCACAGGTTTCCTTGTGGAGACGAGATGAGTTCTGATGGGTGCCTCAGGAAAACCCCTATGCTCGTATTGGAATCAGGCTTTTGAGGACACATGCCTGTAACCCAAATCAATGGATCCTATTATGGCCTACGGTCCTTTCTGGTTCAATCTTCTTCTATGGGGACATCCATTGGTATGACTGGAGGTCGATTATCAGCTGGTGTCAGAGAGCACTTTTTTTTCCGGGCGAACTACACTATTGGGATGGCCTCAGGGACTTTGGAGGTTTCTCCTAATTTGTATGATTTTGGACCATGGAATGGGCAGAATTCCCATGGATGGTAGTCCCAGTCCTAATGTGTGTCTCCAGGGGTCCAGCCTGGAGGGTGTGTGGCCCAAGACTTTGAGGACAGAAGTCTGAAAACACAAAATCAGCTTAGGTTTGGGACGTAGGTATGGCAGGCCCGATCTACAAACCATGAGAAGAACTCTTCAGGATATGAAGAAAGTGCGAGTCTGAGGCGCTTGCTCAGGCTTTTGTCTCTGGATTTTGTATCAGCGATGGCCGTGGAATGTCGGGGAGGCCTCATGGGCTATGGACGAATCTTCCTCTCTGAGGATTTGGCCCGATTCCCAATTGATTTTCGTCAATCTGTGGGATGGGATGACTCATTTCAATTTTGTTTCCTCAGGTGTCCCACCAAAAGAGGAATTTCAAAGCAAAGCCGTGGGGAAGACTGAAGGGACAACCCGAACTATGGTTAAAACTTGGTGCCTAGGGGCAAGGCAAGCCCAATATGCTATCTCTTCATCCAGCCACTGAGTGGCCTTACTTGAGGACTGGGCTCAGCCTGAGGGTCACAATGTGCGTTTGTGACCAATGTGGCCGGGGAGCATGGGCGGGGCCTCATGGGCCACACTGGTTTCAACTACACTGAACGCTGGACAACATGCCAACCACAAGGTTTCTTGCCATGGGGAAGGAGTTCTGATTTCTGCATCACCTTCAACCCTGGGCAGTGATTGGAGATAAGTTCTAGGTTCTGAAACCTGAAAACCGAGGTTGGGTAAAGATGAGGACCTAAGTCCACGGCGGCTCGATGTGCTCACTGTGTGTCCAGCTGTCTGGGAGGGGCCAGGGGTCCAGGCTCAGCCTGTGTCAGAAAGGGCATTAGCGCCCTGGTCAGCCTATGTATTTGGGGTACAGCCAAAGTCGGTGCAGGTTGATCCTCATTTGGGGTTACTGGGTAGCCCCAGAGGACAATGTTTTTCTTCTGGAGGGCGGGCAGGGTGCTGCATTGTAGTTCTGGATTGCCAAACTGGACGGCTTATGGGCCAGTAGTCTGACGACCAGAGTCTGAGAACACAAGCTAGGCTTAGGTTTCTGGGTGAGGCCATGGCAGGCACAAACTACAGACCTGAATCGAGATCTCGTGCATCTGAAGTCAGGGCGAGGATCAGACGATCGCTCAGGTTGGAGTTTCTGTCCCTGATGGCCCCTTCATGAATGGGGGGGCATCACGAGGCCATGGGGGTTTTCCCACGATGGGAGTTGTGAGAAGCTCCAAACTGCAGAGAGTCTTCTGCAGAACAATTGAGACCTTTTGTTTGGGTCCAGGCCAATGATTCTGATCAGGGTTCTAAGGATGGATGGCTGGGAAGCCCACCTCGCATTCCAATTGTCTCCTAGCAACAAGACAGGATAGATCTCCTGGATCTGTGGGGAGCAACTGAGGACGCTGAGTTGAAATGGACACCCCTGGGGATGGGTCCTAATGTGCTTTTGTGTCTATGGAGAGCTTGGTATGAAGCGGTGGCACTGGGGCCCTAAAGGGTTCTCCTAAACAGAGGCTTTGACACAGCTCCAACGTGCAAGTTTCCCATGTGTAGATGAGATGTTTTCTGATGGGTGAGTCAAGAAACAGCTATATGCTGTTTTGAAATCCAAGCCTCTGAGGAGAGATGCCTGGAAACCAAAGCAATGGATCTGATTAGTGCCTAGGGGCCTGTTCTTTCCTTTTTACCTCTGGAGACATCTGTCTATGGGTCTGAGTGCAGTTAGGTGCTCAGTTGGGCTCAGATTGCCCCTGTTTTTCCTGGGAAGCCACCACTATTGAGATGGATCAATTACTTTAGAGGTTTATTCTATTAGAACCGTTGTGGCCATTGGAATGGGCACACAAAATTCCCTTGGAGAGGGCAAGTATAGTCCTCAGGGTTGGCTCCAGGGGCCTGATCTGTAGGTTGTGTAGGCCAGGGCCGTTTGGACAGTTGTCTGAAAACACAAACTCGGCTTATGTTTCGGGTCATAGGTATGGCAGGACTGACCTACAGACCATGAGGAGAACTCTTCGGAATTTGAAAAAAGGGCGAGTGTGAGGCTCCTGCTCAAGTTTTTGTCTCTGGATATCGTGTCACTCATGGTCGTGGAATTTCTGGGTGACTTCAAGGGAAATGGACGAGTCTTACTCTCTGGTGGTTTGGCCCCGTCCAAAGAGTTTGGGGTCAATCTATTGGCTGGAAGAAGTCCGTTTTTTTTTTTTTTGTTGTTGTTGTTGTTGTTTTCTTTTTTAACCTCAGGTGTCCCACCAAATGAGGGATTCCAGTGTAGAGCCCTGGGGAGGGGCGACTGGACAGTCAGAAATCTGGTTAAAAATTGGGGTCTAGGGACATGTCAAGCCCATTATGACATCTAATGGTCCAGCCACTGAGAGGACTTACTAGAGGACAGGACTCATGCTGAGGGTCACAATGCGTATGTATGCCCTAGTCGCACGCAAGAATGGGCGGGGCCTCAGTGTGAATGCTGGTTTCTCCTACACTGAACGTTGGACAACGTGCCAACCACAAGGGTTCTTGCCATGGGTAAGGAGGAGTTCTGATTTCTGCATCATACTCACCCCTGGGCAGTGATTGGAGATAAGGTCTCGGTTCTGAAGCCTGAAAACGGAGGTAGGGAAGAGATGATGACCTAAGACCATGGCGGGTTTTATGTGCTCAGTGTGCGGTCAGCTTTCTTAGTGGTGGTAAGGAGGTCAAGGCTCAGGTTGTGTTCGACAGTGCATTAGTTCCCAGGTTAGACTATATAATTTGGGTAACGTCGAGTGCTGTGTAGGTTTATCCTCATTTAAGGTGCCTGGGTAGCTCATGAGGCAATAATTTTTTTTTCTAGAGGGCAGGCAGAGTGCTGCATTGTGGGTCCGGAATTGACAAACTAGAGGGCTTCGGGGCCAGGAGTGTGAGGACGGAAGTCTGAGAAGACAAGCTAGACTTGGGTTTCAGGGTGAGGGCACGGAAGGTACCCCCTGCAGATCTGAACCAATATCTCATGCATCTGAAGTCAGGGCGAGGATCAGACGTTGGCTCAGTTTGGATATTCTGTGCTTGACGGCCGTTTTATGAAGGGAGCGGGATCTCGGGGCCATTGAGCTTTTCCCACGTTGGGAGGTGTGGGATGCCCCCTTCAAGGATTCCTTCTGCGGGACAATTGAGACCTGTTGGACAGCTCCAGGACATCCCATATGGAATGACTCCAGAGCACCGTTCGCGGATGGATGCCTGGGAAGCCCGCCTCGCATTCCAATTGTCTCCTAGCAACAAGACAGTTTAGATCTGATGGCTCTGCCGGAGCAACCGGGGTGGCTGAGTTGAAATGGACTTTCCTGAGGATGGGTCCTAATGTGTTTTTGTGTCCATGAGGGCCTTGGAATGGGGCGGTGGCACCGGGACCCTGAAGTACTCTCCTAAGCTTTGGACATGGCTCCCATGCACAGGTTTCCTTGTGGAGACGAGATGAGTTCTGATGGGTGCCTCAGGAAAACCCCTATGCTCGTATTGGAATCAGGCTTTTGAGGACACATGCCTGTAACCCAAATCAATGGATCCTATTATGGCCTACGGTCCTTTCTGGTTCAATCTTCTTCTCTGGGGACATCCATCTATGGTATGAGTGGAGGTCGATTATCAGCTGGTGTCAGAGAGCACTTTTTTTTCCGGGCGAACTACACTATTGGGATGGCCTCAGGGACTTTGGAGGTTTCTCCTAATTTGTATGATTTGGGACCATAGAATGGGCAGAATTCCCATGGATTGGTAGTCCCAGTCCTAATGTCTGTCTCCAGGGGTCCAGACTGGAGGGTGTGTGGCCCAAGACTTTGAGGACAGAAGTCTGAAAACACAAAATCAGCTTAGGTTTGGGGACGTAGGTAGGGCAGGCCCGATCTACAAACCATGTGTAGAACTCTTCAGGATATGAAGAAAGTGGGAGTCTGAGGCGCTTGCTCAGGCTTTTGTCTCTGGATTTTGTATCAGCGATGGCCGTGGAATGTCGGGGAGGCCTCATGGGCCATGGACGAATCTTCCTCTCTGAGGATTTGGCCCGATTCCCAATTGCTTCTCGTCAATCTGTTTGATGGGAGGACTCATTTCAGTTTTGTTTCCTCAGGTGTCCCACCAAAAGAGGAATTCCAAAGCAAAGCCGTGGGGAAGACTGAAGGGACAACCCGAACTATGGTTAAAACTTGGGGCCTAGGGGCAAGGCAAGCCCAATATGCTATCTCTTCATCCAGCCACTGAGTGGCCTTACTTGAGGACTGGGCTGAGCCTGAGGGTCACAATGTGCGTTTGTGACCAATGTGGCCGGCGAGCATGGGCGGGGCCTCATGGGCCACACTGGTTTCAACTACACTGAACGTTGGACAACATGCCAACCACAAGGTTTCTTGCCATGGGGAAGGAGTTCTGATTTCTGCATCACCTTCAACCCTGGGCAGTGATTGGAGATAAGTTCTAGGTTCTGAAACCTGAAAACCGAGGTTGGGTAGAGATGAGGACCTAAGTCCACGGCGGCTCGATGTGCTCAGTGTGCGCCCAGCTGTCTGGGAGGGGCCAGGGGTCCAGGCTCAGCCTGTGTCAGAAAGGGCATTAGCGCCCTGGTCAGCCTATGTATTTGGGGTACAGCCAAAGTCGGTGCAGGTTGATCCTAATTGGGGTTACTGGGTAGCCCAAGAGGACAATGTTTTTCTTCTGGAGGGCGGGCAGGGTGCTGCATTGTATTTCTGTATTGCCAAAATGGACGGCTTGTAGGCCAGTAGTCTGACGACCAAAGTCTGAGAACACAAGCTAGGCTTAGGTTTCTGGGTGAGGCCATGGCAGGCACAATCTACAGACCTGAATCGAGATCTCATGCATCTGAAGTCAGGGCGAGGATCAGACGATCGCTCAGGTTGGAGTTTCTGTCCCTGATGGCCCCTTCATGAATGGGGGGGCATCACGAGGCCATGGGGGTTTTCCCACGATGGGAGTTGTGAGAAGCTCCAAACTGCAGAGAGTCTTCTGCAGAACAATTGAGACCTTTTGTTTGGGTCCAGGCCAATGATTCTGAGCAGGATTCTAAGGATGGATGGCTGGGTAGCCCACCTCGCATTCCAATTGTCTCCTAGCAACAAGACAGGATAGATCTCCTGGATCTGTGGGGAGCAAATGAGGACGCTGAGTTGAAATGGACACCCCTGGGGATGGGTCCTAATGTGCTTTTGTGTCTATGGAGACCTTGGAATGAAGCGGTAGCACTGGGGCTCTAAAGGGTTCTCCTAAACAGAGGCTTTGACAGAGCTCCAACGTGCAAGTTTCCCATGTGTAGATGAGATGTTTTCTGATGGGTGAGTCAAGAAACAGCTATGTGCTGCTTTTGAAATCCAGGCCTCTGAGGAGAGATGCCGGGAAACCAAAGCAATGGATCTGATTAGTTCCTAGGGGCCTGTTCTTTACTTTTTACCTCTGGAGACATCTGTCTATGGGTGTGAGTGCAGGTAGGTGCGCAGTTGGGCTCAGATTTCCCCTGTTTTTCCTGGGAAGCCACCACTATTGAGATGGATCAGGGACTTTGGAGGTTTATCCTATTTGAAGGGTTGTGGCCATTGGAATGGGCACACACAATTCCCTTGGAGAGGGCAAGTACAGTCCTCAGGTTTGGCTCCAGGGGCCTGAGCCTGTAGGTTGTGTAGGCCAGGGCTGTTTGGTCAGTTGTCTGAAAACACAAACTCGGCTTATGTTTCGGGTCATAGGTATGGCAGGACTGACCTACAGACCATGAGGAGAACTCTTCGGAATTTGAAAAATGGGCAAGTGTGAGGCTCCTGCTCAAGTTTTTGTCTCTGGATATCGTGTCACTCATGGTCGTGGAATTTCTGGGTGAATTCATGGGAAATGGACGAGTCTTACTCTCTGGTGGTTTGGCCCCGTCCAAAGAGTTTGGGGTCAATCTATGAGCTGGAAGAAGTCCGTTTTTTTTTTTTTTTTTGTTGTTGTTGTTGTTGTTTTCTTTTTTAACCTCAGGTGTCCCACCAAATGAGGGATTCCAGAGTAGAGCCCTGGGGAGGGGCGACTGGACAATCAGAAATCTGGTTAAAAATTGGGGCCTAGGGACATGTCAAGCCCATTATAACATCTAATGGTCCAGCCACTGAGAGGACTTACTAGAGGACAGGACTCATGCTGAGGGTCACAATGCGTATGTATGCCCTCGTCGCACGCAAGAATGGGCGGGGCCCCAGGGTGAATGCTGGTTTCTCCTACACTGAACGTTGGACAACGTGCCAACCACAAGGGTTCTTGCCATGGGTAAGGAGGAGTTCTGATATCTGCATCACACTCACCCCTGGGCAGTGATTGGAGATAAGGTCTCGGTTCTGAAGCCTGAAAACGGAGGTAGGGAAGAGATGATGACCTAAGGCCATGGCGGGTTTTATGTGCTCCGTGTGCGGTCAGATTTCGGGGTGTTGGTCAGGCGGTCCGGGCTCAGGTTGTGTTCGACAGTGCATTAGTGCCCAGGTTAGACTATATAATTTGGGTAACGTCGAGTGCTGTGTAGGTTTATCCTCATTTAAGGTGCCTGGGCAGCTCATGAGGCAATAATTTTTTTTCTAGAGGGCAGGCAGAGTGCTGCATTGTGGGTCCGGAATTGACAAACTAGAGGGCTTCGGGGCTAGGAGTGTGAGGACGGAAGTCTGAGAAGACAAGCTAGACTTGTGTTTCAGGGTGAGGGCATGGCAGGTACCCCCTGCAGATCTGAACCAATATCTCATGCATCTGAAGTCAGGGCGAGGATCAGACGTTGGCTCAGGTTGGCTATTCTGTGCATGACGGCCGCTTCATGAAGGGAGCGGAATCTCGGGTCCATTGAGGTTTTCACACGTTGGGAGTTGTGGGATGCCCCCTTCAAGGATTCCTTCTGCGGGACAATTGAGACCTGTTGGACAGCTCCAGGACATCCCTTATGGAATGACTCCAGAGCACCGTTCGCGGATGGATGCCTGGGAAGCCCGCCTCGCATTCCAATTGTCTCCTAGCAACAACACAGTTTAGATCTGATGGCTCTGCCGGAGCAACCGGGGTGGCTGAGTTGAAATGGACTTTCCTGAGGATGGGTCCTAATGTGTTTTTGTGTCCATGAGGGCCTTGGAATGGGGCGGTGGCACCGGGACCCTGAAGTACTCTCCTAAGCTTTGGACATGGCTCCCATGCACAGGTTTCCTTGTGGAGACGAGATGAGTTCTGATGGGTGCCTCAGGAAAACCCCTATGCTCGTATTGGAATCAGGCTTTTGAGGACACATGCCTGTAACCCAAATCAATGGATCCTATTATGGCCTACAGTCCTTTCTGGTTCAATCTTCTTCTCTGGGGACATCCATCTATGGTATGAGTGGAGGTCGATTATCAGCTGGTGTCAGACAGCCCTTGTTTGTTCCGGGCGACCTATACTATTGGGATGGCCTCAGGGACATTGGAGGTTTCTCCTAATTTGTATGATTTTGGACCATGGAATGGGCAGAATTCCCATGGATTGGTAGTCCCAGTCCTAATGTGTGTCTCCAGGGGCCCAGCCGGGAGGGTGTGTGGCCTAAGACTTTGAGGACAGAAGTCTGAAAACACAAACTCAGCTTAGGTTTGGGGACATAGGTATGGCAGGCCCGATCTACAAACCATGAGAAGAACTTTTCAGGATATGAAGAAAGTGCGAGTCTAAGGCGCTTGCTCAGGCTTTTGTCTCTGGATTTTGTATCAGCGATGGCCGTGGAATGTCGGGGAGGCCTCATGGGCCATGGACGAATCTTCCTCTCTGAGGATTTGGCCCGATTACCAATTGCTTTTCGTCAATCTGTGGGATGGGACGACTCATTTCAGTTTTGTTACCTCAGGTGTCCCACCAAAAGAGGAATTCCAAAGTAAAGCCGTGGGGAAGACTGAAGGGACAACCCGAACTATGGTTAAAAATTGGGTCTAGGGGAATGGCAAGCCCAATATGCTATCTCTTCATCCAGCCACTGAGTGGCCTTACTTGAGGACTGGGCTCAGCCTGAGGGTCACAATGTGCGTTTGTGACCAATGTGGCCGGCGAGCATGGGCGAGGCTTCATGGGCCACACTGGTTTCAACTACACTGAACGTTGGACAACATGCCAACCACAAGGTTTCTTGCCATGGGGAAGGAGTTCTGATTTCTGCATCACCTTCAACCCTGGGCAGTGATTGGAGATAAGGTCTAAGTTCTGAAACCTGAAAACCGAGGTTGGGAAGAGGTGACGACCTAAGGCCAAGGCGGCTCGATGTGCTCAGTGTGCGGCCAGCTGTCTGGGAGGGGCAAGGGTTCCAGGCTCAGCCTGTGTCAGAAAGGGCATTAGCGCCCTGGTCAGCCTATGTATTTGGGGTACAGCCAAAGTCGGTGCAGGTTGATCCTCATTTGGGGTTACTGGGTAGTCCCGGAGGACAATGTTTTTTCTTCTGGAGGGCGGGAAGGGTGCTGCATTTTAGATCTGGATTGCCAAACTGGAGGGCTTGTGGGCCAGTAGTCTGACGACCAAAGTCTGAGAACACAAGCTAGGCTTAGGTTTCTGGGTGAGGCCATGGCAGGCACAATCTACAGACCTGAATCGAGATCTCGTGCATCTGAAGTCAGGGCGAGGATCAGACGATCGCTCAGGTTGGAGTTCCTGTCCCTGATGGCCCCTTCATGAATGGGGGGGCATCACGAGGCCATGGGAGTTTTCCCACGATGGGAGTTGTGAGAAGCTCCAAACTGCAGAGAGTGTTCTGCAGAACAATTGAGACCTGTTGTTTGGGTCCAGGCCAATGATTCTGAGCAGGGTTCTAAGGATGGATGGATGGGTAGCCCACCTCGCATTCCAATTGTCTCCTAGCAACAAGACAGGATAGATCTCCTGGATCTGTGGGGACCAACCGAGGACGCTGAGTTGAAATGGACACCCCTGGGGATGGGTCCTAATGTGCTTTTGTGTCTATGGAGACCTTGGAATGAAGCGGTGGCACTGGGGCCCTAAAGGGTTCTCCTAAACAGAGGCTTTGACACAGCTCCAACGTGCAAGTTTCCCATGTGTAGATGAGATGTTTTCTGATGGGTGAGTCAAGAAACAGCTATATGCTGCTTTTGAAATCCAGGCCTCTGAGGAGAGATGCCTGGAAACCAAAGCAATGGATCTGATTAGTGCCTAGGGGCCTGTTCTTTCCTTTTTACCTCTGGAGACATCTGTCTATGGGTCTGAGTGCAGGTAGGTGCGCAGTTGGGCTCAGATTTCCCCTGTTTTACCTGGGAAGCCAACACTATTGAGATGGATCAGGGACTTTGGAGGTTTATCCTATTTGAAGGGTTGTGGCCATTGGAATGGGCACACACAATTCCCTTGGAGAGGGCAAGTATAGTCCTCAGGTTTGGCTCCAGGGGCCTGAGCCTGAAGGTTGTGTAGGCCAGGGATGTTTGGACAGTTGTCTGAAAACACAAACTCGGCTTATGTTTCGGGTCATAGGTATGGCAGGACTGACCTACAGACCATGAGGAGAACTCTTCGGAATTTGAAAAATGGGCAAGTGTGAGGCTCCTGCTCAAGTTTTTGTCTCTGGATATCGTGACACTCATGGTCGTGGAATTTCTGGGTGACTTCATTGGAAATGGACGATTCTTACTCTCTGGTGGTTTGGCCCCGTCCAAAGAGTTTGGGGTCAATCTATGGGCTGGAAGAAGTCCGTTTTTTTTTGTTGTTGTTGTTGTTGTTGTTTTCTTTTTTAACCTCAGGTGTCCCACCAAATGAGGGATTCCAGAGTAGAGCCCTGGGGAGGGGCGACTGGACAGTCAGAAATCTGGTAAAAATTGGGGTCTAGGGACATGTCAAGCCCATTATGATATCTAATGGTCCAGCCACTGAGAGGACTTACTAGAGGACAGGACTCATGCTGAGGGTCACAATGCGTATGTATGCCCTAGTCGCACGCAAGAATGGGCGGGGCCTCAGTGTGAATGCTGGTTTCTCCTACACTGAACGTTGGACAACGTGCCAACCACAAGGGTTCTTGCCATGGGTAAGGAGGAGTTCTGATTTCTGCATCACACTCACCCCTGGGCAGTGATTGGAGATAAGGTCTCGGTTCTGAAGCCTGAAAACGGAGGTAGGGAAGAGATGATGACCTAAGGCCATGGCGGGTTTTATGTGCTCAGTGTGCGGTCAGCTTTCTGGGTGTTGGTCAGGAGGTCCGGGCTCAGGTTGTGTTCGACAGTGCATTAGTGCCCAGGTTAGACTATATAATTTGGGTAACGTCGAGTGCTGTGTAGGTTTATCCTCATTTAAGGTGCCTGGGCAGCTCATGAGGCAATAATTTTTTTTCTAGAGGGCAGGCAGTGTGCTGCATTGTGGGTCCAGAATTGAAAAACTAGAGGGCTTCGGGGCCAGGAGTGTGAGGACGGAAGTCTGAGAAGACAAGCTAGACTTGGGTTTCAGGGTGAGGGCACGGAAGGTACCCCCTGAAGATCTGAACCAATATCTCATGCATCTGAAGTCAGGGCAAGGATCAGACGTTGGCTCAGTTTGGAGTTTCTGTGCATGACGGCCGCTTCATGAAGGGAGCGGAATCTCGGGGTCATTGAGGTTTTCCCACGTTGGGAGTTGTGGGATGCCCCCTTCAAGGATTCTTTCTGCGGGACAATTGAGACCTGTTGGACAGCTCCCGGACATCCCATATGGAATGACTCCAGAGCACCGTTCGCGGATGGATGCCTGGGAAGCCCGCCTCGCATTCCAATTGTCTCCTAGCAACAACACAGTTTAGATCTGATGGCTCTGCCGGAGCAACCGGGATGGCTGAGTTGAAATGGACTTTTCTGAGGATGGGTCCTAATGTGTTTTTGTGTCCATGAGGGCCTTGGAATGGGGCGGTGGCACCGGGACCCTGAAGTACTCTCCTAAGCTTTGGACATGGCTCCCATGCACAGGTTTCCTTGTGGAGACGAGATGAGTTCTGATGGGTGCCTCAGGAAAACCCCTATGCTCGTATTGGAATCAGGCTTTTGAGGACACATGCCTGTAACCCAAATCAATGGATCCTATTATGGCCTACAGTCCTTTCTGGTTCAATCTTCTTCTCTGGGGACATCCATCTATGGTATGAGTGGAGGTCGATTATCAGCTGGTGTCAGAGAGCAATTTTTTTCCAGGCGACCTACACTATTGGGATGGCCTCAGGGACTTTGGAGGTTTCTCCTAATTTGTATGATTTTGGACCATGGAATGGGCAGAATTCCCATGGATTGGTAGTCCCAGTCCTAATGTGTGTCTCCCGGGGTCCAGCCTGGAGGGTGTGTGGCCCAAGACTTTGAGGACAGAAGTCTGAAAACACAAACTCAGCTTAGGTTTGGGGACGTACGTATGGCAGGCCCGATCTACAAACCATGTGAAGAACTCTTCAGGAAATGAAGAAAGTGCGAGTCTGAGGCGCTTGCTCAGGCTTTTGTCTCTGGATTTTGTATCAGCGATGGCCGTGGAATGTCGGGGAGGCCTCATGGGCCATGGACGAATCTTCCTCTCTGAGGATTTGGCCCGATTCCCAATTGCTTTTCGTCAATCTGTGGGATGGGACGACTCATTTCAGTCTTGTTTCCTCAGGTTTCCCACCAAAAGAGGAATTCCAAAGCAAAGCCGTGGGGAAGACTGAAGGGACAACCCTAACTATGGTTAAAAATTGGGGCCTAGGGGCAAGGCAAGCCCAATATGCTATCTCTTCATCCAGCCACTGAGTGGCCTTACTTGAGGACTGGGCTGAGCCTTAGGGTCACAATGTGCGTTTGTGACCAATGTGGCCGGCGAGCATGGGCGGGGCCTCATGGGCCACACTGGTTTCAACTACACTGAACGTTGGACAACATGCCAACCACAAAGTTTCTTGCCATGGGGAAGGAGTTCTGATTTCTGCATCACCTTCAACCCTGGTCAGTGATTGGAGATAAGGTCTAGGTTCTGAAACCTGAAAACCGATGTTGGGTAGAGATGAGGACCTAAGTCCACAGTGGCTCGATGTGCTCAGTGTGCGGCCAGCTGTCTGGGAGGGGCCAGGGGTCCAGGCTAAGCCTGTGTCAGAAAGGGCATTAGCGCCCTGGTCAGCCTATGTATTTGGGGTACAGCCAAAGTCGGTGCAGGTTGATCCTCATTTGGGGTTACTGGGTAGCCCCAGAGGACAATGTTTTTCTTCTGGAGGGCGGGCAGGGTGCTGCATTGTAGTTCTGGATTGCCAAACTGGAGGGCTTGTGGGCCAGTAGTCTGACGACCAAAGTCTGAGAACACAAGCTAGGCTTAGGTTTCTGGGTGAGGCCATGGCAGGCACAATATACAGACCTTAATCGAGATCTCGTGCATCTGAAGTCAGGGCGAGGATCAGACGATCGCTCAGGTTGGAGTTTCTGTCCCTGATGGCCCCTTCATGAATGGGGGGGCATCACGAGGCCATGGGAGTTTTCCCACGATGGGAGTTGTGAGAAGCTCCAAACTGCAGAGAGTGTTCTGCAGAACAATTGAGACCTGTTGTTTGGGTCCAGGCCAATGATTCTGAGCAGGGTTCTAAGGATGGATGGATGGGTAGCCCACCTCGCATTCCAATTGTCTCCTAGCAACAAGACAGGATAGATCTCCTGGATCTGTGGGGACCAACCGAGGACGCTGAGTTGAAATGGACACCCCTGGGGATGGGTCCTAATGTGCTTTTGTGTCTATGGAGACCTTGGAATGAAGCGGTGGCACTGGGGCCCTAAAGGGTTCTCCTAAACAGAGGCTTTGACACAGCTCCAACGTGCAAGTTTCCCATGTGTAGATGAGATGTTTTCTGATGGGTGAGTCAAGAAACAGCTATATGCTGCTTTTGAAATCCAGGCCTCTGAGGAGAGATGCCTGGAAACCAAAGCAATGGATCTGATTAGTGCCTAGGGGCCTGTTCTTTCCTTTTTACCTCTGGAGACATCTGTCTATGGGTCTGAGTGCAGGTAGGTGCGCAGTTGGGCTCAGATTTCCCCTGTTTTTCCTGGGAAGCCAACACTATTGAGATGGATCAGGGACTTTGGAGGTTTATCCTATTTGAAGGGTTGTGGCCATTGGAATGGGCACACACAATTCCCTTGGAGAGGGCAAGTATAGTCCTCAGGTTTGGCTCCAGGGGCCTGAGCCTGAAGGTTGTGTAGGCCAGGGATGTTTGGACAGTTGTCTGAAAACACAAACTCGGCTTATGTTTCGGGTCATAGGTATGGCAGGACTGACCTACAGACCATGAGGAGAACTCTTCGGAATTTGAAAAAAGGGCGAGTGTGAGGCTCCTGCTCAAGTTTTTGTCTCTGGATATCGTGACACTCATGGTCGTGGAATTTCTGGGTGACTTCATTGGAAATGGACGATTCTTACTCTCTGGTGGTTTGGCCCCGTCCAAAGAGTTTGGGGTCAAACTATGGGCTGGAAGAAGTCCGTTTTTTTTTGTTGTTGTTGTTGTTGTTGTTGTTTTCTTTTTTAACCTCAGGTGTCCCACCAAATGAGGGATTCCAGAGTAGAGCCCTGGGGAGGGGCGACTGGACAGTCAGAAATCTGGTTAAAAATTGGGGTCTAGGGACATGTCAAGCCCATTATGACATCTAATGGTCCAGCCACTGAGAGGACTTACTAGAGGACAGGACTCATGCTGAGGGTCACAATGCGTATGTATGCCCTAGTCTCACGAAAGAATGGGCGGGGCCTCAGTGTGAATGCTGGTTTCTCCTACACTGAACGTTGGACAACGTGCCAACCACAAGGGTTCTTGCCATGGGTAAGGAGGAGTTCTGATTTCTGCATCACACTCACCCCTGGGCAGTGATTGGAGATAAGGTCTCGGTTCTGAAGCCTAAAACGGAGGTAGGGAAGAGATGATGACCTAAGGCCATGGCGGGTTTTATGTGCTCAGTGTGCGGTCAGCTTTCTGGGTGTTGGTCAGGAGGTCCGGGCTCAGGTTGTGTTCGACAGTGCATTAGTGCCCAGGTTAGACTATATAATTTGGGTAACGTCGAGTGCTGTGTAGGTTTATCCTCATTTAAGGTGCCTGGGCAGCTCATGAGGCAATAATTTTTTTTCTAGAGGGCAGGCAGTGTGCTGCATTGTGGGTCCGGAATTGAAAAACTAGAGGGCTTCGGGGCCAGGAGTGTGAGGACGGAAGTCTGAGAAGACAAGCTAGACTTGGGTTTCAGGGTGAGGGCACGGAAGGTACCCCCTGCAGATCTGAACCAATATCTCATGCATCTGAAGTCAGGGCAAGGATCAGACGTTGGTTCAGTTTGGAGTTTCTGTGCATGACGGCCGCTTCATGAAGGGAGCGGAATCTCGGGGCCATTGAGGTTTTCCCACGTTGGGAGTTGTGGGATGCCCCCTTCAAGGATTCCTTCTGCGGGACAATTGAGACCTGTTGGACAGCTCCAGGACATCCCATATGGAATGACTCCAGAGCACCATTCGCGGATGGATGCCTGGGAAGCCCGCCTCGCATTCCAATTGTCTCCTAGCAACAACACAGTTTAGATCTGATGGCTCTGCCGGAGCAACCGGGATGGCTGAGTTGAAATGGACTTTCCTGAGGATGGGTCCTAATGTGTTTTTGTGTCCATGAGGGCCTTGGAATGGGGCGGTGGCACCGGGACCCTGAAGTACTCTCCTAAGCTTTGGACATGGCTCCCATGCACAGGTTTCCTTGTGGAGACGAGATGAGTTCTGATGGGTGCCTTAGGAAAACCCCTATGCTCGTATTGGAATCAGGCTTTTGAGGACACATGCCTGTAACCCAAATCAATGGATCCTATTATGGCCACAGTCCTTTCTGGTTCAATCTTCTTCTCTGGGGACATCCATCTATGGTATGAGTGGAGGTCGATTATCAGCTGGTGTCAGAGAGCAATTTTTTTCCAGGCGACCTACACTATTGGGATGGCCTCAGGGACTTTGGAGGTTTCTCCTAATTTGTATGATTTTGGACCATGGAATGGGCAGAATTCCCATGGATTGGTAGTCCCAGTCCTAATGTGTGTCTCCCGGGGTCCAGCCTGGAGGGTGTGTGGCCCAAGACTTTGAGGACAGAAGTCTGAAAACACAAACTCAGCTTAGGTTTGGGGACGTACGTATGGCAGGCCCGATCTACAAACCATGTGAAGAACTCTTCAGGAAATGAAGAAAGTGCGAGTCTGAGGCGCTTGCTCAGGCTTTTGTCTCTGGATTTTGTATCAGCGATGGCCGTGGAATGTCGGGGAGGCCTCATGGGCCATGGACGAATCTTCCTCTCTGAGGATTTGGCCCGATTCCCAATTGCTTTTCGTCAATCTGTGGGATGGGACGACTCATTTCAGTCTTGTTTCCTCAGGTTTCCCACCAAAAGAGGAATTCCAAAGCAAAGCCGTGGGGAAGACTGAAGGGACAACCCGAACTATGGTTAAAAATTGGGGCCTAGGGGCAAGGCAAGCCCAATATGCTATCTCTTCATCCAGCCACTGAGTGGCCTTACTTGAGGACTGGGCTGAGCCTGAGGGTCACAATGTGCGTTTGTGACCAATGTGGCCGGCGAGCATGGGCGGGGCCTCATGGGCCACACTGGTTTCAACTACACTGAACGTTGGACAACATGCCAACCACAAAGTTTCTTGCCATGGGGAAGGAGTTCTGATTTCTGCATCACCTTCAACCCTGGTCAGTGATTGGAGATAAGGTCTAGGTTCTGAAACCTGAAAACCGATGTTGGGTAGAGATGAGGACCTAAGTCCACAGTGGCTCGATGTGCTCAGTGTGCGGCCAGCTGTCTGGGAGGGGCCAGGGGTCCAGGCTCAGCCTGTGTCAGAAAGGGCATTAGCGCCCTGGTCAGCCTATGTATTTGGGGTACAGCCAAAGTCGGTGCAGGTTGATCCTCATTTGGGGTTACTGGGTAGCCCCAGAGGACAATGTTTTTCTTCTGGAGGGCGGGCAGGGTGCTGCATTGTATTTCTGGATTGCCAAACTGGAGGGCTTGTGGGCCAGTAGTCTGACGACCAAAGTCTGAGAACACAAGCTAGGCTTAGGTTTCTGGGTGAGGCCATGGCAGGCACAATCTACAGACCTGAATCGAGATCTCATGCATCTGAAGTCAGGGCGAGGATCAGACGATCGCTCAGGTTGGAGTTCCTGTCCCTGATGGCCCCTTCATGAATGGGGGGGCATCACGAGGCCATGGGAGTTTTCCCACGATGGGAGTTGTGAGAAGCTCCAAACTGCAGAGAGTGTTCTGCAGAACAATTGAGACCTGTTGTTTGGGTCCAGGCCAATGATTCTGAGCAGGGTTCTAAGGATGGATGGATGGGTAGCCCACCTCGCATTCCAATTGTCTCCTAGCAACAAGACAGGATAGATCTCCTGGATCTGTGGGGACCAACCGAGGACGCTGAGTTGAAATGGACACCCCTGGGGATGGGTCCTAATGTGCTTTTGTGTCTATGGAGACCTTGGAATGAAGCGGTGGCACTGGGGCCCTAAAGGGTTCTCCTAAACAGAGGCTTTGACACAGCTCCAACGTGCAAGTTTCCCATGTGTAGATGAGATGTTTTCTGATGGGTGAGTCTAGAAACAGCTATATGCTGCTTTTGAAATCCAGGCCTCTGAGGAGAGATGCCTGGAAACCAAAGCAATGGATCTGATTAGTGCCTAGGGGCCTGTTCTTTCCTTTTTACCTCTGGAGACATCTGTCTATGGGTCTGAGTGCAGGTAGGTGCGCAGTTGGGCTCAGATTTCCCCTGTTTTTCCTGGGAAGCCAACATTATTGAGATGGATCAGGGACTTTGGAGGTTTATCCTATTTGAAGGGTTGTGGCCATTGGAATGGGCACACACAATTCCCTTGGAGAGGGCAAGTATAGTCCTCAGGTTTGGCTCCAGGGGCCTGAGCCTGAAGGTTGTGTAGGCCAGGGATGTTTGGACAGTTGTCTGAAAACACAAACTCGGCTTATGTTTCGGGTCATAGGTATGGCAGGACTGACCTACAGACCATGAGGAGAACTCTTCGGAATTTGAAAAAAGGGCGAGTGTGAGGCTCCTGCTCAAGTTTTTGTCTCTGGATATCGTGACACTCATGGTCGTGGAATTTCTGGGTGACTTCATTGGAAATGGACGATTCTTACTCTCTGGTGGTTTGGCCCCGTCCAAAGAGTTTGGGGTCAATCTATGGGCTGGAAGAAGTCCGTTTTTTTTTTTTTTGTTGTTGTTGTTGTTTTCTTTTTTAACCTCAGGTGTCCCACCAAATGAGGGATTCCAGAGTAGAGCCCTGGGGAGGGGCGACTGGACAGTCAGAAATCTGGTTAAAAATTGGGGTCTAGGGACATGTCAAGCCCATTATGACATCTAATGGTCTAGCCACTGAGAGGACTTACTAGAGGACAGGACTCATGCTGAGGGTCACAATGCGTATGTATGCCCTAGTCGCACGCAAGAATGGGCGGGGCCTCAGTGTGAATGCTGGTTTCTCCTACACTGAACGTTGGACAACGTGCCAACCACAAGGGTTCTTGCCATGGGCAAGGAGGAGTTCTGATTTCTGCATCACACTCACCCCTGGGCAGTGATTGGAGATAAGGTCTCGGTTCTGAAGCCTGAAAACGGAGGTAGGGAAGAGATAATGACCTAAGGCCATGGCGGGTTTTATGTGCTCAGTGTGCGGTCAGTTTTCTGGGTGTTGGTCAGGAGGTCCGGGCTCAGGTTGTGTTCGACAGTGCATTAGTGCCCAGGTTAGACTATATAATTTGGGTAACGTCGAGTGCTGTGTAGGTTTATCCTCATTTAAGGTGCCTGGGCAGCTCATGAGGCAATAATTTTTTTTCTAGAGGGCAGGCAGAGTGCTGCATTGTGGGTCCGGAATTGAAAAACTAGAGGGCTTCGGGGCGAGGAGTGTGAGGACGGAAGTCTGAGAAGACAAGCTAGACTTGGGTTTCAGGGTGAGGGCACGGAAGGTACCCTCTGCAGATCTGAACCAATATCTCATGCATCTGAAGTCAGGGCAAGGATCAGACGTTGGCTCAGTTTGGAGTTTCTGTGCATGACGGCCGCTTCATGAAGGGAGCGGAATCTCGGGGCCATTGAGGTTTTCCCACGTTGGGAGTTGTGGGATGCCCCCTTCAAGGATTCCTTCTGCGGGACAATTGAGACCTGTTGGACAGCTCCAGGGCATCCCATATGGAATGACTCCAGAGCACCATTCGTGGATGGATGCCTGGGAAGCCTGCCTCGCATTCTAATTGTCTCCTAGCAACAACACAGTTTAGATCTGATGGCTCTGCCGGAGCAACCGGGATGGCTGAGTTGAAATGGACTTTCCTGAGGATGGGTCCTAATGTGTTTTTGTGTCCATGAGGGCCTTGGAATGGGGCGGTGGCACCGGGACCCTGAAGTACTCTCCTAAGCTTTGGACATGGCTCCCATGCACAGGTTTCCTTGTGGAGACGAGATGAGTTCTGATGGGTGCCTCAGGAAAACCCCTATGCTCGTATTGGAATCAGGCTTTTGAGGACACATGCCTGTAACCCAAATCAATGGATCCTATTATGGCCTACGGTCCTTTCTGGTTCAATCTTCTTCTCTGGGGACATCCATCTATGGTATGAGTGTAGGTCGATTATCAGCTGGTGTCAGAGAGCACCTTTTTTTTCCGGGCGACCTACACTATTGGGATGGCCTCAGGGACTTTAGAGGTTTCTCCTAATTTGTAAGATTTTGGACCATGGAATGGGCAGAATTCCCATGGATTGGTAGTCCCAGTCCTAATTGTGTCTCCCGGGGTCCAGCCTGGAGGGTGTGTGGCCCAAGACTTTGAGGACAGAAGTCTGAAAACACAAACTCAGCTTAGGTTTGGGGACGTACGTATGGCAGGCCCGATCTACAAACCATGTGAAGAACTCTTCAGGAAATGAAGAAAGTGCGAGTCTGAGGCGCTTGCTCAGGCTTTTGTCTCTGGATTTCGTATCAGCGATGGCCGTGGAATGTCGGGGAGGCCTCATGGGCCATGGACGAATCTTCCTCTCTGAGGATTTGGCCCGATTCCCAATTGCTTTTCGTCAATCTGTGGGATGGGAGGACTCATTTCAGTTTTGTTACCTCAGGTGTCCCACCAAAAGAGGAATTCCAAAGCAAAGCCGTGGGGAAGACTGAAGGGACAACCCGAACTATGGTTAAAAATTGGGGCCTAGGGGCATGGCAAGCCCAATATGCTATCTCTTCATCCAGCCACTGAGTGGCCTTACTTGAGGACTGGGCTCAGCCTGAGGGTCACAATGTGCGTTTGTGACCAATGTGGCCGGCTAGCATGGGCGGGGCCTCATAGGCCACACTGGTTTCAACTACACTGAATGTTGGACAACATGCCAACCACAAGGTTTCTTGCCATGGGGAAGGAGTTCTGATTTCTGCATCACCTTCAACCCTAGGCAGTGATTGGAGATAAGGTCTAGGTTCTGAAACCTGAAAACCGAGGTTGGGAAAAGATGACGACCTAAGGCCACGGCGGCTCGATGTGCTCAGTGTGCGGCCAGCTGTCTGGGAGGGGCCAGGGGGTCCAGGCTCAGGCTGTGTCAGAAAGGGCATTAGTGCCCTGGTCAGCCTATGTATTTGGGGTACAGCCAAGGTCGGTGCAGGTTGATCCTCATTTGGGGTTACTGGGTAGCCCCAGAGGACAATGTTTTTCTTCTGGAGAGCGGGCAGGGTGCTGCATTGTAGTTCTGGATTGCCAAACTGGAGGGCTTGTGGGCCAGTAGTCTGACGACCAAAGTCTGAGAACACAAGCTAGGCTTAGGTTTCTGGGTGAGGCCACGGCAGGCACAATCTACAGACCTGAATCGAGATCTCGTGCATCTGAAGTCAGGGCGAGGATCAGACGATCGCTCAGGTTGGAGTTTCTGTCCCTGATGGCCCCTTCATGAATGGGGGGGCATCACGAGGCCATGGGCGTTTTCCCACGATGGGAGTTGTGAGAAGCTCCAAACTGCAGAGAGTCTTCTGCAGGACAATTGAGACCTGTTGTTTGGCTCCAGGCCAATGATTCTGAGCAGGGTTCTAAGGATGGATGGCTGGGTAGCCAACCTCGCATTCCAATTGTCTCCTAGCAACAAGACAGGTTAGATCTCCTGGATCTGTGGGGAGCAACCGAGGACGCTGAGTTGAAATGGACACCCCTGGGGATGGGTCCTAATGTGCTTTTGTGTCTATGGAGACCTTGGAATGAAGCGGTGGCACTGGGGCCCTAAAGGGTTCTCCTAAACAGAGGCTTTGACACAGCTCCAACGTGCAAGTTTCCCATGTGTAGATGAGATGTTTTCTGATGGGTGAGTCAAGAAACAGCTATATGCTGTTTTGATATCCAGGCCTCTGAGGAGAGATGCCTGGAAACCAAAGCAATGGATCTGATTAGTGCCTAGGGGCCTGTTCTTTCCTTTTTTACCTCTGGAGACATCTGTCTATGGGTCTGAGTGCAGGTAGGTGGTCAGTTGGGCTCAGATTGCCCCTGTTTTTCCTGGGAAGCCACCACTATTGAGATGGATCAGGGACTTTGGAGGTTTATCCTATTAGAAGGGTTGTGGCCATTGGAATGGGCACACACAATTCCCTTGGAGAGGGCAAGTACAGTCCTCAGGTTTGGCTCCAGGGGCCTGAGCCTGTAGGTTGTGTAGGCCAGGGCTGTTTGGACAGTTGTCTGAAAACACAAACTCGGCTTATGTTTCGGGTCATAGGTATGGCAGGACTGACCTACAGACCATGAGGAGAACTCTTCGGGATTTGAAAAAAGGGCGAGTGTGAGGCTCCTGCTCAAGTTTTTGTCTCTGGATATCATGTCACTCATGGTCGTGGAATTTCTGGGTGACTTCATGGGAAATGGACGAGTCTTACTCTCTGGTGGTTTGGCCTCGTCCAAAGACTTGGGGTCAATCTGTGGGCTGGAAGAAGTCTGTTTTGTTGTTGTTGTTGTTGTTGTTGTTGTTGTTTTCTTTTTTAACCTCAGGTGTCCCACCAAATGAGGGATTCCAGAGTAGAGCCCTGGGGAGGGGCGACTGGACAATCAGAAATCTGGTTAAAAATTGTGGCCTAGGGACATGTCAAGCCCATTATGACATCTTATGGTCCAGCCACTGAGAGGACTTACTAGAGGACTGGACTCATGCTGAGGGTCACAATGCGTATGTATGCCCTCGTCGCACGAAAGAATGGGCGGGGCCTCAGTGTGAATGCTGGTTTCTCCTACACTGAACGTTGGACAACGTGCCAACCACAAGGGTTCTTGCCATGGGTAAGGAGGATTTCTGATTTCTGCATCACACTCACCCCAGGGCAGTGATTGGAGATAAGGTCTCGGTTCTGAAGCCTGAAAACGGAGGGAGGGAAGAGATGATGACCTAAGGCCATGGCGGCTTTTATGTGCTCAGTGTGCGGTCAGCTTTCTGGGTGTTGGTCAGGAGGTCCAGGCTCAGGTTGTGTTCGACAGTGCATTAGGGCCCAGGTTAGACTATATAATTTGGGTAACGTCGAGTGCTGTGTAGGTTTATCCTCATTTAAGGTGCCTGGGCAGCTCATGAGGCAATAATTTTTTTCCTATAGGGCAGGCAGAGTGCTGCATTGTGGGTCCGGAATTGCCAAACTTGAGGGCTTCGGGGCCAGGAGTGTGAGGACGGAAGTCTGAGAAGACAAGCTAGACTTGGGTTTCAGGGTGAGGGCACGGCAGGTACCCCCTGCAGATCTGAACCAATATCTCATGCATCTGAAGTCAGGGCGAGGATCAGACGTTGGCTCAGGTTGGAGTTTCTGTGCATGACGACCGCTTCATGAAGGGAGCGAAATCTCGGGGCCATTGAGGTTTTCCCACGTTGGGATTTGTGGATGCCCCCTTCAAGGATTCCTTCTGCGGGACAATTGAGACCTGTTGGACAGCTCCAGGACATCCCGTATGGAATGACTCCAGAGCACCGTTCGCGGATGGATGCCTGGGAAGCCCGCCTCGCATTCCAATTGTCTCCTAGCAACAAGACAGTTTAGATCTGATGGCTCTGCCGGAGCAACCTGGATGGCTGAGTTGAAATGGACTTTTCTGAGGATGGGTCCTAATGTGTTTTTGTGTCCATGAGGGCCTTGGAATGGGTGGTGGGACCGGGACCCTGAAGTACTCTCCTAAGCTTTGGACATGGCTCCCATTCACAGGTTTCCTTGTGGAGACGAGGTGAGTTCTGATGGGTGCCTCAGGAAAACCCCTATGCTCGTATTGGAATCAGGCTTTTGAGGACACATGCCTATAACCCAAAACAATGGATCCTATTATGGCCTAGTGTCTTGTCTGGTTCAATCTTCTTCTTTGGGGACATCCATCTATGGTATGAGTGGAGGTCGATTATCAGCTGGTGTCAGACAGCCCTTGTTTGTTCCGGGAGACCTACACTATTGGGATGGCCTCAGGGACTTTGGAGGTTTCTCCTAATTTGTACGATTTTGGACCATGGAATGGGCAGAATTCCCATGGATTGGTAGGCACAGTCCTAATGTGTGTCTCCAGGGGCCCAGCCTGTAGGGTGTGTGGCCCAAGACTTTGAAAACAGAAGTCTGAAAACACAAACTCATCTTACGTTTGGGGACGTACTTATGGCAGGCCCAATATACAAACCATGAGAAGAACTCTTCAGGATATGAAGAAAGTGCGAGTCTGAGGCGCTTGCTCAGGCTTTTGTCTCTGGATTTTGTATCAGCGATGACCGTGGAATGTCGGGGAGGCATCATGGGCCATGAACGAATCTTCCTCTCTGAGGATTTGGCCCGATTCCCAATTGCTTTTCGTCAATCTGTGGGATGGGAGGACTCATTTCAGTTTTGTTACCTCTGGTGTCCCACCAAAAGAGGAATTCCAAAGCAAAGCCGTGGGGAAGACTGAAGGGACAACCCGAAATATGGTTAAAAATTGGGGCCTAGGGGCATGGCAAGCCCAATATGCTATCTCTTCATCCAGCCACTGAGTGGCCTTACTTGAGGACTGGGCTGAGCCTGAGGGTCACAATGTGCGTTTGTGACCAATGTGGCCGGCTAGCATGGGCGGGGCCTCATGGGCCACACTGGTTTCAACTACACTGAACGTTGGACAACATGCAAACCACAAGGTTTCTTGCCATGGGGAAGGAGTTCTGATTTCTGCATCACCTTCAACCCTGGGCAGTGATTGGAGATAAGGTCTAGGTTCTGAAACCTGAAAACCGAGGTTGGGAATATATGACGACCTAAGGCCACGGCGGCTCGATGTGCTCAGTGTGCAGCCAGCTGTCTGGGAGGGGCCAGGGTGTCCAGGCTCAGGCTGTGTCAGAAAGGGCATTAGTGCCCTGGTCAGCCTATGTATTTGGGGTACAGCCAAGGTCAGTTCAGGTTGATCCACATTTGGGGTTACTGGGTAGCCCCAGAGGACAATATTTTTCTTCTGGAAGGCGGGCAGGGTGCTGCATTGTAGTTCTCGATTGCCAAACTGGAGGGCTTGTGGGCCAGTAGTCTGACGACCAAAGTCTGAGAACCCAAGCTAGGCTTAGGTTTCTGGGTGAGGCCACGGCAGGCACAATCTACAGACCTGAATCGAGATCTCGTGCATCTGAAGTCAGGGCGAGGATCAGACGATCGCTCAGGTTGGAGTTTCTGTCCCTGATGGCCCCTTCATGAATGGGGGGGCATCACGAGGCCATGGGGGTTTTCCCACGATGGGAGTTGTGAGAAGCTCCAAACTGCAGAGAGTCTTCTGCAGGACAATTGAGACCTGTTGTTTGGCTCCAGGCCAATGATTCTGAGCAGGGTTCTAAGGATGGATGGCTGGGTAGCCCACCTCGCATTCCAATTGTCTCCTAGCAACAAGACAGGTTAGATCTCCTGGATCTGTGGGGAGCAACCGAGGACGCTGAGTTGAAATGGACACCCCTGGGGATGGGTCCTAATGAGCTTTTGTGTCTATGGAGACCTTGGAATGAAGCGGTGGCACTGGGGCCCTAAAGGGTTCTCCTAAACAGAGGCTTTGACACAGCTCCAACGTGCAAGTTTCCCATGTGTAGATGAGATGTTTTCTGATGGGTGAGTCAAGAAACAGCTATATGCTGTTTTGATATCTAGGCCTCTGAGGAGAGATGCCTGGAAACCAAAGCAATGGATCTGATTAGTGCCTAGGGGCCTGTTCTTTCCTTTTTTACCTCTGGAGACATCTGTCTATGGGTCTGAGTGCAGGTAGGTGCTCAGTTGGGCTCAGATTGCCCCTGTTTTTCCTGGGAAGCCACCACTATTGAGATGGATCAGGGACTTTGGAGGTTTATCCTATTAGAAGGGTTGTGGCCATTGGAATGGGCACACACAATTCCCTTGGAGAGGGCAAGTACAGTCCTCAGGTTTGGCTCCAGGGGCCTGAGCCTGTAGGTTGTGTAGGCCAGGGCTGTTTGGACAGTTGTCTGAAAACACAAACTCGGCTTATGTTTCGGGTCATAGGTATGGCAGGACTGACCTACAGACCATGAGGAGAACTCTTCGGGATTTGAAAAAAGGGCGAGTGTGAGGCTCCTGCTCAAGTTTTTGTCTCTGGATATCGTGTCACTCATGGTCGTGGAATTTCTGGGTGACTTCATGGGAAATGGACGAGTCTTACTCTCTGGTGGTTTGGCCCCGTCCAAAGACTTGGGGTCAATCTGTGGGCTGGAAGAAGTCTGTTTTGTTGTTGTTGTTGTTGTTGTTGTTGTTGTTGTTGTTGTTTTCTTTTTTAACCTCAGGTGTCCCACCAAATGAGGGATTCCAGAGTAGAGCCCCGGGCTGGGGGCGACTGGACAATCAGAAATCTGGTTAATAATTGGGGCCTAGGGTCATGTCAAGCCCATTATGACATCTAATGGACAAGCCACTGAGAGGACTTACTAGAGGACTGAACTCATGCTGAGGGTCACAATGCGTATGTATGCCCTCGTCGCCCGAAAGAATGGGCGGGGCCTCAGGGTGAATGCTGGTTTCTCCTACACTGAACGTTGGACAACGTGCCAACCACAAGGGTTCTTGCCATGGGTAAGGAGGAGTTCTGATTTCTGCATCACACTCACCCCTGGGCAGTGATTGAAGATAAGGTCTCGGTTCTGAAGCCTGAAAACGGAGGTAGGGAAGAGATGATGACCTAAGGCCATGGCGGCTTTTATGTGCTCAGTGTGCGGTCAGCTTTCTGGGTGTTGGTCAGGAGGTCCGGGCTCAGGTTGTGTTCGACAGTGCATTAGTGCCCAGGTTAGACTATATAATTTGGGTAACGTCGAGTGCTGTGTAGGTTTATCCTCATTTAAGATGCCTGGGCAGCTCATGAGGCAATAATTTTTTTCCTAGAGGGCAGGCAGAGTGCTGCATTGTGGGTCCGGAATTGCCAACCTTGAGGGCTTCGGGGCCAGGAGTGTGAGGAAGGAAGTCTGAGAAGACAAGCTAGACTTGGGTTTCAGGGTGAGGGCACGGCAGGTACCCCCTGCAGATCTGAACCAATATCTCATGCATCTGAAGTCAGGGCGAGGATCAGACGTTGGCTCAGGTTGGAGTTTCTGTGCATGACGGCCGCTTCATGAAGGGAGCGGAATCTCGGGGCCATTGAGGTTTTCCCACGTTGGGAGTTGTGGGATGCCCCCTTCAAGGATTCCTTCTGCGGGACAATTGAGACCTGTTGGACAGCTCCAGGACATCCCATATGGAATGACTCCAGAGCACCGTTCGCGGATGGATGCCTGGGAAGCCCGCCTCGCATTCCAATTGTCTCCTAGCAACAAGACAGTTTAGACCTGATGGCTCTGCCGGAGCAACCGGGGTGGCTGAGTTGAAATGGACTTTCCTGAGGATGGGTCCTAATGTGTTTTTGTGTCCCTGAGGGCCTTGGAATGGGGCGGTGGCACCGGGACCCTGAAGTACTCTCCTAAGCTTTGGACATGGCTCCCATGCACAGGTTTCCTTGTGGAGACGAGATGAGTTCTGATGGGTGCCTCAGGAAAACCCCTATGCTCGTATTGGAATCAGGCTTTTGAGGACACATGCCTGTAACCCAAAGCAATGGATCCTATTATGGCCTAGGGTCCGGTCTGGTTCAATCTTCTTCTCTGGGGACATCCATCTATGGTATGAGTGGAGGTCGATTATCAGCTGGTGTCAGACAGCCCTTGTTTGTTCCGGGCGACCTACACTATTGGGATGGCCTCAGGGACTTTGGAGGTTTCTCCTAATTTGTACGATTTTGGACCATGGAATGGGCAGAATTCCCATGGATTGGTAGGCACAGTCCTAATGTGTGTCTCCAGGGGCCCAGCCTGGAGGGTGTGTGGCCCAAGACTTTGAAGACAGAAGTCTGAAAACACAAACTCAGCTTAGGTTTGGGGACGTAGGTATGGCAGGCCCGATCTACAAACCATGAGAAGAACTCATCAGGATATGAAGAAAGTGCGAGTCTGAGGCGCTTGCTCAGGCTTTTGTCTCTGGATTTTGTATCAGCGATGGCCGTGGAATGTCGGGGAGGCCTCATGGGCCATGGACGAATCTTCCTCTGTGAGGATTTGGCCCGATTCCCAATTGCTTTTCGTCAATCTGTGGGATGGGAGGACTCATTTCAGTTTTGTTACCTCAGGTGTCCCACCAAAAGAGGAATTCCAACGCAAAGCCGTGGGGAAGACTGAAGGGA
The DNA here is from genome assembly GCF_964662115.1 of Mustela nivalis. Taxonomy (NCBI): domain Eukaryota; kingdom Metazoa; phylum Chordata; class Mammalia; order Carnivora; family Mustelidae; genus Mustela; species Mustela nivalis. Next base: position 151,002 of record NW_028136529.1, read on the forward strand.
AAACCCGAACTATGGTTAAAAATTGGGGCCTAGGGGCATGTCAAGCCCAATATGCTATCTCTTCATCCAGCCACTGAGTGGCCTTACTTGAGGACTGGGCTCAGCCTGAGGGTCACAATGTGCGTTTGTGACCAATGTGGCCGGCTAGCATGGGCGGGGCCACATGGGCCACACTGGGTTCAACTACACTGAACGTTGGACAACATGCCAACCACAAGGTTTCTTGCCATGGGGAAGGAGTTCTGATTTCTGCATCACCTTCAACCCTGGGCAGTAATTGGAGATAAGGTCTAGGTTCTGAAACCTGAAAACCGAGGTTGGGAAAAGATGACGACCTAAGGCCACGGCGGCTCGATGTGCTCAGTGTGCAGCCAGCTGTCTGGGAGGGGCCAGGGGGTCCAGGCTCAGGCTGTGTCAGAAAGGGCATTAGTGCCCTGGTCAGCCTATGTATTTGGGGTACAGCCAAGGTCGGTGCAGGTTGATCCTCATTTGGGGTTACTGGGTAGCCCCAGAGGACAATGTTTTTCTTCTGGAGGGCGGGCAGGGTGCTGCATTGTAGTTCTGGATTGCCAAACTGGAGGGCTTGTGGGCCAGTAGTCTGACGACCAAAGTCTGAGAACACAAGCTAGGCTTAGGTTTCTGGGTGAGGCCATGGCAGGCACAATCTACACACCTGAATCGAGATCTCGTGCATCTGAAGTCAGGGCAAGGATCAGACGATCGCTCAGGTTGGAGTTTCTGTCCCTGATGGCCCCTTCACGAATGGGGGGGCATCACGAGGCCATGGGGGTTTTCCCACGATGGGAGTTGTGAGAAGCTCCAAACTGCAGAGAGTCTTCTGCAGGACAATTGAGACCTGTTGTTTGGCTCCAGGCCAATGATTCTGAGCAGGGTTCTAAGGATGGATGGCTGGGTAGCCCACCTCGCATTCCAATTGTCTCCTAGCAACAAGACAGGTTAGATCTCCTGGATCTGTGGGGAGCAACCGAGGACGCTGAGTTGAAATGGACACCCCTGGGGATGGGTCCTAATGAGCTTTTGTGTCTATGGAGACCTTGGAATGAAGCGGTGGCACTGGGGCCCTAAAGGGTTCTCCTAAACAGAGGCTTTGACACAGCTCCAACGTGCAAGTTTTCCATGTGTAGATGAGATGTTTTCTGATGGGTGAGTCAAGAAACAGCTATATGCTGTTTTGATATCTAGGCCTCTGAGGAGAGATGCCTGGAAACCAAAGCAATGGATCTGATTAGTGCCTAGGGGCCTGTTCTTTCCTTTTTTACCTCTGGAGACATCTGTCTATGGGTCTGAGTGCAGGTAGGTGCTCAGTTGGGCTCAGATTGCCCCTGTTTTTCCTGGGAAGCCACCACTATTGAGATGGATCAGGGACTTTGGAGGTTTATCCTATTAGAAGGGTTGTGGCCATTGGAATGGGCACACACAATTCCCTTGGAGAGGGCAAGTACAGTCCTCAGGTTTGGCTCCAGGGGCCTGAGCCTGTAGGTTGTGTAGGCCAGGGCTGTTTGGACAGTTGTCTGAAAACACAAACTCGGCTTATGTTTCGGGTCATAGGTATGGCAGGACTAACCTACAGACCATGAGGAGAACTCTTCGGGATTTGAAAAAAGGGCGAGTGTGAGGCTCCTGCTCAAGTTTTTGTCTCTGGATATCGTGTCACTCATGGTCGTGGAATTTCTGGGTGACTTCATGGGAAATGGACGAGTCTTACTCTCTGGTGGTTTGGCCCCGTCCAAAGACTTGGGGTCAATCTGTGGGCTGGAAGAAGTCTGTTTTGTTGTTGTTGTTGTTGTTGTTGTTGTTGTTGTTGTTTTCTTTTTTAACCTCAGGTGTCCCACCAAATGAGGGATTCCAGAGTAGAGCCCTGGGGAGCGGCGACTGGACAATCAGAAATCTGGTTAAAAATTGGGGCCTAGGGACATATCAAGCCCATTATGACATCTATGGTCCAGCCACTGAGAGGACTTAATAGAGGACAGGACTCATGCTGAGGGTCACAATGCATATGTATGCCCTCGTCGCACGCAAGAATGGGCGGGGCCTCAGGGTGAATGCTGGTTTCTCCTACACTGAACGTTGGACAACGTGCCAACCACAAGGGTTCTTGTTATGGGTAAGGAGGAGTTCGGATTTCTGCATCACACTCACCGCTGGGCAGTGATTGGAGATAAGGTCTCGGTTCTGAAGCCTGAAAACGGAGGTAGGGAAGAGATGATGACCTAAGGCCATGGCGGCTTTTATGTGCTCAGTGTGCGGTCAGCTTTCTGGGTGTTGGTCAGGAGGTCCGGGCTCAGGTTGTGTTCGACAGTGCATTAGTGCCCAGGTTAGACTATATAATTTGGGTAACGTCGAGTGCTGTGTAGGTTTATCCTCATTTAAAATGCCTGGGCAGCTCATGAGGCAATAATTTTTTTCCTAGAGGGCAGGCAGAGTGCTGCATTGTGGGTCCGGAATTGCCAAACTTGAGGGCTTCGGGGCCAGGAGTGTGAGGACGGAAGTCTGAGAAGACAAGGTAGATTTGGATTTCAGGGTGAGGGCACGGCAGGTACCCCCTGCAGATCTGAACCAATATCTCATGCATCTGAAGTCAGGGCGAGGATCAGACCTTGGCTCAGGCTGGAGTTTCTGTGCATGACGGCCGCTTCATGAAGGGAGCAGAATCTCGGGGCCATTGAGGTTTTCCCACGTTGGGATTTGTGGGATGCCCCCTTCAAGGATTCCTTCTGCGGGACAATTGAGACCTGTTGGACAGCTCCAGGACATCCCATATGGAATGACTCCAGAGCACCGTTCGCGGATGGATGCCTGGGAAGCCCGCCTCGCATTCCAATTGTCTCCTAGCAACAAGACAGTTTAGATCTGATGGCTCTGCCGGAGCAACCGGGGTGGCTGAGTTGAAATGGACTTTCCTGAGGATGGGTCCTAATGTGTTTTTGTGTCCATGAGGGCCTTGGAATGGGGCGGTGGCACCGGGACCCTGAAGTACTCTCCTAAGCTTTGGACATGGCTCCCATGCACAGGTTTCCTTGTGGAGACGAGATGAGTTCTGATGGGTGCCTCAGGAAAACCCCTATGCTCGTATTGGAATCAGGCTTTTGAGGACACATGCCTGTAGCCCAAAGCAATGGATCCTATTATGGCCTAGGGTCCTGTCTGGTTCAATCTTCTTCTGTGGGGACATCCATCTATGGGATGAGTGGAGGTCGATTATCAGCTGGTGTCAGACAGCCCTTGTTTGTTCCGGGCGACCTACACTATTGGGATGGCCTCAGGGACTTTGGAGGTTTCTCCTAATTTGTACGATTTTGGACCATGGAATGGGCAGAATTCCCATGGATTGGTAGGCACAGTCCTAATGTGTGTCTCCAGGGGCCCAGCCTGGAGGGTGTGTGGCCCAAGACTTTGAAGACAGAAGTCTGAAAACACAAACTCAGCTTAGGTTTGGGGTCGTAGGTATGGCAGGCCCGATCTACAAACCATGAGAAGAACTCATCAGGATATGAAGAAAGTGCGAGTCTGAGGCGCTTGCTCAGGCTTTTGTCTCTGGATTTTGTATCAGCGATGGCCGTGGAGTGTCGGGGTGACTTCATGGGAAATCGACGAGTCGTACTCTCTGGTGGTTTGGCCCCGTCCAAAGAGTTTGGGGTCATTCTGTGGGCTGCAAGAAGTCCGTTTTTGTTGTTGTTGTTGTTGTTGTTGTTGTTTTCTTTTTTAACCTCAGGTGTCCCACCAAATGAGGGATTCCAGAGTAAAGGCCTGGGGAGGGGCGACTGGACAATCAGAAATCTGGTTAAAAATTGGGGCCTAGGGACATGTCAAGCCCATTATGACATCTAATGGTCCAGCCACTGAGAGGACTTACTAGAGGACAGGACTCACGTTGAGGTCACAATGCGTGTTTATGCCCTCGTCGCACGCAAGAATGGGCGGGGCCTCAGGTTGAATGCTGGTTTCTCCTACACTGAACGTTGGACAACGTGCCAACCACAAGGGTTCTTGCCATGGGTAAGGAGGAGTTCTGATTTCTGCATCAGACTCACCACTGGGCAGTGATTGGAGATAAGCTCTCGGTTCTGAAGCCTGAAAACGGAGGTAGGGAAGAGATGATGACATAAGGCCATGGCGGGTTTTATGTGCTCAGTGTGCGGTCAGCATTCTGGGTATTGGTCAGGAGGTCCGGGCTCAGGTTGTGTTCGACAGTCCATTAGTGCCCAGGTTAGACTATATAATTTGGGTAACGTCGAGTGCTGTGTAGGTTTATCCTCATGTAAGCTGCCTGGGCAGCTCATGAGGCTTTAATTTTTTTTCTAGAGGGCAGGCAGAGTGCTGCATTGTGGGTTGGGAATTGCCAAACTTGAGGGCATCGGGGCCAGGAGTGTGAGGACGGAAGTCTGAGAAGACAAGCTAGACTTGGGTTTCAGGGTGAGGGCACGGCAGGTACCCCCTGCAGATCTGTACCAATATCTCATGCATCTGAAGTCAGGGCGAGGATCAGACGTTAGCTCAGGTTGGAGTTTCTGTGCATGATGGCCGCTTCATGAAGGGAGCAGAAACTCGGGGCCATTGAGGTTTTCCCACGTTGGGAGTTGTGGGATGCCCCCTTCAAGGATTCCTTCTGCGGGACAATTGAGACCTGTTGGACAGCTCCAGGACATCCCATATGGATGACTCCAGAGCACCGTTCGTGGATGGATGCCTGGGAAGCCCGCCTCGCATTCCAATTCTCTCCTAGCAACAAGACAGTTTAGATCTGATGGCTCTGCCGGAGCAACCGGGGTGGCTGAGTTGAAATGGACTTTCCTGAATGGGTCCTAATGTGTTTTTGTGTCCATGAGGGCCTTGGAATGGGGCGGTGGCACCGGGACCCTGAAGTACTCTCCTAAGCTTTGGACATGGCTCCCATGCACAGGTTTCCTTGTGGAGACGAGATGAGTTCTGATGGGTTCCTCAGGAAAACCCCTATGCTCGTAATGGAATCAGGCTTTTGAGGACACATGCCTGTAACCCAAAGCAATGGATCCTATTATAGCCTAGGGTCCTGTCTGGTTCAATTTCTTCTCTGGGGACATCCATCTATGGTATGAGTGGAGGTCGATTATCAGCTGGTGTCAGACAGTCCTTGTTTGTTCTGGGAGACCTACACTATTGGATGGCCTCAGGGACTTTGGAGCTTTCTCCTAATTTGTACGATTTTGGACCATGGAATGGGCAGAATTCCCATGGATTGGTAGGCACAGTCCTAATGTGTGTCTCCAGGGTCCCAGCCTGGAGGGAGTGTGGCCCAAGACTTTGAGGACAGAAGTCTGAAAACACAAACTCAGCTTAGGTTTGGGGTCGTAGGTATGACAGGCCCGATCTACAAACCATGAGAAGAACTCTTCAGGATATGAAGAAAATGGGAGTCTGAGGCGCTTGCTCAGGCTTTTGTCTCTGGATTTTGTATCAGCGATGGCCGTGGAATGTCGGGGAGGCCTCATGGGCCATGGACGAATCTTCCTCTCTGAGGATTTGGCCCGATTCCCAATTGCTTTTCGTCAATCTGTGGGATGGGGGGTCTCCTTTCAGGTTTGTTACCTCAGGTGTCCCACCAAAAGAGGAATTCCAAAACAAAGCCGTGTGGAAGACTGAAGGGACAACCCGAACTATGGTTAAAAATTGGGGCCTAGGGGCATGGCAAGCCCAATATGTTATCTCTTCATCCAGCCACTGAGTGGCCTTACTTGAGGACTGGGCTCAGCCTGAGGGTCACAATGTGGGTTTGTGACCAATGTGGCCCGCGAGCATGGGCGGGGCATCATGGGCCACATTGGTTTCAACTACACTGAACGTTGGACAACATGCCAACCACAAGGTTTCTTGCCATGGGGAAGGAGTTCTGATTTCTGCATCACCTTCAACACTGGGCAGTGATAGGAGATAAGGTCTAGGTTCTGAAACCTGAAAATCGAGGTTCGGAAGGGATGACGACCTAAGGCCACGGCGGCTCGATGTGCTCAGTGTGCGGCCAGCTGTCTGGGAGGGGCCAGGGGGTCCAGGCTCAGGCTGTGTCAGAAAGGGCATTTGTGCCCTGGTTAGCCTAAGTATTTGGGGTACAGCCAAGGTCGGTGCAGGTTGATCCTCATTTGGTGTTACTGGGTAGCCCCAGAGGAAAATGTTTTTCTTCTGGAGGGCAGGCAGAGTGCTGCATTGTAGTTCCGGATTGCCAAACTGAAGGACTTGTGAGCCAGTAGTCTGACGACCAAAGTCTGAGAACACAAGCTAGGCTTAGGTTTCTGGGTGAGGCCATGGCAGGCACAATCTACATACCTGAATCGAGATCTCGTGCATCTGAAGTCAGGGCGAGGATCAGACGATCGCTCAGGTTGGAGTTTCTGTCCCTGATGGCCCCTTCATGAATGGGGGATCATCACGAGGCCATTGGGGTTTTCCCACGATGGGAGTTGTGAGAAGCTGCAAACTGCATAGAGTCTTCTGCAGGACAATTGAGACCTGTTGTTTGGCTCCAGGCCAATGATTCTGAGCAGGGTTCTAAGGATGGATGGCTGGGTAGCCCACCTCGCATTCCATTTGTCTCCTAGCAATAAGACAGGTTAGATCTGCTGGATCTGTGGGGAGCAACCGAGGACGCTGAGTTGAAATGGCCACCTCTGGGGATGGGTCCTAATGTGCTTTTGTGTCTATGGAGACCTTGGAATGAAGCGGTGGCACTGGGGCCCTAAAGGGTTCTCCTAAACAGAGGCTTTGACACAGCTCCAACGTGCAAGTTTCCCATGTGTAGATGAGATGTTTTCTGATGGGTGAGTCAAGAAACAGCTATATGCTGTTTTGATATCTAGGCCTCTGAGGAGAGATGCCTGGAAACCAAAGCAATGGATCTGATTAGTGCCTAGGGGCCTGTTCTTTCCTTTTTTACCTCTGGAGACATCTGTCTATGGGTCTGAGTGCAGGTAGGTGCTCAGTTGGGCTCAGATTGCCCCTGTTTTTCCTGGGAAGCCACCACTATTGAGATGGATCAGGGACTTTGGAGGTTTATCCTATTAGAAGGGTTGTGGCCATTGGAATGGGCACACACAATTCCCTTGGAGAGGGCAAGTACAGTCCTCAGGTTTGGCTCCAGGGGCCTGAGCCTGTAGGTTGTGTAGGCCAGGGCTGTTTGGACAGTTGTCTGAAAACACAAACTCGGCTTATGTTTCGGGTCATATGTATGGCAGGACTGACCTACAGACCATGAGGAGAACTCTTCGGGATTTGAAAGAAGGGCGAGTGTGAGGCTCCTGCTCAAGTTTTTGTCTCTGGATATCGTGTCACTCATGGTCGTGGAATTTCTGGGTGACTTCATGGGAAATGGACGAGTCTTACTCTCTGATGGTTTGGCCCCGTCCAAAGAGTTTGGGGTCAATCTGTGGGCTGGAAGAAGTCCGTTTTTTTTTTGTTGTTGTTGTTGTTGTTGTTTTCTTTTTTAACCTCAGGTGTCCCAACATATGAGGGATTCCAGAGTAGAGCCCTGGGGTGGGGCGACTGGACAATCAGAAATCTGGTTAAAAATTGGGGCCTAGGGACATGTCAAGCCCATTATGACATCTAATGGTCCAGCCACTGAGAGGACTTACTAGAGGACAGGACTCATGCTGAGGGTCACAATGCGTGTGTATGCCCTCGTCGCCCGAAAGAATGGGCGGGGCCTCAGTGTGAATGCTGGTTTCTCCTACACTGAACATTGGACAACGTGCCAACCACATGGGTTCTTGCCATGGGTAAGGAGGTGTTCTGATTTCTGCATCACACTCACCCCTGGGCAGTGATTGGTGATAAGGTCTCAGTTCTGAAGCCTGAAAACGGAGGTAGGTACGAGATGATGACCTAAGGCCATGGCGGGTTTTATGTGCTCAGTGTGCGGTCAGCTTTCTGGGTGTTGGTCAGGAGGTCCGGGCTCAGGTTGTGTTCGACAGTGGATTAGTGCCCAGGATAGACTATGTAATTGAGTAACGTCGAGTGCTGTGTAGGTTTATCCTCATTGAAGGTGACTGGGCAGCTCATGAGGCAATAATTTTTTTTCTAGAGGGCAGGCAGAGTGCTGCATTGTCGGTCCGGAATTGCCAAACTTGAGGGATTTGGGTCCAGGAGTGTGAGGACGAAAGTCTGAGAAGACAAGCTAGACTTGGGTTTCAGGGTGAGGGCACGGCAGGTACCCCCTGCAGATCTGAACCAATATCTCATGCATCTGAAGTCAGGGCGAGGATCAGCCGTTGGCTCAGGTTGGAGTTTCTGTGCATGACGGCAGCTTCATGATGGGAGCGGAATCTTGGGGCCATTGAGGTTTTCCCACGTTGGGAGTTGTGGGATGCCCCCTTCAAGGATTCCTTCTACGGGACAATTGACCTGTTGGAAAGCTCCAGGACATCCGATATGGAATGACTCCAGAGCAACGTTCGCGGATTAATGCCTGGGAAGCCCGCCTCGCATTCCAATTGTCTCCTAGCAACAAGACAGTTTAGATCTGATGGCTCTGCGGGAGCAACCGGGGTGGCTGAGTTGAAATGGACTTTCCTGAGGATGGGTCCTAATGTGTTTTTGTGTCCATGAGGTCCTTGGAATGGGTCGGTGGAACCGGGACCCTGAAGTACTCTCCTAAGCTTTGGACATGGCTCCCATGCACAGGTTTCCTTGTGGAGACGAGATGAGTTCTGATGGGTGCCTCAGGAAAACCCCTATGCTCGTATTGGAATCAGGCTTTTGAGGACACATGCCTGTAACCCAAAGCAATGGATCCTATTATGGACTAGGGTCCTGTCTGGTTCAATCTTCTTCTCTAGGGACATCCATCTATGGTATGAGTGGAGGTCGATTATCAGCTGGTGTCAGACAGCCCTTGTTTGTTCCGGGTGACCTACACTATGGGGATGGCCTCAGGGACTTTGGAGGTTTCTCCTAATTTGTACGATTTTGGACCATGGAATGGGCAGAATTCCCATGGATTGGTAGGCACAGTCCTAATGTGTGTCTCCAGGGGCCCAGCCTGGAGGGTGTGTGGCCCAAGACTTTGAGGACAGAATTTGAAAACACAAACTCAGCTTAGGTTTGGTGACGTAGGTATGGCAAGCCGGCTCTACAAACCATGAGAAGAACTCTTCAGGATATGAAGAAAGTGCGAGTCTGAGGCGCTTGCTCAGGCTTTTGTCTCTGGATTTTGTATCAGCGATAGCCGTGGAATGTCGGGGAGGCCTCATGGGCCATGGACGAATCCTCCTTTCTGAGGATTTGGCCCGATTCCCAATTGCTTTTCGTCAATCTGTGGGATGAGATGTCTCCTTTCAGGTTTGTTACCTCAGGTATCCCACCAAAAGAGGAATTCCAAAGCAAAGCTGTGGGGAAGACTGAAGGGACAACCCGAACTATGGTTAAAAATTGGGGCCTAGGGGCATGGCAAGCCCAATATGCTATCTCTTCATCCAGCCACTGAGTGGCCTTACTTGAAGACTGGACTCAGCCTGAGGGTCACAATGTGTGTTTGTGACCGATGTGGCCTGCGAGCATGGGCGGGGCCTCATGGGCCACACTGGTTTCAACTACACTGAACGTTGGACAACATGCCAACCACAAGGTTTCTTGCCATGGGGAAGGAGTTCTGATTTCTGCATCACCTTCAACCCTGCTCAGTGGTTGGAGATAAGGTCTAGGTTCTGAAACCTGAAAACAGAGGTTGGGAATATATGACGACCTAAGGCCACGGCGCCTCGATGTGCTCAGTGTGCGGCCAGTTGTCTGGGAGTTGCCAAGAGGTCCCAGGAGTGTGAGGAAGGAAGTCTGAAATCACAAGCTAGCCTGAGGTTTGGGACCGAGGGCAGAGCAGGCCCACTCTGCAGAGGCTGTATCGAGATCTCCTGCACTGAGGTCATGTCAACTATGAGACGTACCTCAGGCTACAGTTTTTGTCCAGCATGGCCTCTTCCTTAAGGGTGTGGGGGCTCCATGACGCCAGGGAGGTTTGCCTACGATGGGATTTGTGAACTACTCCAAACCTCAAGGTTTCCTTCTGCACGACTGTCGAGTCCTATTGGATGGTTCCAGGAGGTCCCATATGGGAAGACTCGAGAGCAGGTGTCTAAGCATGGATGCCTGGGAATGCCACCTCATATTCCCACTCTTTAGTCAGGACAAGTCAGGCTCAATCTGCGGGCTCCTGGGTGAGCTACCCAGAGGGGAGAGTTGAAATGGACTCTCCTGAAGATGAGTCCTACTGTGGGTTGGTGGCCTGGGAGACCTTGGAATGTGGAGGTGGCTCAGGGACTCTGCAGGATTCTCCAACCTGAGGTGTTTGACACGGCTCCAACAAGGAAGCTTCCCATGTGGAGTCGAGAGGAGTTTTGTTCAGTGCCTCAGGAAAGCCCCATATACTGTTCTTCGAACCAAAGCCTCTGAGGAGTGACACCTGGACACCAAAGCAAGAGTTGAGATTAGGGCCTAAGGGCCTGGCCGGCTCAACCTTCTATCTCTGTTGACATCTGTGTGCATGCCTTGGTGGAGGTAGCTGCTCAGCTTGTGTCCGAATGCCCCTGTGTGTCCAGAGAGGCTCCCAGTAGTGGGATGTCCTCGGGGGCCTTGAGATTTCTCATATTCTGGAGGTGTGTGGCCAAAGGAATGGACACAGTTTCCCAGTAGAGAGAAGGCACGGTCCTGTGGTATGGCTCCAGAGGACCCAGCCTAGTGGCTGTGTTTGCCCGGGCTGTGGGGACAGAAGTCTGAAAAAGCAAACTTGGCTCAGCTAGAGGCCAGGGTAATGGCAGGCCTGGTCTCCAGTCCGTGAGGGGAGATCCTCTGGATATCAAAGGAGGGCAAGTGGGAGGCAGTCGCTCAGGCTTTTGTCTCTGGGTGCTGCGTTCACAGTGGCCGTTCAGGGTAGGGGTTGCTTCAGGGGCCGAGGAAGAGCCTTCCTCTCGGGGGATTGTCCAAGCTCCCAAGTGTTTCGGTTCAATCTGTAGGAAGGGAAGAGTACTGTTTTCTGCCACAGGGGACCCCCCAGGAGAGGGACTCTAGAGCACAGCAGTGGCCTCCCTCAACTGGAATACACACCATCTAGTTAGTCCTGGGTTTTTATGGGCATGGCAAGCCACATATGCGGGCTCTTGGTCCAGTCACTGAGAGGCGTTACTTGAATAAGGTACTCATGCTGAGGGTCACCATGTGTGTTTGTGCCCAAGGCGGCCCTCACGCATGGGCGTGGCCTCATGGGTCATGCCGTTTTCTCCTACACTGAATGTTTGACTCACTGCCAGCAGCAAGGTTTCTTGCCATGGGGAAGGAGGGGTTCTGACTTGTGCATCAGGTTCATCCGTGTGCAGGAATTGGAGATAAGGTCCAGGTTCCGATGACTGAAAACCCAGGTTGGGAATGGATGGTGGCCTAAGGCAGTGGCTGGTCCAATGTGCTGGGTGTGCAGCCAGCTGTGTCGGTGTCTGTTGGAAGGTCTGGGCTCAGGCAATTTGCGACAGAGCATCAGTGTTTAAGGTAGCCTATGCAATTGGGGTGTTGCCGAGGGCCAAGCAGTTTGATCCTCATTTGGGATCTCTGGGCAGCACCATAGACAATGTTTTTCTCCTGGGAGGCAGGCAGAGTGCTTCATTGTGGCCCCAGAATTCCCAGTAGGGAGGGTGTGTGGGCCAGGAGTGTGAGGACGGAAGTCTGAAAACACCAGCTAGGGTGAGGATTGGATCCAAGGGCAGAGCAGGCCCACTCTGCGGAGGCTGAATCGAAATCTCCTGCATCTGAAGTCAGGCTGAGGATCAGACGTTGGCTGAGGCTGGAGTATGTGTCCATGATGGCACCTTCATGAAGCGGGGGCCTCATGAGGCCAAGGAAGTTTTCCCACGCTGAGTTTGGAGGTTGCCCCAAACCACAAGGTTTCTTCTGCGGGATATTCGTGTCCTGTTGCATGGCTCCAGGACATACCCTACGGAAGGACTGTAGAGCAGGGTTCGAAGGATGGATCCCTGCACAGCATGCCTCGGTTTCCCATTGACCATGAGCGACAAGATATGTTTGATCTCCTGCCTCTGGGGCACGCTACCCAGTGGGCTGAGTTGAAATGGCCTCTCCCGAGGATGGGTCATAATGTGCGTTTGGGTCCATGAAGACCTTGTAATGTGCTGGTTGTTCAGTGGCCCTGCGGAACTCTCCTACCTGAAGGGTTTGATACATCCCCAGTAAGAAAGCTCCCCATGTGGAGACAAGAGAGGTTTTGTTTGGTGCCTCAGAAAAGCCCCTAGTGCTGGTCTACGAAAACAGTCCTCTGAGGACGGACACATGGAAACCAAAGCTAAGGTTCATATTAGGGCCTGGGGGCCTGTCCATTTCAAACTTCTGTCTCTGGGGACAATATCTGAGAGTCTAAGTGGAGATAGTTGCACCGCTCGTGTCAGAGAGCCCCTCTTAGTCCAGGGTGGCCTACACTATTGATGGCCTCAGGGGCCTTGGGGCTTTTCCCTAACCTGTGGGGTTGTGGTCAATGGATTGGGTACACTTTCCTTGGAGAGGGCAGGCACAATCTTTCGCTGTGGCACCAGAAGTCCTAGCCTGTAGGTTGTGTGGGACCAGGCTGTGGACACAGAAGTCTGAAAATACAAACTCAGCTCATGAGTGGCGCCTAGGGTATGGCAGGCCGGATGTACAGCCCGAGAGGGAGCTCCTGGGCCTCTGAAACAAGGGCGAGTGGGAGGCGTTCCTTCAGGCTTTTGTCTCTGGATGTTGTGTCCGGAATAGCCGTGGATAGGAGGGGTGGCCTCAGGGACTGTGGACGAGTATCTCTCTCTGGGGATTTGTCCCAGCTCCCAAGAGTTTGGGGTCATTTTCTGGTAAGGGTGGAGTCGTGTTTTCTGGCTCATGTGTCTCTCCAAGAACGGGATTCCAGACCAGAGACCCAGGTATGGGCTGGGCGACTGGTAAAATCAATCACTGGTGAGGATTGGGTGCATAGGTGCTTGGCAAGTCAATATGCGGGCTCTTGGTCCAGGCCCTGACAGGCCTTTCTTTGACATGGGGCTCATGCTGAGGGTCACTGTTTGAATTTGTGCCCAAGCAGCACTCACGTTTGGGCGTGGCATCAGGGGCCATGAAGGTTTCTCCCACCCTGAAGGTGTGACTCCATGCCAAGAGCAAGCTTTATAGCCATGGGGAAGGAAGAGTTCTGTTTTTTGCATGCGATACCCAGCTGTATGGAGAATTGATATAATATCTAGGTTCAGATATCTGAAAACCAAGGTTAGGAAGAGTTGACGGCATATGACCATGGCGTGTGCGAGTGCGGGGTGTGCGGCCAGCTGTCTCCTTGTCTGTCTGGACGTCTGGCTTCAGGCTGTGTCAGACAGAGCATGAGTGCCCAGTGCAGCCTATCCAGTTCGGGTACCGTTGAGGCCCGAGCAGGTTGATCCTCATCTGGGTTTTCTGGATAGCCCCACAAGGAAACGTTTTTCTTCCGTTGGGTAGACACTGGGCCTGGTTGTGGTTCTGGAGTTCCTAGTCCGGAGGGCTTGTTTGCCAGGAGTGTGAGGAAGGAAGTCTGAAAAAACGAGCTAGCGTGAGGTTTGGGATCGAAGGCATGGCAGGCCCACTCTGCAGAGGCTGAATCGAGATCTCCTGCTCTGAGGTCATGTCAACTATGAGACGAGCCTAAGGCTAGAGTTTTTGTCCAGCATGGCCTCTTCCTGAAGGGTGTGGGGGCGTCATGAGGCCAGGGAGGTTTGCCTACGATGAGATTTGTGAACTACTCCAAACCTCAAGGTTTCCTTCTGCACGAATGTCGAGTCCTATTGGATGGTTCCAGGAGGCCCCATATGGAAAGACTCGAGAGCAGGTGTCTAAGCATGGATGCCTGGGAACGCCACCTCATATTCCCACTCTTTAGTCAGGACAAGGCCGGCTCAATCTGTGGCCTCCTGGGTGAGCTACCCAGAAGGGAGAGTTGAAATGGACTCTCCTGAAGATGAGTCCTACTGTGGGTTGGTGGCCTGGGAGACCTTGGAATGTGGAGGTGGCTCAGGGACTCTGCAGGATTCTCCAACCTGAGGTGTTTGACACGGCTTCAACAAGGAAGCTTCCCATGTGGAGTCGAGAGGAGTTCTGTTCAGTGCCTCAGGAAAGCCCCATATCCTGTTCTTCGAACCAAAGCCTCTGAGGAGTGACACCTGGAAACCAAAGCAAGAGTTGAGATTAGGGCCAAAGGGCCTGTCCGGCTCAACCTTCTATCTCTGTTGACATCTGTGTGCATGCTTTCGTGGAGGTAGCTGCTCAGCTTGTGTCCGAATGCCCCTGTGTGTCCAGGGAGGCTCCCAGTAGTGGGATGTCCTTGAGGTTTCTCATATTCTGGAGTTGTGTGGCCAAAGGAATGGACACAGTTTTCCAGGAGAGAGCAGGCACGGTCATATGGTATGGCTCCAGAGGACCCAGCCTAGAGGCTGTGTTTGCCAGGGCTGTGGGGACAGATGTCTGAAAAAGCAAACTTGGCTCAGCTAGGGGCCAAGGTAATGGCAGGCCTGATCTCCAGTCCGTGAGGGGAGATCCTCTGGATATCAAAGGAGGGCAAGTGGGATGCATTCGCTCAGGATTTGTCTCTGGGTGTTGCGTTCACAGTGGCCGTTCAGGGTAGGGGTTGCTTCAGGGGCCGAGGAAGAGCCTTCCTCTCGGGGGATTGTCCAAGCTCCCAAGTGTTTTGGTTCATTCTGTGGGAAGGAAAGAGTACTGTATTCTGCCACAGGGGACCCCCCAGGAGAGGGACTCTAGAGCACAGCAGTGGCTTCCCTCAACTGGAATACACACCATCTAGTTAGTCCTGGGTTTTTATGGGCATGGCAAGCCACATATGCGGGCTCTTGGTCCAGTCACTGAGAGGCGTTACTTGAATAAGGTACTCATGCTGAGGGTCACCATGTGTGTTTGTGCCCAAGGCGGCCCTCACCCATGGGCATGGCCTCATGGGTCATGCCGTTTTCTCCTACATTGAATGTTTGACTCACTGCCAGCAGCAAGGTTTCTTGCCATGGGGAAGGAGGGGTTCTGACTTGTGCATCAGGTTCCCCCGTGTGCAGGAATTGGAGATAAGGTCCAGGTTCCGATGACTGAAAACCCAGGTTGGGAATGGATGGTGGCCTAAGGCAGTGGCTGGTCCAATGTGCTGGGTGTGCAGCCAGCTGTGTCGGTGTCTGTTGGAAGGTCTGGGCTCAGGCAATTTGCGACAGAGCATCAGTGTTTAAGGTAGCCTATGCAATTGGGGTGTTGCCGATGGCCAAACTGTTTGGTCCTCATTTGGGGTTCTGGGCAGCACCATAGACAATGTTTTTCTCCTGGAAGGCAGGCAGAGTGCTTCATTGTGGCCCCAGAATTTCCAGGAGGGTGGGTTTGTGGGCCCAGAATGTGAGGACAGAAGTCTGAAAACACAAGCTAGGGTGAGGAATGGAGCCAAGGGCAGAGCAGGCCCACTCTGCAGAGGCTGAATCAAAATCTCCTGCATCTGAAGTCAGGCTGAGGATCAGACTTTGGCTGAGGCTGGAGTTTTTGGCCATGATGGCACCTTCATGAAGCGGGGGCCTCATGAGGCCAAGAAAGTTTTCCCACGCTGAGTTTGGAGGTTACCCCAACCACAAGGTTTCCTTCTGCGGGACATTCGTGTCCTGTTGCATGGCTCCAGGACATAGGATACGGAAGGACTGTAGAGCAGGGTTCGAAGGATGGATCCCTGTACAGCATGCCTCGCATTCCCATTGGCCATTAGCCACAAGATATGTTTGATCTGGTGCCTCTGGGGCACGCTACCCAGGGGGCTGAGTTGAAATAGCCTCTCCTGAGGATGCGTCATAATGTGCGTTTGAGTCCATGGAGACCTTGGAATGTGCTGGTTGTTCTGTGGCCCTGCGGAACTCTCCTACCTGAAGGGTTTGATACATCCCCAGTAAGTAAGCTTCCCATGAGAAGACAAGAGAGGTTTGGTTTGGTGCCTCAGAAAAGCTCCGTGTGCTGGTCTACGAAAACAGTCCTCTGAGGACGGACACATGGAAACCAAAGCTAAAGTTCAGATTAGGGCCTGGGGCCTGTCCATTTCAACCTTCTGTCTCTGGGGACACTGTCTGAGAGTCTAAGTGGAGATAGATGCTCCGCTGGTGTCAGAGAGCCCTTCTTAGTCCAGGGTGGCCTACACTATTGATGGCCTCAGGGGCCTTGGAGCTTTTCCCTAACCTGTAGGGTTGTGGTCAATGGATTGGGCACAATTTCCTTGGAGAGGGCAGGCACAATCTTTCGCTGTGTCTCCAGAGGCCCTAGCCTGGAGGTTTTGTGGGTCCAGGCTGTGGGCACAAAAGTCTGAAAACACAAACTCAGCTCATGAGTGGCGCCTAGCGTATGGCAGGCCGGATGTACAGCCCGAGAGGGAGCTCCTGGGCCTCTGAAACAAGGGCGAATGGGAGGCGTTCCTTCAGGCTTTTGTCTCTGGATGTTGTGTCCGGGATAGCCGTGGATTGGAAAGGTGGCCTCAGGGACTATGGACGACTATCCCTCTCTGGGGATTTGTCCCAGCTCCCAAGAGTTTGGGGTCATTTTCTGGTAAGGGTGGAGTCGTGTTTTCTGACTCATGTGTCTCTCCAAGAAAGGGATTCCAGAGCAGAGCCCCAGGTACGGGCTGGGCGACTGGTAAACTCAAACACTGGTGAGGATTGTGTGTATGGGGGCTTGGAAAGCAAGCATGAGCGGGGCCTCATGGGCCACACTGGTTTCAACTAAACTTAACATTGGACAACATGCCAACCACAAGGTTTCTTGCCCTGGGGAAGGAATTCTGATTTCTGCATTAGGTTCAGGTCTGGGCAGTGAATAGAGATAAGGTCTAGGTTCTGAAGCCTGAAAACCGAGGTGGAAAGAGATGACGTCCTAAGGCCTTGGCGGCTCGATGTGCTCAGTGTGCGGCCAGCTGTCTTGGTGCGGCCAGGAGGTCTAGGCTCAGGCAGTGTCAGAAAGGGCATTAGTGCCCTGGTCAGCCTATGTATTTGGGGTACAGCCAAGGTAGGCGCAGGCTGATCCTCACTTGGGGTTACTTGGTAGCCCCAGAGGGCAATGTTTTTCTTCTGGAGGGCAGGCAGAGTGCTGCTTTGTAGTTCTGGATTGCCAAAATGGAGGGCTTCTGGGTCAGTAGTCTGAGGACAGAAGTCTGAGAACACTAGCTAGGCTTCAGTTTCTGGGTGAGGACATGGCAGGCACAATCTACAGAACTGAATAGAGATCTCGTGCATCTGAAGTCAGGGCGATGATCAGACGATCGCTCAGGTTGGAGTATCTGACCCTGATAGCCCCTTCATAAAGGGGGGCATCACGAGGCCATGGCGGTTTTCCCACAATGGGAATTGTGAGAAGCTCCAAACTGCAAAGTGTCTTCTGCAGGACAATTGAGACCTGTTGTTGGCTCCAAGCCAATGATTCTGAGCAGGGTTCTAAGGATGGATGGCTGGGTAGCCCACCTCGCATTCCAATTGTCTCCTAGCATCAAGACAGGTTAGTTCTGCTGGATCTAGGGGAGAAACCGAGGAGGCTGAGTTGAAATGGACTCTCCTGTGGATGGGTCCTAATGTGCTTTTGTGTCTATGGAACCTTGGAAAGAGCGGTGGCACTGGGGACCTAAAGGGTTCTCCTAAACAGAGCCTTTGAAAACAGCTCCAACGTGCAAGTTTCCCATGTGTAGATGAGATGTTTTCTGATGGGTGAGTCAAGAAACAGCCTTTGCTGGTTTTGATCCAGGCCTCTGAGGAGAGATGCCTGGAAACCAAAGCAATGGATATGATTAGTGACTAGGGGTCTGTTCTTTGCTTTTTACCTCTGGGGACATCTGTCTATGGGTCTGGGTACAGGTAGGTGTTCAGATGGGCTCAGATTGCCCCTGTTTTACCTGGGAAGCTACCACTAATGAGATGGATCAGGGACTTTGGAGGTTTATCCTATTAGAAGGAATGTGGCCATTGGAATGGGCACACACAATTCCCTTGGAGAGGGCAAGTACAGTCCTCAGGTTTGGCTCCAGGGGCCTAAGACTGTAGGTTGTGTAGGCCAGGACTGTTTGGACAGTTGTCTGAAAACACAAACTTGGCTTATGTTTCAGGTCATAGGTATGGTAGGACTTATATACAGACCATGAGGAGAACATTTCAGGATTTGAGAAAAGGGCGAGTGTGAGGCTCTTGCTCAAGTTTTTGTCTCTGGATATCTTGTCACTCATGGTCGTGAAATTTTTGGGTGACTTCATGGGAAATGGACGAGTCTTACTCCCTGGTGGTTTGGCCCAGTCCAAAGCGTTTGGGGTCACTCTGTAGGATAGAAGAAGTCCGTTTATTTTTTTTTTTTTGATGTTGTTTTCTTTTTAACCTCAGGTGTCCCAGAAAATGAGGGATTCCAGAGTAGAGCCCTGGGGGGGGGTTGACTGGACAATCAGAAATCTGGTTAAAAATTGGGACCTAGGGACATATCAAGCCCATTATGACATCTAATGGTCCAGTCACTGAGAGGACTTACTAGAGGACAGGACTCATGCTGAGGGTCACAATGCGTGTTTATGCCCTTGTCGCACTCAAGAATGGGCGGGGCCTCAGGGTGAATGCTGGTTTCTTCTACACTGAACGTTGGACGACGTGCCAAACACAAGGTTTCTTACCATAAGTAAGGAGGTGTTCTGATTTCTGCATCACACTCACCCCTGGGCAGTGATTGGAGATAATGTCTCGTTTCTGAGGCCTGAAAACTGAGGTAGGGAAGAGATGATGACCTACGGCCTTGGCGGGTCTTATGTGCTCAGTTTGTGGTCTGCTTTCTGGGAGTTGCTCGGGAAGTCCGGGCTCAGGTTGTGTCCGACAGTGCATTAGTTCCCAGGTTAGACTATATAATTTGGGTGAAGTCGAGTGCTGTGGAGGTTTATCCTCATTGAAGGTGCCTGGGCAGCTCATGAGGCAATAATTTTTTTCTAGAGGGCAGGCAGAGTGTTGCATTGTGGGTCCGGAATTGCCAAACTTGAGGGCTTCGGGGCCAGGAGTGTGAGGACGGCAGTCTGAGAAGACTAGCTAGACTTGGTTTCAGGGCTAGGGCACGGCAGGTACCGCCTGCAGATCTGAACCAATACTCATGCATCTGAAGTCAGGGCGAGGATCAGACGTTGGCTCAGGTTGGAGTTTCTGTGCATGATGGCCGCTTCATGAAGGGAGCGGAATCTCAGGGCCATTGAGATTTTCCCACGTTGGGAGTTGTGGGATGCCACCTTCAAGGATACCTTCTGCGGGACAATTGAGGCCTGTTGGACAGCTCCAGGACATCCCATATGGAATGACTCCAGAGCACCATTCGAGGCGGATGCCTGGGAAACCCGCCTCGCATTCCAATTGTCTCCTAGCAACAAGACAATTTAGATCTGATGGCTCTGCGGAGCAACCGGGGTGGCTGAGTTGAAATGGACTTTCCTGAGGATGGGTCCTAATGTGTTTTTGTGTCCATGATGGCCCTGGAATGGGGCGGTGGCAACGGGACCCTGAAGTACTCTCCTATGCTTTGGACATGGCTTCCATGCATAGGTTTCCTTGTGGAGACGAGATGAGTTCTGCTGGGTGCCTCAGCAAAATCCTTATGCTCGTATTGGAATCAGGCTTTTGAGGAGACATGCCTGTAAAACAAGGCAATGGATCCTATTATGGCCTAGTGTCCTGTCTGGTTCAATCTTCTCCTCTGGGGACATCCATTTATGGTATGAGTGGAGGTAGATTATCAGCTGGTGTCAGACAGCCCTTGTTAGTTCCGGGCGACCTACGCTATTGGGATGGCCTCAGGGTCTTTGGAGGTTTCTCTTAATTTGTTCGATTTTGGACAATGGAATGGGCAGAATTCCCATGGATTGGTAGGCACAGTCCTAATGTGTGGCTCCAGGGGCCCCAGACTAGAGGATGTGTGGCCCAGGACTTTGAGGACAGAAGTCTGAAAACACAAACTCATCCTAGTTTTGGGGACATAGGTATGGCAGGCCCGATCTACAAACCATGAGAAGAACTCTTCAGGATATGAAGAAAGTGCGAGTCTGCGGTGTTTGCTCAGGTTTTTGTCTCTGGATTTTGTATCAGCGATGGCACAATCTACAGACCTGAATCGAGATCAGGTGCATCTGAAGTCAGGGCGAGGATCAGACGATCGCTCAAGTTGGTGTTTCTGTCCCTGATGGGCCCTTCACGAAGGGGCGGCATCACGAGGTCATGGGGATTTTCCCACGATGGGATTTGTGAGAAGCTCCAAACTGCAAAGTGTCTTCTGCAGGACAATTGAGACCTGTTGTTTGGCTCCAGGCCAATGATTCTGAGCAGGTTTCTAAGGATGAATGGCTGGGTAGCCCACCTCACATTCCAATTGTCTCCTAGAAACAAGATAGGTTAGATCTGCTGGATCTGGGGGATCAACCGAGGAGGCTGAGTTGAAATGGACTCCCCTATGGATGGGTCCTAATGTGCTTTTGTTTCTATGGAGACCTTGGAATGAAGCCGTGGCTCTGGGGACCTGAAGGGTTCTCCTAAACAGAGGCTTTGACACAGCTCCAACGTGCAAGTTTCCCATGTTTAGATGAGATATTTTCTGATGGGTGAGTCAAGAAACAGCCATATGCTGGTTTTGAAATCCAGGCCTCTGAGGAGAGATGCCTGGAAACCAAAGCAATGGATATGATTAGTGCCTAGGGGCCTGTTCTTTCCTTTTTACCTCTGGGGACATCTGTCTATGGGTCTGAGTACAGTTAGGTGCTCAGAAGGGATCAGATTGCCCCTGTTTTACCTGGGAAGCCACCAATAATGAGATGGATCAGGGACTTTGGATGTTTATCCTATTAGAAGGGATGTGGCCATTGGAATGGGCACACACAATTCCCTTGGAGAGGGCAAGTACAGTCCTCAGGTTTGGCTCCAGGGGCCTGAGCCTGTAGGTTGAGTAGTCCAGGGCTGTTTGGACAGTTGTCTGAAAACACAAACTTGGCTTATGTTTCAGGTCATAGGTATGGCAGGACTTATCTACAGACCATGAGGAGAACTTTTTGGGATTTGATAAAAGGGCGAGTGTGAGGCTCTTGCTCAAGTTTTTGTCTCTGGATATCATGTCACTCATGGTCGTGAAATTTCTGGGTGACTTCATGGGAAATGGACGAGTCTTACTCCCTGGTGGTTTGGCCCAGTCCAAAGCGTTTGGGGTCACTCTGTGGAATGGAAGAAGTCCGTTTTTTTTTTTTTGATGTTGTTTTGTTTTTAACCTCAGGTGTCCCACCAAATGAGGGATTCCAGAGTAAAGCCCTAGGCGGGGGTGACTGGACAATCAGAAATCTGGTTAAAAATTGGGGCCTAGTGTCATACCAAACCCATTATGACAACTAATGGTCCAGTCACTGAGAGGACTTACTAGAAGAAAGGACCCATGCTGAGGGTCAAAATGAGTGTTTATACCCTTGTCACACTCAAGAATGGGCGGGGCCTCAAGGTGAATGCTGGTTTCTCCTACACTGAACGTTGCACGACGTGCCAACCACAAGGTTTCTTACCATGTGTAAGGAGGTGTTCTGATTTCTGCATCACACTCACCCCTGGGCAGTGATTGGAGATAATGTCTCGGTTCTGAGGCCTGAAAACTGAGATAGCGAAGAGATGATGACCTAAGGCCATGGTGGGTCTTATGTGCTCAGTGTGCGGTCTGCTTTCCGGGTGTTCATCAGGAGGTCCGGGCTCAGGTTTTGTCCGACAGTGCATTAGTGCTCAGGTTAGACTATATAATTTGGGTGAAGTAGAGTGCTGTGGAGGTTTATCCTCATTGAAGGTGCCTGGGAAGCTCATGAGGCAATAATTTTTTTCTAGAGGGCAGGCAGATTGCTGCATTGTGGGTCCGGAATTGCCAAACTTGAAGGCTTCAGGGCCAGGAATGTGAGGACCGAAGTTGAGAAGACAAGCTAGACTTGGGTTTCAGGGCGAGGGCACGGCAGGTACCCCCTGCAGTTCTGAACCAATACTCATGCATCTGAATTCAGGGCGAGGATCAGACGTTGGCTCAGGTTGGAGTTTCCGTGCATGAAGGCCGCTTCATGAAGGGAGCGGAATCTCGAGGCCATTGAGTTTTTCCCACGTTGGGAGTTGTGGGATGCCCCCTTCAAGGATTCCTTCTGCGCGACAATTGAGACCTGTTGGACAGCTCCAGGACATCCCATATGGAATGACTCCAGAGCACCGTTCGAGATGGATGCCTGGGAAGCCCGCATCGCATTCCAATTGTCTCCTAGCAACAAGACAGTTTAGATCTGATGGCTCTGCAGGAGCAACCGGGGTGGCTGAGTTGAAATGGACTTTCCTGAGGATGGGTCCTAATGTGTTTTTGTGTCCATGAGGGCCTTGGAATGGGGCGGTGGCACCGGGACCCTGAAGTACTCTCCTATGCTTTGGACATGGCTCCCATGCACAGGTTTCCTTGAGGAGACGAGATGAGTTCTGCTGGGTGCCTCAGCAAAACCCCAATGCTCGTATTGGAATCAGGCTTTTGAGGAGACATGCCTGTAAACCAAGGCAATGGATCCTATTATGTCCTAGGGTCCTGTCTGGTTCAATCTTCTCCTTGGGGACATCCATTTATGATATGAGTGGAGGTAGATTATCAGTTGGTGTCAGACAGCCCTTGTTTGTTCAAGGCGACCTACACTATTGGGATGGCCTCAGGGAATTTGGAGGTTTCTCCTAATTTGTACGATTTTGGACAATGGAATGGGCAGAATTCCCATGGATTGGTAGGCACAGTCCTAATGTGTGGCTCCAGGGGCCTCAGTCTGGAGGGTTTGTGGCCCTGGACTTTGAGGACAGAAGTCGGAAAACACAAACTCAGCTTAGGTATGGGGACGTAGGTATGGCAGGCCCGATCTACAAACCATGAGAAGAACTCTTCAGGATATGAAGAAAGTGCGAGTCTGAGGCACTTGCGCAGGTTTTGTCTCTGGATTTTGTATCAGCGATGGCACAATCTACAAAACTGAATCGAGATCTTGTGCATCTAAAGTCAGGGCGAGGATCAGACGATCGCTCAAGTTGGTGTTTCTGTCCCTGATGGCCCCTTCACGAAGGGGCGGCATCACGAGGCCATGGGGGTTTTCCCACGATGAAATTTGTGAGAAACTCCAAACTGCAAAGTGTCTTCTGAAGGACAATTGAGACCTGTTGTTTGGCTCTAGGCCAATGATTTGAGCAGGGTTCTAAGGATGCATGGCTGGGTAGCCCACCTCGCATTCCAATTGTCTCCTAGAAACAAGACACGTTAGATCTGCTGGATCTGGGGGAGCAATCGAGGAGGCTGAGTTGAAATGGACTCTCCTATGGATGGGTCCTAATGTGCTTTTGTGTCGATGGAGACCTTGGAATGAAGCGGTGGCACTGGGGCCCTGAAGGGTTCTCCTAAACAGAGGCTTTGATACAGCTCCAACGTGCAAGTTTCCCAATGTAGATGAGATGTTTTCTGATGGGTGAGTCAAGAAACAGCCATATGCTGGTTTTGAAATCCAGGCCTCTGAGGAGAGATGCCTGGAAACCAAAGCAATGGATATGATTAGTGCCTAGGGGCCTGTTCTTTCCTTTTTACCTCTGGGGACATCTGTCTATGGGTCTGAGTGCAGGTAGGTACTCAGATGGGCTCAGATTGCCCCCTGTTTTACCTGGGAAGCCACCACTAATGAGATCGATCAGGGACTTTGGAGGTTTATCCTCTTAGAAGGGATGTGGCCATTGGAATGGGCACACACAATTCCCTTGGAGTGGGCAAGTACAGTCCTCAGGTTTGGCTCCAGGGGCCTGAGACTGTAGGTTGTGTAGGCCAGGGCTGTTTGGACAGTTGTCTGAAAACACAAACTTGGCTTATGTTTCAGGTCATAGGTATGGCAGGACTTATCTACAGACCATGAGGAGAACTCTTCGGGATTTGAGAGAATCGCGAATGTGAGGCTCTTGCTCAAGTTTTTGTCTCTGGATATCGTGTCACTCATGGTCGTGAAATTTCTGGGTGAATTCATGGCAAATGGACGAGTCTTACTCCCTGGTGGTTTGGACCAGTCCAAAGCGTTTGGGGTCACACTGTGGGATGGAATAAGTCCGTTTTTTTTTTTATGTTGTTTTCTCTTTAACCTCAGGTGTCTCACCAAATGAGGGATTCCAGAGTAGAGCCCTGGGGGGGGGGGTGACTGGACAATCAGAAATCTGGTTAAAAATTGGGGCTTAGGGACATATCAAGCCCATTATGACATCTAATGGTCCAGTCACTGAGAGGACTTACTAGAGGACAGGACTCATGCTGAGGGTCACAATGCGTGTTTATGCCCTAGTCGCACTCAAGAATGAGCGGGGCCTCAGGGTGAATGCTGGTCTCTCCTACACACTGAACGTTGGACGACGTGCCACAAGGTTTCCTACAATGGGTAAGGAGGTGTTCTGATTTCTGCATCACACTCACCCCTGGGCAGGCATCGGTTCTGAGGCCTGAAAACTGAGGTAGGGAAGAGATGATGACCTAAGGCCATGGCGGGTCTTATGTGCTCAGTGTGCGGTCTGTTTTCCGGGTGTTGGTCAGGAGGTCCGGGTTCAGGTAGTGTCCGACAGTGCATTAGTGCCCAGGTTAGACTATATAATTTGGGTGAAGTCGAGTGCTGTGGAGGTTTATCCTCATTGAAGGTGCCTGGGCAGCTCATGAGGCAATAATTTTTTTCAAGAGGGCAGGCAGAGTGCTGCATTGTCGGTCCGGAATTGCCAAACTTGAGGGCTTCCGTGCCAGGAGTGTGAGGACGGAAGTCTGAGAAGACAAGCTAGACTTGGGTTTCAGGGCGAGGGCACGGCAGGTACCCCCTGCAGATCTGAAACAATACGCATGCATCTGAAGTCAGGGCGAGGATCAGACGTTGGCTCAGGTTGGAGTTTCCGTGCATGAAGGCCGCTTCATGAAGGGAGCGGAATCTCGAGGCCATTGAGTTTTTCCCACGTTGGGAGTTGTGGGATGCCCCCTTCAAGGATTCCTTCTGCGCGACAATTGAGACCTGTTGGACAGCTCCAGGACATCCCATATGGAATGACTCCAGAGCACCGTTCGAGATGGATGCCTGGGAAGCCCGCATCGCATTCCAATTGTCTCCTAGCAACAAGACAGTTTAGATCTGATGGCTCTGCAGGAGCAACCGGGGTGGCTGAGTTGAAATGGACTTTCCTGAGGATGGGTCCTAATGTGTTTTTGTGTCCATGAGGGCCTTGGAATGGGGCGGTGGCACCGGGACCCTGAAGTACTCTCCTATGCTTTGGACATGGCTCCCATGCACAGGTTTCCTTGAGGAGACGAGATGAGTTCTGCTGGGTGCCTCAGCAAAACCCCAATGCTCGTATTGGAATCAGGCTTTTGAGGAGACATGCCTGTAAACCAAGGCAATGGATCCTATTATGTCCTAGGGTCCTGTCTGGTTCAATCTTCTCCTTGGGGACATCCATTTATGATATGAGTGGAGGTAGATTATCAGTTGGTGTCAGACAGCCCTTGTTTGTTCAAGGCGACCTACACTATTGGGATGGCCTCAGGGAATTTGGAGGTTTCTCCTAATTTGTACGATTTTGGACAATGGAATGGGCAGAATTCCCATGGATTGGTAGGCACAGTCCTAATGTGTGGCTCCAGGGGCCTCAGTCTGGAGGGTTTGTGGCCCTGGACTTTGAGGACAGAAGTCGGAAAACACAAACTCAGCTTAGGTATGGGGACGTAGGTATGGCAGGCCCGATCTACAAACCATGAGAAGAACTCTTCAGGATATGAAGAAAGTGCGAGTCTGAGGCACTTGCGCAGGTTTTGTCTCTGGATTTTGTATCAGCGATGGCACAATCTACAAAACTGAATCGAGATCTTGTGCATCTAAAGTCAGGGCGAGGATCAGACGATCGCTCAAGTTGGTGTTTCTGTCCCTGATGGCCCCTTCACGAAGGGGCGGCATCACGAGGCCATGGGGGTTTTCCCACGATGAAATTTGTGAGAAACTCCAAACTGCAAAGTGTCTTCTGAAGGACAATTGAGACCTGTTGTTTGGCTCTAGGCCAATGATTTGAGCAGGGTTCTAAGGATGCATGGCTGGGTAGCCCACCTCGCATTCCAATTGTCTCCTAGAAACAAGACACGTTAGATCTGCTGGACCTGGGGGAGCAATCGAGGAGGCTGAGTTGAAATGGACTCTCCTATGGATGGGTCCTAATGTGCTTTTGTGTCGATGGAGACCTTGGAATGAAGCGGTGGCACTGGGGCCCTGAAGGGTTCTCCTAAACAGAGGCTTTGATACAGCTCCAACGTGCAAGTTTCCCAATGTAGATGAGATGTTTTCTGATGGGTGAGTCAAGAAACAGCCATATGCTGGTTTTGAAATCCAGGCCTCTGAGGAGAGATGCCTGGAAACCAAAGCAATGGATATGATTAGTGCCTAGGGGCCTGTTCTTTCCTTTTTACCTCTGGGGACATCTGTCTATGGGTCTGAGTGCAGGTAGGTACTCAGATGGGCTCAGATTGCCCCCTGTTTTACCTGGGAAGCCACCACTAATGAGATCGATCAGGGACTTTGGAGGTTTATCCTCTTAGAAGGGATGTGGCCATTGGAATGGGCACACACAATTCCCTTGGAGTGGGCAAGTACAGTCCTCAGGTTTGGCTCCAGGGGCCTGAGACTGTAGGTTGTGTAGGCCAGGGCTGTTTGGACAGTTGTCTGAAAACACAAACTTGGCTTATGTTTCAGGTCATAGGTATGGCAGGACTTATCTACAGACCATGAGGAGAACTCTTCGGGATTTGAGAGAATCGCGAATGTGAGGCTCTTGCTCAAGTTTTTGTCTCTGGATATCGTGTCACTCATGGTCGTGAAATTTCTGGGTGAATTCATGGCAAATGGACGAGTCTTACTCCCTGGTGGTTTGGACCAGTCCAAAGCGTTTGGGGTCACACTGTGGGATGGAATAAGTCCGTTTTTTTTTTTTATGTTGTTTTCTCTTTAACCTCAGGTGTCTCACCAAATGAGGGATTCCAGAGTAGAGCCCTGGGGGGGGGGTGACTGGACAATCAGAAATCTGGTTAAAAATTGGGGCTTAGGGACATATCAAGCCCATTATGACATCTAATGGTCCAGTCACTGAGAGGACTTACTAGAGGACAGGACTCATGCTGAGGGTCACAATGCGTGTTTATGCCCTAGTCGCACTCAAGAATGAGCGGGGCCTCAGGGTGAATGCTGGTCTCTCCTACACACTGAACGTTGGACGACGTGCCACAAGGTTTCCTACAATGGGTAAGGAGGTGTTCTGATTTCTGCATCACACTCACCCCTGGGCAGGCATCGGTTCTGAGGCCTGAAAACTGAGGTAGGGAAGAGATGATGACCTAAGGCCATGGCGGGTCTTATGTGCTCAGTGTGCGGTCTGTTTTCCGGGTGTTGGTCAGGAGGTCCGGGTTCAGGTAGTGTCCGACAGTGCATTAGTGCCCAGGTTAGACTATATAATTTGGGTGAAGTCGAGTGCTGTGGAGGTTTATCCTCATTGAAGGTGCCTGGGCAGCTCATGAGGCAATAATTTTTTTCAAGAGGGCAGGCAGAGTGCTGCATTGTCGGTCCGGAATTGCCAAACTTGAGGGCTTCCGTGCCAGGAGTGTGAGGACGGAAGTCTGAGAAGACTTGCTAGACTTGGGTTTCAGGGCGAGGGCACGGCAGGTACCCCCTGCAGATCTGAAACAATACGCATGCATCTGAAGTCAGGGCGAGGATCAGACGTTGGCTCAGGTTGGAGTTTCGGTGCATGAAGGCCGCATCATGAAGGGAGCGGAATCTCGAGGCCATTGAGTTTTTCCCACGTTGGGAGTTGTGGGATGCCCCCTTCAAGGATTCCTTCTGTGCGACAATTGAAACCTGTTGGACAGCTCCAGGACATCCCATATGGAATGACTCCAGAGCACAGTTCGAGGATGGATTCCTGGGAAGCCCGCCTCGCATTCCAATTGTCTCCTAGCAACAAGACAGTTTAGATCTGATCACTCTGCGGGAGCAACCGAAGTGGTGGAGTTGATATGGACTTTCCTGATGATGGGTCCTAATGTGTTTTTGTGTCCATGAGGGCCTTGGAATGGGGCGGTGGCACCGGGACCCTGAAGTACTCTCCTATGCTTTGGACATGGCTCCCATGCATAGGTTTACTTGTGGAGACGAGATGAGTTCTGCTGGGTGCCTCAGCAAAACCCCTATGCTCGTATTGGAATCAGGCTTTTGAGGAGACATGCCTTTAAAAAAAGGCAATGGATCCTATTATGGTCTAGGGTCCTGTCTGGTTCAATCTTCTCCTTGGTGACATCCATTTATGGTATGAGTGGAGGTAGATTATCAGCTGGTGTCAGACAGTCCTTGTTTGTTCCGGGCGAACTTCACCATTGGGATGGCCTCAGGGACTTTGGAGGTTTCTCCTAATTTGTACGATATTGGACAATGGAATGGGCAGAATTCCCATGGATGGTAGGCACAGTCCTAATGTGTGGCTCCAGGGGCCGCAGCCTGGAGGGTGTGTGACCCTGGACTTTGAGGACAGAAGTCTGAAAACACAAACTCAGCTTAGGTATGGGGACGTAGGTATGGCAGGCCCGATCTACAAACCATGAGAAGAACTCTTCAGGATATGAAGAAAGTGCGAGTCTGAGGCGCTTGCTCAGGTTTTTGTCTCTGGATTATATATCAGCGATGGAACAATCTACAGACCTGAATCGAGATCTCGTGCATCTGAAATCAGGGCGAGGATCAGACGATCGCTCAAGTTGGTGTTTCTGTCCTTGATGGCCCCTTCACAAAGGGGCGGCATCACGAGGCCATGGGTGTTTTCCCACGATGGGATTTGTGAGAAGCTCCAATCTTCAAAGTGTCTTCTGCAGGACAATTGAGACCTGTTGTTTGGCTCCAGGCCAATGATTCTGAGCAGGGTTCTAAGGATGCATGGCTGGGTAGCCCACCTCACATTCCAATTGTCTCCTAGAAACAAGACAGGTTAGATCTGCTGGATCTGGGGGAGCAACCGAGGAGTCTGAGTTGAAATGGACTCTCCTATGGATGGGTCCTAATGTGCTTTTGTGTCGATGGAGACCTTGGAATGAAGCGGTGGCACTGGGGCCCTGAAGGGTTCTCCTAAACAGAGGCTTTGACACAGCTTCAACGTACAAGTTTCCCATGTGTAGATGAGATGTTTTCTGATGGGTGAGTCAAGAAACAGCAATATGCTGGTTTTGAAATCCAGGCCTCTGAGGAGAGATGCCTGGAAACCAAAGCAATTGATATGATTAGTGCCTAGGTGCCTGTTCTTTCCTTTTTACCTCTGGGGACATCTGTCTGTGGGTCTGAGTACAGGTAGGAACTCAGATGGGCTCAGATTGCCCCTGTTTTACCTGGGAAGCCACCACTAATGAGATGGATCAGGGACTTTGGAGGTTTATCCTATTAGAAGGGATGTGGCCATTGGAATGGGCACACACAATTCCCTTGGAGTGGGCAAGTATATTTTTCAGGTTTGGCTCCAAGGGCCTGAGCTGTAGGTTGTGAAGTCCAGGGCTGTTTGGACAGTTGTCTGAAAATACAAACTTGGCTTATTTTTCAGGTCATAGGTATGGCAGGACTTATCTACAGACCATGAGTAGAACTTTTCGGGATTTGAGAAAAGGGCGAGTGTGAGGCTCTTGCTCAAGTTTTTGTCTCTGGATATCGTGTCACTCATGGTTGTGAAATTTCTGGGTGACTTCATGGGAAATGGACGAGTCTTACTCCCTGGTGGTTTGGACCAGTCCAAAGCGTTTGGGGTCACTCTGTGGGATGGAAGAAGTCCGTTGTTTTTTTTTGATGTTGTTTTCTTTTTAACCTCAGGTGTCCCCCCAAATGAGGGATTCCATAGTAGAGCCCTGGGGGTGGTGGGTGACTGGACAATCAGAAATCTGGTTAAAAATTGTGGCCTAGGGACATATCAAGCCCATTATGACATCTAATGGTCCAGTCACTGAGAGGACTTACTAGAGGACAGGACTCATGCTGAGGCTTACAATGCGTGTTTAAGCCCTTGTCCCACTCATGAATGGGCGGGGCCTCAGGGTGAATGCTGGTTTCTCCTACACTGAACGTTGGACGACGTGCCAACCACAAGGTTTCTTACCGTGTGTAAGGAGGTGTTCTGATTTCTGCATCACACTCACCCCTGGACAGTTATTGGAGATAATGTCTCGGTTCTGAGGCCTGAAAACTGAGGTAGGGAAGAGATGATGACCTAAGGCCATGGCGGGTCTTATGTGCTCAGTGTGCGGTCTGCTTTCCGGGTGTTGGTCGGGAGGTCCGGGCTTAGGTTGTGTCCGACAGTGCATTAAGGCCCAGGTTAGAATATATACTTAGGGTAAAGTCCAGTGCTGTGGAGGTTTATCCTCATTGAAGGTGCCTGGGCAGCTCATGAGGCAATAATTTTTTTCTAGAGGGCAGGCAGAGTGCTGCATTGTGGGTCCGGAATTGCCAAACATGAGGGCTTCGGGGCCAGGAATGTGAGGACGGAAGTCTGAGAAGACAAGCTAGACTTGGGTTTCAGGGCGAGGGCACGGCAGGTACCCCCTGCAGAACTGAACCAATACACATGCGTCTGAAGTCAGGGCGAGGATCAGACGTTGGCTCAGGTTGGAGTTTCCGTGCATGACGGCCGCTTCATGAATGGAGCGGAATCTCGAGGCCACTGAAGTTTTCCCACGTTGGGAGTTGTGGGATGCCCCCTTCAAGGATTCCTTCTGCGGGACAATTGAGACCTTTTGGACAGCTCCAGGACATCCCATATGGAATGACTCCAGAGCACCGTTCGAGGATGGATGCCTGGGAAGCCCACCTCGCATTCCAATTGTCTCCTAGTAACAAGACAGTTTAGATCTGACGGCTCTGCGGGAGCATCGGGGGTGGCTGAGTTGAAATGGACTTTCCTGAGGATCGGTCGTAATGTGTTTTTGTGTCCATGAGGGCCTTGGAATGGGGCGGTGGCACCGGGACCATGAAGTACTCTCCTATGCTTTGGACATGGCTCCCATGCATAGGCTTCCTTGTGGAGACGAGATGAGTTCTGCTGGGTGCCTCAGCAAAACCCCTATGCTCGTATTGGAATCTGGCTTTTGAGGAGACATGTCTGTAAAACAAGGCAATGGATCCTATTATGGCCTAGGGTCCTGCCTGGTTCAATCATTTCCTTGGGGACATCCATTTATGGTATGAGTGGAGGTCGATTATCAGCTGGTGTCAGACAGCCCTTGTTTGTTCCGGGCGACCTACACTATTGGGATGGCCTCAGGGACTTTGGAGGTTTCTCCTAATTTGTACGATTTTGGACAATGGAATGGGCAGAATTCCCATGGATTGTTAGGCACAGTCCTAATGTGTGGCTCCAGGGGCCCCAGCCTGGAGGGTGTGTGGCCCAGGACTTTGAGGACAGAAGTCTGAAAACACAAACTCAGCTTAGGTTTGGGGACGTAGGTATGGCAGGCCTGAGCTACAAACCTTGAGAAGAACTCTTCAGGATATGAAGAAAGTGCGAGTCTGAGGCGCTTGCTCAGGTTTTTGTCTCTGGATTTTGTATCAGCGACGGCACAATCTACAGACGTGAATCGAGATCTCGTGCATGTGAAGTCAGGGCGAGGATCAGACGATCGCTGAAGTTTGTGTTTCTGTCCCTGATGGCCCCTTCACGAAGGGGCGGCATCACGAGGCCATGGGGGTTTTCCCACGATGGGAGTTGTGAGAAGCTCCAAACTGCAAAGTGTCTTCTGAGGACATTTGAGTCCTTTTTTTTCCCTCCAGGCCAATGATTCTGAGCAGGGTTCTAAGGATGCATGGCTGGGTAGCCCACCTCGCATTCCTATTGTCTCCTAGAAACAAGACAGGTTATCTGCTGGATCGGGGGAGCAACCGAGGAGGCTGAGTTGAAATGGACTCTCCTTTGGATGGGTCCTAATGTGCTTTTGTGTCTATGGAGACCTTGGAATGAAGCGGGGGCTTGGGGCCCTGAAGGGGTCTTCTAAACAGAGGCTTTGACACAGCTCCAACGTGCAAGTTTCCCAAGGGTAGATGAGATGTTTTCTGATGGGTGACTCAAGAAAGAGCTATATGCTGGTTTTGAAATCCAGGCCTCTGAGGAGAGATGCCTGGAAACCAAAGCAATGGATATGATTAGTGCCTAGGGGCCTGTTCTTTCCTTTTTACCTCTGGGGACATCTGTCTATTGGTGTGAGTACAGGTAGGTGCTCAGATGGGCTCAGATTGCCCCTGTTTTACTTGGGAAGCCACCACTATTGAGATGGATCAGGGACTTTGGAGATTTATCCTATTAGAAGGGTTGTGGCCATTGGAATGGGCACACACAATTCCCTTGGAGAGGGCAAGTACAGTCCTCAGGTTTGGCTCCAGGGGCCTGGGCCTGTAGGTTGTGTAGGCCAGGGCTGTTTGGACAGTTGTCTGAAACAACAAACTTGGCTTATGTTTCAGGTCATAGGTATGGCAGGACTTAAACTACAGACCATGAGGAGAACTTTTCGGGATTTGAGAAAAGGGCGAGTGTGAGGCTCTTGCTCAAGTTTTTGTCTCTGGATATCGTGTCACTCATGGTCGTGAAATTTCTGGGTGACTTCATGGGAAATGGGCGAGTCTTACTCCCTGGTGGTTTGGACCAGTCCAAAGCGTTTGGGGTCACTCTGAGGGATGGAAGAAGTCCGTTTTGTTTTTTTTTTTTGATGTTGTTTTCTTTTTAACCTCAGGTGTCTCACCTAATGACGGATTCCTGAGTAGAGCCCTGGGGGGGGGTGACTGGACATTCAGAAATCTGGTTAAAAATTGGCGCCTAGGGACATATCAAGCCCATTATGACATCTAATGGTCCAGTCACTGAGAGGACTTACTAGAGGACAGGACTCATGCTGAGGCTTACAATGCGTGTTTAAGCCCTTGTCCCACTCAAGAATGGGCGGGGCCTCAGGGTGAATGCTGGTTTCTCTTACACTGAATGTTGGACGACGTGCCAACCACAAGGTTTCTTACCGTGTGTAAGGAGGTGTTCTGATTTCTGCATCACACTCACCCCTGGACAGTTATTGGAGATAATGTCTCGGTTCTGAGGCCTGAAAACTGAGGTAGGGAAGAGATGATGACCTAAGGCCATGGCGGGTCTTATGTGCTCAGTGTGCGGTCTGCTTTCCGGGTGTTGGTCGGGAGGTCCGGGCTTAGGTTGTGTCCGACAGTGCATTAAGGCCCAGGTTAGAATATATACTTAGGGTAAAGTCCAGTGCTGTGGAGGTTTATCCTCATTGAAGGTGCCTGGGTAGCTCTTTAGGCAATAATTTTTTTCTAGAGGGCAGGCAGAGTGCTGCATTGTGGGTTTGGAATTGCCAAACATGAGGGCTTCGGGGCCAGGAGTGTGAGGACGGAAGTCTGAGAAGACAAGCTAGACTTGGGTTTCAGGGCGAGGGCACGGCAGGTACCCCCTGCAGAACTGAACCAATACACATGCGTCTGAAGTCAGGGCGAGGATCAGACGTTGGCTCAGGTTGGAGTTTCCGTGCATGACGGCCGCTTCATGAAGGCGAGCGGAATCTCGAGGCCACTGAAGTTTTCCCACGTTGGGAGTTGTGGGATGCCCCCTTCAAGGATTCCTTCTGCGGGACAACTGAGACCTTTTGGACAGCTCCAGGACATCCCATATGGAATGACTCCAGAGCACCGTTCGAGGATGGATGCCTGGGAAGCCCGCCTCGCATTCCAATTGTCTCCTAGTAACAAGACAGTTTAGATCTGACGGCTCTGCGGGAGCATCGGGGGTGGCTGAGTTGAAATGGACTTTCCTGAGGATCGGTCGTAATGTGTTTTTGTGTCCATGAGGGCCTTGGAATGGGCGGTGGCACCGGGACCTTGAGTACTCTCCTATGCTTTGGACATGGCTCCCATGCATAGGTTTCCTTGTGGAGACGAGATGAGTTCTGCTGGGTGCCTCAGCAAAACCCCTATGCTCGTATTGGAATCAGGCTTTTGAGGAGACATGTCTGTAAAACAAGGCAATGGATCCTATTATGGCCTAGGGTCCTGTCTGGTTCAATCATTTCCTTGGGGACATCCATTTATGGTATGAGTGGAGGTCGATTATCAGCTGGTGTCAGACAGCCCTTGTTTGTTCCGGGCGACCTACACTATTGGGATGGCCTCAGGGACTTTGGAGGTTTCTCTTAATTTGTACGATTTTGGACAATGGAATGGGCAGAATTCCCATGGATTGTTAGGTACAGTCCTAATGTGTGGCCCCAGGGGCCCCAGCCTGGAGGGTGTGTGGCCCATGACTTTGAGGACAGAAGTCTGAAAACACAAACTCAGCTTAGGTTTGGGGACGTAGGTATGGCAGGCCTGAGCTACAAACCTTGAGAAGAACTCTTCAGGATATGAAGAAAGTGCGATTCTGAGGCGCTTGCTCAGGTTTTTGTCTCTGGATTTTGTATCAGCGATGGCAGAATCTACAGACGTGAATCGAGATCTCGTGCATCTGAAGTCAGGGCGAGGATCAGACGATCGCTGAAGTTTGTGTTTCTGTCCCTGATGGCCCCTTCACGAAGGGGCGGCATCACGAGGTCATGGGGGTTTTCCCACGATGGGAGTTGTGAGAAGCTCCAAACTGCAAAGTGTCTTCTGAGGACATTTGAGTCCTTTTTTTTCCCTCCAGGCCAATGATTCTGAGCAGGGTTCTAAGGGTGCATGGCTGGGGAGCCCACCTCGCATTCCTATTGTCTCCAAGGAACAAGACAGGTTATCTGCTGGATCGGGGGAGCATCCGAGGAGGCTGAGTTGAAATGGACTCTCCTTTGGATGGGTCTAATGTGCTTTTGTGTCTATGGAGACCTTGGAATGAAGCGGGGGCACTGGGGCCCTGAAGGGTTCTTCTAAACAGAGGCTTTGACACAGCTCCAACGTGCAAGTTTCCCAAGGGTAGATGAGATGTTTTCTGATGAGTGACTCAAGAAAGAGCTATATGCTGGTTTTGAAATCCAGGCCTCTGAGGAGAGATGCCTGGAAACCAAAGCAATGGATATGATTAGTGCCTAGGGGCCTGTTCTTTCCTTTTTACCTCTGGGGACATCTGTCTATTGGTGTGAGTACAGGTAGGTGCTCAGATGGGCTCAGATTGCCCCTGTTTTACTTGGGAAGCCACCACTATTGAGATGGATCAGGGACTTTGGAGATTTATCCTATTAGAAGTGATGTGGCCATTGGAATGGGCACACACAATTCCGTTGGAGAGGGCAAGTACAGTCCTCAGGTTTGGCTCCAGTGGCCTGAGCCTGTAGGTTGTGTAGGCCAGGGCTGTTTGGACAGTTGTCTGAAACAACAAACTTGGCTTATGTTTCAGGTCATAGGTATGGCAGGACTTAAACTACAGACCATGAGGAGAACTTTTCGGGATTTGAGAAAAGGGCGAGTGTGAGGCTCTTGCTCAAGTTTTTGTCTCTGGATATCGTGTCACTCATGGTCGTGAAATTTCTGGGTGACTTCATGGGAAATGGACGAGTCTTACTCCCTGGTGGTTTGGACCAGTCCAAAGCGTTTGGGGTCACTCTGTGGGATGGAAGAAGCCCGTTTTTTTTTTTTTTTGATGTTGTTTTCTTTTTAACCTCAGGTGTCTCACCTAATGACGGATTCCTGAGTAGAGCCCTGGGGGGGGGTGACTGGACATTCAGAAATCTGGTTAAAAATTGGCGCCTAGGGACATATCAAGCCCATTATGACATCTAATGGTCCAGTCACTGAGAGGACTTACTAGAGGACAGGACTCATGCTGAGGCTTACAATGCGTGTTTAAGCCCTTGTCCCACTCAAGAATGGGCGGGGCCTCAGGGTGAATGCTGGTTTCTCCTACACTGAACGTTGGACGACGTGCCAACCACAAGGTTTCTTACCGTGTGTAAGGAGGTGTTCTGATTTCTGCATCACACTCACCCCTGGACAGTTATTGGAGATAATGTCTCGGTTCTGAGGCCTGAAAACTGAGGTAGGGAAGAGATGATGACCTAAGGCCATGGCGGGTCTTATGTGCTCAGTGTGCGGTCTGCTTTCCGGGTGTTGGTCGGGAGGTCCGGGCTTAGGTTGTGTCCGACAGTGCATTAAGGCCCAGGTTAGAATATATACTTAGGGTAAAGTCCAGTGCTGTGGAGGTTTATCCTCATTGAAGGTGCCTGGGTAGCTCTTTAGGCAATAATTTTTTTCTAGAGGGCAGGCAGAGTGCTGCATTGTGGGTTTGGAATTGCCAAACATGAGGGCTTCGGGGCCAGGAGTGTGAGGACGGAAGTCTGAGAAGACAAGCTAGACTTGGGTTTCAGGGCGAGGGCACGGCAGGTACCCCCTGCAGAACTGAACCAATACACATGCGTCTGAAGTCAGGGCGAGGATCAGACGTTGGCTCAGGTTGGAGTTTCCGTGCATGACGGCCGCTTCATGAAGGCGAGCGGAATCTCGAGGCCACTGAAGTTTTCCCACGTTGGGAGTTGTGGGATGCCCCCTTCAAGGATTCCTTCTGCGGGACAACTGAGACCTTTTGGACAGCTCCAGGACATCCCATATGGAATGACTCCAGAGCACCGTTCGAGGATGGATGCCTGGGAAGCCCGCCTCGCATTCCAATTGTCTCCTAGTAACAAGACAGTTTAGATCTGACGGCTCTGCGGGAGCATCGGGGGTGGCTGAGTTGAAATGGACTTTCCTGAGGATCGGTCGTAATGTGTTTTTGTGTCCATGAGGGCCTTGGAATGGGCGGTGGCACCGGGACCTTGAGTACTCTCCTATGCTTTGGACATGGCTCCCATGCATAGGTTTCCTTGTGGAGACGAGATGAGTTCTGCTGGGTGCCTCAGCAAAACCCCTATGCTCGTATTGGAATCAGGCTTTTGAGGAGACATGTCTGTAAAACAAGGCAATGGATCCTATTATGGCCTAGGGTCCTGTCTGGTTCAATCATTTCCTTGGGGACATCCATTTATGGTATGAGTGGAGGTCGATTATCAGCTGGTGTCAGACAGCCCTTGTTTGTTCCGGGCGACCTACACTATTGGGATGGCCTCAGGGACTTTGGAGGTTTCTCTTAATTTGTACGATTTTGGACAATGGAATGGGCAGAATTCCCATGGATTGTTAGGTACAGTCCTAATGTGTGGCCCCAGGGGCCCCAGCCTGGAGGGTGTGTGGCCCATGACTTTGAGGACAGAAGTCTGAAAACACAAACTCAGCTTAGGTTTGGGGACGTAGGTATGGCAGGCCTGAGCTACAAACCTTGAGAAGAACTCTTCAGGATATGAAGAAAGTGCGATTCTGAGGCGCTTGCTCAGGTTTTTGTCTCTGGATTTTGTATCAGCGATGGCAGAATCTACAGACGTGAATCGAGATCTCGTGCATCTGAAGTCAGGGCGAGGATCAGACGATCGCTGAAGTTTGTGTTTCTGTCCCTGATGGCCCCTTCACGAAGGGGCGGCATCACGAGGTCATGGGGGTTTTCCCACGATGGGAGTTGTGAGAAGCTCCAAACTGCAAAGTGTCTTCTGAGGACATTTGAGTCCTTTTTTTTCCCTCCAGGCCAATGATTCTGAGCAGGGTTCTAAGGGTGCATGGCTGGGGAGCCCAC
This sequence comes from Mustela nivalis, assembly GCF_964662115.1. Classification (NCBI taxonomy): domain Eukaryota; kingdom Metazoa; phylum Chordata; class Mammalia; order Carnivora; family Mustelidae; genus Mustela; species Mustela nivalis. The sequence continues at coordinate 188,762 of NW_028136529.1, forward strand.
CTCGCATTCCTATTGTCTCCAAGGAACAAGACAGGTTATCTGCTGGATCGGGGGAGCATCCGAGGAGGCTGAGTTGAAATGGACTCTCCTTTGGATGGGTCTAATGTGCTTTTGTGTCTATGGAGACCTTGGAATGAAGCGGGGGCACTGGGGCCCTGAAGGGTTCTTCTAAACAGAGGCTTTGACACAGCTCCAACGTGCAAGTTTCCCAAGGGTAGATGAGATGTTTTCTGATGAGTGACTCAAGAAAGAGCTATATGCTGGTTTTGAAATCCAGGCCTCTGAGGAGAGATGCCTGGAAACCAAAGCAATGGATATGATTAGTGCCTAGGGGCCTGTTCTTTCCTTTTTACCTCTGGGGACATCTGTCTATTGGTGTGAGTACAGGTAGGTGCTCAGATGGGCTCAGATTGCCCCTGTTTTACTTGGGAAGCCACCACTATTGAGATGGATCAGGGACTTTGGAGATTTATCCTATTAGAAGTGATGTGGCCATTGGAATGGGCACACACAATTCCGTTGGAGAGGGCAAGTACAGTCCTCAGGTTTGGCTCCAGTGGCCTGAGCCTGTAGGTTGTGTAGGCCAGGGCTGTTTGGACAGTTGTCTGAAACAACAAACTTGGCTTATGTTTCAGGTCATAGGTATGGCAGGACTTAAACTACAGACCATGAGGAGAACTTTTCGGGATTTGAGAAAAGGGCGAGTGTGAGGCTCTTGCTCAAGTTTTTGTCTCTGGATATCGTGTCACTCATGGTCGTGAAATTTCTGGGTGACTTCATGGGAAATGGACGAGTCTTACTCCCTGGTGGTTTGGACCAGTCCAAAGCGTTTGGGGTCACTCTGTGGGATGGAAGAAGCCCGTTTTTTTTTTTTTTTGATGTTGTTTTCTTTTTAACCTCAGGTGTCTCACCTAATGACGGATTCCTGAGTAGAGCCCTGGGGGGGGGTGACTGGACATTCAGAAATCTGGTTAAAAATTGGCGCCTAGGGACATATCAAGCCCATTATGACATCTAATGGTCCAGTCACTGAGAGGACTTACTAGAGGACAGGACTCATGCTGAGGCTTACAATGCGTGTTTAAGCCCTTGTCCCACTCAAGAATGGGCGGGGCCTCAGGGTGAATGCTGGTTTCTCCTACACTGAACGTTGGACGACGTGCCAACCACAAGGTTTCTTACCGTGTGTAAGGAGGTGTTCTGATTTCTGCATCACACTCACCCCTGGACAGTTATTGGAGATAATGTCTCGGTTCTGAGGCCTGAAAACTGAGGTAGGGAAGAGATGATGACCTAAGGCCATGGCGGGTCTTATGTGCTCAGTGTGCGGTCTGCTTTCCGGGTGTTGGTCGGGAGGTCCGGGCTTAGGTTGTGTCCGACAGTGCATTAAGGCCCAGGTTAGAATATATACTTAGGGTAAAGTCCAGTGCTGTGGAGGTTTATCCTCATTGAAGGTGCCTGGGCAGCTCATGAGGCAATAATTTTTTTCTAGAGGGCAGGCAGAGTGCTGCATTGTGGGTCCGGAATTGCCAAACATGAGGGCTTCGGGGCCAGGAGTGTGAGGACGGAAGTCTGAAAAGACAAGCTAGACTTGGGATTCAGGGCGAGGGCACGGCAGGTACCCCTGCAGATCTGAACCAATACTCATGCATCTGAATCAGGGGGAGGATCAGACGTTGGCTCAGGTTGGAGTTTCTGTGCATGATGGCCATTTCATGAAAGGAGGGGAATCTCGAGGCCATTGAGGTTTTCCCCCGTTGGGAGTTTTGGGATGCCCCCTTCAAGGATTCCTTCTGCGAGACAATTGAGACCTTTTGGACAGCTCCAGGACATCCCATATGGAATGACTCCAGAGCACCGTTCGAGGATGGATGCCTGGAAGCCAGCTTCGCATTCCAATTGTCTCCTAGCAACAAGACAGTTTAGATCTGATGGCTCTGCGGGAGCAACCGGGGTGGCTGAGTTGAAATGGACTTTCCTGAGGATGGGTCCTAATGTGTTTTTGTGTCCATGAGGGCCTTGGAATGGGGCGGTGGCACCGGGACCCTGAAGTACTCTTCTATGCTTTGGACATGGCTCCCATGCACAGGATTCCATGTGGAGACGAGATGAGTTCTGCTGAGTGCCTCAGCAAAACCCCTATGCTCGTATTGGAATCAGGCTTTTGAGGATACATGCCTGTAAACCAAGGCAATGGATCCTATTATGGCCTAGGGTCCTGTCTGGTTCAATCTTCTCCTCCGGGGACATCCATTTATGGTATGAGTGGAGGTAGATTATCAGCTGGTGTCAGACAGCCCTTGTTTGTTCCGGGCGACCTACACTATTGGGATGGCCTCAGGGACTTTGGAGGTTTCTCCTAATTTGTACGATTTTGGACAATGGAATTCGCAGAATTCTCATGGATTGGTAGGCACAGTCCTAATGTGTGGCTCCAGGGGCCCCAGCCTGGAGGGTGTGTGGCCCAGGACTTTGAGGACAGAAGTCTGAAAACACAAACTCAGCTTAGGATGGGGACGTAGGTATGGCAGGACCGATCTACAAACCATGAGAAGAAATCTTCAGGATATGAAGAAAGTGCGAGTCTGAGGCGCTTGCTCAGGTTTTTGTCTCTGGATTTTGTATCAGCGATGGCACAATCTACAGACCTGAATCGAGATCTCGTGCATCTGAAGTCAGGGCGAGGATCAGACGATCGCTCAAGTTGGTGTTTCTGTCCCTGATGGCCCCTTCACAATGGGGGGCATCACGAGGCCATGGGGGTTTTCCCACGACGGGATTTGTGAGAAGCTCCAAACTGCAAAGTGTCTTCTGCAGGACAATTGATACCTGCTGTTTGGCTCCAGGCCAATGATTCTGAGCAGGGTTCTAAGGATGCATGGCTGGGTAGCCCACCTCGCATTCCAATTGTCTCCAGACACAAGACAGGTTAGATCTGCTGGATCTGGGGGAGCAACCGAGGAGGCTGAGTTGAAATGGACTCTCCTATGGATGGGTCCTAATGTGCTTTTGTGTCGATGGAGACCTTGAAATGAAGCGGTGGCACTGGGGCCCTGAAATGTTCTCCTAAACAGAGGCTTTGACACAGCTCCAACGTGCAAGTTTCCCATGTGTAGATGAGATGTTTTCTGATGGGTGAGTCAAGAAACAGCCATATGCTGGTTTTGAAATCCAGGCCTCTGAGGAGAGATGCCTGGAAACCAAAGCAATGGATATGATTAGTGCCTAGGGGCCTGTTCTTTCCTTTTTACCTCTGGGGACATCTGTCTATGGGTCTGAGTACAGGTAGGTGCTCAGATGGGCTCAGATTGCCCCTGTTTTACCTGGGAAGCCACCACTAATGAGATGGATCAGGGACTTTGGAGGTTTATCGTATTAGAAGGGATGTAGCCATTGGAATGGGCACACACAATTCCCTTGGAGAGGGCAAGTACAGTCCTCAGGTTTGGCTAGAGGGCCTGAGCCTATAGGTTGTGTAGGCCAGGGCTGTTTGGACAGTTGTCTGAAAACACAAACTTGGCTTATGTTTCAGGTCATAGGTATGGCAGGACTTATCTACAGACCATGAGGAGAACTTTTCGGGATTTGAGAAAAGGACGAGTGTGAGGCTCTTGCTCAAGTTTTTGTCTCTGGATATCGTGTCACTCATGGTCGTGAAATTTCTGGGTGACTTCATTGGAAATGGACGAGTCTTACTCCCTGGTGGTTTGGACCAGTCCAAAGCGTTTGGGGTCACTCTGTGGGATGGAAGAGGTCCGTTTTTTTTTTTTTTATTGATGTTGTTTTCTTTTTAACCTCAGGTGTCTCACCTAATGAGGGATTCCTGAGTAGAGCCCTTGGGGGGGGGGCGGACATTCAGAAATCTGGTTAAAAATTGGGGCCTAGGGACATATCAAGCCCATTATGACATCTGATGGTCCAGTCACTGAGAGGACTTACTAGAGGACAGGACTCATGCTGAGGGTCACAATGCGTGTTTATGCCCTTGTCGCACTCAAGATTGGGCGGGGCCTCAGGGTGAATGCTGGTTTCTCCTACACTGAACGTTGGACGACGTGCCAACCACAAGGTTTCTTACCATGGGTAAGGAGGTGTTCTGATTTCTGCATCACACTCACCCCTGGGCAGTGATTGGAGATAATGTCTCGGTTCTGAGGCCTGAAAACTGAGGTAGGGAAGAGATGATGACCTAAGGCCATGGCAGGGCTTATGTACTCAGTGTGCTCTGTTCTTTCCGGGTGTTGGTCAGGAGGTCCGGGCTCAGGTTGTGTCCGACAGTGCATTAGTGCCCAGGTTAGACTATATAATTTGTGTGAAGTCGTGTGCTGTGGAGGTTTATCATCATTGAAGGTGCCTGTGCAGCTCATGATGCAATAATTTTTTTCTAGGGGGCAGGCAGAGTGCTGCATTGTGGGTCCGGAATTGCCAAACTTGAGGGCTTCGGGGCCAGGAGTGTGAGGACGGAATTCTGAGAAGACAAGCTAGACTTGGGTTTCAGGGCGAGGGCACGGCAGGTTCCCCTGCAGATCTGAACCAATACTCATGCATCTGAAGTCAGGGCGAGGATCAGACGTTGGCTCAGGTTGGACATTCCGTGCATTGACGGCCGCTTCATGAAAGGAGCGGAATCTCGAGGCCATTGAGGTTTTCCCACTTTGGGAGTTTTGGGATGCCCCCTTCAAGGATTCCTTCTGCGGGACAATTGAGACCTGTTGGACAGCTCCAGGACATCCCATATGGAATGACTCCAGAGCACCGTTCAAGGATGGATGCATGGGAAGCCCGCCTCACATTCCAATTGTCTCCTAGCAACAAGACAGTTTAGATCTGATGGCTCTGCGGGAGCAACCGGGGTGGCTGAGATGAAATGGACTCTCCTGAGGATTGGTCCTAATGTTTTTTTGTGTCCATGAGGGCCTTGGAATGGGGCGGTGGCACCGGGACTCTGAAGTACTCTCCTATGCTTTGGACATGGCTCCCATGCACAGGTTTCCTTGTGGAGACGAGATGAGTTCTGATGGGTGCCTCAGCAAAACCCCTATGCTCGTATTGGAATCAGGCTTTTGAGGATACATGCCTGTAAACCAAGGCAATGGATCCTATTATGGCCTAGGGTCCTGTCTGGTTCAATCTTCTCCTCTGGGGACATCCATTTATGGTATGAGTGGAGGTCGATTATCAGCTGGTGTCAGACAGCCCTTGTTTGTTCCGGGCGACCTACACTATTGGGATGGCCTCAGGGACTTTGGAGGTTTCTCCTAATTTGTACGATTTTGGACAATGGAATGGGCAGAATTCCCATGGATTGTTAGGTACAGTCCTAATGTGTGGCTCCAGGGGCCCCAGCCTGGAGGGTGTGTGGCCCAGGACTTTGAGGACAGAAGTCTGAAAACACAAACTCAGCTTAGGTTTGGGGACGTAGGTATGGCAGGCCTGAGCTACAAACCTTGAGAAGAACTCTTCAGGATATGAAGAAAGTGCGAGTCTGAGGCGCTTGCTCAGGTTTTTGTCTCTGGATTTTGTATCAGCGACGGCACAATCTACAGACGTGAATCGAGATCTCTTGCATCTGAAGTCAGGGCGAGGATCAGACGATCGCTGAAGTTTGTGTTTCTGTCCCTGATGGCCCCTTCACGAAGGGGCGGCATCACGAGGCCATGGGGGTTTTCCCACGATGGGAGTTGTGAGAAGCTCCAAACTGCAAAGTGTCTTCTGAGGACATTTGAGTCCTTTTTTTTCCCTCCAGGCCAATGATTCTGAGCAGGGTTCTAAGGATGCATGGCTGGGTAGCCCACCTCGCATTCCTATTGTCTCCTAGGAACAAGACAGGTTATCTGCTGGATCGGGGGAGCAACCGAGGAGGCTGAGTTGAAATGGACTCTCCTTTGGATGGGTCCGAATGTGCTTTTGTGTCTATGGAGACCTTGGAATGAAGCGGGGGCACTGGGGTCCTGAAGGGTTCTTCTAAACAGAGGCTTTGACACAGCTCCAACGTGCAAGTTTCCCAAGGGTAGATGAGATGTTTTCTGATGGGTGACTCAAGAAAGAGCTATATGCTGGTTTTGAAATCCAGGCCTCTGAGGAGAGATGCCTGGAAACCAAAGCAATGGATATGATTAGTGCCTAGGGGCCTGTTCTTTCCTTTTTACCTCTGGGGACATCTGTCTATTGGTGTGAGTACAGGTAGGTGCTCAGATGGGCTCAGATTGCCCCTGTTTTACTTGGGAAGCCACCACTATTGAGATGGATCAGGGACTTTGGAGATTTATCCTATTAGAAGGGATGTGGCCATTGGAATGGGCACACACAATTCCGTTGGAGAGGGCAAGTACAGTCCTCAGGTTTGGCTCCAGTGGCCTGAGCCTGTAGGTTGTGTAGGCCAGGGCTGTTTGGACAGTTGTCTGAAACAACAAACTTGGCTTATGTTTCAGGTCATAGGTATGGCAGGACTTAAACTACAGACCATGAGGAGAACTTTTCGGGATTTGAGAAAAGGGCGAGTGTGAGGCTCTTGCTCAAGTTTTTGTCTCTGGATATCGTGTCACTCATGGTCGTGAAATTTCTGGGTGACTTCATGGGAAATGGACGAGTCTTACTCCCTGGTGGTTTGGACCAGTCCAAAGCGTTTGGGGTCACTCTGTGGGATGGAAGAAGTCCGTTTTTTTTTTTTTGATGTTGTTTTCTTTTTAACCTCAGGTGTCTCACCTAATGACGGATTCCTGAGTAGAGCCCTGGGGGGGGGTGACTGGACATTCAGAAATCTGGTTAAAAATTGGCGCCTAGGGACATATCAAGCCCATTATGACATCTAATGGTCCAGTCACTGAGAGGACTTACTAGAGGACAGGACTCATGCTGAGGCTTACAATGCGTGTTTAAGCCCTTGTCCCACTCAAGAATGGGCGGGGCCTCAGGGTGAATGCTGGTTTCTCCTACACTGAACATTGGACGACGTGCCAACCACAAGGTTTCTTACCGTGTGTAAGGAGGTGTTCTGATTTCTGCATCACACTCACCCCTGGACAGTTATTGGAGATAATGTCTCGGTTCTGAGGCCTGAAAACTGAGGTAGGGAAGAGATGATGACCTAAGGCCATGGCGGGTCTTATGTGCTCAGTGTGCGGTCTGCTTTCCGGGTGTTGGTCGGGAGGTCCGGGCTTAGGTTGTGTCCGACAGTGCATTAAGGCCCAGGTTAGAATATATACTTAGGGTAAAGTCCAGTGCTGTGGAGGTTTATCCTCATTGAAGGTGCCTGGGCAGCTCATGAGGCAATAATTTTTTTCTAGAGGGCAGGCAGAGTGCTGCATTGTGGGTCCGGATTGCCAAACATGAGGGCTTCGGGGCCAGGAGTGTGAGGACGGAAGTCTGAAAAGACAAGCTAGACTTGGGATTCAGGGCGAGGGCACGGCAGGTACCCCTGCAGATCTGAACCAATACTCATGCATCTGAATCAGGGGGAGGATCAGACGTTGGCTCAGGTTGGAGTTTCTGTGCATGATGGCCGTTTCATGAAAGGAGTGGAATTTCGAGGCCATTGAGGTTTTCCCACGTTGGGAGTTTTGGGATGCCCCCTTCAAGGATTCCTTCTGCGAGACAATTGAGACCTGTTGGACAGCTCCAGGACATCCCATATGGAATGACTCCAGAGCACCGTTTGAGGATGGATGCCTGGAAGCCAGCTTCGCATTCCAATTGTCTCCTAGGAACAAGACAGTTTAGATCTGATGGCTCTGCGGGAGCAACCGGGGTGGCTGAGTTGAAATGGACTTTCCTGAGGATGGGTCCTAATGTGTTTTTGTGTCCATGAGGGCCTTGGAATGGGGCGGTGGCACCGGGACCCTGAAGTACTCTTCTATGCTTTGGACATGGCTCCCATGCACAGGATTCCATGTGGAGACGAGATGAGTTCTGCTGAGTGCCTCAGCAAAACCCCTATGCTCGTATTGGAATCAGGCTTTTGAGGAGACATGCCTGTAAACCAAGGCAATGGATCCTATTATGGCCTAGGGTCCTGTCTGGTTCAATCTTCTCCTCTGGGGACATCCATTTATGGTATGAGTGGAGGTAGATTATCAGCTGGTGTCAGACAGCCCTTGTTTGTTCCGGGCGACCTACACTATTGGGATGGCCTCAGGGACTTTGGAGGTTTCTCCTAATTTGTACGATTTTGGACAATGGAATGGGCAGAATTCTCATGGATTGGTAGTCACAGTCGTAATGTGTGGCTCCAGGGGCCGCAGCCTGGAGGGTGTGCGGCCCTGGACTTTGAGGACAGAATTCTCAAAACACAAACTCAGCTTAGGTATGGGGACGTAGGTATGGCAGGACCGATCTACAAACCATGAGAAGAAATCTTCAGGATATGAAGAAAGTGTGAGTCTGAGGCGCTGGCTCAGGTTTTTGTCTCTGGATTTTGTATCAGCGATGGCACAATCTACAGACCTGAATCGAGATCTCGTGCATCTGAAGTCAGGGCGATGATCAGACGATCGCTCAAGTTGGTGTTTCTGTCCCTGATGGCTTCTTCACAAAGGGGGGGCATCACGAGGCCATGGGGGTTTTCCCACGATGGGATTTGTGAGAAGCTCCAAACTGCAAAGTGTCTTCTGCAGGACAATTGATACCTGCTGTTTGGCTTCAGGCCAATGATTCTGAGCAGGGTTCTAAGGATGCATGGCTGGGTAGCCCACCTCGCATTCCAATTGTCTCCTAGACACAAGACAGGTTAGATCTGCTGGATCTGGGGGAGCAACCGCGGAGGCTGAGTTGAAATGGACTCTTCTATGGATGGGTCCTAATGTGCTTTTGTGTCGATGGAGACCTTGGAATGAAGCGGTGGCACTGGGGCCCTGAAATGTTCTCCTAAACAGATGCTTTGACACAGCTCCAACGTGCAAGTTTCCCATGTGTAGATGAGATGTTTTCTGATGGGTGAGTCAAGAAACAGCCATATGCTGGTTTTGAAATCCAGGCCTCTGAGGAGAGATGCCTGGAAACCAAAGCAATGGATATGATTAGTGCCTAGGGGCCTGTTCTTTCCTTTTTACCTCTGGGGACATCTGTCTATGGGTCTGAGTACAGGTAGGTGCTCAGATGGGCTCAGATTGCCCCCTGTTTTACCTGGGAAGCCACCACTAATGAGATGGATCAGGGAATTTGGAGGTTTATCGTATTAGAAGGGATGTGGCCATTGGAATGGGCACACACAATTCCCTTGGAGAGGGCAAGTACAGTCCTCAGGTTTGGCTCCAGGGGCCTGAGCCTATAGGTTGTGTAGGCCAGGGCTGTTTGGACAGTTGTCTGAAAACACAAACTTGGCTTATGTTTCAGGTCATAGGTATGGCAGGACTTATCTACAGACCATGAGGAGAACTTTTCGGGATTTGAGAAAAGGACGAGTGTGAGGCTCTTGCTCAAGTTTTTGTCTCTGGATATCGTGTCACTCATGGTCGTGAAATTTCTGGGTGACTTCATTGGAAATGGACGAGTCTTACTCCCTGGTGGTTTGGACCAGTCCAAAGCGTTTGGGTCACTCTGTGGGATGGAAGAGGTCCGTTTTTTTTTTTTTTTTTTTGATGTTGTTTTCTTTTTAACCTCAGGTGTCTCACCTAATGAGGATTCCTGAGTAGAGCCCTTGGGGGTGGTGACTGGACATTCAGAAATCTGGTTAAAAATTGGGGCCTAGGGACATATCAAGCCCATTATGACATCTGATGGTCCAGTCACTGAGAGGACTTACTAGAGGACAGGACTCATGCTGAGGGTCACAATGCGTGTTTATGCCCTTGTCGCACTCAAGATTGGGCGGGGCCTCAGGGTGAATGCTGGTTTCTCCTACACTGAACGTTGGACGACGTGCCAACCACAAGGTTTCTTACCATGGGTAAGGAGGAGTTCTGATTTCTGCATCACACTCACCCCTGGGCAGTGATTGGAGATAATGTCTCGGTTCTGAGGCCTGAAAACTGAGGTAGGGAAGAGATGATGACCTAAGGCCATGGCAGGGCTTATGTACTCAGTGTGCTCTGTTCTTTCCGGGTGTTGGTCAGGAGGTCCGGGCTCAGGTTGTGTCCGACAGTGCATTAGTGCCCAGGTTAGACTATATAATTTGTGTGAAGTCGTGTGCTGTGGAGGTTTATCATCATTGAAGGTGCCTGTGCAGCTCATGATGCAATAATTTTTTTCTAGGGGGCAGGCAGAGTGCTGCATTGTGGGTCCGGAATTGCCAAACTTGAGGGCTTCGGGGCCAGGAGTGTGAGGACGGAATTCTGAGAAGACAAGCTAGACTTGGGTTTCAGGGCGAGGGCACGGCAGGTTCACCCTGCAGATCTGAACCAATACTCATGCATCTGAAGTCAGGGCGAGGATCAGACGTTGGCTCAGGTTGGACATTCCGTGCATTGACGGCCGCTTCATGAAAGGAGCGGAATCTCGAGGCCATTGAGGTTTTCCCACTTTGGGAGTTTTGGGATGCCCCCTTCAAGGATTCCTTCTGCGGGACAATTGAGACCTGTTGGACAGCTCCAGGACATCCCATATGGAATGACTCCAGAGCACCGTTCAAGGATGGATGCATGGGAAGCCCGCCTCACATTCCAATTGTCTCCTAGCAACAAGACAGTTTAGATCTGATGGCTCTGCGGGAGCAACCGGGGTGGCTGAGATGAAATGGACTCTCCTGAGGATTGGTCCTAATGTTTTTTTGTGTCCATGAGGGCCTTGGAATGGGGCGGTGGCACCGGGACTCTGAAGTACTCTCCTATGCTTTGGACATGGCTCCCATGCACAGGTTTCCTTGTGGAGACGAGATGAGTTCTGATGGGTGCCTCAGCAAAACCCCTATGCTCGTATTGGAATCAGGCTTTTGAGGATACATGCCTGTAAACCAAGGCAATGGATCCTATTATGGCCTAGGGTCCTGTCTGGTTCAATCTTCTCCTCTGGGGACATCCATGTATGGTATGAGTGGAGGTAGATTATCAGCTGGTGTCAGACAGCCCTTGTTTGTTCCGAGCGACCTACACTATTTGGATGGTCTCAGGGACTTTGGAGTTTTCTCATAATTTGTACGATTTTGGACAATGGAATGGGCAGATTCCCATGGATTGGTAGGCACAGTCCTAATGTGTGGCTCCAGGGGCCCCAGCCTGGAGGGTGTGTGGCCCAGGACTTTGAGGACAGAAGTCTGAAAACACAAACTCAGCTTAGGTTTGGGGACGTAGGTATGGCAGGCCCGATCTACAAACCATGAGAAGAACTCTTCAGGATATGAAGAAAGTGCGTGTCTGAGGCGCTTGCTCAGGTTTTTGTCTCTGGATTTTGTATCAGCGATGGCACAATCTACAGTCCTGAATCGAGATCTCGTGCATCTGATCAGGGCGAGGATCAGTCGATCGCTCAAGTTGGTGTTTCTGTCCCTGATGGCCCCTTCACGAAGGGGGGGCATCACGAGGCCATTGGGGTTTTCCCACTATGGGATTTGTGAGAAGCTCCAAACTGCAAAGTGTCTTCTGCAGGACAATTGAAACCTGTTGTTTGGCTCCAGGCCAATGATTCTGAGCGGGGTTTTAAGGATGCATGGCTGGGTAGCCCACCTCGCATTCCAATTGTCTCCTAGACACAAAAAGGTTAGATCTGCTGGGTCTGGGGGAGCAACCGAGGAGGCTGAGTTGAAATGGACTCTCCTATGGATGTGTTCTAATGTGCTTTTGTGTCTATGGAGACCTTGGAATGAACTGGTGGCACTGGGGCCCTGAAGGGTTCTCCTAAACAGATGCTTTGACACAGCTCCAACGTGCAAGTTTCCCATGTGTAAATGAGATGTTTTCTGAGGGGTTAGTCAAGAAACAGTCATATGCTGGTATTGAAATCCAGGCCTCTGTGGAGAGATGCCTGGAAACCAAAGCAATGGATATGATTAGTGCCTAGGGGCCTGTTCTTTCCTTTTTACCTCTGGGGACATCTGTCTATGGGTCTGAGTACAGGTAGGTGCTCAGATGGGGTCACATTGCCCCTGTTTGACCTGGGAAGCCACCACTAATGAGATGAATCAAGGACTTTGGAGGTTTATCCTATTAGAAGGGATGTGGCCATTGGAATGGGCACACACAGTTCCCTTGGAGAGGGCAAGTACAGTCCTCAGGTTTGGCTCCAGGGGCCTGAGCCTGTAGGTTGTGTAGGCCAGGGCTGTTTGGACAGTTGTCTAAAAGCACAAACTTGGCTTATGTTTCAGGTCATAGGTATGGCAGGACTTATCTACAGACCATGAGGAGAACTTTTCGGGATTTGAGAAAAGGGCGAGTGTGAGGCTCTTGCTCAAGTTTTTGTCTCTGGATATCGTGTCACTCATGGTCGTGAAATTTCTGGGTGACTTCATTGGAAATGGACGAGTCTTACTCCCTGGTGGTTTGGACAAGTCCAAAGCATATGGGGTCACTCTGTGGGATGGGATGGATGAAGTCCGTTTTTTTTTTTTTATGTTGTTTTCTTTTTAACCTCAGGTGTCCCACCAAATGAGGGATTCCAGAGTAGAGCCCTGGGGGGGGGGTGACTGGACAATCAGAAATCTGGTTAAAAATTGGGGCTTATGGACATATCAAGCCCATTATGACATCTGATGGTCCAGTCACTGAGAGGACTTACTAGAGGACAGGACTCATGCTGAGGGTCACAATGCGTGTTTATGCCCTTGTCGCACTCAAGAATGGGCGGGGCCTCAGGGTGAATGCTGGTTTCTCCTACACTGAACGTTGGACAACATGCCAACCACAAGGTTTCTTACAATGGGTAAGGAGGTGTTCTGATTTCTGCATCACACTCACCTCTGGGCAGTGATTGAAAATAATGTCTCGGTTCTGAGGCCTGAAAACTGAGGTAAGGAAGAGATGATGACCTAAGGCCATGGCGGGTCTTATGTGCTCAGTGTGCGGTCTGGTCAGGAGGTCCGGGCTCAGGTTGTGTCCGACAGTGCATTATTGCCCAGGTTAGACTATATAATTTGGGTAAAGTCGAGTGCTGTGGAGGTATATCCTCATTGAAGGTGCCTGGCCAGCTCTTGAGGCAATTATTTTTTCCTAGAGGGCAGGAAGAGTGCTGCATTGTGGGTCCGGAATTGCCAAACTTTTGGGCCTATATCAACGATGGCCGTGGAATGTGGGGAGGTTTCATGGGCCATGCACGAATCTTCCTCTCTGTGGATTTGGCCCGGTCCAAATTATTTTTCGTCTATCTGTGGGTTGGGAGGTCTCCGTTCAGGTTTATTACCTCAGGTGTCCGAACAAAAGTGGAATTCCAAAGCAGAGCCCTGGGGAAGAGTGAAGGGACAACTCAAACTATGGTTAAAAATTGGGGCCTAGCGGCATGGCAGGCCCAATAAGCTGTCTCTTCATCCAGCCACTGAGAGGCCTTACTTGAGGATTGGGCTCAGGCTGAGGGTCAAATGTGTGTTTGTGACAATTGTGGCCCTCGAGCATGGGCGGGGCCTCATGGGACACCCTGGTTACAACTACACTGGACCTTGGACAACATGCCAATCACAAGGTCTCTTGCCATGCGAAAGTGTTCTGATTTCTGCATCATTTTCAATCTTGAGCAGTGTTTGGAGATAAGGTCTAGGTTCTGAAGCCTGAAAAATCGCATTTGGGAAGAGATGACGATCTAATGCGATGGCGCATCTGATATGCTCAGTGTGCGGTCAGTTGCCTGGGTGTTGGTCAGGAGGTTCTGGCTCAGGTTGTGTCAGACAGTGCACTAGTGCCCAAGTTAGACTATATAATTTGGGTACAGTCGAGTGCCCTGTAGGTTTATCCTCATTTGAGGTGCCTGGGCACCTCATTAGGCAAGATATTTTTTCTAGAGGGCAGGCAGAGTGCTGCGTTGTGGGTCCGGAATTGCCAAAATGGAGGACTTCTGGGCCAAGAGTTTGAGGACAGAAGTCTGAGAAAACAAGCTAGACTTGGGCTTCAGGCCTAGGGCACGGTAGTTACCCCCTGCAGATCGGAAAAAATATCTCAAGCATCTGAAGTCACGGCGAGGATCAGACGTTGGCTCAGGTTGTAGTTTCTGTGCATGACTGCCCCTTCATGAAAGGAGCGGAATCTCAAGGCCATGGAGCTTTTCCCACGTTGGGAGTTGTGTGATGCCCCCTTCAAGGATTCCTTCTGCAGTAAAATCAAGACCTGTTAGGCAGCCCCAGGACATCCCATATGGAATGCCTCCAGAGCACCGTTTGAGGATGGATGCCTGGGAAGCCCGCCTCGCATTCCAATTGTCTCCTAGCAACAATACAGTTGATATCGGATGGCTCTGCAAGAGCTAACGGGGTGGCTGAGTTGAAATGGACTTTCCTGAGGATGGGGCCTAATGTGTGTTTGTGTCCATGAGGGCCTTGGAATGGTGCGGTGGCACCGGGACCCTGAAGTATTCTCCTAAGCTTTTGACAAGGCTCCCATGCACAAGTTTCCTTGTGGAGAGGAGATTTGTTCTGATGGGTGCCTCAGGAAAACCCTTATGCTGGTCTTGGAATCCAGGCTCTTGAGGAGACATGCCTGTAAACCAAAGCAATGGATCCGACTATTGCCTAGGATCCTGTCTGGTTCAATCTTATTCTCTGGGGATATCCGTCTATGGAATGAGTGGAGGTAGATGCTCACCTGGTGTCAGACCACCTTGTTTGTCCCAGGAGACCTAAACTATTGGTTTTGCCTCGGGGACTTTGGAGAGTTCTCCAAATTTGTAAGATTTTGGAAAATGATATGGTCAGAATTCCTATTGATTGGGTAGGCACAGTCCGAATGTGTGGCTCCAGGGGCCCCAGCCTGGAGGCTGTGTGGCCCAGGACTTTGAGGACAGAAGTCTGAAAACACAAACTCACATTATGTTTGGGGACGTAGGTATGGCAGGCCCAATCTACACACCATGAGCAGAACTCTTCAGGATATGAAGAAAGAGCGAGTCTGAGGCACTTGCTCAGGCTTTTTTCTCTGGATTTTATATCAACGATGGCCGTGGAATGTGGGGAGGCATCATGGGCCATGGACGAATCTTCCTTTCTGTGCATTGTGGCGGTCCCAATTTTTTTCGTCAATCTGTGGGATGGGAGGTCTCCTTTCAGGTTTATTACCTCAGGTGTCCGAACAAAAGAGGAATTCCAAAGCAGAGCCCTGGGGAAGAGTGAAGGGACAACCCAAACTATTGTTAAAAACTGGGACCTAGGGGCTTGGCAGGCCCAATAAGCTGTCTCTTCATCCAGTCACTGAGCGGCCTTACTTGAGACTGGGCTCAGGCTGAGGGTCAAATGTGTGTTTGTGACAATAGTGGCCCGCGAGCATGGGTGGGGCCTCATGGGCCAAACTGGTTTCAACTACACTGGACCTTGGACAACATGCCAATCACAAGGTCTCTTGCCATGGGGAAGGTGTTCTGATTTCTGCACCCTTTTCAATCGTGAGCAGTGATTGGACATAAGGTATAAGTTCTGAAGCCTGAAAAATCGCAGTTGGGAAGAGATGACGACCTAAAGCGATGGCGCGTCTGATATGCTCAGTGTGCGGTCAGCTGCCTGGGTGTTGGTCAGGGGGTTCTGGCTGAGGTTGTGTCAGACAGTGCACTAGTGCCCAAGTTAGACTATATAATTTGGGTACAGTCGAGTTCCCTGTAGGTTTATCCTCATTTGAGGTGCCTGGGCACCTCATTAGGCAAGATATTTTTTCTAGAGGGCAGGCAGAGTGCTGCCTTGTGGGTCCGGAATTGCCAAAATGGAGGACTTCCGGGCCAGGAGTTTGAGGACAGAAGTCTGAGAACACAAGATAGACATGGGCTTCAGGCCGAGGGCACGGTAGGTACCCCCTGCAGATTGGAAACAATATCTCAAGCATCTGAAGTCACGGCGAGGATCAGACGTTGGCTCAGGTTGCAGTTTCTGTGCATGACCGCCCCTTCATGAACGGAGCGGAATCTCAAGGCCATGGAGGTTTTCCGACGTGGGAGTGGTGGGATGCCCCCTTCAATGATTCCTTCTGTGTGACAATTGAGACATGTTGGGCAGCCCAGGACATCCCATATGGAATGACCAGAGCACCCTTGGAGAATGGATGCCAGGGAAGCCCGCCTCACAATCCAATTGTCTACTAGCCACAATACAGTAGAGATCGGATCCCTCTGCGAGAGCAACCGGGGTGGATGAGTTGAAATGGACTTTCCTGAGGATGGGCACTAATGTGTGTTTGTGTCCATGAGGGCCTTGAAATGGGGCGGTGGCACTGGGACCCTGAAGTATTCTCCTAAGCTTTTGACATAGCTCCCATGCACAAGTATCCTTGTGGAGAGGAGATTTGTTCTGATGGGTGCCTCAGGAAACCCATTATGCTGGTATTGGAATCCAGACTTTTGAAGAGACATGCCTGTAAACCAATGCAATGTATTCGATTATGGCCTAGGGTCCTGTCTTGTTCATTCTTCTTGTCTGGGGATATTCATCTATGGAATGAGTGGAGGTAGATGCTCACCTGGTGTCTTACCGCCCTTGTTTGTCCCCGGAGACCTACACTATTGGTTTGGCCTCAGGGACTTTGGAGAGTTCTCCTAATTTGTACGATTTTGGACAATGGAATGGGCAGAATTCCCATGGATTGGGTAGGCACAGTCCTAATGTGTGGCTTCAGAGGCCCCAGCATGAGGGAGTGTGGCCCAGGACTTTGAGGACAGAAGTCTGAAAACACAAACTCAGCTTAGGTTTGGGGATGTAGGTATGACAGGCCCAATCTACAAATCATGAGAAGAACTCTTCAGGATATGAAGAAAGAGCGAGTCTGAGGCACTTGCTCAGGCTTTTGCATTTGGATTTTATATCAACGATGGCCGTGGAATGGGGGAGGACTCATGGGCCATGGACGAATCTTCCTCTCTGTGGATTTGGCCCGATCCCAATTGTTTTTCGTCAATCTGTGGGATGGGATTTCTCCTTTCAGGTTTATTACCTCAGGTGTCTGAACAAAAGAGGAATTCCAAAGCAGAGCCCTGGGGAAGAGTGAAGGGAAAACCCAAACTATGGTTAAAAATTGGGGCCTAGGGGCATGGCAGGCACAATAAGCTGTCTCTTCATCCAGCCACTGAGAGGCCTTACTTGAAGCCTGGGCTCAGGCTGAGGGTCACAGTGTGTGTTTGTGACCAACGTGGCACGCGAGCATGGGCGGGGCCTCATGGGCCACACTGGTTTCAACTACACTGGACCTTGGACAACATGCCAATCACAAGGTCTCTTGCCATGGGGAAGGTGTTTTGATTTCTGCATCATTTTCAACCCTGGGCAGTGGTTGGAGATAAGGTCTAGGTTCTGAAGCCTGAAAAATCGCAGTTGGGAAGAGATGACAATCTAAGGCGATGGCGCATCTGATATGCTCAGTGTGCGGTCAACTGCCTGGGTGTTGGTCAGGAGGTTCTGGCTCAGGTTGTGTCATACAGTGCACTAGTGCCCAAGTTAGACTATATAATTTGGGTACAGTCGAGTGCCCTGTAGGTTTATCCTCATTTGAGGTGCCTGGGCACATCATTAGGCAAGATATTTTTTCTAGAGGGCAGGCAGAGTGCTGCATTGTGGGTCCGGAATTGCCAAACTTGAGGGCTTCTGGGACAGGAGTGTGAGGACAGAAGTTTGAGAACACGAGCTAGACTTGAGTTTCAGGCCGAGGGCACGGTAGGTACCCCCTGCAGATCGGAAACAATATCTCAAGCATCTGAAGTCATGGCGAGGATCAGACGTTGGCTCAGGTTGCAGTTTCTGTGCATGACAGCCCCATCATGAACGGAGCGGAATCTCGAAGCCATGGAGGTTTTCCGACGTGGGAGTGGTGGAATGCCCCCTTCAATGATTCCTTCTGTGTGACAATTAAGACCTTTTCGGCAGCCCAGGACATCCCATATGGAATGACTCCAGAGCACCCTTGGAGGATGGATGTCAGGGAAGCCCGCCTCACAATCCAATTGTCTAATAGCCACAATACAGTTGAGATCGAATCCCTCTGTGGGAGCAACCGGGGTGGCTGAGTTGAAATGGACTTTCCTGAGGATGGGCCCTAATGTGTGTTTGTGTCCATGAGGGCCTTGAAATGGAGCGGTGGCACTGGGACCCTGAAGTATTCTCCTAAGCTTTTGACATAGCTCCCATGCACAAGTTTCCTTGTGGAGAGGAGATTTGTTCTGATGGGTGCCTCAGGAAACCCATTATGCTGGTATTGGAATCCAGACTTTTGAAGAGACATGCCTGTAAACCAATGCAATGTATTCGATTATGGCCTAGGGTCCTGTCTTGTTCATTCTTCTTGTCTGGGGATATTCATCTATGGAATGAGTGGAGGTAGATGCTCACCTGGTGTCTTACCGCCCTTGTTTGTCCCCGGAGACCTACACTATTGGTTTGGCCTCAGGGACTTTGGAGAGTTCTCCTAATTTGTACGATTTTGGACAATGGAATGGGCAGAATTCCCATGGATTGGGTAGGCACAGTCCTAATGTGTGGCTTCAGAGGCCCCAGCATGAGGGTGTGTGGCCCAGGACTTTGAGGACAGAAGTCTGAAAACACAAACTCAGCTTAGGTTTGGGGATGTAGGTATGGCAGGCCCAATCTACAAATCATGAGAAGAAATCTTCAGGATATGAAGAAAGAGCGATTCTGAGGCACTTGCTCAGGCTTTTGCATTTGGATTTTATATCAACGATGGCCGTGGAATGGGGGAGGACTCATGGGCCATGGACGAATCTTCCTCTCTGTGGATTTGGCCCGATCCCAATTGTTTTTCGTCAATCTGTGGGAAGGGATTTCTCCTTTCAGGTTTATTACCTCAGGTGTCTGAACAAAAGAGGAATTCCAAAGCAGAGCCCTGGGGAAGAGTGAAGGGAAAACCCAAACTATGGTTAAAAATTGGGGGCTAGGGGCATGGCAGGCACAATAAGCTGTCTCTTCATCCAGCCACTGAGAGGCCTTACTTGAGGCCTGGGCTCAGGCTGAGGGTCACAGTGTGTGTTTGTGACCAACGTGGCACGCGAGCATGGGCGGGGCCTCATGGGCCACACTGGTTTCAACTACACTGGACCTTGGACAACATGCCAATCACAAGGTCTCTTGCCATGGGGAAGGTGTTTTGATTTCTGCATCATTTTCAACCCTGGGCAGTGGTTGGAGATAAGGTCTAGGTTCTGAAGCCTGAAAAATCGCAGTTGGGAAGAGATGACAATCTAAGGCGATGGCGCATCTGATATGCTCAGTGTGCGGTCAACTGCCTGGGTGTTGGTCAGGAGGTTCTGGCTCAGGTTGTGTCATACAGTGCACTAGTGCCCAAGTTAGACTATATAATTTGGGTACAGTCGAGTGCCCTGTAGGTTTATCCTCATTTGAGGTGCCTGGGCACCTCATTAGGCAAGATATTTTTTCTAGAGGGCAGGCAGAGTGCTGCATTGTGGGTCCGGGATTGCCAAACTTGAGGGCTTCTGGGACAGGAGTGTGAGGACAGAAGTTTGAGAACACGAGCTAGACTTTAGTTTCAGGCCGAGGGCACGGCTGGTACCCCCTGCAGTCGCAACCAAAATCTCAAGCATCTGAAGTCACGGCGAGGAACAGTCGTTGGCTCAGGTTGGAGTTTCTGTGCATGACTGCGCCTTCATGAAAGGAGCGGAATCTCAAGGCCATGGAGGTTTCCGACGTTGGGAGTGGTGGGATGCCCCCTTCAATGATTCCTTCTGTGTGACAATTAAGACCTGCTGGGCAGCTCCAGGACATCCCATATGGAATGACTCCAGAGCACCGTTGGAGGATGGATGCCAGGCAAGCCCGCCTCACAATCCAATTGTCTACTAGCCACAATACAGTTGAGATCGGATCCCTCTGCGGGAGCAACCGGGGTGGATGAGTTGAAATGGACTTTCCTGAGGATGGGCCCTAATGTGTGTTTGTGTCCATGAGGACCTTGGAATGAGGCGGTGGCACTGGGACCCTGAAGTATTCTCCTAAGCTTTTGACATAGCTCCCATGCACAAGTTTCCTTGTGGAGAGGAGATTTGTTCTGATGTGTGCCTCAGGAAACCCATTATGCTGGAATTGGAATCCAGACTTTTGAAGAGACATGCCTGTAAAACAAAGCAATGTATTCGATTATGGCCTAGGGTCCTGTCTTGTTCATTCTCCTTCTCTGGGGATATTCATCTATGGAATGATTGGAGGTAGATGCTCACCTGGTGTCAGACCACCCTTGTTTGTCCCTGGAGACCTACACTATTGGGATTCCTCGGGGAATTTGGAGAGTTCTCCCAATTTGTAAGATTTTGGACAATGGAATGGGCAGAATACCCATGGATTGGGTAGGCACAGTCCGAATGTGTGGCTCCAGGGGCCCCAGCCTGGAGGCTGTGTGGCCCAGGACTTTGAGGACAGAAGTCTGAAAACACAAACTCACCTTATGTTTGGGGACGTAGGTATGGCAGGCCCAATCTACAAACCATGAGAAGAACTCTTCAGGATATGAAGAAAGAGCGAGTCTGAGGCACTTGCTCAGGCTTTTGTCTCTGGATTTTATATCAACGATGGCCGTGGAATGTGGGGAGGCATCATGGGCCATGGACGAATCTTCCTTTCTGTGGATTGGGGCGGTCCCAATTTTTTTCGTCAATCTGTGGGATGGGAGGTCTCCTTTCAGGTTTATTACCTCAGGTGTCCGAACAAAAGAGGAATTCCAAAGCAGAGCCCTGGGGAAGAGTGAATGGAAAACCCAAACTATGGTTAAAAATTGCGGCATAGGGGCTTGGCAGGCCCAATAAGCTGTCTCTTCATCCAGCCACTGAGCGGCCTTACTTGAGACTGGGCTCAGGCTGAGGGTCAAATGTGTGTTTGTGACAATTGTGGCCCGCGAACATGGGTGGGGCCTCATGGGCCAAACTGGTTTCAACTACACTGGACCTTGGACAACATGCCAATCACAAGGTCTCTTGCCATGGGGAAGGTGTTCTGATTTCTGCATCATTTTCAAACGTGAGCAGTGATTGGACATAAGGTACAGGTTCTGAAGCCTGAAAAATCGCAGTTGGGAAGAGATGACCACCTAAGGCGATGGTGCGTCTGATATGCTCAGTGTACGGTCAGCTGCCTGGGTGTTGGTCAGGGGGTTCTGGCTGAGGTTGTGTCAGACAGTGCACTAGTGCCCAAGTTAGACTATATAATTTGGGTACAGTCGAGTTCCCTGTAGGTTTACCCTCATTTGAGGTGCCTGGGCACCTCATTAGGCAAGATATTTTTTCTAGAGGGCAGGCAGAGTGCTGCCTTGTGGGTCCGGAATTGCCAAAATGGAGGACTTCCGGGCCAGGAGTTTGAGGACAGAAGTCTGAGAACTCAAGATAGACTTGGGCTTCAGGCCGAGGGCACGGTAGGTACCCCCTGCAGATCGGAAACCATATCTCAAGCATCTGAAGTCACGGCGAGGATCAGACGTTGGCTCAGGTTGTAGTTTCTGTGCATGACTGCCCCTTCATGAAAGGAGCGGAATCTCGAAGCCATGGAGCTTTTCCCACGTTGGGAGTTGTGTGATGCCCCCTTCAAGGATTCCTTCTGCGGGACAATTGAGACCAGTTGGGCAGCTCCAGGACATCCCATATGGAATGACTCCAGAGCACCCTTGGAGGATGGATGTCAGGGAAGCCCGCCTTGCAATCCAATTGTCTACTAGCCACAATACAGTTGAGATCGGATCCCTCTGCGGGAGCAACCGGGGTGGCTGAGTTGAAATGGACTTTCCTGAGGATGGGCCCTAATGTGTGTTTGTGTCCATGAGGGCCTTGAAATGGGGCGGTGGCACTGGGACCCTGAAGTATTCTCCTAAGCTTTTGACATAGCTCCCATGCACAAGTTTCCTTGTGGAGAGGAGATTTGTTCTGATGGGTGCCTCAGGAAACCCATTATGCTGGTATTGGAATCCAGACTTTTGAAGAGACATGCCTGTAAACCAATGCAATGTATTCGATTATGGCCTAGGGTCCTGTCTTGTTCATTCTTCTTGTCTGGGGATATTCATCTATGGAATGAGTGGAGGTAGATGCTCACCTGGTGTCTTACCGCCCTTGTTTGTCCCCGGAGACCTACACTATTGGTTTGGCCTCAGGGACTTTGGAGAGTTCTCCTAATTTGTACGATTTTGGACAATGGAATGGGCAGAATTCCCATGGATTGGGTAGGCACAGTCCTAATGTGTGGCTTCAGAGGCCCCAGCATGAGGGTGTGTGGCCCAGGACTTTGAGGACAGAAGTCTGAAAACACAAACTCAGCTTAGGTTTGGGGATGTAGGTATGGCAGGCCCAATCTACAAATCATGAGAAGAAATCTTCAGGATATGAAGAAAGAGCGATTCTGAGGCACTTGCTCAGGCTTTTGCATTTGGATTTTATATCAACGATGGCCGTGGAATGGGGGAGGACTCATGGGCCATGGACGAATCTTCCTCTCTGTGGATTTGGCCCGATCCCAATTGTTTTTCGTCAATCTGTGGGATGGGATTTCTCCTTTCAGGTTTATTACCTCAGGTGTCTGAACAAAAGAGGAATTCCAAAGCAGAGCCCTGGGGAAGAGTGAAGGGAAAACCCAAACTATGGTTAAAAATTGGGGCCTAGGGGCATGGCAGGCACAATAAGCTGTCTCTTCATCCAGCCACTGAGAGGCCTTACTTGAGGCCTGGGCTCAGGCTGAGGGTCACAGTGTGTGTTTGTGACCAACGTGGCACGCGAGCATGGGCGGGGCCTCATGGGCCACACTGGTTTCAACTACACTGGACCTTGGACAACATGCCAATCACAAGGTCTCTTGCCATGGGGAAGGTGTTTTGATTTCTGCATCATTTTCAACCCTGGGCAGTGGTTGGAGATAAGGTCTAGGTTCTGAAGCCTGAAAAATCGCAGTTGGGAAGAGATGACAATCTAAGGCGATGGCGCATCTGATATGCTCAGTGTGCGGTCAACTGCCTGGGTGTTGGTCAGGAGGTTCTGGCTCAGGTTGTGTCATACAGTGCACTAGTGCCCAAGTTAGACTATATAATTTGGGTACAGTCGAGTGCCCTGTAGGTTTATCCTCATTTGAGGTGCCTGGGCACCTCATTAGGCAAGATATTTTTTCTAGAGGGCAGGCAGAGTGCTGCATTGTGGGTCCGGGATTGCCAAACTTGAGGGCTTCTGGGACAGGAGTGTGAGGACAGAAGTTTGAGAACACGAGCTAGACTTTAGTTTCAGGCCGAGGGCACGGCTGGTACCCCCTGCAGTCGCAACCAAAATCTCAAGCATCTGAAGTCACGGCGAGGAACAGTCGTTGGCTCAGGTTGGAGTTTCTGTGCATGACTGCGCCTTCATGAAAGGAGCGGAATCTCAAGGCCATGGAGGTTTCCGACGTTGGGAGTGGTGTGATGCCCCCTTCAATGATTCCTTCTGTGTGACAATTAAGACCTGCTGGGCAGCTCCAGGACATCCCATATGGAATGACTCCAGAGCACCGTTGGAGGATGGATGCCAGGCAAGCCCGCCTCACAATCCAATTGTCTACTAGCCACAATACAGTTGAGATCGGATCCCTCTGCGGGAGCAACCGGGGTGGATGAGTTGAAATGGACTTTCCTGAGGATGGGCCCTAATGTGTGTTTGTGTCCATGAGGACCTTGGAATGGGGCGGTGGCCCCGGGACCCTGAAGTATTCTCCTAAGCTTTTGACATAGATCCCATGCACAAGTTTCCTTGTGGAGAGGAGATTTGTTCTGATGTGTGCCTCAGGAAACCCATTATGCTGGAATTGGAATCCAGACTTTTGAAGAGACATGCCTGTAAAACAAAGCAATGTATTCGATTATGGCCTAGGGTCCTGTCTTGTTCATTCTCCTTCTCTGGGGATATTCATCTATGGAATGATTGGAGGTAGATGCTCACCTGGTGTCAGACCACCCTTGTTTGTCCCTGGAGACCTACACTATTGGGATTGCCTCGGGGAATTTGGAGAGTTCTCCCAATTTGTAAGATTTTGGACAATGGAATGGGCAGAATTCCCATGGATTGGGTAGGCACAGTCCGAATGTGTGGCTCCAGGGGCCCCAGCCTGGAGGCTGTGTGGCCCGGGACTTTGAGGACAGAAGTCTGAAAACACAAACTCACCTTATGTTTGGGGACGTAGGTATGGCAGGCCCAATCTACAAACCATGAGAAGAACTCTTCAGGATATGAAGAAAGAGCGAGTCTGAGGCACTTGCTCAGGCTTTTGTCTCTGGATTTTATATCAACGATGGCCGTGGAATGTGGGGAGGCATCATGGGCCATGGACGAATCTTCCTTTCTGTGGATTGGGGCGGTCCCAATTTTTTTCGTCAATCTGTGGGATGGGAGGTCTCCTTTCAGGTTTATTACCTCAGGTGTCCGAACAAAAGAGGAATTCCAAAGCAGAGCCCTGGGGAAGAGTGAATGGAAAACCCAAACTATGGTTAAAAATTGCGGCATAGGGGCTTGGCAGGCCCAATAAGCTGTCTCTTCATCCAGCCACTGAGCGGCCTTACTTGAGACTGGGCTCAGGCTGAGGGTCAAATGTGTGTTTGTGACAATTGTGGCCCGCGAACATGGGTGGGGCCTCATGGGCCAAACTGGTTTCAACTACACTGGACCTTGGACAACATGCCAATCACAAGGTCTCTTGCCATGGGGAAGGTGTTCTGATTTCTGCATCATTTTCAAACGTGAGCAGTGATTGGACATAAGGTACAGGTTCTGAAGCCTGAAAAATCGCAGTTGGGAAGAGATGACCACCTAAGGCGATGGTGCGTCTGATATGCTCAGTGTACGGTCAGCTGCCTGGGTGTTGGTCAGGGGGTTCTGGCTGAGGTTGTGTCAGACAGTGCACTAGTGCCCAAGTTAGACTATATAATTTGGGTACAGTCGAGTTCCCTGTAGGTTTACCCTCATTTGAGGTGCCTGGGCACCTCATTAGGCAAGATATTTTTTCTAGAGGGCAGGCAGAGTGCTGCCTTGTGGGTCCGGAATTGCCAAAATGGAGGACTTCCGGGCCAGGAGTTTGAGGACAGAAGTCTGAGAACTCAAGATAGACTTGGGCTTCAGGCCGAGGGCACGGTAGGTACCCCCTGCAGATCGGAAACCATATCTCAAGCATCTGAAGTCACGGCGAGGATCAGACGTTGGCTCAGGTTGTAGTTTCTGTGCATGACTGCCCCTTCATGAAAGGAGCGGAATCTCGAAGCCATGGAGCTTTTCCCACGTTGGGAGTTGTGTGATGCCCCCTTCAAGGATTCCTTCTGCGGGACAATTGAGACCAGTTGGGCAGCTCCAGGACATCCCATATGGAATGACTCCAGAGCACCCTTGGAGGATGGATGTCAGGGAAGCCCGCCTTGCAATCCAATTGTCTACTAGCCACAATACAGTTGAGATCGGATCCCTCTGCGGGAGCAACCGGGGTGGCTGAGTTGAAATGGACTTTCCTGAGGATGGGCCCTAATGTGTGTTTGTGTCCATGAGGGCCTTGAAATGGGGCGGTGGCACTGGGACCCTGAAGTATTCTCCTAAGCTTTTGACATAGCTCCCATGCACAAGTTTCCTTGTGGAGAGGAGATTTGTTCTGATGGGTGCCTCAGGAAACCCATTATGCTGGTATTGGAATCCAGACTTTTGAAGAGACATGCCTGTAAACCAATGCAATGTATTCGATTATGGCCTAGGGTCCTGTCTTGTTCATTCTTCTTGTCTGGGGATATTCATCTATGGAATGAGTGGAGGTAGATGCTCACCTGGTGTCTTACCGCCCTTGTTTGTCCCCGGAGACCTACACTATTGGTTTGGCCTCAGGGACTTTGGAGAGTTCTCCTAATTTGTACGATTTTGGATAATGGAATGGGCAGAATTCCCATGGATTGGGTAGGCACAGTCCTAATGTGTGGCTTCAGAGGCCCCAGCATGAGGGTGTGTGGCCCAGGACTTTGAGGACAGAAGTCTGAAAACACAAACTCAGCTTAGGTTTGGGGATGTAGGTATGGCAGGCCCAATCTACAAATCATGAGAAGAAATCTTCAGGATATGAAGAAAGAGCGATTCTGAGGCACTTGCTCAGGCTTTTGCATTTGGATTTTATATCAACGATGGCCGTGGAATGGGGGAGGACTCATGGGCCATGGACGAATCTTCCTCTCTGTGGATTTGGCCCGATCCCAATTGTTTTTCGTCAATCTGTGGGATGGGATTTCTCCTTTCAGGTTTATTACCTCAGGTGTCTGAACAAAAGAGGAATTCCAAAGCAGAGCCCTGGGGAAGAGTGAAGGGAAAACCCAAACTATGGTTAAAAATTGGGGCCTAGGGGCATGGCAGGCACAATAAGCTGTCTCTTCATCCAGCCACTGAGAGGCCTTACTTGAGGCCTGGGCTCAGGCTGAGGGTCACAGTGTGTGTTTGTGACCAACGTGGCACGCGAGCATGGGCGGGGCCTCATGGGCCACACTGGTTTCAACTACACTGGACCTTGGACAACATGCCAATCACAAGGTCTCTTGCCATGGGGAAGGTGTTTTGATTTCTGCATCATTTTCAACCCTGGGCAGTGGTTGGAGATAAGGTCTAGGTTCTGAAGCCTGAAAAATCGCAGTTGGGAAGAGATGACAATCTAAGGCGATGGCGCATCTGATATGCTCAGTGTGCGGTCAACTGCCTGGGTGTTGGTCAGGAGGTTCTGGCTCAGGTTGTGTCATACAGTGCACTAGTGCCCAAGTTAGACTATATAATTTGGGTACAGTCGAGTGCCCTGTAGGTTTATCCTCATTTGAGGTGCCTGGGCACCTCATTAGGCAAGATATTTTTTCTAGAGGGCAGGCAGAGTGCTGCATTGTGGGTCCGGGATTGCCAAACTTGAGGGCTTCTGGGACAGGAGTGTGAGGACAGAAGTTTGAGAACACGAGCTAGACTTTAGTTTCAGGCCGAGGGCACGGCTGGTACCCCCTGCAGTCGCAACCAAAATCTCAAGCATCTGAAGTCACGGCGAGGAACAGTCGTTGGCTCAGGTTGGAGTTTCTGTGCATGACTGCGCCTTCATGAAAGGAGCGGAATCTCAAGGCCATGGAGGTTTCCGACGTTGGGAGTGGTGGGATGCCCCCTTCAATGATTCCTTCTGTGTGACAATTAAGACCTGCTGGGCAGCTCCAGGACATCCCATATGGAATGACTCCAGAGCACCGTTGGAGGATGGATGCCAGGCAAGCCCGCCTCACAATCCAATTGTCTACTAGCCACAATACAGTTGAGATCGGATCCCTCTGCGGGAGCAACCGGGGTGGATGAGTTGAAATGGACTTTCCTGAGGATGGGCCCTAATGTGTGTTTGTGTCCATGAGGACCTTGGAATGGGGCGGTGGCCCCGGGACCCTGAAGTATTCTCCTAAGCTTTTGACATAGATCCCATGCACAAGTTTCCTTGTGGAGAGGAGATTTGTTCTGATGTGTGCCTCAGGAAACCCATTATGCTGGAATTGGAATCCAGACTTTTGAAGAGACATGCCTGTAAAACAAAGCAATGTATTCGATTATGGCCTAGGGTCCTGTCTTGTTCATTCTCCTTCTCTGGGGATATTCATCTATGGAATGATTGGAGGTAGATGCTCACCTGGTGTCAGACCACCCTTGTTTGTCCCTGGAGACCTACACTATTGGGATTGCCTCGGGGAATTTGGAGAGTTCTCCCAATTTGTAAGATTTTGGACAATGGAATGGGCAGAATTCCCATGGATTGGGTAGGCACAGTCCGAATGTGTGGCTCCAGGGGCCCCAGCCTGGAGGCTGTGTGGCCCGGGACTTTGAGGACAGAAGTCTGAAAACACAAACTCACCTTATGTTTGGGGACGTAGGTATGGCAGGCCCAATCTACAAACCATGAGAAGAACTCTTCAGGATATGAAGAAAGAGCGAGTCTGAGGCACTTGCTCAGGCTTTTGTCTCTGGATTTTATATCAATGATGGCCGTGGAATGTGGGGAGGCATCATGGGCCATGGACGAATCTTCCTTTCTGTGGATTGGGGCGGTCCCAATTTTTTTCGTCAATCTGTGGGATGGGAGGTCTCCTTTCAGGTTTATTACCTCAGGTGTCCGAACAAAAGAGGAATTCCAAAGCAGAGCCCTGGGGAAGAGTGAAGGGAAAACCCAAACTATGGTTAAAAATTGCGGCATAGGGGCTTGGCAGGCCCAATAAGCTGTCTCTTCATCCAGCCACTGAGCGGCCTTACTTGAGACTGGGCTCAGGCTGAGGGTCAAATGTGTGTTTGTGACAATTGTGGCCCGCGAACATGGGTGGGGCCTCATGGGCCAAACTGGTTTCAACTACACTGGACCTTGGACAACATGCCAATCACAAGGTCTCTTGCCATGGGGAAGGTGTTCTGATTTCTGCATCATTTTCAAACGTGAGCAGTGATTGGACATAAGGTACAGGTTCTGAAGCCTGAAAAATCGCAGTTGGGAAGAGATGACCACCTAAGGCGATGGCGCGTCTGATATGCTCAGTGTACGGTCAGCTGCCTGGGTGTTGGTCAGGGGGTTCTGGCTGAGGTTGTGTCAGACAGTGCACTAGTGCCCAAGTTAGACTATATAATTTGGGTACAGTCGAGTTCCCTGTAGGTTTACCCTCATTTGAGGTGCCTGGGCACCTCATTAGGCAAGATATTTTTTCTAGAGGGCAGGCAGAGTGCTGCCTTGTGGGTCCGGAATTGCCAAAATGGAGGACTTCCGGGCCAGGAGTTTGAGGACAGAAGTCTGAGAACACAAGATAGACTTGGGCTTCAGGCCGAGGGCACGGTAGGTACCCCCTGCAGATCGGAAACCATATCTCAAGCATCTGAAGTCACGGCGAGGATCAGACGTTGGCTCAGGTTGTAGTTTCTGTGCATGACTGCCCCTTCATGAAAGGAGCGGAATCTCGAAGCCATGGAGCTTTTCCCACGTTGGGAGTTGTGTGATGCCCCCTTCAAGGATTCCTTCTGCGGGACAATTGAGACCAGTTGGGCAGCTCCAGGACATCCCATATGGAATGACTCCAGAGCACCCTTGGAGGATGGATGTCAGGGAAGCCCGCCTTGCAATCCAATTGTCTACTAGCCACAATACAGTTGAGATCGGATCCCTCTGCGGGAGCAACCGGGGTGGCTGAGTTGAAATGGACTTTCCTGAGGATGGGCCCTAATGTGTGTTTGTGTCCATGAGGGCCTTGAAATGGGGCGGTGGCACTGGGACCCTGAAGTATTCTCCTAAGCTTTTGACATAGCTCCCATGCACAAGTTTCCTTGTGGAGAGGAGATTTGTTCTGATGGGTGCCTCAGGAAACCCATTATGCTGGTATTGGAATCCAGACTTTTGAAGAGACATGCCTGTAAACCAATGCAATGTATTCGATTATGGCCTAGGGTCCTGTCTTGTTCATTCTTCTTGTCTGGGGATATTCATCTATGGAATGAGTGGAGGTAGATGCTCACCTGGTGTCTTACCGCCCTTGTTTGTCCCCGGAGACCTACACTATTGGTTTGGCCTCAGGGACTTTGGAGAGTTCTCCTAATTTGTACGATTTTGGACAATGGAATGGGCAGAATTCCCATGGATTGGGTAGGCACAGTCCTAATGTGTGGCTTCAGAGGCCCCAGCATGAGGGTGTGTGGCCCAGGACTTTGAGGACAGAAGTCTGAAAACACAAACTCAGCTTAGGTTTGGGGATGTAGGTATGGCAGGCCCAATCTACAAATCATGAGAAGAAATCTTCAGGATATGAAGAAAGAGCGATTCTGAGGCACTTGCTCAGGCTTTTGCATTTGGATTTTATATCAACGATGGCCGTGGAATGGGGGAGGACTCATGGGCCATGGACGAATCTTCCTCTCTGTGGATTTGGCCCGATCCCAATTGTTTTTCGTCAATCTGTGGGATGGGATTTCTCCTTTCAGGTTTATTACCTCAGGTGTCTGAACAAAAGAGGAATTCCAAAGCAGAGCCCTGGGGAAGAGTGAAGGGAAAACCCAAACTATGGTTAAAAATTGGGGCCTAGGGGCATGGCAGGCACAATAAGCTGTCTCTTCATCCAGCCACTGAGAGGCCTTACTTGAGGCCTGGGCTCAGGCTGAGGGTCACAGTGTGTGTTTGTGACCAACGTGGCACGCGAGCATGGGCGGGGCCTCATGGGCCACACTGGTTTCAACTACACTGGACCTTGGACAACATGCCAATCACAAGGTCTCTTGCCATGGGGAAGGTGTTTTGATTTCTGCATCATTTTCAACCCTGGGCAGTGGTTGGAGATAAGGTCTAGGTTCTGAAGCCTGAAAAATCGCAGTTGGGAAGAGATGACAATCTAAGGCGATGGCGCATCTGATATGCTCAGTGTGCGGTCAACTGCCTGGGTGTTGGTCAGGAGGTTCTGGCTCAGGTTGTGTCATACAGTGCACTAGTGCCCATGTTAGACTATATAATTTGGGTACAGTCGAGTGCCCTGTAGGTTTATCCTCATTTGAGGTGCCTGGGCACCTCATTAGGCAAGATATTTTTTCTAGAGGGCAGGCAGAGTGCTGCATTGTGGTTCCGGAATTGCCAAACTTGAGGGCTTCTGGGACAGGAGTGTGAGGACAGAAGTTTGAGAACACGAGCTAGACTTGAGTTTCAGGCCGAGGGCACGGCTGGTACCCCCTGCAGTCGCAACCAAAATCTCAAGCATCTGAAGTCACGGCGAGGATCAGTCGTTGGCTCAGGTTGGAGTTTCTGTGCATGACTGCGCCTTCATGAAAGGAGCGGAATCTCAAGGCCATGGAGGTTTCCGACGTTGGGAGTGGTGGGATGCCCCCTTCAATGATTCCTTCTGTGTGACACTTAAGCCCTGTTGGGCAGCTCCAGGACATCCCATATGGAATGACTCCAGAGCACCGTTGGAGGATGGATGCCAGGCAAGCCCGCCTCACAATCCAATTGTCTACTAGCCACAATACAGTTGAGATCGGATCCCTCTGCGGGAGCAACCGGGGTGGATGAGTTGAAATGGACTTTCCTGAGGATGGGCCCTAATGTGTGTTTGTGTCCATGAGGACCTTGGAATGGGGCGGTGGCCCCGGGACCCTGAAGTATTCTCCTAAGCTTTTGACATAGCTCCCATGCACAAGTTTCCTTGTGGAGAGGATATTTGTTCTGATGTGTGCCTCAGGAAACCCATTATGCTGGAATTGGAATCCAGACTTTTGAAGAGACATGCCTGTAAAACAAAGCAATGTATTCGATTATGGCCTAGGGTCCTGTCTTGTTCATTCTCCTTCTCTGGGGATATTCATCTATGGAATGATTGGAGGTAGATGCTCACCTGGTGTCAGACCACCCTTGTTTGTCCCTGGAGACCTACACTATTGGGATTGCCTCGGGGACTTTGGAGAGTTCTCCCAATTTGTAAGATTTTGGACAATGGAATGGGCAGAATTCCCATGGATTGGGTAGGCACAGTCCGAATGTGTGGCTCCAGGGGCCCCAGACTGGAGGCTGTGTGGCCCGGGAATTTGAGGACAGAAGTCTGAAAACACAAACTCACCTTATGTTTGGGGACGTAGGTATGGCAGGCCCAATCTACAAACCATGAGAAGAACTCTTCAGGATATGAAGAAAGAGCGAGTCTGAGGCACTTGCTCAGGCTTTTGTCTCTGGATTTTATATCAACGATGGCCGTGGAATGTGGGGAGGCATCATGGGCCATGGACGAATCTTCCTTTCTGTGGATTGGGGCGGTCCCAATTTTTTTCGTCAATCTGTGGGATGGGAGGTCTCCTTTCAGGTTTATTACCTCAGGTGTCCGAACAAAAGAGGAATTCCAAAGCAGAGCCCTGGGGAAGAGTGAAGGGAAAACCCAAACTATGGTTAAAAATTGCGGCATAGGGGCTTGGCAGGCCCAATAAGCTGTCTCTTCATCCAGCCACTGAGCGGCCTTACTTGAGACTGGGCTCAGGCTGAGGGTCAAATGTGTGTTTGTGACAATTGTGGCCGGCGAACATGGGTGGGGCCTCATGGGCCAAACTGGTTTCAACTACACTGGACCTTGGACAACATGCCAATCACAAGGTCTCTTGCCATGGGGAAGGTGTTCTGATTTCTGCATCATTTTCAAACGTGAGCAGTGATTGGACAAAAGGTACAGGTTCTGAAGCCTGAAAAATCGCAGTTCGGAAGAGATGACCACCTAAGGCGATGGCGCGTCTGGTATGCTCAGTGTACGGTCAGCTGCCTGGGTGTTGGTCAGGGGGTTCTGGCTGAGGTTGTGTCAGACAGTGCACTAGTGCCCAAGTTAGACTATATAATTTGGGTACAGTCGAGTTCCCTGTAGGTTTATCCTCATTTGAGGTGCCTGGGCACCTCATTAGGCAAGATATTTTTTCTAGAGGGCAGGCAGAGTGCTGCCTTGTGGGTCCGGAATTGCCAAAATGGAGGACTTCCGGGCCAGGAGTTTGAGGACAGAAGTCTGAGAACACAAGATAGACTTGGGCTTCAGGCCGAGGGCACGGCTGGTACCCCCTGCAGATCGGAAACCATATCTCAAGCATCTGAAGTCACGGCGAGGATCAGACGTTGGCTCAGGTTGTAGTTTCTGTGCATGACTGCCCCTTCATGAAAGGAGCGGAATCTCGAAGCCATGGAGCTTTTCCCACGTTGGGAGTTGTGTGATGCCCCCTTCAAGGATTCCTTCTGCGGGACAATTGAGACCAGTTGGGCAGCTCCAGGACATCCCATATGGAATGACTCCAGAGCACCCTTGGAGGATGGATGTCAGGGAAGCCCGCCTTGCAATCCAATTGTCTACTAGCCACAATACAGTTGAGATCGGATCCCTCTGCGGGAGCAACCGGGGTGGCTGAGTTGAAATGGACTTTCCTGAGGATGGGCCCTAATGTGTGTTTGTGTCCATGAGGGCCTTGAAATGGGGCGGTGGCACTGGGACCCTGAAGTATTCTCCTAAGCTTTTGACATAGCTCCCATGCACAAGTTTCCTTGTGGAGAGGAGATTTGTTCTGATGGGTGCCTCAGGAAACCCATTATGCTGGTATTGGAATCCAGACTTTTGAAGAGACATGCCTGTAAACCAATGCAATGTATTCGATTATGGCCTAGGGTCCTGTCTTGTTCATTCTTCTTGTCTGGGGATATTCATCTATGGAATGAGTGGAGGTAGATGCTCACCTGGTGTCTTACCGCCCTTGTTTGTCCCCGGAGACCTACACTATTGGTTTGGCCTCAGGGACTTTGGAGAGTTCTCCTAATTTGTACGATTTTGGACAATGGAATGGGCAGAATTCCCATGGATTGGGTAGGCACAGTCCTAATGTGTGGCTTCAGAGGCCCCAGCATGAGGGTGTGTGGCCCAGGACTTTGAGGACAGAAGTCTGAAAACACAAACTCAGCTTAGGTTTGGGGATGTAGGTATGGCAGGCCCAATCTACAAATCATGAGAAGAAATCTTCAGGATATGAAGAAAGAGCGATTCTGAGGCACTTGCTCAGGCTTTTGCATTTGGATTTTATATCAACGATGGCCGTGGAATGGGGGAGGACTCATGGGCCATGGAAGAATCTTCCTCTCTGTGGATTTGGCCCGATCCCAATTGTTTTTCGTCAATCTGTGGGATGGGATTTCTCCTTTCAGGTTTATTACCTCAGGTGTCTGAACAAAAGAGGAATTCCAAAGCAGAGCCCTGGGGAAGAGTGAAGGGAAAACCCAAACTATGGTTAAAAATTGGGGCCTAGGGGCATGGCAGGCACAATAAGATGTCTCTTCATCCAGCCACTGAGAGGCCTTACTTGAGGCCTGGGCTCAGGCTGAGGGTCACAGTGTGTGTTTGTGACCAACGTGGCACGCGAGCATGGGCGGGCCTCATGGGCCACACTGGTTTCAACTACACTGGACCTTGGACAACATGCCAATCACAAGGTCTCTTGCCATGGGGAAGGTGTTTTGATTTCTGCATCATTTTCAACCCTGGGCAGTGGTTGGAGATAAGGTCTAGGTTCTGAAGCCTGAAAAATCGCAGTTGGGAAGAGATGACAATCTAAGGCGATGGCGCATCTGATATGCTCAGTGTGCGGTCAACTGCCTGGGTGTTGGTCAGGAGGTTCTGGCTCAGGTTGTGTCATACAGTGCACTAGTGCCCAAGTTAGACTATATAATTTGGGTACAGTCGAGTGCCCTGTAGGTTTATCCTCATTTGAGGTGCCTGGGCACCTCATTAGGCAAGATATTTTTTCTAGAGGGCAGGCAGAGTGCTGCATTGTGGTTCCGGAATTGCCAAACTTGAGGGCTTCTGGGACAGGAGTGTGAGGACAGAAGTTTGAGAACACGAGCTAGACTTGAGTTTCAGGCCGAGGGCACGGCTGGTACCCCCTGCAGTCGCAACCAAAATCTCAAGCATCTGAAGTCACGGCGAGGATCAGTCGTTGGCTCAGGTTGGAGTTTCTGTGCATGACTGCGCCTTCATGAAAGGAGCGGAATCTCAAGGCCATGGAGGTTTCCGACGTTGGGAGTGGTGGGATGCCCCCTTCAATGATTCCTTCTGTGTGACACTTAAGCCCTGTTGGGCAGCTCCAGGACATCCCATATGGAATGACTCCAGAGCACCGTTGGAGGATGGATGCCAGGCAAGCCCGCCTCACAATCCAATTGTCTACTAGCCACAATACAGTTGAGATCGGATCCCTCTGCGGGAGCAACCGGGGTGGATGAGTTGAAATGGACTTTCCTGAGGATGGGCCCTAATGTGTGTTTGTGTCCATGAGGACCTTGGAATGGGGCGGTGGCCCCGGGACCCTGAAGTATTCTCCTAAGCTTTTGACATAGCTCCCATGCACAAGTTTCCTTGTGGAGAGGATATTTGTTCTGATGTGTGCCTCAGGAAACCCATTATGCTGGAATTGGAATCCAGACTTTTGAAGAGACATGCCTGTAAAACAAAGCAATGTATTCGATTATGGCCTAGGGTCCTGTCTTGTTCATTCTCCTTCTCTGGGGATATTCATCTATGGAATGATTGGAGGTAGATGCTCACCTGGTGTCAGACCACCCTTGTTTGTCCCTGGAGACCTACACTATTGGGATTGCCTCGGGGACTTTGGAGAGTTCTCCCAATTTGTAAGATTTTGGACAATGGAATGGGCAGAATTCCCATGGATTGGGTAGGCACAGTCCGAATGTGTGGCTCCAGGGGCCCCAGACTGGAGGCTGTGTGGCCCGGGAATTTAAGGACAGAAGACTGAAAACACAAACTCACCTTATGTTTGGGGACGTAGGTATGGCAGGCCCAATCTACAAACCATGAGAAGAACTCTTCAGGATATGAAGAAAGAGCGAGTCTGAGGCACTTGCTCAGGCTTTTGTCTCTGGATTTTATATCAACGATGGCCGTGGAATGTGGGGAGGCATCATGGGCCATGGACGAATCTTCCTTTCTGTGGATTGGGGCGGTCCCAATTTTTTTCGTCAATCTGTGGGATGGGAGGTCTCCTTTCAGGTTTATTACCTCAGGTGTCCGAACAAAAGAGGAATTCCACAGCAGAGCCCTGGGGAAGAGTGAAGGGAAAACCCAAACTATGGTTAAAAATTGCGGCATAGGGGCTTGGCAGGCCCAATAAGCTGTCTCTTCATCCAGCCACTGAGCGGCCTTACTTGAGACTGGGCTCAGGCTGAGGGTCAAATGTGTGTTTGTGACAATTGTGGCCCGCGAACATGGGTGGGGCCTCATGGGCCAAACTGGTTTCAACTACACTGGACCTTGGACAACATGCCAATCACAAGGTCTCTTGCCATGGGGAAGGTGTTCTGATTTCTGCATCATTTTCAAACGTGAGCAGTGATTGGACATAAGGTACAGGTTCTGAAGCCTGAAAAATCGCAGTTGGGAAGAGATGACGACCTAAGGCGATGGCGCGTCTGATATGCTCAGTGTACGGTCAGCTGCCTGGGTGTTGGTCAGGGGGTTCTGGCTGAGATTGTGTCAGACAGTGCACTAGTGCCCAAGTTAGACTATATAATTTGGGTACAGTCGAGTTCCCTGTAGGTTTATCCTCATTTGAGGTGCCTGGGCACCTCATTAGGCAAGATATTTTTTCTAGAGGGCAGGCAGAGTGCTGCCTTGTGGGTCCGGAATTGCCAAAATGGAGGACTTCCGGGCCAGGAGTTTGAGGACAGAAGTCTGAGAACACAAGATAGACTTGGGCTTCAGGCCGAGGGCACGGCTGGTACCCCCTGCAGATCGGAAACCATATCTCAAGCATCTGAAGTCACGGCGAGGATCAGACGTTGGCTCAGGTTGTAGTTTCTGTGCATGACTGCCCCTTCATGAAAGGAGCGGAATCTCGAAGCCATGGAGCTTTTCCCACGTTGGGAGTTGTGTGATGCCCCCTTCAAGGATTCCTTCTGCGGGACAATTGAGACCAGTTGGGCAGCTCCAGGACATCCCATATGGAATGACTCCAGAGCACCCTTGGAGGATGGATGTCAGGGAAGCCCGCCTTGCAATCCAATTGTCTACTAGCCACAATACAGTTGAGATCGGATCCCTCTGCGGGAGCAACCGGGGTGGCTGAGTTGAAATGGACTTTCCTGAGGATGGGCCCTAATGTGTGTTTGTGTCCATGAGGGCCTTGAAATGGGGCGGTGGCACTGGGACCCTGAAGTATTCTCCTAAGCTTTTGACATAGATCCCATGCACAAGTTTCCTTGTGGAGAGGAGATTTGTTCTGATGGGTGCCTCAGGAAACCCATTATGCTGGTATTGGAATCCAGACTTTTGAAGAGACATGCCTGTAAACCAATGCAATGTATTCGATTATGGCCTAGGGTCCTGTCTTGTTCATTCTTCTTGTCTGGGGATATTCATCTATGGAATGAGTGGAGGTAGATGCTCACCTGGTGTCTTACCGCCCTTGTTTGTCCCCGGAGACCTACACTATTGGTTTGGCCTCAGGGACTTTGGAGAGTTCTCCTAATTTGTACGATTTTGGACAATGGAATGGGCAGAATTCCCATGGATTGGGTAGGCACAGTCCTAATGTGTGGCTTCAGAGGCCCCAGCATGAGGGTGTGTGGCCCAGGACTTTGAGGACAGAAGTCTGAAAACACAAACTCAGCTTAGGTTTGGGTATGTAGGTATGGCAGGCCCAATCTACAAATCATGAGAAGAAATCTTCAAGATATGAAGAAAGAGCGATTCTGAGGCACTTGCTCAGGCTTTTGCATTTGGATTTTATATCAACGATGGCCGTGGAATGGGGGAGGAATCATGGGCCATGGACGAATATCCTTCTGTGGATTGAGGCGGTCCCAATTATTTTTCGTCAATCTGTGGGATGGGAGGTCTCCTTTCAGGTTTATTACCTCAGGTGTCCGAACAAAAGAAGTATTCTAAAACAGAGCCCTGGGGAAGAGTGAAGGGACAACCCAAACTATGGTTAAAAATTTGGGGCCTAGGGGCATGGCAGACAAAATAAGCTGTCTCTACATCCAGCCACTGAGAGGCCTTACTTGAGGACTGGGCTCAGGCTAAGGGTCACAGTGTGTGTTTGTGACCAACGTGGCACGTGAGCATGGGTGGGGCCTCATGGGCCAAACTTGTTTCAACTACACTGGACCTTGCACAACATGCCAATTACAAGGTCTCTTGCCATGGGGAAGGTGTTCTGATTTCTGCATCATTTTCAATCGTGAGCAGTGATTGGACATAAGGTATAGGTTCTGAAGCCTGAAAAATCGTAGTTGGTTAGAGATGACGACCTAAGGCGATGGCGCGTCTGATATGCTCAGTGTGCGGTCAGCTGCCTGGGTGTTGGTCAGGAGGTTCTGACTCAGGTTGTGTCAGACACTGTATTAGTGCCCAGGTTAGACTATATAATTTTGGTACATTCGAGTGCCCTGTAGGTTTATCCTCATTTGAGGTGCCTGGGCACCTCATTAGGCAAGATATTTTTTCTAGAGGGCAGGCAGAGTGCTGCATTGTGGGTCCGGAATTGTCAAACTTTTGGGCTTCTGGGCCAGGAGTGTGAGGACAGAAGTCTGAGAACTCAAGCTAGACTTGAGTTTCAGGCCGAGGGCACGGCTGGTACCCCCTGCAGTTGCAACCAAAATCTCAAGCATCTGAAGTCACGGCGAGGATCAGACGTTGGCTCAGGTTGTAGTTTCTGTGCATGACTACCCCTTCATGAACGGAGCGGAATCTCAAGGCCATGGAGGTTTTCCGACGTGGGAGTGGTGGGATGCCCCCTTCAATGAATCCTTCTGTGTGACAATTGAGACTTGTTGGGCAGCTCCAGAACATCCAATATGGAATGACTCCAGAGCACCCTTGGAGGATGGATGTCAGGGAAGCCCGCCTCGCAATCCAATTGTCTACTAGCCACAATACAGTTGAGATCTGATCCCTCTGCGGGAGCAACCTGTGTGGCTGAGTTGAAATGGACTTTCCTGAAGATGGGCCCTAATGTGTTTTTGTGTCCATGAGGGCCTTGAAATGGGGCGGTGGCACTGGGACCCTGAAGTATTCTCCTAAGCTTTTAACATAGCTCCCATGCACAAGTTTCCTTGTGGAGAGGAGATTTGTTCTGATGGGTGCCTCAGGAAACCCATTATGCTGGTATTGGAATCCAGACTTTTGAAGAGACATGCCTGTAAACCAAAGCAATGTATTCGATTATGGCCTAGGGTCCTGTCTTGTTCATTCTTCTTCTCTGCGGATATTCATCTATGGAATGAGTGGAGGTAGATGCTCACCTGGTGTTAGACCGTCCTTGTTTGTCCCCGGAGACCTACACTATTGGGATGGCCTCGGGGACTTTGGAGAGTTCTCCTAATTTGTACGATTTTGGACAATGGAATGGGCAGAATTCCCATGGATTGGGTAGTCACAGTCCTAATGTGTGGCTTCAGGGGCCCCTACCTGAGGGTGTGTGTATTAGGTCTTTGAGGACAGAAGTCTGAAAACACAAATTCAGCCTAGGTTTGGGGATGTAGGTATGGCAGGCCCAATCTACAAATCATGAGAAGAAATCTTCAGGATATGAAGAAAGAGCGATTCTGAGGCACTTGCTCAGGCTTTTGCATTTTGATTTTATATCAACGATGGCCGTGGAATGTGGGGTGGACTCATGGGTCATGGACGAATCTTCCTCTCTGTGGATTTGGCCCGATCCCAATTGTTTTTCGTCAATCTGTGGGATGGGAAGTCTCCTTTCAGGTTTATTACCTCAGGTGTCTGAACAAAAGAGGAATTCCAAAGCAGAGCCCTGGGGAAGAGTGAAGGGAAAACCCAAACTATGGTTAAAAATTGGGGCCTAGGGGCATGGCATGCAAAATAAGCTGTCTCTACATCCAGCCACTGAGAGGCCTTACTTGAGGGCAGGGCTCAACCTGAGGGTCACAGTGTGTGTTTGTGACCAACGTGGCACGTGAGCATGGGCGGGGCCTCATGGGCCACACTGGTTTCAACTACACTGGACCTTGGACAACATGCCAATCACAAGGTCTCTTGCCATGGGGAAGGTGTTTTGATTTCTGCATCATTTTCAACCCTGGGCAGTGGTTGGAGATAAGGTCTAGGTTCCGAAGCCTGAAAAATCGCATTTGGGAAGAGATGACGATCTAAGGCGATGGCGCGTCTGATATGCTCAGTGTGCGGTCAACTGCCTGGGTGTTGGTCAGGAGGTTCTGGCTCAGGATGTGTCAGACAGTGCACTAGTGCCCAAGTGAGACTATATAATTTGGGTACAGTCGAGTGCCCTGCAGGTTTATCCTCATTTGAGGTGCCTGGGCACCTCATTAGGCAAGATATTTTTTCTAGAGGGCAGGCTGAGTGCTGCATTGTGGATCCGGAATTGCCAAAATGGAGGATTTCTGGGCCAGGAATGTGAGGACAGAAGTCTGAGAACACAAGCTAGACTTGGGCTTCAGACCGAGGGCACGGTAGGTACCCCCTGCAGATCGGAAACAATATCACAAGCATCTGATTCATGGCGAGGATCAGACGTTGGCTCAGGCTGTAGTTTCTGTGCATGACTGCCCCTTCATGAAAGAAGTGGAATCTCAAGGCCATGGAGCTTTTCCCACGTTGGGAGTTGTGTGATGCCCCCTTCAAGGATTCCATCTGTTGGACAATTGAGACCTGTTGGGCAGCTCCAGGACATCTAATATGGAATGACTCCAGAGCACCGTTGGGGATGGATGCCTGGGAAGCCCGCCTCGCATTCCAATTGTCTCCTAGCAACAATACAGTTGAGATCGGATGGCTCTGCGGGAGCAACCGTGGTGGCTGAGTTGAAATGGACTTTCCTGAGGATGGGGCCTTAAGTGTGTTTGTGTCCATGAGGGCCTTGGAATGGGGCGGTGGTACCGGGACCCTGAAGTATTCTCCTAAGCTTTTGACATAGCTCCCATGCACAAGTTTCCTTGTGGAGAGGAGATTTGTTCTGATGGGTGCCTCAGGAAAACCCTTATGCTGGTCTTGGAATCCAGGCTCTTGAGGAGACATGCCTGTAAACCAAAGCAATGGATCCGATTATTGCCTAGGACCCTGTCTGGTTCAATCTTCTTCTCTGGGGATATCCGTCTATGGAATGAGTGGAGGTAGATGCTCACCTGGTGTCAGACCACCCTTGTTTGTCCCTGGAGACCTACACTATTGGGATTGCCTCGGGGACTTTGGAGAGTTCTCCCAATTTGTAAGATTTTGGACAATGGAATGGGCAGAATACCCATGGATTGGGTAGGCACAGTCCGAATGTGTGGCTCCAGGGGCCCCAGCCTGGAGGCTGTGTGGCCCAGGACTTTGAGGACAGAAGTCTGAAAACACAAACTCACCTTATGTTTGGGGACGTAGGTATGGCAGGCCCAATCTACAAACCATGAGAAGAACTCTTCAGGATATGAAGAAAGAGCGAGTCTGAGGCACTTGCTCAGGCTTTTGTCTCTGGGTTTTATATCAATGATGGCCATGGAATGTGGGGAGGCCTCATGGGCCATGGACGAAACTTCCTCTCTGTGGATTTCACCCGGTCCCAATTATTTTTCGTCAATCTGTGGGATGGGAGGTCTCCTTTCATGTTCATTACCTCAGGTGTCCGAACAAAAGAAGAATTTCAAAGCAGAGCCCTGGGGAAGAGTGAAGGGACAACCCAAACTATGGTTAAAAATTGGGGCATAGGGGCATGGCAGGCCCAATGAGCTGTCTCTTCATCCAGCCACTGAGCGGCCTTACTTGAGGACTGGGCTCAGGCTGAGGGTCAAATGTGTGTTTGTGACAAATGTGGCCCGCGAACATGGGTGGGGCCTCATGGGCCAAACTGGTTTCCACTACACTGGACCTTGGACAACATGGCAATCACAAGGTCTCTTGCCATGGGGAAGGTGTTCTGATTTCTGCATCATTTTCAATCGTGAGCAGTGATTGGACATAAGGTATAGGTTCTGAAGCCTGAAAAATCGCAGTTGGCAAGAGATGACGACCTAAGGCCATGGCGCGTCTGATATGCTCAGTGTGCGGTCAGCTGCCTGGGATTTGGTCAGGAGGTTCTGGCTCAGGTTGTGTCAGACAGTGCATTATTACCCAGGTTAGACTATATAATTTGGGTACAGTCGAGTGCCGTGTAGGTTTATCCTCATTTGAGGTTCCTGGGCTCCTAATTAGGCAAGATATTTTTTCTAGAGGGCTGGCAGAGTGCTGCATTGAGGGTCCGGAATTGCCAAACTTTTTGGCTTCTGGGCCAGGAGTGTGAGGACAGAAGTCAGAGAACACAAGCTAGCCTTGAGTTTCAGGCCGAGGGAACGGCTGGTACCCCCTGCAGTCGCAACCATATTCTCAAGCATCTGAAGTCACGGCGAGATCAGACGTTGGCTCAGGTTGGAGTTTCTGTGCATGACTGCCCCTTCATGAACGGAGCGGAATCTCAAGGCCATGGAGGTTTTCGACGTGGGAGTGGCTGGATGCCCCCTTCAATGATTCCTTCTGTGTGACAATTGAGACCTGTTGGGCAGCTCCAGGACATCCCATATGGAATGACCAGAGCACCCTTGGAGAATGGATGCCAAGGAAGCCCGCCTCGCAATCCAATTGTCTACTAGCCACAATACAGTTGAGATCGGATCCCTCTGCGGGAGCAACCGGGGTGGCTGAGTTGAATGGACTTTCCTGAGGATGGGCCCTAATGTGTGTTTGTGTCCATGAGGGCCTTGAAATGGGGCGGTGGCACTGGGACCCTGAAGTATTCTCCTAAGCTTTTGACATAGCTCCCATGCACAAGTTTCCTTGTGGAGAGGAGATTTGTTCTGATGAGTGCCTCAGGAAACCCATTATGCTGGTATTGGAATCCAGACTTTTGAAGAGACATGTTTGTAAACCTAAGCAATGTATTCGATTATGGCCTAGGGTCCTGTCTTCTTCATTCTTCTTCTCTGGGGATATTCATCTATGGAATGAGTGGAGGTAGATGCTCACCTGGTGTCTTACCTCCCTTGTTTGTCCCCGGAGAACTACACTATTGGGATGGACTCGGGGACTTTGGAGAGTTCTCCTAATTTGTACGATTTTGGACAATGGAATGGGCAGAATTCCCATGGATTGGGTAAGCACAGTCCTAATGTGAGGCTTCAGGGGCCCAAGCCTGAGGGTATGTGGCCCAGGACTTTGAGGACAGAAATCTGAAAGCACAAACTCAGCTTAGGTTTGGGGATGTAGGTATATCAGGCCCAATCTACAAATCATGAGAAGAAATCTTCAGGATATGAAGAAAGAGCGATTCTGAGGAACTTGCTCAGGCTTTTGCATTTGGATTTTATATCAACGATGGCCGTGTAATGTGGGGAGAACTCATGGGCCATGGACGAATCTTCCTCTCTGTGGATTTGGCCCTATCCCAATTGTTTTTCGTCAATCTGTGTGATGGGAGGTCTCCTTTCAGGTTTTTTACCTCAGGTGTCTGAACAAAAGAGGAATTCCAAAGCAGAGCCCTGGGGAAGAGTGAAGGGATAACCCAAACTATGGTTAAAAATTGGGGCCTAGGGGCAATGCAGGCACAATAACCTGTCTCTTCATCCAGCCACTGAGAGGCCTTACTTGAAGGCTGGGCTCAGGGTGAGGGTCACAGTGTGTGTTTGTGACCAACGTGGCACGCGAGCATGGGCGGGGCCTCATGGGCCACACTGGTTTCAACTACACTGGACCTTGGACAACATGCCAATCACAAGGTCTCTTGCCATGGGGAAGGTGTTTTGATTTCTGCATCATTTTCATCCCTGGGCAGTGGTTGGAGATAAGGTCTCGGTTCCGAAGCCTGAAAAATCGCAGTTGGGGATAGATTACGATCTAAGGCCGTGGCGGATTTTATGTGCTCAGGGTGCGGTCAGCTTTCTGGGTGTTGGTCAGGAGGTCCGGGCTCAGGTTGTGTTCGACAGTGCATTAGTGCCCAGGTTAGACTATATAATTTGGGTAACGTCGAGTGCTGTGTAGGTTTATCCTCATTTAAGGTGCCTGGGCAGCTCATGAGGCAATAATTTTTTTTCTAGAAGGCAGGCAGAGTGCTGCATTGTGGGTCCGGAATAGTCAAACTTGAGGGCTAAGGAGCCAGGAGTGTGAGGACGGAATCTGAGAAGACGAGCTAGACTTTGGCTTCAGGCCTAGGGCACGGCAGGTACTCCCTGCAGATCTGAACCAATATCTCATGCATCTGAAGTCAGGGCGAGGATCAGACTTTGGCTCAGGTTGGAGTTTCTGTGCATGACGGCCGCTTCATGAAGGGAGCGGAATCTCGAGGCCATTGAGGTTTTCCCACGTTGGGAGTTGTGGGATGCCCCCTTCAAGGATTCCTTCTGCGGGACAATTGAGATTTGTTGGACAGCTCCAGGACATCCCATATGGAATGACTCCAGAGCACCGTTCGCGGATGGATGCCTGGGAAGCCCGCCTCGCATTGGTTTCAACTACACTGAACGTTGGACAACATGCCAACCACAAGGTTTTTTGCCATGGGGAAGGAGTTCTGATTTCTGCATCACCTTCAACCCTGGGCAGTGATTGGAGATAAGGTCTAGGTTCTGAAACCTGAAAACCGAGGTTGGGAAAAGATGACGACCTAAGGCCACGGCGGCTCGATGTGCTCAGTGTGCGGCCAGCTGTCTGGGAGGGGCCAGTGGGTCCAGGCTCAGGCTGTGTCAGAAAGCGCATTAGTGACCTGGTCAGCCTATGTATTTGGGGTACAGCCAATGTCGGTGCAGGTTGATCCTCATTTGGGGTTACTGGGTAGCCCCAGAGGACAATGTTTTTCTTATGGAGGGCGGGCAGGGTGCTGCATTGTAGATCTGGATTGCCAAACTGGAGGG
The DNA here is from genome assembly GCF_964662115.1 of Mustela nivalis. NCBI lineage: Eukaryota > Metazoa > Chordata > Mammalia > Carnivora > Mustelidae > Mustela > Mustela nivalis. Next base: position 233,166 of record NW_028136529.1, read on the forward strand.
CTTGTGGGCCAGTAGTCTGACGACCAAAGTCTGAGAACACAAGCTAGGCTTAGGTTTCTGGGTGAGGCCATTGCAGGCACAATCTACAGACCTGAATCGAGATCTCGTGCATCTGAAGTCAGGGCGAGGATCTGACGATCGCTCAGGTTGGAGTTTCTATCCCTGATGGCCCCTTCATGAATGGGAGGGCATCACGAGGCCATGGGGGTTTTCCCACGATGGGAGTTGTGAGAAGCTCCAAACTGCAGAGAGTCTTCTGCAGGACAATTGAGACCTGTTGCTTGGGTCCAGGCCAATGATTCTGAGCAGGGTTCTAAGGATGGATGGCTGGGTAGCCCACCTCGCATTCCAATTGTCTCCTAGCAACAAGACAGGTTAGATCTTTTGGATCTGTGGGGAGCAACCGAGGACGCTGAGTTGAAATGGACACCCCTGGGGATGGGTCCTTATGTGCTTTTGTGTCTATGGAGACCTTGGAATGAAGCGGTGGCACTGGGGCCCTAAAGGGTTCTCCTAAACAGAGGCTTTGACACAGCTCCAACGTGCAAGTTTCCCATGTGTAGATGAGATGTTTTCTGATGGGTGAGTCAAGAAACAGCTATATGCTGTTTTGATATCCAGGCCTCTGAAGAGAGATGCCTGGAAACCTAAACAATGGATCTGATTAGTGCCTAGGGGCCTCTTCTTTCCTTTTTACCTCTGGAGACATCTGTCTATGGGTCTGAGTGCAGGTAGGTGCTCTGTTGGGCTCAGATTGCCCCTGTTTTTCATGGGAAGCCACCACTATTGAGATGGATTAGGGACTTTGGAGGTTTATCCTATTAGAAGGGTTGTGGCCATTGGAATGGGCACACACAATTCCCTTGGAGAGGGCAAGTATAGTCCTCAGGTTTGGCTCCAGGGGCCTGAGCCTGTAGGTTGTGTAGGCCAGGGCTGTTTGGACAGTTGTCTGAAATCACAAACTCGGCATATGTTTCGAGTCATAGGTATGGCAGGGCTGACCTACAGACCATGAGGAGAACTCTTCGGGATTTGAAAAAAGGGCGAGTGTGAGGCTCCTGCTCAAGTTTTTGTCTCTGGATATCGTGTCACTCATGATCGTGGAATTTCTGGGTGACTTCATGGGAAATGGACGAGTCTTACTCTCTGGTGGTTTGGCCCCGTCCAAAGAGTTTGGGGTCAATCTGTGGGCTTGAAGAAGTCCGTTTTTTTTTTTGTTGTTGTTGTTGTTTTCTTTTTTAACCTCAGGTGTCCCACCAAATGAGGGATTCCAGAGTAGAGCCCTGGGGAGGGGCGACTGGACAATCAGAAATCTGGTTAAAAATTGGGGCCTAGGGACATGTCAAGCCCATTATGACATCTAATGGTCCAGCCACTGAGAGGACTTACTAGAGGACAGGACTCATGCTGAGGGTCACAATGCGTATGTATGCCCTCGTCGCACGCAAGAATGGGCGGGGCCTCATGGTGAATGCTGGTTTCTCCTACACTGAACGTTGGACAACGTGCCAACCACAAGGGTTCTTGCCATGGGTAAGGAGGAGTTCTGATTTCTGCATCACACTCACCCCTGGGCAGTGATTGGAGATAAGGTCTCGGTTCTGAAGCCTGAAAACGGAGGTAGGGAAGAGATGATGACCTAAGGCCATGGCGGGTTTTATGTGCTCAGTGTGCGGTCAGCTTTCTGGGTGTTGGTCAGGAGGTCCGGGCTCAGGTTGTGTTCGACAGTGCATTAGTGCCCAGGTTAGACTATATAATTTGGGTAACGTCTAGTGCTGTGTAGGTTTATCCTCATATAAGGTGCCTGGGCAGCTCATGAGGCAATAATTTTTTTTCTAGAGGGCAGGCAGAGTGCTGCATTGTGGGTCCGGAATTGCCAACCTTGAGGGCTTCGGGGCCAGGAGTGTGAGGACGGAAGTCTGAGAAGACAAGATAGACTTGGGTTTCAGGTTGAGGGCATGGTAGGTACCCCCTGCAGATCTGAACCAATATCTCATGCATCTGAAGTCAGGGCGAGGATCAGACGTTGGCTCAGGTTGGAGTTTCTGTGCATGACGGTCGCTTCATGAAGGGAGCGGAATCTCGGGGCCATTGAGGTTTTCCCACGTTGGGAGTTGTGGGATGCCCCCTTCAAGGATTCCTTCTGCGGGACAATTGAGACCTGTTGGACAGCTCCAGGACATCCCATATGGATGACTCCAGAGCACCGTTCGCGGATGGATGCCTGGGAAGCCCGCCTCGCATTCCAATTGTCTCCTAGCAACAAGACAGTTCAGATCTGATGGCTCTGCCGGAGCAACCGGGGTGGCTGACTTGAAATGGACTTTCCTGAGGATGGGTCCTAATGTGTTTTTGTGTCCATGAGGGCCTTGGAATGGGGCAGTGGCACCGGGACCCTGAAGTACTCTCCTAAGCTTTGGACATGGCTCCCATGCACAGGTTTCCTTGTGGAGACGAGATGAGTTCTGATGGGTGCCTCAGGAAAACCCCTATGCTCGTATTGGAATCAGGCTTTTGAGGACACATGCCTGTAACCCAAAGCAATGGATCCTATTATGGCCTAGGGTCCTGTCTGGTTCAATCTTCTTCTATGGGGACATCCATCTATGGTATGAGTGGAGGTCGATTATCAGCTGGTGTCAGACAGCCCTTGTTTGTTCCGAGCGACCTACACTATTGGGATGGCCTCAGGGACTTTGGAGGTTTCTCCTAATTTGTATGATTTTGGACCATGGAATGGGCAGAATTCCCATGGATTGGTAGGCACAGTCCTAATATATGTCTCCAGGGGCCCAGCCTGGAGGGTGTGTGGCCCAAGACTTTGAGGACAGAAGTCTGAAAACACAAACTCAGCTTAGGTTTGTGGACGTAGTTATGGCAGGCCCGATCTAAAAACCATGAGAAGAACTCTTCAGGATATGAAGAAAGTGCGAGTCTGAGGCGCTTGCTCAGGCTTTTGTCTCTGGATTTTGTATCAGCGATGGCCGTGGAATGTCGGGGAGGCCTCATGGGCCATGGACCAATCTTCCTCTCTGAGGATTTGGCCTGATTCCCAATTGCTTTTCGTCAATCTGTGGGATGGGAGGACTCATTTCAGTTTTGTTACCTCAGGTGTCCCACCAAAGAAGGAATTCCAAAGCAAAGCCGTGTGGAAGACTGAAGGGACAACCCGAACTATGGTTAAAAATTGGGGCCTAGGGGCATGGCAAGCCAAATATGCTATCTCTTCATCCAGCCACTGAGTGGCCTTACTTGAGGACTGGGCTCAGCCTGAGGGTCACAATGTGCGTTTGTGACCAATGTGGCTGGCGAGCATGGGCGGGGCCTCATGGGCCACACTGGTTTCAACTACACTGAACGTTGGACAACATGCCAACCACAAGGTTTTTTGCCATGGGGAAGGAGTTCTGATTTCTGCATCACCTTCAACCCTGGGCAGTTATTGGAGATAAGGTCTAGGTTCTGAAACCTGAAAACCGAGGTTGGGAAAAGATGACGACCTAAGGCCACGGCGGCTAATGTGCTCAGTGTGCGGACAGCTGTCAAGGAGGGGCCAGGGGGTCCAGGCTCAGGCTGTGTCAGAAAGCGCATTAGTGCCCTGGTCAGCCTATGTATTTGGGGTACAGCCAATGTCGGTGCAGGTTGATCCTCATTTGGGGTTACTGGGTAGCCCCAGAGGACAATGTTTTTCTTATGGAGGGCGGGCAGGGTGCTGCATTGTAGATCTGGATTGCCAAACTGGAGGGCTTGTGGGCCAGTAGTCTCACGACCTAAGTCTGAGAACACAAGCTAGGCTTAGGTTTCTGGGTGAGGCCATGGCAGGCACAATCTACAGACCTGAATCGAGATCTCGTGCATCTGAAGTCAGGGCGAGGATCAGACGATCGCTCAGGTTGGAGTTTCTGTCCCTGATGGCCCCTTCATGAATGGGGGGGCATCACGAGGCCATGGGGGTTTTCCCACGGTGGGAGTTGTGAGAAGCTCCAAACTGCAGAGAGTCTTCTGCAGGACAATTGAGACCTGTTGCTTGGGTCCAGGCCAATGATTCTGAGCAGGGTTCTAAGGATGGATGGCTGGGTAGCCCACCTCGCATTCCAATTGTCTCCTAGCAACAAGACAGGTTAGATCTCCTGGATCTGTGTGGAGCAACCGAGGACGCTGAGTTGAAATGGACACCCCTGGGGATGGGTCCTAATGTGCTTTTGTGTCTATGGAGACCTTGGAATGAAGCGGTGGCACTGGGGACCTAAAGGGTTCTCCTAAACAGAGGCTTCGACACAGTTCCAACGTGCAAGTTTCCCATGTGTAGATGAGATGTTTTCTGATGGGTGCGTCAAGAAACAGCTATATACTGTTTTGATATCCAGGCCTCTGAGGAGAGATGCCTGGAAACCAAAGCAATGGATCTGATTTGTGCCTAGGGGCCTCTTCTTTCCTTTTTACCTCTGGAGACATCTGTCTATGGGTCTGAGTGCAGGTAGGTGCTCAGTTGGGCTCAGATTGCCCCTGTTTTTCCTGGGAAGCCACCACTATTGAGATGGATTAGGGACTTTGGAGGTTTATCCTATTAGAAGGGTTGTGGCCATTGGAATGGGCACACACAATTCCCTTGGAGAGGGCAAGTACAGTCCTCAGGTTTGGCTCCAGGAGCCTGAGCCTGTAGGTTTTGTAGGCCAGGGCTGTTTGGACAGTTGTCTGAAAACACAAACTCGGCTTATGTTTCGGGTCATAGGTATGGCAGGACTGACCTACAGACCATGAGGAGAACTCTTCGGGATTAGAAAAAAGGGCGAGTGTGAGTCTCTTGCTCAAGTTTTTGTCTCTGGATATCATGTCACTCATGGTCGTGGAATTTCTGGGTGACTTCATGGGAAATGGACGAGTCTTACTCTCTGGTGGTTTGGCCCCGTCCAAAGAGTTTGGGGTCAATCTGTGGGCTGGAAGAATTTCGTTTTTTGTTGTTGTTGTTGTTGTTGTTGTTGTTGTTGTTGTTGTTTTCTTTTTTAACCTCAGGTGTCCCACCAAATGAGGGATTCCAGAGTAGAGCCCTGGGGAGGGGCGACTGGAAATCAGAAATCTGGTTAAAAATTGGGGCCTAGCGACATGTCAAGCCCATTATGACATCTAATGGTCCAGCCACTGAAAGGACTTACTAGAGGACAGGACTCATGCTGAGGGTCACAATGCGTATGTATGCCCTCGTCGCACGCAAGAATGGGCGGGGCCTCAGGGTGAATGCTGGTTTCTCCTACACTGAACGTTGGACAACGTGCCACCACAAGGGTTCTTGCCATGGGTAAGGAGGAGTTCTGATTTCTGCATCACACTCACCCCTGGGCAGTGATTGGAGATAAGGTCTCGGTTCTGAAGCCTGAAAACGGAGGTAGGGAAGAGATGATGACCTAAGGCCATGGCGGGTTTTATGTGCTCAGTGTGCGGTCATCTTTCTGGGTGTTGGTCAGGAGGTCCGGGCTCAGGTTGTGTTCGACAGTGCATTAGTGCCCAGGTTAGACTATATAATTTGGGTAACGTCGAGTGCTGTGTAGGTTTTTCCTCATTTAAGGTGCTTGGGCAGCTCATGAGGCAATAATTTTTTTTCTAGAGGGCAGGCAGAGTGCTGCATTGTGGTTCCGGAATTGCCAACCTTGAGGGCTTCGGGGCCAGGAGTGTGAGGACGGAAGTCTGAGAAGACAAGCTAGACTTGGGTTTCAGGTTGAGGGCATGGTAGGTACCCCCTGCAGATCTGAACTAATATCTCATGCATCTGAAGTCAGGGCGAGGATCAGACGTTGGCTCAGGTTGGAGTTTCTGTGCATGACGGCCGCTTCATGAAGGGAGCGGAATCTCGGGGCCATTGAGGTTGTCCCACGTTGGGAGTTGTGGGATGCCCCCTTCAAGGATTCCTTCTGCGGGACAATTGAGACCTGTTGGACAGCTCCAGGACATCCCATATGGATGACTCCAGAGCACCGTTCGCGGATGGATGCCTGGGAAGCCCGCCTCGCATTCCAATTGTCTCCTAGCAACAAGACAGTTCAGATCTGATGGCTCTGCCGGAGCAACCGGGGTGGCTGACTTGAAATGGACTTTCCTGAGGATGGGTCCTAATGTGTTTTTGTGTCCATGAGGGCCTTGGAATGGGGCAGTGGCACCGGGACCCTGAAGTACTCTCCTAAGCTTTGGACATGGCTCCCATGCACAGGTTACCTTGTGGAGACGAGATGAGTTCTGATGGGTGCCTCAGGAAAACCCCTATGCTCGTATTGGAATCAGGCTTTTGAGGACACATGCCTGTAACCCAAAGCAATGGATCCTATTATGGCCTAGGGTCCTGTCTGGTTCAATCTTCTTCTATGGGGACATCCATCTATGGTATGAGTGGAGGTCGATTATCAGCTGGTGTCAGACAGCCCTTGTTTGTTCCGAGCGACCTACACTATTGGGATTGCCTCAGGGACTTTGGAGGTTTCTCCTAATTTGTATGATTTTGGACCATGGAATGGGCAGATTTCCCATGGATTGGTAGGCACAGTCCTAATATATGTCTCCGGGTGCCAGCCTGGAGGGTGTGTGGCCCAAGACTTTGAGGACAGAAGTCTGAAAACACAAACTCAGCTTAGGTTTGGGGACGTAGTTATGGCAGGCCCGATCTACAAACCATGAGAAGAACTCTTCAGGATATGAAGAAAGTGCGAGTCTGAGGCGCTTGCTCAGGCTTTTGTCTCTGGATTTTGTATCAGCGATGGCCGTGGAATGTCGGGGAGGCCTCATGGGCAATGGACCAATCCTCCTCTCTGAGGATTTGGCCCGATTCCCAATTGCTTTTCGTCAATCTGTGGGATGGGAGGACTCATTTCAGTTTTGTAAACTCAGGTGTCCCACCAAAGAAGGATTCCAAAGCAAAGCCGTGGGGAAGACTGAAGGGACAACCGAACTATGGTTAAAAATTGGGGCCTAAGGGCATGGCAATCCAAATATGCTATCTCTTCATCCAGCCACTGAGTGGCCTTACTTGAGGACTGGGCTCAGCCTGAGGGTCACAATGTGCGTTTGTGACCAATGTCGCCGGCGAGCATGGGCGGGGCCTCATGGGCCACACTGGTTTCAACTACACTGAACGTTGGACAACATGCCAACCACAAGGTTTCTTGCCATGGGGAAGGAGTTCTGATTTCTGCATCACCTTCAACCCTGGGCAGTGATTGGAGATAAGGTCTAGGTTCTGAAACCAGAAAACCGAGGTTGGGAAAAGATGACGACCTAAGGCCACGGCGGCTCGATGTGCTCAGTGTGCGGCCAGCTGTCTGGGAGGGTCCAGGGGGTCCAAGCTCAGGCTGTGTCAGAAAGGGCATTAGTGCCCTGGTCAGCCTATGTATTTGGGGTACAGCCAATGTCGGTGCAGGTTGATCCTCATTTGGGGTTACTGGGTAGCCCCAGAGGACAATGTTTTTCTTATGGAGGGCGGGCAGGGTGCTGCATTGTAGATCTGGATTGCCAAACTGGAGGGCTTGTGGGCCAGTAGTGTGACGACCAAAGTCTGAGAACACATGCAAGGCTTAGGTTTCTGGTTGAGGCCATGGCAGGCACAATCTACAGACCTGAATCGAGATCTCGTGCATCTGAAGTCAGGGCGAGGATCAGACGATCGCTCTGGTTGGAGTTTCTGACCCTGATGGCCCCTTCATGAATGGGGTGGCATCACGAGGCCATGGGGGTTTTCCCACGGTGGGAGTTGTGAGAAGCTCCAAACTGCAGAGAGTCTTCTGCAGGACAATTGAGACCTGTTGCTTGGGTCCAGGCCAATGATTCAGAGCAGGGTTCTAAGGATGGATGGCTGGGTAGCCCACCTCGCATTCCAATTGTCTCCTAGCAACAAAACAGGTTAGATCTCCTGGATCTGTGGGGAGCAACCCAGGACCCTGAGTTGAAATGGACACCCCTGGGGATGGGTCCTAATGTGCTTTTGTGTCTATGGAGACCTTGGAATGAAGCGGTGGCACTGGGGACCTAAAGGGTTCTCCTAAACAGAGGCTTAGACACAGCTCCAACGTGCAATTTTCCCATGTGTAGATGAGATGTTTTCTGATTGGTGCGTCAAGAAACAGCTATATGCTGTTTTGATATCCAGGCCTCTGAGGAGAGATGCCTGGAAACCAAAGCAATGAATCTGATTAGTGCCTAGGGGCCTGTTCCTTCCTTTTTACCTCTGGAGACATCTGTCTATGGGTCTGAGTGCAGGTAGGTGCTCAGTTGGGCTCAGATTGCCCCTGTTTTTCCTGGGAAGCCACCACTATTGAGATGGATCAGGGACTTTGGAGGTTTATCCTATTAGAAGGGTTGTGGTCATTGGAATGGGCACACACAATTCCCTTGAAGAGGGCAAGTACAGTCCTCAGGTTTGGCTCCAGGGGCCTGAGCCTGTAGGTTGTGTAGGCCAGGGCTGTTTGGACAGTTGTCTGAAAACACAAACTCGACTTATGTTTCGGGTCATAGGTATGGCAGGACTGACCTACAGACCATGCGGAGAACTCTACGGGATTTGAAAAAAGGGCGAGTGTGAGGCTCTTGCTCAAGTTTTTGTCTCTGGATATCGTGTCACTCATGGTCATGGAATTTCTGGGTGACTTCATGGGAAATGGACGAGTCTTACTCTCTGATGGTTTGGCACCGTCCAAAGAGTTTGGGGTCAATCTGTGGGCTGGAAGAAGTCCGTTTTTTGTTGTTGTTGTTGTTGTTGTTTTCTTTTTTACCTCAGGTGTCCCACCAAATGAGGGATTCCAGAGTAAAGCCCTGGCGAGGGGCGACTGGACAATCAAAAATCTGGTTAAAAATTGGGGCCTAGGGACATGTCAAGCCCATTATGACATCTAATGGTCCAGCAACTGAGAGGACTTACTAGAGGACAGGACTCATGCTGAGGGTCACAATGCGTATGTATGCCCTCGTCGCACGCAAGAATGGGCGGGGCCTCAGGGTGAATGCTGGTTTCTCCTACACTGAACGTTGGACAACGTACCAACCACAAGGGTTCTTGCCATGGGTAAGGAGGAGTTCTGATTTCTGCATCACACTCACCCCTGGGCAGTGATTGGAGATAAGGTCTCGGTTCTGAAGCCTGAAAACTGAGGTAGGGAAGAGATTATGACATAAGGCCATGGCGGGTTTTATGTGCTCAGTGTGCGGTCATCTTTCTGGGTGTTGGTCAGGAGGTCCGGGCTCAGGTTGTGTTCGACAGTGCATTAGTGCCCAGGTTAGACTATATAATTAGGGTAAAGTCGAATGCAGTGTAGGTTTTTCCTCATTTAAGGTGCTTGGGCAGCTCATGAGGCAATAATTTTTTTTCTAGAGGGCAGGCAGAGTGCTGCATTGTGTGTCCGGAATTGCCAAAATTGAGGGCTTCGGGGCCAGGAGTATGAGGACGGAAGTCTGAGAAGACAAGCTAGACTTGGGTTTCAGGGCGAGGGCACGGCAGGTACCCCCTGCAGATCTGAACCAATATCTCATGCATCTGAAGTCACGGCGAGGATCAGCCGTTGGCTCTGGTTGGAGTATCTGTGCCTGACGTCGGCTTCATGAAGGGATAGGAATCTCGGGGCCATTGAGGTTTTCCCACGTTGGGTGTTGTGGGATGCCCCCTTCAAGGATTCCTTCTTCGGGACATTTGAGACCTGTTGGACAGCTTCACGACATCCCATATGGAATGACTCCAGAGCACCGTTCGTGGATGGATGCCTGGGAAGCCCGCCTCGCATTCCATTTGTCTCCTAGCAACAAGGGAGTTTAGACCTGATGGCTCTGCTGGAGCAACCGGGGTGGCTGAGTTGAAATGGACTTTCCTGAGGATGGGTCCTAATGTGTTTTTGTGTCCATGAGGGCCTTGGAATGGGGCGGTGGCTCCGGGACCCTGAAGTACTCTCCTAAGCTTTGGACATGGCTCCCATGCACAGGTTTCCTTGTGGAGACGAGATGAGTTCTGATGGGTGCCTCAGGAAAACCCCTATGCTCGTATTGGAATCAGGCTTTTGAGGACACATGCCTGTAACCCAAAGCAATGGATCCTATTATGGCCTAGGGTCCTGTCTGGTTCAATCTTCTTCTCTGGGGACATCCATCTATGGTATGAGTGGAGGTCGATTATCAGCTGGTGTCAGACAGCCCTTGTTTGTTCCCGGCGACCTACACTATTGGGATGGCCTCAGGGACTTTGGAGGTTTCTCCTAAGTTATACGATTTTGGACCATGGAATGGGCAGAATTCCCATGGATTGGTAGGCACTGTCCTAATGTGTGGCTGCAGGGGCCCAGACTGGAGGGTGTGTGGCCGAAGACTTTGAGGACAGAAGTCTGAGAACACAAATTCAGCTTAGGTTTGGGGACGCAGGTATGGCAGGCCCGATCTACAAACCATGAGAAGAACTCTTCAGGATATGAAGAAAGTGCGAGTCTGAGGCGCTTGCTCAGGCTTTTGTCTCTGGATTTTGTATCAGCGATGGCCATGGAATGGCGGGGAGGCCTAATGGGCCATGGCCGAATCTTCCTCTCTGAGGATTTGGCCCGATTCCCAATTGCTTTTCGTCAATCTGTGGGATGGGAGGTCTCCTTTCAGGGTTGTTACCTCAGGTATCCCACCAAAAGAGGAATTCCTAAGCAAAGCCGTGGGGAATACTGAAGGGACAACCCGAACTATGGTTAAAAATTGGGGCCTAGGTGCATGGCAAGCCCAATATGCTATCTCTTCATCCAGCCACTGAGTGGCCTTACTTGAGGACTGGTCTCAGCCTGAGGGTCACAATGTGTGTTTGTGACCAATGTGGCCCGCGAGCATGGGCTGGGCCTCATGGGCCACACTGTTTTCAACTACACTGAACGTTGGACAACATGCCAACCACAAGGTTTCTTGCCATGGGGAAGGAGTTCTGATTTCTGCATCACCTTCAACCCTGCGCAGTGATTGGAGATAAGGTCTAGGTTCTGAAACCTGAAAAACGAGGTTGGGAAGAGATGACGACCTAAGGCCACTGCGACTCGATGTGCTCAGTGTGCGGCCAGCTGTCTGAGGGCGTCCAGGCTAAGGCTGTGTCAGAAAGGGCATTAGTGCCCTGGTCAGCCTATGTATTTGGGGTACAGCCAATGTCGGTGCAGGTTGATCCTCATTTGGGGTTACTGGGTAGACCCAGAGGACAATGTTTTTCTTCCGGAGGGCAGGCAGAGTGCTGCATTGTAGTTCTGGATTGCCAAACTGGAGGGCTTGTGGGCCAGTAGTCTGACGACAAAAGTCTGAGAACACAAGCTAGGCTTAGGTTTCTGGGTGAGGCCATGGCAGGCACAATCTACAGACCTGAATCGAGATCTCGTGCATCTGAAGTCAGGGCGAGGATCAGATGATCGCTAGGGTTGGAGTTTCTGTCCCTGATGGCCCCTTCATGAATGGGAGGGCATCACGAGGCCATGGGGGTTTTCCAACGTTGGGAGTTGTGAGAAGCTCCAAACTGCAGAGAGTCTTCTGCAGGACAATTGAGACCTGTTGTTTGGCTCCAGACCAAAGATTCTGAGCAGGGTTCTAAGGATGGATGGCTGGGTAGCCCACTTCGCATTCCAATTGTCTCCTAGCAACAAGACAGGTTAGATCTCCTGGATCTGTGGGGAGCAACCGAGGACGCTGAGTTGAAATCGACACCCCTGGGGATGGGTCCTAATGTGCTTTTGTCTATGGAGACCTTGGAATGAAGCGGTGGCACTGGGGCCCTAAAGGGTTCTCCTAAACAGAGGCTTTGACACAGCTCCAACGTGCAAGTTTCCCATGTGTAGATGAGATGTTTTCTGATGGGTGAGTCAAGAAACAGCTATATGCTGTTTTGATATCCAGGCCTCTGAGGAGAGATGCCTGGAAACCAAACAATGGATCTGATTAGTGCCTAGGGGCCTGTTCTTTCCTTTTTACCTCTGGGGACATCTGTCTATGGGTCTGAGTGCAGGTAGGTGCTCAGTTGGGCTCAGATTGCCCCTGTTTTTCCTGGGAAGCCACCACTATTGAGATGGATCAGGGAATTTGGAGGTTTATCCTATTCGAAGGGTTGTGGCCATTGGAATGGGCACACACAATTCCCTTGGAGAGGGCAAGTACAGTCCTCAGGTTTGGCTACAGGGGCCTGAGCCTGTAGGTTGTGTAGCCCAGGGCTGTTTGGACAGTTGTCTGAAAACACAAACTCGGCTTATGTTTCGGTCATAGGTATTGCAGGACTGACCTATAGATCATGAGGAGAACTCTTCGGGATTTGAAAAAAGGGCGATTGTGAGGCTCCTGCTCAAGTTTTTGTCTCTGGATATCGTGTCACTCATGGTCGTGGAATTTCTGGGTGACTTCATGGGAAATGGACGAGTCTTACTCTCTGGTGGTTTGGCCCCGTCCAAAGAGTTTGGGGTCATTCTGTGGGCTGCAAGAAGTCCGTTTTTGTTGTTGTTGTTGTTGTTGTTGTTGTTGTTTTCTTTTTTAACCTCAGGTGTCCCACCAAATGAGGGATTCCAGAGTAAAGGCCTGGGGAGGGGCGACTGGACAATCAGAAATCTGGTTAAAAATTGGGGCCTAGGGACATGTCAAGCCCATTATGACATCTAATGGTCCAGCCACTGAGAGGACTTACTAGAGGACAGGACTCATGCTGAGGGTCACAATGCGTATGTATGCCCTCGTCGCACGCAAGAATGGGCGGGGCCTCAGGGTGAATGCTGGTTTCTCCTACACTGAACGTTGGACAACGTGCCAACCACAAGGGTTCTTGCCATGGGTAAGGAGGAGTTCTGATTTCTGCATCAGACTCACCCCTGGGCAGTGATTGGAGATAAGGTCTCGGTTCTGAAGCCTGAAAACGGAGGTAGGGAAGAGATTATGACATAAGGCCATGGCGGGTTTTATGTGCTCAGTGTGCGGTCAGCATTCTGGGTATTGGTCAGGAGGTCCGGGCTCAGGCTGTGTTCGACAGTGCATTAGTGCCCAGGTTAGACTATATAATTTGGGTAACGTCGAGTGCTGTGTAGGTTTATCCTCATGTAAGCTGCCTGGGCAGCTCATGAGGCAACAATTTTTTTTCTAGAGGGCAGGCAGAGTGCTGCATTGTGGGTTGGGAATTGCCAAACTTGAGGGCATCGGGGCCAGGAGTGTGAGGACGGAAGTCTGAGAAGACAAGCTAGACTTGGGTTTCAGGGTGAGGGCACAGGAGGTACCCCCTGCAGATCTGTACCAATATCTCATGCATCTGAAGTCAGGGCGAGGATCAGACGTTGGCTCAGGTTGGAGTTTCTGTGCATGATGGCCGCTTCATGAAGGTAGCAGAATCTCGGGGCCATTGAGGTTTTCCCACGTTGGGAGTTGTGGGATGCCCCCTTCAAGGATTCCTTCTGCGGGACAATTGAGACCTGTTGGACAGCTCCAGGACATCCCATATGGATGAATCCAGAGCACCGTTCGTGGATGGATGCCTGGGAAGCCCGCCTCGCATTCCAATTCTCTCCTAGCAACAAGACAGTTTAGATCTGATGGCTCTGCCGGAGAAACCGAGGTGGCTGAGTTGAAATGGACTTTCCCGAGGATGGGTCCTAATGTGTTTTTGTGTCCATGAGGGCCTTGGAATGGGGCGGTGGCACCGGGACCCTGAAGTACTCTCCTAAGCTTTGGACATGGCTCCCATGCACAGGTTCCTTGGGAGACGAGATGAGTTCTGATGGGTGCCTCAGGAAAACCCCTATGCTCGTAATGGAATCAGGCTTTTGAGGACACATGCCTGTAACCCAAATCAATGGATCCTATTATAGCCTAGTGTCCTGTCTGGTTCAATTTCTTCTCTGGGGACATCCATCTATGGTATGAGTGGAGGTCGATTATCAGCTGGTGTCAGACAGCCCTGGTTTGTTCTGGGAGACCTACACTATTGGGATGGCCTCATGGACTTTGGAGCTTTCTCCTAATTTGTACGATTTTGGACCATGGAATGGGCAGAATTCCCATGGATTGGTAGGCACAGTCCTAATGTGTGTCTCCAGGGACCCAGCTTGGAGGGAGTGTGGCCCAAGACTTTGAGGACAGAAGTCTGAAAACACAAACTCAGCTTAGGTTTGGGGACATAGGTATGGCAGGCCCGATCTACAAACCATGAGAAGAACTCTTTTGGATATGAAGAAAGTGGGAGTCTGAGGCGCTTGCTCAGGCTTTTGTCTCTGGATTTTGTATCAGCGATGGCCGTGGAATGTCGGGGAGGCCTCATGGCCCATGGACGAATCTTCCTCTCTGAGGATTTGGCCCGATTCCCAATTGCTTTTCGTCAATCTGTGGGATGGGGGGTCTCCTTTCAGGTTTGTTACCTCAGGTGTCCCACCAAAAGAGGAATTCCAAAGCAAAGCCGTGTGGAAGACTGAAGGGACAACCCGAACTAGGTTAAAAATTGGGGCCTAGGGGCATGGCAAGCCCAATATGTTATCTCTTCATCCAGCCACTGAGTGGCCTTACTTGAGGACTGGGCTCAGCCTGAGGGTCACAATGTGGGTTTGTGACCAATGTGGCCCACGAGCATGGGCGGGGCATCATGGGCCACATTGTTTTCAACTACACTGAACGTTGGACAACATGCCAACCACAAGGTTTCTTGCCATGGGGAAGGAGTTCTGATTTCTGTATCACCTTCAACACTGGGCAGTGATAGGAGATAAGGTCTAGGTTCTGAAACCTGAAAACCGAGGTTCGGAAGGGATGACGACCTAAGGCCACGGCGGCTCGATGTGCTCAGTGTGCGGCCAGCTGTCTGGGAGTTGCCAAGAGGTCCAGGCTCAGGCTGTGTCAGAAAGGGCATCAGTGTCCTGGTCAGCCTATGTATTTGGGTTACAGCCATGGTCGGTGCAGGTTGATCCTCATTTGGGGTTACTGGGTAGCCCCAGAGGACAATGTTTTTCTTCTGGAGGGCAGTCAGAGTGCTGCGTTGTAGTTCTGGATTGCCAAACTGGAGGGCTTGTGGGCCAGTAGTCTGACGACAAAAGTCTGAGAACACAAGCTAGGCTTAGGTTTCTGGGTGAGGCCATGGCAGGCACAATCTACAGACCTGAATCGAGATCTCGTGAATCTGAAGTCAGGGCGAGGATCAGACGATCGCTCAGGTTGGAGTTTATGTCCCTGATGGCCCCTGCATGAATGGGGGGGCATCGCGAGGCCATGGGGGTTTTCCCACGATGGGAGTTGTGAGAAGCTCCAAACTGCAGAGAGTCTTCTGCAGGACAATTGAGACCTGTTGTTTGGCTCCAGGCCAATGATTCTGAGCAGGGTTCTAAGGATGGATGGCTGGGTATCCCACCTCGCATTCCAATTGCCTCCTAGCAACAAGACAGGTTAGATCTCCTGGATCTGTGGGGAGCAACCGAGGACGCTGAGTTGAAATGGACAACCCTGGGGATGGGTACTAATGTGCTTTTGTGTCTATGGAGACCTTGGAATGAAACGGTGGCACTGGCGCCCTAAAGGGTTCTCCTAAACAGAGGCTTTGACACAGCTCCAACGTGCAAGTTTCCCATGTGTAGATGAGATGTTTTCTGATCGGTGAGTCAAGAAACAGCTGGAGCTGCTTTTGAAATCCAGTCCTCTGAGGAGAGATGCCTGAAACCAAAGCAATGGATCTGATTAATGCCTAGGGGCCTGTTCTTTCCTTTTTACCTCTGGGGACATCTGTCTATGGGTCTGAGTGCAGGTAGGTGCTCAGTTGGGCTCAGATTGCCCCTGTTTTTCCTGGGAAGCCACCACTATTGAGATGGATCAGGGACTTTGGAGGTTTATCCTATTAGAAGGGTTGTGGCCATTGGAATGGGCACACACAATTCCCTTGGAGAGGGCAAGTACAGTCCTCAGGTTTGGCGCCAGGGGCCTGAGCCTGTAGGTTGTGTAGGCCAGGGCTGTTTGGACAGTTGTCTGAAAACACAAACTCGGCTTATGTTTCGGGTCATAGGTATGGCAGGACTGACCTACAGACCATGAGGAGAACTCTTCGGGATTTGAAAGAAGGGCGAGTGTGAGGCTCCTGCTCAAGTTTTTGTCTCTGGATATCGTGTCACTCATGGTCGTGAAATTGCCGGGTGACTTCATGGGAAATGGAGGAGTCTTACTCTCTGGTGGTTTGGCCCGTCCAAAGAGTTTGGGGTCATTCTGTGGGCTGGAGGAAGTCCGTTTTTGTTGTTGTTGTTGTTGTTGTTGTTGTTGTTGTTTTCTTTTTTAACCCCAGGTGTCCCACCAAATGAGGGATTCCAGAGTAGAGCCCTGGGGAGGGGCGACTGGACAATCAGAAATCTGGTTAAAAATTGGGGCCTAGGGATATGTCAAGCCCATTATGACATCTAATGGTCCAGCCACTGAGAGGACTTACTAGAGGACAGGACTCATGCTGAGGGTCACAATGCGTGTGTATGCCCTCGTCGCACTCAAGAATGGGCGGGGCCTCAGGGTGAATGCTGGTTTCTCCTACACTGAACGTTGGACAACGTGCCAACCTCAAGGGTTCTTGCCATGGGTAAGGAGGAGTTCTGATTTCTGCATCACACTCACCCCTGGGCAGTGATTGGAGATAAGGTCTCGGTTCTGAAGCCTGAAAACTGAGGTAGGAAAGAGATGAAGACCTAAGGCCATGGCGGGTTTTATGTGCTCAATGTGCGGTCAGCTTTCTGGGTGTTTGTCAGGAGGTCCGGGCTCAGGTTGTGTTCGACAGTGCATTAGTGCCCAGGTTAGACTATATAATTTGGGTAAAGTCGAGTGCTGTATAGGCTTTTCCTCATTTAAGGTGCCTGGGCAGCTCATGAGGCAATCATTTTTTTTCTAGAGGGCAGGCAGGGTGCTGCATTGTAGGTCCGGAATTGCCACACTTGAGGGCTTCGGGGCCAGTAGTGTGAGGACGGAAGTCTGAGAAGACAAGCTAGACTTGGGTTTCAGCGACAGGGCACGGCAGGTACCCCCTGCCGATCTGAACCAATATCTCATGCATCTGAAGTCAGGGCGAGGATCAGCCGTTGGCTCTGGTTGGAGTTTCTGTGCATGACGGCCGCTTCATGAAGGGAGCGGAATCTCGAGGCCATTGAGGTTTTCCCACGTTGGGAGTTGTGGGATGCCCCCTTCAAGGATTCCTTCTGCGGGACAATTAAGACCTGTTGGACAGCTCCAGGACATCCGATATGGAATGACTCCAGAGCACCGTTCGCGGATGGATGCCTGGGAAGCCTGCCTCGCATTCCAATTGTCACCTAATAGCAAGACAGTTTAGATCTGATGGCTCTGCCGGAGCAACAGGGGTGGCTGAGTTGAAATGGACTTTCCTGAGGATGGGTCCTAATGTGTTTTTGTATCCATGAGGGCCTTGGAATGTGGCGGTGGCACCGGGACACTGAAGTACTCTGCTAAGCTGTGGACATGGCTCCCATGCACAGGTTTCCTTGTGGAGACGAGATGAGTTCTGATGGGTGCCTCAGGAAAACACCTATGCTCGTATTGGAATCAGGCTTTTGAAGACACATGCTTGTAACCCAAAGCACTGGATCCTATTATGGCCTAGGGTCCTGTCTGTTTCAATCTTCTTCTCTGGGGACATCCATCAATGGTATGAGTGGAGGTCGATTATCAGCTGTTGTCAGACATCCCTTGTTTGTTCCGGGTGACCTACACTATTGGGATGGCCTCAGGGATTTTGGAGCTTTCTCCTAATTTGTATGATTTTGGACCATGGAATGGGCAGAATTCCCATGGATTGGTAGGCACATTCCTAATGTGTGGCTCCAGAAACCCAGCCTGGAGGGAGTGTGGCCCAAGACTTTGAGGACAGAAGTCTGAAAACACAAACTCAGCTTAGGTTTGGGGACGTAGATATGGCAGGCCCGATCTACAAACCATGAGAAGAACTCTTCAGGATTTGAAGAAAGTGCGATTCTGAGGCGCTTGCTCAGGCTTTTGTCTCTGGATTGTGTATCAGCAATGGCCGTGCAATGTCGGGGAGGCCTCATGGGCCATGGACGAATCTTCCTCTCTGAGGATTTGGCCCAATTCCCAATTGCTTGTCGTCAATCTGTGGGATGGGTGTACTCATTTCAGTTTTGTTACCTCACGTGTCCCACCTAAATTGGAATTCCAAAGCAAAGCCGTGGGGAAGACTGAAGGGACAACCCGAACTATGGTTAAAAATTTGGGCCTAGGGCCATGGCAAGCCCAATATGTTATCTCTTCATCCAGCCACTGACTGGCCTTACTTGAGGACTGGGCTCAGCCTGAGGGTCACAATGTGCATTTGTGACCAAAGTGGCCGGCGAGCATGGGTAGGGCATCATGGGCCACACTGGTTTCAACACAACTGAACGTTGGACAACATGCCAACCACAAGGTTTCTTGCCATGGGGAAGGAGTTCTGATTTCTGCATCACCATCAACCCTGTGCAGTGATTGGAGATAAGGTCTAGGTTCTGAAACCTGAAAACCGAGGTTGGGAAGGGATGACGACCTAAGGCCACGGCGGCTCGATGTGCTCAGTGTGCGGCCAGCTGTCTGGGAGGGGCCAGAGGGGTCCAGGCTCAGGCTGTGTCAGAAAGGGCATTAGTGCCCTGGTCAGCCTATGTATTTGGGGTACAGCCAAGGTCGGTTCAGGTTGATCCTCATTTGGGGTTACTGGGTAGCCCCAGAGGGCAATGTTTTTATTCTGGAGGGCGGGCAGGGTGCTGCATTGTAGTTCTGGATTGCCAAACTGGAGGGCTTGTGGGGCAGTAGTCTGACGACCAAAGTCTGAGAACACAAGCTAGGCTTAGGTTACTGGGTGAGGCCATGGCAGGCAGAATGTACAGACCTGAATCGAGATCTCGTGCATCTGAAGTCAGGGCGAGGATCAGACGATCGCTCAGATTGGAGTTTCTGTCCCTGATGGCCCCTTCATGAATGGGGTGCATCACGAGGCCATGGGGGTTTTCCCACGATGGGAGTTGTGAGAAGCTCCAAACTGCAGAGAGTCTTCTGCAGGACAATTGAGACCTGTTGTTTGGCTCCAGGCCAATGATTCTGAGCAGGGTTCTAAGGATGGATGGCTGGGTAGCCATCCTCGCATGCCAATTTTCTCCTAGAAACAAGACAGGTTAGATCTCCTGGATCTGTGGGGAGCAACCGAGGACGCTGAGTTGAAATGGACACCCCTGGGGACGTGTCCTAATGTGCTTTTGTGTCTATGGAGACCTTGGAATGAAGCGGTGGCACTGGGGCCCTAAAGGGTTCTTTTAAACAGAGGCTTTGACATAGCTCCAACGTGCAAGTTTCCCATGTGTAGATGAGATGTTTTCTGTTGGGTGAGTCAAGAAACAGCTATATGTTGTTTTGATATCCAGGCGTCTGAGGAGAGATTCCTGGAAACCAAATCAATGGATCTGATTAGTGCCTAGGGGCCTGTTCTTTCCTTTTTACCTCTGGGGACATCTGTCTATGGGTCTGAGTGCAGGTAGGTGCTCAGTTGGGCTCAGATTGCCCCTGTTTTTCCTAGGAAGCCACCACTATTGAGATGGATCAGGGACTTTGGAGGTTTATCCTATTCGAAGGGTTGTGGCCATTGGAATGGGCACACACAATTCCCTTGGAGAGGGCAAGTACAGTCCTCAGGTTTGGCTCCAGAGGCCTGAGCCTGTAGGTTGTGTAGGCCAGGGCTGTTTGGACAGTTGTCTGAACACAAACTCGGCTTATGTTTCGGTCTTAGGTATTGCAGGACGGACCTACAGATCATGAGGAGAACTCTTCGGGGTTTGAAAAAAGGGCGAGTGTGAGGCTCCTGCTCAAGTTTTTGTCTCTGGATATCGTGTCACTCATGGTCGTGGAATTTCTGGGTGACTTCATGGGAAATCGACGAGTCGTACTCTCTGGTGGTTTGGCCCTGTCCAAAGAGTTTGGGGTCATTCTGTGGGCTGCAAGAAGTCCGTTTTGTTGTTGTTGTTGTTGTTGTTGTTGTTGTTGTTGTTGTTGTTGTTTTCTTTTTTAACCTCAGGTGTCCCACCAAATGAGGGATTCCAAAGTAAAGGCCTGGGGAGGGGCGACTGGACAATCAGAAATCTGGTTAAAAATTGGGGCCTAGGGACATGTCAAGCCCATTATGACATCTAATGGTCCAGCCACTGAGAGGACTTACTAGAGGACAGGACTCATGCTGAGGGTCACAATGCGTATGTATGCCCTCGTCGCACTCAAGAATGGGCGGGGCCTCAGGGTGAATGCTGGTTTCTCCTACACTGAACGTTGGACAACGTGCCAACCACAAGGGTTCTTGCCATGGGTCAGGAAGAGTTCTGATTTCTGCATCAGACACAGCGCTGTGCAGTGATTGGAGATAAGGTCTCGGTTCTGAAGCCTGAAAACGGAGGTAGGGAAGAGATGATGACCTAAGGCCATGGCGGTTTTTATGTGCTCAGTGTGCGGTCAGCTTTCTGGGTATTGGTCAGGAGGTCCGGGCTCAGGTTGTGTTCGACAGTGCATTAGTGCCCAGGTTAGACTATCTAATTGGGTAACGTAGAGTGCTGTGTAGGTTTATCCTCATTTAAGCTGCCTGGGCAGCTCCTGATGCAACAATTTTTTTTTCTAGAGGGCAGGCAGAGTGCTGCATTGTGGGTCCGGAATTGCCAAACTTGAGGGCATCGTGGCCAGGAGTGTGAGGACGGAAGTCTGAGAAGACAAGCTAGACTTGGTTTCAGGGTGAGGGCACGGCAGGTACCCCCTGCAGATCTGAACCAATATCTCATGCATCTGAAGTCAGGGCGAGGATCAGACGTTGGCTCAGGTTGGAGTTTCTGTGCATGACGTCCACTTCATGAAGGGAGAGGAATCTCGGGGCCATTGAGGTTTTCCCACGTTGGGAGTTGTGGGATGCCCCCTTCAAGGATTCCTTCTGCGGGACAATTGAGACCTGTTGGACAGCTCCAGGACATCCCATATGGAATGACTCCAGATCACCGTTCGCGGATGGATGCAGGGAGCCCGCTTCGCATTCCAATTCTCTCCTAGCAACAAGACAGTTTAGATCTGATGGCTCTGCCGGAGCAACAGGGGTGGCTGAGTTGAAATGGACTTTCCTGAGGATGGGTCCTAATGTGTTTTTGTGTCCATGAGGGCCTTGGAATAGGGCGGTGGCACCGGGAACCTGAAGTACTCTCCTAAGCTTTGGACATGGCTCCCATGCACAGGTTTCCTTGTGGAGACGAGATGAGTTCTGATGGGTGCCTCGGGAAAACCCCTATGCACGTATTGGAATCAGGCTTTTGAGGACACATGCCTGTAACCCAAAGCAATGGATCCTATTATAGCCTAGGGTCCTGTCTGGTTCAATTTCTTCTCTGGGGACATCCATCTATGGTATGAGTGGAGGTCGATTATCAGCTGGTGTCAGACAGCCCTGGTTTGTTCTGGGAGACCTACACTATTGGGATGGCCTCAGGGACTTTGGAGGTTTCTCCTAATTTGTACGATTTTGGACCATGGAATGGGCAGAATTCCCATGGATTGGTAGGCACAGTCCTAATGTGTGGCTCCAAGGAACCAGCCTGGAGGGAGTGTGGCCGAAGACTTTGAGGACAGAAGTCTGAAAACACAAACTCAGCTTAGGTTTGGGGACGTAGGTATGGCAGGCCCGATCTACAAACCATGAGAAGAACTCTTCAGGATATGAAGAAAGTGGGAGTCTGAGGCGCTTGCTCAGGCTTTTGTCTCTGGATTTTGTATCAGCGATGGCCGTGGAATGTCGGGGAGGCCTCATGGGCCATGGACGAATCTTCTTCTCTGAGGATTTGGCCCGATTCCCAATTGCTTTACGTCAATATGTGGGAGGGGTGGACTCATTTCAGTTTTGTTACCTCAGGTGTCCCACATAAATTGGAATTCCAAAGCAAAGCCGTGGGGAAGACTGAAGGGACAACCCGAACTATGGTTAAAAATTGGGGCCTAGGGGCATGGGAAGCCCAATATGTTATCTCTTCATCCAGCCACTGACTGGCCTTACTTGAGGACTGGGCTCAACCTGAGGGTCACAATGTGCGTTTGTGACCAAAGTGGCCGGCGAGCATGGGCAGGGCATCATGGGCCACACTGGTTTCAACTACACTGAACGTTGGACAACATGCCAACCACAAGGTTTCTTGCCATGGGGAAGGAGTTCTGATTTCTGCATCACCTTCAACCCTGGGCAGTGACTGGAGATAAGGTCTAGGTTCTGAAACCTGAAACCCGAGGTTGGGAAGGAATGACGACCTAAGGCCACGGCGGCTCGATGTGCTCAGTGTGCGGCCAGCTGTCTGGGAGGGGCCAGGGGGTCCAGGCTCAGCCTGTGTCAGAAAGGGCATTAGTGCCCTGGTCAGCCTATGTATTTGGGGTACAGCCAAGGTCGGTGCAGGTTGATCCTCATTTGGGGTTACTGGGTAGCCCCAGAGGGCAATGTTTTTCTTCTGGAGGGCGAGCAGGGTGCTGCATTGTAGTTCTGGATTGCCAAACTGAAGGGCTTGTGGGGCAGTAGTCTGACGACCAAAGTCTGAGAACACAAGCTAGGCTTAGATTTCTGGGTGAGGCCATGGCAGGCAGAATGTACAGACCTGAATCGAGATCTCGTGCATCTGAAGTCAGGGCGAGGATCAGACGATCGCTCAGGTTGGAGTTTCTGTCCCTGATGGCCCCTTTATGAATGGGGGGGCATCACGAGGCCATGGGGGTTTTCGCACGATGGGAGTTGTGAGAAGCTCCAAACTGCAGAGAGTCTTCTGCAGGACAATTGAGACCTGTTGTTTGAGTCCAGGCCAATGATTCTGAGCAGGGTTCTAAGGATGGATGGCTGGGTAGCCCACCTCGCATTCCAATTGCCTCCTAGCAACAAGACAGGTTAGATTTGCTGGATCTGTGGGGAGCAACCGAGGACGCTTATTTGAAATGGACACCCCTGAGGATGTGTCCTAATGTGCTTTTGTGTCTATGGAGACCTTGGAATGAAGCGGTGGCACTGGGGCCCTAAAGGGTTCTTTTAAGCAGAGGCTTTGACACAGCTCCAACGTGCAAGTTTCCCATGTGTAGATGAGATGTTTTCTGATGGGTGAGTCAAGAAACAGCTATGTGCTGTTTTGATATCCAGGCCTCTGAGGAGAGATGCCTGGAAACCAAAGCAATGGATCTGATTAGTGCTAGGGGCCTGTTCTTTCCTTTTTTCCCTCTGGGGACATCTGTCTATGGGTCTGAGTGCAGGTAGGTGCTCAGTTGGGCTCAGATTGCCCCTATTTTTCCTGGGAAGCCACCACTATTGAGATGGATCAGGGACTTTGGAGGTTTATCCTATTAGTAGGGTTGTGGCCATTGGAATGGGCACACACAATTCCCTTGGAGAGGGCAAGTACAGTTCTCAGTTTTTGCTCCAGGGGCCTGAGCCTGTAGATTGTGTAGGCCAGGGCTGTTTGGACACTTGTCTGAAAACACAAACTCGGCTTATGTTTCGGGTCGTAGGTATGGCAGGACTGACCTACAGACCATGAGGAGAACTCTTCGGGATTTGAAAGAAGGGCGAGTTGAGGCTCCTGCTCAAGTTTTTGTCTCTGGATATCGTGCCACTCATGGTCGTGGAATTTCTGGGTGACTTCATGGGAAATGGACGAGTCTTACTCTCTGGTGGTTTGGCCCCGTCCAAAGAGTTTGGGGTCATTTTGTGGGCTGGAAGAAGTCCGTTTTTTTTTTGTTGTTGTTGTTGTTTTCTTTTTTAACCTCAGGTGCCCCACCAAATGAGGGATTCCAGAGTAAAGGCCTGGGGAGGGGCGACTGGACAATCAGAAATCTGGTTAAAAATTGGGGCCTAGGGACATGTCAAGCCCATTATGACATCTAATGGTCCAGCCACTGAGAGGACTTACTAGAGGACAGGACTCATGCTGAGGGTCACAATGCGTATGTATGCCCTCGTCGCACGCAAGAATGGGCGGGGCCTCAGGGTGAATGCTGGTTTCTCCTACACTGAACGTTGGACAACGTGCCAACCACAAGGGTTCTTGCCATGGGTAAGGAGGAGTTCTGATTTCTGCATCAGACTCACCCCTGGGCAGTGATTGGAGATAAGGTCTCGGTTCTGAAGCCTGAAAACGGAGGTAGGGAAGAGATGATGACATAAGGCCATGGCGGGTTTTATGTGCTCAGTGTGCGGTCAGCATTCTGGGTATTGGTCAGGAGGTCCGGGCTCAGGTTGTGTTCGACAGTGCATTAGTGCCCAGGTTAGACTATATAATTTGGGTAACGTCGAGTGCTGTGTAGGTTTATCCTCATGTAAGCTGCCTGGGCAGTTCATGAGGCAACAATTTTTTTTCTAGAGGGCAGGCAGAGTGCTGCATTTGGGTTGGGAATTGCCAAACTTGAGGGCATCGGGGCCAGGAGTGTGAGGAAGGAAGTCTGAGAAGACAAGCTAGACTTGGGTTTCAGGGTGAGGGCACAGCAGGTACCCCCTGCAGATCTGTACCAATATCTCATGCATCTGAAGTCAGGGCGAGGATCAGACGTTGGCTCAGGTTGGAGTTTCTGTGCATGATGGCCGCTTCATGAAGGGAGCAGAATCTCGGGGCCATTGAGGTTTTCCCACGTTGGGAGTTGTGGGATGCCCCCTTCAAGGATTCCTTCTGCGGGACAATTGAGACCTGTTGGACAGCTCCAGGACATCCCATATGGATGACTCCAGAGCACCGTTCATGGATGGATGCCTGGGAAGCCCGCCTCGCATTCCAATTCTCTCCTAGCAACAAGACAGTTTAGATCTGATGGCTCTGCCGGAGCAACCGAGGTGGCTGAGTTGAAATGGACTTTCCTGAGGATGGGTCCTAATGTGTTTTTGTGTCCATGAGGGCCTTGGAATGGGGCGGTGGCACCGGGACCCTGAAGTACTCTCCTAAGCTTTGGACATGGCTCCCATGCACAGGTTCTTTGGGAGACGAGATGAGTTCTGATGGGTGCCTCAGGAAAACCCCTATGCTCGTAATGGAATCAGGCTTTTGAGGACACATGCCTGTAACCCAAATCAATGGATCCTATTATAGCCTAGTGTCCTGTCTGGTTCAATATCTTCTCTGGGGACATCCATCTATGGTACGAGTGGAGGTCGATTATCAGCTGGTGTCAGACAGTCCTTGTTTGTTCTGGGAGACCTACACTATTGGGATGGCCTCAGGGACTTTGGAGGTTTCTCCTAAGTTGTACGATTTTGGACCATGGAATGGGCAGAATTCCCATGGATTGGTAGGCACAGTCCTAATGTGTGTCTCCAGGGACCCAGCCTGGAGGGAGTGTGGCCCAAGACTTTGAGGACAGAAGTCTGAAAACACAAACTCAGCTTAGGTTTAGGGACGTAGGTATGGCAGGCCCGATCTACAAACCATGAGAAGAACTCTTCAGGATATGAAGAAAGTGCGAGTCTGAGGCGCTTGCTCAGGCTTTTGTCTCTGGATTTTGTATCAGCGATGGCCGTGGAAAGTCGGGGAGGCCTCATGGGCCATGGACGAATCTTCCTCTCTGAGGATTTGGCCAGATTCCCAATTGCTTTTCGTCAATCTGTGGGATGGGGGGTCTCCTTTCAGGTTTGTTACCTCAGGTGTCCCACCAAAGAGGAATTCCAAAGCAAAGCCGTGTGGAAGACTGAAGGGACAACCCGAACTATGGTTAAAAATTGGGGCCTAGGGGCATGGCAAGCCCAATATGTTATCTCTTCATCCAGCCACTGAGTGGCCTTACTTGAGGACTGGGCTCAGCCTGAGGGTCACAATGTGGGTTTGTGACCAATGTGGCCCGCGAGCATGGGCGGGGCATCATGGGCCACATTGGTTTCAACTACACTGAACGTTGGACAACACGCCAACCACAAGGTTTCTTGCCATGGGGAAGGAGTTCTGATTTCTGCATCACCTTCAACACTGGGCAGTGATAGGAGATAAGGTCTAGGTTCTGAAACCTGAAAACCGAGGTTCGGAAGGGATGACGACCTAAGGCCACGGCGGCTCGATGTGCTCAGTGTGCGGCCAGCTGTCTGGGAGTTGCCAAGAGGTCCAGGCTCAGGCTGTGTCAGAAAGGGCATCAGTGTCCTGGTCAGCCTATGTATTTGGGTTACAGCCATGGTCGGTGCAGGTTGATCCTCATTTGGGGTTACTGGGTAGCCCCAGAGGACAATGTTTTTCTTCTGGAGGGCAGTCAGAGTGCTGCGTTGTAGTTCTGGATTGCCAAACTGGAGGGCTTGTGGGCCAGTAGTCTGACGACAAAAGTCTGAGAACACAAGCTAGGCTTAGGTTTCTGGGTGAGGCCATGGCAGGCACAATCTACAGACCTGAATCGAGATCTCGTGAATCTGAAGTCAGGGCGAGGATCAGACGATCGCTCAGGTTGGAGTTTCTGTCCCTGATGGCCCCTTCATGAATGGGGGGGCATCGCGAGGCCATGGGGGTTTTCCCACGATGGGAGTTGTGAGAAGCTCCAAACTGCAGAGAGTCTTCTGCAGGACAATTGAGACCTGTTGTTTGGCTCCAGGCCAATGATTCTGAGCAGGGTTCTAAGGATGGATGGCTGGGTATCCCACCTCGCATTCCAATTGCCTCCTAGCAACAAGACAGGTTAGACCTCCTGGATCTGTGGGGAGCAACCGAGGACGCTGAGTTGAAATGGACAACCCTGGGGATGGGTACTAATGTGCTTTTGTGTCTATGGAGACCTTGGAATGAAGCGGTGGCACTGGCGCCCTAAAGGGTTCTCCTAAACAGAGGCTTTGACACAGTTCCAACGTGCAAGTTTCCCATGTGTAGATGAGATGTTTTCTGATCGGTGAGTCAAGAAACAGCTGGAGCTGCTTTTGAAATCCAGTCCTCTGAGGAGAGATGCCTGGAAACCAAAGCAATGGATCTGATTAGTGCCTAGGGGCCTGTTCTTTCCTTTTTACCTCTGGGGACATCTGTCTATGGGTCTGAGTGCAGGTAGGTGCTCAGTTGGGCTCAGATTGCCCCTGTTTTTCCTGGGAAGCCACCACTATTGAGATGGATCAGGGACTTTGGAGGTTTATCCTATTAGAAGGGTTGTGGCCATTGGAATGGGCACACACAATTCCCTTGGAGAGGGCAAGTACAGTCCTCAGGTTTGGCGCCAGGGGCCTGAGCCTGTAGGTTGTGTAGGCCAGGGCTGTTTGGACAGTTGTCTGAAAACACAAACTCGGCTTATGTTTCGGGTCATAGGTATGGCAGGACTGACCTACAGACCATGAGGAGAACTCTTCGGGATTTGAAAGAAGGGCGAGTGTGAGGCTCCTGCTCAAGTTTTTGTCTCTGGATATCGTGTCACTCATGGTCGTGAAATTGCCGGGTGACTTCATGGGAAATGGAGGAGTCTTACTCTCTGGTGGTTTGGCCCGTCCAAAGAGTTTGGGGTCATTCTGTGGGCTGGAGGAAGTCCGTTTTTGTTGTTGTTGTTGTTGTTGTTGTTGTTGTTGTTGTTGTTGTTGTTTTTAACCTCAGGTGTCCCACCAAATGAGGGATTCCAGAGTAGAGCCCTGGGGAGGGGCGACTGGACAATCAGAAATCTGGTTAAAAATTGGGGCCTAGGGATATGTCAAGCCCATTATGACATCTAATGGTCCAGCCACTGAGAGGACTTACTAGAGGACAGGACTCATGCTGAGGGTCACAATGCGTGTGTATGCCCTCGTCGCACTCAAGACTGGGCGGGGCCTCAGGGTGAATGCTGGTTTCTCCTACACTGAACGTTGGACAACGTGCCAACCACAAGGGTTCTTGCCATGGGTAAGGAGGAGTTCTGATTTCTGCATCACACTCACCCATGGGCAGTGATTGGAGGTAAGGTCTCGGTTCTGAAGCCTGAAAACTGAGGTAGGAAAGAGATGAAGACCTAAGGCCATGGCGGGTTTTATGTGCTCAATGTGCGGTCAGCTTTCTGGGTGTTTGTCAGGAGGTCCGGGCTCAGGTTGTGTTCGACAGTGCATTAGTGCCCAGGTTAGACTATATAATTTGGGTAAAGTCGTGTGCTGTGTAGGTTTTTCCTCATTTAAGGTGCCTGGGCAGCTCATGAGGCAATCATTTTTTTTCTAGAGGGCAGGCAGGGTGCTGCATTGTAGGTCCGGAATTGCCACACTTGAGGGCTTCGGGGCCAGGAGTGTGAGGACGGAAGTCTGAGAAGACAAGCTAGACTTGGGTTTCAGGGACAGGGCACGGCAGGTACCCCCTGCCGATCTGAACCAATATCTCATGCATCTGAAGTCAGGGCGAGGATCAGCCGTTGGCTCTGGTTGGAGTTTCTGTGCATGACGGCCGCTTCATGAAGGGAGCGGAATCTCGAGGCCATTGAGGTTTTCCCACGTTGGGAGTTGTGGGATGCCCCCTTCAAGGATTCCTTCTGCGGGACAATTAAGACCTGTTGGACAGCTCCAGGACATCCGATATGGAATGACTCCAGAGCACCGTTCGCGGATGGATGCCTGGGAAGCCTGCCTCGCATTCCAATTGTCACCTAATAGCAAGACAGTTTAGATCTGATGGCTCTGCCGGAGCAACAGGGGTGGCTGAGTTGAAATGGACTTTCCTGAGGATGGGTCCTAATGTGTTTTTGTATCCATGAGGGCCTTGGAATGTGGCGGTTGCACCGGGACACTGAAGTACTCTGCTAAGCTGTGGACATGGCTCCCATGCACAGGTTTCCTTGTGGAGACGAGATGAGTTCTGATGGGTGCCTCAGGAAAACACCTATGCTCGTATTGGAATCAGGCTTTTGAGGACACATGCTTGTAACCCAAAGCACTGGATCCTATTATGGCCTAGGGTCCTGTCTGTTTCAATCTTCTTCTCTGGGGACATCCATCAATGGTATGAGTGGAGGTCGATTATCAGCTGTTGTCAGACATCCCTTGTTTGTTCCGGGTGACCTACACTATTGGGATGGCCTCAGGGTTTTGGAGCTTTCTCCTAATTTGTATGATTTTGGACCATGGAATGGGCAGAATTCCCATGGATTGGTAGGCACAGTCCTAATGTGTGGCTCCAGGGACCCAGCCTGGAGGGAGTGTGGCCCAAGACTTTGAGGACAGAAGTCTGAAAACACAAACTCAGCTTAGGTTTGGGGACGTAGGTATGGCAGGCCCGATCTACAAACCATGAGAAGAACTCTTCAGGATATGAAGAAAGTGCGATTCTGAGGCGCTTGCTCAGGCTTTTGTCTCTGGATTTTGTATCAGCAATGGCCGTGCAATGTCGGGGAGGCCTCATGGGCCATGGACGAATCTTCCTCTCTGAGGATTTGGCCCAATTCCCAATTGCTTGTCGTCAATCTGTGGGATGGGTGTACTCATTTCAGTATTGTTACCTCAGGTGTCCCACCTAAATTGGAATTCCAAAGCAAAGCCGTGGGGAAGACTGAAGGGACAACCCGAACTATGGTTAAAAATTTGGGCCTAGGGCCATGGCAAGCCCAATATGTTATCTCTTCATCCAGCCACTGACTGGCCTTACTTGAGGACTGGGCTCAGCCTGAGGGTCACAATGTGCATTTGTGACCAAAGTGGCCGGCGAGCATGGGCAGGGCATCATGGGCCACACTGGTTTCAACACAACTGAACGTTGGACAACATGCCAACCACAAGGTTTCTTGCCATGGGGAAGGAGTTCTGATTTCTGCATCACCATCAACCCTGTGCAGTGATTGGAGATAAGGTCTAGGTTCTGAAACCTGAAAACCGAGGTTGGGAAGGGATGACGACCTAAGGCCACGGCGGCTCGATGTGCTCAGTGTGCGGCCAACTGTCTGGGAGGGGCCAGAGGGGTCCAGGCTCAGGCTGTGTCAGAAAGGGCATTAGTGCCCTGGTCAGCCTATGTATTTGGGGTACAGCCAAGGTCGGTTCAGGTTGATCCTCATTTGGGGTTACTGGGTAGCCCCAGAGGGCAATGTTTTTATTCTGGAGGGCGGGCAGGGTGCTGCATTGTAGTTCTGGATTGCCAAACTGGAGGGCTTGTGGGGCAGTAGTCTGACGACCAAAGTCTGAGAACACAAGCTAGGCTTAGGTTACTGGGTGAGGCCATGGCAGGCAGAATGTACAGACCTGAATCGAGATCTCGTGCATCTGAAGTCAGGGCGAGGATCAGACGATCGCTCAGATTGGAGTTTCTGTCCCTGATGGCCCCTTCATGTATGGGGTGCACCACGAGGCCATGCGGGTTTTCCCACGATGGGAGTTGTGAGAAGCTCCAAACTGCAGAGAGTCTTCTGCAGGACAATTGAGACCTGTTGTTTGGCTCCAGGCCAATGATTCTGAGCAGGGTTCTAAGGATGGATGGCTGGGTAGCCATCCTCGCATTCCAATTTTCTCCTAGAAACAAGACAGGTTAGATCTCCTGGATCGGTGGGGAGCAACCGAGGACGCTGAGTTGAAATGGATACCCCTGGGGACGTGTCCTAATGTGCTTTTGTGTCTATGGAGACCTTGGAATGAAGCGGTGGCACTGGGGCCCTAAAGGGTTCTTTTAAACAGAGGCTTTGACATAGCTCCAACGTGCAAGTTTCCCATGTGTAGATGAGATGTTTTCTGTTGGGTGAGTCAAGAAACAGCTATATGTTGTTTTGATATCCAGGCGTCTGAGGAGAGATTCCTGGAAACCAAATCAATGGATCTGATTAGTGCCTAGGGGCCTGTTCTTTCCTTTTTACCTCTGGGGACATCTGTCTATGGGTCTGAGTGCAGGTAGGTGCTCAGTTGGGCTCAGATTGCCCCTGTTTTTCCTAGGAAGCCACCACTATTGAGATGGATCAGGGACTTTGGAGGTTTATCCTATTCGAAGGGTTGTGGCCATTGGAATGGGCACACACAATTCCCTTGGAGAGGGCAAGTACAGTCCTCAGGTTTGGCTCCAGAGGCCTGAGCCTGTAGGTTGTGTAGGCCAGGGCTCTTTGGACAGTTGTCTGAAAACACAAACTCGGCTTATGTTTCGGTCTTAGGTATTGCAGGACGGACCTACAGATCATGAGGAGAACTCTTCGGGATTTGAAAAAAGGGCGAGTGTGAGGCTCCTGCTCAAGTTTTTGTCTCTGGATATCGTGTCACTCATGGTCGTGGAATTTCTGGGTGACTTCATGGGAAATCGACGAGTCGTACTCTCTGGTGGTTTGGCCCTGTCCAAAGAGTTTGGGGTCATTCTGTGGGCTGCAAGAAGTCCGTTTTGTTGTTGTTGTTGTTGTTGTTGTTGTTGTTTTCTTTTTTAACCTCAGGTGTCCCACCAAATGAGGGATTCGAAAGTAAAGGCCTGGGGAGGGGCGACTGGACAATCAGAAATCTGGTTAAAAATTGGGGCCTAGGGACATATCAAGCCCATTATGACATCTAATGGTCCAGCCACTGAGAGGACTTACTAGAGGACAGGACTCATGCTGAGGGTCACAATGCGTATGTATGCCCTCGTCGCACTCAAGAATGGGCGGGGCCTCAGGGTGAATGCTGGTTTCTCCTACACTGAACGTTGGACAACGTGCCAACCACAAGGGTTCTTGCCATGGGTCAGGAAGAGTTCTGATTTCTGCATCAGACACACCGCTGTGCAGTGATTGGAGATAAGGTCTCGGTTCTGAAGCCTGAAAACGGAGGTAGGGAAGAGATTATGACCTAAGGCCATGGCGGTTTTTATGTGCTCAGTGTGCGGTCAGCTTTCTGTGTATTGGTCAGGAGGTCCGGGCTCAGGTTGTGTTCAACAGTGCATTAGTGCCCAGGTTAGACTATCTAATTGGGTAACGTAGAGTGCTGTGTAGGTTTATCCT
Source organism: Mustela nivalis (assembly GCF_964662115.1). Classification (NCBI taxonomy): domain Eukaryota; kingdom Metazoa; phylum Chordata; class Mammalia; order Carnivora; family Mustelidae; genus Mustela; species Mustela nivalis. The sequence continues at coordinate 264,984 of NW_028136529.1, forward strand.
CATTTAAGCTGCCTGGGCAGCTCCTGATGCAACAATTTTTTTTCTAGAGGGCAGGCAGAGTGCTGCATTGTGGGTCCGGAATTGCCAAACTTGAGGGCATCGTGGCCAGGAGTGTGAGGACGGAAGTCTGAGAAGACAAGCTAGACTTGGTTTCAGGGTGAGGGCACGGCAGGTACCCCCTGCAGATCTGAACCAATATCTCATGCATCTGAAGTCAGGGCGAGGATCAGACGTTGGCTCAGGTTGGAGTTTCTGTGCATGACGTCCGCTTCATGAAGGGAGAGGAATCTCGGGGCCATTGAGGTTTTCCCACGTTGGGAGTTGTGGGATGCCCCCTTCAAGGATTCCTTCTGCGGGACAATTGAGACCTGTTGGACAGCTCCAGGACATCCCATATGGAATGACTCCAGAGCACCGTTCGCGGATGGATGCAGGGAGCCCGCCTCGCATTCCAATTCTCTCCTAGCAACAAGACAGTTTAGATCTGATGGCTCTGCCGGAGCAACAGGGGTGGCTGAGTTGAAATGGACTTTCCTGAGGATGGGTCCTAATGTGTTTTTGTGTCCATGAGGGCCTTGGAATAGGACGGTGGCACCGGGAACCTGAAGTACTCTCCTAAGCTTTGGACATGGCTCCCATGCACAGGTTTCCTTGTGGAGACGAGATGAGTTCTGATGGGTGCCTCAGGAAAACCCCTATGCACGTATTGGAATCAGGCTTTTGAGGACACATGCCTGTAACCCAAAGCAATGGATCCTATTATAGCCTAGGGTCCTGTCTGGTTCAATTTCTTCTCTGGGGACATCCATCTATGGTATGAGTGGAGGTCGATTATCAGCTGGTGTCAGACAGCCCTGGTTTGTTCTGGGAGACCTACACTATTGGGATGGCCTCAGGGACTTTGGAGGTTTCTCCTAATTTGTACGATTTTGGACCATGGATTGGGCAGAATTCCCATGGATTGGTAGGCACAGTCCTAATGTGTGTCTCCAGGGACCCAGCCTGGAGGGAGTGTGGCCCAAGACTTTGAGGACAGAAGTCTTAAAACACAAACTCAGCTTAGGTTTGGGGACGTAGGTATGGCAGGCCCGATCTACAAACCATGAGAAGAACTCTTCAGGATATGAAGAAAGTGGGAGTCTGAGGCGCTTGCTCAGGCTTTTGTCTCTGGATTTTGTATCAGCGATGGCCGTGGAATGTCGGGGAGGCCTCATGGGCCATGGACGAATCTTCTTCTCTGAGGATTTGGCCCGATTCCCAATTGCTTTACGTCAATATGTGGGATGGGTGGACTCATTTCAGTTTTGTTACCTCAAGTGTCCCACATAAATTGGAATTCCAAAGCAAAGCCGTGGGGAAGAATGAAGGGACAACCCGAACTATGGTTAAAAATTGGGGCCTAGGGGCATGGGAAGCCCAATATGTTATCTCTTCATCCAGCCACTGACTGGCCTTACTTGAGGACTGGGCTCAACCTGAGGGTCACAATGTGCGTTTGTGACCAAAGTGGCCGGCGAGCATGGGCAGGGCATCATGGGCCACACTGGTTTCAACTACACTGAACGTTGGACAACATGCCAACCACAAGGTTTCTTGCCATGGGGAAGGAGTTCTGATTTCTGCATCACCTTCAACCCTGGGCAGTGACTGGAGATAAGGTCTAGGTTCTGAAACCTGAAAACCGAGGTTCGGAAGGGATGACGACCTAAGGCCACGGCGGCTCGATGTGCTCAGTGTGCGGCCAGCTGTCTGGGAGGGGCCAGGGGGTCCAGGCTCAGCCTGTGTCAGAAAGGGCATTAGTGCCCTGGTCAGCCTATGTATTTGGGGTACAGCCAAGGTCGGTGCAGGTTGATCCTCATTTGGGGTTACTGGGTAGCCCCAGAGGGCAATGTTTTTCTTCTGGAGGGCGGGCAGGGTGCTGCATTGTAGTTCTGGATTGCCAAACTGGAGGGCTTGTGGGGCAGTAGTCTGACGACCAAAGTCTGAGAACACAAGCTAGGCTTAGATTTCTGGGTGAGGCCATGGCAGGCAGAATGTACAGACCTGAATCGAGATCTCGTGCATCTGAAGTCAGGGCGAGGATCAGACGATCGCTCAGGTTGGAGTTTCTGTCCCTGATGGCCCCTTTATGAATGGGGGGGCATCACGAGGCCATGGGGGTTTTCGCACGATGGGAGTTGTGAGAAGCTCCAAACTGCAGAGAGTCTTCTGCAGGACAATTGAGACCTGTTGTTTGGGTCCAGGCCAATGATTCTGAGCAGGGTTCTAAGGATGGATGGCTGGGTAGCCCACCTCGCATTCCAATTGCCTCCTAGCAACAAGACAGGTTAGATCTCCTGGATCTGTGGGGAGCAACCGAGGACGCTGAGTTGAAATGGACACCCCTGGGGATGGGTCCTAATGTGCTTTTGTGTCTATGGAGACCTTGGAATGAAGCGGTGGCACTGGGGCCCTAAAGGGTTCTTTTAAGCAGAGGCTTTGACACAGCTCCAACGTGCAAGTTTCCCATGTGTAGATGAGATGTTTTCTGATGGGTGAGTCAAGAAACAGCTATGTGCTGTTTTGATATCCAGGCCTCTGAGGAGAGATGCCTGGAAACCAAAGCAATGGATCTGATTAGTGCTAGGGGCCTGTTCTTTCCTTTTTACCTCTGGGGACATCTGTCTATGGGTCTGAGTGCAGGTAGGTGCTCAGTTGGGCTCAGAATGCCCCTATTTTTCCTGGGAAGCCACCACTATTGAGATGGATCAGGGACTTTGGAGTTTTATCCTATTAGTAGAGTTTTGGCCATTGGAATGGGCACACACAATTCCCTTGGAGAGGGCAAGTACAGTTCTCAGTTTTGGCTCCAGGGGCCTGAGCCTGTAGATTGTGTAGGCCAGGGCTGTTTGGACAGTTGTCTGAAAACACAAACTCGGCTTATGTTTCGGGTCGTAGGTATGGCAGGACTGACCTACAGACCATGAGGAGAACTCTTCGGGATTTGAAAGAAGGGCGAGTGTGAGGCTCCTGCTCAAGTTTTTGTCTCTGGATATCGTGTCACTCATGGTCGTGGAATTTCTGGGTGACTTCATGGGAAATGGACGAGTCTTACTCTCTGGTGGTTTGGCCCCGTCCAAAGAGTTTGGGGTCATTTTGTGGGCTGGAAGAAGTCCGTTTTTTTGTTGTTGTTGTTGTTGTTTTCTTTTTTAACCTCAGGTGTCCCACCAAATGAGGGATTCCAGACTGGAACCCTGGGGAGGGGCGACTGGACAATCAGAAATCTGGTTAAAAATTGGGGCCTAGGGACATGTCAAGCCCATTATGACATCTAATGGTCCAGCCACTGAGAGGACTTACTAGAGGACAGGACTCATGCTGAGGGTCACAATGCGTATGTATGCCCTCGTCGCACGCAAGAATGGGCGGGGCCTCAGGGTGAATGCTGGTTTCTCCTACACTGAACGTTGGACAACGTGCCAACCACAAGGGTTCTTGCCATGGGTAAGGAGGAGTTCTGATTTCTGCATCACACTCACCCCTGGGCAGTGATTGGAGATAAGGTCTCGGTTCTGAAGCCTGAAAACGGAGGTAGGGAAGAGATGATGACCTAAGGCCATGGCGGTTTTTATGTGCTCAGTGTGCGGTCAGCTTTCTGGGTGTTGGTCATGAGGTCCGGGCTCAGGTTGTGTTCGACAGTGCATTAGTGCCCAGGTTAGACTATATAATTTGGGTAAAGTCGAGTGCTGTGTAGGTTTATCCTCATTTAAGGAGCCTGGGCAGCCCATAAGCCAATACTTTTTTTTCTAGAGGGCAGGCAGAGTGCTGCATTGTGTGTCTGGAATTGCCAAACTTGACGCCTTCGGGGCCAGGAGTGTGAGGACGGAAGTCTGAGAAGACAAGCTAGACTTGGGTTTCACGGTGAGGGCACGGCAGGTACCCGCTGCAGATCTGAACCAATTTCTCATGCATCTGAAGTCAGGGCGAGGATCAGCCGTTGGCTCTGGTTGGAGTTTCTGTGCATGACGGCCGCTTCATGAAGGGAGGGGAATCTCGGGGCCATTGAGGTTTTCCCACGTTGGGAGTTGTGGGATGCCCCCTTCAAGGATTCCTTCTGCGGGACAATTGAGACCTGTTGGACAGCTCCAGGACATTCCATATGGAATGACTCCAGAACACCGTTCGCGGATGGATGCCTGGGAAGCCCGCGTCGCATTCCAATTGTCTCCTAGCAACAAGACAGTTTAGATCTGATGGCTCTGCCGGAGCAACCGGGGTGGCTGAGTTGAAATGGACTTTCCTGAGGATGGGTCCTAATGTGTTTTTGTGTCCATGAAGGCCTTGGAATGGGGCGGTGGCACCGGGACCCTGAAGTACTCTCCTAAGCTTTGGACATGGCTTCCATGCACAGGTTTCCTTGTGGAGACGAGATGAGTTCTGATGGGTGCCTCAGGAAAACCCCTATGCACGTATTGGAATCAGGCTTTTGAGGACACATGCCTGTAACCCAAAGCAATGGATCCTATTATGGCCTAGGGTCCTGTCTGGTTCAATCTTCTTCTCTGGGGACATCCATCTATGGTATGAGTGGAGGTCAATTATCAGCTGGTGTCAGACAGCCCTTGCTTGTTCCGGGCGACCTACACTATTGGGATGGCCTCAGGGACTTTGGAGGTTTCTCCTAATTTGTACGATTTTGGACCATGGAATGGGCAGAATTCCCATGGATTGGTAGGCACAGTCCTAATGTGTGGCTCCAGGGGCCCAGCCTGGAGGGTGTGTGGCCCAAGACTTTGAGGACAGAAGTCTGAAAACACAAACTCAGCTTAGGTTTGGGGACGCAGGTATGGCAGGCCCGATCTACAAACCATGAGAAGAACTCTTCAGGATATGAAGAAAGTGCGAGTCTGAGGCGCTTGCTCAGGCTTTTGTCTCTGGATTTTGTATCAGCAATGGCCGTGGAATGTCGGGGAGGCCTCATGGGCCATGGACGAATCTTCCTCTCTGAGGATTTGGCCCGATTCCCAATTGCTTTTCGTCAATCTGTGGGATGGGAGGTCTCCTTTCAGGTTTGTTACCTCAGGTGTCCCACCAAAAGAGGAATTCCAAAGCAAAGCCGTGGGGAAGACTGAAGGGACAACCCGAACTATGGTTAAAAATTGGGGCCTAGGGGCATGGCAAGCCCAATATGTTATCTCATCATCCAGCCACTGAGTGGCCTTACTTGAGGACTGGGCTCAGCCTGAGGGTCACAATGTGCGTTTGTGACCAATGTGGCCCGCGAGCATGGGCGGGGCATCATGGGCCACACTGGTTTCAACTACACTGAACGTTGGACAACATGCCAACCACAAGGTTTCTTGCCATGGGGAAGGAGTTCTGATTTCTGCATCACCTTCAACCCTGGGCAGTGATAGGAGATAAGGTCTAGGTTCTGAAACCTGAAAACCGAGGTTGGGAAGGGATGACGACCTAAGGTCACGGCGCCTCGATGTGCTCAGTGTGCGGCCAGCTGTCTGGGAGGGGCCAGGGGGTCCAGGCTCAGGCTGTGTCAGAAAGGGCATTAGTGCCCAGGTCAGCCTATGTATATGGGGTACAGCCAAGTTCAGTGCAGGTTGATCCTCATTTGGGGTTACTGGGTAGCCCCAGAGGACAATGTTTTTTCTTCTGGAGGGCAGGCAGAGTGCTGCATTGTAGTTCCGGATTGCCAAACTAGAGGGCTTGTGGGCCAGTAGTCTGACGACCAAAGTCTGAGAACACAAGCTAGGCTTAGGTTTCTGGGTGAGGCTATGGCAGGCACAATCTACATACCTGAATCGAGATCTCGTGCATCTGAAGTCCGGGCGAGGATCAGACGATCGCTCAGGTTGGAGTTTCTGTCCCTGATGGCCCCTTCATGAATGGGGGAGCATCACGAGGCCATGGGGGTTTTCCCACGATGGGAGTTGTGAGAAGCTGAAACTGCAGAGAGTCTTCTGCAGGACAATTGAGACCTGTTGTTTGGCTCCAGGCCAATGATTCTGAGCAGGGTTCTAAGGATGGATGGCTGGATAGCCCACCTCGCATTCCAATTGTCTCCTAGCAATAAGACAGGTTAGATTTGCTGGATCTGTGGGGAGCAACCGAGGACGCTGAGTTGAAATGTCCACCCCTGGGGATGGGTCCTAATGTGCTTTTGTGTCTATGAATACCTTGGAATGAAGCGGTGGCACTGGGGCCCTAAAGGGTTCTCCTAAACAGAGGCTTTGTCACAGCTCCAAAGTGCAAGTTTCCCATGTGCAGATGAGATGTTTTCTGATGGGTGAGTCAAGAAACAGCTAGATGCTGCTTTTGAAATCCAGGCCTCTTAGGAGAGATGCCTGGAAACCAAAGCAATGGATCTGATTAGTGCCTAGGGGCCTGTTCTTTCCTTTTTACCTCTGGGGATATCTGTCTATGGGTCTGAGTGCAGGTAGGTGCTCAGTTTGGCTCAGATTGCCCCTGTTTTTCCTGGGAAGCCACCACTATTGAGATGGATCAGGAACTTTGGAGGTTTATCCTATTAGAAGGGTTGTGGCCATTGGAATGGACACACACAATTCCCTTGGAGAGGGCAAGGACAGTCCTCAGGTTTGGCTCCAGGGGCCTGAGCCTGTAGGTTGTGTAGGCCAGGGCTGTTTGGACAGTTGTCTGAAAACACAAACTCGGCTTATGTTTCGGGTCGTAGGTATGGCAGGACTGACCTACAGACCATGAGGAGAACTCTTCGGGATTTGAAAGAAGGGCGAGTGTGAGGCTCCTGCTCAAGTTTTTGTCTCTGGATATCGTGTCACTCATGGTCGTGGAATTTTTGGGTGACTTCATCGGAAATGGACGAGTCTTACTCACTGGTGGTTAGGCCCCATCCAAAGAGTTTGGGGTCATTCTGTGGGCTGGAAGAAGTCGTTTTTTTTTGTTTGTTTGTTTGTTTGTTTTTGTTGTTGTTGTTTTCTTTTTTAACCTCAGGTGTCCCTCCAAATGAGGGATTCCAGAATAGAGCCCTGGGGAGGGGAGACTGGACAATCAGAAATCTGGTTAAAAATTGGGGCCTAGTGACATGACAAGCCCATTATGACATCTAATGGTCCAGCCACTGAGAGGACCTACTAGAGGACAGGACTCATGCTGAGTGTCACAATGCGTGTGTATGCCCTCGTCGCACTCAAGAATGGGCGGGGCCTGAGGGTGAATGCTGGTTTCTCCTACACTGAACGTTGGACAACGTGCCAACCACAAGGTTTCTTGCCATGGGTAAGGAGGAGTTCTGATTTCTGCATCACACTCACCCCTGGGCAGTGATTGGAGATAAGGTCTCGGTTCTGAAGCCTGAAAACGGAGGTAGGGAAGAGATGATACCTAAGGCCATGGCGCGTTTTATGTGCTCAGTGTGCGTTCAGCTTTCTGGGTGTTGGTCAGGAGGTCCGGGTTCAGGTTGTTTTCGACAGTGCATTAGTGCCCAGGTTAGACTATGTAATTTGGGTAAAGTCGAGTGCTGTGTAGGTTTATACACATTTAAGGTGCCTGGGCAGCTCATGAGGCAATAATTTTTTTTCTGGAGGGCTGGCAGAGTGCTGCATTGTGGGTCCGGAATTGCCAAACATGAGGGCTTCGGGCCAGGAGTGTGAGGACACAAGTCTGAGAAAACAAGCTAGACTTGGGTTTCAGGACGAGGGCACGGCAGGTACACCATGCAGATCTGAACCAATATCTCATGCATCTGAAGTCAGGGCGAGGATCAGCCGTTGGCTCTGGCTGGAGTTTCTGTGCATGACGGCCGCTTCATGAAGGGAGCGGAATCTCGGGGCCATTGTGGTTTTCCCACGTTGGGAGTTGTGGGATGCCCCCTTCAAGGATTCCTTCTGCGGGACAATTGAGAACTGTTGGACAGATCCAGGACATCCCATATGGAATGACTCCAGAGCACCGTTCGCGAATGGGTGCCTGGGAAGCGCCTCGCATTCCAATTGTCTCCTAGCAACAAGACAGTTTAGATCTGATGGCTCTGCCGGAGCAACAGGGGTGGCTGAGTTGAAATGGACTTTCCTGAGGATGGGTCCTAATGTGTTTTTGTGTCCATGAGGGCCCTGTAATGGGGCGGTGGCACCGGGACCCTGAAGTACTCTCCTAAGCTCTGGACATAGCTCCAATGCACAGGTTTCCTTGTGGAGACGAGATGAGTTCTGATGGGTGCCTCAGGAAAACACCTATGCTCGTATTGGAATCAGGTTTTGAGGACACATGCTTGTAACCCAAAGCACGGGGCCTATTATGGCCTAGGGTCCTGTCTGTTTCAATCATCTTCTCTGGGGACATCCATCTATTGTATGAGTGGAGGTCGATTATTAGCTGTTGTCAGACAGCCCTTGTTTTTTTGGTGACATACACTATTGGGATGGCCTCAGGGACTTTGGAGGGTTCTCCTAATTTGTACGATTTTTGACAATGGAATGGGCAGAATTCCCATGGATTGGGTGGGGGCAGTCCTAATGTGTGGATCCAGGGGCCCCAGCCTGGAGGGAGTGTGGCCCAGGACTTTGAGGACAGAAGACTGAAAACACAAACTCAGCTTAAGTTTGGGGACTTAGGTATGGCACGCCCGATCTACAAACCATGAGAAGAACTCTTCAGGATATGAAGAATTAGCAAGTCTGAGGCGCTTGCTCAGGGTTTTGTCTCTGACTTTTGTTTCAGCGATGGCCGTGGAATGTTGGGGAGGTCTCATGGGCCATGGACGAATCTTCCTCTCTGTGGATTTGGCGCGATCCCAATTGTTTTTCGTTAATCTGTGGGATGGGAGGACTCCTTTCAGGTTTGTTACCTCAGGTGTCCCACCAAAAGAGGAATTCCAAAGCAGAGCTCTGGGGAAGAGTGAAGGTACAACCCGAACTATGGTTAAAAATTGGGGCCTAGGGGCATGGCAAGCCCAATATGCTGTCTCTTCATATAGGCCCTGAGAGGCCTTACCTGAGGACTGGGCTCAGGCTGAGGGTCACAATGTGTGTTTGTGACCAATGTGGCCCGCAAGCATGGGCTCTTCCTCATGGGCCACGCTTATTTCAACTACACTGAACGTTGGACAACATGCCAACCACAAGGTTTCTTGCCATGGGGAAAGAGTTCTGATTTCTGCATCATTTTCAACCCTGGGCAGTGGTTGGAGATAAGGTCTAGGTTCTGGAGCCTGAAAACCACAGTTGGGAAGAGATGACGACCTAAGGCCATGGCGGGTCTGATGTGCTCAGTGTGCGGCCAGCTGTCTGGGTGGGACCAGGAGGTCGAGGCTCAGGCTGGGTTAGAAGGGGAAATAGTGCCCAGGTCAGCCTATATGTTTGGGGTACAGCCAAATGGCGTGCAGGTTGATCCTCATTTGGGGTTTCGGGGTAGCCCTGAGGGCAATGTTTTACTTCTGTAGGGCAGGCAGAGTGCGGCATTGTAGTTCTGGATTGCCAAACTGGAGGGCTTGTGGGCCAGTAGTCTGAGGACGGAGTCTGAGAACCCAAGCTAGGCCTAGGTTTCTGGGTGAGGATATGGCAGGCACAATCTCCAGACCTCAATAGAGATCTCGTGCATCTGAAGTCAGGGCAAGGATCAGACGATCGCTCAGGTTGGACTTTCTGCCCTGATGGCCCTTTCTTGAAGGGGGTTGGATCACGAGGACATGGGGGTTTTCCCACGATGGGAGTTGTGAGAAGCTCCAAACTGCAAAGATTCTTCTGCAGGACAATTGAAACCTGTTGGTTGGCTCCAGGCCAACGATTCCGAGCAGGGTCCTAAGGATGGATGGCTGGGTAGCCCACCTCGCATTCCAATGGTCTCCAAGCAACAAGACAGGTTAGATCTGCTGGATGTGGGGGGCAACCGAGGAGGCTGCGTTGAAATGGACTCTCCTGTGGATGTGTCCTAATATGTTTTTGTGTCTATGGAGACCTTGGAATGAAGCGGTGGCCCTGGGCCCTGAAGGGTTCTCCTAAACAGAGGCTTTGACACAGCTCCAACGTGCATGTTTCCCATGTGTAGATGAGATTTGTTCTGATGGGTGAGTCAAGAAACAGCCATATGCTGGTATTGAAATCCAGGCCTCTGAGGAGAGATGCCTGGAAACCAAAGCAATGGATCCGATTAGTGCCTAGGGGCCTGTTCGTTCCTTTTTACCTCTGGGGACATCAGTCTACGGGTCTGAGTGCAGGTAGGTGCTCAGATGGGCTCAGATTGCCCCTGTTTGTCCTGGGAAGCCACAACTATTGGGATGGCCTCAGGGACTTTGGAGGTTATCCTACTAGTAGGGTTGTGGCCATTGGAATGGGCACATACAATTCCCTTGGAGAGGGCAAGTACAGTCCTCAGGTTTGGCTCCAGGGCCCTGAGCCTGTAGGGTGTGTAGGCCAGAGCTGTTTGGACAGTTGTCTGAAAACACAAACTCGGCTTATGTTTTGGGTCATAGGTATGGCAGGACTGATCTACAGACCATGAGGAGAACACTTCGGGATATGAAAAAAGGGCGAGTGTGAGGCTCTTGCTCAAGTTTTTGTCTCTGGATATCGTGTCACTCATGGTCGTGAAATTGCCGGGTGACTTCATGGGAAATGGACGAGTCTTACTCTCTGGGGGTTCGGTCCCGTCCAAAGAGTTTGGGGTCATTCTGGGGATGGAAGAAGTCCGTTTTTTTGTTGTTGTTGTCGATTTGTTTCATTTTGTTTTTCAACCTCAGATGTCCCACCAAATGAGGGATTCCAGAGTAGAGCCCTGGGGTGGGGCGACTGGACAACCAGAAATCTGGTTAAAAATTGGGGACTAGGGACATGTCAAGCCCATTATGACATCTAATGGTCCAGCCACTGAGAGGACTTACTAGAGGACAGGACTCACGCTGAGGTCACAATGCGTGTTTATGCTCTCCTCACACTCAAGAGTGGGCGGGGCCTCAGGGTGAATGCTGGTTTCTCCTACACTGAACGTTGGACAACATGCCAACCACAAGGTTTCTTGCCATGGGTCAGGAAGAGTTCTGATTTCTGCATCAAAGTCACCCATGGGCAGTGATTGGAGATAAGGTCTAGGTTCTGAAGCCTGAAAACTGAGGTAGGGAAGAGATGATGACCTAAGGCCATGGCGGGTCTGATGTGCTCAGCGTACGGTCAGCTGTCTGGGTATTGGTCAGCAGGTCCGGGCTCAGGTTGTGTCAGACAGTGCATTAGTGCCCAGGTTAGACTATATAATTTGGGTACATTCGAGTGCCGTGTAGGTTTATCCTCATTTAAGCTGCCTGGGCTGCTCATTAGGCAATATATTTTTTCTAGAGGGCAGTCAGAGTGCTTCATTGTCGGTACGGAATTGACAAACTTGTGGGCTTTGGGGCCAGTAGAGTGAGGACGGAAGTCTGAGAACACAAGCTAGACTTCGTATTCAGTGTGAGGGCACGGCAGGTACCCCCTGCAGATCTGAACCAATATCTCATGCATCTGAAGTCAGGGCGAGGATCCCACGTTGGCTCAGGTTGGAGTTTCTGTGCATGATGGCCCCTTCATGAAGGGAGCGGAATGTCGTGGCCATGGAGGTTTTCCACGTTGGGAGATGTGGGATGCCCCCTTCAAGGATTCCTTCTGCGGGACAATTGAGACCTGTTGGACAGCTCCAGGACATCCCATATGGAATGACTCCAGAGCACCGTTCCAGGATGGATGCCTGGGACGTCCGCTTCGCCTTCCAATTGTCTCCTAGCAACAAGACAGTATAGATCTAATGGATCTGCGGGAGCAACCGGGGTGGCTGAGTTGAAATGCACTTTCCAGAGGATGGGTCCTAACGTGTGTTTGTGTCCATGAGAACCTTGGAATGGGGAGGTGGCACCGGGACCCTGAAGTATTCTCCTAAGCTTTGGCATAGCTCCCATGCACAAGTTTCCTTGTGGAGACGAGATTTGTTCTGATGGGTGCCTCAGGAAATCCCCTCTGCTGGTATTGGAATCCAGGCTTTTGAGGAGACATGCCTGTAAACCAAAGCAATGGATCCGAAAATGGCCTCGGGTCCTGTCTGGTTCAATCTTCTTGGTATGAGTGGAGGTAAATGAGTGGAGGTAGATGCTCAGCCGATATCAACCGCCCTTTTTTGTCCCGGGCGACCTACTCTATTGGGATGGCCACAGTGACTTTGGAGGGTTCTCCTAATTTGTACGATTTTTGACAATGGAATGGGCAGAATTCCCATGGATTGGGTGGGGGCAGTCCTAATGTGTGGCTCCAGGGGCCCCAGCCTTTAGGGAGTGTGGCCCAGGACTTTGAGGACAGAAGACTGAAAACACAAACTCAGCTTAAGTTTGGGGACGTAGGTATGGCACGCCCGATCTACAAACCATGAGAAGAACTCTTCAGGATATGAAGAATGAGCGAGTCTGAGGCGCTTGCTCAGGCTTTTGTCTCTGACTTTTCTTTCAGCGATGGCCGTGGAATGTTGGGGAGGTCTCATGGGCCATGGACGAATCTTCCTCTCTGTGGATTTGGCCCGATCCCAATTGTTTTTCGTCAATCTGTGGGATGGGAGGACTCCTTTCAGGTTTGTTACCTCATGTGTCCCACCAAAAGAGGAATTCCAAAGCAGAGCCCTGGGGAAGAGTGAAGGGACAACCCGAACTATGGTTAAAGATTGGGCCCTGCGGGCATGGCAAGCCCAATATGCTGTCTCTTCATATAGGCCCTGAGAGGCCTTACCTGAGGACTGGGCTCAGGCTGAGGGTCACAATGTGTGTTTGTGACCAATGTGGCCGCAAGCATGGGCTGGGCCTCATGGGCCACGCTTGTTTCAACTACACTGAACGTTGGACAACATGCCAAGCACAAGGTTTCTTGCCATGGGGAAAGAGTTCTGATTTCTGCATCATTTTCAAACTGGGCAGTGGTTGGTGATATGGTCTAGGTTCTGGAGCCTGAAAACCGCAGTTGGGAAGAGTTGACGACCTAAGGCCATGGCGGGTCCGATGTGCTCAGTGTGCGGCCAGCTGTCTGGGTGGGACCAGGAGGTCGAGGCTCAGGCTGGGTTAGAAGGGGAAATAGTGCCCAGGTCAGCCTATATGTTTGGGGTACAGCCGAATGGCGTGCAGGTTGATCCTCATTTGCGGTTTCGGGGTAGCCCTGAGGGCAATGTTTTACTTCTGTAGGGCAGGCAGAGTGCGGCATTGTAGTTCTGGATTGCCCAACTGGAGGTCTTGTGGGCCAGTAGTCTGAGGACGGAGTCTGAGAACCCAAGCTAGGCCTAGGTTTCTGGGTGAGGATATGGCAGGCACAATCTACAGACCTCAATAGAGATCTCGTGCATCTGAAGTCAGGGCAAGGATCAGACGATCGCTCAGGTTGGACTTTCTGCCCCGATGGCCCTTTCTTGAAGGGGGTTGGATCACGAGGACATGGGGGTTTTCCCACGATGGGAGTTGTGAGAAGCTCCAAACTGCAAAGATTCTTCTGCAGGACAATTGAGACCTGTTGGTTGGCTCCAGGCCAACGATTCCGAGCAGGGTTCTAAGGATGGATGGCTGGGTAGCCCACCTCGCATTCCAATGGTCTCCAAGCAACAAGACAGGTTAGATCTGCTGGATGTGGGGGGCAACCGAGGAGGCTGCGTTGAAATGGACTCTCCTGTGGATGTGTCCTAATATGTTTTTGTGTCTATGGAGACCTTGGAATGAAGCGGTGGCCCTGGGGCCCTGAAGGGTTCTCCTAAACAGAGGCTTTGACACATCTCCAACGTGCATGTTTCCCATGTGTAGATGAGATTTGTTCTGATGGGTGAGTCAAGAAACAGCCATATGCTGGTATGAAATGCAGGCCTCTGAGGAGAGATGCCTGGAAAACAAAGCAATGGATCCGATTAGTGCCTAGGGGCCTGTTCGTTCCTTTTTACCTCTGGGGACATCAGTCTACGGGTCTGAGTGCAGGTAGGTGCTCAGATGGGCTCAGATTGCCCCTGTTTGTCCTGGGAAGCCACAACTATTGGGATGGCCTCAGGGACTTTGGAGGTTATCCTATTAGTAGGGTTGTGGCCATTGGAATGGGCACATACAATTCCCTTGGTGAGGGCAAGTACAGTCCTCAGGTTTGGCTCCAGGGCCCTGAGCCTGTAGGGTGTGTAGGCCAGAGCTGTTTGGACAGTTGTCTGAAAACACAAACTCGGCTTATGTTTTGGGTCATAGGTATGGCAGGACTGATCTACAGACCATGAGGAGAACACTTCGGGATATGAAAAAAGAGCGAGTGTGAGGCTCTTGCTCAAGTTTTTGTCTCTGGATATCGTGTCACTCATGGTTGTGAAATTGCCGGGTGACTTCATGGGAAATGGACGAGTCTTACTCTCTGGGGGTTCGGTCCCGTCCAAAGAGTTTGGGGTCATTCTGGGGATGGAAGAAGTCCGTTTTTTTTTTGTTGTCGATTTGTTTCATTTTGTTTTTCAACCTCAGATGTCCCACCAAATGAGGGATTCCAGAGTAGAGCCCTGGGGTGGGGCGACTGGACAACCAGAAATCTGGTTAAAAATTGGGGACTAGGGACATGTCAAGCCCATTATGACATCCAATGGTCCAGCCACTGAGAGGACTTACTAGAGGACAGGACTCACGCTGAGGTCACAATGCGTGTATATGCTCTCGTCGCACTCAAAATGGGCGGGGCCTCAGGGTGAATGCTGGTTTCTCCTACACTGAACGTTGGACAACATGCCAACCACAAGGTTTCTTGCCATGGGTCAGGAAGAGTTCTGATTTCTGCATCACAGTCACCCGTGGGCAGTGATTGGAGATAAGGTCTAGGTTCTGAAGCCTGAAAACTGAGGAAGGGAAGAGATGATGACCTAAGGCCATGGCGGGTCTGATGTGCTCAGCGTACGGTCAGCTGTCTGGGTGTTGGTCAGCAGGTCCGGGCTCAGGTTGTGTCAGACAGTGCATTAGTGCCCAGGTTAGACTATATAATTTGGGTACATTCGAGTGCCGTGTAGGTTTATCCTCATTTAAGCTGCCTGGGCTGCTCATTAGGCAATATATTTTTTCTAGAGGGCAGGCAGAGTGCTTCATTGTCGGTCCGGAATTGCCAAACTTGAGGGCTTCGGGCCAGGAGAGTGAGGACGGAAGTCTGAGAACACAAGCTAGACTTCGGATTCAGGGTGAGGGCACGGCAGGTACCCCCTGCAGATCTGAACCAATATCTCATGCATCGGAAGTCAGGGCGAGGTACCGACGTTGGCTCAGGTTGGAGTTTCTGTGCATGACGGCCCCTTCATGAAGGGAGCGGAATCTCGAGGCCATGGAGGTTTTCCACGTTGGGAGATGTGGGATGCCCCCTTCAAGGATTCCTTCTGCGGGACAATTGAGACCTGTTGGACAGCTCCAGGACATCCCATATGGAATGACTCCAGAGCACCGTTCGAGGATGGATGCCTGGGAAGTCCGCCTCGCCTTCCAATTGTCTCCTAGCAACAAGACAGTTTAGATCTAATGGATCTGCGGGAGCAACCGGGATGGCTGAGATGAGGACCCAGAGGATGGGTCCTAACGTGTTTTGTGTCCATGAGGGCCTTGGAATGGGGAGGTGGCACCGGGACCCTGAAGTATTCTCCTAAGCTTTGGCTTAGCTACCATGCACAAGTTTCCTTGTGGAGACGAGATTTGTTCTGATGAGTGCCTCAGGAAATCCCCTCTGCTGGTATTGGAATCCAGGCTTTTGAGGAGACATGCCTGTAAACCAAAGCAATGGATCCGAAAATGGCCTCGGGTCCTGTCTGGTTCAATCTTCTTGGTATGAGTGGAGGTAGATGAGTGCAGGTAGATGCTCAGCCGGTATCAACCGCCCTTTTTTGTCCCGGGCGACCTACACTATTGGGATGGCCTCAGGGACTTTGGAGGGTTCTCCTAATTTGTACGATTTTTGACAATGGAATGGGCAGAATTCCCATGGATTGGGTGGGGGCAGTCCTAATGTGTGGCTCCAGGGGCCCCAGCCTGGAGGGAGTGTGGCCCAGGACTTTGAGGACAGAAGACTGAAAACACAAACTCAGCTTAAGTTTGGGGACGTAGGTATGGCACGCCCGATCTACAAACCATGAGAAGAACTCTTCAGGATATGAAGAATGAGCTAGTCTGAGGAGCTTGCTCAGGCTTTTGTCTCTGGATTTTGTTTCAATGATGGCCGTGGAATGTTGGGGAGGTCTCATGGGCCATGGACGAAGCTTCCTCTCTGTGGATTTGGCCCGATCCCAATTGTTTTTCGTCAATCTGTGGGATGGGAGGACTCCTTTCAGGTTTGTTACCTCAGGTGTCCCACCAAAAGAGGAATTCCAAAGCAGAGCCCTGGGGAAGAGTGAAGGGACAACCCGAACTATGGTTAAAGATTGGGCCCTGCGGGCATGGCAAGCCCAATATGCTGTCTCTTCATATAGGCCCTGAGATGCCTTACCTGAGGACTGGGCTCAGGCTGAGGGTCACAATGTGTGTTTGTGACCAATGTGGCCCGCAAGCATGGGCTGGGCCTCATGGGCCACGCTTGTTTCAACTACACTGAACGTTGGACAACATGCCAACCACAAGGTTTCTTGCCATGGGGAAAGAGTTCTGATTTCTGCATCATTTTCAACCCTGGGCAGTGGTTGGAGATAAGGTCTAGGTTCTGGAGCCTGAAAACCGCAGTTGGGAAGAGATGACGACCTAAGGCCATGGCGGGTCCGATGAGCTCAGTGTGCGGCCAGCTGTCTGGGTGGGACAGGGGGTCCAGGCTCAGGCTGGGTCAGAAGGGGAAATAGTGCCCAGATCAGCCTATGTGTTTGGGGTACAGCCGAATGGCGTGCAGGTTGATCCTCATTTGCGGTTTCGGGGTAGCCCTGAGGGCAATGTTTTACTTCTGTAGGGCAGGCAGAGTGCGGCATTGCAGTTCTGGATTGCCCAACTGGAGGGCTTGGGGGCCAGTAGTCTGAGGACGGAGTCTGAGAACCCAAGCTAGGCCTAGGTTTCTGGGTGAGGATATGGCAGGCACAATCTACAGACCTCAATAGAGATCTCGTGCATCTGAAGTCAGGGCAAGGATCAGACGATCGCTCAGGTTGGACTTTCTGCCCTGATGGCCCTTTCTTGAAGGGGGTTGGATCAAGAGGACATGGGGGTTTTCGCACGACGGGAGTTGTGAGAAGCTCCAAACTGCAAAGATTCTTCTGCAGGACAATTGAGACCTGTTGTTTGGCTCCAGGCCAACAATTCCGAGCAGGGTTCTAAGGATGGATGGCTGGGTAGCCCACCTCGCATTCCAATGGTCTCCAAGCAACAAGACAGGTTAGATCTGCTGGATGTGGGGGGCAACCGAGGAGGCTGCGTTGAAATGGACTCTCCTGTGGATGTGTCCTAATATGTTTTTGTGTCTATGGAGACCTTGGAATGAAGCGGTGGCCCTGGGGCCCTGAAGGGTTCTCCTAAACAGAGGCTTTGACACAGCTCCAACGTGCATGTTTCCCATGTGTAGAAGAGATTTGTTCTGATGGGTGAGTCAAGAAACAGCCATATGCTGGTATTGAAATCCAGGCCTCTGAGGAGAGATGCCTGGAAACCAAAGCAATGGATCCGATTAGTGCCTAGGGGCCTGTTCGTTCCTTTTTACCTCTGGGGACATCAGTCTACGGGTCTGAGTGCAGGTAGGTGCTCAGATGGGCTCAGATTGCCCCTGTTTGTCCTGGGAAGCCACAACTATTGGGATGGCCTCAGGGACTTTGGAGGTTATCCTACTAGTAGAGTTGTGGCCATTGGAATGGGCACATACAATTCCCTTGGAGAGGGCAAGTACAGTCCTCAGGTTTGGCTCCAGGGCCCTGAGCCTGTAGGGTGTGTAGGCCAGAGCTGTTTGGACAGTTGTCTGAAAACACAAACTCGGCTTATGTTTTGGGTCATAGGTATGGCAGGACTGATCTACAGACCATGAGGAGAACACTTCGGGATATGAAAAAAGGGCGAGTGTGAGGCTCTTGCTCAAGTTTTTGTCTCTGGATATCGTGTCACTCATGGTCGTGAAATTGCCGGGTGACTTCATGGGAAATGGACGAGTCTTACTCTCTGGGGGTTCGGTCCCGTCCAAAGAGTTTGGGGTCATTCTGGGGATGGAAGAAGTCCGTTTTTTTGTTGTTGTCGATTTGTTTCATTTTGTTTTTCAAACTCAGATGTCCCACCAAATGAGGGATTCCAGAGTAGAGCCCTGGGGTGGGGCGACTGGACAACTAGAAGTCTGGATAAAACTTGGGGACTAGGGACATGTCAAGCCCATTATGACATCTAATGGTCCAGCCACTGAGAGGACTTACTAGAGGACAGGACTCACGCTGAGGTCACAATGCGTGTTTATGCTCTCGTCGCACTCAAGAATGGGCGGGGCCTCAGGGTGAAGGCTGTTTTCTCCTACACTGAACGTTGGACAACATGCCAACCACAAGGTTTCTTGCCATGGGTCAGGAAGAGTTCTGATTTCTGCATCACAGTCACCCGTGGGCAGTGATTGGAGATAAGGTCTAGGTTCTGAAGCCTGAAAACTGAGGTAGGGAAGAGATGATGACCTAAGGCCATGGCGGGTCTGATGTGCTCAGCGTGCGGTCAGCTGTCTGGGTGTTGGTCAGCAGGTCCGGGCTCAGGTTGTGTCAGACAGTGCATTAGTGCCCAGGTTAGACTATATAATTTGGGTACATTCGAGTGCCGTGTAGGTTTATCCTCATTTAAGCTGCCTGGGCTGCTCATTAGGCAATATATTTTTTCTAGAAGACATGGCAGAGTGCTTCATTGTCGGTCCGGAATTGCCAAACTTGAGGGCTTCGGGGCCAGGAGAGTAAGGACGGAAGTCTGAGAACACAAGCTAGACTTCGGATTCAGGGTGAGGGCACGGCAGGTACCCCCTGCAGATCTGAACCAATATCTCATGCATCTGAAGTCAGGGCGAGGATCCGATGTTGGCTCAGGTTGGAGTTTCTGTGCATGACGGCCCCTTCATGAAGGGAGCGGAATCTCGAGGCCATGGAGGTTTTCCACGTTGGGAGATGTGGGATGCCCCCTTCAAGGATTCCTTCTGCGGGACAATTGAGACCTGTTGGACAGCTCCAGGACATCCCATATGGAATGACTCCAGAGCACCGTTCGAGGATGGATGCCTGGGAAGTCCGCCTCGCCTTCCAATTGTCTCCTAGCAACAAGACAGTTTAGGTCTAATGGATCTGCGGGAGCAACCGGGGTGGCTGAGTTGAAATGCACTTTCCAGAGGATGGGTCCTAACGTGTGTTTGTGTCCATGAGGGCCTTGGAATGGGGAGGTGGCACCGGGACCCTGAAGTATTCTCCTTAACTTTGGCTTAGCTCCCATGCACAAGTTTCCTTGTGGAGACGAGATTTGTTCGGATGGGTGCCTCAGGAAATCCCCTCTGCTAGTATTGGAATCCAGGCTTTTGAGGAGACATGCCTGTAAACCAAAGCAATGGATCCGATAATGGCCTCGGGTCCTTTCTGGTTCAATCTTCTTGATATGAGTGGAGGTAGATGAGTGGAGGTAGATGCTCAGCCGGTATCAACCGCCCTTTTTTGTCCCGGGCGACCTACACTATTGGGATGGCCTCAGGGACTTTGGAGGGTTCTCCTAATTTGTACGATTTTTGACAATGGAATGGGCAGAATTCCCATGGATTGGGTGGGGGCAGTCCTAATGTGTGGCTCCAGGGGCCCCAGCCTGGAGGGAGTGTGGCCCAGGACTTTGAGGACAGAAGACTGAAAACACAAACTCAGCTTAAGTTTGGGGACGTAGGTATGGCACGCCCGATCTACAAACCATGAGAAGAACTCTTCAGGATATGAAGAATGAGCGAGTCTGAGGCGCTTGCTCAGGCTTTTGTCTCTGACTTTTGTTTCAGCCATGGCCGTTGAATGTTGGGGAGGTCTCATGGGCCATGGACGAATCTTCCTCTCTGTGGATTTGGCCCGATCCCAATTGTTTATCGTCCATCTGTGGGATGGGAGGACTCCTTTCAGGTTTGTTACCTCAGGTGTCCCACCAAAAGAGGAATTCCAAAGCAGAGCCCTGGGGAAGAGTGAAGGGACAACCCGAACTATGGTTAAAAATTGGGGCCTAGGGGCATGGCAAGCCCAATATGCTGTCTCTTCATATAGGCCCTGAGATGCCTTACCTGAGGACTGGGCTCAGGCTGAGGGTCACAATGTGTGTTTGTGACCAATGTGGCCCGCAAGCATGGGCTGGGCCTCATGGGCCACGCTTGTTTCAACTACACTGAACGTTGGACAACATGCCAACCACAAGGTTTCTTGCCATGGGGAAAGAGTATGATTTCTGCATCATTTTCAACCCTGGGCAGTGGTTGGAGATAAGGTCTAGGTTCTGGAGCCTGAAAACCGCAGTTGGGAAGAGATGACGACCTAAAACCATGGCGGGTCCGATGTGCTCAATGTGCGGCCAGCTGTCTGGGTGGGACAGGGGGTCCAGGCTCAGGCTGGGTCAGAAGGGGAAATAGTGCCCAGATCAGCCTATATGTTTGGGGTACAGCCGAATGGCGTGCAGGTTGATCCTCATTTGCGGTTTCGGGGTAGCCCTGAGGGCAATGTTTTACTTCTGTAGGGCAGGCAGAGTGCGGCATTGCAGTTCTGGATTGCCCAACTGGAGGGCTTGGGGGCCAGTAGTCTGAGGACGGAGTCTGAGAACCCAAGCTAGGCCTAGGTTTCTGGGTGAGGATATGGCAGGCACAATCTACAGACCTCAATAGAGATCTCGTGCATCTGAAGTCAGGGCAAGGATCAGACGATCGCTCAGGTTGGACTTTCTGCCCTGATGGCCCTTTCTTGAAGGGGGTTGGATCAAGTGGACATGGGGGTTTTCGCACGACGGGAGTTGTGAGAAGCTCCAAACTGCAAAGATTCTTCTGCAGGACAATTGAGACCTGTTGTTTGGCTCCAGGCCAACAATTCCGAGCAGGGTTCTAAGGATGGATGGCTGGGTAGCCCACCTCGCATTCCAATGGTCTCCAAGCAACAAGACAGGTTAGATATGCCGGATGTGGGGGGCAACCGAGGAGGCTGCGTTGAAATGGACTCTCCTGTGGATGTGTCCTAATATGTTTTTGTGTCTATGGAGACCTTGGAATGAAGCGGTGGCCCTGGGGCCCTGAAGGGTTCTCCTAAACAGAGGCTTTGACACAGCTCCAACGTGCATGTTTCCCATGTGTAGAAGAGATTTGTTCTGATGGGTGAGTCAAGAAACAGCCATATGCTGGTATTGAAATCCAGGCCTCTGAGGAGAGATGCCTGGAAACCAAAGCAATGGATCCGATTAGTGCCTAGGGGCCTGTTCGTTCCTTTTTACCTCTGGGGACATCAGTCTACGGGTCTGAGTGCAGGTAGGTGCTCAGATGGGCTCAGATTGCCCCTGTTTGTCCTGGGAAGCCACAACTATTGGGATGGCCTCAGGGACTTTGGAGGTTATCCTACTAGTAGAGTTGTGGCCATTGGAATGGGCACATACAATTCCCTTGGAGAGGGCAAGTACAGTCCTCAGGTTTGGCTCCAGGGCCCTGAGCCTGTAGGGTGTGTAGGCCAGAGCTGTTTGGACAGTTGTCTGAAAACACAAACTCGGCTTATGTTTTGGGTCATAGGTATGGCAGGACTGATCTACAGACCATGAGGAGAACACTTCGGGATATGAAAAAAGGGCGAGTGTGAGGCTCTTGCTCAAGTTTTTGTCTCTGGATATCGTGTCACTCATGGTCGTGAAATTGCCGGGTGACTTCATGGGAAATGGACGAGTCTTACTCTCTGGGGGTTCGGTCCCGTCCAAAGAGTTTGGGGTCATTCTGGGGATGGAAGAAGTCCGTTTTTTTGTTGTTGTCGATTTGTTTCATTTTGTTTTTCAACCTCAGATGTCCCACCAAATGAGGGATTCCAGAGTAGAGCCCTGGGGTGGGGCGACTGGACAACTAGAAGTCTGGATAAAACTTGGGGACTAGGGACATGTCAAGGCCATTATGACATCTAATGGTCCAGCCACTGAGAGGACTTACTAGAGGACAGGACTCACGCTGAGGTCACAATGCGTGTTTATGCTCTCGTCGCACTCAAGAATGGGCGGGGCCTCAGGGTGAAGGCTGTTTTCTCCTACACTGAACGTTGGACAACATGCCAACCACAAGGTTTCTTGCCATGGGTCAGGAAGAGTTCTGATTTCTGCATCACAGTCACCCGTGGGCAGTGATTGGAGATAAGGTCTAGGTTCTGAAGCCTGAAAACTGAGGTAGGGAAGAGATGATGACCTAAGGCCATGGCGGGTCTGATGTGCTCAGCGTGCGGTCAGCTGTCTGGGTGTTGGTCAGCAGGTCCGGGCTCAGGTTGTGTCAGACAGTGCATTAGTGCCCAGGTTAGACTATATAATTTGGGTACATTCGAGTGCCGTGTAGGTTTATCCTCATTTAAGCTGCCTGGGCTGCTCATTAGGCAATATATTTTTTCTAGAAGACATGGCAGAGTGCTTCATTGTCGGTCCGGAATTGCCAAACTTGAGGGCTTCGGGGCCAGGAGAGTAAGGACGGAAGTCTGAGAACACAAGCTAGACTTCGGATTCAGGGTGAGGGCACGGCAGGTACCCCCTGCAGATCTGAACCAATATCTCATGCATCTGAAGTCAGGGCGAGGATCCGATGTTGGCTCAGGTTGGAGTTTCTGTGCATGACGGCCCCTTCATGAAGGGAGCGGAATCTCGAGGCCATGGAGGTTTTCCACGTTGGGAGATGTGGGATGCCCCCTTCAAGGATTCCTTCTGCGGGACAATTGAGACCTGTTGGACAGCTCCAGGACATCCCATATGGAATGACTCCAGAGCACTTTTCGAGGATGGATGCCTGGGAAGTCCGCCTCGCCTTCCAATTGTCTCCTAGCAACAAGACAGTTTAGGTCTAATGGATCTGCGGGAGCAACCGGGGTGGCTGAGTTGAAATGCACTTTCCAGAGGATCGGTCCTAACGTGTGTTTGTGTCCATGAGGGCCTTGGAATGGGGAGGTGGCACCGGGACCCTGAAGTATTCTCCTTAACTTTGGCTTAGCTCCCATGCACAAGTTTCCTTGTGGAGACGAGATTTGTTCGGATGGGTGCCTCAGGAAATCCCCTCTGCTGGTATTGGAATCCAGGCTTTTGAGGAGACATGCCTGTAAACCAAAGCAATGGATCCGATAATGGCCTCGGGTCCTGTCTGGTTCAATCTTCTTGGTATGAGTGGAGGTAGATGAGTGGAGGTAGATGCTCAGCCGGTATCAACCGCCCTTTTTTGTCCCGGGCGACCTACACTATTGGGATGGCCTCAGGGACTTTGGAGGGTTCTCCTAATTTGTACGATTTTTGACAATGGAATGGGCAGAATTCCCATGGATTGGGTGGGGGCAGTCCTAATGTGTGGCTCCAGGGGCCCCAGCCTGGAGGGAGTGTGGCCCAGGACTTTGAGGACAGAAGACTGAAAACACAAACTCAGCTTAAGTTTGGGGACGTAGGTATGGCACGCACGATCTACAAACCATGAGAAGAACTCTTCAGGATATGAAGAATGAGCGAGTCTGAGGCGCTTGCTCAGGCATTTGTCTCTGACTTTTGTTTCAGCGATGGCCGTGGAATGTTGGGGTGGTCTCATGGGCCATGGACGAATCTTCCTCTCTGTGGATTTGGCCCGATCCCAATTGTTTTTCGTTAATCTGTGGGATGGGAGGACTCCTTTCAGGTTTGTTACCTCAGGTGTCCCACGAAAAGAGGAATTCCAAAGCAGAGCCCTGGGGAAGAGTGAAGGGACAACCCGAACTATGGTTAAAAATTGGGGCCTAGGGGCATGGCAAGCCCAATATGCTGTCTCTTCATATAGGCCCTGAGATGCCTTACCTGAGGACTGGGCTCAGGCTGAGGGTCACAATGTGTGTTTGTGACCAATGTGGCCCGCAAGCATGGGCTGGGCCTCATGGGCCACGCTTGTTTCAACTACACTGAACGTTGGACAACATGCCAACCACAAGGTTTCTTGCCATAAGGAAAGAGTTCTGATTTCTGCATCATTCTCAACCCTGGGCAGTGGTTGGAGATAAGGTCTAGGTTCTGGAGCCTGAAAACCGCAGTTGGGAAGAGATGACGACCTAAGGCCATGGCGGGTCCGATGTGCTCAGTGTGCGGCCAGCTGTCTGGGTGGGACCAGGAGGTCCAGGCTCAGGCTGGGTCAGAAGGGGAAATAGTGCCCAGGTCAGCCTATATGTTTGGGGTACAGCCGAATGGCGTGCAGGTTGATCCTCATTTTCGGTTTCGGGGTAGCCCTGAGGGCAATGTTTTACTTCTGTAGGGCAGGCAGAGTGCGGCATTGTAGTTCTGGATTGCCCAACTGGCGGGCTTGTGGGCCAGTAGTCTGAGGACGGAGTCTGAGAACCCAAGCTAGGCCTAGGTTTCTGGGTGAGGATATGGCAGGCACAATCTACAGACCTCAATCGAGATCTCGTGCATCTGAAGTCAGCGCAAGGATCAGACGATCGCTCAGGTTGGACTTTCTGCCCTGATGGCCCTTTCTTGAAGGGGGTTGGATCACGAGGACATGGGGGTTTTCGCACGATGGGAGTTGTGAGAAGCTCCAAACTGCAAAGATTCTTCTGCAGGACAATTGAGACCTGTTGGTTGGCTCTAGGCCAACGATTCCGAGCAGGGTTCTAAGGATGGATGGCGGGTAGCCCACCTCGCATTCCAATGGTCTCCAAGCAACAAGACAGGTTAGATCTGCTGGATGTGGGGGGCAACCGAGGAGGCTGAGTTGAAATGGACTCTCCTGTGGATGTGTCCTAATATGTTTTTGTGTCTATGGAGACCTTGGAATGAAGCGGTGGCCCTGGGTCCCTGAAGGGTTCTCCTAAACAGAGGCTTTGACACAGCTCCAACGTGCATGTTTCCCATGTGTAGAAGAGATTTGTTCTCATGGGTGAGTCAAGAAACAGCCATATGCTGGTATTGAAATCCAGGCCTCTGAGGAGAGATGCCTGGAAACCAAAGCAATGGATCCGATTAGTGCCTAAGGGGCCTTTTCCTTCCTTTTTACCTCTGGGGACATCAGTCTACGGGTCTGAGTGCAGGTAGGTGCTCAGATGGGCTCAGATTGCCCCTGTTTGTCCTGGGAAGCCACAACTATTGGGATGGCCTCAGGGACTTTGGAGGTTATCCTACTAGTAGGGTTGTGGCCATTGGAATGGGCACATACAATTCCCTTGGAGAGGGCAAGTACAGTCCTCAGGTTTGGCTCCAGGGCCCTGAGCCTGTAGGGTGTGTAGGCCAGAGCTGTTTGGACAGTTGTCTGAAAACACAAACTCGGCTTATGTTTTGGGTCATAGGTATGGCAGGACTGATCTACAGACCATGAGGAGAACACTTCGGGATATGAAAAAAGGGCGAGTGTGAGGCTCTTGCTCAAGTTTTTGTCTCTGGATATCGTGTCACTCATGGTCGTGAAATTGCCGGGTGACTTCATGGGAAATGGACGAGTCTTACTCTCTGGGGGTTCGGTCCCGTCCAAAGAGTTTGGGGACATTCTGGGTATGGAACAGGCCCGTTTTTTTGTTGTTGTCGATTTGTTTCATTTTGTTTTTCAACCTCAGATGTCCCACCAAATGAGGGATTCCAGAGTAGAGCCCTGGGGTGGGGCGACTGGACAACCAGAAATCTAGTTAAATTTGGGGACTAGGGACATGTCAAGGCCATTATGACATCTAATGGTCCAGCCACTGAGAGGACTTACTAGAGGACAGGACTCACGCTGAGGTCACAATGCGTGTTTATGCTCTCGTCGCACTCAAGAATGGGCGTGGCCTCAGGGTGAATGCTGGTTTCTCCTACACTGAACGTTGGACAACATGCCAACCACAAGGTTTCTTGCCATGGGTCAGGAAGAGTTCTGATTTCTGCATCACAGTCACCCGTGGGCAGTGATTGGAGATAAGGTCTAGGTTCTGAAGCCTGAAAACTGAGGTAGGGAAGAGATGATGACCTAAGGCCATGGCGGGTCTGATGTGCTCAGCGTGCGGTCAGCTGTCTGGGTGTTGGTCAACAGGTCCGGGCTCAGGTTGTGTCAGATAGTGCATTAGTGCCCAGGTTAGACTATATAATTTGGGTACCGTGTGCCTACCGAGTGCCGTGTAGGTTTATCCTCATTTAAGCTGCCTGGGCTGCTCATTAGGCAATATATTTTTTCTAGAGGGCAGGCAGAGTGCTTCATTGTCGGTCCGGAATTGCCAAACTTGAGGGCTTTGGGGCCAGGAGAGTGAGGACGGATGTCTGAGAACACAAGCTAGACTTCGGATTCAGGGTGAGGGCACGGCAGGTACCCCCTGCAGATCTGAACCAATATCTCATGCATCGGAAGTCAGGGCGAGATCCGACGTTGGCTCTGGTTGGAGTTTCTGTGCATGATGGCCCCTTCATGAAGGGAGCGGAATCTCGAGGCCATGGAGATTTTCCACGTTGGGAGATGTGGGATGTCCCCTTCAAGGATTCCTTCTGCGGGACAATTGAGACCTGTTGGACAGCTCCAGGACATCCCATATGGAATGACTCCTGAGCACCGTTCCAGGGTGGAGGCCTGGGAAGTCTGCCACGCCTTCCAATTGTCTCCTAGCAACAGGACAGTTTAGATCTAATGGATCGCGGGAGCAACCGGGGTGGCTGATTTGAAATGCACTTTCCAGAGGATGGGTCCTAACGTGTGTTTGTGTCCATGAGGGCTTTGGAATGGGGAGGTGGCACCGGGACCCTGAAGTATTCTCCTAAGCTTTGGCATAGCTCCCATACACAAGTTTCCTTGTGGAGACGAGATTTGTTCTGATGGGTGCCTCAGGAAATCCCCTCTGCTGGTATTGGAATCCAGGCTTTTGAGGAGACATGCCTGTAAATTAAAGCAATGGATCCGATAATGGCCTCGGGTCCTGTCTGGTTCAATCTTCTTGGTATGAGTGGAGGTAGATGAGTGGAGGTAGATGCTCAGCCGGTATCAACCGCCCTTTTTTGTCCCGGGCGACCTACACTATTTGGATGGTCTCAGGGACTTTGGAGGGTTCTCCTACTTTGTACGATTTTTGACAATGGAATGGGCAGAATTCCCATGGATTGGGTGGGGGCAGTCCTAATGTGTGGCTCCAGGGGCCCCAGCCTGGAGGGAGTGTGGCCCAGGACTTTGAGGACAGAAGACTGAAAACACAAACTCAGCTTAAGTTTGGGGACGTAGGTATGGCACGCCCGATCTACAAACCATGAGAAGAACTCTTCAGGATATGAAGAATGAGCGAGTCTGAGGAGCTTGCTCAGGCTTTTGTCTATGGATTTTGTTCAGCGATGGCCGTGGAAGGTTGGGGAGGTCTCATGGCCATGGACGAATCTTCCTCTCTGTGGATTTGGCCCGATCCCAATTGTTTTTCGTCAATCTGTGGGATGGGAGGACTGCTTTCAGGTTTGTTACCTCAGGTGTCCCACCAAAAGAGGAATTCCAAAGCAGAGCCCTGGGGAAGAGGGAAGGGACAACCCGAACTATGGTTAAAAATTGGGGCCTAGGGGCATGGCAAGCCCAATATGCTGTCTCTTCATATAGGCCCTGAGAGGCCTTACCTGAGGACTGGGCTCAGGCTGAGGGTCACAATGTGTGTTTGTGACCAATGTGGCCCGCAAGCATGGGCTGGGCCTCATGGGCAACGCTTGTTTCAACTACACTGAACGTTGGACAACATGCCAACCACAAGGTTTCTTGCCATGGGGAAAGAGTTCTGATTTCTGCATCATTTTCAACCCTGGGCAGTGGTTGGAGATAAGGTCTAGGTTCTGGAGCCTGAAAACCGCAGTTGGGAAGAGATGACGACCTAAGGCCATGGCGGGTCCGATGTGCTCAGTGTGCGGCCAGCTGTCTGGGTGGGACCAGGAGGTCCAGGCTCAGGCTGGGTCAGAAGGGGAAATAGTGCCCAGGTCAGCCTATATGTTTGGGGTACAGCCAAATGGCGTGCAGGTTGATCCTCATTTGCGGTTTCGGGGTAGCCCTGAGGGCAATGTTTTACTTCTGTAGGGCAGGCAGAGTGCGGCATTGTAGTTCTGGATTGCCAAACTGGAGGGCTTGTGGGCCAGTAGTCTGAGCACGGAGTCTTAGAACCCAAGCTAGGCCTAGGTTTCTGGGTGAGGATATGGCAGGCACAATCTACAGACCTCAATCGAGATCTCGTGCATCTGAAGTCAGGGCAAGGATCAGACGATCGCTCAGGTTGGACTTTCTGCCCTGATGGCCCTTTCTTGAAGGGGGTTGGATCACGAGGACATGGGGGTTTTCGCACGATGGGAGTTGTGAGAAGCTCCAAACTGCAAAGATTCTTCTGCAGGACAATTGAGACCTGTTGGTTGGCTCCAGGCCAACGATTCCGAGCAGGGTTCTAAGGAGGGATGGCTGGGTATCCCACCTCGCATTCCAATGGTCTCCAAGCAACAAGACAGGTTAGATCTGCTGGATGTGGTGGGCAACCGAGGAGGCTGAGTTGAAATGGACTCTCCTGTGGATGTGTCCTAATATGTTTTTGTGTCTATGGAGACCTTGGAATAAAGCGGTGGCCCTGGGGCCCTGAAGGGTTCTCCTAAACAGAGGCTTTGACACAGCTCCAACGTGCATGTTTCCCATGTGTAGATGAGATTTGTTCTGATGGGTGAGTAAAGAAAGAGCCATATGCTGGTATTGAAATCCAGGCCTCTGAGGAGAGATGCCTGGAAACCAAAGCAATGGATCCGATTAGTGCCTAGGGTCATGTTCGTTCCTTTTTACCTCTGGGGACATCAGTCTACTGTTCTGAGTGCAGGTAGGTGCTCAGATGGGCTCAGATTGCCCCTGTTTGTCCTGGGAAGCCTCAACTATTGGGATGGCCTCAGGGACTTTGGAGGTTATCCTACTAGTAGGGTTGTGGCCATTGGAATGGGCACATACAATTCCCTTGGAGAGGGCAAGTACAGTCCTCAGGTTTGGCTCCAGGGCCCTGAGCCTGTAGGGTGTGTAGGCCAGAGCTGTTTGGACAGTTGTCTGAAAACACAAACTCGGCTTATGTTTTGGGTCATAGGTATGGCAGGACTGATCTACAGACCATGAGGAGAACACTTCGGGATATGAAAAAAGGGCGAGTGTGAGGCTCTTGCTCAAGATTTTGTGTCTGGATATCGTGTCACTCATGGTCGTGAAATTGCCGGGTGACTTCATGGGAAATGGACGAGTCTTACTCTCTGGGGGTTCGGTCCCGTCCAAAGAGTTTGGGGTCATTCTGGGGATGGAAGAAGTCCGTTTTTTTGTTGTTGTCGATTTGTTTCATTTTGTTTTTCAACCTCAGATGTCCCACCAAATGAGGGATTCCAGAGTAGAGCACTTGGGTGGGGCGACTGGACAACCAGAAATCTGGTTAAAATTGGGGACTAGGGATATGTCAAGCCCATTATGACATCTAATGGTCCAGCCACTGAGAGGACTTACTAGAGGACAGGACTCACGCTGAGGTCACAATGCGTGTTTATGCTCTCGTCGCACGCAAGAATGGGAGGGGCCTCAGGGTGAATGCTGGTTTCTCCTACACTGAACGTTGGACAACATGCCAACCACAAGGTTTCTTGCCATGGCTCAAGAAGAGTTCTGATTTCTGCATCACAGTCACCCGTGGGCAGTGATTGGAGATAAGGTCTAGGTTCTGAAGCCTGAAAACTGAGGAAGGGAAGATATGATGACCTAAGGCCATGGCGGGTCTGATGTGCTCAGCGTGCGGTCAGCTGTCTGGGTGTTGGTCAGCAGGTCCGGGCTCAGGTTGTGTCAGACAGTGCATTAGTGCCCAGGTTAGACTATATAATTTGGGTACATTCGAGTGCCGTGTAGGTTTATCCTCATTTAAGCTGCCTGGGCTGCTCATTAGGCAATATATTTTTTCTAGAAGACATGGCAGAGTGCTTCATTGTCGGTCCGGAATTGCCAAACTTGAGGGCTTCTGGGCCAGGAGAGTAAGGACGGAAGTCTGAGAACACAAGCTAGACTTCGGATTCAGGGTGAGGGCACGGCAGGTACCCCCTGCAGATCTGAACCAATATCTCATGCATCGGAAGTCAGGCGAGGATCCGACGTTGGCTCAGGTTGGAGTTTCTGTGCATGACGGCCCCTTCATGAAGGGAGCGGAATCTCGAGGCCATGGAGGTTTTCCACGTTGGGAGATGTGGGATGTCCCTTTCAAGGATTCCTTCTGCGGGACAATTGAGACCTGTTGGACAGCTCCAGGACATCCCATATGGAATGACTCCAGAGCACCTTTCGAGGATGGATGCCTGGGAAGTCCGCCTCGCCTTCCAATTGTCTCCTAGCAACAAGACAGTTTAGATCTAATGGATCTGCGGGAGCAACCGGGGTGGCTGAGTTGAAATGCACTTTCCAGAGGATGGGTCCTAACGTGTGTTTGTGTCCATGAGGGCCTTGGAATGGGGAGGTGGCACCGGGACCCTGAAGTATTCTCCTAAGCTTTGGCTTAGCTACCATGCACAAGTTTCCTTGTGGAGACGAGATTTGTTCTGATGAGTGCCTCAGGAAATCCCCTCTGCTGGTATTGGAATCCAGGCTTTTGAGGAGACATGCCTGTAAACCAAAGCAATGGATCCGATAATGGCCTCGGGTCCTGTCTGGTTCAATCTTCTTGGTATGAGTGGAGGTAGATGAGTGCAGGTAGATGCTCAGCCGGTATCAACCGCCCTTTTTTGTCCCGGGCGACCTACACTATTGGGATGGCCTCTGGGACTTTGGAGGGTTCTCCTAATTTGTACGATTTTTGACAATGGAATGGGCAGAATTCCCATGGATTGGGTGGGGGCAGTCCTAATGTGTGGCTCCAGGGGCCCCAGCCTGGAGGGAGTGTGGCCCAGGACTTTGAGGACAGAAGACTGAAAACACAAACTCAGCTTAAGTTTGGGGACGTAGGTATGGCACGCCCGATCTACAAACCATGAGAAGAACTCTTCAGGATATGAAGAATGAGCGAGTCTGAGGAGCTTGCTCAGGCTTTTGTCTCTGGATTTTGTTTCAGCGATGGCCGTGGAATGTTGGGGAGGTCTCATGGGCCATGGACGAAGCTTCCTCTCTGTGGATTTGGCCCGATCCCAATTGTTTTTCGTCAATCTGTGGGATGGGAGGACTCCTTTCAGCTTTGTTACCTCAGGTGTCCCACCAAAAGAGGAATTCCAAAGAGGAGCCCTGGGGAAGAGTGAAGGGACAACCCGAACTATGGTTAAAAATTGGGGCCTAGGGGCATGGCAAGCCCAATATGCTGTCTCTTCATATAGGCCCTGAGATGCCTTACCTGAGGACTGGGCTCAGGCTGAGGGTCACAATGTGTGTTTGTGACCAATGTGGCCCGCAAGCATGGGCTGGGCCTCATGGGCCACGCTTGTTTCAACTACACTGAACGTTGGACAACATGCCAACCACAAGGTTTCTTGCCATAAGGAAAGAGTTCTGATTTCTGCATCATTTTCAACCCTGGGCAGTGGTTGGAGATAAGGTCTAGGTTCTGGAGCCTGAAAACCGCAGTTGGGAAGAGATGACGACCTAAAACCATGGCGGGTCCGATGTGCTCAGTGTGCGGCCAGCTGTCTGGGTGGGACCAGGAGGTCCAGGCTCAGGCTGGGTCAGAAGGGGAAATAGTGCCCAGATCAGCCTATATGTTTGGGGTACAGCCGAATGGCGTGCAGGTTGATCCTCATTTGCGGTTTCGGGGTAGCCCTGAGGGCAATGTTTTACTTCTGTAGGGCAGGCAGAGTGCGGCATTGCAGTTCTGGATTGCCCAACTGGAGGGCTTGGGGGCCAGTAGTCTGAGGACGGAGTCTGAAAACCCAAGCTAGGCCTAGGTTTCTGGGTGAGGATATGGCAGGCACAATCTACAGACCTCAATAGAGATCTCGTGCATCTGAAGTCAGGGCAAGGATCAGACGATCGCTCAGGTTGGACTTTCTGCCCTGATGGCCCTTTCTTGAAGGGGGTTGGATCAAGAGGACATGGGGGTTTTCGCACGATGGGAGTTGTGAGAAGCTCCAAACTGCAAAGATTCTTCTGCAGGACAATTGAGACCTGTTGTTTGGCTCCAGGCCAACAATTCCGAGCAGGGTTCTAAGGATGGATGGCTGGGTAGCCCACCTCGCATTCCAATGGTCTCCAAGCAACAAGACAGGTTAGATCTGCTGGATGTGGGGTGCAACCGAGGAGGCTGCGTTGAAATGGACTTCCCTGTGGATGTGTCCTAATATGTTTTTGTGTCTATGGAGACCTTGGAATGAAGCGGTGGCCCTGGGGCCCTGAAGGGTTCTCCGAAACAGAGGCTTTGACACAGCTCCAACGTGCATGTTTCCCATGTGTAGATGAGATTTGTTCTGATGGGTGAGTCAAGAAACAGCCATATGCT
The DNA here is from genome assembly GCF_964662115.1 of Mustela nivalis. Lineage (NCBI taxonomy): Eukaryota > Metazoa > Chordata > Mammalia > Carnivora > Mustelidae > Mustela > Mustela nivalis. Next base: position 297,462 of record NW_028136529.1, read on the forward strand.
GGTATTGAAATCCAGGCCTCTGAGGAGAGATGCCTGGAAACCAAAGCAATGGATCCGATTAGTGCCTAGGGGCCTGTTCGTTCCTTTTTACCTCTGGGGACATCAGTCTACGGGTCTGAGTGCAGGTAGGTGCTCAGATGGGCTCAGATTGCCCCTGTTTGTCCTGGGAAGCCACAACTATTGGGATGGCCTCAGGGACTTTGGAGGTTATCCTACTAGTAGAGTTGTGGCCATTGGAATGGGCACATACAATTCCCTTGGAGAGGGCAAGTACAGTCCTCAGGTTTGGCTCCAGGGCCCTGAGCCTGTAGGGTGTGTAGGCCAGAGCTGTTTGGACAGTTGTCTGAAAACACAAACTCGGCTTATGTTTTGGGTCATAGGTATGGCAGGACTGATCTACAGACCATGAGGAGAACACTTCGGGATATGAAAAAAGGGCGAGTGTGAGGCTCTTGCTCAAGTTTTTGTCTCTGGATATCGTGTCACTCATGGTCGTGAAATTGCCGGGTGACTTCATGGGTAATGGACGAGTCTTACTCTCTGGGGGTTCGGTCCCGTCCAAAGAGTTTGCGGTCATTCTGGGGATGGAAGAAGTCCGTTTTTTTGTTGTTGTCGATTTGTTTCATTTCGTTTTTCAACCTCAGATGTCCCACCAAATGAGGGATTCCAGAGTAGAGCCCTGGGGTGGGGCGACTGGACAACTAGAAGTCTGGATAAAACTTGGGGACTAGGGACATGTCAAGCCCATTATGACATCTAATGGTCCAGCCACTGAGAGGACTTACTAGAGGACAGGACTCACGCTGAGGTCACAATGCGTGTTTATGCTCTCGTCGCTCTCAAGAATGGGCGGGGCCTCAGGGTGAAGGCTGTTTTCTCCTACACTGAACGTTGGACAACATGCCAACCACAAGGTTTCTTCCCATGGGTCAGGAAGAGTTCTGATTTCTGCATCACAGTCACCCGTGGGCAGTGATTGGAGATAAGGTCTAGGTTCTGAAGCCTGAAAACTGAGGTAGGGAAGAGATGATGACCTAAGGCCATGGCGGTTCTGATGTGCTCAGCGTGCGGTCAGCTGTCTGGGTGTTGGTCAGCAGGTCCGGGCTCAGGTTGTGTCAGACAGTGCATTAGTGCCCAGGTTAGACTATATAATTTGGGTACATTCGAGTGCCGTATAGGTTTATCCTCATTTAAGCTGCCTGGGCTGCTCATTAGGCAATATATTTTTTCTAGAAGACATGGCAGAGTGCTTCATTGTCGGTCCGGAATTGCCAAACTTGAGGGCTTCGGGGCCAGGAGAGTAAGGACGGAAGTCTGAGAACACAAGCTAGTCTTCGGATTCAGGGTGAGGGCACGGCAGGTACCCCCTGCAGATCTGAACCAATATCTCATGCATCTGAAGTCAGGGCGAGGATCCGATGTTGGCTCAGGTTGGAGTTTCTGTGCATGACGGCCCCTTCATGAAGGGAGCGGAATCTCGAGGCCATGGAGGTTTTCCACGTTGGGAGATGTGGGATGCCCCCTTCAAGGATTCCTTCTGCGGGACAATTGAGACCTGTTGGACAGCTCCAGGACATCCCATATGGAATGACTCCAGAGCACCGTTCGAGGATGGATGCCTGGGAAGTCCGCCTCGCCTTCCAATTGTCTCCTAGCAACAAGACATTTTAGATCTAATGGATCTGCGGCAGCAACCGGGGTGGCTGAGTTGAAATGCACTTTCCAGAGGATGGGTCCTAACGTGTGTTTGTGTCCATGAGGGCCTTGGAATGGGGAGGTGGCACCGGGACCCTGAAGTATTCTCCTTAACTTTGGCTTAGCTCCCATGCACAAGTTTCCTTGTGGAGACGAGATTTGTTCGGATGGGTGCCTCAGGAAATCCCCTCTGCTGGTATTGGAATCCAGGCTTTTGAGGAGACATGCCTGTAAACCAAAGCAATGGATCCGATAATGGCCTCGGGTCCTGTCTGGTTCAATCTTCTTGGTATGAGTGGAGGTAGATGAGTGGAGGTAGATGCTCAGCCGGTATCAACCGCCCTTTTTTGTCCCGGGCGACCTACACTATTGGGATGGCCTCAGGGACTTTGGAGGGTTCTCCTAATTTGTACGATTTTTGACAATGGAATGGGCAGAATTCCCATGGATTGGGTGGGGGCAGTCCTAATGTGTGGCTCCAGGGGCCCCAGCCTGGAGGGAGTGTGGCCCAGGACTTTGAGGACAGAAGACTGAAAACACAAACTCAGCTTAAGTTTGGGGACGTAGGTATGGCACGCCCGATCTACAAACCATGAGAAGAACTCTTCAGGATATGAAGAATGAGCGAGTCTGAGGCGCTTGCTCAGGCATTTGTCTCTGACTTTTGTTTCAGCGATGGCCGTGGAATGTTGGTGTGGTCTCATGGGCCATGGACGAATCTTCCTCTCTGTGGATTTGGCCCGATCCCACTTGTTTTTCGTTAATCTGTGGGATGGGAGGACTCCTTTCAGGTTTGTTACCTCAGGTGTCCCACCAAAAGAGGAATTCCAAAGCAGAGCCCTGGGGAAGAGTGAAGGGACAACCCGAACTATGGTTAAAAATTGGGGCCTAGGGGCATGGCAAGCCCAATATGCTGTCTCTTCATATAGGCCCTGAGATGCCTTACCTGAGGACTGGGCTCAGGCTGAGGGTCACAATGTGTGTTTGTGACCAATGTGGCCCGCAAGCATGGGCTGGGCCTCATGGGCCACGCTTGTTTCAACTACACTGAACGTTGGACAACATGCCAACCACAAAGTTTCTTGCCATAAGGAAAGAGTTCTGATTTCTGCATCATTCTCAACCCTGGGCAGTGGTTGGAGATAAGGTCTAGGTTCTGGAGCCTGAAAACCGCAGTTGGGAAGAGATGACGACCTAAGGCCATGGCGGGTCCGATGTGCTCAGTGTGCGGCCAGCTGTCTGGGTGGGACCAGGAGGTCCAGGCTCAGGCTGGGTCAGAAGGGGAAATAGTGCCCAGGTCAGCCTATATGTTTGGGGTACAGCCGAATGGCGTGCAGGTTGATCCTCATTTGCGGTTTTGGGGTAGCCCTGAGGGCAATGTTTTACTTCTGTAGGGCAGGCAGAGTGCGGCATTGCAGTTCTGGATTGCCCAACTGGAGGGCTTGGGGGCCAGTAGTCTGAGGACGGAGTCTGAGAACCCAAGCTAGGCCTAGGTTTCTGGGTGAGGATATGGCAGGCACAATCTACAGACCTCAATCGAGATCTCGTGCATCTGAAGTCAGCGCAAGGATCAGACGATCGCTCAGGTTGGACTTTCTGCCCTGATGGCCCTTTCTTGAAGGGGGTTGGATCACGAGGACATGGGGGTTTTCCCACGATGGGAGTTGTGAGAAGCTCCAAACTGCAAAGATTCTTCTGCAGGACAATTGAGACCTGTTGGTTGGCTCTAGGCCAACGATTCCGAGCAGGGTTCTAAGGATGGATGGCGGGTAGCCCACCTCGCATTCCAATGGTCTCCAAGCAACAAGACAGGTTAGATCTGCTGGATGTGGGGGGCAACCGAGGAGGCTGAGTTGAAATGGACTCTCCTGTGGATGTGTCCTAATATGTTTTTGTGTCTATGGAGACCTTGGAATGAAGCGGTGGCCCTGGGGCCTTGAAGGGTTCTCCTAAACAGAGGCTTTGACACAGCTCCAACGTGCATGTTTCCCATGTGTAGAAGAGATTTGTTCTGATGGGTGAGTCAAGAAACAGCCATATGCTGGTATTGAAATCCAGGCCTCTGAGGAGAGATGCCTGGAAACCAAAGCAATGGATCCGATTAGTGCCTAAGGGGCCTGTTCGTTCCTTTTTACCTCTGGGGACATCAGTCTACGGGTCTGAGTGCAGGTAGGTGCTCAGATGGGCTCAGATTGCCCCTGTTTGTCCTGGGAAGCCACAACTATTGGGATGGCCTCAGGGACTTTGGAGGTTATCCTACTAGGAGGGTTGTGGCCATTGGAATGGGCACATACAATTCCCTTGGAGAGGGCAAGTACAGTCCTCAGGTTTGGCTCCAGGGCCCTGAGCCTGTAGGGTGTGTAGGCCAGAGCTGTTTGGACAGTTGTCTGAAAACACAAACTCGGCTTATGTTTTGGGTCATAGGTATGGCAGGACTGATCTACAGACCATGAGGAGAACACTTCGGGATATGAAAAAAGGGCGAGTGTGAGGCTCTTGCTCAAGTTTTTGTCTCTGGATATCGTGTCACTCATGGTCGTGAAATTGCCGGGTGACTTCATGGGAAATGGACGAGTCTTACTCTCTGGGGGTTCGGTCCCGTCCAAAGAGTTTGGGGACATTCTGGGTATGGAAGAGGCCCGTTTTTTTGTTGTTGTCGATTTGTTTCATTTTGTTTTTCAACCTCAGATGTCCCACCAAATGAGGGATTCCAGAGTAGAGCCCTGGGGTGGGGCGACTGGACAACCAGAAATCTAGTTAAATTTGGGGACTAGGGACATGTCAAGGCCATTATGACATCTAATGGTCCAGCCACTGAGAGGACTTACTAGAGGACAGGACTCACGCTGAGGTCACAATGCGTGTTTATGCTCTCGTCGCACTCAAGAATGGGCGTGGCCTCAGGGTGAATGCTGGTTTCTCCTACACTGAACGTTGGACAACATGCCAACCACAAGGTTTCTTGCCATGGGTCAGGAAGAGTTCTGATTTCTGCATCACAGTCACCCGTGGGCAGTGATTGGAGATAAGGTCTAGGTTCTGAAGCCTGAAAACTGAGGTAGGGAAGAGATGATGACCTAAGGCCATGGCGGGTCTGATGTGCTCAGCGTGCGGTCAGCTGTCTGGGTGTTGGTCAACAGGTCCGGGCTCAGGTTGTGTCAGATAGTGCATTAGTGCCCAGGTTAGACTATATAATTTGGGTACCGTGTGCCTACCGAGTGCCGTGTAGGTTTATCCTCATTTAAGCTGCCTGGGCTGCTCATTAGGCAATATATTTTTTCTAGAGGGCAGGCAGAGTGCTTCATTGTCGGTCCGGAATTGCCAAACTTGAGGGCTTTGTGGCCAGGAGAGTGAGGACGGATGTCTGAGAACACAAGCTAGACTTCGGATTCAGGGTGAGGGCACGGCAGGTACCCCCTGCAGATCTGAACCAATATCTCATGCATCGGAAGTCAGGGCGAGGATCCGACGTTGGCTCAGGTTGGAGTTTCTGTGCATGACGGCCCCTTCATGAAGGGAGCGGAATCTCGAGGCCATGGAGGTTTTCCACGTTGGGAGATGTGGGATGTCCCCTTCAAGGATTCCTTCTGCGGGACAATTGAGACCTGTTGGACAGCTCCAGGACATCCCATATGGAATGACTCCAGAGCACCGTTCCAGGGTGGAGGCCTGGGAAGTCTGCCACGCCTTCCAATTGTCTCCTAGCAACAAGACAGTTTAGATCTAATGGATCTGCGGGAGCAAACGGGGTGGCTGAGTTGAAATGCACTTTCCAGAGGATGGGTCCTAACGTGTGTTTGTGTCCATGAGGGCCTTGGAATGGGGAGGTGGCACCGGGACCCTGAAGTATTCTCCTAAGCTTTGGCATAGCTCCCATGCACAAGTTTCCTTGTGGAGATGAGATTTGTTCTGATGGGTGCCTCAGGTAATCCCCTCTGCTGGTATTGGAATGCAGGCTTTTGAGGAGACATGCCTGTAAACCAAAGCAATGGATCCGATAATGGCCTCGGGTCCTGTCTGGTTCAATCTTCTTGGTATGAGTGGAGGTAGATGAGTGGAGGTAGATGCTCAGCCGGTATCAACCGCCCTTTTTTGTCCCGGGCGACCTACACTATTGGGATGGCCTCAGGGACTTTGGAGGGTTCTCCTAATTTGTACGATTTTTGACAATGGAATGGGCAGAATTCCCATGGATTGGGTGGGGGCAGTCCTAATGTGTGGCTCCAGGGGCCCCAGCCTGGAGGGAGTGTGGCCCAGGACTTTGAGGACAGAAGACTGAAAACACAAACTCAGCTTAAGTTTGGGGACGTAGGTATGGCACGCCCGATCTACAAACCATGAGAAGAACTCTTTAGGATATGAAGAATGAGCGAGTCTGAGGAGCTTGCTCAGGCTTTTGTCTCTGGATTTTGTTTCAGCGATGGCCGTGGAAGGTTGGGGAGGTCTCATGGGCCATGGACGAATCTTCCTCTCTGTGGATTTGGCCCGATCCCAATTGTTTTTCGTCAATCTGTGGGATGGGAGGACTGCTTTCAGGTTTGTTACCTCAGGTGTCCTACCAAAAGAGGAATTCCAAAGCAGAGCCCTGGGGAAGAGTGAAGGGACAACCCGAACTATGGTTAAAAATTGGGGCCTAGGGGCATGGCAAGCCCAATATGCTGTCTCTTCATATAGGCCCTGAGAGGCCTTACCTGAGGACTGGGCTCAGGCTGAGGTTCACAATGTGTGTTTGTGACCAATGTGGCCCGCAAGCATGGGCTGGGCCTCATGGGCCACGCTTGTTTCAACTACACTGAACGTTGGACAACATGCCAACCACAAGGTTTCTTGCCATGGGGAAAGAGTTCTGATTTCTGCATCATTTTCAACCCTGGGCAGTGGTTGGAGATAAGGTCTAGGTTCTGGAGCCTGAAAACCGCAGTTGGGAAGAGATGACGACCTAAGGCCATGGCGGGTCCGATGTGCTCAGTGTGCGGCCAGCTGTCTGGGTGGGACCAGGAGGTCCAGGCTCAGACTGGGTCAGAAGGGGAAATAGTGCCCAGGTCAGCCTATATGTTTGGGGTACATCCGAATGGCGTGCAGGTTGATCCTCATTTGCGGTTTCGGGGTAGCCCTGAGGGCAATGTTTTACTTCTGTAGGGCAGGCAGAGTGCGGCATTGTAGTTCTGGATTGCCAAACTGGAGGACTTGTGGGCCAGTAGTCTGAGCACGGAGTCTGAGAACCCAAGCTAGGCCTAGGTTTCTGGGTGAGGATATGGCAGGCACAATCTACAGACCTCAATCGAGATCTCGTGCATCTGAAGTCAGGGCAAGGATCAGACGATCGCTCAGGTTGGACTTTCTGCCCTGATGGCCCTTTCTTGAAGGGGGTTGGATCACGAGGACATGGGGGTTTTCCTACGATGGGAGTTGTGAGAAGCTCCAAACTGCAAAGATTCTTCTGCAGGACAATTGAGACCTGTTGGTTGGCTCCAGGCCAACGATTCCGAGCAGGGTTCTAAGGATGGATGGCTGGGTAGCCCACCTTGCATTCCAATGGTCTCCAAGCAACAAGACAGGTTAGATCTGCTGGATGTGGGGGGCAACCGAGGAGGCTGAGTTGAAATGGACTCTCCTGTGGATGTGTCCTAATATGTTTTTGTGTCTATGGAGACCTTGGAATGAAGCGGTGGCCTTGGGGCCCTGAAGGGTTCTCCTAAACAGAGGCTTTGACACAGCTCCAACGTGCATGTTTCCCATGTGTAGATGAGATTTGTTCTGATGGGTGAGTCAAGAAAGAGCCATATGCTGGTATTGAAATCCAGGCCTCTGAGGAGAGATGCCTGGAAACCAAAGCAATGGATCTGATTAGTGCCTAGGGTCATGTTCGTTCCTTTTTACCTCTGGGGACATCAGTCTACTGGTCTGAGTGCAGGTAGGTGCTCAGATGGGCTCAGATTGCCCCTGTTTGTCCTGGGAAGCCTCAACTATTGGGATGGCCTCAGGGACTTTGGAGGTTATCCTACTAGTAGGGTTGTGGCCATTGGAATGGGCACATACAATTCCCTTGGAGAGGGCAAGTACAGTCCTCAGGTTTGGCTCCAGGGCCCTGAGCCTGTAGGGTGTGTAGGCCAGAGCTGTTTGGACAGTTGTCTGAAAACCCAAACTCGGCTTATGTTTTGGGTCATAGGTATGGCAGGACTGATCTACAGACCATGAGGAGAACACTTCGGGATATGAAAAAAGGGCGAGTGTGAGGCTCTTGCTCAAGATTTTGTGTCTGGATATCGCGTCACTCATGGTCGTGAAATTGCCGGGTGACTTCATGGGAAATAGACGAGTCTTACTCTCTGGGGGTTCGGTCCCGTCCAAAGAGTTTGGGGTCATTCTGGGGATGGAAGAAGTCCGTTTTTTTGTTGTTGTCGATTTGTTTCATTTTGTTTTTCAACCTCAGATGTCCCACCAAATGAGGGATTCCAGAGTAGAGCCCTGGGGTGGGGCGACTGGACAACCAGAAATCTGGTTAAAATTGGGGACTAGGGATATGTCAAGCCCATTATGACATCTAATGGTCCAGCCACTGAGAGGACTTACTAGAGGACAGGACTCACGCTGAGGTCACAATGCGTGTTTATGCTCTCGTCGCACGCAAGAATGGGAGGGGCCTCAGGGTGAATGCTGGTTTCTCCTACACTGAACGTTGGACAACATGCCAACCACAAGGTTTCTTGCCATGGGTCAGGAAGAGTTCTGATTTCTGCATCACAGTCACCCGTGGGCAGTGATTGGAGATAAGGTCTAGGTTCTGAAGCCTGAAAACTGAGGAAGGGAAGAGATGATGACCTAAGGCCATGGCGGGTCTGATGTGCTCAGCGTGCGGTCAGCTGTCTGGGTGTTGGTCAACAGGTCCGGGCTCAGGTTGTGTCAGATAGTGCATTAGTGCCCAGGTTAGACTATATAATTTGGGTACTGTGTGCCTACCGAGTGCCGTGTAGGTTTATCCTCATTTAAGCTGCCTGGGCTGCTCATTAGGCAATATATTTTTTCTAGAGGGCAGGCAGAGTGCTTCATTGTCGGTCCGGAATTGCCAAACTTGAGGGCTTTGGGGCCAGGAGAGTGAGGACGGATGTCTGAGAACACAAGCTAGACTTCGGATTCAGGGTGAGGGCACGGCAGGTACCCCCTGCAGATCTGAACCAATATCTCATGCATCGGAAGTCAGGGCGAGGATCCGACGTTGGCTCAGGTTGGAGTTTCTGTGCATGACGGCCCCTTCATGAAGGGAGCGGAATCTCGAGGCCATGGAGGTTTTCCACGTTGGGAGATGTGGGATGTCCCCTTCAAGGATTCCTTCTGCGGGACAATTGAGACCTGTTGGACAGCTCCAGGACATCCCATATGGAATGACTCCAGAGCACCGTTCCAGGGTGGAGGCCTGGGAAGTCTGCCACGCCTTCCAATTGTCTCCTAGCAACAAGACAGTTTAGATCTAATGGATCTGCGGGAGCAAACGGGGTGGCTGAGTTGAAATGCACTTTCCAGAGGATGGGTCCTAACGTGTGTTTGTGTCCATGAGGGCCTTGGAATGGGGAGGTGGCACCGGGACCCTGAAGTATTCTCCTAAGCTTTGGCATAGCTCCCATGCACAAGTTTCCTTGTGGAGATGAGATTTGTTCTGATGGGTGCCTCAGGTAATCCCCTCTGCTGGTATTGGAATGCAGGCTTTTGAGGAGACATGCCTGTAAACCAAAGCAATGGATCCGATAATGGCCTCGGGTCCTGTCTGGTTCAATCTTCTTGGTATGAGTGGAGGTAGATGAGTGGAGGTAGATGCTCAGCCGGTATCAACCGCCCTTTTTTGTCCCGGGCGACCTACACTATTGGGATGGCCTCAGGGACTTTGGAGGGTTCTCCTAATTTGTACGATTTTTGACAATGGAATGGGCAGAATTCCCATGGATTGGGTGGGGGCAGTCCTAATGTGTGGCTCCAGGGGCCCCAGCCTGGAGGGAGTGTGGCCCAGGACTTTGAGGACAGAAGACTGAAAACACAAACTCAGCTTAAGTTTGGGGACGTAGGTATGGCACGCCCGATCTACAAACCATGAGAAGAACTCTTTAGGATATGAAGAATGAGCGAGTCTGAGGAGCTTGCTCAGGCTTTTGTCTCTGGATTTTGTTTCAGCGATGGCCGTGGAAGGTTGGGGAGGTCTCATGGGCCATGGACGAATCTTCCTCTCTGTGGATTTGGCCCGATCCCAATTGTTTTTCGTCAATCTGTGGGATGGGAGGACTGCTTTCAGGTTTGTTACCTCAGGTGTCCCACCAAAAGAGGAATTCCAAAGCAGAGCCCTGGGGAAGAGTGAAGGGACAACCCGAACTATGGTTAAAAATTGGGGCCTAGGGGCATGGCAAGCCCAATATGCTGTCTCTTCATATAGGCCCTGAGAGGCCTTACCTGAGGACTGGGCTCAGGCTGAGGGTCACAATGTGTGTTTGTGACCAATGTGGCCCGCAAGCATGGGCTGGGCCTCATGGGCCACGCTTGTTTCAACTACACTGAACGTTGGACAACATGCCAACCACAAGGTTTCTTGCCATGGGGAAAGAGTTCTGATTTCTGCATCATTTTCAACCCTGGGCAGTGGTTGGAGATAAGGTCTAGGTTCTGGAGCCTGAAAACCGCAGTTGGGAAGAGATGACGACCTAAGGCCATGGCGGGTCCGATGTGCTCAGTGTGCGGCCAGCTGTCTGGGTGGGACCAGGAGGTCCAGGCTCAGGCTGGGTCAGAAGGGGAAATAGTGCCCAGGTCAGCCTATATGTTTGGGGTACATCCGAATGGCGTGCAGGTTGATCCTCATTTGCGGTTTCGGGGTAGCCCTGAGGGCAATGTTTTACTTCTGTAGGGCAGGCAGAGTGCGGCATTGTAGTTCTGGATTGCCAAACTGGAGGGCTTGTGGGCCAGTAGTCTGAGCACGGAGTCTGAGAACCCAAGCTAGGCCTAGGTTTCTGGGTGAGGATATGGCAGGCACAATCTACAGACCTCAATCGAGATCTCGTGCATCTGAAGTCAGCGCAAGGATCAGACGATCGCTCAGGTTGGACTTTCTGCCCTGATGGCCCTTTCTTGAAGGGGGTTGGATCACGAGGACATGGGGGTTTTCCCACGATGGGAGTTGTGAGAAGCTCCAAACTGCAAAGATTCTTCTGCAGGACAATTGAGACCTGTTGGTTGGCTCTAGGCCAACGATTCCGAGCAGGGTTCTAAGGATGGATGGCGGGTAGCCCACCTCGCATTCCAATGGTCTCCAAGCAACAAGACAGGTTAGATCTGCTGGATGTGGGGGGCAACCGAGGAGGCTGAGTTGAAATGGACTCTCCTGTGGATGTGTCCTAATATGTTTTTGTGTCTATGGAGACCTTGGAATGAAGCGGTGGCCCTGGGGCCTTGAAGGGTTCTCCTAAACAGAGGCTTTGACACAGCTCCAACGTGCATGTTTCCCATGTGTAGAAGAGATTTGTTCTGATGGGTGAGTCAAGAAACAGCCATATGCTGGTATTGAAATCCAGGCCTCTGAGGAGAGATGCCTGGAAACCAAAGCAATGGATCCGATTAGTGCCTAGGGGCCTGTTCGTTCCTTTTTACCTCTGGGGACATCAGTCTACGGGTCTGAGTGCAGGTAGGTGCTCAGATGGGCTCAGATTGCCCCTGTTTGTCCTGGGAAGCCACAACTATTGGGATGGCCTCAGGGACTTTGGAGGTTATCCTACTAGTAGGGTTGTGGCCATTGGAATGGGCACATACAATTCCCTTGGAGAGGGCAAGTACAGTCCTCAGGTTTGGCTCCAGGGCCCTGAGCCTGTAGGGTGTGTAGGCCAGAGCTGTTTGGACAGTTGTCTGAAAACACAAACTCGGCTTATGTTTTGGGTCATAGGTATGGCAGGACTGATCTACAGACCATGAGGAGAACACTTCGGGATATGAAAAAAGGGCGAGTGTGAGGCTCTTGCTCAAGTTTTTGTCTCTGGATATCGTGTCACTCATGGTCGTGAAATTGCCGGGTGACTTCATGGGAAATGGACGAGTCTTACTCTCTGGGGGTTCGGTCCCGTCCAAAGAGTTTGGGGACATTCTGGGTATGGAAGAGGCCCGTTTTTTTGTTGTTGTCGATTTGTTTCATTTTGTTTTTCAACCTCAGATGTCCCACCAAATGAGGGATTCCAGAGTAGAGCCCTGGGGTGGGGCGACTGGACAACCAGAAATCTAGTTAAATTTGGGGACTAGGGACATGTCAAGGCCATTATGACATCTAATGGTCCAGCCACTGAGAGGACTTACTAGAGGACAGGACTCACGCTGAGGTCACAATGCGTGTTTATGCTCTCGTCGCACTCAAGAATGGGCGTGGCCTCAGGGTGAATGCTGGTTTCTCCTACACTGAACGTTGGAAAACATGCCAACCACAAGGTTTCTTGCCATGGGTCAGGAAGAGTTCTGATTTCTGCATCACAGTCACCCGTGGGCAGTGATTGGAGATAAGGTCTAGGTTCTGAAGCCTGAAAACTGAGGTAGGGAAGAGATGATGACCTAAGGCCATGGCGGGTCTGATGTGCTCAGCGTGCGGTCAGCTGTCTGGGTGTTGGTCAACAGGTCCGGGCTCAGGTTGTGTCAGATAGTGCATTAGTGCCCAGGTTAGACTATATAATTTGGGTACCGTGTGCCTACCGAGTGCCGTGTAGGTTTATCCTCATTTAAGCTGCCTGGGCTGCTCATTAGGCAATATATTTTTTCTAGAGGGCAGGCAGAGTGCTTCATTGTCGGTCCGGAATTGCCAAACTTGAGGGCTTTGTGGCCAGGAGAGTGAGGACGGATGTCTGAGAACACAAGCTAGACTTCGGATTCAGGGTGAGGGCACGGCAGGTACCCCCTGCAGATCTGAACCAATATCTCATGCATCGGAAGTCAGGGCGAGGATCCGACGTTGGCTCAGGTTGGAGTTTCTGTGCATGACGGCCCCTTCATGAAGGGAGCGGAATCTCGAGGCCATGGAGGTTTTCCACGTTGGGAGATGTGGGATGTCCCCTTCAAGGATTCCTTCTGCGGGACAATTGAGACCTGTTGGACAGCTCCAGGACATCCCATATGGAATGACTCCAGAGCACCGTTCCAGGGTGGAGGCCTGGGAAGTCTGCCACGCCTTCCAATTGTCTCCTAGCAACAAGACAGTTTAGATCTAATGGATCTGCGGGAGCAAACGGGGTGGCTGAGTTGAAATGCACTTTCCAGAGGATGGGTCCTAACGTGTGTTTGTGTCCATGAGGGCCTTGGAATGGGGAGGTGGCACCGGGACCCTGAAGTATTCTCCTAAGCTTTGGCATAGCTCCCATGCACAAGTTTCCTTGTGGAGATGAGATTTGTTCTGATGGGTGCCTCAGGTAATCCCCTCTGCTGGTATTGGAATGCAGGCTTTTGAGGAGACATGCCTGTAAACCAAAGCAATGGATCCGATAATGGCCTCGGGTCCTGTCTGGTTCAATCTTCTTGGTATGAGTGGAGGTAGATGAGTGGAGGTAGATGCTCAGCCGGTATCAACCGCCCTTTTTTGTCCCGGGCGACCTACACTATTGGGATGGCCTCAGGGACTTTGGAGGGTTCTCCTAATTTGTACGATTTTTGACAATGGAATGGGCAGAATTCCCATGGATTGGGTGGGGGCAGTCCTAATGTGTGGCTCCAGGGGCCCCAGCCTGGAGGGAGTGTGGCCCAGGACTTTGAGGACAGAAGACTGAAAACACAAACTCAGCTTAAGTTTGGGGACGTAGGTATGGCACGCCCGATCTACAAACCATGAGAAGAACTCTTTAGGATATGAAGAATGAGCGAGTCTGAGGAGCTTGCTCAGGCTTTTGTCTCTGGATTTTGTTTCAGCGATGGCCGTGGAAGGTTGGGGAGGTCTCATGGGCCATGGACGAATCTTCCTCTCTGTGGATTTGGCCCGATCCCAATTGTTTTTCGTCAATCTGTGGGATGGGAGGACTGCTTTCAGGTTTGTTACCTCAGGTGTCCTACCAAAAGAGGAATTCCAAAGCAGAGCCCTGGGGAAGAGTGAAGGGACAACCCGAACTATGGTTAAAAATTGGGGCCTAGGGGCATGGCAAGCCCAATATGCTGTCTCTTCATATAGGCCCTGAGAGGCCTTACCTGAGGACTGGGCTCAGGCTGAGGTTCACAATGTGTGTTTGTGACCAATGTGGCCCGCAAGCATGGGCTGGCCTCATGGGCCACGCTTGTTTCAACTACACTGAACGTTGGACAACATGCCAACCACAAGGTTTCTTGCCATGGGGAAAGAGTTCTGATTTCTGCATCATTTTCAACCCTGGGCAGTGGTTGGAGATAAGGTCTAGGTTCTGGAGCCTGAAAACCGCAGTTGGGAAGAGATGACGACCTAAGGCCATGGCGGGTCCGATGTGCTCAGTGTGCGGCCAGCTGTCTGGGTGGGACCAGGAGGTCCAGGCTCAGACTGGGTCAGAAGGGGAAATAGTGCCCAGGTCAGCCTATATGTTTGGGGTACATCCGAATGGCGTGCAGGTTGATCCTCATTTGCGGTTTCGGGGTAGCCCTGAGGGCAATGTTTTACTTCTGTAGGGCAGGCCGAGTGCGGCATTGTAGTTCTGGATTGCCAAACTGGAGGGCTTGTGGGCCAGTAGTCTGAGCACGGAGTCTGAGAACCCAAGCTAGGCCTAGGTTTCTGGGTGAGGATATGGCAGGCACAATCTACAGACCTCAATCGAGATCTCGTGCATCTGAAGTCAGGGCAAGGATCAGACGATCGCTCAGGATGGACTTTCTGCCCTGATGGCCCTTTCTTGAAGGGGGTTGGATCACGAGGACATGGGGGTTTTCGCACGATGGGAGTTGTGAGAAGCTCCAAAATGCAAAGATTCTTCTGCAGGACAATTGAGACCTGTTGGTTGGCTCCAGGCCAACGATTCCGAGCAGGGTTCTAAGGATGGATGGCTGGGTAGCCCACCTCGCATTCCAATGGTCTCCAAGCAACAAGACAGGTTAGATCTGCTGGATGTGGTGGGCAACCGAGGAGGCTGAGTTGAAATGGACTCTCCTGTGGATGTGTCCTAATATGTTTTTGTGTCTATGGAGACCTTGGAATGAAGCGGTGGCCTTGGGGCCCTGAAGGGTTCTCCTAAACAGAGGCTTTGACACAGCTCCAACGTGCATGTTTCCCATGTGTAGATGAGATTTGTTCTGATGGGTGAGTCAAGAAAGAGCCATATGCTGGTATTGAAATCCAGGCCTCTGAGGAGAGATGCCTGGAAACCAAAGCAATGGATCTGATTAGTGCCTAGGGTCATGTTCGTTCCTTTTTACCTCTGGGGACATCAGTCTACTGGTCTGAGTGCAGGTAGGTGCTCAGATGGGCTCAGATTGCCCCTGTTTGTCCTGGGAAGCCTCAACTATTGGGATCGCCTCAGGGACTTTGGAGGTTATCCTACTAGTACGGTTGTGGCCATTGGAATGGGCACATACAATTCCCTTGGAGAGGGCAAGTACAGTCCTCAGGTTTGGCTCCAGGGCCCTGAGCCTGTAGGGTGTGTAGGCCAGAGCTGTTTGGACAGTTGTCTGAAAACACAAACTCGGCTTATGTTTTGGGTCATAGGTATGGCAGGACTGATCTACAGACCATGAGGAGAACACTTCGGGATATGAAAAAAGGGCGAGTGTGAGGCTCTTGCTCAAGATTTTGTGTCTGGATATCGCGTCACTCATGGTCGTGAAATTGCCGGGTGACTTCATGGGAAATAGACGAGTCTTACTCTCTGGGGGTTCGGTCCCGTCCAAAGAGTTTGGGGTCATTCTGGGGATGGAAGAAGTCCGTTTTTTTGTTGTTGTCGATTTGTTTCATTTTGTTTTTCAACCTCAGATGTCCCACCAAATGAGGGATTCCAGAGTAGAGCCCTGGGGTGGGGCGACTGGACAACCAGAAATCTGGTTAAAATTGGGTACTAGGGATATGTCAAGCCCATTATGACATCTAATGGTCCAGCCACTGAGAGGACTTACTAGAGGACAGGACTCACGCTGAGGTCACAATGCGTGTTTATGCTCTCGTCGCACGCAAGAATGGGAGGGGCCTCAGGGTGAATGCTGGTTTCTCCTACACTGAACGTTGGACAACATGCCAACCACAAGGTTTCTTGCCATGGGTCAGGAAGAGTTCTGATTTCTGCATCACAGTCACCCGTGGGCAGTGATTGGAGATAAGGTCTAGGTTCTGAAGCCTGAAAACTGAGGAAGGGAAGAGATGATGACCTAAGGCCATGGCGGGTCTGATGTGCTCAGCGTGCGGTCAGCTGTCTGGGTGTTGGTCAACAGGTCCGGGCTCAGGTTGTGTCAGATAGTGCATTAGTGCCCAGGTTAGACTATATAATTTGGGTACCGTGTGCCTACCGAGTGCCGTGTAGGTTTATCCTCATTTAAGCTGCCTGGGCTGCTCATTAGGCAATATATTTTTTCTAGAGGGCAGGCAGAGTGCTTCATTGTCGGTCCGGAATTGCCAAACTTGAGGGCTTTGGGGCCAGGAGAGTGAGGACGGATGTCTGAGAACACAAGCTAGACTTCGGATTCAGGGTGAGGGCACGGCAGGTACCCCCTGCAGATCTGAACCAATATCTCATGCATCGGAAGTCAGGGCGAGGATCCGACGTTGGCTCAGGTTGGAGTTTCTGTGCATGACGGCCCCTTCATGAAGGGAGCGGAATCTCGAGGCCATGGAGGTTTTCCACGTTGGGAGATGTGGGATGTCCCCTTCAAGGATTCCTTCTGCGGGACAATTGAGACCTGTTGGACAGCTCCAGGACATCCCATATGGAATGACTCCAGAGCACCTTTCCAGGGTGGAGGCCTGGGAAGTCTGCCACGCCTTCCAATTGTCTCCTAGCAACAAGACAGTTTAGATCTAATGGATCTGCGGGAGCAAACGGGGTGGCTGAGTTGAAATGCACTTTCCAGAGGATGGGTCCTAACGTGTGTTTGTGTCCATGAGGGCCTTGGAATGGGGAGGTGGCACCGGGACCCTGAAGTATTCTCCTAAGCTTTGGCATAGCTCCCATGCACAAGTTTCCTTGTGGAGATGAGATTTGTTCTGATGGGTGCCTCAGGTAATCCCCTCTGCTGGTATTGGAATGCAGGCTTTTGAGGAGACATGCCTGTAAACCAAAGCAATGGATCCGATAATGGCCTCGGGTCCTGTCTGGTTCAATCTTCTTGGTATGAGTGGAGGTAGATGAGTGGAGGTAGATGCTCAGCCGGTATCAACCGCCCTTTTTTGTCCCGGGCGACCTACACTATTGGGATGGCCTCAGGGACTTTGGAGGGTTCTCCTAATTTGTACGATTTTTGACAATGGAATGGGCAGAATTCCCATGGATTGGGTGGGGGCAGTCCTAATGTGTGGCTCCAGGGGCCCCAGCCTGGAGGGAGTGTGGCCCAGGACTTTGAGGACAGAAGACTGAAAACACAAACTCAGCTTAAGTTTGGGGACGTAGGTATGGCACGCCCGATCTACAAACCATGAGAAGAACTCTTTAGGATATGAAGAATGAGCGAGTCTGAGGAGCTTGCTCAGGCTTTTGTCTCTGGATTTTGTTTCAGCGATGGCCGTGGAAGGTTGGGGAGGTCTCATGGGCCATGGACGAATCTTCCTCTCTGTGGATTTGGCCCGATCCCAATTGTTTTTCGTCAATCTGTGGGATGGGAGGACTGCTTTCAGGTTTGTTACCTCAGGTGTCCCACCAAAAGAGGAATTCCAAAGCAGAGCCCTGGGGAAGAGTGAAGGGACAACCCGAACTATGGTTAAAAATTGGGGCCTAGGGGCATGGCAAGCCCAATATGCTGTCTCTTCATATAGGCCCTGAGAGGCCTTACCTGAGGACTGGGCTCAGGCTGAGGGTCACAATGTGTGTTTGTGACCAATGTGGCCCGCAAGCATGGGCTGGGCCTCATGGGCCACGCTTGTTTCAACTACACTGAACGTTGGACAACATGCCAACCACAAGGTTTCTTGCCATGGGGAAAGAGTTCTGATTTCTGCATCATTTTCAACCCTGGGCAGTGGTTGGAGATAAGGTCTAGGTTCTGGAGCCTGAAAACCGCAGTTGGGAAGAGATGACGACCTAAGGCCATGGCGGGTCCGATGTGCTCAGTGTGCGGCCAGCTGTCTGGGTGGGACCAGGAGGTCCAGGCTCAGGCTGGGTCAGAAGGGGAAATAGTGCCCAGGTCAGCCTATATGTTTGGGGTACATCTGAATGGCGTGCAGGTTGATCCTCATTTGCGGTTTCGGGGTAGCCCTGAGGGCAATGTTTTACTTCTGTAGGGCAGGCAGAGTGCGGCATTGTAGTTCTGGATTGCCAAACTGGAGGGCTTGTGGGCCAGTAGTCTGAGCACGGAGTCTGAGAACCCAAGCTAGGCCTAGGTTTCTGGGTGAGGATATGGCAGGCACAATCTACAGACCTCAATCGAGATCTCGTGCATCTGAAGTCAGGGCAAGGATCAGACGATCGCTCAGGTTGGACTTTCTGCCCTGATGGCCCTTTCTTGAAGGGGGTTGGATCACGAGGACATGGGGGTTTTCGCACGATGGGAGTTGTGAGAAGCTCCAAACTGCAAAGATTCTTCTGCAGGACAATTGAGACCTGTTGGTTGGCTCCAGGCCAACGATTCCGAGCAGGGTTCTAAGGATGGATGGCTGGGTAGCCCACCTCGCATTCCAATGGTCTCCAAGCAACAAGACAGGTTAGATCTGCTGGATGTGGTGGGCAACCGAGGAGGCTGAGTTGAAATGGACTCTCCTGTGGAAGTGTCCTAATATGTTTTTGTGTCTATGGAGACCTTGGAATGAAGCGGTGGCCTTGGGGCCCTGAAGGGTTCTCCTAAACAGAGGCTTTGACACAGCTCCAACGTGCATGTTTCCCATGTGTAGATGAGATTTGTTCTGATGGGTGAGTCAAGAAAGAGCCATATGCTGGTATTGAAATCCAGGCCTCTGAGGAGAGATGCCTGGAAACCAAAGCAATGGATCTGATTAGTGCCTAGGGTCATGTTCGTTCCTTTTTACCTCTGGGGACATCAGTCTACGGGTCTGAGTGCAGGTAGGTGCTCAGATGGGCTCAGATTGCCCCTGTTTGTCCTGGGAAGCCTCAACTATTGGGATGGCCTCAGGGACTTTGGAGGTTATCCTACTAGTAGGGTTGTGGCCATTGGAATGGGCACATACAATTCCCTTGGAGAGGGCAAGTACAGTCCTCAGGTTTGGCTCCAGGGCCCTGAGCCTGTAGGGTGTGTAGGCCAGAGCTGTTTGGACAGTTGTCTGAAAACACAAACTCGGCTTATGTTTTGGGTCATAGGTATGGCAGGACTGATCTACAGACCATGAGGAGAACACTTCGGGATATGAAAAAAGGGCGAGTGTGAGGCTCTTGCTCAAGATTTTGTGTCTGGATATCGTGTCACTCATGGTCGTGAAATTGCCGGGTGACTTCATGGGAAATAGACGAGTCTTACTCTCTGGGGGTTCGGTCCCGTCCAAAGAGTTTGGGGTCATTCTGGGGATGGAAGAAGTCCGTTTTTTTGTTGTTGTCGATTTGTTTCATTTTGTTTTTCAACCTCAGATGTCCCACCAAATGAGGGATTCCAGAGTAGAGCCCTGGGGTGGGGCGACTGGACAACCAGAAATCTGGTTAAAATTGGGGACTAGGGATATGTCAAGCCCATTATGACATCTAATGGTCCAGCCACTGAGAGGACTTACTAGAGGACAGGACTCACGCTGAGGTCACAATGCGTGTTTATGCTCTCGTCGCACGCAAGAATGGGAGGGGCCTCAGGGTGAATGCTGGTTTCTCCTACACTGAACGTTGGACAACATGCCAACCACAAGGTTTCTTGCCATGGGTCAGGAAGAGTTCTGATTTCTGCATCACAGTCACCCGTGGGCAGTGATTGGAGATAAGGTCTAGGTTCTGAAGCCTGAAAACTGAGGAAGGGAAGAGATGATGACCTAAGGCCATGGCGGGTCTGATGTGCTCAGCGTGCGGTCAGCTGTCTGGGTGTTGGTCAACAGGTCCGGGCTCAGGTTGTGTCAGATAGTGCATTAGTGCCCAGGTTAGACTATATAATTTGGGTACCGTGTGCCTACCGAGTGCCGTGTAGGTTTATCCTCATTTAAGCTGCCTGGGCTGCTCATTAGGCAATATATTTTTTCTAGAGGGCAGGCAGAGTGCTTCATTGTCGGTCCGGAATTGCCAAACTTGAGGGCTTTGGGGCCAGGAGAGTGAGGACGGATGTCTGAGAACACAAGCTAGACTTCGGATTCAGGGTGAGGGCACGGCAGGTACCCCCTGCAGATCTGAACCAATATCTCATGCATCGGAAGTCAGGGCGAGGATCCGACGTTGGCTCAGGTTGGAGTTTCTGTGCATGACGGCCCCTTCATGAAGGGAGCGGAATCTCGAGGCCATGGAGGTTTTCCACGTTGGGAGATGTGGGATGTCCCCTTCAAGGATTCCTTCTGCGGGACAATTGAGACCTGTTGGACAGCTCCAGGACATCCCATATGGAATGACTCCAGAGCACCTTTCCAGGGTGGAGGCCTGGGAAGTCTGCCACGCCTTCCAATTGTCTCCTAGCAACAAGACAGTTTAGATCTAATGGATCTGCGGGAGCAAACGGGGTGGCTGAGTTGAAATGCACTTTCCAGAGGATGGGTCCTAACGTGTGTTTGTGTCCATGAGGGCCTTGGAATGGGGAGGTGGCACCGGGACCCTGAAGTATTCTCCTAAGCTTTGGCATAGCTCCCATGCACAAGTTTCCTTGTGGAGATGAGATTTGTTCTGATGGGTGCCTCAGGTAATCCCCTCTGCTGGTATTGGAATGCAGGCTTTTGAGGAGACATGCCTGTAAACCAAAGCAATGGATCCGATAATGGCCTCGGGTCCTGTCTGGTTCAATCTTCTTGGTATGAGTGGAGGTAGATGAGTGGAGGTAGATGCTCAGCCGGTATCAACCGCCCTTTTTTGTCCCGGGCGACCTACACTATTGGGATGGCCTCAGGGACTTTGGAGGGTTCTCCTAATTTGTACGATTTTTGACAATGGAATGGGCAGAATTCCCATGGATTGGGTGGGGGCAGTCCTAATGTGTGGCTCCAGGGGCCCCAGCCTGGAGGGAGTGTGGCCCAGGACTTTGAGGACAGAAGACTGAAAACACAAACTCAGCTTAAGTTTGGGGACGTAGGTATGGCACGCCCGATCTACAAACCATGAGAAGAACTCTTTAGGATATGAAGAATGAGCGAGTCTGAGGAGCTTGCTCAGGCTTTTGTCTCTGGATTTTGTTTCAGCGATGGCCGTGGAAGGTTGGGGAGGTCTCATGGGCCATGGACGAATCTTCCTCTCTGTGGATTTGGCCCGATCCCAATTGTTTTTCGTCAATCTGTGGGATGGGAGGACTGCTTTCAGGTTTGTTACCTCAGGTGTCCCACCAAAAGAGGAATTCCAAAGCAGAGCCCTGGGGAAGAGTGAAGGGACAACCCGAACTATGGTTAAAAATTGGGGCCTAGGGGCATGGCAAGCCCAATATGCTGTCTCTTCATATAGGCCCTGAGAGGCCTTACCTGAGGACTGGGCTCAGGCTGAGGGTCACAATGTGTGTTTGTGACCAATGTGGCCCGCAAGCATGGGCTGGGCCTCATGGGCCACGCTTGTTTCAACTACACTGAACGTTGGACAACATGCCAACCACAAGGTTTCTTGCCATGGGGAAAGAGTTCTGATTTCTGCATCATTTTCAACCCTGGGCAGTGGTTGGAGATAAGGTCTAGGTTCTGGAGCCTGAAAACCGCAGTTGGGAAGAGATGACGACCTAAGGCCATGGCGGGTCCGATGTGCTCAGTGTGCGGCCAGCTGTCTGGGTGGGACCAGGAGGTCCAGGCTCAGGCTGGGTCAGAAGGGGAAATAGTGCCCAGGTCAGCCTATATGTTTGGGGTACAGCCAAATGGCGTGCAGGTTGATCCTCATTTGCGGTTTCGGGGTAGCCCTGAGGGCAATGTTTTACTTCTGTAGGGCAGGCAGAGTGCGGCATTGTAGTTCTGGATTGCCAAACTGGAGGGCTTGTGGGCCAGTAGTCTGAGCACGGAGTCTGAGAACCCAAGCTAGGCCTAGGTTTCTGGGTGAGGATATGGCAGGCACAATCTACAGACCTCAATCGAGATCTCGTGCATCTGAAGTCAGGGCAAGGATCAGACGATCGCTCAGGTTGGACTTTCTGCCCTGATGGCCCTTTCTTGAAGGGGGTTGGATCACGAGGACATGGGGGTTTTCGCACGATGGGAGTTGTGAGAAGCTCCAAACTGCAAAGATTCTTCTGCAGGACAATTGAGACCTGTTGGTTGGCTCCAGGCCAACGATTCCGAGCAGGGTTCTAAGGATGGATGGCTGGGTAGCCCACCTCGCATTCCAATGGTCTCCAAGCAACAAGACAGGTTAGATCTGCTGGATGTGGTGGGCAACCGAGGAGGCTGAGTTGAAATGGACTCTCCTGTGGATGTGTCCTAATATGTTTTTGTGTCTATGGAGACCTTGGAATGAAGCGGTGGCCTTGGGGCCCTGAAGGGTTCTCCTAAACAGAGGCTTTGACACAGCTCCAACGTGCATGTTTCCCATGTGTAGATGAGATTTGTTCTGATGGGTGAGTCAAGAAAGAGCCATATGCTGGTATTGAAATCCAGGCCTCTGAGGAGAGATGCCTGGAAACCAAAGCAATGGATCTGATTAGTGCCTAGGGTCATGTTCGTTCCTTTTTACCTCTGGGGACATCAGTCTACGGGTCTGAGTGCAGGTAGGTGCTCAGATGGGCTCAGATTGCCCCTGTTTGTCCTGGGAAGCCTCAACTATTGGGATGGCCTCAGGGACTTTGGAGGTTATCCTACTAGTAGGGTTGTGGCCATTGGAATGGGCACATACAATTCCCTTGGAGAGGGCAAGTACAGTCCTCAGGTTTGGCTCCAGGGCCCTGAGCCTGTAGGGTGTGTAGGCCAGAGCTGTTTGGACAGTTGTCTGAAAACACAAACTCGGCTTATGTTTTGGGTCATAGGTATGGCAGGACTGATCTACAGACCATGAGGAGAACACTTCGGGATATGAAAAAAGGGCGAGTGTGAGGCTCTTGCTCAAGATTTTGTGTCTGGATATCGTGTCACTCATGGTCGTGAAATTGCCGGGTGACTTCATGGGAAATAGACGAGTCTTACTCTCTGGGGGTTCGGTCCCGTCCAAAGAGTTTGGGGTCATTCTGGGGATGGAAGAAGTCCGTTTTTTTGTTGTTGTCGATTTGTTTCATTTTGTTTTTCAACCTCAGATGTCCCACCAAATGAGGGATTCCAGAGTAGAGCCCTGGGGTGGGGCGACTGGACAACCAGAAATCTGGTTAAAATTGGGGACTAGGGATATGTCAAGCCCATTATGACATCTAATGGTCCAGCCACTGAGAGGACTTACTAGAGGACAGGACTCACGCTGAGGTCACAATGCGTGTTTATGCTCTCGTCGCACGCAAGAATGGGAGGGGCCTCAGGGTGAATGCTGGTTTCTCCTACACTGAACGTTGGACAACATGCCAACCACAAGGTTTCTTGCCATGGGTCAGGAAGAGTTCTGATTTCTGCATCACAGTCACCCGTGGGCAGTGATTGGAGATAAGGTCTAGGTTCTGAAGCCTGAAAACTGAGGAAGGGAAGAGATGATGACCTAAGGCCATGGCGGGTCTGATGTGCTCAGCGTGCGGTCAGCTGTCTGGGTGTTGGTCAGCAGGTCCGGGCTCAGGTTGTGTCAGACAGTGCATTAGTGCCCAGGTTAGACTATATAATTTGGGTACATTTGAGTGCCGTGTAGGTTTATCCTCATTTAAGCTGCCTGGGCTGCTCATTAGGCAATATATTTTTCTAGAGGGCAGGCAGAGTGCTTCATTGTCGGTCCGGAATTGCCAAACTTGAGGGCTTCGGGGCCAGGAGAGTAAGGACGGAAGTCTGAGAACACAAGCTAGACTTCGGATTCAGGGTGAGGGCACGGCAGGTACCCCCTGCAGATCTGAACCAATATCTCATGCATCGGAAGTCAGGGCGAGGATCCGACGTTGGCTCTGGTTGGAGTTTCTGTGCATGACGGCCCCTTCATGAAGGGAGCGGAATCTCGAGGCCATGGAGGTTTTCCACGTTGGGAGATGTGGGATGTCCCCTTCAAGGATTCCTTCTGCGGGACAATTGAGACCTGTTGGACAGCTCCAGGACATCCCATATGGAATGACTCCAGAGCACCGTTCGAGGATGGATGCCTGGGAAGTCCGCCTCGCCTTCCAATTGTCTCCTAGCAACAAGACAGTTTAGATCTAATGGATCTGCGGGAGCAAACGGGGTGGCTGAGTTGAAATGCACTTTCCAGAGGATGGGTCCTAACGTGTGTTTGTGTCCATGAGGGCCTTGGAATGGGGAGGTGGCACCGGGACCCTGAAGTATTCTCCTAAGCTTTGGCATAGCTCCCATGCACAAGTTTCCTTGTGGAGATGAGATTTGTTCTGATGGGTGCCTCAGGTAATCCCCTCTGCTGGTATTGGAATGCAGGCTTTTGAGGAGACATGCCTGTAAACCAAAGCAATGGATCCGATAATGGCCTCGGGTCCTGTCTGGTTCAATCTTCTTGGTATGAGTGGAGGTAGATGAGTGCAGGTAGATGCTCAGCCGGTATCAACCGCCCTTTTTTGTCCCGGGCGACCTACACTATTGGGATGGCCTCAGGGAATTTGGAGGGTTCTCCTAATTTGTACGATTTTTGACAATGGAATGGGCAGAATTCCCATGGATTGGGTGGGGGCAGTCCTAATGTGTGGCTCCAGGGGCCCCAGCCTGGAGGGAGTGTGGCCCAGGACTTTGAGGACAGAAGACTGAAAACACAAACTCAGCTTAAGTTTGGGGACGTAGGTATGGCACGCCCGATCTACAAACCATGAGAAGAACTCTTCAGGATATGAAGAATGAGCGAGTCTGAGGAGCTTGCTCAGGCTTTTGTCTCTGGATTTTGTTTCAGCGATGGCCGTGGAAGGTTGGGGAGGTCTCATGGGCCATGGACGAATCTTCCTCTCTGTGGATTTGGCCCGATCCCAATTGTTTTTCGTCAATCTGTGGGATGGGAGGACTGCTTTCAGGTTTGTTACCTCAGGTGTCCCACCAAAAGAGGAATTCCAAAGCAGAGCCCTGGGGAAGAGTGAAGGGACAACCCGAACTATGGTTAAAAATTGGGGCCTAGGGGCATGGCAAGCCCAATATGCTGTCTCTTCATATAGGCCCTGAGAGGCCTTTCCTGAGGACTGGGCTCAGGCTGAGGGTCACAATGTGTGTTTGTGACCAATGTGGCCCGCAAGCATGGGCTGGGCCTCATGGGCCACGCTTGTTTCAACTACACTGAACGTTGGACAACATGCCAACCACAAGGTTTCTTGCCATGGGGAAAGAGTTCTGATTTCTGCATCATTTTCAACCCTGGGCAGTGGTTGGAGATAAGGTCTAGGTTCTGGAGCCTGAAAACCGCAGTTGGGAAGAGATGACGACCTAAGGCCATGGCGGGTCCGATGTGCTCAGTGTGCGGCCAGCTGTCTGGGTGGGACCAGGAGGTCCAGGCTCAGGCTGGGTCAGAAGGGGAAATAGTGCCCAGGTCAGCCTATATGTTTGGGGTACAGCCAAATGGCGTGCAGGTTGATCCTCATTTGCGGTTTCGGGGTAGCCCTGAGGGCAATGTTTTACTTCTGTAGGGCAGGCAGAGTGCGGCATTGTAGTTCTGGATTGCCAAACTGGAGGGCTTGTGGGCCAGTAGTCTGAGCACGGAGTCTGAGAACCCAAGCTAGGCCTAGGTTTCTGGGTGAGGATATGGCAGGCACAATCTATAGACCTCACGAGATCTCGTGCATCTGAAGTCAGCGCAAGGATCAGACGATCGCTCAGGTTGGACTTTCTGCCCTGATGGCCCTTTCTTGAAGGGGGTTGGATCACGAGGACATGGGGGTTTTCCCACGATGGGAGTTGTGAGAAGCTCCAAACTGCAAAGATTCTTCTGCAGGACAATTGAGACCTGTTGGTTGGCTCTAGGCCAACGATTCCGAGCAGGGTTCTAAGGATGGATGGCGGGTAGCCCACCTCGCATTCCAATGGTCTCCAAGCAACAAGACAGGTTAGATCTGCTGGATGTGGGGGGCAACCGAGGAGGCTGAGTTGAAATGGACTCTCCTGTGGATGTGTCCTAATATGTTTTTGTGTATGGAGACCTTGGAATGAAGCGGTGGCCCTGGGGCCTTGAAGGGTTCTCCTAAACAGAGGCTTTGACACAGCTCCAACGTGCATGTTTCCCATGTGTAGAAGAGATTTGTTCTGATGGGTGAGTCAAGAAACAGCCATATGCTGGTATTGAAATCCAGGCCTCTGAGGAGAGATGCCTGGAAACCAAAGCAATGGATCCGATTAGTGCCTAAGGGGCCTGTTCGTTCCTTTTTACCTCTGGGGACATCAGTCTACGGGTCTGAGTGCAGGTAGGTGCTCAGATGGGCTCAGATTGCCCCTGTTTGTCCTGGGAAGCCACAACTATTGGGATGGCCTCAGGGACTTTGGAGGTTATCCTACTAGTAGGGTTGTGGCCATTGGAATGGGCACATACAATTCCCTTGGAGAGGGCAAGTACAGTCCTCAGGTTTGGCTCCAGGGCCCTGAGCCTGTAGGGTGTGTAGGCCAGAGCTGTTTGGACAGTTGTCTGAAAACACAAACTCGGCTTATGTTTTGGGTCATAGGTATGGCAGGACTGATCTACAGACCATGAGGAGAACACTTCGGGATATGAAAAAAGGGCGAGTGTGAGGCTCTTGCTCAAGTTTTTGTCTCTGGATATCGTGTCACTCATGGTCGTGAAATTGCCGGGTGACTTCATGGGAAATGGACGAGTCTTACTCTCTGGGGGTTCGGTCCCGTCCAAAGAGTTTGGGGACATTCTGGGTATGGAAGAGGCCCGTTTTTTTGTTGTTGTCGATTTGTTTCATTTTGTTTTTCAACCTCAGATGTCCCACCAAATGAGGGATTCCAGAGTAGAGCCCTGGGGTGGGGCGACTGGACAACCAGAAATCTAGTTAAATTTGGGGACTAGGGACATGTCAAGGCCATTATGACATCTAATGGTCCAGCCACTGAGAGGACTTACTAGAGGACAGGACTCACGCTGAGGTCACAATGCGTGTTTATGCTCTCGTCGCACTCAAGAATGGGCGTGGCCTCAGGGTGAATGCTGGTTTCTCCTACACTGAACGTTGGAAAACATGCCAACCACAAGGTTTCTTGCCATGGGTCAGGAAGAGTTCTGATTTCTGCATCACAGTCACCCGTGGGCAGTGATTGGAGATAAGGTCTAGGTTCTGAAGCCTGAAAACTGAGGTAGGGAAGAGATGATGACCTAAGGCCATGGCGGGTCTGATGTGCTCAGCGTGCGGTCAGCTGTCTGGGTGTTGGTCAACAGGTCCGGGCTCAGGTTGTGTCAGATAGTGCATTAGTGCCCAGGTTAGACTATATAATTTGGGTACCGTGTGCCTACCGAGTGCCGTGTAGGTTTATCCTCATTTAAGCTGCCTGGGCTGCTCATTAGGCAATATATTTTTTCTAGAGGGCAGGCAGAGTGCTTCATTGTCGGTCCGGAATTGCCAAACTTGAGGGCTTTGTGGCCAGGAGAGTGAGGACGGATGTCTGAGAACACAAGCTAGACTTCGGATTCAGGGTGAGGGCACGGCAGGTACCCCCTGCAGATCTGAACCAATATCTCATGCATCGGAAGTCAGGGCGAGGATCCGACGTTGGCTCAGGTTGGAGTTTCTGTGCATGACGGCCCCTTCATGAAGGGAGCGGAATCTCGAGGCCATGGAGGTTTTCCACGTTGGGAGATGTGGGATGTCCCCTTCAAGGATTCCTTCTGCGGGACAATTGAGACCTGTTGGACAGCTCCAGGACATCCCATATGGAATGACTCCAGAGCACCGTTCCAGGGTGGAGGCCTGGGAAGTCTGCCACGCCTTCCAATTGTCTCCTAGCAACAAGACAGTTTAGATCTAATGGATCTGCGGGAGCAAACGGGGTGGCTGAGTTGAAATGCACTTTCCAGAGGATGGGTCCTAACGTGTGTTTGTGTCCATGAGGGCCTTGGAATGGGGAGGTGGCACCGGGACCCTGAAGTATTCTCCTAAGCTTTGGCATAGCTCCCATGCACAAGTTTCCTTGTGGAGATGAGATTTGTTCTGATGGGTGCCTCAGGTAATCCCCTCTGCTGGTATTGGAATGCAGGCTTTTGAGGAGACATGCCTGTAAACCAAAGCAATGGATCCGATAATGGCCTCGGGTCCTGTCTGGTTCAATCTTCTTGGTATGAGTGGAGGTAGATGAGTGGAGGTAGATGCTCAGCCGGTATCAACCGCCCTTTTTTGTCCCGGGCGACCTACACTATTGGGATGGCCTCAGGGACTTTGGAGGGTTCTCCTAATTTGTACGATTTTTGACAATGGAATGGGCAGAATTCCCATGGATTGGGTGGGGGCAGTCCTAATGTGTGGCTCCAGGGGCCCCAGCCTGGAGGGAGTGTGGCCCAGGACTTTGAGGACAGAAGACTGAAAACACAAACTCAGCTTAAGTTTGGGGACGTAGGTATGGCACGCCCGATCTACAAACCATGAGAAGAACTCTTTAGGATATGAAGAATGAGCGAGTCTGAGGAGCTTGCTCAGGCTTTTGTCTCTGGATTTTGTTTCAGCGATGGCCGTGGAAGGTTGGGGAGGTCTCATGGGCCATGGACGAATCTTCCTCTCTGTGGATTTGGCCCGATCCCAATTGTTTTTCGTCAATCTGTGGGATGGGAGGACTGCTTTCAGGTTTGTTACCTCAGGTGTCCCACCAAAAGAGGAATTCCAAAGCAGAGCCCTGGGGAAGAGTGAAGGGACAACCCGAACTATGGTTAAAAATTGGGGCCTAGGGGCATGGCAAGCCCAATATGCTGTCTCTTCATATAGGCCCTGAGAGGCCTTACCTGAGGACTGGGCTCAGGCTGAGGTTCACAATGTGTGTTTGTGACCAATGTGGCCCGCAAGCATGGGCTGGGCCTCATGGGCCACGCTTGTTTCAACTACACTGAACGTTGGACAACATGCCAACCACAAGGTTTCTTGCCATGGGGAAAGAGTTCTGATTTCTGCATCATTTTCAACCCTGGGCAGTGGTTGGAGATAAGGTCTAGGTTCTGGAGCCTGAAAACCGCAGTTGGGAAGAGATGACGACCTAAGGCCATGGCGGGTCCGATGTGCTCAGTGTGCGGCCAGCTGTCTGGGTGGGACCAGGAGGTCCAGGCTCAGACTGGGTCAGAAGGGGAAATAGTGCCCAGGTCAGCCTATATGTTTGGGGTACATCCGAATGGCGTGCAGGTTGATCCTCATTTGCGGTTTCGGGGTAGCCCTGAGGGCAATGTTTTACTTCTGTAGGGCAGGCCGAGTGCGGCATTGTAGTTCTGGATTGCCAAACTGGAGGGCTTGTGGGCCAGTAGTCTGAGCACGGAGTCTGAGAACCCAAGCTAGGCCTAGGTTTCTGGGTGAGGATATGGCAGGCACAATCTACAGACCTCAATCGAGATCTCGTGCATCTGAAGTCAGGGCAAGGATCAGACGATCGCTCAGGATGGACTTTCTGCCCTGATGGCCCTTTCTTGAAGGGGGTTGGATCACGAGGACATGGGGGTTTTCGCACGATGGGAGTTGTGAGAAGCTCCAAAATGCAAAGATTCTTCTGCAGGACAATTGAGACCTGTTGGTTGGCTCCAGGCCAACGATTCCGAGCAGGGTTCTAAGGATGGATGGCTGGGTAGCCCACCTTGCATTCCAATGGTCTCCAAGCAACAAGACAGGTTAGATCTGCTGGATGTGGTGGGCAACCGAGGAGGCTGAGTTGAAATGGACTCTCCTGTGGATGTGTCCTAATATGTTTTTGTGTCTATGGAGACCTTGGAATGAAGCGGTGGCCTTGGGGCCCTGAAGGGTTCTCCTAAACAGAGGCTTTGACACAGCTCCAACGTGCATGTTTCCCATGTGTAGATGAGATTTGTTCTGATGGGTGAGTCAAGAAAGAGCCATATGCTGGTATTGAAATCCAGGCCTCTGAGGAGAGATGCCTGGAAACCAAAGCAATGGATCTGATTAGTGCCTAGGGTCATGTTCGTTCCTTTTTAACTCTGGGGACATCAGTCTACTGGTCTGAGTGCAGGTAGGTGCTCAGATGGGCTCAGATTGCCCCTGTTTGTCCTGGGAAGCCTCAACTATTGGGATGGCCTCAGGGACTTTGGAGGTTATCCTACTAGTAGGGTTGTGGCCATTGGAATGGGCACATACAATTCCCTTGGAGAGGGCAAGTACAGTCCTCAGGTTTGGCTCCAGGGCCCTGAGCCTGTAGGGTGTGTAGGCCAGAGCTGTTTGGACAGTTGTCTGAAAACACAAACTCGGCTTATGTTTTGGGTCATAGGTATGGCAGGACTGATCTACAGACCATGAGGAGAACACTTCGGGATATGAAAAAAGGGCGAGTGTGAGGCTCTTGCTCAAGATTTTGTGTCTGGATATCGCGTCACTCATGGTCGTGAAATTGCCGGGTGACTTCATGGGAAATAGACGAGTCTTACTCTCTGGGGGTTCGGTCCCGTCCAAAGAGTTTGGGGTCATTCTGGGGATGGAAGAAGTCCGTTTTTTTGTTGTTGTCGATTTGTTTCATTTTGTTTTTCAACCTCAGATGTCCCACCAAATGAGGGATTCCAGAGTAGAGCCCTGGGGTGGGGCGACTGGACAACCAGAAATCTGGTTAAAATTGGGGACTAGGGATATGTCAAGCCCATTATGACATCTAATGGTCCAGCCACTGAGAGGACTTACTAGAGGACAGGACTCACGCTGAGGTCACAATGCGTGTTTATGCTCTCGTCGCACGCAAGAATGGGAGGGGCCTCAGGGTGAATGCTGGTTTCTCCTACACTGAACGTTGGACAACATGCCAACCACAAGGTTTCTTGCCATGGGTCAGGAAGAGTTCTGATTTCTGCATCACAGTCACCCGTGGGCAGTGATTGGAGATAAGGTCTAGGTTCTGAAGCCTGAAAACTGAGGAAGGGAAGAGATGATGACCTAAGGCCATGGCGGGTCTGATGTGCTCAGCGTGCGGTCAGCTGTCTGGGTGTTGGTCAACAGGTCCGGGCTCAGGTTGTGTCAGATAGTGCATTAGTGCCCAGGTTAGACTATATAATTTGGGTACCGTGTGCCTACCGAGTGCCGTGTAGGTTTATCCTCATTTAAGCTGCCTGGGCTGCTCATTAGGCAATATATTTTTTCTAGAGGGCAGGCAGAGTGCTTCATTGTCGGTCCGGAATTGCCAAACTTGAGGGCTTTGTGGCCAGGAGAGTGAGGACGGATGTCTGAGAACACAAGCTAGACTTCGGATTCAGGGTGAGGGCACGGCAGGTACCCACTGCAGATCTGAACCAATATCTCATGCATCGGAAGTCAGGGCGAGGATCCGACGTTGGCTCAGGTTGGAGTTTCTGTGCATGACGGCCCCTTCATGAAGGGAGCGGAATCTCGAGGCCATGGAGGTTTTCCACGTTGGGAGATGTGGGATGTCCCCTTCAAGGATTCCTTCTGCGGGACAATTGAGACCTGTTGGACAGCTCCAGGACATCCCATATGGAATGACTCCAGAGCACCGTTCCAGGGTGGAGGCCTGGGAAGTCTGCCACGCCTTCCAATTGTCTCCTAGCAACAAGACAGTTTAGATCTAATGGATCTGCGGGAGCAAACGGGGTGGCTGAGTTGAAATGCACTTTCCAGAGGATGGGTCCTAACGTGTGTTTGTGTCCATGAGGGCCTTGGAATGGGGAGGTGGCACCGGGACCCTGAAGTATTCTCCTAAGCTTTGGCATAGCTCCCATGCACAAGTTTCCTTGTGGAGATGAGATTTGTTCTGATGGGTGCCTCAGGTAATCCCCTCTGCTGGTATTGGAATGCAGGCTTTTGAGGAGACATGCCTGTAAACCAAAGCAATGGATCCGATAATGGCCTCGGGTCCTGTCTGGTTCAATCTTATTGGTATGAGTGGAGGTAGATGAGTGGAGGTAGATGCTCAGCCGGTATCAACCGCCCTTTTTTGTCCCGGGCGACCTACACTATTGGGATGGCCTCAGGGACTTTGGAGGGTTCTCCTAATTTGTACGATTTTTGACAATGGAATGGGCAGAATTCCCATGGATTGGGTGGGGGCAGTCCTAATGTGTGGCTCCAGGGGCCCCAGCCTGGAGGGAGTGTGGCCCAGGACTTTGAGGACAGAAGACTGAAAACACAAACTCAGCTTAAGTTTGGGGACGTAGGTATGGCACGCCCGATCTACAAACCATGAGAAGAACTCTTTAGGATATGAAGAATGAGCGAGTCTGAGGAGCTTGCTCAGGCTTTTGTCTCTGGATTTTGTTTCAGCGATGGCCGTGGAAGGTTGGGGAGGTCTCATGGGCCATGGACGAATCTTCCTCTCTGTGGATTTGGCCCGATCCCAATTGTTTTTCGTCAATCTGTGGGATGGGAGGACTGCTTTCAGGTTTGTTACCTCAGGTGTCCCACCAAAAGAGGAATTCCAAAGCAGAGCCCTGGGGAAGAGTGAAGGGACAACCCGAACTATGGTTAAAAATTGGGGCCTAGGGGCATGGCAAGCCCAATATGCTGTCTCTTCATATAGGCCCTGAGAGGCCTTACCTGAGGACTGGGCTCAGGCTGAGGGTCACAATGTGTGTTTGTGACCAATGTGGCCCGCAAGCATGGGCTGGGCCTCATGGGCCACGCTTGTTTCAACTACACTGAACGTTGGACAACATGCCAACCACAAGGTTTCTTGCCATGGGGAAAGAGTTCTGATTTCTGCATCATTTTCAACCCTGGGCAGTGGTTGGAGATAAGGTCTAGGTTCTGGAGCCTGAAAACCGCAGTTGGGAAGAGATGACGACCTAAGGCCATGGCGGGTCCGATGTGCTCAGTGTGCGGCCAGCTGTCTGGGTGGGACCAGGAGGTCCAGGCTCAGGCTGGGTCAGAAGGGGAAATAGTGCCCAGGTCAGCCTATATGTTTGGGGTACATCCGAATGGCGTGCAGGTTGATCCTCATTTGCGGTTTCGGGGTAGCCCTGAGGGCAATGTTTTACTTCTGTAGGGCAGGCAGAGTGCGGCATTGTAGTTCTGGATTGCCAAACTGGAGGGCTTGTGGGCCAGTAGTCTGAGCACGGAGTCTGAGAACCCAAGCTAGGCCTAGGTTTCTGGGTGAGGATATGGCAGGCACAATCTACAGACCTCAATCGAGATCTCGTGCATCTGAAGTCAGGGCAAGGATCAGACGATCGCTCAGGATGGACTTTCTGCCCTGATGGCCCTTTCTTGAAGGGGGTTGGATCACGAGGACATGGGGGTTTTCGCACGATGGGAGTTGTGAGATGCTCCAAACTGCAAAGATTCTTCTGCAGGACAATTGAGACCTGTTGGTTGGCTCCAGGCCAACGATTCCGAGCAGGGTTCTAAGGATGGATGGCTGGGTAGCCCACCTCGCATTCCAATGGTCTCCAAGCAACAAGACAGGTTAGATCTGCTGGATGTGGTGGGCAACCGAGGAGGCTGAGTTGAAATGGACTCTCCTGTGGATGTGTCCTAATATGTTTTTGTGTCTATGGAGACCTTGGAATGAAGCGGTGGCCTTGGGGCCCTGAAGGGTTCTCCTAAACAGAGGCTTTGACACAGCTCCAACGTGCATGTTTCCCATGTGTAGATGAGATTTGTTCTGATGGGTGAGTCAAGAAAGAGCCATATGCTGGTATTGAAATCCAGGCCTCTGAGGAGAGATGCCTGGAAACCAAAGCAATGGATCTGATTAGTGCCTAGGGTCATGTTCGTTCCTTTTTACCTCTGGGGACATCAGTCTACGGGTCTGAGTGCAGGTAGGTGCTCAGATGGGCTCAGATTGCCCCTGTTTGTCCTGGGAAGCCTCAACTATTGGGATGGCCTCAGGGACTTTGGAGGTTATCCTACTAGTAGGGTTGTGGCCATTGGAATGGGCACATACAATTCCCTTGGAGAGGGCAAGTACAGTCCTCAGGTTTGGCTCCAGGGCCCTGAGCCTGTAGGGTGTGTAGGCCAGAGCTGTTTGGACAGTTGTCTGAAAACACAAACTCGGCTTATGTTTTGGGTCATAGGTATGGCAGGACTGATCTACAGACCATGAGGAGAACACTTTGGGATATGAAAAAAGGGCGAGTGTGAGGCTCTTGCTCAAGATTTTGTGTCTGGATATCGTGTCACTCATGGTCGTGAAATTGCCGGGTGACTTCATGGGAAATAGACGAGTCTTACTCTCTGGGGGTTCGGTCCCGTCCAAAGAGTTTGGGGTCATTCTGGGGATGGAAGAAGTCCGTTTTTTTGTTGTTGTCGATTTGTTTCATTTTGTTTTTCAACCTCAGATGTCCCACCAAATGAGGGATTCCAGAGTAGAGCCCTGGGGTGGGGCGACTGGACAACCAGAAATCTGGTTAAAATTGGGGACTAGGGATATGTCAAGCCCATTATGACATCTAATGGCCCAGCCACTGAGAGGACTTACTAGAGGACAGGACTCACGCTGAGGTCACAATGCATGTTTATGCTCTCGTCGCACGCAAGAATGGGAGGGGCCTCAGGGTGAATGCTGGTTTCTCCTACACTGAACGTTGGACAACATGCCAACCACAAGGTTTCTTGCCATGGGTCAGGAAGAGTTCTGATTTCTGCATCACAGTCACCCGTGGGCAGTGATTGGAGATAAGGTCTAGGTTCTGAAGCCTGAAAACTGAGGAAGGGAAGAGATGATGACCTAAGGACATGGCGGGTCTGATGTGCTCAGCCTGCGGTCAGCTGTCTGGGTGTTGGTCAGCAGGTCCGGTCTCAGGTTGTGTCAGACAGTGCATTAGTGCCCAGGTTAGACTATATAATTTGGGTTCATTCGAGTGCCGTGTAGGTTTATCCTCATTTAAGCTGCCTGGGCTGCTCATTAGGCAATATATTTTTTCTAGAGGGCAGGCAGAGTGCTTCATTGTCGGTCCGGAATTGCCAAACTTGAGGGCTTCGGGGCCAGGAGAGTAAGGACGGAAGTCTGAGAACACAAGCTAGACTTCGGATTCAGGGTGAGGGCACGGCAGGTACCCCCTGCAGATCTGAACCAATATCTCATGCATCGGAAGTCAGGGCGAGGATCCGACGTTGGCTCAGGTTGGAGTTTCTGTGCATGACGGCCCCTTCATGAAGGGAGCGGAATCTCGAGGCCATGGAGGTTTTCCACGTTGGGAGATGTGGGATGCCCCCTTCAAGGATTCCTTCTGCGGGACAATTGAGACCTGTTGGACAGCTCCAGGACATCCCATATGGAATGACTCCAGAGCACCGTTCGAGGATGGATGCCTGGGAAGTCCGCCTCGCCTTCCAATTGTCTCCTAGCAACAAGACAGTTTAGATCTAATGGATCTGCGGGAGCAACCGGGGTGGCTGAGTTGAAATGCACTTTCCAGAGGATGGGTCCTAACGTGTGTTTGTGTCCATGAGGGCCTTGGAATGGGGAGGTGGCACCGGGACCCTGAAGTATTCTCCTAAGCTTTGGCTTAGCTCCCATGCACAAGTTTCCTTGTGGAGACGAGATTTGTTCTGATGAGTGCCTCAGGAAATCCCCTCTGCTGGTATTGGAATCCAGGCTTTTGAGGAGACATGCCTGTAAACCAAAGCAATGGATCCGATAATGGCCTCGGGTCCTGTCTGGTTCAATCTTCTTGGTATGAGTGGAGGTAGATGAGTGGAGGTAGATGCTCAGCCGGTATCAACCGCCCTTTTTTGTCCCGGGCGACCTACACTATTGGGATGGCCTCAGGGACTTTGGAGGGTTCTCCTAATTTGTACGATTTTTGACAATGGAATGGGCAGAATTCCCATGGATTGGGTGGGGGCAGTCCTAATGTGTGGCTCCAGGGGCCCCAGCCTGGAGGGAGTGTGGCCCAGGACTTTGAGGACAGAAGACTGAAAACACAAACTCAGCTTAAGTTTGGGGACGTAGGTATGGCACGCCCGATCTACAAACCATGAGAAGAACTCTTCAGGATATGAAGAATGAGCGAGTCTGAGGAGCTTGCTCAGGCTTTTGTCTCTGGATTTTGTTTCAGCGATGGACGTGGAATGTTGGGGAGGTCTCATGGGCCATGGACGAAGCTTCCTCTCTGTGGATTTGGCCCGATCCCAATTGTTTTTCGTCAATCTGTGGGATGGGAGGACTCCTTTCAGGTTTGTTACCTCAGGTGTCCCACCAAAAGAGGAATTCAAAGAGGAGCCCTGGGGAAGAGTGAAGGGACAACCCGAACTATGGTTAAAAATTGGGGCCTAGGGGCATGGCAAGCCCAATATGCTGTCTCTTCATATAGGCCCTGAGATGCCTTACCTGAGGACTGGGCTCAGGCTGAGGGTCACAATGTGTGTTTGTGACCAATGTGGCCCGCAAGCATGGGCTGGGCCTCATGGGCCACGCTTGTTTCAACTACACTGAACGTTGGACAACATGCCAACCACAAGGTTTCTTGCCATGGGGAAAGAGTTCTGATTTCTGCATCATTTTCAACCCTGGGCAGTGGTTGGAGATAAGGTCTAGGTTCTGGAGCCTGAAAACCGCAGTTGGGAAGAGATGACGACCTAAGGCCATGGCGGGTCCGATGTGCTCAGTGTGCGGCCAGCTGTCTGGGTGGGACCAGGAGGTCCAGGCTCAGGCTGGGTCAGAAGGGGAAATAGTGCCCAGGTCAGCCTATATGTTTGGGGTACATCCGAATGGCGTGCAGGTTGATCCTCATTTGCGGTTTCGGGGTAGCCCTGAGGGCAATGTTTTACTTCTGTAGGGCAGGCAGAGTGCGGCATTGTAGTTCTGGATTGCCAAACTGGAGGGCTTGTGGGCCAGTAGTCTGAGCACGGAGTCTGAGAACCCAAGCTAGGCCTAGGTTTCTGGGTGAGGATATGGCAGGCACAATCTACAGACCTCAATCGAGATCTCGTGCATCTGAAGTCAGGGCAAGGATCAGACGATCGCTCAGGATGGACTTTCTGCCCTGATGGCCCTTTCTTGAAGGGGGTTGGATCACGAGGACATGGGGGTTTTCGCACGATGGGAGTTGTGAGATGCTCCAAACTGCAAAGATTCTTCTGCAGGACAATTGAGACCTGTTGGTTGGCTCCAGGCCAACGATTCCGAGCAGGGTTCTAAGGATGGATGGCTGGGTAGCCCACCTCGCATTCCAATGGTCTCCAAGCAACAAGACAGGTTAGATCTGCTGGATGTGGTGGGCAACCGAGGAGGCTGAGTTGAAATGGACTCTCCTGTGGATGTGTCCTAATATGTTTTTGTGTCTATGGAGACCTTGGAATGAAGCGGTGGCCTTGGGGCCCTGAAGGGTTCTCCTAAACAGAGGCTTTGACACAGCTCCAACGTGCATGTTTCCCATGTGTAGATGAGATTTGTTCTGATGGGTGAGTCAAGAAAGAGCCATATGCTGGTATTGAAATCCAGGCCTCTGAGGAGAGATGCCTGGAAACCAAAGCAATGGATCTGATTAGTGCCTAGGGTCATGTTCGTTCCTTTTTACCTCTGGGGACATCAGTCTACGGGTCTGAGTGCAGGTAGGTGCTCAGATGGGCTCAGATTGCCCCTGTTTGTCCTGGGAAGCCTCAACTATTGGGATGGCCTCAGGGACTTTGGAGGTTATCCTACTAGTAGGGTTGTGGCCATTGGAATGGGCACATACAATTCCCTTGGAGAGGGCAAGTACAGTCCTCAGGTTTGGCTCCAGGGCCCTGAGCCTGTAGGGTGTGTAGGCCAGAGCTGTTTGGACAGTTGTCTGAAAACACAAACTCGGCTTATGTTTTGGGTCATAGGTATGGCAGGACTGATCTACAGACCATGAGGAGAACACTTTGGGATATGAAAAAAGGGCGAGTGTGAGGCTCTTGCTCAAGATTTTGTGTCTGGATATCGTGTCACTCATGGTCGTGAAATTGCCGGGTGACTTCATGGGAAATAGACGAGTCTTACTCTCTGGGGGTTCGGTCCCGTCCAAAGAGTTTGGGGTCATTCTGGGGATGGAAGAAGTCCGTTTTTTTGTTGTTGTCGATTTGTTTCATTTTGTTTTTCAACCTCAGATGTCCCACCAAATGAGGGATTCCAGAGTAGAGCCCTGGGGTGGGGCGACTGGACAACCAGAAATCTGGTTAAAATTGGGGACTAGGGATATGTCAAGCCCATTATGACATCTAATGGCCCAGCCACTGAGAGGACTTACTAGAGGACAGGACTCACGCTGAGGTCACAATGCATGTTTATGCTCTCGTCGCACGCAAGAATGGGAGGGGCCTCAGGGTGAATGCTGGTTTCTCCTACACTGAACGTTGGACAACATGCCAACCACAAGGTTTCTTGCCATGGGTCAGGAAGAGTTCTGATTTCTGCATCACAGTCACCCGTGGGCAGTGATTGGAGATAAGGTCTAGGTTCTGAAGCCTGAAAACTGAGGAAGGGAAGAGATGATGACCTAAGGACATGGCGGGTCTGATGTGCTCAGCCTGCGGTCAGCTGTCTGGGTGTTGGTCAGCAGGTCCGGTCTCAGGTTGTGTCAGACAGTGCATTAGTGCCCAGGTTAGACTATATAATTTGGGTTCATTCGAGTGCCGTGTAGGTTTATCCTCATTTAAGCTGCCTGGGCTGCTCATTAGGCAATATATTTTTTCTAGAGGGCAGGCAGAGTGCTTCATTGTCGGTCCGGAATTGCCAAACTTGAGGGCTTCGGGGCCAGGAGAGTAAGGACGGAAGTCTGAGAACACAAGCTAGACTTCGGATTCAGGGTGAGGGCACGGCAGGTACCCCCTGCAGATCTGAACCAATATCTCATGCATCGGAAGTCAGGGCGAGGATCCGACGTTGGCTCAGGTTGGAGTTTCTGTGCATGACGGCCCCTTCATGAAGGGAGCGGAATCTCGAGGCCATGGAGGTTTTCCACGTTGGGAGATGTGGGATGCCCCCTTCAAGGATTCCTTCTGCGGGACAATTGAGACCTGTTGGACAGCTCCAGGACATCCCATATGGAATGACTCCAGAGCACCGTTCGAGGATGGATGCCTGGGAAGTCCGCCTCGCCTTCCAATTGTCTCCTAGCAACAAGACAGTTTAGATCTAATGGATCTGCGGGAGCAACCGGGGTGGCTGAGTTGAAATGCACTTTCCAGAGGATGGGTCCTAACGTGTGTTTGTGTCCATGAGGGCCTTGGAATGGGGAGGTGGCACCGGGACCCTGAAGTATTCTCCTAAGCTTTGGCTTAGCTCCCATGCACAAGTTTCCTTGTGGAGACGAGATTTGTTCTGATGAGTGCCTCAGGAAATCCCCTCTGCTGGTATTGGAATCCAGGCTTTTGAGGAGACATGCCTGTAAACCAAAGCAATGGATCCGATAATGGCCTCGGGTCCTGTCTGGTTCAATCTTCTTGGTATGAGTGGAGGTAGATGAGTGGAGGTAGATGCTCAGCCGGTATCAACCGCCCTTTTTTGTCCCGGGCGACCTACACTATTGGGATGGCCTCAGGGACTTTGGAGGGTTCTCCTAATTTGTACGATTTTTGACAATGGAATGGGCAGAATTCCCATGGATTGGGTGGGGGCAGTCCTAATGTGTGGCTCCAGGGGCCCCAGCCTGGAGGGAGTGTGGCCCAGGACTTTGAGGACAGAAGACTGAAAACACAAACTCAGCTTAAGTTTGGGGACGTAGGTATGGCACGCCCGATCTACAAACCATGAGAAGAACTCTTCAGGATATGAAGAATGAGCGAGTCTGAGGAGCTTGCTCAGGCTTTTGTCTCTGGATTTTGTTTCAGCGATGGACGTGGAATGTTGGGGAGGTCTCATGGGCCATGGACGAAGCTTCCTCTCTGTGGATTTGGCCCGATCCCAATTGTTTTTCGTCAATCTGTGGGATGGGAGGACTCCTTTCAGGTTTGTTACCTCAGGTGTCCCACCAAAAGAGGAATTCAAAGAGGAGCCCTGGGGAAGAGTGAAGGGACAACCCGAACTATGGTTAAAAATTGGGGCCTAGGGGCATGGCAAGCCCAATATGCTGTCTCTTCATATAGGCCCTGAGATGCCTTACCTGAGGACTGGGCTCAGGCTGAGGGTCACAATGTGTGTTTGTGACCAATGTGGCCCGCAAGCATGGGCTGGGCCTCATGGGCCACGCTTGTTTCAACTACACTGAACGTTGGACAACATGCCAACCACAAGGTTTCTTGCCATGGGGAAAGAGTTCTGATTTCTGCATCATTTTCAACCCTGGGCAGTGGTTGGAGATAAGGTCTAGGTTCTGGAGCCTGAAAACCGCAGTTGGGAAGAGATGACGACCTAAGGCCATGGCGGGTCCGATGTGCTCAGTGTGCGGCCAGCTGTCTGGGTGGGACCAGGAGGTCCAGGCTCAGGCTGGGTCAGAAGGAGAAATAGTGCCCAGGTCAGCCTATATGTTTGGGGTACATCCGAATGGCGTGCAGGTTGATCCTCATTTGCGGTTTCGGGGTAGCCCTGAGGGCAATGTTTTACTTCTGTAGGGCAGGCAGAGTGCGGCATTGTAGTTCTGGATTGCCAAACTGGAGGGCTTGTGGGCCAGTAGTCTGAGCACGGAGTCTGAGAACCCAAGCTAGGCCTAGGTTTCTGGGTGAGGATATGGCAGGCACAATCTACAGACCTCAATCGAGAACTCGTGCATCTGAAGTCAGGGCAAGGATCAGACGATCGCTCAGGTTGGACTTTCTGCCCTGATGGCCCTTTCTTGAAGGGGGTTGGATCACGAGGACATGGGGGTTTTCGCACGATGGGAGTTGTGAGAAGCTCCAAACTGCAAAGATTCTTCTGCAGGACAATTGAGACCTGTTGGTTGGCTCCAGGCCAACGATTCCGAGCAGGGTTCTAAGGATGGATGGCTGGGTAGCCCACCTCGCATTCCAATGGTCTCCAAGCAACAAGACAGGTTAGATCTGCTGGATGTGGTGGGCAACCGAGGAGGCTGAGTTGAAATGGACTCTCCTGTGGATGTGTCCTAATGTGTTTTTGTGTCTATGGAGACCTTGGAATGAAGCGGTGGCCTTGGGGCCCTGAAGGGTTCTCCTAAACAGAGGCTTTGACACAGCTCCAACGTGCATGTTTCCCATGTGTAGATGAGATTTGTTCTGATGGGTGAGTCAAGAAAGAGCCATATGCTGGTATTGAAATCCAGGCCTCTGAGGAGAGATGCCTGGAAACCAAAGCAATGGATCTGATTTGTGCCTAGGGTCATGTTCGTTCCTTTTTACCTCTGGGGACATCAGTCTACTGGTCTGAGTGCAGGAAGGTGCTCAGATGGGCTCAGATTGCCCCTGTTTGTCCTGGGAAGCCTCAACTATTGGGATGGCCTCAGGGACTTTGGAGGTTATCCTACTAGTAGGGTTGTGGCCATTGGAATGGGCACATACAATTCCCTTGGAGAGGGCAAGTACAGTCCTCAGGTTTGGCTCCAGGGCCCTGAGCCTGTAGGGTGTGTAGGCCAGAGCTGTTTGGACAGTTGTCTGAAAACACAAACTCGGCTTATGTTTTGGGTCATAGGTATGGCAGGACTGATCTACAGACCATGAGGAGAACACTTTGGGATATGAAAAAAGGGCGAGTGTGAGGCTCTTGCTCAAGATTTTGTGTCTGGATATCGTGTCACTCATGGTCGTGAAATTGCCGGGTGACTTCATGGGAAATGGACGAGTCTTACTCTCTGGGGGTTCGGTCCCGTCCAAAGAGTTTGGGGTCATTCTGGGGATGGAAGAAGTCCGTTTTTTTGTTGTTGTCGATTTGTTTCATTTTGTTTTTCAACCTCAGATGTCCCACCAAATGAGGGATTCCAGAGTAGAGCCCTGGGGTGGGGCGACTGGACAACCAGAAATCTGGTTAAAATTGGGGACTAGGGATATGTCAAGCCCATTATGACATCTAATGGTCCAGCCACTGAGAGGACTTACTAGAGGACAGGACTCACGCTGAGGTCACAATGCGTGTTTATGCTCTCGTCGCAGGCAAGAATGGGAGGGGCCTCAGGGTGAATGCTGGTTTCTCCTACACTGAACGTTGGACAACATGCCAACCACAAGGTTTCTTGCCATGGGTCAGGAAGAGTTCTGATTTCTGCATCACAGTCACCCGTGGGCAGTGATTGGAGATAAGGTCTAGGTTCTGAAGCCTGAAAACTGAGGAAGGGAAGAGATGATGACCTAAGGCCATGGCGGGTCTGATGTGCTCAGCGTGCGGTCAGCTGTCTGGGTGTTGGTCAGCAGGTCCGGGCTCAGGTTGTGTCAGACAGTGCATTAGTGCCCAGGTTAGACTATATAATTTGGGTACATTCGAGTGCCGTGTAGGTTTATCCTCATTTAAGCTGCCTGGGCTGCTCATTAGGCAATATATTTTTTCTAGAGGGCAGGCAGAGTGCTTCATTGTCGGTCCGGAATTGCCAAACTTGAGGGCTTCGGGGCAAGGAGAGTAAGGACGGAAGTCTGAGAACACAAGCTAGTCTTCGGATTCAGGGTGAGGGCACGGCAGGTACCCCCTGCAGATCTGAACCAATATCTCATGCATCGGAAGTCAGGGCGAGGATCCGACGTTGGCTCAGGTTGGAGTTTCTGTGCATGACGGCCCCTTCATGAAGGGAGCGGAATCTCGAGGCCATGGAGGTTTTCCACGTTGGGAGATGTGGGATGTCCCCTTCAAGGATTCCTTCTGCGGGACAATTGAGACCTGTTGGACAGCTCCAGGACATCCCATATGGAATGACAACAGAGCACCGTTCGAGGATGGATGCCTGGGAAGTCCGCCTCGCCTTCCAATTGTCTCCTAGCAACAAGACAGTTTAGATCTAATGGATCTGCGGGAGCAACCGGGGTGGCTGAGTTGAAATGCACTTTCCAGAGGATGGGTCCTAACGTGTGTTTGTGTCCATGAGGGCCTTGGAATGGGGAGGTGGCACCGGGACCCTGAAGTATTCTCCTAAGCTTTGGCTTAGCTCCCATGCACAAGTTTCCTTGTGGAGACGAGATTTGTTCAGATGAGTGCCTCAGGAAATCCCCTCTGCTGGTATTGGAATCCAGGCTTTTGAGGAGACATGCCTGTAAACCAAAGCAATGGATCCGATAATGGCCTCGGGTCCTGTCTGGTTCAATCTTCTTGGTATGAGTGGAGGTAGATGAGTGGAGGTAGATGCTCAGCCGGTATCAACCGCCCTTTTTTGTCCCGGGCGACCTACACTATTGGGATGGCCTCAGGGACTTTGGAGGGTTCTCCTAATTTGTACGATTTTTGACAATTGAATGGGCAGAATTCCCATGGATTGGGTGGGGGCAGTCTCTAATGTGTGTCTCCAGGGGCCCCAGCCTGGAGGGAGTGTGGCCCAGGACTTTGAGGACAGAAGACTGAAAACACAAACTCAGCTTAAGTTTGGGGACGTAGGTATGGCACGCCCGATCTACAAACCATGAGAAGAACTCTTCAGGATATGAAGAATGAGCGAGTCTGAGGAGCTTGCTCAGGCTTTTGTCTCTGGATTTTGTTTCAGCGATGGCCGTGGAAGGTTGGGGAGGTCTCATGGGCCATGGACGAAGCTTCCTCTCTG
The DNA here is from genome assembly GCF_964662115.1 of Mustela nivalis. Lineage (NCBI taxonomy): Eukaryota > Metazoa > Chordata > Mammalia > Carnivora > Mustelidae > Mustela > Mustela nivalis. The sequence goes on from NW_028136529.1 coordinate 341,042, forward strand.
TGGATTTGGCCCGATCCCAATTGTTTTTCGTCAATCTGTGGGATGGGAGGACTCCTTTCAGGTTTGTTACCTCAGGTGTCCCACCAAAAGAGGAATTCAAAGAGGAGCCCTGGGGAAGAGTGAAGGGACAACCCGAACTATGGTTAAAAATTGGGGCCTAGGGGCATGGCAAGCCCAATATGCTGTCTCTTCATATAGGCCCTGAGATGCCTTACCTGAGGACTGGGCTCAGGCTGAGGGTCACAATGTGTGTTTGTGACCAATGTGGCCCGCAAGCATGGGCTGGGCCTCATGGGCCACGCTTGTTTCAACTACACTGAACGTTGGACAACATGCCAACCACAAGGTTTCTTGCCATGGGGAAAGAGTTCTGATTTCTGCATCATTTTCAACCCTGGGCAGTGGTTGGAGATAAGGTCTAGGTTCTGGAGCCTGAAAACCGCAGTTGGGAAGAGATGACGACCTAAGGCCATGGCGGGTCCGATGTGCTCAGTGTGCGGCCAGCTGTCTGGGTGGGACCAGGAGGTCCAGGCTCAGGCTGGGTCAGAAGGAGAAATAGTGCCCAGGTCAGCCTATATGTTTGGGGTACATCCGAATGGCGTGCAGGTTGATCCTCATTTGCGGTTTCGGGGTAGCCCTGAGGGCAATGTTTTACTTCTGTAGGGCAGGCAGAGTGCGGCATTGTAGTTCTGGATTGCCAAACTGGAGGGCTTGTGGGCCAGTAGTCTGAGCACGGAGTCTGAGAACCCAAGCTAGGCCTAGGTTTCTGGGTGAGGATATGGCAGGCACAATCTACAGACCTCAATCGAGAACTCGTGCATCTGAAGTCAGGGCAAGGATCAGACGATCGCTCAGGTTGGACTTTCTGCCCTGATGGCCCTTTCTTGAAGGGGGTTGGATCACGAGGACATGGGGGTTTTCGCACGATGGGAGTTGTGAGAAGCTCCAAACTGCAAAGATTCTTCTGCAGGACAATTGAGACCTGTTGGTTGGCTCCAGGCCAACGATTCCGAGCAGGGTTCTAAGGATGGATGGCTGGGTAGCCCACCTCGCATTCCAATGGTCTCCAAGCAACAAGACAGGTTAGATCTGCTGGATGTGGTGGGCAACCGAGGAGGCTGAGTTGAAATGGACTCTCCTGTGGATGTGTCCTAATGTGTTTTTGTGTCTATGGAGACCTTGGAATGAAGCGGTGGCCTTGGGGCCCTGAAGGGTTCTCCTAAACAGAGGCTTTGACACAGCTCCAACGTGCATGTTTCCCATGTGTAGATGAGATTTGTTCTGATGGGTGAGTCAAGAAAGAGCCATATGCTGGTATTGAAATCCAGGCCTCTGAGGAGAGATGCCTGGAAACCAAAGCAATGGATCTGATTTGTGCCTAGGGTCATGTTCGTTCCTTTTTACCTCTGGGGACATCAGTCTACTGGTCTGAGTGCAGGAAGGTGCTCAGATGGGCTCAGATTGCCCCTGTTTGTCCTGGGAAGCCTCAACTATTGGGATGGCCTCAGGGACTTTGGAGGTTATCCTACTAGTAGGGTTGTGGCCATTGGAATGGGCACATACAATTCCCTTGGAGAGGGCAAGTACAGTCCTCAGGTTTGGCTCCAGGGCCCTGAGCCTGTAGGGTGTGTAGGCCAGAGCTGTTTGGACAGTTGTCTGAAAACACAAACTCGGCTTATGTTTTGGGTCATAGGTATGGCAGGACTGATCTACAGACCATGAGGAGAACACTTTGGGATATGAAAAAAGGGCGAGTGTGAGGCTCTTGCTCAAGATTTTGTGTCTGGATATCGTGTCACTCATGGTCGTGAAATTGCCGGGTGACTTCATGGGAAATGGACGAGTCTTACTCTCTGGGGGTTCGGTCCCGTCCAAAGAGTTTGGGGTCATTCTGGGGATGGAAGAAGTCCGTTTTTTTGTTGTTGTCGATTTGTTTCATTTTGTTTTTCAACCTCAGATGTCCCACCAAATGAGGGATTCCAGAGTAGAGCCCTGGGGTGGGGCGACTGGACAACCAGAAATCTGGTTAAAATTGGGGACTAGGGATATGTCAAGCCCATTATGACATCTAATGGTCCAGCCACTGAGAGGACTTACTAGAGGACAGGACTCACGCTGAGGTCACAATGCGTGTTTATGCTCTCGTCGCAGGCAAGAATGGGAGGGGCCTCAGGGTGAATGCTGGTTTCTCCTACACTGAACGTTGGACAACATGCCAACCACAAGGTTTCTTGCCATGGGTCAGGAAGAGTTCTGATTTCTGCATCACAGTCACCCGTGGGCAGTGATTGGAGATAAGGTCTAGGTTCTGAAGCCTGAAAACTGAGGAAGGGAAGAGATGATGACCTAAGGCCATGGCGGGTCTGATGTGCTCAGCGTGCGGTCAGCTGTCTGGGTGTTGGTCAGCAGGTCCGGGCTCAGGTTGTGTCAGACAGTGCATTAGTGCCCAGGTTAGACTATATAATTTGGGTACATTCGAGTGCCGTGTAGGTTTATCCTCATTTAAGCTGCCTGGGCTGCTCATTAGGCAATATATTTTTTCTAGAGGGCAGGCAGAGTGCTTCATTGTCGGTCCGGAATTGCCAAACTTGAGGGCTTCGGGGCAAGGAGAGTAAGGACGGAAGTCTGAGAACACAAGCTAGTCTTCGGATTCAGGGTGAGGGCACGGCAGGTACCCCCTGCAGATCTGAACCAATATCTCATGCATCGGAAGTCAGGGCGAGGATCCGACGTTGGCTCAGGTTGGAGTTTCTGTGCATGACGGCCCCTTCATGAAGGGAGCGGAATCTCGAGGCCATGGAGGTTTTCCACGTTGGGAGATGTGGGATGTCCCCTTCAAGGATTCCTTCTGCGGGACAATTGAGACCTGTTGGACAGCTCCAGGACATCCCATATGGAATGACAACAGAGCACCGTTCGAGGATGGATGCCTGGGAAGTCCGCCTCGCCTTCCAATTGTCTCCTAGCAACAAGACAGTTTAGATCTAATGGATCTGCGGGAGCAACCGGGGTGGCTGAGTTGAAATGCACTTTCCAGAGGATGGGTCCTAACGTGTGTTTGTGTCCATGAGGGCCTTGGAATGGGGAGGTGGCACCGGGACCCTGAAGTATTCTCCTAAGCTTTGGCTTAGCTCCCATGCACAAGTTTCCTTGTGGAGACGAGATTTGTTCTGATGAGTGCCTCAGGAAATCCCCTCTGCTGGTATTGGAATCCAGGCTTTTGAGGAGACATGCCTGTAAACCAAAGCAATGGATCCGATAATGGCCTCGGGTCCTGTCTGGTTCAATCTTCTTGGTATGAGTGGAGGTAGATGAGTGGAGGTAGATGCTCAGCCGGTATCAACCGCCCTTTTTTGTCCCGGGCGACCTACACTATTGGGATGGCCTCAGGGACTTTGGAGGGTTCTCCTAATTTGTACGATTTTTGACAATTGAATGGGCAGAATTCCCATGGATTGGGTGGGGGCAGTCCTAATGTGTGGCTCCAGGGGCCCCAGGCTGGAGGGAGTGTGGCCCAGGACTTTGAGGACAGAAGACTGAAAACACAAACTCAGCTTAAGTTTGGGGACGTAGGTATGGCACGCCCGATCTACAAACCATGAGAAGAACTCTTCAGGATATGAAGAATGAGCGAGTCTGAGGAGCTTGCTCAGGCTTTTGTCTCTGGATTTTGTTTCAGCGATGGACGTGGAATGTTGGGGAGGTCTCATGGGCCATGGACGAAGCTTCCTCTCTGTGGATTTGGCCCGATCCCAATTGTTTTTCGTCAATCTGTGGGATGGGAGGACTCCTTTCAGGTTTGTTACCTCAGGTGTCCCACCAAAAGAGGAATTCAAAGAGGAGCCCTGGGGAAGAGTGAAGGGACAACCCGAACTATGGTTAAAAATTGGGGCCTAGGGGCATGGCAAGCCCAATATGCTGTCTCTTCATATAGGCCCTGAGATGCCTTACCTGAGGACTGGGCTCAGGCTGAGGGTCACAATGTGTGTTTGTGACCAATGTGGCCCGCAAGCATGGGCTGGGCCTCATGGGCCACGCTTGTTTCAACTACACTGAACGTTGGACAACATGCCAACCACAAGGTTTCTTGCCATGGGGAAAGAGTTCTGATTTCTGCATCATTTTCAACCCTGGGCAGTGGTTGGAGATAAGGTCTAGGTTCTGGAGCCTGAAAACCGCAGTTGGGAAGAGATGACGACCTAAGGCCATGGCGGGTCCGATGTGCTCAGTGTGCGGCCAGCTGTCTGGGTGGGACCAGGAGGTCCAGGCTCAGGCTGGGTCAGAAGAGGAAATAGTGCCCAGGTCAGCCTATATGTTTGGGGTACAGCCGAATGGCGTGCTGGTTGATCCTCATTTGCGGTTTCGGGGTAGCCCTGAGGGCAATGTTTGACTTCTGTAGGGCAGGCAGAGTGCGGCATTGTAGTTCTGGATTGCTTAACTGGAGGGCTTGTGGGCCAGTAGTCTTAGGATGGAGTCTGAGAACCCAAGCTAGGCCAAGGTTTCTGGGTGAGGATATGGCAGGCACAATCTACAGACCTCAATCGAGATCTCGTGCATCTGAATTCAGGGCAAGGATCAGACGATCGCTCAGGTTGGACTTTCTGCCCTTATGGCCCTTTCTTGAAGGGGGTTGGATCACGAGGACATGGGGGTTTTCCCACGATGGGAGTTGTGAGATGCTCCAAACTGCAAAGATTCTTCTGCAGGACAATTGAGACCTGTTGGTTGGCTCCAGGCCAACGATTCCGAGCAGGGTTCTAAGGATGGATGGCTGGGTAGCCCACCTCGCATTCCAATTGTCTCCAAGCAACAAGACAGGTTAGATCTGCTGGATGTGGGGGGCAACCGAGGAGGCTGCGTTGAAATGGACTCTCCTGTGGATGTGTCCTAATATGTTTTTGTGTCTATGGAGACCTTGGAATGAAGCGGTGGCCCTGGGGCCCTGAAGGGTTCTCCTAAACAGAGGCTTTGACACAGCTCCAACGTGCATGTTTCCCATGTGTAGATGAGATTTGTTCTGATGGGTGAGTCAAGAAACAGCCATATGCTGGTATTGAAATCCAGGCCTCTGAGGAGAGATGCCTGGAAACCAAAGCAATGGATCCGATTAGTGCCTAGGGGCCTGTTCGTTCCTTTTTACCTCTGGGGACATCAGTCTACGGGTCTGAGTGCAGGTAGGTGCTCAGATGGGCTCAGATTGCCCCTGTTTGTCCTGGGAAGCCACAACTATTGGGATGGCCTCAGGGACTTTGGAGGTTATCCTACTAGTAGGGTTGTGGCCATTGGAATGGGCACATACAATTCCCTTGGTGAGGGCAAGTACAGTCCTCAGGTTTGGCTCCAGGGCCCTGAGCCTGTAGGGTGTGTAGGCCAGAGCTGTTTGGACAGTTGTCTGAAAACACAAACTCGGCTTATGTTTTGGGTCATAGGTATGGCAGGACTGATCTACAGACCATGAGGAGAACACTTCGGGATATGAAAAAAGAGCGAGTGTGAGGCTCTTGCTCAAGATTTTGTGTCTGGATATCGTGTCACTCCTGGTCGTGAAATTGCCGGGTGACTTCATGGGAAATGGACGAGTCTTACTCTCTGGGGGTTCGGTCCCGTCCAAAGAGTTTGGGGTCATTCTGGGGATGGAAGAAGTCCGTTTTTTTGTTGTTGTCGATTTGTTTCATTTTGTTTTTCAACCTCAGATGTCCCACCAAATGAGGGATTCCAGAGTAGAGCCCTGGGGTGGGGCGATTGGACAACCAGAAATCTGGTTAAAAATTGGTGACTAGGGACATGTCAAGCCCATTATGATATCCAATGGTCCAGCCACTGAGAGGACTTACTAGAGGACAGGACTCACGCTGAGGTCACAATGCGTGTATATGCTCTCGTCGCACTCAAAATGGGCGGGGCCTCAGGGTGAATGCTGGTTTCTCCTACACTGAACGTTGGACAACATGCCAACCACAAGGTTTCTTGCCATGGGTCAGGAAGAGTTCTGATTTCTGCATCACAGTCACCCGTGGGCAGTGATTGGAGATAAGGTCTAGGTTCTGAAGCCTGAATACTGAGGAAGGGAAGAGATGATGACCTAAGGCCATGGCGGGTCTGATGTGCTCAGCGTGCGGTCAGCTGTCTGGGTGTTGGTCAGCAGGTCCGGGCTCAGGTTGTGTCAGACAGTGCATTAGTGCCCAGGTTAGACTATATAATTTGGGTACATTCGAGTGCCGTGTAGGTTTATCCTATTTAAGCTGCCTGGGCTGCTCATTAGGCAAAATATTTTTTCTAGAGGGCAGGCAGAGAGCTTCATTGTCGGTCCGGAATTGCCAAACTTGAGGGCTTCGGGGCCAGGAGAGTGAGGACGGATGTCTGAGAACACAAGCTAGACTTCGGATTCAGGGTGAGGGCACGGCAGGTACCCCCTGCAGATCTGAACCAATATCTCCTGCATCTGAAGTCAGGGCGAGGATCCGACGTTGGCTCAGGTTGGAGTTTCTGTGCATGACGGCCCCTTCATGAAGGGAGCGGAATCTCGAGGCCATGGAGGTTTTCCACGTTGGGAGATGTGGGATGCCCCCTTCAAGGATTCCCTCTGCGGGACAATTGAGACCTGTTGGACAGCTCCAGGACATCCCATATGGAATGACTCCAGAGCACCGTTCGAGGATGGATGCCTGGGATGTCCGCCTCGCCTTCCAATTGTCTCCTAGCAACAATACAGTTTAGATGTAATGGATCTGCGGGAGCAACCGGGGAGGCTGAGTTGAAATGCACTTTCCAGAGGATGGGCCGTAACGTGTGTTTGTGTCCATGAGGGCCTTGGAATGGGGAGGTGGCACCGGGACCCTGAAGTATTCTCCTAAGATTTGGCTTAGCTCCCATACACAAGTTTCCTTGTGGAGACGAGATTTGTTCTGATGGGTGCCTCAGGAAATCCCCTCTGCTGGTATTGGAATGCAGGCTTTTGAGGAGACATGCCTGTAAACCAAAGCAATGGATCCGATAATGGCCTCGGGTCCTGTCTGGTTCAATCTTCTTGGTATGAGTGGAGGTAGATGAGTGGAGGTAGATGCTCAGCCGGTATCAACCGCCCTTTTTTGTCCCGGGCGACCTACACTATTGGGATGGCCTCAGGGACTTTGGAGGGTTCTCCTAATTTGTACGATTTTTGACAATGGAATGGGCAGAATTCCCATGGATTGGGTGGGGGCAGTCCTAATGTGTGGCTCCAGGGGCTCCAGCCTGGAGGGAGTGTGGCCCAGGACTTTGAGGACAGAAGACTGAAAACACAAACTCAGCTTAAGTTTGGGGACGTAGGTATGGCACGCCCGATCTACAAACCCTGAGAAGAACTCTTCATGATATGAAGAATGAGCGAGTCTGAGGAGCTTGCTCAGGCTTTTGTCTCTGGATTTTGTTTCAGCGATGGCCGTGGAATGTTGGGGAGGTCTCATGGGCCATGGACGAATCTTCCTCTCTGTGGATTTGGCCCGATCCCAATTGTTTTTCGTCAATCTGTGGGATGGGAGGACTCCTTTCAGGTTTGTTACCTCAGGTGTCCCACCAAAAGAGGAATTCCAAAGCAGAGCCCTGGGGAAGAGTGAAGGGACAACCCGAACTATGGTTAAAAATTGGGGCCTAGGGGCATGGCAAGCCCAATATGCTGTCTCTTCATATAGGCCCTGAGATGCCTTACCTGAGGACTGGGCTCAGGCTGAGGGTTACAATGTGTGTTTGTGACCAATGTGGCCCGCAAGCATGGGTTGGGCCTCATGGGCCACGCTTGTTTCAACTACAGTGAAAGTTGGACTACATGCCAACCACAAGGTTCCTTGCCATGGGGAAAGAGTTCTGATTTCTGCATCATTTTCAACCCTGGACAGTGGTTGGAGATAAGGTCTAGGTTCTGGAGCCGGAAAACCGCAGTTGGGAGGAGATGACGACCTAAAACCATGGCGGGTCCGATGTGCTCAGTGTGCGGCCAGCTGTCTGGGTGGGACCAGGAGGTCCAGGCTCAGGCTGGGTCAGAAGGGGAAATAGTGCCCAGATCAGCCTATATGTTTGGGGTACAGCCGAATGGCGTGCAGGTTGATCCTCATTTGCGGTTTCGGGGTAGCCCTGAGGGCAATGTTTTACTTCTGTAGGGCAGGCAGAGTGCGGCATTGCAGTTCTGGATTGCCTAACTGGAGGGCTTGGGGGCCAGTAGTCTGAGGACGGAGTCTGAGAACCCAAGCTAGGCCTAGGTTTCTGGGTGAGGATATGGCAGGCACAATCTACAGACCTCAATAGAGATCTCGTGCATCTGAAGTCAGGGCAAGGATCAGACGATCGCTCAGGTTGGACTTTCTGCCCTGATGGCCCTTTCTTGAAGGGGGTTGGATCACGAGGACATGGGGGTTTTCGCACGATGGGAGTTGTGAGAAGCTCCAAACTGCAAAGATTCTTCTGCAGGACAATTGAGACATGTTGGTTGGCTCCAGGCCAACCATTCCGAGCAGGGTTCTAAGGATGGATGGCTGAGTAGCCCACCTCGCATTCCAATGGTCTCCAAGCAACAAGACAGGTTAGATCTGCTGGATGTGGTGGGCAACCGAGGAGGCTGAGTTGAAATGGACTCTCCTGTGGATGTGTCCTAATATGTTTTTGTGTCTATGGAGACCTTGGAATGAAGCGGTGGCCCTGGGGCCCTGAAGGGTTCTCCTAAACAGAGGCTTTGACACAGCTCCAACGTGCATGTTTCCCATGTGTAGATGAGATTTGTTCTGATGGGTGAGTCAAGAAACAGCCATATGCTGGTATTGAAATCCAGGCCTCTGAGGAGAGATGCCTGGAAACCAAAGCAATGGATCCGATTAGTGCCTAGGGGCCTGTTCGTTCCTTTTTACCTCTGGGGACATCAGTCTACGGGTCTGAGTGCAGGTAGGTGCTCAGATGGGCTCAGATTGCCCCTGTTTGTCCTGGGAAGCCACTACTATTGGGATGGCCTCAGGGACTTTGGAGGTTATCCTACTAGTAGGGTTGTGGCCATTGGAATGGGCACATACAATTCCCTTGGAGAGGGCAAGTACAGTCCTCAGGTTTGGCTCCAGGGCCCTGAGCCTGTAGGGTGTGTAGGCCAGAGCTGTTTGGACAGTTGTCTGAAAACACAAACTCGGCTTATGTTTTGGGTCATAGGTATGGCAGGACTGATCTACAGACCATGAGGAGAACACTTCGGGATATGAAAAAAGGGCGAGTGTGAGGCTCTTGCTCAAGTTTTTGTCTCTGGATATCGTGTCACTCATGGTCGTGAAATTGCCGGGTGACTTCATGGGAAATGGACGAGTCTTACTCTCTGGGGGTTCGGTCCCGTCCAAAGAGTTTGGGGTCATTCTGGGGATGGAAGAAGTCCGTTTTTTTGTTGTTGTCGATTTGTTTCATTTTGTTTTTCAACCTCAGATGTCCCACCAAATGAGGGATTCCAGAGTAGAGCCCTGGGGTGGGGCGACTGGACAACCAGAAGTCTGGTTAAAACTTGGGGACTAGGGACATGTCAAGCCCATTATGTCATCTAATGGTCCAGCCACTGAGAGGACTTACTAGAGGACAGGACTCACGCTGAGGTCACAATGCGTGTTTATGCTCTCGTTGCACTCAAGAATGGGCGGGGCCTCAGGGTGAAGGCTGGTTTCTCCTACACTGAACGTTGGACAACATGCCAACCACAAGGTTTCTTCCCATGGGTCAGGAAGAGTTCTGATTTCTGCATCACAGTCACCCGTGGGCAGTGATTGGATATAAGGTCTAGGTTCTGAAGCCTGAAAACTGAGGTAGGGAAGAGATGATGACCTAAGGCCATGGCGGGTCTGATGTGCTCAGCGTGCGGTCAGCTGTCTGGGAGTTGGTCAGCCGGTCCGGGCTCAGGTTGTGTCAGACAGTGCATTAGTGCCCAGGTTAGACTATATAATTTGGGTACATTCGAGTGCCGTATAGGTTTATCCTCATTTAAGCTGCCTGGGCTGCTCATTAGGCAATATATTTTTTCTAGAGGACATGGCAGAGTGCTTCATTGTCGGTCCGGAATTGCCAAACTTGAGGGCTTCGGGGCCAGGAGAGTAAGGACGGAAGTCTGAGAACACAAGCTAGTCTTCGGATTCAGGGTGAGGGCACGGCAGGTACCCCCTGCAGATCTGAACCAATATCTCATGCATCTGAAGTCAGGGCGAGGATCCGACGTTGGCTCAGGTTGGAGTTTCTGTGCATGACGGCCCCTTCATGAAGGGAGCGGAATCTCGAGGCCATGGAGGTTTTCCACGTTGGCAGATGTGGGATGCCCCCTTCAAGGATTCCTTCTGCGGGACAATTGAGACCTGTTGGACAGCTCCAGGACATCCCATATGGAATGACTCCAGAGCACCTTTCGAGAATGGATGCCTGGGAAGTCCGCCTCGCCTTCCAATTGTCTCCTAGCAACAAGACAGTTTAGATCTAATGGATCTGCGGGAGCAACCAGGGTGGCTGAGTTGAAATGCACTTTCCAGAGGATGGGTCCTAACGTGTGTTTGTGTCCATGAGGGCCTTGGAATGGGGAGGTGGCACCGGGACCCTGAAGTATTCTCCTTAGCTATGGCTTAGCTCCCATGCACAAGTTTCCTTGTGGAGACGAGATTTGTTTTGATGAGTGCCTCAGGAAATCCCCTCTGCTGGTATTGGAATCCAGGCTTTTGAGGAGACATGCCTGTAAACCAAAGCAATGGATCCGATAATGGCCTCGGGTCCTGTCTGGTTCAATCTTCTTGGTATGAGTGGAGGTAGATGAGTGGAGGTAGATGCTCAGCCGGTATCAACCGCCCTTTTTTGTCCCAGGCGACCTACACTATTGGGATGGCCTCAGGGACTTTGGAGGGTTCTCCTAATTTGTACGATTTTTGACAATAGAATGGGCAGAATTCCCATGGATTAGGTGGGGGCAGTCCTAATGTGTGGCTCCAGCGGCCCCAGCCTGGAGGGAGTGTGGCCCAGGACTTTGAGGACAGGAGACTGAAAACACAAACTCAGCTTAACTTTGGGGACGTAGGTATGGCACGCCCGATCTACAACCATGAGAAGAACTCTTCAGGATATGAAGAATGAGCGAGTCTGAGGCGCTTGCTCAGGCATTTGTCTCTGACTTTTGTTTCAGCGATGGCCGTGGAATGTTTGGGAGGTCTTATGGGCCATGGACGAATCTTCCTCTCTGTGGATTTGGCCCGATCCCAATTGTTTTTCGTCAATCTGTGGGATGGGAGGACTCCTTTCAGGTTTGTTACCTCAGGTGTCCCACCAAAAGAGGAATTCCAAAGCAGAGCCCTGGGGAAGAGTGAAGGGACAACCCGAACTATGGTTAAAAATTGGGGCCTAGGGGCATGGCAAGCCCAATATGCTGTCTCTTCATATAGGCCCTGAGAGGCCTTACCTGAGGACTGGGCTCAGGCTGAGGGTCACAATGTGTGTTTGTGACCAATGTGGCCCGCAAGCATGGGCTGGGCCTCATGGGCCACGCTTGTTTCAACTACACTGAACGTTGGACAACATGCCAACCACAAGGTTTCTTGCCATAAGGAAAGAGTTCTGATTTCTGCATCATTCTCAACCCTGGGCAGTGGTTGGAGATAAGGTCTAGGTTCTGGAGCCTGAAAACCGCAGTTGGGAAGAGATGACGACCTAAGGCCATGGCGGGTCCGATGTGCTCAGTGTGCGGCCAGCTGTCTGGGTGGGACCAGTAGGTCCAGGCTCAGGCTGGGTCAGAAGGGGAAATAGTGCCCAGGTCAGCCTATATGTTTGGGGTACAGCCGAATGGCGTGCAGGTTGATCCTCATTTGCGGTTTCGGGGTAGCCCTGAGGGCAATGTTTTACTTCTGTAGGGCAGGCAGAGTGCGGCATTGTAGTTCTGGATTGCCCAACTGGCGGGCTTGTGGGCCAGTAGTCTGAGGACGGAGTCTGAGAACCCAAGCTAGGCCTAGGTTTCTGGGTGAGGATATGGCAGGCACAATCTACAGACCTCAATCGAGATCTCGTGCATCTGAAGTCAGGGCAAGGATCAGACGATCGCTCAGGTTGGACTTTCTGCCCTGATGGCCCTTTCTTGAAGGGGGTTGGATCACGAGGACATGGGGGTTTTCGCACGATGGGAGTTGTGAGAAGCTCCAAACTGCAAAGATTCTTCTGCAGGACAATTGAGACCTGTTGGTTGGCTCCAGGCCAACGATTCCGAGCAGGGTTCTAAGGATGGATGGCTGAGTAGCCCACCTCGCATTGCAATGGTCTCCAAGCAACAAGACAGGTTAGATCTGCTGGATGTGGTGGGCAACCGAGGAGGCTGAGTTGAAATGGACTCTCCTGTGGATGTGTCCTAATATGTTTTTGTGTCTATGGAGACCTTGGAATGAAGCGGTGGCCCTGGGGCCCTGAAGGGTTCTCCTAAACAGAGGCTTTGACACAGCTCCAACGTGCATGTTTCCCATGTGTAGATGAGATTTGTTCTGATGGGTGAGTCAAGAAACAGCCATATGCTGGTATTGAAATCCAGGCCTCTGAGGAGAGATGCCTGGAAACCAAAGCAATGGATCCGATTAGTGCCTAGGGGCCTGTTCGTTCCTTTTTACCTCTGGGGACATCAGTCTACGGGTCTGAGTGCAGGTAGGTGCTCAGATGGGCTCAGATTGCCCCTGTTTGTCCTGGGAAGCCACTACTATTGGGATGGCCTCAGGGACTTTGGAGGTTATCCTACTAGTAGAGTTGTGGCCATTGGAATGGGCACATACAATTCCCTTGGAGAGGGCAAGTACAGTCCTCAGGTTTGGCTCCAGGGCCCTGAGCCTGTAGGGTGTGTAGGCCAGAGCTGTTTGGACAGTTGTCTGAAAACACAAACTCGGCTTATGTTTTGGGTCATAGGTATGGCAGGACTGATCTACAGACCATGAGGAGAACACTTCGGGATATGAAAAAAGGGCGAGTGTGAGGCTCTTGCTCAAGTTTTTGTCTCTGGATATCGTGTCACTCATGGTCGTGAAATTGCCGGGTGACTTCATGGGAAATAGACGAGTCTTACTCTCTGGGGGTTCGGTCCCGTCCAAAGAGATTGGGGTCATTCTGGGGATGGAAGAAGTCCGTTTTTTTGTTGTTGTCGATTTGTTTCATTTTGTTTTTCAACCTCAGATGTCCCACCAAATGAGGGATTCCATAGTAGAGCCCTGGGGTGGGGCGACTGGACAACCAGAAGTCTGGTTAAAACTTGGGGACTAGGGACATGTCAAGCCCATTATGACATCTAATGGTCCAGCCACTGAGAGGACTTACTAGAGGACAGGACTCACGCTGAGGTCACAATGCGTGTTTATGCTCTCGTTGCACTCAAGAATGGGCGGGGCCTCAGGGTGAAGGCTGGTTTCTCCTACACTGAACGTTGGACAACATGCCAACCACAAGGTTTCTTCCCATGGGTCAGGAAGAGTTCTGATTTCTGCATCACAGTCACCCGTGGGCAGTGATTGGAGATAAGGTCTAGGTTCTGAAGCCTGAAAACTGAGGTAGGGAAGAGATGATGACCTAAGGCCATGGCGGGTCTGATGTGCTCAGCGTGCGGTCAGCTGTCTGGGTGTTGGTCAGCCGGTCCGGGCTCAGGTTGTGTCAGACAGTGCATTAGTGCCCAGGTTAGACTATATAATTTGGGTACATTCGAGTGCCGTATAGGTTTATCCTCATTTAAGCTGCCTGGGCTGCTCATTAGGCAATATATTTTTTCTAGAGGACATGGCAGAGTGCTTCATTGTCGGTCCGGAATTGCCAAACTTGAGGGCTTCGGGGCCAGGAGAGTGAGGACGGAAGTCTGAGAACACAAGCTAGTCTTCGGATTCAGGGTGAGGGCACGGCAGGTACCCCCTGCAGATCTGAACCAATATCTCATGCATCTGAAGTCAGGGCGAGGATCCGACGTTGGCTCAGGTTGGAGTTTCTGTGCATGACGGCCCCTTCATGAAGGGAGCAGAATCTCGAGGCCATGGAGGTTTTCCACGTTGGGAGATGTGGGATGCCCCCTTCAAGGATTCCTTCTGCGGGACAATTGAGACCTGTTGGACAGCTCCAGGACATCCCATATGGAATGACTCCAGAGCAACTTTCGAGGATGGATGCCTGGGAAGTCCGCCTCGCCTTCCAATTGTCTCCTAGCAACAAGACAGTTTAGATCTAATGGATCTGCGGGAGCAACCAGGGTGGCTGAGTTGAAATGCACTTTCCAGAGGATGGGTCCTAACGTGTGTTTGTGTCCTTGAGGGCCTTGGAATGGGGAGGTGGCACCGGGACCCTGAAGTATTCTCCTTAGCTATGGCTTAGCTCCCATGCACAAGTTTCCTTGTGGAGACGAGATTTGTTTTGATGAGTGCCTCAGGAAATCCCCTCTGCTGGTATTGGAATCCAGGCTTTTGAGGAGACATGCCTGTAAACCAAAGCAATGGATCCGATAATGGCCTCGGGTCCTGTCTGGTTCAATCTTCTTGGTATGAGTGGAGGTAGATGAGTGGAGGTAGATGCTCAGCCGGTATCAACCGCCCTTTTTTGTCCCGGGCGACCTACACTATTGGGATGGCCTCAGGGACTTTGGAGGGTTCTCCTAATTTGTACGATTTTTGACAATAGAATGGGCAGAATTCCCATGGATTAGGTGGGGGCAGTCCTAATGTGTGGCTCCAGGGGCCCCAGCCTGGAGGGAGTGTGGCCCAGGACTTTGAGGACAGGAGACTGAAAACACAAACTCAGCTTAACTTTGGGGACGTAGGTATGGCACGCCCGATCTACAAACCATGAGAAGAACTCTTCAGGATATGAAGAATGAGCGAGGCTGAGGCGCTTGCTCAGGCATTTGTCTCTGACTTTTGTTTCAGCGATGGCCGTGGAATGTTTGGGAGGTCTTATGGGCCATGGACGAATCTTCCTCTCTGTGGATTTGACCCGATCCCAATTGTTTTTCGTCAATCTGTGGGATGGGAGGACTCCTTTCAGGTTTGTTACCTCAGGTGTCCCACCAAAAGAGGAATTCCAAAGCAGAGCCCTGGGGAAGAGTGAAGGGACAACCCGAACTATGGTTAAAAATTGGGGCCTAGGGGCATGGCAAGCCCAATATGCTGTCTCTTCATATAGGCCCTGAGAGGCCTTACCTGAGGACTGGGCTCAGGCTGAGGGTCACAATGTGTGTTTGTGACCAATGTGGCCCGCAAGCATGGGCTGGGCCTCATGGGCCACGCTTGTTTCAACTACACTGAACGTTGGACAACATGCCAACCACAAGGTTTCTTGCCATAAGGAAAGAGTTCTGATTTCTGCATCATTCTCAACCCTGGGCAGTGGTTGGAGATAAGGTCTAGGTTCTGGAGCCTGAAAACCGCAGTTGGGAAGAGATGACGACCTAAGGCCATGGCGGGTCCGATGTGCTCAGTGTGCGGCCAGCTGTCTGGGTGGGACCAGTAGGTCCAGGCTCAGGCTGGGTCAGAAGGGGAAATAGTGCCCAGGTCAGCCTATATGTTTGGGGTACAGCCGAATGGCGTGCAGGTTGATCCTCATTTGGGGTTTCGGGGTAGCCCTGAGGGCAATGTTTGACTTCTGTAGGGCAGGCAGAGTGCAGCATTGTAGTTCTGGATTGCCCAACTGGAGGGCTTGTGGGCCAGTAGTCTGAGGACGGAGTCTGAGAACCCAAGCTAGGCCTAGGTTTCTGGGTGAGGATATGGCAGGCACAATCTACAGACCTCAATCGAGATCTCGTGCATCTGAAGTCAGGGCAAGGATCAGACGATCGCTCAGGTTGGACTTTCTGCCCTGATGGCCCTTTCTTGAAGGGGGTTGGATCACGAGGACATGGGGGTTTTCCCACGATGGGAGTTGTGAGAAGCTCCAAACTGCAAAGATTCTTCTGCAGGACAATTGAGACCTGTTGGTTGGCTCCAGGCCAACGATTCCGAGCAGGGTCCTAAGGATGGATGGCTGGGTAGCCCACCTCGCATTCCAATTGTCTCCAAGCAACAAGACAGGTTAGATCTGCTGGATGTGGGGGGCAACCGAGGAGGCTGAGTTGAAATGGACTCTCCTGTGGATGTGTCCTAATATGTTTTTGTGTCTATGGAGACCTTGGAATGAAGCGGTGGCCCTGGGGCCCTTAAGGGTTCTCCTAAACAGAGGCTTTGACACAGCTCCAACGTGCATGTTTCCCATGTGTAGAAGAGATTTGTTCTGATGGGTGAGTCAAGAAACAGCCATATGCTGGTATTGAAATCCAGGCCTCTGAGGAGAGATGCCTGGAAACCAAAGCAATGGATCCGATTAGTGCCTAGGGGCCTGTTCGTTCCTTTTTACCTCTGAGGACATCAGTCTACGGGTCTGAGTACAGGTAGGTGCTCAGATGGGCTCAGATTGCCCCTGATTGTCCTGGGAAGCCACAACTATTGGGATGGCCTCAGGGACTTTGGAGGTTATCCTACTAGTAGGGTTGTGGCCATTGGAATGGGCACATACAATTCCCTTGGAGAGGGCAAGTACAGTCCTCAGGTTTGGCTCCAGGGCCCTGAGCCTGTAGGGTGTGTAGGCCAGAGCTGTTTGGACAGTTGTCTGAAAACACAAACTCGGCTTATGTTTTGGGTCATAGGTATGGCAGGACTGATCTACAGACCATGAGGAGAACACTTCGGGATATGAAAAAAGGGCGAGTGTGAGGCTCTTGCTCAAGTTTTTGTCTCTGGATATCGTGTCACTCATGGTCGTGAAATTGCCGGGTGACTTCATGGGAAATGGACGAGTTTTACTCTCTGGGGGTTCGGTCCCGTCCAAAGAGTTTGGGGTCATTCTGGGGATGGAAGAAGTCCGTTTTTTTGTTGTTGTCGATTTGTTTCATTTTGTTTTTCAACCTCAGATGTCCCACAAAATGAGGGATTCCAGAGTAGAGCCCTGGGGTGGGGCGACTGGACAACCAGAAATCTGGTTAAAAATTGGGGACTAGGGACATGTCAAGCCCATTATGACATCTAATGGTCCAGCCACTGAGAGAACTTACTAGAGGACAGGACTCACGCTGAGGTCACAATGCGTGTTTATGCTCTCGTCGCACTCAAGAATGGGCGTGGCCTCAGGTTGTATGCTGGTTTCTCCTACACTGAACGTTGGACAACATGCCAACCACAAGGTTTCTTGCCATGGGTCAGGAAGAGTTCTGATTTCTGCATCACAGTCACCCGTGGGCAGTGATTGGAGATAAGGTCTAGGTTCTGAAGCCTGAGAACTGAGGTAGGGAAGAGATGATGACCTAAGGCCATGGCGGGTCTGATGTGCTCAGCGTGCGGTCAGCTGTCTGGGTGTTGGTCAGCAGGTCCGGGCTCAGGTTGTGTCAGACACTGCATTAGTGCCCAGGTTAGACTATATAATTTGGGTACATTCGAGTGCCGTGTAGGTTTATCCTCATTTAAGCTGCCTGGGCTGCTCATTAGGCAATATATTTTTTTTAGAGGACATGGCAGAGTGCTTCATTGTCGGTCCGGAATTGCCAAACGTGAGGGCTTCGGGGCCAGGAGAGTGAGGACGGAAGTCTGAGAACACAGGCTAGACTTCGGATTCAGGGTGAGGGCACGGCAGGTACCCCCTGCAGATCTGAACCAACATCTTATGCATCTGAAGTCAGGGCGAGGATCCGACGTTGGCTCAGGTTGGAGTTTCTGTGCATGACGGCCCCTTCATGAAGGGAGCGGAATCTCGAGGCCATGGATGTTTTCCACGTTGGGAGATGTGGGATGCCCCCTTCAAGGATTCCTTCTGTGGGACAATTGAGACCTGTTGGACAGCTCCAGGACATCCCATATGGAATGACTCCAGAGCACCGTTCCAGGATAGATGCCTGGGAAGTCCGCCTCGCCTTCCAATTGTCTCCTAGCAAAAAGACAGTTTAGATCTAATGGATCTGCGGGAGCAACCGGGGTGGCTGAGTTGAAATGCACTTTCCAGAGGATGGGTCCTAACGTGTGTTTGTGTCCATGAGGGCCTTGGAATGGGGAGGTGGCACCGGGACCCTGAAGTATTCTCCTAAGCTTTGGCTTAGCTACCATGCACAAGTTTCCTTGTGGAGACGAGATTTGTTCTGATGGGTGCCTCAGGAAATCCGCTCAGCTCGTATTGGAATGCAGGCTTTTGAGGAGACATGCCTGTAAACCAAAGCAATGGATCCGATAATGGCCTCGGGTCCTGTCTGGTTCAATCTTCTTGGTATGAGTGGAGGTAGATGAGTGGAGGTAGATGCTCAGCCGGTATCAACCGCCCTTTTTTGTCCCGGGCGACCTACACTATTGGGATGGCCTCAGGGACTTTGAGGGTTCTCCTAATTTGTACGATTTTTGACAATGGAATGGGCAGAATTCCCATGGATTGGGTGGGGGCAGTCCTAATGTGTGGCTCCAGGGGCCCCAGCCTGGAGGGAGTGCGGCCCAGGACTTTGAGGACAGAAGACTGAAAACACAAACTCAGCTTAAGTTTGGGGACGTAGGTATGGCACGCCCGATCTACAAACCATGAGAAGAACACTTCAGGATATGAAGAATGAGCGAGTCTGAGGCGCTTGCTCAGGCTTTTTTCTCTGGATTTTGTTTCTGCGATGGCCTTGGAATGTTGGGGAGGTCTCATGGGCCATGGACGAATCCTCCTCTCTGTGGATTTGGCCCGATCCCAATAATTTTTCGTCTATCTGTGGGATGGGAGGACTCCTTTCAGGTGTGTTACCTCAGGTGTCCCACCATAAGAGGAATTCCAAAGCAGAGCCCTGGGGAAGAGTGAAGGGACACCCCGAACTATGGTTAAACATTGGGGCCTAGGGGCATGGCAAGCCCAATATGCTGTCTCTTCATATAGGCCCTGAGAGGCCTTACCTGAGGACTGGGCTCAGGCTGAGGGTCACAATGTGTGTTTGTGACCAATGTGGCCCGCTTCATGGGCTGGGCATCATGGGCCACGCTTGTTTCAACTACACTGAACATTGGACAACATGCCAACCACAAGGTTTCTTGCCATGGGGAAAGAGTTCTGATTTCAGCATCATTTTCAAACCTGGGCAGTGGTTGGAGATAAGGTCTAGGTTCTGGAGCCTGAAATCCGCAGTTGGGAAGAGATGATGACCTAAGGCCATGGTGGTCCGATGTGCTCAGTGTGCGGCCAGCTGTCTGGGTGGGACCAGGAGGTCCAGGCTCAGGCTGGGTCAGAAGGGGAAATAGTGCCCAGGTCAGCCTATATGTTTGGGGTACAGCCGAATGGCGTGCAGGTTGATCCTCATTTGGGGATTCGGGGTAGCCATGAGGGCAATATTTTACTTCTGTAAGGCAGGCAGATTGCGGCATTGTAGTTCTGGATTGCCAAACTGGAGGGCCTGTGGGCCAGTAGTCTGAGGACGGAGTCTGAGAACCCAAGCTAAGCCTAGGTTTCTGGGTGAGGATATGGCAGGCACAATCTACAGACCTCAATAGAGATCTCGTGCATCTGAAGTCAGGGCAAGGATCAGACGATCGCTCAGGTTGGACTTTCTGCCCTGATGGCCCTTTCTTGAAGGGGGTTGGATCACGAGGACATGGGGGTTTTCCCACGATGGGAGTTGTGAGAAGCTCCAAACTTCAAAGATTCTTCTGCAGGACAATTGAGACCTGTTGGTTGGCTCCAGGCCAACGATTCCGAGCAGGGTTCTAAGGATGGATGGCTGGGTAGCCCACCTCGCATTCCAATTGTCTCCAAGCAACAAGACAAGTTAGATCTGCTGGATGTGGGGGGCAACCGAGGAGGCTGAGTTGAAATGGACTCTCCTGGGGATGTGTCCTAATATGTTTTTGTGTCTATGGAGACCTTGGAATGAAGCGGTGGCCCTGGGGCCCTGAAGGGTTCTCCGAAACAGAGGCTTTGACACAGCTCCAACGTGCATGTTTCCCATGTGTAGATGAGATTGGTTCTGATGGGTGAGTCAAGAAACAGCCATATGCTGGTATTGAAATCCAGGCCTCTGAGGAGAGATGCCTGGAAACCAAAGCAATGGATCCGATTAGTGCCTAGGGGCCTGTTCGTTCCTTTTTACCTCTGGGGACATCAGTCTACGGGTCTGAGTGCAGGTAGGTGCTCAGATGGGCTCAGATTGCCCCTGTTTGTCCTGGGAAGCCACAACTATTGGGATGGCCTCAGGGACTTTGGAGGTTATCCTACTAGTAGGGTTGTGGCCATTGGAATGGGCACATACAATTCCCTTGGAGAGGGCAAGTACAGTCCTCCGGTTTGGCTCCAGGGCCCTGAGCCTGTAGGGTGTGTAGGCCAGAGCTGTTTGGACAGTTGTCTGAAAACACAAACTCGGCTTATGTTTTGGGTCATAGGTATGGCAGGACTGATCTACAGACCATGAGGAGAACACTTCTGGATATGAAAAAAGGGCGAGTGTGAGGCTCTTGTTCAAGTTTTTGTCTCTTGATATCGTGTCACTCATGGTCGTGAAATTGCCGGGTAACTTCATGGGAAATGGACGAGTCTTACTCTCTGGGGGTTCGGTCCCGTCCAAAGAGTTTGGGGTCATTCTGGGGATGGAAGAAGTCCGTTTTTTTGTTGTTGTTGTCGATTTGTTTCATTTTGTTTTTCAACCTCAGATGTCCCACCAAATGAGGGATTCCAGAGTAGAGCCCTGGGGTGGGGCGACTGGACAACCAGAAATCTGGTTAAAAATTGGGGACTAGGGACATGTCAAGCCCATTATGACATCTAATGGTTCAGCCACTGAGAGGACTTACTAGAGGACAGGACACACGCTGAGGTCACAATGCGTGTTTATGCTCTCGTCGCACTCAAGAATGGGCGGGGCCTCAGGGTGAATGCTGTTTTCTCCTACACTGAACGTTGGACAACATGCCAACCACAAGGTTTCTTGCCATGGGTCAGGAAGAGTTCTGATTTCTGCATCACAGTCACCCGTGGGCAGTGATTGGAGATAAGGTCTAGGTTCTGAAGCCTGAAAACTGAGGTAGGGAAGAGATGATGACCTAAGGCCATGGCGGGTCTGATGTGCTCAGCGTGCGGTCAGCTGTCTGGGTGTTGGTCAGCAGGTCCGGGCTCAGGTTGTGTCAGACAGTGCATTAGTGCCCAGGTTAGACTATATAATTTGGGTACATTCGAGTGCCGTGTAGGTTGATCCTCATTTAAGCTGCCTGGGCTGCTTATTAGGCAATATATTTTTTCTAGAGAGCAGGCAGAGTGCTTCATTGTCGGTCCGGAATTGCCAAACTTGAGGGCTTCGGGGCCAGGAGAGTGAAGACGGAAGTCTGAGAACACAAGCTAGACTTCGGATTCAGGGTGAGGGCACGGCAGGTACCCCCTGCAGATCTGAACCAATATCTCATGCATCTGAAATCAGGGCGAGGATCCGACGTTGGCTCAGGTTGGAGTTTCTGTACATGACGGCCCCTTCATGAAGAGAGCGGGATCTCGAGGCCATGGAGGTTTTCCACGTTGGGAGATGTGGGATGCCCCCTTCAAGGATTCCTTCTGCGGGACAATTGAGACCTGTTGGACAGCTCCAGGACATCCCATATGGAATGACTCCAGAGCACCGTTCCAGGATGGATGCCTGGGAAGTCCGCCTCGCCTTCCAATTGTCTCCTAGCAACAAGACAGTTTAGATCTAATGGATCTGCGGGAGCAACCGGGGTGGCTGAGTTGAAATGCACTTTCCAGAGGATGGGTCCTAACCTGTATTTGTGTCCATGAGGGCCTTGGAATGGGGAGGTGGCACCGGGACCCTGAAGTATTCTCCTAAGCTTTGGCTTAGCTACCATGCACAAGTTTCCTTGTGGAGACGAGATTTGTTCTGATGAGTGCCTCAGGAAATCCCCTCTGCTGGTATTGGAATCCAGGCTTTTGAGGAGACATGCCTGTAAACCAAAGCAATGGATTCGATAATGGGCTCGGGTCCTGTCTGGTTCAATCTCCTTGGTATGAGTGGAGGTAGATGAGTGGAGGTAGATGCTCAGCCGGTATCAACCGCCCATTTTTTGTCCCAGGCGACCTACACTATTGGGATGGCCTCAGGGACTTTGGAGGGTTCTCCTAATTTGTACGATTTTTGACAATTGAATGGGCAGAATTCCCATGGATTGGGTGGGGGCAGTCCTAATGTGTGGCTCCAGGGGCCCCAGCCTGGAGGGAGTGTGGCCCAGGACTTTGAGGACAGAAGACTGAAAACACAAACTCAGCTTAAGTTTGGGGACGTAGTTATGGCACGCCCGATCTACAAACCATGAGAAGAACTCTTCAGGATATGAAGAATGAGCGAGTCTGAGGCGCTTGCTCAGGCTTTTTTCTCTGGATTTTGTTTCTGCGATGGCCGTGGAATGTTGGGGAGGTCTCATGGGCCAGGGACGAATCTTCCTCTCTGTGGATTTGGCCCGATCCCAATTGTTTTTCGTCAATCTGTGGGATGGGAGGACTCCTTTCAGGTTTGTTACCTCAGGTGTCCCACCAAAAGAGGAATTCCAAAGCAGAGCCCTGGGGAAGAGTGAAGGGAAACCCCGAACTATGGTTAAAAATTGGGGCCTAGGGGCATGGCAAGCCCAATATGCTGTCTCTTCATATAGGCCCTGAGAGGCCTTACCTGAGGACTGGGCTCAGGCTGAGGGTCACAATGTTTGCTTGTGACCAATGTGGCCCGCAAGCATGGGCTGGGCCTCATGGGCCACGCTTGTTTCAACTACACTGAACATTGGACAACATGCCAACCACAAGGTTTCTTGCCATGGGGAAAGAGTTCTGATTTCAGCATCATTTTCAAACCTGGGCAGTGGTTGGAGATAAGGTCTAGGTTCTGGAGCCTGAAAACCGCAGTTGGGAAGAGATGACGACCTAAGGCCATGGCGGGTCCGATGTGCTCAGTGTGCGGCCAGCTGTCTGGGTGGGACCAGGAGTTCCAGGCTCAGGCTGGGTCAGAAGGGGAAATAGTGCCCAGGTCAGCCTATATGTTTGGGGTACAGCCGAATGGCGTGCAGGTTGATCCTCATTTGGGGATTCGGGGTAGCCCTGAGGGCAATATTTTACTTCTGTAGGGCAGGCAGATTGCGGCATTGTAGTTCTGGATTGCCAAACTGGAGGGCCTGTGGGCCAGTAGTCTGAGGACGGAGTCTGAGAACCCAAGCTAAGCCTAGGTTTCTGGGTGAGGATATGGCAGGCACAATCTACAGACCTCAATAGAGATCTCGTGCATCTGAAGTCAGGGCAAGAATCAGACGATCGCTCAGGTTGGACTTTCTGCCCTGATGGCCCTTTCTTGATGGGGGTTGGATCACGAGGACATGGGGGTTTTCCCACGATGGGAGTTGTGAGAAGCTCCAAACTGCAAAGATTCTTCTGCAGGACAATTGAGACCTGTTGGTTGGCTCCAGGCCAACGATTCCGAGCAGGGTTCTAAGGATGGATGGCTGGGTAGCCCACCTCGCATTCCAATTGTCGCCAAGCAAAGAGAAGTTAGATCTGCTGGATGTGGGGGCAACCGAGGAGGCTGAGTTGAAATGGCCCCTCATGGGGATGTGTCCTAATATGTTTTTGTGTCTATGGAGACCTTGGAATGAAGCGGTGGCCCTGGGGCCCTGAAGGGTTCTCCTAAACAGAGGCTTTGACACAGCTCCAACGTGCATGTTTCCCATTTGTAGATGAGATTTGTTCTGATGGGTGAGTCAAGAAACAGCCATATGCTGGTATTGAAATCCAGGCCTCTGAGGAGAGATGCCTGGAAACCAAAGCAATGGATCCGATTAGTGCCTAGGGGCCTGTTCGTTCCTTTTTACCTCTGGGGACATCAGTCTACGGGTCTGAGTGCAGGTAGGTGGTCAGATGGGCTCAGATTGCCCCTGTTTGTCCTGGGAAGCCACAAATATTGGGATGGCCTCAGGGACTTTGGAGGTTTTCCTACTAGTAGGGTTGTGGCCATTGGAATGGGCACATACAATTCCCTTGGAGAGGGCAAGTACAGTCCTCAGGTTTGGCTCCAGGGCCCTGAGCCTGTAGGGTGTGTAGGCCAGAGCTGTTTGGACAGTTGTCTGAAAACACAAACTCGGCTTATGTTTTGGGTCATAGGTATGGCAGGACTGATCTACAGACCATGAGGAGAACACTTCGGGATATGAAAAAAGGGCGAGTGTGAGGCTCTTGTTCAAGTTTTTGTCTCTGGATATCGTGTCACTCATGGTCGTGAAATTGCCTGGTGACATCATGGGAAATGGATGAGTCTTACTCTCTGGGGGTTCGGTCCCGTCCAAAGAGTTTGGGGTCATTCTGGGGATGGAAGAAGTCCGTTTTTTTGTTGTTGTTGTCGATTTGTTTCATTTTGTTTTTCAACCTCAGATGTCCCACCAAATGAGGGATTCCAGAGTAGAGCCCTGGGGTGGGGCGACTGGACAACCAGAAATCTGGTTAAAAATTGGGGACTAGGGACATGTCAAGCCCATTATGACATCTAATGTTCCAGCCACTGAGAGGACTTACTAGAGGACAGGACTCACGCTGAGGTCACAATGCGTGTTTATGCTCTCGTCGCACTCAAGAATGGGCGGGGCCTCAGGGTGAATGCTGGTTTCTCCTACACTGAACGTTGGACAACATGCCAACCACAAGGTTTCTTGCCATGGGTCAGGAAGAGTTCTGATTTCTGCATCACAGTCACCCGTGGGCAGTGATTGGAGATAAGGTCTAGGTTCTGAAGCCTGAAAACTGAGGTAGGGAAGAGATGATGACCTAAGGCCATGGCGGGTCTGATGTGCTCAGCGTGTGGTCAGCTGTCTGGGTGTTGGTCAGCAGGTCCGGGTTCAGGTTGTGTCAGACAGTGCATTAGTGCCCAGGTTAGACTATATAATTTGGGTACATCGAGATCCGTGTAGGTTTTCCTCATTTAAGCTGCCTGGGCTGCTTATTAGGCAATATATTTTTTCTAGAGGGCAGGCAGAGTGCTTCATTTTCGGTCCGCAATTGCCAAACTTGAGGGCTTCGGGGCCAGGAGAGTGAGGACGGAAGTCTGAGAACACAAGCTAGACTTCGGATTCAGGGTGAGGGCACGGCAGGTACCCCCTGCAGATCTGAACCAATATCTCATGCATCTGAAGTCAGGGCGAGGATCCGACGTTGGCTCAGGTTGGAGTTTCTGTGCATGACGGCCCCTTCATGAAGGGAGCGGAATCTCGAGGCCATGGAGGTTTTCCACGTTGGGAGATGTGGGATGCCCCTTTCAAGGATTCCTTCTGCGGGACAATTGAGACCTGTTGGACAGCTCCAGGACATCCCATATGGAATGACTCCAGAGCACCGTTCCAGGATGTATGCCTGGGAAGTCCACCTCGCCTTCCAATTGTCTCCAAGCAACAAGACAGTTTAGATCTAATGGATCTGCGGGAGCAACCGGGGTGGCTGAGTTGAAATGCACTTTCCAGAGGATGGGTCCTAACGTGTGTTTGTGTCCATGAGGGCCTTGGAATGGGGAGGTGGCACCGGGTCCCTGAAGTATTCTCCTAAGCTTTGGCTTAGCTCCCATGCCCAAGTTTCCTTGTGGAGACGAGATTTGTTCTGATGGGTGCCTCAGGAAATCCCCTCTGCTGGTATTGGAATACAGGCTTTTGAGGAGACATGCCTGTAAACCAAAGCAATGGATCCGATAATGGCCTTGGGTCCTGTCTGGTTCAATCTTTTTAGTATGAGTGGAGGTAGATGAGTGGAGGTAGATGCTCAGCCGGTATCAACCGCCCATTTTTTGTCCCGGGCGACCTACACTATTGGGATGGCCTCAGGGACTTTGGAGGGTTCTCCTAATTTGTACGATTTTTGACAATGGAATGGGCAGAATTCCCATGGATTGGGTGGGGGCAGTCCTAATGTGTGGCTCCAGGGGCCACAGCCTGGAGGGAGTGTGGCCCAGGACTTTGAGGACAGAAGACTGAAAACACAAACTCAGCTTAAGTTTGGGGACGTAGGTATGGCACGCCCGAACTACAAACCATGAGAAGAACTCTTCAGGATATGAAGAATGAGCGAGTCTGAGGCGCTTGCTCAGGCTTTTGTCTCTGGATTTGTATCAGCGATGGCCGTGGAATGTCGGGGAGGCCTCATGGGACATGGGCGAATCTTCCTCTCTGTGGATTTGGCCCGATCCCAATTGTTTTTCGTCAATCTGTGGGATGGGAGGACTCCTTTCAGGTTTGTTACCTCAGGTGTCCCACCAAAAGAGGAATTCCAAAGCAGAGCCCTGGGGAAGAGTGAAGGGACAACCCGAACTATGGTTAAAAATTGGGGCCTAGGGGCATGGCAAGCCCAATATGCTGTCTCTTCATATAGGCCCTGAGAGGCCTGACCTGAGGACTGGGCTCAGGCTGAGGGTCACAATGTGTGTTTGTGACCAATGTGGCCCGCAAGCATGGGCTGGGCCTCATGGGCCACGCTTGTTTCAACTACACTGAACGTTGGACAACATGCCAACCACAAGGTTTCTTGCCATGGGGAAAGAGTTCTGATTTCTGCATCATTTTCAAACCTGGGCAGTGGTTGGAGATAAGGTCTAGGTTCTGGAGCCTGAAAACCGCAGTTGGGAAGAGATGATGACCTAAGGCCATGGCGGGTCCGATGTGCTCAGTGTGCGGCCAGCTTTCTGGGTGGGACCAGGAGTTCCAGGCTCAGGCTGGGTCAGAAGGGGAAATAGTGCCCAGGTCAGCCTATATGTTTGGGGTACAGCCGAATGGCGTGCAGGTTGATCCTCATTTGGGGTTTCGGGGTAGCCCTGAGGGCAATGTTTTATTTCTGTAGGGCAGGCAGAGTGCGGCATTGTAGTTCTGGATTGCCAAACTGGAGGGCTTGTGGGCCAGTAGTCTGAGGACGGAGTCTGAGAACCCAAGCTAGGCCTAGGTTTCTGGGTGAGGATATGGCAGGCACAATCTACAGACCTCAATCGAGATCTCGTGCATCTGAAGTCAGGGCAAGGATCAGACCGTCGCTCAGGTTGGACTTTCTGCCCTGATGGCCCTTTCTTGAAGGGGGTTGGATCACGAGGACATGGGCGTTTTCCCACGATGGGAGTTGTGAGAAGCTCCAAACTGCAAATATTCTTCTGCAGGACAATTGAGACCTGTTGGTTGGCTGCAGGCCAACGATTCCGAGCAGGGTTCTAAGGATGGATGGCTGGCTAGCCCACTTCGCATTCAAATTGTCTCCAAGCAACAAGACAAGTTAGATCTGCTGGATGTGGGGGGCAACCGAGGAGGCTGAGTTGAAATGGACCCTCCTGGGGATGTGTCCTAATATGTTTTTGTGTCTATGGAGACCTTTGAATGAAGCGGTGGCCCTGGGGCCCTGAAGGGTTCTCCTAAACAGAGGCTTTGACACAGCTCCAACGTGCATGTTTCCCATGTGTAGATGAGATTTGTTCTGATGGGTGAGTCAAGAAACAGCCATATGCTGGTATTGAAATCCAGGCCTCCGAGAAGAGATGCCTGGAAACCAAAGCAATGGATCCGATTAGTGCCTAGGGGCCTGTTCGTTCCTTTTTACCTCTGGGGACATCAGTCTACTGGTTTGAGTGCAGGTAGGTGCTCAGATGGGCTCAGATTGCCCCCGTTTGTCCTGGGAAGCCACAACTATTGGGATGGCCTCAGGGACTTTGGAGGTTATCCTACTAGTAGGGTTGTGGCCATTGGAATGGGCACATACAATTCCCTTGGAGAGGGCAAGTACAGTCCTCAGGTTTGGCTCCAGGGCCCTGAGCCTGTAGGGTGTGTAGGCCAGAGCTGTTTGGACAGTTGTCTGAAAACACAAACTCGGCTTATGTTTGGGTCATAGGTATGGCAGGACTGATCTACAGACCATGAGGAGAACACTTCGGGATATGAAAAAAGGGCGAGTGTGAGGCTCTTGCTCAAGTTTTTGTCTCTGGATATCGTGTCACTCATGGTCGTGAAATTGCCGGGTGACTTCATGGGAAATGGACGAGTCTTACTCTCTGGGGGTTCGGTCCCGTCCAAAGAGTTTGGGGTCATTCTGGGGATGGAAGAAGTCCGTTTTTTTGTTGTTGTTGTCGATTTGTTTCATTTTGTTTTTCAACCTCAGATTTCCCACCAAATGAGGGATTCCAGAGTAGAGCCCTGGGGTGCGGCGACTGGACAACCAGAAATCTGGTTAAAAATTGGGGACTAGGGACATGTCAAGCCCATTATGACATCTAATGGTCCAGCCACTGAGAGGACTTACTAGAGGACAGGACACACTCTGAGGTCACAATGCGTGTTTATGCTCTCGTCGCACTCAAAAATGGGCGGGGCCTCAGGGTGAATGCTGTTTTCTCCTACACTGAACGTTGGACAACATGCCAACCACAAGGTTTCTTGCCATGGTTCAGGAAGAGTTCTGATTTCTGCATCACAGTCACCCGTGGGCAGTGATTAGAGATAAGGTCTAGGTTCTGAAGCCTGAAAACTGAGGTAGGGAAGAGATGATGACCTAAGGCCATGGCGGGTCTGATGTGCTCAGCGTGCGGTCAGCTGTCTGGGTGTTGGTCAGCAGGTCCGGGCTCAGGTTGTGTCAGACAGTGCATTAGTGCCCACGTTAGACTATATAATTTGGGTACATTCGAGTGCCGTGTAGGTTGATCCTCATTTAAGCTGCCTGGGCTGCTTATTAGGCAATATATTTTTTCTAGAGAGCAGGCAGAGTGCTTCATTGTCGGTCCGGAATTGCCAAACTTGAGGGCTTCGGGGCCAGGAGAGTGAAGACGGAAGTCTGAGAACACAAGCTAGTCTTCGGATTCAGGGTGAGGGCACGGCAGGTACCCCCTGCAGATCTGAACCAATATCTCATGCATCTGAAGTCAGGGCGAGGATCCGACGTTGGCTCAGGTTGGAGTTTCTGTACATGACGGCCCCTTCATGAAGAGAGCGGAATCTCGAGGCCATGGAGGTTTTCCACGTTGGGAGATGTGGGATGCCCCCTTCAAGGATTCCTTCTGCGGGACAATTGAGACCTGTTGGACAGCTCCAGGACATCCCATATGGAATGACTCCAGAGCACCGTTCCAGGATGGATGCCTGGGAAGTCCGCCTCGCCTTCCAATTGTCTCCTAGCAACAAGACAGTTTAGATCTAATGGATCTGCGGGAGCAACCGGGGTGGCTGAGTTGAAATGCACTTTCCAGAGGATGGGTCCTAACGTGTATTTGTGTCCATGAGGGCCTTGGAATGGGGAGGTGGCACCGGGACCCTGAAGTATTCTCCTAAGCTTTGGCTTAGCTACCATGCACAAGTTTCCTTGTGGAGACGAGATTTGTTCTGATGAGTGCCTCAGGAAATCCCCTCTGCTGGTATTGGAATCCAGGCTTTTGAGGAGACATGCCTGTAAACCAAAGCAATGGATTCGATAATGGGCTCGGGTCCTGTCTGGTTCAATCTCCTTGGTATGAGTGGAGGTAGATGAGTGGAGGTAGATGCTCAGCCGGTATCAACCGCCCATTTTTTGTCCCAGGCGACCTACACTATTGGGATGGCCTCAGGGACTTTGGAGGGTTCTCCTAATTTGTACGATTTTTGACAATGGAATGGGCAGAATTCCCATGGATTGGGTGGGGGCAGTCCTAATGTGTGGCTCCAGGGGCCCCAGCCTGGAGGGAGTGTGGCCCAGGACTTTGAGGACAGAAGACTGAAAACAAAAACTCAGCTTAAGTTTGGGGACGTAGTTATGGCACGCCCGATCTACAAACCATGAGAAGAACTCTTCAGGATATGAAGAATGAGCGAGTCTGAGGCGCTTGCTCAGGCTTTTTTCTCTGGATTTTGTTTCTGCGATGGCCGTGGAATGTTGGGGAGGTCTCATGGGCCATGGACGAATCTTCCTCTCTGTGGATTTGGCCCGATCCCAATTGTTTTTCGTCAATCTGTGGGATGGGAGGACTCCTTTCAGGTTTGTTACCTCAGGTGTCCCACCAAAAGAGGAATTCCAAAGCAGAGCCCTGGGGAAGAGTGCAGGGACAACCCGAACTATGGTTAAAAATTGGGCCTAGGGGCATGGCAAGCCCAATATGCTGTCTCTTCATATAGGCCCTGAGAGGCCTGACCTGAGGACTGGGCTCAGGCTGAGGGTCACAATGTGTGTTTGTGACCAATGTGGCCCGCAAGCATGGGCTGGGCCTCATGGGCCACGCTTGTTTCAACTACACTGAACGTTGGACAACATGCCAACCACAAGGTTTCTTGCCATGGGGAAAGAGTTCTGATTTCTGCATCATTTTCAAACCTGGGCAGTGGTTGGAGATAAGGTCTAGGTTCTGGAGCCTGAAAACCGCAGTTGGGAAGAGATGACGACCTAAGTCCATGGCGGGTCCGATGTGCTCAGTGTGCGGCCAGCTGTCTGGGTGGGACCAGGAGGTCCTGGCTCAGGCTGGGTCAGAAGGGGAAATAGTGCCCAGGTCAGCCTATATGTTTGGGGTACAGCCGAAAGGCGTGCAGGTTGATCCTCATTTGGGGATTCGGGGTAGCCCTGAGGGCAATGTTTGACTTCTGTAGGGCAGGCAGAGTGCGGCATTGTAGTTCTGGATTGCCAAACTGGAGGTCTTGTGGGCCAGTAGTCTGAGGACGGAGTCTGAGAACCCAAGCTAGGCGTAGGTTTCTGGGTGAGGATATGGCAGGCACAATCTACAGACCTCAATAGAGATCTCGTGCATCTGAAGTCAGGGCAAGGATCAGACGATCGCTCAGGTTGGACTTTCTGCCCTGATGGCCCTTTCTTGAAGGGGGTTGGATCACGAGGACATGGGGGTTTTCCCACGATGTGAGTTGTGAGAAGCTCCAAACTGCAAAGATTCTTCTGCAGGACAATTGAGACCTGTTGGTTGGCTCCAGGCCAACAATTCCGAGCAGGGTCCTAAGGATGGATGGCTGGGTAGCCCACCTCGCATTCAAATGGTCTCCAAGCAACAACACAGGTTAGATCTGCTGGATGTGGGGGGCAACCGAGGAGGCTGAGTTGAAATGGACTCTCCTGTGGATGTGTCCTAATATGTTTTTGTGTCTATGGAGACCTTGGAATGAAGCGGTGGCCCTGGGGCCCTGAAGGGTTCTCCTAAACAGAGGCTTTGACACAGCTCCAACGTGCATGTTTCCCATGTGTAGATGAGATTTGTTCTGATGGGTGAGTCAAGAAACAGCCATATGCTGGTATTGAAATCCAGGCCTCCGAGGAGAGATGCCTGGAAACCAAAGCAATGGATCCGATTAGTGCCTAGGGGCCTGTTCGTTCCTTTTTACCTCTGGGGACATCAGTCTACGGGTCTGAGTGCAGGTAGGTGCTCAGATGGGCTCAGATTGCCCCTGTTTGTCCTGGGAAGCCACAACTATTGGGATGGCCTCAGTGACTTTGGAGGTTATCCTACTAGTAGGGTTGTGGCCATTGGAATGGGCACATACAATTCCCTTGGAGAGGGCAAGTACAGTCCTCAGATTTGGCTCCAGGGCCCTGAGCCTGTAGGATGTGTAGGCCAGAGCTGTTTGGTCAGTTGTCTGAAAACACAAACTCGGCTTATGTTTTGGGTCATATGTATGGCAGGACTGATCTACAGACCATGAGGAGAACACTTCGGGATATGAAAAAAGGGCGAGTGTGAGGCTCTTGCTCAAGTTTTTGTCTCTGGATATCGTGTCACTCATGGTCGTGAAATTGCCGGGTGACATCATGGGAAATGGACGAGTCTTACTCTCTGGGGGTTCGGTCCCGTCCAAAGAGTTTGGGGTCATTCTGGGGATGGAAGAAGTCCGTTTTTTTGTTGTTGTTGTCGATTTGTTTCATTTTGTTTTTCAACCTCAGATGTCCCACCAAATGAGGGATTCCAGAGTAGAGCCCAGGGGTGGGGCGACTGGACAACCAGAAATCTGGTTAAAAATTGGGGACTAGGGACATGTCAAGCCCATTATGACATCTAATGGTCCAGCCACTGAGAGGACTTACTAGAGGACAGGACTCACGCTGAGGTCACAATGCGTGTTTATGCTCTCGTCGCACTCAAGAATGGGCGGGGCCTCAGGGTGAATGCTGGTTTCTCCTACACTGAACGTTGGACAACATGCCAACCACAAGGTTTCTTGCCATGGGTCAGGAAGAGTTCTGATTTCTGCATCACAGTCACCCGTGGGCAGTGATTGGAGATAAGGTCTAGGATCTGAAGCCTGAAAACTGAGGTAGGGAAGAGATGATGACCTAAGGCCATGGCGGGTCTGATGTGCTCAGCGTGCGGTCAGCTGTCTGGGTGTTGGTCAGCAGGTCCGGGCTCAGGTTGTGTCAGACAGTGCATTAGTGCCCAGGTTAGACTATATAATTTGGGTACATTCGAGTGCCGTGTAGGTTTATCCTCATTTAAGCTGCCTGGGCTGCTCATTAGGCAATATATTTTTTCTAGAGGGCAGGCAGAGTGCTTCATTGTCGGTCCGGAATTGCCAAACTTGAGGGCTTCGGGGCCAGGAGAGTGAGGACGGAAGTCTGAGAACACAAGCTAGACTTCGGATTCAGGGTGAAGGCACGGCAGGTACCCCCTGCAGATCTGAACCAATATCTCATGCATCTGAAGTCAGGGTGAGGATCCGACGTTGGCTCAGGTTGGAGTTTCTGTGCATGATGGCCCCTCCATGAAGGGAGCGGAATCTCGAGGCCATGGATGTTTTCCACGTTGGGAGATGTGGGATGCCCCCTTCAAGGATTCCTTCTGCGGGACTATTGAGACCTGTTGGACAGCTCTAGGACATCCCATATGGAATGACTCCAGAGAACCGTTCCAGGATGGATGCCTGGGAAGTCCGCCTCGCCTTCCAATTGTCTCCTAGCAACAAGACAGTTTAGATCTAATGGATCTGCGGGAGCAACCGGGGTGGCTGAGTTGAAATGCACTTTCCAGAGGATGGGTCCTAACGTGTGTTTGTGTCCATGAGGGCCTTGGAATGGGGAGGTGGCACCGGGACCCTGAAGTATTCTCCTAAGCTTTGGCTTAGCTCCCATGCACAAGTTTCCTTGTGGAGACGAGATTTGTTCTGATGGGTGCCTCAGGAAATCCCCTCTGCTGGTATTGGAATCCAGGCTTTTGAGGAGACATGCCTGTTAACCAAAGCAATGGATCCGATAATGGCCTCGGGTCCTGTCTGGTTCAATCTTCTTGGTATGAGTGGAGGTAGATGAGTGGAGGTAGATGCTCAGCCGGTATCAACCGCCCATTTTTTGTCCGGGCGACCTACACTATTGGGATGGCCTCAGGGACTTTGTTGGGTTCTCCTAATTTGTACGATTTTTGACAATGGAATGGGAAGAATTCCCATGGATTGGGTGGGGGCAGTCCTAATGTGTGGCTCCAGGGGCCCCAGCCTGGAGGGAGTGTGGCCCAGGACTTTGAGGACAGAAGACTGAAAACACAAACTCAGCTTAAGTTTGGGGACGTAGGTATGGCATGCCCGATCTACAAACCCTGAGAAGAAATCTTCAGGATATGAAGAATGAGCGAGTCTGAGGCGCTTGCTCAGGCTTTTGTCTCTGGATTTTGTTTCAGCGATGGCCCTGGAATGTTGGGGAGGTCTCATGGGCCATGGACGAATCTTCCTCTCTGTGGATTTGGCCCGATCCCAATTGTTTTTCGTCAATCTGTGGGAAGGGAGGACTCCTTTCAGGTTTGTTACCTCAGGTGTCCCACCAAAAGAGGAATTCCAAAGCAGAGCCCTGGGGAAGAGTGAAGGGACAACCCGAACTATGGTTAAAAATTGGGGCCTAGGGGCATGGCAAGCCCAATATGCTGTCTCTTCATATAGGCCCTGAGAGGCCTTACCTGAGGACTGGGCTCAGGCTGAGGGTCACAATGTGTGTTTGTGACCAATGTGGCCAGCAAGCATGGGCTGGGCCTCATGGGCCACGCTTATTTCAACTAAACTGAACGTTGGACAACATGCCAACCACAAGGTTTCTTGCCATAAGGAAAGAGTTCTGATTTCTTCATCATTTTCAACCCTGGGCAGTGGTTGGAGATAAGGTCTAGGTTCTGGAGCCTGAAAACCGCAGTTGGGAAGAGATGACGACCTAAGGCCATGGCGGGTCCGATGTGCTCAGTGTGCGGCCAGCTGTCTGGGTGGGACCAGGAGGTCCAGGCTCAGGCTGGGTCAGAAGAGGAAATAGTGCCCAGGTCAGCCTATATGTTTGGGGTACAGCCGAATGGCGTGCAGGTTGATCCTCATTTGGGGTTTCGGGGTAGCCCTGAGGGCAATGTTTGACTTCTGTAGGGCAGGCAGAGTGCGGCACTGTAGTTCTGGATTGCCCAACTGGAGGGCTTGTGGGCCACTAGTCTGAAGACGGAGTCTGAGAACCCAAGCTAGGCCTAGGTTTCTGGGTGAGGATATGGCAGGCACAATCTACAGACCTCAATCGAGATCTCGTGCATCTGAAGTCAGCGCAAGGATCAGACGATCGCTCAGGTTGGACATCCTGCCCTGATGGCCCTTTCTTGAAGGGGGTTGGATCACGAGGACATGAAGGTTTTCCCACGATGGGAGTTGTGAGAAGCTCCAAACTGCAAAGATTCTTCTGCAGGACAATTGAGACCTGTTGGTTGGCTCCACGCCAACGATTCTGAGCAGGGTTCTAAGGATGGATGGCTGTGTAGCCCACCTCGCATTCCAATTGTCTCCAAGCAACAAGACAGGTTAGATCTGCTGGATGTGGGGGGCAACCGAGGAGGCTGAGTTGAAATGGACTCTCCTGTGGATGTGTCCTAATATGTTTTTGTGTCTATGGAGACCTTGGAATGAAGCGGTGGCCCTGGGGCCCTGAAGGGTTCTCCTAAACAGAGGCTTTGACACAGCTCCAACGTGCATGTTTCCCATGTGTAGATGAGATTTTTTCTGATGGGTGAGTCAAGAAACAGCCATATGCTGGTATTGAAATCCAGGCCTCTGAGGAGAGATGCCTGGAAACCAAAGCAATGGATCCGATTAGTGCCTAGGGGCCTGTTCGTTCCTTTTTACCTCTGGGGACATCAGGCTACGGGTCTGAGTGCAGGTAGGTGCTCAGATGGGCTCAGATTGCACCTGTTTGTCCTGGGACGCCACAACTATTGGGATGGCCTCAGGGACTTTGGAGGTTATCCTACCAGTAGGGTTGTGGCCATTGGAATGGGCACATACAATTCCCTTGGAGAGGGCAAGTACAGTCCTCAGGTTTTGCTCCAGGGCACTGAGCCTGTAGGGTGTGTAGGCCAGAGATGTTTGGACATTTGTCTGAAAACACAAACTCGGCTTATGTTTTGGGTCATAGGTATGGCAGGACTGATCTACAGACCATGAGGAGAACACTTCGGGATATGAAAAAAGGGCGAGTGTGAGGCTCTTGCTCAAGTTTTCGTCTCTGGATATCGTGTCACTCATGGTCGTGAAATTGCCGGGTGACTTCATGGGAAATGGACGAGTTTTACTCTCTGGGGGTTCGGTCCCGTCCAAAGAGTTTGGGGTCATTCTGGGGATGGAAGAAGTCCGTTTTTTTGTTGTTGTTGTCGATTTGTTTCATTTTGTTTTTCAACCTCAGATGTCCCACCAAATGAGGGATTCCAGAGTAGAGCCCTGTGGTGGGGCGACTGGACAACCAGAAATCTGGTTAAAAATTGGGGACTAGGGACATGTCAAGCCCATTATGACATCTAATGGTCCAGCCACTGAGAGGACTTACTAGAGGACAGGACTCACGCTGAGGTCACAATGCGTGTTTATTCTCTCGTCGCAGGTAAGAATGGGCGGGGCCTCAGGGTGAATGCTGGTTTCTCCTACACTGAACGTTGGACAACATGCCAACCACAAGGTTTCTTGCCATGGGTAAAAAGGTGTTCTGATTTCTGCATCACAGTCACCCGTGGGCAGTGATTGGAGATAAGGTCTAGGTTCTGAAGCCTGAAAACTGAGGTAGGGAAGAGATGATGACCTAAGGCCATGGTGGGTCTGATGTGCTCACCGTGCGGTCAGCTGTCTGGGTGTTGGTCAGCAGGTCCGGTCTCAGGTTGTGTCAGACAGTGCATTAGTGCCCAGGTTAGACTATATAATTTGGGTACATTCGAGTTCCGTGTAGGTTTATCCTCATTTAAGCTGCCTGGGCTGCTCATTAGGCAATATATTTTTTCTAGAGGGCAGGCAGAGTGCTTCATTGTCGGTCCGTAATTTCCAAACTTGAGGGCTTCGGGGCCAGGAGAGTGAGGACGGAAGTCTGAGAACACAAGCTAGACTTCGGATTCAGGGTGAGGGCACGGCAGGTACCCCCTGCAGATCTGAACCAATATCTCATGCATCTGAAGTCAGGGCGACGATCCGACGTTGGCTCAGGTTGGAGTTTCTGTGCATGACGGCCCCTTCATGAAGGGAGCGGAATCTCGAGGCCATGGAGGTTTTCCACGTTGGGAGATGTGGGATGCCCCCTTCAAGGATTCCTTCTGCGGGACAATTGAGACCTGTTGGACAGCTCCAGGACATCCCATATGGAATGACTCCAGAGCACCGTTCCAGGATGGATGCCTGGGAAGTCCGCCTCGCCTTCCAATTGTCTCCAAGCAACAAGACAGTTTAGATCTAATGGATCTGCGGGAGCAACCGGGGTGGCTGAGTTGAAATGCACTTTCCAGAGGATGGGTCCTAACGTGTGTTTGTGTCCATGAGGGCCTTGGAATGGGGAGGTGGCACCGGGACCCTGAAGTATTCTCCTAAGCTTTGGCATAGCTCCCATGCACAAGTTTCCTTGTGGAGACGAGATTTGTTCTGATGGGTGCCTCAGGAAATCCCCTCTGCTGGTATTGGAATACAGGCTTTTGAGGAGACATGCCTGTAAACCAAAGCAATGGATCCGATAATGGCCTCGGGTCCTGTCTGGTTCAATCTTCTTGGTATGAGTTAAGGTAAATGAGTGGAGGTAGATGCTCATCCGGTATCAACCGCCCTTTTTTGTCCCGGGCGACCTACACTATTGGGATGGCCTCAGGAACTTTGGAGGGTTCTCATAATTAGTACGATTTTTGATAATGGAATGGGCAGAATTCCCATGGATTGGGTGGGCGCAGACCTAATGAGTGGCTCCAAGGCCCCAGCCTGGAGGGAGTGTGGCCCAGGACTTTGAGGACAGAAGACTGAAAACACAAACTCAGCTTAAGTTTGGGGACGTAGGTATGGCACGCCCGATCTACAAACCCTGAGAAGAACTCTTCAGGATATGAAGAATGAGCGAGTCTGAGGAGCTTGCTCAGGCTTTTGTCTCTGGATTTTGTTTCAGCGAAGGCCGTGGAATGTTGGGGAGGTCTCATGGACCATGGACGAATCTTCTTCTCTGTGGATTTGGCCCGATCCCAATTGTTTTTCGTCAATCTGTGGGACGGGAGGACTGCTTTCAGGTTTGTTACATGAGGTATCCCACCAAAAGAGGAATTTCCAAAGCAGAGCCCTGGGGAAGAGTGAAGGGACAACCCGAACTATGGTTATAAATTGGGGCCTAGGGGCATGGCAAGCCCAATATGCTGTCTCTTCATATAGGCCCTGAGAGGCCTTACCTGAGGTCTGGGCTCAGGCTGAGGGTTACAATGTGTTTTGTGACCAATGTGGCCCGCAAGCATGGGCTGGGCCTCATGGGCCACGCTTGTTTCAACTACACTGAACGTTGGACAACATGCCAACCACAAGGTTTCTTGCCATGGGGAAAGAGTTCTGATTTCTGCATCATTTTCAACCCTGGGCAGTGGTTGGAGATAAGGTCTAGGTTCTGGAGCCTGAAAACCGCAGTTTGGAAGAGATGACGACATAAGGCCATGGCGGGTCCGATGTGCTCAGTGTGCGGCCAGCTGTCTGGGTGGGACCAGGAGATCCAGGCTCAGGCTGGGTCAGAAGGGGAAATAGTGCCCAGGTCAGCCTATATGTTTGGGGTACAGCCGAATGGCGTGCAGTTTGATCCTCATTTGCGGTTTCGGGTTAGCCCTGAGGGCAATGTTTTACTTCTGTAGGGCAGGCAGAGTGCGGCATTGTAGTTCTGGATTGCCCAACTGGAGGGCTTGTGGGCCAGTAGTCTGAGGACGGAGTCTGAGAACCCAAGCTAGGCCTGGGTTTCTGGGTGAGGATATGGCAGGCACAATCTACAGACCTCAATCGAGATCTCGTGCATCTGAAGTCAGGGCAAGGATCAGACGATCGCTCAGTTTGGACTTTCTGCCCTGATGGCCCTTTCTTGAAGGGGGTTGGATCACGAGGACATGGGGGTTTTCCCCCGATGGGAGTTGTGAGAAGCTCCAAACTGCAAAGATCTTCTGCAGGACAATTGAGACCTGTTGGTTGCCTCCAGGCCAACGATTCCGAGCAGGGTTCTAAGGATGGATGGCTGGGTAGACCACCTCGCATTCCAATGGTCTCCAAGCAACAAGACAGGTTACATCTGCTGGATGTGGGGGGCAACCGAGGAGGCTGAGTTGAAATGGACTCTCCTGTGGATGTGTCCTAATATGTTTTTGTGTCTATGGAGACCTTGGAATGAAGCGGTGGCCCTGGGGCCTTGAAGGGTTCTCCTAAACAGAGGCTTTGACACAGCTCCAACGTGCATGTTTCCCATGTGTAGATGAGATTTGTTCTGATGGGTGAGTCAAGAAACAGCCATATGCTGGTATTGAAATCCAGGCCTCTGAGGAGAGATGACTGGAAACCAAAGCAATGGATCCGATTAGTGCCTAGGGGCCTGTTCGTTCCTTTTTACCTCTGGGGACATCAGTCTACGGGTCTGAGTGCAGGTAGGTGCTCAGATGGGCTCAGATTGCCCCTGTTTGTCCTAGGAAGCCACAACTATTGGGATGGCCTCAGGGACTTTGGAGGTTATCCTACTAGTAGTGTTGTGGCCATTGGAATGGGCACATACAATTCCCTTGGAGAGGGCAAGTACAGTCCTCAGGTTTGGCTCCAGGGCCCTGAGCCTGTAGGGTGTGTAGGCCAGAGCTGTTTGGACAGTTGTCTGAAAACACAAACTCGGCTTATGTTTTGGGTCATAGGTATGGCAGGACTGATCTACAGACCATGAGGAGAACACTTCGGGATATGAAAAAAGGGCGAGTGTGAGGCTCTTGCTCAAGTTTTCGTCTCTGGATATCGTGTCACTCATGGTCGTGAAATTGCCGGGTGACTTCATGGGAAATGGACGAGTTTTACTCTCTGGGGGTTCGGTCCCGTCCAAAGAGTTTGGGGTCATTCTGGGGATGGAAGAAGTCCGTTTTTTTGTTGTTGTCGATTTGTTTCATTTTGTTTTTCAACCTCAGATGTCCCACCAAATGAGGGATTCCAGAGTAGAGCCGTGGGGTGGGGCGACTGGACAACCAGAAATCTGGTTAAAAATTGGGGACTAGGGACATGTCAAGCCCATTAAGACATCTAATGGTCCAGCCACTGAGAGGACTTACTAGAGGACAGGACTCACGCTGAGGTCACAATGCGTGTTTATTCTCTCGTCACAGGTAAGAATGGGCGGGGCCTCAGGGTGAATGCTGGTTTCTCCTACACTGAACGTTGGACAACATGCCAACCACAAGGTTTCTTGCCATGGGTCAGGAAGAGTTCTTATTTCTGCATCACAGTCATCCGTGGGCAGTGATTGGAGATAAGGTCTAGGTTATGAAGCCTGAAAACTGAGGTAGGGAAGAGATGATGACCTAAGGCCAGGTCGGGTCTGATGTGCTCAGCGTGCGGTCAGCTGTCTGGGTGTTGGTCAGCAGGTCCGGGCTCAGGTTGTGTCAGACAGTGCATTAGTGCCCAGGTTAGACTATATAATTTGGGTACATTCGAGTGCCGTGTAGGTTTATCCTCATTTAAGCTGCCTGGGCTGCTCATTAGGCAATATATTTTTTCTAGAGGGCAGGCAGAGTGCTTCATTGTCGGTCCGGAATTGCCAAACTTGAGGGCTTCGGGGCCAGGAGAGTGAGGACGGAAGTCTGAGAACACAAGCTAGACTTCGGATTCAGGGTGAGGGCACGGCAGGTACCCCCTGCAGATCTGAACCAATATCTCATGCATCTGAAGTTAGGGCGACGATCCGACGTTGGCTCAGGTTGGAGTTTCTGTGCATGACGGCCCCTTCATGAAGGGAGCGGAATCTCGAGGCCATGGCGGTTTTCCACGTTGGGAGATGTGGGATGCCCCCTTCAAGGATTCCTTCTGCGGGACAATTGAGACCTGTTGGACAGCTCCAGGACATCCCATATGGAATGACTCCAGAGCACCGTTCCAGGATGGATGCCTGGGAAGTCCGCCACGCCTTCCAATTGTCTCCTAGCAACAAGACAGTTTAGATCTAATGGATCTACGGGAGCACCCGGGGTGGCTGAGTTGAAATGCACTTTCCAGAGGATGGGTCCTAACGTGTGTTTGTGTCCATGAGGGCCTTGGAATGGGGAGGTGGCACCGGGACCCTGAAGTATTCTCCTAAGCTTTGGCTTAGCTCCCATGCACAAGTTTCCTTGTGGAGACGAGATTTGTTCTGATGGGTGCCTCAGGAAATCCCCTCTGCTGGTATTGGAATCCAGGCTTTTGAGGAGACATGCCTGTTAACCAAAGCAATGGATCCGATAATGGCCTCGGGTCCTGTCTGGTTCAATCTTCTGGGTATGAGTTGAGGTAAATGAGTGGAGGTAGATGCTCAGCCGGTAACAACCGCCCTTTTTTGTTCCGGGCGACCTACACTATTGGGATGGCCTCAGGGACTTTTGAGGGTTCTCTTAATTTGTACGATTTTTGACAATGGAATGGGCAGAATTCCCATGGATTGGGTGGGGGCAGTCCTAATGTGTGGCTCCAGGGGCCCCAGCCTGGAGGGAGTGTGGCCCAGGACTTTGAGGACAGAAGACTGAAAACACAAAGTCAGCTTAAGTTTGGGGACGTAGGTATGGCACGCCCGATCTACAAACCCTGAGAAGAACTCTTCAGGATATTTAGAATGAGCGAGTCTGAGGAGCTTGCTCAGGCTTTTGTCTCTGGATTTTGTTTCAGCGATGGCCGTGGAATGTTGTGGATGTCTCATGGGCCATGGACGAATATTCCTCTCTGTGTATTTCGCCTGATCCCAATTGTTTTTCGTCAATCTGTGGGATGGGAGGACTCCTTTCAGGTTTGTTACCTAGGTGTCCCACCAAAAGAGGAATTCCAAATCAGAGCCCTGGGGAAGAGTGAAGGGACAAGCCGAACTATGGTTAAATATTGGGGCCTAGGCGCATGGCAAGCCCAATATGCTGTCTCTTCATATAGGCCCTGAGAGGCCTTCCCTGAGGACTGGGCTCAGGCTGAGGGTCACAATGTGTGTTTGTGACCAATGTGGCCCGCAAGCATGGGCTGGGCCTCATGGGCCACGCTTGTTTCAACTACACTGAACGTTGGACAACATGCCAACCACAAGGTTTCTTGCCATAAGGAAAGAGTTCTGATTTCTGCATCATTCTCAACCCTGGGCAGTGTTTGGAGATAAGGTCTAGGTTCTGGAGCCTGAAAACCGCAGTTGGGAAGAGATGATGACCTAAGGCCATGGCGGGTCCGATGTGCTCAGTGTGCGGCCAGCTGTCTGGGTGGGACCAGGAGGTCCAGGCTCAGGCTGGGTCAGAAGGGGAAATAGTGCCCAGGTCAGCCTATATGTTTGGGGTACAGCCGAATGGCGTTCAGGTTGATCCTCATTTGCGGTTTAGGGGTAGCCCTGAGGTTAATGTTTTACTTCTGTAGGGCAGGGAGAGTGCGGCATTGTAGTTCTGGATTGCCAAACTGGAGGGCTTGTGGGCCACTAGTCTGAAGACGGAGTCTGAGAACCCAAGCTAGGCCTAGGTTTCTGGGTGAGGATATGGCAGGCACAATCTACAGACCTCAATCGAGATCTCGTGCATCTGAAGTCAGGGCAAGGATCAGACGATCGCTCAGGTTGGACTTTCTGCCCTGATGGCCCTTTCTTGAAGGGGGTTGGATCACGAGGACATGGGGGTTTTCCCACGATGGGAGTTGTGAGAAGCTCCAAACTGCAAAGATTCTTCTGCAGGACAATTGAGACCTGTTGGTTGGCTCCAGGCCAACGATTCCGAGCAGGGTTCTAAGGATGGATGGATGGGTAGCCCACCTCGCATTCCAATGGTCTCCAAGCAACAAGACAGGTTAGATCTGCTGGATGTGGGGGCAACCGAGGAGGCTGAGTTGAAATGGACTCTCCTGTGGATGTGTCCTAATATGTTTTTGTGTCTATGGAGACCTTGGAATGAAGCGGTGGCCCTGGGGCCCTGAAGGGTTCTCCTAAACAGAGGCTTTGACACAGCTCCAACATGCATGTTTCCCATGTGTAGATGAGATTCGTTCTGATGGGTGAGTCAAGAAACAGCCATATGCTGGTATTGAAATCCAGGCCTCTGAGGAGAGATGCCTGGAAACCAAAGCAATGGATCCGATTAGTGCCTAGGGGCCTGTTCGTTCCTTTTTACCTCTGGGGACATCAGTCTACGGGTGTGAGTGCAGGTAGGTGCTCAGATGGGCTCAGATTGCCCCTGTTTGTCCTGGGAAGCCACAACTATTGGGATGGCCTCAGGGACTTTGGAGGTTATCCTACTAGTAGGGTTGTGGCCATTGGAATGGGCACATACAATTCCCTTGGAGAGGGCAAGTACAGTCCTCAGGTTTTGCTCCAGGGCCCTGAGCCTGTAGGGTGTGTAGGCCAGAGCTGCTTGGACAGTTGTCTGAAAACACAAACTCGGCTTATGTTTTGGTTCATAGGTATGGCAGGAATGATCTACAGACCATGAGGAGAACACTTCGGGATATGAAAAAAGGGCGAGTGTGAGGCTCTTGCTCAAGTTTTTGTCTCTGGATATCGTGTCACTCATGGTCGTGAAATTGCCGGGTGACTTCATGGGAAATGGACGAGTTTTACTCTCTGGGGGTTTGGTCCCGTCCAAAGAGTTTGGGGTCATTCTGGGGATGGAAGAAGTCCGTTTTTTTGTAGTTGTCGATTTGTTTCATTTTGTTTTTCAACCTCAGAGGTCCCAACAAATGAGGGATTCCAGAGTAGAGCCCTGGGGTGGGGCGACTGGACAACCAGAAATCTGGTTAAAAATTGGGAACTAGGGACATGTCAAGCCCATTATGACATCTAAAGGTCCAGCCACTGAGAGGACTTACTAGAGGACAGGACTCACGCTGAGGTCACAATGCGTGTTTATGCTCTCGTCGCACTCAAGAATGGGCGTGGCCTCAGGGTGAATGCTGGTTTCTCCTACACTGAACGTTGGACAACATGCCAACCACAAGGTTTCTTGCCATGGGTCAGGAAGAGTTCTGATTTCTGCATCACAGTCACCCGTGGGCAGTGATTGGAGATAAGGTCTAGGTTCTGAAGCCTGAAAATTGAGGTAGGGAAGAGATGATGACCTAAGGCCATGGCGGGTCTGATGTGCTCAGCGTGCGGTCAGCTGTCTGGGTGTTGGTCAGCAGGTCCAGGCTCAGGTTGTGTCAGACAGTGCATTAGTGCCCAGGATAGACTATATAATTAGGGTACATTCGAGTGCCGTGTAGGTTTATCCTCATTTAAGCTGCCTGGGCTGCTCATTAGGCAATATATTTTTTCTAGAAGGCAGGCAGAGTGCTTCATTGTCGGTCCGGAATTGCCAAACTTGAGGGCTTCGGGGCCAGGAGAGTGAGGACGGAAGTCTGAGAACACAAGGTAGACTT
Source organism: Mustela nivalis (assembly GCF_964662115.1). NCBI lineage: Eukaryota > Metazoa > Chordata > Mammalia > Carnivora > Mustelidae > Mustela > Mustela nivalis. Next base: position 384,808 of record NW_028136529.1, read on the forward strand.
CGGATTCAGGTTGAGGGCACGGCAGGTACCACCTGCAGATCTGAACCAATATCTCATGCATCTGAAGTCAGGGCGAGGATCCGACGTTGGCTCAGGTTGGAGTTTCTGTGCATGACGGCCCCTTCATGAAGAGAGCGGAATCTCGAGGCCATGGAGGTTTTCCACGTTGGGAGATGTGGGATGCCCCCTTCAAGGATTCCTTCTGCGGGACAATTGAGACCTGTTGGACAGCTCCAGGACATCCCATATGGAATGACTCCAGAGCACCGTTCCAGGATGGATGCCTGGGAAGTCCGCCTCGCCTTCCAATTGTCTCCTAGCAACTAGACAGTTTAGATGTAATGGATCTGCAGGAGCAACCGGGGTGGCTGAGTTGAAATGCACTTTCCAGAGGATGGGTCCTAACGTGTGTTTGTGTCCATGAGGGCCTTGGAATGGGGAGGTGGCACCGGGACCCTGAAGTATTCTCCTAAGCTTTGGCATAGCTCCCATGCACAAGTTTCCTTGTGGAGACGAGATTTGTTCTGATGGGTGCCTCAGGAAATCCCCTCTGCTGGTATTGGAATGCAGGCTTTTGAGGAGAAATGCCTGTAAACCAAAGCAATGGATCCGATAATGGCCTCGGGTCCTGTCTGGTTCAATCTTCTTGGTATGAGTGGAGGTAGATGAATGGAGGTAGATGCTCATCCGGTATCAACCGCACTTTTTTGTCCCGGGCGACCTACAATATTGGGATGGCCTCAGGGACTTTGGAGGGTTCTCCTAATTTGTACGATGTTTGACAATGGAATGGGCAGAATTCCCATGGATTGGGTGGGGGCAGTCCTAATGTGTGGCTCCAGGGGCCCCAGCCTGGAGGGAGTGTGGCCCAGGACTTTGAGGACAGAAGACTGAAAACACAAAGTCAGCTTAAGTTTGGGGACGTAGGTATAGCACGCCCGATCTACAAACCCTGAGAAGAACTCTTCAGGATATGAAGAATGAGCGAGTCTGAGGAGCTTGCTCAGGCTTTTGTCTCTGGATTTTGTTTCAGCGATGGCCGTGGAATGTTGTGGATGTCTCATGGGCCATGGACGAATATTCCTCTCTGTGTATTTCGCCTGATCCCAATTGTTTTTCGTCAATCTGTGGGATGGGAGGACTCCTTTCAGGTTTGTTACCTAGGTGTCCCACCAAAAGAGGAATTCCAAATCAGAGCCCTGGGGAAGAGTGAAGGGACAACCCGAACTATGGTTAAATATTGGTGCCTAGGCGCATGGCAAGCCCAATATGCTGTCTCTTCATATAGGCCCTGAGAGGCCTTCCCTGAGGACTGGGCTCAGGCTGAGGGTCACAATGTGTGTTTGTGACCAATGTGGCCCGCAAGCATGGGCTGGGCCTCATGGGCCACGCTTGTTTCAACTACACTGAACGTTGGACAACATGCCAACCACAAGGTTTCTTGCCATAAGGAAAGAGTTCTGATTTCTGCATCATTCTCAACCCTGGGCAGTGTTTGGAGATAAGGTCTAGGTTCTGGAGCCTGAAAACCGCAGTTGGGAAGAGATGACGACCTAAGGCCATGGCGGGTCCGATGTGCTCAGTGTGCGGCCAGCTGTCTGGGTGGGACCAGGAGGTCCAGGCTCAGGCTGGGTCAGAAGGGGAAATAGTGCCCAGGTCAGCCTATATGTTTGGGGTACAGCCGAATGGCGTGCAGGTTGATCCTCATTTGCGGTTTCGGGGTAGCCCTGAGGGCAATGTTTTACTTCTGTAGGGCAGGCAGAGTGCGGCATTGTAGTTCTGGATTGCCAAACTGGAGGGCTTGTGGGCCACTAGTCTGAAGACGGAGTCTGAGAACCCAAGCTAGGCCTAGGTTTCTGGGTGAGGATATGGCAGGCACAATCTACAGACCTCAATCGAGATCTCGTGCATCTGAAGTCAGGGCAAGGATCAGACGATCGCTCAGGTTGGACTTTCTGCCCTGATGGCCCTTTCTTGAAGGGGGTTGGATCACGAGGACATGGGGGTTTTCCCACGATGGGAGTTGTGAGAAGCTCCAAACTGCAAAGATTCTTCTGCAGGACAATTGAGACCTGTTGGTTGGCTCCAGGCCAACGATTCCGAGCAGGGTTCTAAAGATGGATGGCTGGGTAGCCCACCTCGCATTCCAATGGTCTCCAAGCAACAAGACAGGTTAGATCTGCTGGATGTGGGGGCAACCGAGGAGGCTGAGTTGAAATGGACTCTTCTGTGGATGTGTCCTAATATGTTTTTGTGTCTATGGAGACCTTGGAATGAAGCGGTGGCCCTGGGGCCCTGAAGGGTTCTCCTAAACAGAGGCTTTGACACAGCTCCAACGTGCATGTTTCCCATGTGTAGATGAGATTTGTTCTGATGGGTGAGTCAAGAAACAGCCATATGCTGGTATTGAAATCCAGGCCTCTGAGGAGAGATGCCTGGAAACCAAAGCAATGGATCCGATTAGTGCCTAGGGGCCTGTTCGTTCCTTTTTACCTCTGGGGACATCAGTCTACGGGTGTGAGTGCAGGTAGGTGCTCAGATGGGCTCATATAGCCCCTGTTTGTCCTGGGAAGCCACAACTATTGGGATGGCCTCAGGGACTTTGGAGGTTATCCTACTAGTAGGGTTGTGGCCATTGGAATAGGCACATACAATTCACTTGGAGAGGGCAAGTACAGTCCTCAGGTTTTGCTCCAGGGCCCTGAGCCTGTAGGGTGTGTAGGCCAGAGCTGCTTGGACAGTTGTCTGAAAACACAAACTCGGCTTATGTTTTGGTTCATAGGTATGGCAGGACTGATCTACAGACCATGAGGAGAACACTTCGGGATATGAAAAAAGGGCGAGTGTGAGGCTCTTGCTCAAGTTTTTGTCTCTGGATATCGTGTCACTCATGGTCGTGAAATTGCCGGGTGACTTCATGGGAAATGGACGAGTTTTACTCTCTGGGGGTTCGGTCCCGTCCAAAGAGTTTGGGGTCATTCTGGGGATGGAAGAAGTCCGTCTTTTTGTAGTTGTCGATTTGTTTCATTTTGTTTTTCAACCTCAGAGGTCCCACCAAATGAGGGATTCCAGAGTAGAGCCCTGGGGTGGGGCGACTGGACAACCAGAAATCTGGTTAAAAATTGGGAACTAGGGACATGTCAAGCCCATTATGACATCTAAAGGTCCAGCCACTGAGAGGACTTACTAGAGGACAGGACTCACGCTGAGGTCACAATGCGTGTTTATGCTCTCGTCGCACTCAAGAATGGGCGTGGCCTCAGGGTGAATGCTGGTTTCTCCTACACTGAACGTTGGACAACATGCCAACCACAAGGTTTCTTGCCATGGGTCAGGAAGAGTTCTGATTTCTGCATCACAGTCACCCGTGGGCAGTGATTGGAGATAAGGTCTAGGTTCTGAAGCCTGAAAACTGAGGTAGGGAAGAGATGATGACCTAAGGCCATGGCGGGTCTGATGTGCTCAGCGTGCGGTCAGCTGTCTGGGTGTTGGTCAGCAGGTCCAGGCTCAGGTTGTGTCAGACAGTGCATTAGTGCCCAGGTTAGACTATATAATTAGGGTACATTCGAGTGCCGTGTAGGTTTATCCTCATTTAAGCTGCCTGGGCTGCTCATTAGGCAATATATTTTTTCTAGAGGGCAGGCAGAGTGCTTCATTGTCGGTCCGGAATTGCCAAACTTGAGGGCTTCGGGGCCAGGAGAGTGAGGACGGAAGTCTGAGAACACAAGGTAGACTTCGGATTCAGGTTGAGGGCACGGCAGGTACCACCTGCAGATCTGAACCAATATCTCATGCATCTGAAGTCAGGGCGTGGATCCGACGTTGGCTCAGGTTGGAGTTTCTGTGCATGACGGCCCCTTCATGAAGAGAGCGGAATCTCGAGGCCATGGAGGTTTTCCACGTTGGGAGATGTGGGATGCCCCCTTCAAGGATTCCTTCTGCGGGACAATTGAGACCTGTTGGACAGCTCCAGGACATCCCATATGGAATGACTCCAGAGCACCGTTCCAGGATGGATGCCTGGGAAGTCCGCCTCGCCTTCCAATTGTCTCCTAGCAACTAGACAGTTTAGATGTAATGGATCTGCAGGAGCAACCGGGGTGGCTGAGTTGAAATGCACTTTCCAGAGGATGGGTCCTAACGTGTGTTTGTGTCCATGAGGGCCTTGGAATGGGGAGGTGGCACCGGGACCCTGAAGTATTCTCCTAAGCTTTGGCATAGCTCCCATGCACAAGTTTCCTTGTGGAGACGAGATTTGTTCTGATGGGTGCCTCAGGAAATCCCCTCTGCTGGTATTGGAATGCAGGCTTTTGAGGAGAAATGCCTGTAAACCAAAGCAATGGATCCGATAATGGCCTCGGGTCCTGTCTGGTTCAATCTTCTTGGTATGAGTGGAGGTAGATGAGTGGAGGTAGATGCTCATCCGGTATCGACCGCACTTTTTTGTCCCGGGTGACCTACAATATTGGGATGGCCTCAGGGACTTTGGAGGGTTCTCCTAATTTGTACGATGTTTGACAATGGAATGGGCAGAATTCCCATGGATTGGGTGGGGGCAGTCCTAATGTGTGGCTCCAGGGGCCCAACCTGGAGGGAGTGTGGCCCAGGACTTTGAGGACAGAAGACTGAAAACACAAAGTCAGCTTAAGTTTGGGGACGTAGGTATGGCACGCCCGATCTACAAACCCTGAGAAGAACTCTTCAGGATATGAAGAATGAGCGAGTCTGAGGAGCTTGCTCAGGCTTTTGTCTCTGGGTTTTGTTTCAGCGATGGCCGTGGAATGTTGTGGATGTCTCATGGGCCATGGACGAATCTTCCTCTCTGTGGATTTCGCCTGATCCCAATTGTTTTTCGTCCATCTGTGGGATGGGAGGACTCCTTTCAGGTTTGTTACCTCAGGTGTCCCACCAAAAGAGGAATTTCAAAGCAGAGCCCTGGGGAAGAGTGAAGGGACAACCCGAACTATGGTTAAATATTGGGGCCTAGGCGCATGGCAAGCCCAATATGCTGTCTCTTCATATAGGCCCTGAGAGGCCTTACCTGAGGACTGGGCTCAGGCTGAGGGTCACAATGTGTGTTTGTGACCAATGTGGCCCGCAAGCATGGGCTGGGCCTCATGGGCCACGCTTGTTTCAACTACACTGTACGTTGGACAACATGCCAACCACAACGTTTCTTGCCATGGGGAAAGAGTTCTGATTTCTGCATCATTCTCAACCCTGGACAGTGTTTGGAGATAAGGTCTAGGTTCTGGAGCCTGAAAACCGCAGTTGGGAAGAGTTGACGACCTAAGGCCATGGCGGGTCCGATGTGCTCAGTGTGCGGCCAGCTGTCTGGGTGGGACCAGGAGGTCCAGGCTCAGGCTGGGTCAGAAGGGGAAATAGTGCCCAGGTCAGCCTATATGTTTGGGGTACAGCCGAATGGCGTGAAGGTTGATCCTCATTTGCGGTTTCGGGGTAGCCCTGAGGGCAATGTTTTACTTCTGTAGGGCAGGGAGAGTGCGGCATTGTAGTTCTGGATTGCCAAACTGGAGGGCTTGTGGGCCAGTAGTCTGAGGACGCAATCTGAGAACCCAAGCTAGGCCTAGATTTCTGGGTGAGGATATGGCAGGCACAATCTACAGACCTCAATCGAGATCTCGTGCATCTGAAGTCAGGGCAAGGATCAGACGATCGCTCAGGTTGGACTTTCTGCCCTGATGGCCCTTTCTGAAGGGGGTTGGATCACGTGGACATGGGGGTTTTCCCACGATGGAAGTTGTGAGAAGCTCCAAACTGCAAAGATTCTTCTGCAGGACAATTGAGACCTGTTGGTTGGCTCCAGGCCAACGATTCCGAGCAGGGTTCTAAGGATGGATGGCTGGGTAGCCCACCTCGCATTCCAATGGTCTCCAAGCAACAAGACAGGTTAGATCTGCTGGATGTGGGGGGCAACCGAGGAGGCTGAGTTGAAATGGACTCTCCTGTGCATGTGTCCTAATATGTTTTTGTGTCTATGGAGACCTTGGAATGAAGCGGTGGCCCTGGGGCCCTGAAGGGTTCTCCTAAACAGAGGCTTTGGCACAGCTCTAACGTGCATGTTTCCCAAGTGTAGATGAGATTTGTTCTGATGGGTGAGTCAAGGAACAGCCATATGCTGGTATTGAAAACCAGGCCTCTGAGGAGAGATGCCTGGAAACCAAAGCAATGGATCCGATTAGTGCCTAGGGGCCTGTTCGTTCCTTTTTACCTCTGGGGACAACAGTCTACGGGTCTGAGTGCAGGTAGGTGCTCAGATGGGCTCAGATTGCCCCTGTTTGTCCTGGGAAGCCACAACTATTGGGATGGCCTCAGGGACTTTGGAGGTTATCCTACTAGTAGGGTTGTGGCCATTGGAATGGGCACATACAATTCCCTTGGAGAGGGCAAGTACAGTCCTCAGTTTGGCTCCAGGGCCCTGAGCCTGTAGGGTTGTAGGCCAGAGCTGTTTGGACAGTTGTCTGAAAACACAAACTCGGCTTATGTTTTGGGTCATAGGTATGGCAGGACTGATCTACAGACCATGAGGAGAACACTTCGGGATATGAAAAAAGGGCGAGTGTGAGGCTCTTGCTCAAGTTTTTGTCTCTGGATATCGTGTCACTCATGGTCGTGAAATTGCCGGGTGACTTCATGGAAATGGACGAGTTTTACTCTCTGGGGGTTCGGTCCCGTCCAAAGAGTTTGGGGTCATTCTGGGGATGGAAGAAGTCCGTTTTTTTGTAGTTGTCGATTTGTTTCATTTTGTTTTTCAACCTCAGAGGTCCCACCAAATGAGGGATTCCAGAGTAGAGCCCTGGGGTGGGGCGACTGGACAACCAGAAATCTGGTTAAAAATTGGGAACTAGGGACATGTCAAGCCCATTATGACATCTAAAGGTCCAGCCACTGAGAGGACTTACTAGAGGACAGGACTCACGCTGAGGTCACAATGCGTGTTTATGCTCACGTCGCACTCAAGAATGGGCGTGGCCTCAGGGTGAATGCTGGTTTCTCCTACACTGAACGTTGGACAACATGCCAACCACAAGGTTTCTTGCCATGGGTCAGGAAGAGTTCTGATTTCTGCATCACAGTCACCCGTGGGCAGTGATTGGAGATAAGGTCTAGGTTCTGAAGCCTGAAAACTGAGGTAGGGAAGAGATGATGACCTAAGGCCATGGCGGGTCTGATGTGCTCAGCGTGCGGTCAGCTGTCTGGGTGTTGGTCAGCAGGTCCAGGCTCAGGTTGTGTCAGACAGTGCATTAGTGCCCAGGTTAGACTATATAATTCGGGTACATTCGAGTGCCGTGTAGGTTTATCCTCATTTAAGCTGCCTGGGCTGCTCATTAGGCAATATATTTTTTCTAGAGGGCAGGCAGAGTGCTTCATTGTCGGTCCGGAATTGCCAAACTTGAGGGCTTCGGGGCCAGGAGAGTGAGGACGGAAGTCTGAGAACACAAGCTAGACTTCGGATTCAGGGTGAGGGCACGGCAGGTACCACCTGCAGATCTGAACCAATATCTCATGCATCTGAAGTCATGGCGAGGATCCGACGTTGGCTCAGGTTGGAGTTTCTGTGCATGACGGCCCCTTCATGAAGAGAGCGGAATCTCGAGGCCATGGAGGTTTTCCACGTTGGGAGATGTGGGATGCCCCCTTCAAGGATTCCTTCTGCGGGACAATTGAGACCTGTTGGACAGCTCCAGGACATCCCATATGGAATGACTCCAGAGCACCGTTCCAGGATGGATGCCTGGGAAGTCCGCCTCGCCTTCCAATTGTCTCCTAGCAACTAGACAGTTTAGATGTAATGGATCTGCAGGAGCAACCGGGGTGGCTGAGTTGAAATGCACTTTCCAGAGGATGGGTCCTAACGTGTGTTTGTGTCCATGAGGGCCTTGGAATGGGGAGGTGGCACCGGGACCCTGAAGTATTCTCCTAAGCTTTGGCATAGCTCCCATGCACAAGTTTCCTTGTGGAGACGAGATTTGTTCTGATGGGTGCCTCAGGAAATCCCCTCTGCTGGTATTGGAATGCAGGCTTTTGAGGAGACATGCCTGTAAACCAAAGCAATGGATCCGATAATGGCCTCGGGTCCTGTCTGGTTCAATCTTCTTGGTATGAGTGGAGGTAGATGAATGGAGGTAGATGCTCATCCGGTATCAACCGCCCTTTTTTGTCACGGGCGACCTACACTATTGGGATGGCCTCAGGGACTTTGGAGGGTTCTCCTAATTTGTACGATGTTTGACAATGGAATGGGCAGAATTCCCATGGATTGGGTGGGGGCAGTCCTAATGTGTGGCTCCAGGGGCCCCAGCCTGGAGGGAGTGTGGCCCAGGACTTTGAGGACAGAAGACTGAAAACACAAACTCAGCTTAAGTTTGGGGACGTAGTTATGGCACGCCCGATCTACAAACCATGAGAAGAACTCTTCAGGACATGAAGAATGAGCGAGTCTGAGGAGCTTGCTCAGGCTTTTGTCTCTGGATTTTGTTTCAGCGATGGCCGTGGAATGTTGTGGAGGTCTCATGGGCCATGGACGAATCTTCCTCTCTGTGGATTTGGCCCGATCCCAATTGTTTTTCGTCATACTGTGGGATGGGAGGACTCCTTTCAGGTTTGTTACCTCAGGTGTCCCACCAAAAGAGGAATTCCAAAGCAGAGCCCTGGGGAAGAGTGAAGGGACAACCCGAACTATGGTTAAAAATTGGGGCCTAGGGGCATGGCAAGCCCAATATGCTGTCTCTTCATATAGGCCCTGAGAGGCCTTACCTGAGGACTGGGCTCAGGCTGAGGGTCACAATGTGTGTTTGTGACCAATGTGGCCCGCAAGCATGGGCTGGGCCTCATGGGCCACGCTTGTTTCAACTACACTGAACGTTGGACAACATGCCAACCACAAGGTTTCTTGCCATGGGTAAAGAGTTCTGATTTCTGCATCATTTTCAACCCTGGGCAGTGGTTGGAGATAAGGTCTAGGTTCTGGAGCCTGAAAACCGCAGTTGGGAAGAGATGACGACCTAAGGCCATGGCGGGTCCAATGTGCTCAGTGTGCGGCCAGCTGTCTGGGTGGGACCAGGAGGTCCAGGCTCAGGCTGGGTCAGAAGGGGAAATAGTGCCCAGGTCAGCCTATATGTTTGGGGTACAGCCGAATGGCGTGCAGGTTGATTTTCTTTTGGGGTTTCGGGGTAGCAATGAGGGCAATGTTTGATTTCTGTAGGGCAGGCAGAGTGCGGCATTGTAGTTCTGGATTGCCCATCTGGAGGGCTTGTGGGCCAGTAGTCTGAGGACGCAGTCTGAGAACCCAAGCTAGGCCTTGGTTTCTGGGTGAGGATATGGCAGGCACAATCTACAGACCTCAATAGAGATCTCGTGCATCTGAAGTCAGGGCAAGGATCAGACGATCGCTCAGGATGGACTTTCTGCCCTGATGGCCCTTTCTTGAAGGGGGTTGGATCACGTGGACATGGGGGTTTTCCCACGATGGAAGTTGTGAGAAGCTCCAAACTGCAAAGATTCTTCTGCAGGACAATTGAGACCTGTTGGTTGGCCAACGATTCCGAGCAGGGTTCTAAGGATGGATGGCTGGGTAGCCCACCTCGCATTCCAATGGTCTCCAAGCAACAAGACAGGTTAGATCTGCTGGATGTGGGGGGCAACCGAGGAGGCTGAGTTGAAATGGGCTCTCCTGTGGATGTGTCCTAATATGTTTTTGTGTCTATGGAGACCTTGGAATGAAGCGGTGGCCCTGGGGCCCTGAAGGGTTCTCCTAAACAGAGGCTTTGGCACAGCTCTATCGTGCATGTTTCCCAAGTGTAGATGAGATTTGTTCTGATGGGTGAGTCAAGGAACAGCCATATGCTGGTATTGAAATCCAGGCCTCTGAGGAGAGATGCCTGGAAACCAAAGCAATGGATCCGATTAGTGCCTAGGGGCCTGTTCGTTCCTTTTTACCTCTGGGGACAACAGTCTACGGGTCTGAGTGCAGGTAGGTGCTCAGATGGGCTCAGATTGCCCCTGTTTGTCCTGGGAAGCCACAACTATTGGGATGGCCTCAGGGACTTTGGAGGTTATCCTACTAGTAGGGTTGTGGCCATTGGAATGGGCACATACAATTCCCTTGGAGAGGGCAAGTACAGTCCTCAGGATTTACTCCAGGGCCCTGAGCCTGTAGGGTGTGTAGGCCAGAGCTGCTTGGACAGTTGTCTGAAAACACAAACTCGGCTTATGTTTTGGGTCATAGGTATGGCAGGACTGATCTACAGACCATGAGGAGAACACTTCGGGATATGAAAAAAGGGCGAGTGTGAGGCTCTTGCTCAAGTTTTTGTCTCTGGATATCGTGTCACTCATGGTCGTGAAATTGCCGGGTGACTTCATGGAAATGGACGAGTTTTACTCTCTGGGGGTTCGGTCCCGTCCAAAGAGTTTGGGGTCATTCTGGGGATGGAAGAAGTCCGTTTTTTTGTAGTTGTCGATTTGTTTCATTTTGTTTTTCAACCTCAGAGGTCCCACCAAATGAGGGATTCCAGAGTAGAGCCCTGGGGTGGGGCGACTGGACAACCAGAAATCTGGTTAAAAATTGGGGACTAGGGACATGTCAAGCCCATTATGACATCTAAAGGTCCAGCCACTGAGAGGACTTACTAGAGGACAGGACTCACGCTGAGGTCACAATGCGTGTTTATGCTCTCGTCGCACTCAAGAATGGGCGTGGCCTCAGCGTGAATGCTGGTTTCTCCTACACTGAACGTTGGACAACATGCCAACCACAAGGTTTCTTGCCATGGGTCAGGAAGAGTTCTGATTTCTGCATCACAGTCACCCGTGGGCAGTGATTGGAGATAAGGTCTAGGTTCTGAAGCCTGAAAACTGAGGTAGGGAAGAGATGATGACCTAAGGCCATGGCGGGTCTGATGTGCTCAGCGTGCGGTCAGCTGTCTGGGTTTTGGTCAGCAGGTCCAGGCTCAGGTTGTGTCAGACAGTGCATTAGTGCCCAGGTTAGACTATATAATTAGGGTACATTCGAGTGCCGTGTAGGTTTATCCTCATTTAACCTGCCTGGGCTGCTCATTAGGCAATATATTTTTTCTAGAGGGCAGGCAGAGTGCTTCATTGTCGGTCCGGAATTGCCAAACTTGAGGGCTTCGGGGCCAGGAGAGTGAGGACGGAAGTCTGAGAACACAAGCTCGACTTCGGATTCAGGTTGAGGGCACGGCAGGTACCACCTGCAGATCTGAACCAATATCTCATGCATCTGAAGTCAGGGCGAGGATCCGACGTTGGCTCAGGTTGGAGTTTCTGTGCATGACGGCCCCTTCATGAAGAGAGCGGAATCTCGAGGCCATGGAGGTTTTCCACGTTGGGAGATGTGGGATGCCCCCTTCAAGGATTCCTTCTGCGGGACAATTGAGACCTGTTGGACAGCTCCAGGACATCCCATATGGAATGACTCCAGAGCACCGTTCCAGGATGGATGCCTGGGAAGTCCGCCTCGCCTTCCAATTGTCTCCTAGCAACTAGACAGTTTAGATGTAATGGATCTGCAGGAACAACCGGGGTGGCTGAGTTGAAATGCACTTTCCAGTGGATGGGGCCTAACGTGTGTTTGTGTCCATGAGGGCCTTGGAATGGGGAGGTGGCACCGGGACCCTGAAGTATTCTCCTAAGCTTTGGCATAGCTCCCATGCACAAGTTTCCTTGTGGAGACGAGATTTGTTCTGATGGGTGCCTCAGGAAATCCCCTCTGCTGGTATTGGAATGCAGGCTTTTGAGGAGACATGCCTGTAAACCAAAGCAATGGATCCGATAATGGCCTCGGGTCCTGTCTGGTTCAATCTTCTTGGTATGAGTGGAGGTAGATGAGTGGAGGTAGATGCTCATCCGGTATCAACCGCACTTTTTTGTCCCGGGCGACCTACACTATTGGGATGGCCTCAGGGACTTTGGAGGGTTCTCCTAATTTGTACGATGTTTGACAATGGAATGGGCAGAATTCCCATGGATTGGGTGGGGGCAGTCCTAATGTGTGGCTCCAGGGGCCCCAGCCTGGAGGGAGTGTGGCCCAGGACTTTGAGGACAGAAGACTGAAAACACAAAGTCAGCTTAAGTTTGGGGACGTAGGTATGGCACGCCCGATCTACAAACCCTGAGAAGAACTCTTCAGGATATGAAGAATGAGCGAATCTGAGGAGCTTGCTCAGGCTTTTGTCTCTGGATTTTGTTTCAGCGATGGCCGTGGAATGTTGTGGATGTCTCATGGGCCATGGACGAATCTTCCTCTCTGTGGATTTCGCCTGATCCCAATTGTTTTTCGTCAATCTGTGGGATGGGAGGACTCCTTTCAGGTTTGTTACCTCAGGTGTCCCACCAAAAGAGGAATTCCAAAGCAGAGCCCTGGGGAAGAGTGAAGGGACAACCCGAACTATGGTTAAATATATGGGGCCTAGGCGCATGGCAAGCCCAATATGCTGTCTCTTCATATAGGCCCTGAGAGGCCTTACCTGAGGACTGGGCTCAGGCTGAGGGACACAATGTGTGTTTGTGACCAATGTGGCCCGCTAGCATGGGCTGGGCCTCATGGGCCACGCTTGTTTCAACTACACTGAACGTTGGACAACATGCCAACCACAAGGTTTCTTGCCATAAGGAAAGAGTTCTGATTTCTGCATCATTCTCAACCCTGGGCAGTGTTTGGAGATAAGGTCTAGGTTCTGGAGCCTGAAAACCGCAGTTGGGAAGAGATGACGACCTAAGGCCATGGCGGGTCCGATGTGCTCAGTGTGCGGCCAGCTGTCTGGGTGGGACCAGGAGGTCCAGGCTCAGGCTGGGTCAGAAGGGGAAATAGTGCCCAGGTCAGCCTATATGTTTGGGGTACAGCCGAATGGCGTGCAGGTTGATCCTCATTTGCGGTTTCGGGGTAGCCCTGAGGGCAATGTTTTACTTCTGTAGGGCAGGGAGAGTGCGGCATTGTAGTTCTGGATTGCCAAACTGGAGGGCTTGTGGGCCACTAGTCTGAAGAGGGAGTCTGAGAACCCAAGCTAGGCCTAGGTTTCTGGGTGAGGATATGGCAGGCACAATCTACAGACCTCAATCGAGATCTCGTGCATCTGAAGTCAGGGCAAGGATCAGACGATCGCTCAGGTTGGACTTTCTGCCCTGATGGCCCTTTCTTGAAGGGGGTTGGATCACAAGGACATGGGGGTTTTCCCACGATTGGAGTTGTGAGAAGCTCCAAACTGCAAAGATTCTTCTGTAGGACAATTGAGACCTGTTGGTTGGCTCCAGGCCAACGATTCCGAGCAGGGTTCTAAGGATGGATGGCTGGGTAGCCCACCTCGCATTCCAATGGTCTCCAAGCAACAAGACAGGTTAGATCTGCTGGATGTGGGGGGCAACCGAGGAGGCTGAGTTGAAATGGACTCTCCTGTGGATGTGTCCTAATATGTTTTTGTGTCTATGGAGACCTTGGAATGAAGCGGTGGCCCTGGGGCCCTGAAGGGTTCTCCTAAACAGAGGCTTTGACACAGCTCCAACATGCATGTTTCCCATGTGTAGATGAGATTTGTTCTGATGGGTGAGTCAAGAAACAGCCATATGCTGGTATTGAAATCCAGGCCTCTGAGGAGAGATGCCTGGAAACCAAAGCAATGGATCCGATTAGTGCCTAGGGGCCTGTTCGTTCCTTTTTACCTCTGGGGACATCAGTCTACGGGTCTGAGTGCAGGTAGGTGCTCAGATGGGCTCATATAGCCCCTGTTTGTCCTGGGAAGCCACAACTATTGGGATGGCCTCAGGGACTTTGGAGGTTATCCTACTAGTAGGGTTGTGACCATTGGAATGGGCACATACAATTCCCTTGGAGAGGGCAAGTACAGTCCTCAGGTTTGGCTCCAGGGCCCTGAGCCTGTAGGGTGTGTAGGCCAGAGCTGTTTGGACAGTTGTCTGAAAACACAAACTCGGCTTATGTTTTGGTTCATAGGTATGGCAGGACTGATCTACAGACCATGAGGAGAACACTTCGGGATATGAAAAAAGGGCGAGTGTGAGGCTCTTGCTCAAGTTTTTGTCTCTGGATATCGTGTCACTCATTGTCGTGAAATTGCCGGGTGACTTCATGGGAAATGGACGGGTCTTACTCTCTGGGGGTTCGGTCCCGTCCAAAGAGTTTGGGGTCATTCTGGGGATGGAAGAAGTCCGTTTTTTTGTTGTTGACGATTTGTTTCATTTTGTTTTTCAACCTCAGATGTCCCACCAAATGAGGGATTCCAGAGTAGAGCCCTGGGGTGGGGCGACTGGACAACCAGAAATCTGGTTAAAAATTGGGGACTAGGGACATGTCAAGCCCATTATGACATCTAAAGGTCCAATCACTGAGAGGACTTACTAGAGGACAGGACTCACGCTGAGGTCACAATGCGTGTTTATGCTCACGTCGCACTCAAGAATGGGCGTGGCCTCAGGGTGAATGCTGGTTTCTCCTACACTGAACGTTGGACAACATGCCAACCACAAGGTTTCTTGCCATGGGTCAGGAAGAGTTCTGATTTCTGCATCACAGTCACCCGTGGGCAGTGATTGGAGATAAGGTCTAGGTTCTGAAGCCTGAAAACTGAGGTAGGGAAGAGATGATGACCTAAGGCCATGGCGGGTCTGATGTGCTCAGCGTGCGGTCAGCTGTCTGGGTGTTAGTCAGCAGGTCCAGGCTCAGGTTGTGTCAGACAGTGCATTAGTGCCCAGGTTAGACTATATAATTCGGGTACATTCGAGTGCCGTGTAGGTTTATCCTCATTTAAGCTGCCTGGGCTGCTCATTAGGCAATATATTTTTTCTAGAGGGCAGGCAGAGTGCTTCATTGTCGGTCCGGAATTGCCAAACTTGAGGGCTTCGGGGCCAGGAGAGTGAGGACGGAAGTCTGAGAACACAAGCTAGACTTCGGATTCAGGGTGAGGGCACGGTAGGTACCCCCTGCAGATCTGAACCAATATCTCATGCATCTGAAGTCATGGCGAGGATCCGACGTTGGCTCAGGTTGGAGTTTCTGTGCATGACGGCCCCTTCATGAAGAGAGCGGAATCTCGAGGCCATGGAGGTTTTCCACGTTGGGAGATGTGGGATGCCCCCTTCAAGGATTCCTTCTGCGGGACAATTGAGACCTGTTGGACAGCTCCAGGACATCCCATATGGAATGACTCCAGAGCACCGTTCCAGGATGGATGCCTGGGAAGTCCGGCTCGCCTTCCAATTGTCTCCTAGCAACTAGACAGTTTAGATGTAATGGATCTGCGGGAGCAACCGGGGTGGCTGAGTTGAAATGCACTTTCCAGAGGATGGGTCCTAACGTGTGTTTGTGTCCATGAGGGCCTTGGAATGGGGAGGTGGCACCGGGACCCTGAAGTATTCTCCTAAGCTTTGGCATAGCTCCCATGTAAAAATTTCCTTGTGTAGACGAGATTTGTTCTGATGGGTGCCTCAGGAAATCCCCTCTGCTGGTATAGGAATGCAGGCTTTTGAGGAGACATGCCTGTAAACCAAAGCAATGGATCCGATAATGGCCTCGGGTCCTGTCTGGTTCAATCTTCTTGGTATGAGTGGAGGTAGATGAGTGGAGGTAGATGCTCATCCGGTATCAACCGCCCTTTTTTGTCCCGGGCGACCTACACTATTGGGATGGCCTCAGGGACTTTGGAGGGTTCTCCTAATTTGTACGATGTTTGACAATAGAATGGGCAGAATTCCCATGGATTGGGTGGGCCCGTCCTAATGTGTGGCTCCAGGGGCCCCAGCCTGGAGGGAGTGTGGCCCAGGACTTTGAGGACAGAAGACTGAAAACACAAAATCAGCTTAAGTTTGGGGACGTAGTTATGGCACGCCCGATCTACAAACCATGAGAAGAACTCTTCAGGACATGAAGAATGAGCGAGTCTGAGGAGCTTGCTCAGGCTTTTGTCTCTGGATTTTGTTTCAGCGATGGCCGTGGAATGTTGTGGAGGTCTCATGGGCCATGGACGAATCTTCCTCTCTGTGGATTTGGCCCGATCCCAATTGTTTTTCGTCAATCTGTGGGATGGGAGGACTCCTTTCAGGTTTGTTACCTCAGGTGTCCCACCAAAAGAGGCATTCCAAATTAGAGCCCTGGGGAAGAGTGAAGGGACAACCCGAACTATGGTTAAAAATTGGGGACTAGGGGCATGGCAAGCCCAATATGCTGTCTCTTCATATAGGCCCTGAGAGGCCTTACCTGAGGACTGGGCTCAGGCTGAGGGTCACAATGTGTGTTTGTGACCAATGTGGCCCGCAAGCATGGGCTGGGCCTCATGGGCCACGCTTGTTTCAACTACACTGAACGTTGGACAACATGCCAACCACAAGGTTTCTTGCCATGTGTAAAGAGTTCTGATTTCTGCATCATTTTCAACCCTGGGCAGTGGTTGGAGATAAGGTCTAGGTTCTGGAGCCTGAAAACCGCAGTTGGGAAGAGATGACGACCTAAGGCCATGGCGGGTCCGATGTGCTCAGTGTGCGGCCAGCTGTCTGGGTGGGACCAGGAGGTCCAGGCTCAGGCTGGGTCAGAAGGGGAAATAGTGACCAGGTCAGCCTATATGTTTGGGGTACAGCCGAATGGCGTGCAGGTTGATTTTCTTTTGGGGTTTCGGGGTAGCAATGAGGGCAATGTTTGATTTCTGTAGGGCAGGCAGAGTGCGGCATTGTAGTTCTGGATTGCCCAACTGGAGGGCTTGTGGGCCAGTAGTCTGAGGACGCAGTCTGAGAACCCAAGCTAGGCCTAGGTTTCTGGGTGAGGATATGGCAGGCACAATCTACAGACCTCAATCGAGATCTCGTGCATCTGAAGTCAGGGCAAGGATCAGACGATCGCTCAGGTTGGACTTTCTGCCCTGATGGCCCTTTCTTGAAGGGGGTTGGATCACGAGGACATGGGGGTTTTCCCACGATGGGAGTTGTGAGAAGCTCCAAACTGCAAAGATTCTTCTGCAGGACAATTGAGACCTGTTAGTTAGCTCCAGGCCAACGATTCCGAGCAGGGTTCTAAGGATGGATGGCTGGGTAGCCCACCTCGCATTCCAATGGTCTCCAAGCAACAAGACAGGTTAGATCTGCTGGATGTGGGGGGCAACCGAGGAGGCTGAGTTGAAATGGACTCTCCTGTGGATGTGTCCTAATATGTTTTTGTGTCTATGGAGACCTTGGAATGAAGCGGTGGCCCTGGGGCCCTGAAGGGTTCTCCTAAACAGAGGCTTTGACACAGCTCCAACGTGCATGTTTCCCATGTGTAGATGAGATTTGTTCTGATGGGTGAGTCAAGAAACAGCCATATGCTGGTATTGAAATCCAGGCCTCTGAGGAGAGATGCCTGGAAACCAAAGCAATGGATCCGATTAGTGCCTAGGGGCCTGTTCGTTCCTTTTTACCTCTGGGGACATCAGTCTACGGGTCTGAGTGCAGGTAGGTGCTCAGATGGGCTCAGATTGCCCCTGTTTGTCCTGGGAAGCCACAACTATTGGGATGGCCTCAGGGACTTTGGAGGTTATCCTACTAGTAGGGTTGTGGCCATTGGAATGGGCACATACAATTCCCTTGGAGAGGGCAAGTACAGTCCTCAGGTTTGGCTCCAGGGCCCTGAGCCTGTAGGGAGTGTAGGCCAGAGCTGTTTGGACAGTTGTCGGAAAACACAAACTCGGCTTATGTTTTGGTTCATAGGTATGGCAGGACTGATCTACAGACCATGAGGAGAACACTTCGGGATAGGAAAAAAGGGCGAGTGTGAGGCTCTTGCTCAAGTTTTTGTCTCTGGATATCGTGTCACTCATGGTCGTGAAATTGCCGGGTGACTTCATGGGAAATGGACGAGTCTTACTCTCTGGGGGTTCGGTCCCGTCCAAGGAGTTTGGGGTCATTCTGGGGATGGAAGAAGTCCGTATTTTTGTTGTTGTTGTCGATTTGTTTCATTTTGTTTTTCAACCTCAGAGGTCCCACCAAATGAGGGATTCCAGAGTAGAGCCCTGGGGTGGGGCGACTGGACAACCAGAAATCTGGTTAAAAATTGGGGACTAGGGACATGTCAAGCCCATTATGACATCTAAAGGTCCAGCCACTGAGAGGACTTACTAGAGGACAGGACTCACGCTGAGGTCACAATGCGTGTTTATGCTCTCGTCGCACTCAAGAATGGGCGTGGCCTCAGGGTGAATGCTGTTTTCTCCTACACTCAACGTTGGACAACATGCCAACCACAAGGATTCTTGCCATGTGTCAGGAAGAGTTCTGATTTCTGCATCACAGTCACCCGTGGGCAGTGATTGGAGATAAGGTCTAGGTTCTGAAGCCTGAAAACTGAGGTTGGGAAGAGATGATGACCTAAGGCCATGGCGGGTCTGATGTGCTCAGCGTGCGGTCAGCTGTCTGGGTGTTGGTCAGCAGGTCCAGGCTCAGGTTGTGTCAGACAGTGCATTAGTGCCCAGGTTAGACTATATAATTCGGGTACATTCGAGTGCCGTGTAGGTTTATCCTCATTTAAGCTGCCTGGGCTGCTCATTAGGTAATATATTTTTTCTAGAGGGCAGGCAGAGTGCTTCATTGTCGGTCCGGAATTGCCAAACTTGTGGGCTTCGGGGCCAGGAGAGTGAGGACGGAAGTCTGAGAACACAAGCTAGACTTCGGATTCAGGGTGAGGGCACGGCAGGTACCCCCTGCAGATCTGAACCAATATCTCATGCATCTGAAGTCATGGCGAGGATCCGACGTTGGCTCAGGTTGGAGTTTCTGTGCATGACGGCCCCTTCATGAAGAGAGCGGAATCTCGAGGCCATGGAGGTTTTCCACGTTGGGAGATGTGGGATGCCCCCTTCAAGGATTCCTTCTGCGGGACAATTGAGACCTGTTGGACAGCTCCAGGACATCCCATATGGAATGACTCCAGAGCACCGTTCCAGGATGGATGCCTGGGAAGTCCGGCTCGCCTTCCAATTGTCTCCTAGCAACTAGACAGTTTAGATGTAATGGATCTGCGGGAGCAACCGGGGTGGCTGAGTTGAAATGCACTTTCCAGAGGATGGGTCCTAACGTGTGTTTGTGTCCATGAGGGCCTTGGAATGGGGAGGTGGCACCGGGACCCTGAAGTATTCTCCTAAGCTTTGGCATAGCTCCCATGTAAAAATTTCCTTGTGTAGACGAGATTTGTTCTGATGGGTGCCTCAGGAAATCCCCTCTGCTGGTATTGGAATGCAGGCTTTTGAGGAGACATGCCTGTAAACCAAAGCAATGGATCCGATAATGGCCTCGGGTCCTGTCTGGTTCAATCTTCTTGGTATGAGTGGAGGTAGATGAGTGGAGGTAGATGCTCATCCGGTATCAACCGCCCTTTTTTATCCCGGGCGATCTACACTATTGGGATGGCCTCAGGGACTTTGGAGGGTTCTCCTAATTTGTACGATGTTTGACAATGGAATGGGCAGAATTCCCATGGATTGGGTGGGGGCAGTCCTAATGTGTGGCTCCAGGGGCCCCAGCCTGGAGGGAGTGTGGCCCAGGACTTTGAGGACAGAAGACTGAAAACACAAACTCAGCTTAAGTTTGGGGACGTAGTTATGGCACGCCCGATCTACAAACCATGAGAAGAACTCTTCAGGACATGAAGAATGAGCGAGTCTGAGGAGCTTGCTCAGGCTTTTGTCTCTGGATTTTGTTTCAGCGATGGCCGTGGAATGTTGTGGAGGTCTCATGGGCCATGGACGAATCTTCCTCTCTGTGGATTTGGCCCGATCCCAATTGTTTTTCGTCAATCTGTGGGATGGGAGGACTCCTTTCAGGTTTGTTACCTCAGGTGTCCCACCAAAAGAGGAATTCCAAAGCAGAGCCCTGGGGAAGAGTGAAGGGACAACCCGAACTATGGTTAAAAATTGGGGCCTAGGGGCATGGCAAGCCCAATATGCTGTCTCTTCATATAGGCCCTGAGAGGCCTTACCTGAGGACTGGGCTCAGGCTGAGGGTCACAATGTGTGTTTGTGACCAATGTGGCCCGCAAGCATGGGCTGGGCCTCATGGGCCACGCTTGTTTCAACTACACTGAACGTTGGACAACATGCCAAACACAAGGTTTCTTGCCATGGGGAAAGAGTTCTGATTTCTGCATCATTTTCAACCCTGGGCAGTGGTTGGAGATAAGGTCTCGGTTCTGGAGCCTGAAAACCGCAGTTGGGAAGAGATGACGACCTAAGGCCATGGCGGGTCCGATGTGCTCAGTGTGCGGCCAGCTGTCTGGGTGGGACCAGGAGGTCCAGGCTCAGGCTGGGTCAGAAGGGGAAATAGTGCCCAGGTCAGCCTATATGTTTGGGGTACAGCCGAATGGCGTGCAGGTTCATTTTCTTTTGGGGTTTCGGGGTAGCAATGAGGGCAATGTTTGACTTCTGTAGGGCAGGCAGAGTGCGGCATTGTAGTTCTGGATTGCCCAACTGGAGGGCTTGTGGGCCAGTAGTCTGAGGACGCAGTCTGAGAACCCAAGCTAGGCCTAGGTTTCTGGGTGAGGATATGGCAGGCACAATCTACAGACCTCAATCGAGATCTCGTGCATCTGAAGTCAGGGCAAGGATCAGACGATCGCTCAGGTTGGACTTTCTGCCCTGATGGCCCTTTCTTGAAGGGGGTTGGATCACGTGGACATGGGGGTTTTCCCACGATGGAAGTTGTGAGAAGCTCCAAACTGCAAAGATTCTTCTGCAGGACAATTGAGACCTGTTGGTTGGCTCCAGGCCAACGATTCCGAGCAGGGTTCTAAGGATGGATGGCTGGGTAGCCCACCTCGCATTCCAATGGTCTCCAAGCAACAAGACAGGTTAGATCTGCTGGATGTGGGGGGCAACCGAGGAGGCTGAGTTGAAATGGACTCTCCTGTGGATGTGTCCTAATATGTTTTTGTGTCTATGGAGACCTTGGAATGAAGCGGTGGCCCTGGGGCCCTGAAGGGTTCTCCTAAACAGAGGCTTTGACACAGCTCTAACGTGCATGTTTCCCAAGTGTAGATGAGATTTGTTCTGATGGGTGAGTCAAGAAACAGCCATATGCTGGTATTGAAATCCAGGCCTCTGAGGAGAGATGCCTGGAAACCAAAGCAATGGATCCGATTAGTGCCTAAGGGGCCTGTTCGTTCCTTTTTACCTCTGGGGACATCAGTCTACGGGTCTGAGTGCAGGTAGGTGGTCAGATGGGCTCAGATTGCCCCTGTTTGTCCTGGGAAGCCACAACTATTGGGATGGCCTCAGGGACTTTGGAGGTTATCCTACTAGTAGGGTTGTGGCCATTGGAATGGGCACATACAATTCCCTTGGAGAGGGCAAGTACAGTCCTCAGGTTTTGCTCCAGGGCCCTGAGCCTGTAGGGTGTGTAGGCCAGAGCTGTTTGGACAGTTGTCTGAAAACACAAACTCGGCTTATGTTTTGGGTCATAGGTATGGCAGGACTGATCTACAGACCATGAGGAGAACACTTCGGGATATGAAAAAAGGGCGAGTGTGAGGCTCTTGCTCAAGTTTTTGTCTCTGGATATCGTGTCACTCATGGTCGTGAAATTGCCGGGTGACTTCATGGGAAATGGACGAGTCTTAATCTCTGGGGGTTCGGTCCCGTCCAAAGAGTTTGGGGTCATTCGGGGGATGGAAGAGGTCCGTTTTTTTGTTGTTGTTGTCGATTTGTTTCATTTTGTTTTTCAACCTCAGATGTCCCACCAAATGAGGGATTCCAGAGTAGAGCCCTGGGGTGGGGCGACTGGACAACCAGAAATCTGGTTAAAAATTGGGGACTAGGGACATGTCAAGCCCATTATGACATCTAATGTTCCAGCCACTGAGAGGACTTACTAGAGGACAGGACTCACGCTGAGGTCACAATGTGTGTTTATGCTCTCGTCGCACGCAAGAATGGGCGGGGCCTCAGGGTGAATGCTGGTTTATCCTACACTGAACGTTGGACAACATGCCAACCACAAGGTTTCTTGCCATGGGTCAGGAAGAGATCTGATTTCTGCATCACAGTCACCCGTGGGCAGTGATTGGAGATAAGGTCTAGGTTCTGAAGCCTGAAAACTGAGGTAGGGAAGAGATGATGACCTAAGGCCATGGCGGGTCTGATGTGCTCAGCGTGCGGTCAGCTGTCTGGGTGTTGGTCAGCAGGTCCGGGCTCAGGTTGTGTCAGACAGTGCATTAGTGCCCAGGTTAGGCTATATAATTTGGGTACATTCGAGTGCCGTGTAGGTTTAACCTCATTTAAGCTGCCTGGGCTGCTCATTAGGCAATATATTTTTTCTAGAGGGCAAGCAGAGTGCTTCATTGTCGGTCCGGAATTGCCAAACTTGAGGGCTTCGGGGCCAGGAGAGTGAGGACGGAAGTCTGAGAACACAAGCTAGACTTCGGATTCAGGGTGAGGGCACGCAGGTACCCCCTGCAATCTGAACCAATATCTCATGCATCTGAAGTCAGGGCGAGGATCCGACGTTGTCTCAGGTTGGAGTTTCTGTGCATAACGGCCCCTTCATGAAGGGAGCGGAATCTCGAGGCCATGGAGGTTTTCCACGTTGGGAGATGTGGGATGCCCCCTTCAAGGATTCCTTCTGCGGGACAATTGAGACCTGTTGGACAGCTCCAAGACAATCCATATGGAATGACTCCAGAGCACCGTTGCAGGATGGATGCCTGGGAAGTCCGCCTCGCCTTCCAATATTCGCCGCGCAACAAGACAGTTTAGATCTAATGGATCTGCGGGAGCAACCGGGGTGGCTGAGTTGAAATGCACTTTCCAGAGGATGGGTCCTAACGTGTGTTTGTGTCCATGAGGGCCTTGGAATGGGGAGGTGGCACCGGGACCCTGAAGTATTCTCCTAAGCTTTGGCATAGCTCCCATGCACAAGTTTCCTTGTGGAGACGAAATTTGTTCTGATGGGTGCCTCAGGAAATCCCCTCTGCTGGTATTGGAATCCAGGCTTTTGAGGAGACATGCCTGTAAACCAAAGCAATTTATCCGATAATGGCCTCGGGTCCTGTCTGGTTCAATCTTCTTGGTATGAGTGGAGGTAGATGAGTGGAGGTAGATGCTCAGCCGGTATCAATCGCCCTTTTTTGTCCCGGGCGACCTACACTATTGGGATGGCCCCAGGGACTTTGGAGGATTCTCCTAATTTGTACAATTTTTGACAATGGAATGGGCAGAATTCCCATGGATTGGGTGGGGGCAGTCCTAATGAGTGGCTCCAAGGCCCCAGCCTGGAGGGAGTGTGGCCCAGGGCTTTGAGGACAGAAGACTGAAAACACAAAATCAGCTTAAGTTTGGGGACGTAGGTATGGCACGCCCGATCCACAAACCCTGAGAAGAACTCTTCCGGATATGAAGAATGAGGAAGTCTGAGGCGCTTGCTCAGGCTTTTGTCTCTGGATTTTGTTTCAGCGATGGCCGTGGAATGTTGGGGAGGTCTCATGGGCCATGGACGAATCTTCCTCTCTGTGGATTTGGCCCGATCCCAATTGTTTTTCGTCCATCTGTGGGATGGGAGGACTCCTTTCAGGTTTGTTACCTCAGGTGTCCCACCAAAAGAAGAATTCCAAAGCAGAGCCCTGGGGAAGAGTGAAGGGACAACCCGAACTATGGTTAAAAATTGGGGCCTAGGGGCATGGCAAGCCCAATATGCTGTCTCTTCATATAGGCCCTGAGAGGCCTTACCTGAGGACTGGGCTCAGGCTGAGGGTCACAATGTGTGTTTGTGACCAATATGGCCCTCAAGCATGGGCTGGGCCTCATGGGCCACGCTTGTTTCAACTACACTGAACGTTGGACAACATGCCAAACACAAGGTTTCTTGCCATAAGGAAAGAGTTCTGATTTCTGCATCATTCTCAACCCTGGGCAGTGTTTGGAGATAAGGTCTAGGTTCTGGAGCCTGAAAACCGCAGTTGGGAAGAGATGACGACCTAAGGCCATGGCGGGTCCGATGTGCTCAGTGTGCGGCCAGCTGTCTGGGTGGGACCAGGAGGTCCAGGCTCAGGCTGGGTCAGAAGGTGAAATAGTGCCCAGGTCAGCCTATATGTTTGGGGTACAGCCGAATGGCGTGCAGGTTGATCCTCATTTGCGGTTTCGGGGTAGCCCTGAGGGCAATGTTTTACTTCTGTAGGGCAGGGAGAGTGCGGCATTGTAGTTCTGGATTGCCAAACTGGAGGGCTTGTGGGCCACTAGTCTGAAGATGGAGTCTGAGAACCCAAGCTAGGCCTAGGTTTCTGGGTGAGGATATAGCAGGCACAATCTACAGACCTCAATCGAGATCTCGTGCATCTGAAGTCAGGGCAAGGATCAGACGATCGCTCAGGTTGGACTTTCTGCCCTGATGGCCCTTTCTTGAAGGGGGTTGGATCACGAGGACATGGGGGTTTTCCCACGATGGGAGTTGTGAGAAGCTCCAAACTGCAAAGATTCTTCTGCAGGACAATTGAGACCTGTTGGTTAGCTCCAGGCCAACGATTCCGAGCAGGGTTCTAAAGATGGATGGCTGGGTAGCCCACCTCGCATTCCAATGGTCTCCAAGCAACAAGACAGGTTAGATCTGCTGGATGTGGGGGGCAACCGAAGAGGCTGAGTTGAAATGGACTCTCCTGTGGATGTGTCCTAATATGTTTTTGTGTCTATGGAGACCTTGGAATGAAGCGGTGGCCCTGGGGCCCTGAAGGGTTCTCCTAAACAGAGGCTTTGACACAGCTCCAACGTGCATGTTTCCCATGTGTAGATGAGATTTGTTCTGATGGGTGAGTCAAGAAACAGCCATATGCTGGTATTGAAATCCAGGCCTCTGAGGAGAGATGCCTGGAAACCAAAGCAATGGATCCGATTAGTGCCTAGGGGCCTGTTCGTTCCTTTTTAACTCTGGGGACAACAGTCTACGGGTCTGAGTGCAGGTAGGTGCTCAGATGGGCTCAGATTGCCCCTGTTTGTCCTGGGAAGCCACAACTATTGGGATGGCCTCAGGGACTTTGGAGGTTATCCTACTAGTAGGGTTGTGGCCATTGGAATGGGCACATACAATTCCCTTGGAGAGGGCAAGTACAGTCCTCAGGTTTTGCTCCAGGGCCCTGAGCCTGTAGGGAGTGTAGGCCAGAGCTGTTTGGACAATTGTCTGAAAACACAAACTCGGCTTATGTTTTGGTTCATAGGTATGGCAGGACTGATCAACAGACCATGAGGAGAACACTTCGGGATAGGAAAAAAGGGCGAGTGTGAGGCTCTTGCTCAAGTTTTTGTCTCTGGATATCGTGTCACTCATGGTCGTGAAATTGCCGGGTGACTTCATGGGAAATGGACGAGTCTTACTCTCTGGGGGTTCGGTCCCGTCCAAGGAGTTTGGGGTCATTCTGGGGATGGAAGAAGTCCGTATTTTTGTTGTTGTTGTCGATTTGTTTCATTTTGTTTTTCAACCTCAGAGGTCCCACCAAATGAGGGATTCCAGAGTAGAGCCCTGGGGTGGGGCGACTGGACAACCAGAAATCTGGTTAAAAATTGGGGACTAGGGACATGTCAAGCCCATTATGACATCTAAAGGTCCAGCCACTGAGAGGACTTACTAGAGGACAGGACTCACGCTGAGGTCACAATGCGTGAATATGCTCTCGTCGCACTCAAGAATGGGCGTGGCCTCAGGGTGAATGCTGGTTTCTCCTACACTCAACGTTGGACAACATGCCAACCACAAGGATTCTTGCCATGTGTCAGGAAGAGTTCTGATTTCTGCATCACAGTCACCCGTGGGCAGTGATTGGAGATAAGGTCTAGGTTCTGAAGCCTGAAAACTGAGGTAGGGAAGAGATGATGACCTAAGGCCATGGCGGGTCTGATGTGCTCAGCGTGCGGTCAGCTGTCTGGGTGTTGGTCAGCAGGTCCAGGCTCAGGTTGTGTCAGACAGTGCATTAGTGCCCAGGTTAGACTATATAATTCGGGTACATTCGAGTGCCGTGTAGGTTTATCCTCATTTAAGCTGCCTGGGCTGCTCATTAGGCAATATATTTTTTCTAGAGGGCAGGCAGAGTGCTTCATTGTCGGTCCGGAATTGCCAAACTTGTGGGCTTCGGGGCCAGGAGAGTGAGGACGGAAGTCTGAGAACACAAGCTAGACTTCGGATTCAGGGTGAGGGCACGGCAGGTACCCCCTGCAGATCTGAACCAATATCTCATGCATCTGAAGTCAGGGCGAGGATCCGACGTTGGCTCAGGTTGGAGTTTCTGTGCATGACGGCCCCTTCATGAAGAGAGCGGAATCTCGAGGCCATGGAGGTTTTCCACGTTGGGAGATGTGGGATGCCCCCTTCAAGGATTGCTTCTGCGGGACAATTGAGACCTGTTGGACAGCTCCAGGACATCCCATATGGAATGACTCCAGAGCACCGTTCCAGGATGGATGCCTGGGAAGTCCGCCTCGCCTTCCAATTGTCTCCTAGCAACTAGACAGTTTAGATGTAATGGATCTGCTGGAGCAACCGGGGTGGCTGAGTTGAAATGCACTTTCCAGAGGATGGGTCCTAACGTGTGTTTGTGTCCATGAGGGCCTTGGAATGGGGAGGTGGCACCTGGACCCTGAAGTATTCTCCTAAGCTTTAGCATAGCTCCCATGTAAAAATTACCTTGTGTAGACGAGATTTGTTCTGATGGGTGCCTCAGGAAATCCCCTCTGCTGGTATTGGAATGCAGGCTTTTGAGGAGACATGCCTGTAAACCAAAGCAATGGATCCGATAATGGCCTCGGGTCCTGTCTGGTTCAATCTTCTTGGTATGAGTGGAGGTAGATGAGTGGAGGTAGATGCTCATCCGGTATCAACCGCCCTTTTTTATCCCGGGCGACCTACACTATTGGGATGGCCTCAGGGACTTTGGAGGGTTCTCCTAATTTGTACGATGTTTGACAATGGAATGGGCAGAATTCCCATGGATTGGGTGGGGGCAGTCCTAATGTGTGGCTCCAGGGGCCCCAGCCTGGAGGGAGTGTGGCCCAGGACTTTGAGGACAGAAGACTGAAAACACAAAATCAGCTTATGTTTGGGGACGTAGTTATCGCACGCCCGATCTACAAACCATGAGAAGAACTCTTCAGGACATGAAGAATGAGCGAGTCTGAGGAGCTTGCTCAGGCTTTTGTCTCTGGATTTTGTTTCAGCGATGGCCGTGGAATGTTGTGGAGGTCTCATGGGCCATGGACGAATCTTCCTCTCTGTGGATTTAGCCCGATCCCAATTGTTTTTCGTCAATCTGTGGGATGGGAGGACTCCTTTCAGGTTTGTTACCTCAGGTGTCCCACCAAAAGAGGAATTCCAAAGCAGAGCCCTGGGGAAGAGTGAAGGGACAACCCGAACTATGGTTAAAAATTGGGGCCTAGGGGCATGGCAAGCCCAATATGCTGTCTCTTCATATAGGCCCTGAGAGGCCTTACCTGAGGACTGGGCTCAGGCTGAGGATCACAATGTGTGTTTGTGACCAATGTGGCCCGCAAGCATGGGCTGGGCCTCATGGGCCACGCTTGTTTCAACTACACTGAACGTTGGACAACATGCCAACCACAAGGTTTCTTGCCATGGGTAAAGAATTCTGATTTCTGCATCATTTTCAACCCTGGGCAGTGGTTGGAGATAAGGTCTAGGTTCTGGAGCCTGAAAACCGCAGTTGGGAAGAGATGACGACCTAAGGCCATGGCGGGTCCGATGTGCTCAGTGTGCGGCCAGCTGTCTGGGTGGGACCAGGAGGTCCAGGCTCAGGCTGGGTCAGAAGGGGAAATAGTGCCCAGGTCAGCCTATATGTTTGGGGTACAGCCGAATGGCGTGCAGGTTGATTTTCTTTTGGGGTTTCGGGGTAGCAATGAGGCCAATGTTTGACTTCTGTAGGGCAGGCAGAGTGCGGCATTGTAGTTCTGGATTGCCCAACTGGAGGGCTTGTGGGCCAGTAGTCTGAGGACGCAGTCTGAGAACGCTAGCTAGGCCTAGGTTTCTGGGTGAGGATATGGCAGGCACAATCTACAGACCTCAATCGAGATCTCGTGCATCTGAAGTCAGGGCAAGGATCAGACGATCGCTCAGGTTGGACTTTCTGCCCTGATGGCCCTTTCTTGAAGGGGGTTGGATCATGAGGACATGGGGGTTTTCCCACGATGGAAGTTGTGAGAAGCTCCAAACTGCAAAGATTCTTCTGCAGGACAATTGAGACCTGTTGGTTGGCTCCAGGCCAACGATTCCGAGCAGGGTTCTAAGGATGGATGGCTGGGTAGCCCACCTCGCATTCCAATGGTCTCCAAGCAACAAGACAGGTTAGATCTGCTGGATGTGGGGGGCAACCGAGGAGGCTGAGTTGAAATGGACTCTCCTGTGGATGTGTCCTAATATGTTTTTGTGTCTATGGAGACCTTGGAATGAAGCGGTGGCCCTGGGGCCCTGAAGGGTTCTCCTAAACAGAGGCTTTGACAGAGCTCTAACGTGCATGTTTCCCAAGTGTAGATGAGATTTGTTCTGATGGGTGAGTCAAGAAACAGCCATATGCTGGTATTGAAATCCAGGCCTCTGAGGAGAGATGCCTGGAAACCAAAGCAATGGATCCGATTAGTGCCTAGGGGTCTGTTCGTTCCTTTTTACCTCTGGGGACATCAGTCTACGGGTCTGAGTGCAGGTAGGTGGTCAGATGGGCTCAGATTGCCCCTGTTTGTCCTGGGAAGCCACAACTATTGGGATGGCCTCAGGGACTTTGGAGGTTATCCTACTAGTAGGGTTGTGGCCATTGGAATGGGCACATACAATTCCCTTGGAGAGGGCAAGTACAGTCCTCAGGTTTGGCTCCAGGGCCCTGAGCCTGTAGGGTGTGTAGGCCAGAGCTGTTTGGACAGTTGTCTGAAAACACAAACTCGGCTTATGTTTTGGGTCATAGGTATGGCAGGACTGATACAGACCATGAGGAGAACACTTCGGGATATGAAAAAAGGGCGAGTGTGAGGCTCTTGCTCAAGTTTTTGTCTCTGGATATCGTGTCACTCATGGTCGTGAAATTGCCGGGTGACTTCATGGGAAATGGACGAGTCTTAATCTCTGGGGGTTCGGTCCCGTCCAAAGAGTTTGGGGTCATTCTGGGGATGGAAGAAGTCCGTTTTTTTGTTGTTGTTGTCAATTTGTTTCATTTTGTTTTTCAACCTCAGATGTCCCACCAAATGAGGGATTCCAGAGTAGAGCCCTGGGGTGGGGCGACTGGACACCCAGAAATCTGCTTAAAAATTGGGGACTAGGGACATGTCAAGCCCATTATGACATCTAATGTTCCAGCCACTGAGAGGACTTACTAGAGGACAGGACTCACGCTGAGGTCACAATGTGTGTTTATGCTCTCGTCGCACGCAAGAATGGGCGGGGCCTCAGGGTGAATGCTGGTTTCTCCTACACTGAACTTGGACAACATGCCAACCACAAGGTTTCTTGCCATGGGTCAGGAACAGTTCTGATTTCTGCATCACAGTCACCCGTGGGCAGTGATTGGAGATAAGGTCTAGGTTCTGAAGCCTGAAAACTGAGGTAGGGAAGAGATGATGACCTAAGGCCATGGCGGGTCTGATGTGCTCAGCGTGCGGTCAGCTGTCTGGGTGTTGGTCAGCAGGTCCGGGCTCAGGTTGTGTCAGACAGTGCATTAGTGCCCAGGTTAGGCTATATAATTTGGGTACATTCGAGTGCCGTGTAGGTTTAACCTCATTTAAGCTGCCTGGGCTGCTCATTAGGCAATATATTTTTTCTAGAGGGCAAGCAGAGTGCTTCATTGTCGGTCCGGAATTGCCAAACTTGAGGGCTTCGGGGCCAGGAGAGTGAGGACGGAAGTCTGAGAACACAAGCTAGACTTCGGATTCAGGGTGAGGGCACGGCAGGTACCCCCTGCAATCTGAACCAATATCTCATGCATCTGAAGTCAGGGCGAAGATCCGACGTTGTCTCAGGTTGGAGTTTCTGTGCATAACGGCCCCTTCATGAAGGGAGCGGAATCTCGAGGCCATGGAGGTTTTCCACGTTGGGAGATGTGGGATGCCCCCTTCAAGGATTCCTTCTGCGGGACAATTGAGACCTGTTGGACAGCTCCAGGACAATCCATATGGAATGACTCCAGAGCACCGTTCCAGGATGGATGCCTGGGAATTCCGCCTCGCCTTCCAATTGTCGCCTAGCAACAAGACAGTTTAGATCTAATGGATCTGCGGGAGCAACCGGGGTGGCTGAGTTGAAATGCACTTTCCAGAGGATGGGTCCTAACGTGTGTTTGTGTCCATGAGGGCCTTGGAATGGGAAGGTGGCACCGGGACCCTGAAGTATTCTCCTAAGCTTTGGCATAGCTCCCATGCACAAGTTTCCTTGTGGAGACGAGATTTGTTCTGATGGGTGCCTCAGGAAATCCCCTCTGCTGGTATTGGAATGCAGGCTTTTGAGGAGACATGCCTGTAAACCAAAGCAATGGATCCGATAATGGCCTCGGGTCCTGTCTGGTTCAATCTTCTTGGTATGAGTGGAGGTAGATGAGTGGAGGTAGATGCTCAGCCGATATCAATCGCCCTTTTTTGTCCCGGGCGACCTACACTATTGGGATGGCCTCAGGGACTTTGGAGGGTTCTCCTAATTTGTACAATTTTTGACAATGGAATGGGCAGAATTCCCATGGATAGGGTGGGGGCAGTCCTAATGAGTGGCTCCAAGGCCCCAGCCTGGAGGGAGTGTGGCCCAGGACTTTGAGGACAGAAGACTGAAAACACAAAATCAGCTTAAGTTTGGGGACGTAGGTATGGCACGCCCGATCCACAAACCCTGAGAAGAACTCTTCAGGATATGAAGAATGAGCGAGTCTGAGGAGCTTGCTCAGGCTTTTGTCTCTGGGTTTTGTTTCAGCGATGGCCGTGGAATGTTGTGGAGGTCTCATGGGCCATGGACGAATCTTCCTCTCTGTGGATTTGGCCCGATCCCAATTGTTTTTCGTCCATCTGTGGGATGGGAGGACTCCTTTCAGGTTTGTTACCTCAGGTGTCCCACCAAAAGAAGAATTCCAAAGCAGAGCCCTGGGGAAGAGTGAAGGGACAACCCGAACTATGGTTAAAAATTGGGGCCTAGGGGCATGGCAAGCCCAATATGCTGTCTCTTCATATAGGCCCTGAGAGGCCTTACCTGAGGACTGGGCTCAGGCTGAGGGTCACAATGTGTGTTTGTGACCAATGTGGCCCTCAAGCATGGGCTGATCCTCATGGGCCACGCTTGTTTCAACTACACTGAACGTTGGACAACATGCCAACCACAAGGTTTCTTGCCATAAGGAAAGAGTTCTGATTTCTGCATCATTCTCAACCCTGGGCAGTGGTTGGAGATAAGGTCTAGGTTCTGGAGCCTGAAAACCGCAGTTGGGAAGAGATGACGACCTAAGGCCATGGCGGGTCC
This sequence comes from Mustela nivalis, assembly GCF_964662115.1. NCBI lineage: Eukaryota > Metazoa > Chordata > Mammalia > Carnivora > Mustelidae > Mustela > Mustela nivalis. The sequence goes on from NW_028136529.1 coordinate 416,275, forward strand.
GATGTGCTCAGTGTGCGGCCAGCTGTCTGGGTGGGACCAGGAGGTCCAGGCTCAGGCTGGGTCAGAAGGTGAAATAGTGCCCAGGTCAGCCTATATGTTTGGGGTACAGCCGAATGGCGTGCAGGTTGATCCTCATTTGCGGTTTCGGGGTAGCCCTGAGGGCAATGTTTTACTTCTGTAGGGCAGGGAGAGTGCGGCATTGTAGTTCTGGATTGCCAAACTGGAGGGCTTGTGGGCCACTAGTCTGAAGACGGAGTCTGAGAACCCAAGCTAGGCCTAGGTTTCTGGGTCAGGATATGGCAGGCACAATCTACAGACCTCAATCGAGATCTCGTGCATCTGAAGTCAGGGCAAGGATCAGACGATCGCTCAGGTTGGACTTTCTGCCCTGATGGCCCTTTCTTGAAGGGGGTTGGATCACGAGGACATGGGGGTTTTCCCACGATGGGAGTTGTGAGAAGCTCCAAACTGCAAAGATTCTTCTGCAGGACAATTGAGACCTGTTGGTTAGCTCCAGGCCAACGATTCCGAGCAGGGTTCTAAGGATGGATGGCAGGGTAGCCCACCTCGCATTCCAATGGTCTCCAAGCAACAAGACAGGTTAGATCTGCTGGATGTGGGGGGCAACCGAGGAGGCTGAGTTGAAATGGACTCTCCCGTGGATGTGTCCTAATATGTTTTTGTGTCTATGGAGACCTTGGAATGAAGCGGTGGCCCTGGGGCCCTGAAGGGTTCTCCTAAACAGAGGCTTTGACACAGCTACAACGTGCATGTTTCCCATGTGTAGATGAGATTTGTTCTGATGGGTGAGTCAAGAAACAGCCATATGCTGGTATTGAAATCCAGGCCTCTGAGGAGAGATGCCTGGAAACCAAAGCAATGGATCCGATTAGTGCCTAGGGGCCTGTTCGTTCCTTTTTAACTCTGGGGACATCAGTCTACGGGTCTGAGTGCAGGTAGGTGCTCAGATGGGCTCAGATTGCCCCTGTTTGTCCTGGGAAGCCACAACTATTGGGATGGCCTCAGGGACTTTGGAGGTTATCCTACTAGTAGGGTTGTGGCCATTGGAATGGGCACATACAATTCCCTTGGAGAGGGCAAGTACAGTCCTCAGGTTTGGCTCCAGGGCCCTGAGCCTGTAGGATGTGTAGGCCAGAGCTGTTTGGTCAGTTGTCTGAAAACACAAACTCGGCTTATGTTTTGGGTCATATGTATGGCAGGACTGATCTACAGACCATGAGGAGAACACTTCGGGATATGAAAAAAGGGCGAGTGTGAGGCTCTTGCTCAAGTTTTTGTCTCTGGATATCGTGTCACACATGGTCGTGAAATTACCGGGTGACTTCATGGGAAATGGAAGAGTCTTACTCTCTGGGGGTTCGGTCCCGTCCAAAGAGTTTGGGGTCATTCTGGGGATGGAAGAAGTCCGTTTTTTTGTTGTTGTGGTCGATTTGTTTCATTTTGTTTTTCAACCTCAGATGTCCCACCAAATGAGGGATTCCAGAGTAGAGCCCTGGGGTGGGGCGACTGGACAACCAGAAATCTGGTTAAAAATTGGGGACTAGGGACATGTCAAGCCCATTATGACATGTAATGGTCGAGCCACTGAGAGGACTTACTAGAGGACAGGACTCACGCTGAGGTCACAATGTGTGTTTATGCTCTCGTCGCACACAAGAATGGGCGGGGCCTCAGGGTGAATGCTGGTTTCTCCTACACTGAACGTTGGACAACATGCCAACCACAAGGTTTCTTGCCATGGGTCAGGAAGAGTTCTAATTTCTGCATCACAGTCACCCGTGAGCAGTGATTGGAGATAAGGTCTAGGTTCTGAAGCCTGAAAACTGAGGTAGGGAAGAGATGATGACCTAAGGCCATGGCGGGTCTGATGGGCTCAGCCTGCGGTCAGCTGTCTGGGTGTTGGTCAGCAGGTCCGGGCTCAGGTTGTGTCAGACAGTGCATTAGTGCCCAGGTTAGACTATATAATTTGGGTACATTCGAGGGCCGTGTAGGTTTATCCTCATTTAACCTGCCTGGGCTGCTCATTAGGCAATATATTTTTTCTAGAGGGCAGGCAGAGTGCTTCATTGTCGGTCCGGAATTGCCAAACTTGAGGGCTTCGGGGCCAGGAGAGTGAGGACGGAATCTGAGAACACAAGCTAGACTTCGGATTCAGGGTGAGGGCACGGCAGGTACCCCCTGCAGATCTGAACCAATATCTCATGCATCTGAAGTCAGGGCGAGGATCCGACGTTGGCTCAGGTTGGAGTTTCTGTGCATGACGGCCCCTCCATGAAGGGAGCGGAATCTCGAGGCCATGGAGGTTTTCCACGTTGGGAGATGTGGGATGCCCCCTTCAAGGATTCCTTTTGCGGGACAATTGAGACCTGATGGACAGCTCCAGGACATCCCATATGGAATGACTCCAGAGCACCGTTCGAGGATGGATGCCTGGGAAGTCCGCCTCGCCTTCCAATTGTCTCCTAGCAACAAGACAGTTTAGATCTAATGGATCTGCGGGAGCACCCGGGGTGGCTGATTTGAAATGCACTTTCCAGAGGATGGGTCCTAACGTGTGTTTGTGTCCATGAGGGCCTTGGAATGGGGAGGTGGCACCGGGACCCAGAAGTATTCTCCTAAGCTTTGGCTTAGCTCCCATGCACAAGTTTCCTTGTGGAGACGAGATTTGTTCTGATGGGTGCCTCAGGAAATCCTCTCTGCTGGTATTGGAATCCAGGCTTTTGAGGAGACATGCCTGTAAACCAAAGCAATGGATCCGATAATGGCCTCGGGTCCTGTCTGGTTCAATCTTCTTTGTATGAGTGGAGGTAGATGAGTGGAGGTAGATGCTCAGCCGGTATCAACTGCCCTTTTTTGTCCCGAGCGACCTACACTATAGGGATGGCCTCAGGGACTTTGGAGGGTTCTCCTAATTTGTACGATTTTTGACAATGGAATGGGCAGAATTCCCATGGATTGGGTAGGGGCAGTCCTAATGTGTGGCTCCAGGGGCCCCAGCCTGAAGGGAGTGTGGCTCAGGACTTTGAGGACAGAAGACTGAAAACACAAACTCAGCTTAAGTGTGGGGACGTAGGTATGGCACGCCCGATCCACAAACCCTGAGAAGAACTCTTCAGGATATGAAGAATGAGCGAGTCTGAGGAGCTTGCTCAGGCTTTTGTCTCTGGGTTTTGTTTCAGCGATGGCCGTGGAATGTTGTGGAGGTCTCATGGGCCATGGACGAATCTTCCTCTCTGTGGATTTGGCCCGATCCCAATTGTTTTTCGTCCATCTGTGGGATGGGAGGACTCCTTTCAGGTTTGTTACCTCAGGTGTCCCACCAAAAGAAGAATTCCAAAGCAGAGCCCTGGGGAAGAGTGAAGGGACAACCCGAACTATGGTTAAAAATTGGGGCCTAGGGGCATGGCAAGCCCAATATGCTGTCTCTTCATATAGGCCCTGAGAGGCCTTACCTGAGGACTGGGCTCAGGCTGAGGGTCACAATGTGTGTTTGTGACCAATGTGGCCCTCAAGCATGGGCTGATCCTCATGGGCCACGCTTGTTTCAACTACACTGAACGTTGGACAACATGCCAACCACAAGGTTTCTTGCCATAAGGAAAGAGTTCTGATTTCTGCATCATTCTCAACCCTGGGCAGTGGTTGGAGATAAGGTCTAGGTTCTGGAGCCTGAAAACCGCAGTTGGGAAGAGATGACGACCTAAGGCCATGGCGGGTCCGATGTGCTCAGTGTGCGGCCAGCTGTCTGGGTGGGACCAGGAGGTCCAGGCTCAGGCTGGGTCAGAAGGTGAAATAGTGCCCAGGTCAGCCTATATGTTTGGGGTACAGCCGAATGGCGTGCAGGTTGATCCTCATTTGCGGTTTCGGGGTAGCCCTGAGGGCAATGTTTTACTTCTGTAGGGCAGGGAGAGTGCGGCATTGTAGTTCTGGATTGCCAAACTGGAGGGCTTGTGGGCCACTAGTCTGAAGACGGAGTCTGAGAACCCAAGCTAGGCCTAGGTTTCTGGGTCAGGATATGGCAGGCACAATCTACAGACCTCAATCGAGATCTCGTGCATCTGAAGTCAGGGCAAGGATCAGACGATCGCTCAGGTTGGACTTTCTGCCCTGATGGCCCTTTCTTGAAGGGGGTTGGATCACGAGGACATGGGGGTTTTCCCACGATGGGAGTTGTGAGAAGCTCCAAACTGCAAAGATTCTTCTGCAGGACAATTGAGACCTGTTGGTTAGCTCCAGGCCAACGATTCCGAGCAGGGTTCTAAGGATGGATGGCAGGGTAGCCCACCTCGCATTCCAATGGTCTCCAAGCAACAAGACAGGTTAGATCTGCTGGATGTGGGGGGCAACCGAGGAGGCTGAGTTGAAATGGACTCTCCCGTGGATGTGTCCTAATATGTTTTTGTGTCTATGGAGACCTTGGAATGAAGCGGTGGCCCTGGGGCCCTGAAGGGTTCTCCTAAACAGAGGCTTTGACACAGCTACAACGTGCATGTTTCCCATGTGTAGATGAGATTTGTTCTGATGGGTGAGTCAAGAAACAGCCATATGCTGGTATTGAAATCCAGGCCTCTGAGGAGAGATGCCTGGAAACCAAAGCAATGGATCCGATTAGTGCCTAGGGGCCTGTTCGTTCCTTTTTAACTCTGGGGACATCAGTCTACGGGTCTGAGTGCAGGTAGGTGCTCAGATGGGCTCAGATTGCCCCTGTTTGTCCTGGGAAGCCACAACTATTGGGATGGCCTCAGGGACTTTGGAGGTTATCCTACTAGTAGGGTTGTGGCCATTGGAATGGGCACATACAATTCCCTTGGAGAGGGCAAGTACAGTCCTCAGGTTTGGCTCCAGGGCCCTGAGCCTGTAGGATGTGTAGGCCAGAGCTGTTTGGTCAGTTGTCTGAAAACACAAACTCGGCTTATGTTTTGGGTCATATGTATGGCAGGACTGATCTACAGACCATGAGGAGAACACTTCGGGATATGAAAAAAGGGCGAGTGTGAGGCTCTTGCTCAAGTTTTTGTCTCTGGATATCGTGTCACACATGGTCGTGAAATTACCGGGTGACTTCATGGGAAATGGAAGAGTCTTACTCTCTGGGGGTTCGGTCCCGTCCAAAGAGTTTGGGGTCATTCTGGGGATGGAAGAAGTCCGTTTTTTTGTTGTTGTGGTCGATTTGTTTCATTTTGTTTTTCAACCTCAGATGTCCCACCAAATGAGGGATTCCAGAGTAGAGCCCTGGGGTGGGGCGACTGGACAACCAGAAATCTGGTTAAAAATTGGGGACTAGGGACATGTCAAGCCCATTATGACATGTAATGGTCGAGCCACTGAGAGGACTTACTAGAGGACAGGACTCACGCTGAGGTCACAATGTGTGTTTATGCTCTCGTCGCACACAAGAATGGGCGGGGCCTCAGGGTGAATGCTGGTTTCTCCTACACTGAACGTTGGACAACATGCCAACCACAAGGTTTCTTGCCATGGGTCAGGAAGAGTTCTAATTTCTGCATCACAGTCACCCGTGAGCAGTGATTGGAGATAAGGTCTAGGTTCTGAAGCCTGAAAACTGAGGTAGGGAAGAGATGATGACCTAAGGCCATGGCGGGTCTGATGGGCTCAGCCTGCGGTCAGCTGTCTGGGTGTTGGTCAGCAGGTCCGGGCTCAGGTTGTGTCAGACAGTGCATTAGTGCCCAGGTTAGACTATATAATTTGGGTACATTCGAGGGCCGTGTAGGTTTATCCTCATTTAACCTGCCTGGGCTGCTCATTAGGCAATATATTTTTTCTAGAGGGCAGGCAGAGTGCTTCATTGTCGGTCCGGAATTGCCAAACTTGAGGGCTTCGGGGCCAGGAGAGTGAGGACGGAATCTGAGAACACAAGCTAGACTTCGGATTCAGGGTGAGGGCACGGCAGGTACCCCCTGCAGATCTGAACCAATATCTCATGCATCTGAAGTCAGGGCGAGGATCCGACGTTGGCTCAGGTTGGAGTTTCTGTGCATGACGGCCCCTCCATGAAGGGAGCGGAATCTCGAGGCCATGGAGGTTTTCCACGTTGGGAGATGTGGGATGCCCCCTTCAAGGATTCCTTTTGCGGGACAATTGAGACCTGATGGACAGCTCCAGGACATCCCATATGGAATGACTCCAGAGCACCGTTCGAGGATGGATGCCTGGGAAGTCCGCCTCGCCTTCCAATTGTCTCCTAGCAACAAGACAGTTTAGATCTAATGGATCTGCGGGAGCACCCGGGGTGGCTGATTTGAAATGCACTTTCCAGAGGATGGGTCCTAACGTGTGTTTGTGTCCATGAGGGCCTTGGAATGGGGAGGTGGCACCGGGACCCAGAAGTATTCTCCTAAGCTTTGGCTTAGCTCCCATGCACAAGTTTCCTTGTGGAGACGAGATTTGTTCTGATGGGTGCCTCAGGAAATCCTCTCTGCTGGTATTGGAATCCAGGCTTTTGAGGAGACATGCCTGTAAACCAAAGCAATGGATCCGATAATGGCCTCGGGTCCTGTCTGGTTCAATCTTCTTTGTATGAGTGGAGGTAGATGAGTGGAGGTAGATGCTCAGCCGGTATCAACTGCCCTTTTTTGTCCCGGGCGACCTACACTATAGGGATGGCCTCAGGGACTTTGGAGGGTTCTCCTAATTTGTACGATTTTTGACAATGGAATGGGCAGAATTCCCATGGATTGGGTAGGGGCAGTCCTAATGTGTGGCTCCAGGGGCCCCAGCCTGAAGGGAGTGTGGCTCAGGACTTTGAGGACAGAAGACTGAAAACACAAACTCAGCTTAAGTGTGGGGACGTAGGTATGGCACGCCCCATCTACAAACCATGAGAAGAACTCTTAAGGATATGAAGAATGAGCGAGTCTGAGGAGCTTGCTAAGGCTTTTGTCTCTGGATTTTGTTTCAGCGATGGCCGTGGAATGTTGGGGAGGTCTCATGGGCCATGGACGAATCTTCCTCTCTGTGGATTTGGACCGATCCCAATTGTTTTTCGTCAATCTGTGGGATGGGAGGACTCCTTTCAGGTTTGTTACCTCAGGTGTCCCACCAAAAGAGGAATTCCAAAGCAGAGCCCTGGGGAAGAGTGAAGGGACAACCCGAACTATGGTTAAAAATTGGGGCCTAGGGGCATGGCAAGCCCAATATGCTGTCTCTTCATATAGGCCCTGAGAGGCCTTACCTGAGGACTGGGCTCAGGCTGAGGGTCACAATGTGTGTTTGTGACCAATGTGGCCCGCAAGCATGGGCTGGGCCTCATGGGCCACGCTTGTTTCAACTACACTGAACGTTGGACAACATGCCAACCACAAGGTTTCTTGCCATGGGGAAAGAGTTCTGATTTCTGCATCATTTTCAATCCTGGGCAGTGCTTGGAGATAAGGTCTAGGTTCTGGTGCCTCAAAACCGCAGTTGGGAAGAGATGACGACCTAAGGGCATGGCGGGTCCGATGTGCTCAGTGTGCGGCCAGCTGTCTGGGTGGGACCAGGAGTTCCAGGCTCAGGCTGGGTCAGAAGGGGAAATAGTGCCCAGGTCAGCCTATATGTTTGTGGTACAGCCGAATGGCGTTCAGGTTGATCCTCATTTGCGGTTTCGGGGTAGCCCTGAGGGCAATGTTTTACTTCTGTAGGGCAGGCAGAGTGCGGCATTGTAGTTCTGGATTGCCCAACTGGAGGGCTTGTGGGCCAGTAGTCTGAGGACGGAGTCTGAGAACCCAAGCTAGGCCTAGGTTTCTGGGTGAGGATATGGCAGGCACAATCTACAGACCTCAATCGGGATCTCGTGCATCTGAAGTCAGGGCAAGGATCAGACGATCGCTCAGGTTGGACTTTCTGCCCTGATGGCCCTTTCTTGAAGGGGGTTGGATCACGAGGACATGGGGGTTTTCCCACGATGGGAGTTGTGAGAAGCTCCAAACTGCAAAGATTCTTCTGCAGGACAATTGAGACCTGTTGGTTGGTCCAGGCCAACGATTCCGAGCAGGGTTCTATGGATGGATGGCTGGGTAGCCCACCTCGCATTCCAATGGTCTCCAAGCAACAAGACAGGTTAGATCTGCTGGATGTGGGGGGCAACCGAGGAGGCTGAGTTGAAATGGACTCTCCTGTGGATGTGTCCTAATATGTTTTTGTGTCTATGGAGACCTTGGAATGAAGCGGTGGCCCTGGGGCCCTGAAGGGTTCTCCTAAACAGAGGCTTTGACACAGCTCCAACGTGCATGTTTCCCATGTGTAGATGATTTGTTCTGATGGGTGAGTCAAGTAACAGCCATATGCTGGTATTGAAATCCAGGCCTCTGAGGAGAGATGCCTGGAAACCAAAGCAATGGATCCGATTAGTGCCTAGGGGCCTATTCGTTCCTTTTTACCTCTGGGGACATCAGTCTACGGGACTGAGTGCAGGTAGGTGCTCAGATGGGCTCAGATTGCCCCTGTTTGTCCTGGGAAGCCACAACTATTGGGATGGCCTCAGGGACTTTGGAGGTTAACCTACTAGTAGGGTTGTGGCCATTGGAATGGGCACATACAATTCCCTTGGAGAGGGCAAGTACAGTCCTCAGGTTTGGCTCCAGGGCCCTGAGCCTGTAGGGTGTGTAGGCCAGAGCTGTTTGGACAGTTGTCTGAAAACACAAACTCGGCTTATGTTTTGGGTCATAGGTATGGCAGGACTGATCTACAGACCATGAGGAGAACACTTCGGGATATGAAAAAAGGGCGAGTGTGAGGCTCTTGCTCAAGTTTTTGTCTCTGGATATCGTGTCACTCATGGTCGTGAAATTGCCGGGTGACTTCATGGGAAATGGACGAGTCTTACTCTCTGGGGGTTCGGTCCCGTCCAAAGAGTTTGGGGTCATTCTGGGGATGGAAGAAGTCCGTTTTTTTGTTGTTGTTGTCGATTTGTTTCATTTTGTTTTTCAACCTCAGATGTCCCACCAAATGAGGGATTCCAGAGTAGAGCCCTGGGGTGGGGCGACTGGACAACCAGAAATCTGGTTAAAAATTGGGGACTAGGGACATGTCAAGCCCATTATGACATCTAATGGTCCAGCCACTGAGAGGACTTACTAGAGGACAGGACTCACGCTGAGGTCACAATGTGTGTTTATGCTCTCGTCGCACGCAAGAATGGGCGGGGCCTCAGGGTGAATGCTGGTTTCTCCTACACTGAACGTTGGACAACATGCCAACCACAAGGTTTCTTGCCATGGGTCAGGAAGAGTTCTGATTTCTGCATCACAGTCACCCGTCGGCAGTGATTGGAGATAAGGTCGAGGTTCTGAAGCCTGAAAACTGAGGTAGGGAAGAGATGATAACATAAGGCCATGGCGGGTCTGATGTGCTCAGCGTGCGGTCAGCTGTCTGGGTGTTGGTCAGCAGGTCCGGGCTCAGGTTGTGTCAGACAGTGCATTAGTGCCCAGGTTAGACTATATAATTTGGGTACATTCGAGTGCCGTGTAGGTTTACCCTCAATTAAGCTGACTGGGCTGCTGATTAGGCAATATATTTTTTCTAGAGGGCAGGCAGAGTGCTTCATTGTCGGTCCGGAATTGCCAAACTTGAGGGCTTCGGGGCCAGGAGAGTGAGGACGGAAGTCTGAGAACACAAGCTAGACTTCGGATTCAGGGTCAGGGCACGGCAGGTACCCCCTGCAGATCTGAACCAATATCTCATGCATCTGAAGTCAGGGCGAGGATCCGACGTTGGCTCAGGTTGGAGTTTCTGTGCATGACGGCCCCTTCATGAAGGGAGCGGAATCTCGAGGCCATGGAGTTTTTCCACGTTGGGAGATGTGGGATGCCCCCTTCAAGGATTCCTTCTGCGGGACAATTGAGACCTGTTGGACAGCTCCAGGACATCCCATATGGAATGACTCCAGAGCACCGTTCGAGGATGGATGCTTGGGAAGTCCGCCTCGCCTTCCAATTGTCTCCTAGCAACAAGACAGTTTAGATCTAATGGATCTGCGGGAGCAACCGGGGTGGCTGAGTTGAAATGCACTTTCCAGAGGATGGGTCCTAACGTGTGTTTGTGTCCATGAGGGCCTTGGAATGGGGAGGTGGCACCGGGACCCTGAAGTATTCTCCTAAGCTTTGGCATAGCTCCCATGTAAAAATTTCCTTGTGTAGACGAGATTTGTTCTGATGGGTGCCTCAGGAAATCCCCTCTGCTGGTATTGGAATGCCGGCTTTTGAGGAGACATGCCTGTAAACCAAAGCAATGGATCCGATAATGGCCTCAGGTCCTGTCTGCTTCAATCTTCTTGGTATGAGTGGAGGTAGATGAGTGGAGGTAGATGCTCAGCCGGTATCAACCGCCCTTTTTTGTCCCGGGCGACCTACACTATTGGGATGGCCCCAGGGACTTTGGAGGGTTCTCCTAATTTGTACGATTTTTGACAATGGAATGGGCAGAATTCCCATGGATTGGGTGGGGGCAGTCCTAATGTGTGGCTCCAGGGGCCCCAGCCTGGAGGGAGTGTGGCTCAGGACTTTTAGGACAGAAGACTGAAAACACAAACTCAGCTTAAGTTGGGGACGTAGGTATGGCACGCCCGATCTGCAAACCATGAGAAGAACTCTTCAGGATATGAAGAATGAGCTTGTCTGAGGCGCTTGCTCAGGCTTTTGTCTCTGGATTTTGTTTCAGCTATGGCCGTGGAATGTTGGGGAGGTCTCATGGGCCATGGACGAATCTTCCTCTCTGTGGATTTGGCCCGATCCCAATTGTTTTTCGTCAATCTGTGGGATGGGAGGACTCCTTTCAGGTTTGTTATCTCAGGTGTCCCACCAAAAGAGGAATTCCAAAGCAGAGCCCTGGGGAAGAGTGAAGGGACAACCCGAACTATGGTTAAAAATTGCGGCCTAGGGGCATGGCAAGCCCAATATGCTGTCTCTTCATATAGGCCCTGAGAGGCCTGACCTGAGGACTGGGCTCAGGCTGAGGGTCACAATGTGTGTTTGTGACCAATGTGGCCCGCAAGCATGGGCTGGGCCTCATGGGCCACGCTTGTTTCAACTTCACTGAACGTTGGACAACATGCCAAACACAAGGTTTCTTGCCATAAGGAAAGAGTTCTGATTTCTGCATCATTTTCAACCCTGGGCAGTGGTTGGAGATAAGGTCTAGGTTCTGGTGCCTGAAAACCGCAGTTGGGAAGAGATGACGACCTAAGGCCATGGCGGGTCCGATGTGCTCAGTGTGCGGCCAGCTGTCTGGGTGGGACCAGGAGGTCCAGGCTCAGGCTGGGTCAGAAGGGGAAATAGTGCCCAGGTCAGCCTATATGTTTGGGGTACAGCCGAATGGCGTTCAGGTTGATCCTCATTTGCGGTTTAGGGGTAGCCCTGAGGGCAATGTTTTACTTCTGTAGGGCAGGCAGAGTGCGGCATTGTAGTTCTGGATTGCCCAACTGGAGGGCTTGTGGGCCAGTAGTCTGAGGACGGAGTCTGAGAACCCAAGCTAGGCCTCGGTTTCTGGGTGAGGATATGGCAGGCACAATCTACAGACCTCAATCGAGATCTCGTGCATCTGAAGTCAAGGCAAGGATCAGACAATCGCTCAGGTTGGACTTTCTGCCCTGATGGCCCTTTCTTGAAGGGGGTTGGATCACGAGGACATGGGGGTTTTCCCACGATGGGAGTTGTGAGAAGCTCCAAACTGCAAAGATTCTTCTGCAGGACAATTGAGACCTGTTGGTTGGCTCCAGGCCAACGATTCCGAGCAGGGTTCTAAGGATGGATGGCTGGGTAGCCCACCTCGCATTCCAATGGTCTCCAAGCAACAAGAGAGGTTAGATCTGCTGGATGTGGGGGGCAACCGAGGAGGCTGAGTTGAAATGGACTCTCCTGTGGATGTGTCCTAATATGTTTTTGTGTCTATGGAGACCTTGGAATGAAGCGGTGGCCCTGGGGCCCTGAAGGGTTCTCCTAAACTGAGGCTTTGACACAGCTCCAACGTGCATGTTTCCCATGTGTAGATGAGATTAGTTCTGATGGTTGAGTCAAGAAACAGCCATATGCTGGTATTGAAATCCAGGCCTCTGAGGAGAGATGCCTGGAAACCAAAGCAATGGATCCGATTAGTGCCTAGGGGCCTGTTCGTTCCTTTTTACCTCTGGGGACATCAGTCTACGGGACTGAGTGCAGGTAGGTGCTCAGATGGGCTCAGATTGCCCCTGTTTTTCCTGGGAAGCCACAACTATTGGGATGGCCTCAGGGACTTTGGAGGTTATCCTACTAGTAGGGTTGTGGCCATTGGAATGGGCACATACAATTCCCTTGGAGAGGGCAAGTACAGTCCTCAGGTTTGGCTCCAGGGCCCTGAGCCTGTAGGGTGTGTAGGCCAGAGCTGTTTGGACAGTTGTCTGAAAGCACAAACTCGGCTTATGTTTTGGGTCATAGGTATGGCAGGACTGATCTACAGACCATGAGGAGAACAAACGGGATATGAAAAAAGGTCGAGTGTGAGGCTCTTGCTCAAGTTTTTGTCTCTGGATATCGTGTCACTCATGGTCGTGAAATTGCCGGGTGACTTCATGGGAAATGGACGAGTCTTACTCTCTGGGGGTTCGGTCCCGTCCAAAGAGTTTGGGGTCATTCTGGGGATGGAAGAAGTCCGTTTTTTTGTTGTTGTTGTCGATTTGTTTCATTTTGTTTTTCAACCTCAGATGTCCCACCAAATGAGGGATTCCAGAGTAGAGCCCTGGGGTGGGGCGACTGGACAACCAGAAATCTGGTTAAAAATTGGGGACTAGGGACATGTCAAGCCCATTATGACATCTAATGGTCCAGCCACTGAGAGGACTTACTAGAGGATAGGACTCACGCTGAGGTCACAATGCGTGTTTATGCTCTCGTCGCACTCAAGAATGGGCGGGGCCTCAGGGTGAATGCTGGTTTCTCCTACACTGAACGTTGGACAACATGCCAACCACAAGGTTTCTTGCCATGGGTCAGGAAGAGTTCTGATTTCTGCATCACAGTCACCCGTGGGCAGTGATTGGAGATAAGGTCTAGGTTCTGAAGCCTGAAAACTGAGGTAGGGAAGAGATGATGACCTAAGGCCATGGCGGGTCTGATGTGCTCAGCGTGCGGTCAGCTGTCTGGGTGTTGGTCAGCAGGTCCAGGCTCAGGTTGTGTCAGACAGTGCATTAGTGCCCAAGTTAGACTATATAATTTGGGTACATTCGAGTGCCGTGTAGGTTTATCCTCATTTAAGCTGCCTGGGCTGCTCATTAGGCAATATATTTTTTCTAGAGGGCAGGCAGAGTGCTTCATTGTCGGTCCGGAATTGCCAAACTTGAGGGCTTCGTGGCCAGGAGAGTGAGGATGGAAGTCTGAGAACACAAGCTAGACTTCGGATTCAGGGTGAGGGCATGGCAGGTACCCCCTGCAGATCTGAACCAATATCTCATGCATCTGAGTCAGGGCGAGGATCCGACGTTGGCTCAGGTTGGAGTTTCTGTGCATGACGGCCCCTTCATGAAGGGAGCGGAATCTCGAGGCCATGGAGGTTTTCCACGTTGGGAGATGTGGGATGTCCCCTTCAAGGATTCCTTCTGCGGGACAATTGAGACCTGTTGGACAGCTCCAGAACATCCCATATGGAATGACTCCAGAGCACCGTTCCAGGATGTATGCCTGGGAAGTCCACCTCGCCTTCCAATTGTCCCCTAGCAACAAGACAGTTTAGATCTAATGGATCTGCGGGCGTAACCGTGGTGGCTGAGTTGAAATGCACTTTCCAGAGGATGGGTCCTAACGTGTGTTTGTGTCCATGAGGGCCTTGGAATGGGGAGGTGGCACCGGGACCCTGAAGAATTCTCCTAAGCTTTGCCATAGCTCCCATGCACAAGTTTCCTTGTGGAGACGAGATTTGTTCTGATGAGTGCCTCAGGAAATCCCCTCTGCTGGTATTGGAATCCAGGCTTTTGAGGAGACATGCCTGTAAACCAAAGCAATGGATCCGATAATGGCCTCGGGTCCTGTCTGGTTCAATCTTCTTGGTATGAGTGGAGGTAGATGAGTGGAGGTAGATGCTCAGCCGGTATCAACCGCCCTTTTTTGTCCCGGGCGACCTACACTATTGGGATGGCCCCTGGGACTTTGGAGGATTCTCCTAATTTGTACGATTTTTGACAATGTAATGGGCAGAATTCCCATGGATTGGGTGGGGGCAGTCCTAATGTGTGGCTCCAGGGGCCCCAGCCTGGAGGGAGTGTGGCTCAGGACTTTGAGGACAGAAGACTGAAAACATAAACTCAGCTTAAGTTTGTGGACGTAGGTATGGCACGCCCGATCTGCAAACCATGAGAAGAACTCTTCAGGATATGAAGAATGAGCTTGTCTGAGGCACTTGCTCAGGCTTTTGTCTCTGGATTTTGTTTCAGCGATGGCCGTGGAATGTTGGGGAGGTTTCATGGGCCATGGACGAATCTTCCTCTCTGTGGATTTGGCCCGATCCCAATTGTTTTTCGTCCGTCTGTGGGATGGGAGGACTCCTTTCAGGTTTGTTACCTCAGGTGTCCCACCAAAAGAGGAATTCCAAAGCAGAGCCCTGGGGAAGAGTGAAGGGACAACCCGAACTATGGTTAAAAATTGGGGCCTAGGGTCTTGGCAAGCCCAATATGCTGTCTCTTCATATAGGCCCTGAGAGGCCTTACCTGAGGACTGGGCTCAGGCTGAGGGTCACAATGTGTTTTTGTGACCAATGTGGCCCGCAAGCATGGGCTGGGCCTCATGGGCCACGCTTGTTTCAACTACACTGAACGTTGGACAACATGCCAACCACAAGGTTTCTTGCCATGGGGAAAGAGTTCTGATTTCTGCATCATTTTCATCCCTGGGCAGTGGTTGGAGATAAGGTCTAGCTTCTGGGGCCTGAAAACCGCAGTTGGGAAGAGATGATGACCTAAGGCCATGGCGGGTCCGATGTGCTGAGTGTGCGGCCAGCTGTCTGGGTGGGACCAGGAGGTCCAGGCTCAGGCTGGGTCAGAAGGGGAAATAGTGCCCAGGTCAGCCTATATGTTTGGGGTACAGCCGAATGGCGTGCAGGTTGATCCTCATTTGCGGTTTCGGGGTAGCCCTGAGGGCAATGTTTTACTTCTGTAGGGCAGGCAGAGTGCGGCATTGTAGTTCTGGATTGCCCAACTGGAGGGCTTGTGGGCCAGTAGTCTGAGGACGGAGTCTGAGAACCCAAGCTAGGCCTAGGTTTCTGGGTGAGGATATGGCAGGCCCAATCTACAGACCTCAATCGAGATCTCGTGCATCTGAAGTCAGGGCAAGGATCAGACGATCACTCAGGTTGGACATTCTGCCCTGATGGCCCTTTCTTGAAGGGGGTTGGATCACGAGGACATGGGGGTTTTCGCACGATGGGAGTTGTGAGAAGCTCCAAACTGCAAAGATTCTTCTGCAGGACAATTGAGACCTGTTGGTTGGCTCCAGGCCAACGATTCCGAGCAGGGTTCTAAGGATGGATGTCTGGGTAGCCCACCTCGCATTCCAATTGTCTCCAAGCAACAAGACAGGTTAGATCTGCTGGATGTGGGGGGCAACCTAGGAGGCTGAGTTGAAATGGACTCTCCTGTGGATGTGTCCTAATATGTTTTTGTGTCTATGGAGACCTTGGAATGAAGCGGTGGCCCTGGGGCCCTGAAGGGTTCTCCTAAACAGAGGCTTTGACACAGCTCCAACGTGCATGTTTCCCATGTGTAGATGAGATTTGTTCTGATGGTTGAGTCAAGAAACAGCCATATGCTGGTATTGAAATCCAGGCCTCTGAGGAGAGATGCCTGGAAATCAAAAGAATGGATCTGATTAGTGCCTAGGGGCCTGTTCGTTCCTTTTTACCTCTGGGGACATCAGTCTACGGGTCTGAGTGCAGGTAGGTGCTCAGAAGGGCTCAGATTGCCCCTGTTTGTCCTGGGAAGCCACAACTTTTAGGATGGCCTCAGAGACTTTGAGGGTTATCCTATTGTAGAGTTGTGGCCATTGGAATGGGCACATACAATTCCCTTGGAGAGGGCAAGTACAGTCCTCAGGTTTGGCTCCAGGGCCCTGAGCCTGTAGGGTGTGTAGGCCAGAGCTGTTTGGACAGTTGTCTGAAAACACAAACTCGGCTTATGTTTTGGTTCATAGGTATGGCAGGACTGATCTACAGACCATGAGGAGAACACTTCGGGATATGAAAAAAGGGCGAGTGTGAGGCTCTTGCTCAAGTTTTTGTCTCTGGATATCGTGTCACTCATGGTCGTGAAATTACCGGGTGACTTCATGGGAAATGGACGAGTCTTACTCTCTGGGGGTTCGGTCCCGTCCAAAGAGTTTGGGGTCATTCTGGGGATGGAAGAAGTCCGTTTTTCTGTTGTTGTCGATTTGTTTCATTTTCTTTTTCAAACTCAGAGGTCCCACCAAATGAGGGATTCCAGAGTAGAGCCCTGGGGTGGGGCGACTGGACAACCAGAAATCTGGTTAAAAATTGGGGACTAGGGACATGTCAAGCCCATTATGACATCTAATGGTCCAGCCACTGAGAGGACTTACTAGAGGACAGGACTCACGCTGAGGTCACAATGCGTGTTTATGCTCTCGTCGCACTCAAGAATGGGCGGGGCCTCTGGGTGAATGCTGGTTTCTCCTACACTGAACGTTGGACAACATGCCAACCACTAGGTTTCTTGCCATGGGTCAGGAAAAGTTCTGATTTCTGCATCACAGTCACCCGTGGGCAGTGATTGGCGATAAGGTCTAGGTTCTGAAGCCTGAAAACTGAGGTAGGGAAGAGATGATGACCTAAGGCCATGGCGGGTCTGATGTGCTCAGGGTGCCGTCAGCTGTCTGGGTGTTGGTCAGCAGGTCCGATCTCAGGTTGTGTCAGACAGTGCATTAGTGCCCAGGTTAGACTATATAATTTGGGTACATTCGAGTGCCGTGTAGGTTTATCTTCATTTAAGCTGCCTGGGCAGCTCATTAGGCAATATATTTTTTCTAGAGGGCAGGCAGAGTGCCTCATTGTCGGTCCGGAATTGCCAAACTTGAGGGCTTCGGGGCCAGGAGAGTGAGGATAGAAGTCTGAGAACACAAGCTAGACTTCGAATTCAGGGTGAGGGCACGGCAGGTACCCCCTGCAGATCTGAACCAATATCTCATGCATCTGAGTCAGGGCGAGGATCCGACGTTGGCTCAGGTTGGAGTTTCTGTGCATGACGGCCCCTTCATGAAGGGAGCGGAATCTCGAGGCCATGGAGGTTTTCCACGTTGGGAGATGTGGGATGTCCCCTTCAAGGATTCCTTCTGCGGGACAATTGAGACCTGTTGGACAGCTCCAGAACATCCCATATGGAATGACTCCAGAGCACCGTTCGAGGATGGATGCCTCGGAAGTCCGCCTCGCCTTCCAATTGTCCCCTAGCAACAAGACAGTTTAGATCTAATGGATCTGCGGGCGTAACCGTGGTGGCTGAGTTGAAATGCACTTTCCAGAGGATGGGTCCTAACGTGTGTTTGTGTCCATGAGGGCCTTGGAATGGGGAGGTGGCACCGGGACCCTGAAGAATTCTCCTAAGCTTTGCCATAGCTCCCATGCACAAGTTTCCTTGTGGAGACGAGATTTGTTCTGATGAGTGCCTCAGGAAATCCCCTCTGCTGGTATTGGAATCCAGGCTTTTGAGGAGACATGCCTGTAAACCAAAGCAATGGATCCGATAATGGCCTCGGGTCCTGTCTGGTTCAATCTTCTTGGTATGAGTGGAGGTAGATGAGTGGAGGTAGATGCTCAGCCGGTATCAACCGCCCTTTTTTGTCCCGGGCGACCTACACTATTGGGATGGCCCCTGGGACTTTGGAGGATTCTCCTAATTTGTACGATTTTTGACAATGTAATGGGCAGAATTCCCATGGATTGGGTGGGGGCAGTCCTAATGTGTGGCTCCAGGGGCCCCAGCCTGGAGGGAGTGTGGCTCAGGACTTTGAGGACAGAAGACTGAAAACATAAACTCAGCTTAAGTTTGGGGACGTAGGTATGGCACGCCCGATCTGCAAACCATGAGAAGAACTCTTCAAATATGAAGAATGAGCGAGTCTGAGGCGCTTGCTCAGGCTTTTGTCTCTGGATTTTGTTTCAGCGATGGCCGTGGAATGTTGGGGAGGTCTCATGGGCCATGGACGAATCTTCCTCTCTGTGGATTTGGCCCGATCCCAATTGTTTTTCGTCAATCTGTGGGATGGGAGGACTCCTTTCAGGTGTGTTACCTCAGGTGTCCCACCATAAGAGGAATTCCAAAGCAGAGCCCTGGGGAAGAGTGAAGGGACAACCCGAACTATGGTTAAAAATTGGGGCCTAGGAGCATGGCAAGCCCAATATGCTGTCTCTTCATATAGGCCCTGAGAGGCCTTACCTGAGGACTGGGCTCAGGCTGAGGGTCACAATGTGTGTTTGTGACCAATGTGGCCCGCAAGCATGGGCTGGGCCTCATGGGCCACGCTTGTTTCAACTACACTGAACGTTGGACAACATGCCAACCACAAGGTTTCTTGCCATGGGGAAAGAGTTCTGATTTCTGCATCATTTTCAACCTTGGGCAGTGGTTGGAGATAAGTTCTAGGTTCTGGAGCCTGAAAACCGCAGTTGGGAAGAGATGACGACCTAAAGCCATGGCGGGACCGATGTGCTCAGTGTGCGGACAGCTGTCTGGGTGGGACCAGGAGGTCCAGGCTCAGGCTGGGTCAGAAGGGTAAATAGTGCCCAGGTCAGCCTACATGTTTGGGGTACAGCCGAATGGCGTGCAGGTTGATCCTCATTTGCGGTTTCGGGGTAGCCCTGAGGGCAATGTTTTACTTCTGTAGGGCAGGCAGAGTGCGGCATTGTAGTTCTGGATTGCCAAACTGGAGGGCTTGTGGGCCAGTAGTCTGAGGACGGAATCTGAGAACCCAAGCTAGGCCTAGGTTTCTGGGTGAGGATTTGGCAGGCACAATCTACAGACCTCAATCGAGATCTCGTGCATCTGAAGTCAGGGCAAGGATCAGACGATCGCTCAGGTTGGACTTTCTGCCCTAATGGCCCTTTCTTGAAGGGGTTGGATCACGAGGACATGTGGGTTTTCCCACGATGGGAGTTGTGAGAAGCTCCAAACTGCAAAGATTCTTCTGCAGGAAAATTGAGACCTGTTGGTTGGCTCCAGGCCAATGATTCCGAGCAGGGTTCTAAGGATGGATGGCTGGGTAGCCCACCTCGCATTCCAATTTTCTCCAAGCAACAAGACAGGTTAGATCTGCTGGATGTGGGGGGCAACCGAGGAGGCTGAGTTGAAATGGACTCTCCTGCGGATGTGTCCTAATATGTTTTTGTGTCTATGGAGACCTTGGAATGAAGCTGTGGCCCTGGGGCCCTGAAGGGTTCTCCTAAACAGAGGCTTTGACACAGCTCCAACGTGCATGTTTCCCATGTGTAGATGAGATTTGTTCCGATGGGTGAGTCAAGAAACAGCCATATGCTGGTATTGATATCCAGGCCTCTGAGGAAAGATGCCTGGAAACCAAAGCAATGGATCCGATTAGTGCCTAGGGGCCTGTTCGTTCCTTTTTACCACTGGGGACATCAGTCTACGGGTCTAAGTGCAGGTAGGTGCTCAGATGGGCTCAGATTGGCCCTGTTTGTCCTGGGAAGCCACAACTATTGGGATGGCCTCAGGGACTTTGGAGGTTATCCTACTAGTAGGGTTGTGGCCATTGGAATGGGCACATACAATTCCCTTGGAGTGGGCAAATACAGTCCTCAGGTTTGGCTCCAGGGGCCTGAGCCTGTAGGTTGTGTAGGCCAGGGCTGTTTGGACAGTTGTCTGAAAACACAAACTTGGCTTATGTTTCAGGTCATAGGTAAGGCAGGACTTATCTATAGACCTGAGGAGAACTTTTCGGGATTTGAGAGAATCGCGAGTGTGAGGCTCTTGCTCAAGTTTTTGTCTCTGGATATCGTGTCACTCATGGTCGTGAAATTTCTGGGTGACATCATGGGAAATGGACGAGTCTTACTCCCTCGTGGTTTGGCCCAGTCCAAAGCGTTTGGGGTCACTCTGTGGGATGGAATAAGTCCGTTTTTTTTTTTTTTTTTGATTTTGTTTTCTCTTTAACCTCAGGTGTCTCACCAAATGAGGGATTCCAGAGTAGAGCCCTGGGGGGGGTGACTGGACAATCAGAAATATGGTTAAAAATTGGGCCCTGGGACATATCAAGCCCATTATGACATCTAATGGTCCAGTCACTGAGAGGACTTACTAGAGGACAGGACTCATGCTGAGGGTCACAATGCGTGTTTATGCCCTAGTCGCACTCAAGAATGAGCGGGGCCTCAGGGTGAATGCTGGTCTCTCCTACACACTGAACGTTGGACGACGTGCCACAAGGTTTCTTACAATGGGTAAGGAGGTGTTCTGATTTCTGCATCACACTCACCCCTGGGCAGGCCTCGGTTCTGAGGCCTGAAAACTGAGGTAGGGAAGAGATGATGACCTAAGGCCATGGCGGGTCTTATGTGCTCAGTGTGCGGTCTGTTTTCTGGGTGTTGGTCAGGAGGTCCGGGTTCAGGTAGTGTCCGACAGTGCATTAGTGCCCAGGTTAGACTATATCATTTGGGTGAAGTCGAGTGCTGTGGAGGTTTATCCTCATTGAAGGTGCCTGGGCAGCTCATGAGGCAATAATTTTTTTCAAGAGGGCAGGCAGAGTGCTGCATTGTCGGTCCGGATTTGCCAACATGAGGGCTTCCGTGCCAGGAGTGTGAGGACGGAAGTCTGAGAAGACAAGCTAGACTTGAGTTTCAGGGCGAGGGCACGGCAGGTACCCCCTGCAGATCTGAAACAATACGCATGCATCTGAAGTCAGGGCGAGGATCAGACGTTGGCTCAGGTTGGAGTTTCCGTGCATGAAGGCCGCTTCATGAAGGGAGCGGAATCTCGAGGCCATTGAGTTTTTCCCACTTTGGGAATTCTGGGATGCCCCCTTCAAGGATTCCTTTAGCGGGACAATTGAGACCTTTTGGACAGCTCCAGGACATCCCATATGGAATGACTCCAGAGCACCGTTCGAGGATGGATGCCTGGGAAGCCCACCTCGCATTCCAATTGTCTCCTAGTAACAAGACAGTTTAGATATGACGGCTCTGCGGGAGCAACCGGGGTGGCTGAGTTGAAATGGACTTTCCTGAGGATGGGTCGTAATGTGTTTTTGTGTCCATGAGGGCCTTGGAATGGGGCGGTGGCACCGGGACCATGAAGTACTCTCCTATGCTTTGGACATGGCTCCCATGCATAGGTTTCCTTGTGGAGACGAGATGAGTTCTGCTGGGTGCCTCAGCAAAACCCCTATGCTCGTATTTGAATCAGGCTTTTGAGGAGACATGTCTGTAAAACAAGGCAATGGATCCTATTATGGCCTAGGGTCCTGTCTGGTTCAATCTTTTCCTTGGGGACATCCATTTATGGTATGAGTGGAGGTAGATTATCAGCTGGTGTCAGACAGCCCTTGTTTGTTCCGGGCGACCTACACTATTGGGATGGCCTCAGGGACTTTGGAGGTTTCTCCTAATTTGTACGATTTTGGACAATGGAATGGGCAGAATTCCCATGGATTGTTAGGCATAGTCCTAATGTGTGGCGCCAGGGGCCCCAGCCTGGAGGGTGTGTGGCCCAGGACTTTGAGGACAGAAGTCTGAAAACACAAACTCAGCTTAGGTTTGGGGACGTAGGTATGGCAGGCCTGAGCTACAAACCTTGAAAAGAACTCCTCAGGATATGAAGAAAGTGCGAGTCTGAGGTGCTTGCTCAGGTTTTTGTCTTTGGATTTTGTATCAGCGACGGCACAATCTACAGATCTGAATCGAGATCTCGTGCATCTGAAGTCAGGGCGAGGATCAGACGATCGCTGAATTTGGTGTTTCTGTCCCTGACGGCCCCTTCACGAAGGGGCGGCATCACGAGGCCATGGGGGTTTTCCCACGATGGGAGTTGTGAGAAGCTCCAAACTGCAAAGTGTCTTCCGAGGACATTTGAGTCCTTTTTTTCCCCTCCGGCCAATGATTCTGAGCAGGGTTCTAAGGATGCATGGCTGGGTAGCCCACCTCGCATTCCTATTGTCTCCTAGAAACAAGACAGGTTATCTGCTGGATCTGGGGGAGCAACCGAGGAGGCTGAGTTCAAATGGACTCTCCTTTGGATGGGTCCTAATGTGCTTTTGTGTCTATGGAGACCTTGGAATGAAGCGGGGGCACTGGGGCCATGAAGGGTTCTTCTAAACAGAGGCTTTGACACAGCTCCAACGTGCAAGTTTCCCATGGGTAGATGAGATGTTTTCTGATGGGTGACTCAAGAAAGAGCTATATGCTGGTTTTGAAATCCAGGCCTCTGAGGAGAGATGCCTGGAAACCAAAGCAATGGATATGATTAGTGCCTAGGGGCCTGTTCTTTCCTTTTTACCTCTGGGGACATCTGTCTATGGGTCTGAGTACAGGTAGGTGCTCAGATGGGCTCAGATTGCCCCTGTTTTACCTGGGAAGCCACCACTATTGAGATGGATCAGGGACTTTGGAGATTTATCCTATTAGAAGGGATGTGGCCATTGGAATGGGCACACACAATTCCCTTGGAGAGGGCAAGTACAGTCCTCAGGTTTGGCTCCAGTGGCCTGAGCCTGTAGGTTGTGTAGGCCAGGGCTGTTTGGACAGTTGTCTGAAAGCACAAACTTGGCTTATGTTTCAGGTCATAGGTATGGCAGGACTTAAACTACAGACCATGAGGAGAACTTTTCGGGATTTGAGAAAAGGGCGAGTGTGAGGCTCCTGCTCAAGTTTTTGTCTCTGGATATCGTGTCACTCATGGTCGTGAAATTTCTGGGTGACTTCATGGGGAATGGACGAGTCTTACTCCCTGGTGGTTTGGACCAGTCCAAAGCGTTTGGGGTCACTCTGTGGGATGGAAGAAGTCCGTTTTTTTTTTTTTTGATGTTGTTTTCTATTTAACTTCAGGTTTCCCACCAAATTAGGGATTCCAGAGTAGAGCCCTGGGGGGGTGGTGCCTGGATATTCAGAAATCTGGTTAAAAATTGGGGCCTAGGGACATATCAAGCCCATTATGACAACTAATGTTCCAGTCACTGAGAGGACTTACTAGAGGACAGGACTCATGCTGAGGGTCACAATGCGTTGTTATGCTTTTGTCGCACTCAAGAATGGGCGGGGCCTCAGGGTGAATGCTGGTTTCTCCTACACTGAATGTTGGACGGCGTGCCAAACACAAGGTTTCTTACCATGGGTAAGGAGGTGTTCTGATTTCTGCATCAACTCACCCCTGGGCAGTGATTGGAGATAATGTCTCGGTTCTGAGGCCTAAAAACTGAGGTAGGGAAGAGAGGATGACCTAAGGACAAGGTGGTCTTATATGCTCAGTGTGCGGACTGCTTTCCGGGTGTTGGTCAGGAGGTCCGGGCTCAGGTTGTGTCCGACAGTGTATTAGTGCCCAGGTTAGACTATATCATTTGGGTGAAGTCGAGTGCTGTGGAGGTTTATCCTCATTGAAGGTGCCTGGGCAGCTCATGAGGCAATAATTTTTTTCTAGAGGGAAGGCAGAGTGCTGCATTGTGGGTCTGGAATTGCCAAACTTGAGGGCTTCGGGGCCAGGAGTGTGAGGACGGAAGTCTGAGAAGACAAGCAAGACTTGGGTTTCAGGGCGAGGGCACGGAACGTACCCCCTGCAGATATGAAACAATACTAATGCATCTGAAGTCAGGGCGAGGATCAGACGTTGGCTCAGGTGGGAGTTTCCGTGCATGACGGCCGCTTCATGAAGGGAGTGGAATCTCGAGGCCATTGAGGTTTTCCCACGTTGGGAGTTGTGGGATGCCCCCTTCAAGGATTCCTTCTGCGGGACAATAGAGACCTGTTGGACAGCTCCAGGACATCCCATATGGAATGACTCCAGAGCACTGTTCGAGGATGGATGCCTTGGAAGCCCGCCTTGCATTCCAATTGTCTCCTAGCAACAAGGCAGTTTAGATCTGATGGCTCAGCGGGAGAAACCGGGGTGGCTGAGTTGAAATGGACTTTCCTGAGGATGGGTCCTAATGTGTTTTTGTGTCCATGAGGGCCTTGGAATGGGGCGGTGGCACCGGGACCCTGAAGTACTCTCCTATGCTTTGGACATGGCTCCCATGCACAGGTTTCCTTGTGGAGACGAGATGAGTTCTGCTGGGTGCCTAGGCAAAACCCCTATGCTCGTATTTGAATCAGGCTTTTGAGGAGACATGCCTGTAAACCAAGGCAATGGATCCTATTATGGCCTAGGGTCCTGTCTGGTTCAATCTTCTCCTCTGGGGACTTCCATTTATGGTATGAGTGGTGGTAGATTATCAGCTGGTGTCAGACAGCCCTTGTTTGTTCCGGGCAACCTACACGATTGGAAAGGCCTCAGGTACTTTGGAGGTTTCTCCTAATTTGTACGATTTTGGACAATGGAATGGGCAGAATTCCCATGGATTTGTAGGCACAGTCCTAATGTGTGGCTCCAGGGGCCCAGCCTGGAGGGTGTGTGTCCCTGGACTTTGAGGACAGAAGACTGAAAACACAAACTCAGCTTAGGATTGGGGACGTAGGTATGGCAGGCCCGATCTACAAACCATGAGAAGAACTCTTCAGGATATGAAGAAAGTGCGAGTCTGAGGTGCTTGCTCAGGTTTTTGTCTCTGGATTTTGTATCAGCGATGGCACAATTTACAGACCTGAATCGAGATCTCGTTCATCTGAAGTCAAGGCGAGGATCAGACGATCGCTCAAGTTGGTGTTTCTGTCCCTGATGGCCCCTTCACGAAGGGGGGGCATCACGAGGCCATGGGGGTTTTCCCACCATGAGTGTTAGAAGCTCCAAACTGCAAAGTGTCTTCTGCAGGACAATTGAGAACTGCTGTTTGGCTCCAGGCCAATGATTCTGAGCAGGGTTCTAAGGATGCATGGCTAGGTAGCCCACCTCGCATTCCAATTGTCTCCTAGACACAAGACAGGTTAGATCTGCTGGATCTGGGGGAGCAACCGAGGAGGCTGAGTTGAAATGGACTCTCCTATGGATGGGTCCTAATGTGCTTTTGTGTCGATGGAGACCTTGGAATGAAGCGGTGGCACTGGGGCCCTGAAATGTTCTCCTAAACAGATGCTTTGACACAGCTCCAACGTGCAAGTTTCTCATGTGTAGATGAGATGTTTTCTGATGGGTGAGTCAAGAAACAGCCATATGCTGGTTTTGAAATCCAGGCCTCTGAGGAGAGATGTCTGGAAACCAAAGCAATGGATATGATTAGTGCCTAGGGGCCTGTTCTTTCCTTTTTACCTCTGGGGACATCTGTCTATGGGTCTGAGTACAGGTAGGTGCTCAGATGGGCTCAGATTGCCCCTGTTTTACCTGGGAAGTTACCACTAATGAGATGGATCAGGGACTTTGGAGGTTTATTGTATTAGAAGGGATGTGGCCATTGGAATGGGCACACACAATTCCCTTGGAGAGGGCAAGTACAGTCCTCAGGTTTGGCTCCAGGGGCCTGAGCCTATAGGTTGTGTAGGCCAGGGCTGTTTGGACAGTTGTCTGAAAACACAAACTTGGCTTATGTTTCAGGTCATAGGTATGGCAGGACTTATCTACAGACCATGAGGAGAACTTTTCGGGATTTGAGAAAAGGGCGAGTGTGAGGCTCTTGCTCAAGTTTTTGTCTCTGGATATCGTGTCACTCATGGTCGTGAAATTTCTGGGTGACTTCATGGGAAATGGACGAGTCTTACTCCCTGGTGGTTTGGACCAGGCTAAAGCGTTTGGGGTCACTCTGTGGGATGGAAGAGGTCCGTTTTTTTTTTTTTTTTGATGTTGTTTTCTTTTTACCCTCAGGTGTCTCACCTAATGAGGGATTCCTGAGTAGAGCCCTTGGGGGGGGTGACTGGACATTCAGAAATCTGGTTAAAAATTGGCGCCTAGGGACATATCAAGCCCATTATGACATCTAATGGTCCAGTCACTGAGAGGACTTACTAGAGGACAGTACTCATGCTGAGGGTCACAATGCGTGTTTATGCCCTTGTCGCACTCAGGATTGGGCGGGGCCTCAGGGTGAATGCTGGTTTCTCCTACACTGAACGTTGGACGACGTGCCAACCACAAGGTTTCTTACCATGGGTAAGGAGGTGTTCTGATTTCTGCATCACACTCACCCCTGGGCAGTGATTGGAGATAATGTCTCGGTTCTGAGGCCTGAAAACTGAGGTAGGGAAGAGATGAGGACCTAAGGCCATGGCGGGTCTTATGTGCTCAGTGTGCTCTGTGCTTTCCGGGTGTTGGTCAGGAGGTCCGGGCTCAGGTTGTGTCCGACAGTGCATTAGTGCCCAGGTTAGACTATATAATTTGTGTGAAGTCGTGTGCTGTGGAGGTTTATCATCATTGAAGGTGCCTATACAGCTCATGATGCAATAATTTTTTTCTAGGGGGCAGGCAGAGTGCTGCATTGTGGGTCCGGAATTGCCAAACTTGAGGGCTTCGGGGCCAGGAGTGTGAGGACGGAATTCTGAGAAGACAAGCTAGACTTGGGTTTCAGGGCGAGGGCATGGCAGGTACCCCCTGCAGATCTGAACCAATACTCATGAATCTGAAGTCAGGGCCAGGATCAGACGTTGGCTCAGGTTGGAGTTTCCGTGCATGACGGCCGCTTCATGAAGGGAGTGGAATCTCGAGGCCATTGAGGATTTCCCACGTTGGGAGTTGTGGGATGCCCCCTTCAAGGATTCCTTTTGCGGGACAATTGAGACCTGTTGGACAGCTCCAGGACATCCCTTATGGAATGACTCCAGAGCACCGTTCGAGGATGGATGCCTGGGAAGCCCGCCTTGCACACCAATTGTCTACTAGCAATAAGACAGTTTAGATCTGATGGCTCTGCGGGAGCAACCGGGGTGGCTGTGTTGAAATGGACTTTCCTGAGGATGGGTCCTAATGTGTTTTTGTGTCCATGAGGGCCCTGGAATGGGGCGGTGGTACCGGGACCCTGAAGTACTCTCCTATGCTTTGGACATGGCTCCCATGCACAGGTTTCCTTGTGGAGATGAGATGAGTTCTGCTGGGTGCCTCAGCAAAACCCCTATGCTCGTATTGGAATCAAGCTTTTGAGGAGACATGCCTGTAAACCAAGGCAATGGATCCTATTATGGCCTAGGGTCCTGTCTGGTTCAATCTTCTCCTCTGGGGACATCCATGTATGGTATGAGTGGAGGTAGATTATCAGCTGGTGTCAGACAGCCCTTGTTTGGTCCGGGCGACCTACAAAATTGGGATGGCCTCAGGGATTTTGGAGAGTTCTCCTAATTTGTACGATTTTGGACAATGGAATGGGCAGAATTCCCATGGATTTGTAGGCACAGTCCTAATGTGTGGCTTCAGAGGCTCCAGCATGAGGGTGTGTGGCCCAGGACTTTGAGGACAGAAGTCTGAAAACACAAACTCAGCTTAGGTTTGGGGACGTAGGTATGGCAGGCCCGATCTACAAACCATGAGAAGAACTCTTCAGGATATGAAGAAAGTGCGAGTCTGAGGCTCTTGCTCAGGTTTTTGTCTCTGGATTTTGTATCAGCGATGGCACAATTTACAGACCTGAATCGAGATCTCGTGCATCTGAAGTCAGGGCGAGGATCAGACGATCGCTCAAGTTGGTGTTTCTGTCCCTGATGGCCCATTCACGAAGGGGGGGCATCACGAGGCCATGGGGGTTTTCCCACGATGGGATTTGTGAGAATCTCCGAACTGCAAAGTGTCTTCTGCAGGACAATTGCGATCTGCTGTTTGGCTCCGCCAATGATTCTGAGCAGGGTTCTAAAGATGCATGGCTGGGTAGCCCACCTCGCATTCCAATTGTCTCCTAGACACAAGACAAGTTAGATCTGCTGGATCTGGGGGAGCAACTGAGGAGGCTGAGTTGAAATGGACTCTCCTATGGATGGGTCCTAATGTGCTTTTGTGTCTATGGTGACCTTGGGATGAAGCCGTGGCACTGGGGTCCTGAAGGGTTCTCCTAAACAGAGGCTTTGACACAGCTCCAAAGTGCAGGTTTCCCTTATGTAGATGAGATGTTTTCTGATCGGTGAGTCAAGAAACAGCCATATGCTGGTTTTGAAATCCAGGCCTCTGAGGAGAGATGCCTGTAAACCAAAGCAATGGATATGATTAGTGCCTAGGGGCCTGTTCTTTCCTTTTTACCTCTGGGGACATCTTTCTATGGGTCTGAGTACAGGTAGGTGCTCAGATGGGCACACATTGCCCCTTTTTGACCTGGGAAGCCACCACTAATGAGATGAATCAGGGACTTTGGAGGTTTATCCTATTAGAAGGGATGTGGCCATTGGAATGGGCACACACAGTTCCCTTGGAGAGGGCAAGTACAGTCCTCAGGTTTGGCTCCAGGGGCCTGAGCCTGTAGGTTGTGTAGGCCAGGGCTGTTTGGACAGTTGTCTGAAAGCACAAACTTGGCTTATGTTTCAGGTCATAGGTATGGCAGGACTTATCTACAGACCATGAGGAGAACTTTTCGGGATTTGAGAAAAGGGCGAGTGTGAGGCTCTTGCTCAAGTTTTTGTCTCTGGATATTGTGTCACTCATGGTCCTGAAATTTCTGGGTGACTTCATTGGAAATGGACGAGTCTTACTCCCTGGTGGTTTGGCCCAGTCCAAATCATATGGGGTCACTCTGTGGGATGGGATTGATGAAGTCCGTTTTTTTTTTTATGTTGTTTTCTTTTTAACCTCAGGTGTCCCACCAAATGAGGGATTCCAGAGTAGAGCCCTGGGGGGGGGGTGACTGGACAATCATAAATTTGGTTAAAAATTGGGGCTTAGGGACATATCAAGCCCATTATGACATCTAATGGTCCAGTCACTGAGAGGACTTACTAGAGGACAGGACTCATGCTGAGGGTCACAATGCGTGTTTATGCCCTTGTCACACTCAAGAATGGGCGGGGCCTCAGGGTGAATGCTGGTTTCTCCTACACTGAACGTTGGACAACGTGCCAACCACAAGGTTTCTTACAATGGGTAAGGTGGTGTTCTGATTTCTGCATCACACTCACCTCTGGGCAGTGAGGGGAAATAATGTCTCGGTTCTGAGGCCTGAAAACTGAGGTAAGGAAGAGATGATGACCTAAGGCCATGGCGGGTCTTATGTGCTCAGTGTGCGGTCTGGTCAGGAGGTCCGGGCTCAGGTTGTGTCCGACAGTGCATTAGTGCCCAGGTTAGACTATATAATTTGGGTAAAGTCGAGTGCTGTGGAGGTTTAACCTCATTGAATGTGCCTGGGCAGCTCTTGAGGCAATCATTTTTTTCTAGAGGGAAGGCAGAGTGCTGCATTGTGGGTCCGGAATTGCCAAACTTTTGGGCTTATATCAACGATGGCCGTGGAATGTGGGGAGGTTTCATGGGCCATGCACGAATCTTCCTCTCTGTGGATTTGGCCCGATCCCAATTGTTATTCGTCAATCTGTGGGATGGGATTTCTCCTTTCAGGTTTATTACCTCAGGTGTCTGAACAAAAGAGGAATTCCAAAGCAGAGCCCTGGGGAAGAGTGAAGGGAAAACCCAAACTATGGTTAAAAATTGCGGCAAAGGGGCTTGGCAGGCCCAATAAGCTGTCTCTTCATCCAGCCACTGAGAGGCCTTACGTGAGACTGGGCTCAGGCTGAGGGTCAAATGTGTGTTTGTGACAATAGTGGCACGCGAACATGGGTGGGGCCTCATGGGCCAAACTGGTTTCAACTACACTGGACCTTGGACAACATGCCAATCACAAGGTCTCTTGCCATGGGGAAGGTGTTCTGATTTCTGCATCATTTTCAATCGTGAGCAGTGATTGGACATAAGGTATAGATTCTGAAGCCTGAAAAATCGCAGTTGGGAAGAGATGACGACCTAAGCCGATGGCGCGTCTGATATGCTCAGTGTACGGTCAGCTGCCTGGGTGTTGGTCAGGGGGTTCTGGCTGAGGTTGTGTCAGACAGTGCACTAGTGCCCAAGTTAGACTATATAATTTGGGTACAGTCGAGTGCCCTGTAGGTTTATCCTCATTTGAGGTGCCTGGGCACCTCATTAGGCAAGATATTTTTTCTAGAGGGTAGGCAGAGTGCTGCCTTGTGGGTCCGGAATTGCCAAAATGGAGGACTTCCGGGGCAGGAGTTTGAGGACAGAAGTCTGAGAACACAAGATAGACTTGGGCTTCAGGCCGAGGGCACGGTAGGTACCCCCTGAAGATCGGAAACCATATCTCAAGCATCTGAAGTCACGGCGAGGATCAGACTTTGGCTCAGGTTGTAGTTTCTGTGCATGACTGCCCCTTCATGAAAGGAGCGGAATCTCGAAGCCATGGAGCTTTTCCCACGTTGGGAGTTGTGTGATGCCCCCTTCAAGGATTCCTTCTGCGGGACAATTGAGACCAGTTGGGCAGCTCAATGACATCCCATATGAAATGACTCCAGAGCACCGTTCGAGGATGGATGCCATGGAAGCCCGCCTCTCATTCCAATTGTCTCCTAGCAACAATACAGTTGAGATCGGATGGCTCTGTGGGAGCAAACGGGGTGGCTGAGTTGAAATGGACTTTCCTGAGGATGGGGCCTAAAGTGTGTTTGTGTCCATGAGGGCCTTGGAATGGGGTGGTGGCACCGGGACCCTGAAGTATTCTCCTAAGCTTTTGACATAGCTCCCATGCACAAGTTTCCTTGTGGAGAGGAGATTTGTTCTGATGGGTGCCTCAGGAAAACCCTTATGCTGGTCTTGGAATCCAGGCTCTTGAGGAGACATGCCTGTAAACCAAAGCAATGGATCCGATTATTGCCTAGGATCCTGTCTGGTTCAATCTTCTTCTCTGGGGATATCCGTCTATGGAATGAGTGGAGGTAGATGCTCACCTGGTGTCAGACCACCCTTGTTTGTCCCTGGAGACCTACACTATTGGGATTGCCTCGGGGACATTGGAGAGTTCTCCCAATTTGTAAGATTTTGGACAATGGAATAGGCAGAATTCCCATAGATTGGGTAGGCACAGTCCGAATGTGTGGCTCCAGGGGCCCCAGCCTGGAGGCTGTGTGGCCCAGGACTTTGAGGACAGAAGTCTGAAAACACAAACTCACCTTATGTTTGGGGACGTAGGTATGGCAGGCCCAATCTACAAACCATGAGAAGAACTCTTCAGGATATGAAAAAAGAGCGAGTTTGAGGCACTTGCTCAGGCTTTTGTCTCTGGATTTTATATCAATGATGGCCATGGAATGTGGGGAGGCCTCATGGGCCATGGACGAATATCCTCTCTGTGGATTGGGGCGGTCCCAATTATTTTTCGTCAATCTGTGGGATGGGAGGTCTCCTTTCAGGTTTATTACCTCAGGTGTCCGAACAAAAGAAGTATTCTAAAGCAGAGCCCTGGGGAAGAGTGAAGGGACAACCCAAACTATGGTTAAAAATTTGGGGCCTAGGGGCATGGCAGTCCCAATAAGCTGTTTCTTCATCCAGCCACTGAGCGGCCTTACTTGAGGACTGGGCTCAGGCTGAGGGTCAAATGTGTGTTTGTGACAAATGTGGCCCGCGAGCATGGGCGGGGCCTCATGGGCCAAACTGGTTTCAACTACACTGGACCTTGCACAACATGCCAATCACAAGGTCTCTTGCCATGGGGAAGGTGTTCTGATTTCTGCATCATTTTCAATCGTGAGCAGTGATTGGACATAAGGTATAGGTTCTGAAGCCTGAATAATCGTAGTTGGGAAGAGATGACGACCTAAGGCGATGGCGCGTCTGATATGCTCAGTGTGCGGTCAGCCTCCTGGGTGATGGTCAGGAGGTTCTGGCTCAGGTTGTGTCAGACAGTGCATTAGTGCCCAGGTTAGACTATATAATTTGGGTACAGTCGAATGCCCTGTAGGTTTATCCTCATTTGAGGTGCCTGGGCACCTCATTAGGCAAGATATTTTTTCTAGAGGGCAGGCAGAGTGCTGCCTTGTGGGTCCGGAATTGCCAAACTTTTGGGCTTCTGGGCCAGGAGTGTGAGGACAGAAGTCTGAGAACACAAGCTAGACTTGAGTTTCAGGCCGAGGGCACGGCTGGTACCCCCTGCAGTCGCAACCATAACCTTAAGCCTCTGAAGTCATGGCGAGGATCAGACGTTGGCTCAGGTTGGAGTTTCTGTGCATGACTACCCCTTCATGAACGGAGCGGAATCTCAAGGCCATGGAGGTTTTCCGACGTGGGAGTGGTGGGATGCCCCCTTCAATGATTCCTTCTGTGTGACAATTGAGACCTGTTGGGCAGCTCCAGGACATCCCATATGGAATGACTCCAGAGCACCCTTGGAGGATGGATATCAGGCAAGCCCGCCTCGCAATCCACTTGTCTACTAGCCACAATACAGTTGAGATCGGATCCCTCTGCGGGAGCAACCTGGGTGGCTGAGTTGAAATGGACTTTCCTGAAGATGGGCCCTAATGTGTGTTTGTGTCCATGAGGGCCTTGAAATGGGGCGGTGGCACTGGGACCCTGAAGTATTCTCCTAAGCTTTTGACATAGCTCCCATGCACAAGTTTCCTTGTGGAGAGGAGATTTGTTCTGATGGGTGCCTCAGGAAACCCATTATGCTGGTATTGGAATCCAGACTTTTGAAGAGACATGCCTGTAAACCAATGCAATGTATTCGATTATGGCCTAGGGTCCTATCTTGTTCATTCTTCTTCTCTGGGGATATTCATCTATGGAATGAGTGGAGGTAGATGCTCACCTGGTGTCTTACCGCCCTTGTTTGTCCCCGGAGACCTACACTATTGTTTGGCCTCAGGGACTTTGGAGAGTTCTCCTAATTTGTACGATTTTGGACAATGGAATGGGCAGAATTCCCATGGATTGGGTAGGCACAGTCCTAATGTGTGGCTTCAGAGGCCCCAGCATGAGGGTGTGTGGCCCAGGACTTTGAGGACAGAAGTCTGAAAACACAAACTCAGCTTAGGTTTGGGGATGTAGGTATGGCAGGCCCAATCTACAAATCATGAGAAGAAATCTTCAGGATATGAAGAAAGAGCGAGTCTGAGGCACTTGCTCAGGCTTTTGCATTTGGATTTTATATCAACGATGGCCGTGGAATGGGGGAGGACTCATGGGCCATGGACGAATCTTCCTCTCTGTGGATTTGGCCCTATCCCAATTGTTTTTCGTCAATCTGTGGGATGTGATTTCTCCTTTCAGGTTTATTACCTCAGGTGTCTGAACAAAAGAGGAATTCCAAAGCAGAGCCCTGGGGAAGAGTGAAGGGAAAACCCAAACTATGGTTAAAAATTGGGGCCTAGGGGCATGGCAGGCACAATAAGCTGTCTCTTCATCCAGCCACTGAGAGGCCTTACTTGAGGCCTGGGCTCAGACTGAAGGTCACAGTGTGTGTTTGTGACCAACGTGGCACGCGAGCATGGGCGGGGCCTCATGGGCCACACTGGTTTCAACTACACTGGACCTTGGACAACATGCCGATCACAAGGTCTCTTGCCATGGGGAAGGTGTTTTGATTTCGGCATCATTTTCAACCCTGGGCAGTGGTTGGAGATAAGGTCTAGGTTCTGAAGCCTGAAAAATCGCAGTTGGGAAGAGATGACAATCTAAGGCGATGGCGCATCTGATATGCTCAGTGTGCGGTCAACTGCCTGGGTGTTGGTCAGGAGGTTCTGGCTCAGGTTGTGTCAGACAGTGCACTAGTGCCCAAGTTAGACTATATAATTTGGGTACAGTCGAGTGCCCTGTAGGTTTATCCTCATTTGAGGTGCCTGGGCACCTCATTAGGCAAGATATTTTTTCTAGAGGGAAGGCAGAGTGCTGCATTGTGGGTCCGGAATTGCCAAACTTGAGGTCTTCTGGGACAGGAGTGTGAGGACAGAAGTTTGAGAACACGAGCTAGACTTGAGTTTCAGGCCGAGGGCACGGCTGGTACCCCCTGCAGTCGCAACCAAAATCTCAAGCATCTGAAATCACGGCGAGGATCAGACGTTGGCTCAGGTTGGAGTTTCTGTGCATGACTGCGCCTTCATGAAAGGAGCGGAATCTCAAGGCCATGGAGGTTTCCGACGTTGGGTGTGGTGGGATGCCCCCTTCAATGATTCCTTCTGTGTGACACTTAAGCCCTGTTGGGCAGCTCCAGGACATCCCATATGGAATGACTCCAGAGCTCCGTTGGAGGATGGATGCCAGGCAAGCCCGCCTCACAATCCAATTGTCTACTAGCCACAATACAGTTGAGATCGGATCCCTCTGCGGGAGCAACCGGGGTGGATGAGTTGAAATGGACTTTCCTGAGGATGGGCCGTAATGTGTGTTTGTGTCCATGAGGACCTTGGAATGGGGCGGTGGCCCCGGGTCCCTGAAGTATTCTCCTAAGCTTTTGACATAGCTCCCATGCACAAGTTTCCTTGTGGAGAGGATATTTGTTCTGATGTGTGCCTCAGGAAACCCATTATGCTGGAATTGGAATCCAGACTTTTGAAGAGACATGCCTGTAAAACAAAGCAATGTATTCGATTATGGCCTAGGGTCCTGTCTTGTTCATTCTCCTTCTCTGGGGATATTCATCTATGGAATGATTGGAGGTAGATGCTCACCTGGTGTCAGACCACCCTTGTTTGTCCCTGGAGACCTACACTATTGGGATTGCTTCGGGGACTTTGGAGAGTTCTCCCAATTTGTAAGATTTTGGACAATGGAATGGGCAGAATTCCCATGGATTGGGTAGGCACAGTCCGAATGTGTGGCTCCAGGGGCCCCAGCCTGGAGGCTGTGTGGCCCAGGACTTTGAGGACTGAAGTCTGAAAACACAAACTCACCTTATGTTTGGGGACGTAGGTATGGCAGGCCCAATCTACAAACCATGAGAAGAACTCTTCAGGATATGAAGAAAGAGCGAGTCTGAGGCACTTGCTCAGGCTTTTGTCTCTGGATTTTATATCAACGATGGCCGTGGAATGTGGGGAGGCATCATGGGCCATGGACGAATCTTCCTTTCTGTGGATTGGGGCGGTCCCAATTTTTTTCGTCAATCTGTGGGATGGGAGGTCTCCTTTCAGGTTTATTACCTCAGGTGTCCGAACAAAAGAGGAATTCCAAAGCAGAGCCCTGGGGAAGAGTGAAGGGAAAACCCAAACTATGGTTAAAAATTGCGGCATAGGGGCTTGGCAGGCCCAATAAGCTGTCTCTTCATCCAGCCACTGAAAGGCCTTACGTGAGACTGGGCTCAGGCTGAGGGTCAAATGTGTGTTTGTGACAATAGTGGCACGCGAACATGGGTGGGGCCTCATGGGCCAAACTGGTTTCAACTACACTGGACCTTGGACAACATGCCAATCACAAGGTCTCTTGCCATGGGGAAGGTGTTCTGATTTCTGCATCATTTTCAATCGTGAGCAGTGATTGGACATAAGGTATAGATTCTGAAGCCTGAAAAATCGCAGTTGGGAAGAGATGACGACCTAAGCCGATGGCGCGTCTGATATGCTCAGTGTACGGTTGCTGCCTGGGTGTTGGTCAGGGGGTTCTGGCTGAGGTTGTGTCAGACAGTGCACTAGTGCCCAAGTTAGACTATATAATTTGGGTACAGTCGAGTGCCCTGTAGGTTTATCCTCATTTGAGGTGCCTGGGCACCTCATTAGGCAAGATATTTTTTTTAGAGGGCAGGCAGAGTGCTGCCTTGTGGGTCCGGAATTGCCAAAATGGAGGACTTCCGGGGCAGGAGTTTGAGGACAGAAGTCTGAGAACACAAGATAGACTTGGGCTTCAGGCCGAGGGCACGGTAGGTACCCCCTGAAGATCGGAAACCGTATCTCAAGCATCTGAAGTCACGGCGAGGATCAGACTTTGGCTCAGGTTGTAGTTTCTGTGCATGACTGCCCCTTCATGAAAGGAGCGGAATCTCGAAGCCATGGAGCTTTTCCCACGTTGGGAGTTGTGTGATGCCCCCTTCAAGGATTCCTTCTGCGGGACAATTGAGACCAGTTG
The DNA here is from genome assembly GCF_964662115.1 of Mustela nivalis. Taxonomy (NCBI): domain Eukaryota; kingdom Metazoa; phylum Chordata; class Mammalia; order Carnivora; family Mustelidae; genus Mustela; species Mustela nivalis. The sequence continues at coordinate 452,372 of NW_028136529.1, forward strand.
GGCAGCTCAATGACATCCCATATGAAATGACTCCAGAGCACCGTTCGAGGATGGATGCCATGGAAGCCCGCCTCTCATTCCAATTGTCTCCTAGCAACAATACAGTTGAGATCGGATGGCTCTGCGGGAGCAAACGGGGTGGCTGAGTTGAAATGGACTTTCCTGAGGATGGGGCCTAAAGTGTGTTTGTGTCCATGAGGGCCTTGGAATGGGGTGGTGGCACCGGGACCCTGAAGTATTCTCCTAAGCTTTTGACATAGCTCCCATGCACAAGTTTCCTTGTGGAGAGGAGATTTGTTCTGATGGGTGCCTCAGGAAAACCCTTATGCTGGTCTTGGAATCCAGGCTCTTGAGGAGACATGCCTGTAAACCAAAGCAATGGATCCGATTATTGCCTAGGATCCTGTCTGGTTCAATCTTCTTCTCTGGGGATATCCGTCTATGGAATGAGTGGAGGTAGATGCTCACCTGGTGTCAGACCACCCTTGTTTGTCCCTGGAGACCTACACTATTGGGATTGCCTCGGGGACATTGGAGAGTTCTCCCAATTTGTAAGATTTTGGACAATGGAATAGGCAGAATTCCCATAGATTGGGTAGGCACAGTCCGAATGTGTGGCTCCAGGGGCCCCAGCCTGGAGGCTGTGTGGCCCAGGACTTTGAGGACAGAAGTCTGAAAACACAAACTCACCTTATGTTTGGGGACGTAGGTATGGCAGGCCCAATCTACAAACCATGAGAAGAACTCTTCAGGATATGAAAAAAGAGCGAGTCTGAGGCACTTGCTCAGGCTTTTGTCTCTGGATTTTATATCAATGATGGCCGTGGAATGTGGGGAGGCCTCATGGGCCATGGACGAATATCCTCTCTGTGGATTGGGGCGGTCCCAATTATTTTTCGTCAATCTGTGGGATGGGAGGTCTCCTTTCAGGTTTATTACCTCAGGTGTCCGAACAAAAGAAGTATTCTAAAGCAGAGCCCTGGGGAAGAGTGAAGGGACAACCCAAACTATGGTTAAAAATTTGGGGCCTAGGGGCATGGCAGGCCCAATAAGCTGTTTCTTCATCCAGCCACTGAGCGGCCTTACTTGAGGACTGGGCTCAGGCTGAGGGTCAAATGTGTGTTTGTGACAAATGTGGCCCGCGAGCATGGGCGGGGCCTCATGGGCCAAACTGGTTTCAACTACACTGGACCTTGCACAACATGCCAATCACAAGGTCTCTTGCCATGGGGAAGGTGTTCTGATTTCTGCATCATTTTCAATCGTGAGCAGTGATTGGACATAAGGTATAGGTTCTGAAGCCTGCATAATCGTAGTTGGGAAGAGATGACGACCTAAGTCGATGGCGCGTCTGATATGCTCAGTGTGCGGTCAGCCTCCTGGGTGATGGTCAGGAGGTTCTGGCTCAGGTTGTGTCAGACAGTGCATTAGTGCCCAGGTTAGACTATATAATTTGGGTACAGTCGAATGCCCTGTAGGTTTATCCTCATTTGAGGTGCCTGGGCACCTCATTAGGCAAGATATTTTTTCTAGAGGGCAGGCAGAGTGCTGCCTTGTGGGTCCGGAATTGCCAAACTTTTGGGCTTCTGGGCCAGGAGTGTGAGGACAGAAGTCTGAGAACACAAGCTAGACTTGAGTTTCAGGCCGAGGGCACGGCTGGTACCCCCTGCAGTCGCAACCATAACCTTAAGCCTCTGAAGTCATGGCGAGGATCAGACGTTGGCTCAGGTTGGAGTTTCTGTGCATGACTACCCCTTCATGAACGGAGCGGAATCTCAAGGCCATGGAGGTTTTCCGACGTGGGAGTGGTGGGATGCCCCCTTCAATGATTCCTTCTGTGTGACAATTGAGACCTGTTGGGCAGCTCCAGGACATCCCATATGGAATGACTCCAGAGCACCCTTGGAGGATGGATATCAGGCAAGCCCGCCTCGCAATCCACTTGTCTACTAGCCACAATACAGTTGAGATCGGATCCCTCTGCGGGAGCAACCTGGGTGGCTGAGTTGAAATGGACTTTCCTGAAGATGGGCCCTAATGTGTGTTTGTGTCCATGAGGGCCTTGAAATGGGGCGGTGGCACTGGGACCCTGAAGTATTCTCCTAAGCTTTTGACATAGCTCCCATGCACAAGTTTCCTTGTGGAGAGGAGATTTGTTCTGATGGGTGCCTCAGGAAACCCATTATGCTGGTATTGGAATCCAGACTTTTGAAGAGACATGCCTGTAAACCAATGCAATGTATTCGATTATGGCCTAGGGTCCTATCTTGTTCATTCTTCTTCTCTGGGGATATTCATCTATGGAATGAGTGGAGGTAGATGCTCACCTGGTGTCTTACCGCCCTTGTTTGTCCCCGGAGACCTACACTATTGTTTGGCCTCAGGGACTTTGGAGAGTTCTCCTAATTTGTACGATTTTGGACAATGGAATGGGCAGAATTCCCATGGATTGGGTAGGCACAGTCCTAATGTGTGGCTTCAGAGGCCCCAGCATGAGGGTGTGTGGCCCAGGACTTTGAGGACAGAAGTCTGAAAACACAAACTCAGCTTAGGTTTGGGGATGTAGGTATGGCAGGCCCAATCTACAAATCATGAGAAGAAATCTTCAGGATATGAAGAAAGAGCGAGTCTGAGGCACTTGCTCAGGCTTTTGCATTTGGATTTTATATCAACGATGGCCGTGGAATGGGGGAGGACTCATGGGCCATGGACGAATCTTCCTCTCTGTGGATTTGGCCCTATCCCAATTGTTTTTCGTCAATCTGTGGGATGTGATTTCTCCTTTCAGGTTTATTACCTCAGGTGTCTGAACAAAAGAGGAATTCCAAAGCAGAGCCCTGGGGAAGAGTGAAGGGAAAACCCAAACTATGGTTAAAAATTGGGGCCTAGGGGCATGGCAGGCACAATAAGCTGTCTCTTCATCCAGCCACTGAGAGGCCTTACTTGAGGCCTGGGCTCAGACTGAAGGTCACAGTGTGTGTTTGTGACCAACGTGGCACGCGAGCATGGGCGGGGCCTCATGGGCCACACTGGTTTCAACTACACTGGACCTTGGACAACATGCCGATCACAAGGTCTCTTGCCATGGGGAAGGTGTTTTGATTTCGGCATCATTTTCAACCCTGGGCAGTGGTTGGAGATAAGGTCTAGGTTCTGAAGCCTGAAAAATCGCAGTTGGGAAGAGATGACAATCTAAGGCGATGGCGCATCTGATATGCTCAGTGTGCGGTCAACTGCCTGGGTGTTGGTCAGGAGGTTCTGGCTCAGGTTGTGTCAGACAGTGCACTAGTGCCCAAGTTAGACTATATAATTTGGGTACAGTCGAGTGCCCTGTAGGTTTATCCTCATTTGAGGTGCCTGGGCACCTCATTAGGCAAGATATTTTTTCTAGAGGGAAGGCAGAGTGCTGCATTGTGGGTCCGGAATTGCCAAACTTGAGGTCTTCTGGGACAGGAGTGTGAGGACAGAAGTTTGAGAACACGAGCTAGACTTGAGTTTCAGGCCGAGGGCACGGCTGGTACCCCCTGCAGTCGCAACCAAAATCTCAAGCATCTGAAATCACGGCGAGGATCAGACGTTGGCTCAGGTTGGAGTTTCTGTGCATGACTGCGCCTTCATGAAAGGAGCGGAATCTCAAGGCCATGGAGGTTTCCGACGTTGGGTGTGGTGGGATGCCCCCTTCAATGATTCCTTCTGTGTGACACTTAAGCCCTGTTGGGCAGCTCCAGGACATCCCATATGGAATGACTCCAGAGCTCCGTTGGAGGATGGATGCCAGGCAAGCCCGCCTCACAATCCAATTGTCTACTAGCCACAATACAGTTGAGATCGGATCCCTCTGCGGGAGCAACCGGGGTGGATGAGTTGAAATGGACTTTCCTGAGGATGGGCCGTAATGTGTGTTTGTGTCCATGAGGACCTTGGAATGGGGCGGTGGCCCCGGGTCCCTGAAGTATTCTCCTAAGCTTTTGACATAGCTCCCATGCACAAGTTTCCTTGTGGAGAGGATATTTGTTCTGATGTGTGCCTCAGGAAACCCATTATGCTGGAATTGGAATCCAGACTTTTGAAGAGACATGCCTGTAAAACAAAGCAATGTATTCGATTATGGCCTAGGGTCCTGTCTTGTTCATTCTCCTTCTCTGGGGATATTCATCTATGGAATGATTGGAGGTAGATGCTCACCTGGTGTCAGACCACCCTTGTTTGTCCCTGGAGACCTACACTATTGGGATTGCTTCGGGGACTTTGGAGAGTTCTCCCAATTTGTAAGATTTTGGACAATGGAATGGGCAGAATTCCCATGGATTGGGTAGGCACAGTCCGAATGTGTGGCTCCAGGGGCCCCAGCCTGGAGGCTGTGTGGCCCAGGACTTTGAGGACTGAAGTCTGAAAACACAAACTCACCTTATGTTTGGGGACGTAGGTATGGCAGGCCCAATCTACAAACCATGAGAAGAACTCTTCAGGATATGAAGAAAGAGCGAGTCTGAGGCACTTGCTCAGGCTTTTGTCTCTGGATTTTATATCAACGATGGCCGTGGAATGTGGGGAGGCATCATGGGCCATGGACGAATCTTCCTTTCTGTGGATTGGGGCGGTCCCAATTTTTTTCGTCAATCTGTGGGATGGGAGGTCTCCTTTCAGGTTTATTACCTCAGGTGTCCGAACAAAAGAGGAATTCCAAAGCAGAGCCCTGGGGAAGAGTGAAGGGAAAACCCAAACTATGGTTAAAAATTGCGGCATAGGGGCTTGGCAGGCCCAATAAGCTGTCTCTTCATCCAGCCACTGAAAGGCCTTACGTGAGACTGGGCTCAGGCTGAGGGTCAAATGTGTGTTTGTGACAATAGTGGCACGCGAACATGGGTGGGGCCTCATGGGCCAAACTGGTTTCAACTACACTGGACCTTGGACAACATGCCAATCACAAGGTCTCTTGCCATGGGGAAGGTGTTCTGATTTCTGCATCATTTTCAATCGTGAGCAGTGATTGGACATAAGGTATAGATTCTGAAGCCTGAAAAATCGCAGTTGGGAAGAGATGACGACCTAAGCCGATGGCGCGTCTGATATGCTCAGTGTACGGTTGCTGCCTGGGTGTTGGTCAGGGGGTTCTGGCTGAGGTTGTGTCAGACAGTGCACTAGTGCCCAAGTTAGACTATATAATTTGGGTACAGTCGAGTGCCCTGTAGGTTTATCCTCATTTGAGGTGCCTGGGCACCTCATTAGGCAAGATATTTTTTTTAGAGGGCAGGCAGAGTGCTGCCTTGTGGGTCCGGAATTGCCAAAATGGAGGACTTCCGGGGCAGGAGTTTGAGGACAGAAGTCTGAGAACACAAGATAGACTTGGGCTTCAGGCCGAGGGCACGGTAGGTACCCCCTGAAGATCGGAAACCGTATCTCAAGCATCTGAAGTCACGGCGAGGATCAGACTTTGGCTCAGGTTGTAGTTTCTGTGCATGACTGCCCCTTCATGAAAGGAGCGGAATCTCGAAGCCATGGAGCTTTTCCCACGTTGGGAGTTGTGTGATGCCCCCTTCAAGGATTCCTTCTGCGGGACAATTGAGACCAGTTGGGCAGCTCAATGACATCCCATATGAAATGACTCCAGAGCACCGTTCGAGGATGGATGCCATGGAAGCCCGCCTCTCATTCCAATTGTCTCCTAGCAACAATACAGTTGAGATCGGATGGCTCTGCGGGAGCAAACGGGGTGGCTGAGTTGAAATGGACTTTCCTGAGGATGGGGCCTAAAGTGTGTTTGTGTCCATGAGGGCCTTGGAATGGGGTGGTGGCACCGGGACCCTGAAGTATTCTCCTAAGCTTTTGACATAGCTCCCATGCACAAGTTTCCTTGTGGAGAGGAGATTTGTTCTGATGGGTGCCTCAGGAAAACCCTTATGCTGGTCTTGGAATCCAGGCTCTTGAGGAGACATGCCTGTAAACCAAAGCAATGGATCCGATTATTGCCTAGGATCCTGTCTGGTTCAATCTTCTTCTCTGGGGATATCCGTCTATGGAATGAGTGGAGGTAGATGCTCACCTGGTGTCAGACCACCCTTGTTTGTCCCTGGAGACCTACACTATTGGGATTGCCTCGGGGACATTGGAGAGTTCTCCCAATTTGTAAGATTTTGGACAATGGAATAGGCAGAATTCCCATAGATTGGGTAGGCACAGTCCGAATGTGTGGCTCCAGGGGCCCCAGCCTGGAGGCTGTGTGGCCCAGGACTTTGAGGACAGAAGTCTGAAAACACAAACTCACCTTATGTTTGGGGACGTAGGTATGGCAGGCCCAATCTACAAACCATGAGAAGAACTCTTCAGGATATGAAAAAAGAGCGAGTCTGAGGCACTTGCTCAGGCTTTTGTCTCTGGATTTTATATCAATGATGGCCGTGGAATGTGGGGAGGCCTCATGGGCCATGGACGAATATCCTCTCTGTGGATTGGGGCGGTCCCAATTATTTTTCGTCAATCTGTGGGATGGGAGGTCTCCTTTCAGGTTTATTACCTCAGGTGTCCGAACAAAAGAAGTATTCTAAAGCAGAGCCCTGGGGAAGAGTGAAGGGACAACCCAAACTATGGTTAAAAATTTGGGGCCTAGGGGCATGGCAGGCCCAATAAGCTGTTTCTTCATCCAGCCACTGAGCGGCCTTACTTGAGGACTGGGCTCAGGCTGAGGGTCAAATGTGTGTTTGTGACAAATGTGGCCCGCGAGCATGGGCGGGGCCTCATGGGCCAAACTGGTTTCAACTACACTGGACCTTGCACAACATGCCAATCACAAGGTCTCTTGCCATGGGGAAGGTGTTCTGATTTCTGCATCATTTTCAATCGTGAGCAGTGATTGGACATAAGGTATAGGTTCTGAAGCCTGCATAATCGTAGTTGGGAAGAGATGACGACCTAAGTCGATGGCGCGTCTGATATGCTCAGTGTGCGGTCAGCCTCCTGGGTGATGGTCAGGAGGTTCTGGCTCAGGTTGTGTCAGACAGTGCATTAGTGCCCAGGTTAGACTATATAATTTGGGTACAGTCGAATGCCCTGTAGGTTTATCCTCATTTGAGGTGCCTGGGCACCTCATTAGGCAAGATATTTTTTCTAGAGGGCAGGCAGAGTGCTGCCTTGTGGGTCCGGAATTGCCAAACTTTTGGGCTTCTGGGCCAGGAGTGTGAGGACAGAAGTCTGAGAACACAAGCTAGACTTGAGTTTCAGGCCGAGGGCACGGCTGGTACCCCCTGCAGTCGCAACCATAACCTTAAGCCTCTGAAGTCATGGCGAGGATCAGACGTTGGCTCAGGTTGGAGTTTCTGTGCATGACTACCCCTTCATGAACGGAGCGGAATCTCAAGGCCATGGAGGTTTTCCGACGTGGGAGTGGTGGGATGCCCCCTTCAATGATTCCTTCTGTGTGACAATTGAGACCTGTTGGGCAGCTCCAGGACATCCCATATGGAATGACTCCAGAGCACCCTTGGAGGATGGATATCAGGCAAGCCCGCCTCGCAATCCACTTGTCTACTAGCCACAATACAGTTGAGATCGGATCCCTCTGCGGGAGCAACCTGGGTGGCTGAGTTGAAATGGACTTTCCTGAAGATGGGCCCTAATGTGTGTTTGTGTCCATGAGGGCCTTGAAATGGGGCGGTGGCACTGGGACCCTGAAGTATTCTCCTAAGCTTTTGACATAGCTCCCATGCACAAGTTTCCTTGTGGAGAGGAGATTTGTTCTGATGGGTGCCTCAGGAAACCCATTATGCTGGTATTGGAATCCAGACTTTTGAAGAGACATGCCTGTAAAACAATGCAATGTATTCGATTATGGCTAGGGTCCTATCTTGTTCATTCTTCTTCTCTGGGGATATTCATCTATGGAATGAGTGGAGGTAGATGCTCACCTGGTGTCTTACCGCCCTTGTTTGTCCCCGGAGACCTACACTATTGTTTGGCATCAGGGACTTTGGAGAGTTCTCCTAATTTGTACGATTTTGGACAATGGAATGGGCAGAATTCCCATGGATTGGGTAGGCACAGTCCTAATGTGTGGCTTCAGAGGCCCCAGCATGAGGGTGTGTGGCCCAGGACTTTGAGGACAGAAGTCTGAAAACACAAACTCAGCTTAGGTTTGGGGATGTAGGTATGGCAGGCCCAATCTACAAATCATGAGAAGAAATCTTCAGGATATGAAGAAAGAGCGAGTCTGAGGCACTTGCTCAGGCTTTTTATTTGGATTTTATATCAATGATGGCCGTGGAATGGGGGAGGACTCATGGGCCATGGACGAATCTTCCTCTCTGTGGATTTGGCGCGATCCCAATTGTTTTTCGTCAATCTGTAAGATTGGATTTCTCCTTTCAGGTTTATTACCTCAGGTGTCTGGACAAAAGAGGAATTCCAAAGCAGAGCCCTGGGGAAGAGTGAAGGGAAAACCCAAACTATGGTTAAAAATTGGGGCCTAGGGGCATGGCAGGCACAATAAGCTGTCTCTTCATCCAGCCACTGAGAGGCCTTACTTGAGGCCTGGGCTCAGACTGAGGGTCACAGTGTGTGTTTGTGACCAACGTGGCACGCGAGCATGGGCGGGGCCTCATGGGCCACACTGGTTTCAACTACACTGGACCTTGGACAACATGCCAATCACAAGGTCTCTTGCCATGGGGAAGGTGTTTTAATTTCTGCATCATTTTCAACCCTGGGAAGTGGTTGGAGATAAGGTCTAGGTTCTGAAGCCTGAAAAATCGCAGTTGGGAAGAGATGACAATCTAAGGCGATGGCGCATCTGATATGCTCAGTGTGCGGTCAACTGCCCGGGTGTTGGTCAGGAGGTTCTGGCTCAGGTTGTGTCATATAGTGCACTAGTGCCCAAGTTAGACTATATAATTTGGGTACAGTCGAGTGCCCTGTAGGTTTATCCTCATTTGAGGTGCCTGGGCACCTCATTAGGCAAGATATTTTTTCTAGAGGGAAGGCAGAGTGCTGCATTGTGGGTCCGGAATTGCCAAACTTGAGGGCTTCTGGGACAGGAGTGTGAGGACAGAAGTTTGAGAACACGAGCTAGACTTGAGTTTCAGGCCGAGGGCACGGCTGGTACCCCCTGCAGTCGCAACCAAAATCTCAAGCGTCTGAAATCACGGCGAGGATCAGACGTTGGCTCAGGTTCGAGTTTCTGTGCATGACTGCGCCTTCATGAAAGGAGCGGAATCTCAAGGCCATGGAGGTTTCCGATGTTGGGTGTGGTGGGATGCCCCCTTCAATGATTCCTTCTGTGTGACACTTAAGCCCTGTTGGGCAGCTCCAGGACATCCCATATGGAATGACTCCAGAGCTCCGTTGGAGGATGGATGCCAGGCAAGCCCGCCTCACAATCCAATTTTCTACTAGCCACAATACAGTTGAGATCGGATCCCTCTGCGGGAGCAACCGGGGTGGATGAGTTGAAATGGACTTTCCTGAGGATGGGCCGTAATGTGTGTTTGTGTCCATGAGGACCTTGGAATGGGGCGGTGGCCCCGGGTTCCTGAAGTATTCTCCTAAGCTTTTGACATAGCTCCCATGCACAAGTTTCCTTGTGGAGAGGATATTTGTTCTGATGTGTGCCTCAGGAAACCCATTATGCTGGAATTGGAATCCAGACTTTTGAAGAGACATGCCTGTAAAACAAAGCAATGTATTCGATTATGGCCTAGGGTCCTGTCTTGTTCATTCTCCTTCTCTGGGGATATTCATCTATGGAATGATTGGAGGTAGATGCTCACCTGGTGTCAGACCACCCTTGTTTGTCCCTGGAGACCTACACTATTGGGATTGCTTCGGGGACTTTGGAGAGTTCTCCCAATTTGTAAGATTTTGGACAATGGAATGGGCAGAATTCCCATGGATTGGGTAGGCACAGTCCGAATGTGTGGCTCCAGGGGCCCCAGCCTGTAGGCTGTGTGGCCCAGGACTTTGAGGACAGAAGTCTGAAAACACAAACTCACCTTATGTTTGGGGACGTAGGTATGGCAGGCCCAATCTACAAACCATGAGAAGAACTCTTCAGGATATGAAGAAAGAGCGAGTCTGAGGCACTTGCTCAGGCTTTTGTCTCTGGATTTTATATCAACGATGGCCGTGGAATGTGGGGAGGCATCATGGGCCATGGACGAATCTTCCTTTCCGTGGATTGGGGCGGTCCCAATTTTTTTCGTCAATCTGTGGGATGGGAGGTCTCCTTTCAGGTTTATTACCTCAGGTGTCCGAACAAAAGAGGAATTCCAAAGCAGAGCCCTGGGGAAGAGTGAAGGGAAAACCCAAACTATGGTTAAAAATTGCGGCATAGGGGCTTGGCAGGCCCAATAAGCTGTCTCTTCATCCAGCCACTGAGAGGCCTTACGTGAGACTGGGCTCAGGCTGAGGGTCAAATGTGTGTTTGTGACAATAGTGGCACGCGAACATGGGTGGGGCCTCATGGGCCAAACTGGTTTCAACTACACTGGACCTTGGACAACATGCCAATCACAAGGTCTCTTGCCATGGGGAAGGTGTTCTGATTTCTGCATCATTTTCAATCGTGAGCAGTGATTCACATAAGGTATAGGTTCTGAAGCCTGAAAAATCGCAATTGGGAAGAGATGACGACCTAAGCCCATGGCGCGTCTGATATGCTCAGTGTACGGTCAGCTGCCTGGGTGTTGGTCAGGGGGTTCTGGCTGAGGTTGTGTCAGACAGTGCACTAGTGCCCAAGTTAGACAATATAATTTGGGTACAGTCGAGTTCCCTGTAGGTTTATCCTCATTTGAGGTGCCTGGGCACCTCATTAGGCAAGATATTTTTTCTAGAGGGCAGGCAGAGTGTTGCCTTGTGGGTCCGGAATTGCCAAAATGGAGGACTTCCGGGACAGGAGTTTGAGGACAGAAGTCTGAGAACACAAGTTATACTTGGGCTTCAGGCCGAGGGCACGGTAGGTACCCCCTGCAGATAGGAAACCATATCTCAAGCATCTGAAGTCACAGCGAGGATCAGACGTTGGCTCAGGTTGTAGTTTCTGTGCATGACTGACCCTTCATGAAAGGAGCGGAATCTCGAAGCCATGGAGCTTTTCCCTTGTTGGGAGTTGTGTGATGCCCCCTTCAAGGATTCCTTCTGCGGGACAATTGAGACCAGTTGGGCAGCTCAATGACATCCCATATGAAATGACTCCAGAGCACCGTTCGAGGATGGATGCCATGGAAGCCCGCCTCTCATTCCAATTGTCTCCTAGCAAAAATACAGTTGAGATCGGATGGCTCTGCGGGAGCAAACGGGGTGGCTGAGTTGAAATGGACTTTCCTGAGGATGGGGCCTAAAGTGTGTTTGTGTCCATGAGGGCCTTGGAATGGGGTGGTGGCACCGGGACCCTGAAGTATTCTCCTAAGCTTTTGACATAGCTCCCATGCACAAGTTTCCTTGTGGAGAGGAGATTTGTTCTGATGGGTGCCTCAGGAAAACCCTTATGCTGGTCTTGGAATCCAGGCCCTTGAGGAGACATGCCTGTAAACCAAAGCAATGGATCCGATTATTGCCTAGGATCCTGTCTGGTTCAATCTTCTTCTCTGGGGATATCCGTCTATGGAATGAGTGGAGGTAGATGCTCACCTGGTGTCAGACCACCCTTGTTTGTCCCTGGAGACCTACACTATTGGGATTGCCTCGGGGACTTTGGAGAGTTCTCCCAATTTGTAAGATTTTGGACAATGGAATGGGCAGAATTCCCATAGATTGGGTAGGCGCAGTCCGAATGTGTGGCTCCAGGGGCCCCAGCCTGGAGGCTGTGTGGCCCAGGACTTTGAGGACAGAAGTCTGAAAACACAAACTCACCTTATGTTTGGGGACGTAGGTATGGCAGGCCCAATCTACAAACCATGAGAAGAACTCTTCAGGATATGAAGAAAGAGCGAGTCTGAGGCACTTGCTCAGGGTTTTGTCTCTGGATTTTATATCAATGATGGCCGTGGAATGTGGGGAGGCCTCATGGGCCATGGACGAATATCCTCTCTGTGGATTGGGGCGGTCCCAATTATTTTTCGTCAATCTGTGGGATGGGAGGTCTCCTTTCAGGTTTATTACCTCAGGTGTCCGAACAAAAGAAGTATTCTAAAGCAGAGCCCTGGGGAAGAGTGAAGGGACAACCCAAACTATGGTTAAAAATTTGGGGCCTAGGGGCATGGCAGGCCCAATAAGCTGTTTCTTCATCCAGCCACTGAGCGGCCTTACTTGAGGACTGGGCTCAGGCTGAGGGTCAAATATGTGTTTGTGACAAATGTGGCCCGTGAGCATGGGCGGGGCCTCATGGGCCAAACTGGTTTCAACTACACTGGACCTTGCACAACATGCCAATCACAAGGTCTCTTGCCATGGGGAAGGTGTTCTGATTTCTGCATCATTTTCAATCGTGAGCAGTGATTGGACATAAGGTATAGGTTCTGAAGCCTGAATAATCGTAGTTGGGAAGAGATGACGACCTAAGGCGATGGCGCGTCTGATATGCTCAGTGTGCGGTCAGCCTCCTGGGTGATGGTCAGGAGTTTCTGGCTCAGGTTGTGTCAGACAGTGCATTAGTGCCCAGGTTAGACTATATAATTTGGGTACAGTCGAGTGCCGTGTAGGTTTATCCTCATTTGAGGTGCCTGGGCACCTCATTAGGCAAGATATTTTTTCTAGAGGGCAGGCAGAGTGCTGCATTGTGGGTCCGGAATTGCCAAACTTTTGGGCTTCTGGGCCAGGAGTGTGAGGACAGAAGTCTGAGAACACAAGCTAGACTTGAGTTTCAGGCCGAGGGCACGGCTGGTACCCCCTGCAGTCGCAACCAAAACCTTAAGCATCTGAAGTCATGGCGAGGATCAGACATTGGCTCAGGTTGGAGTTTCTGTGCATGACTACCCCTTCATGAACGGAGCCGGATCTCAAGGCCATGGAGGTTTTCCGACGTGGGACTGGTGGGATGCCCCCTTCAATGATTCCTTCTGTGTGACAATTGAGACCTGTTGGGCAGCTCCAGGACATCCCATATGGAATGACTCCAGAGCACCCATGGAGGATGGATATCAGGCAAGCCCGCCTCGCAATCCACTTGTCTACTAGCCACAATACAGTTGAGATCGGATCCCTCTGCGGGAGCAACCTGGGTGGCTGAGTTGAAATGGACTTTCCTGAAGATGGGCCCTAATGTGTGTTTGTGTCCATGAGGGCCTTGAAATGGGGCGGTGGCACTGGGACCCTGAAGTATTCTCCTAAGCTTTTGACATAGCTCCCATGCACAAGTTTCCTTGTGGAGAGGAGATTTGTTCTGATGGGTGCCTCAGGAAACCCATTATGCTGGAATTGGAATCCAGACTTTTGAAGAGACATGCCTGTAAACCAATGCAATGTATTCGATTAAGGCCTAGGGTCCTATCTTGTTCATTCTTCTTCTCTGGGGATATTCATCTATGGAATGAGTGGAGGTAGATGCTCACCTGGTGTCTTACCTCCCTCGTTTGTCCCCGGAGACCTACACTATTGGGATGGCCTCGGGGACTTTGGAGAGTTCTCCTAATTTGTACGATTTTGGACAATGGAATTGGCAGAATTCCCATGGATTGGGTAGGCACAGTCCTAATGTGTGGCTTCAGGGGCCCCTACCTGAGGGTGTGTGGCCAAGGACTTTGAGGACAGAAGTATGAAAACACAAACTCAGCTTAGGTTTGGGGATGTAGGTATGGCAGGCCCAATCTACAAATCATGAGAAGAAATCTTCAGGATATGAAGAAAGAGCGAGTCTGAGGCACTTGCTCAGGCTTTTGCATTTGGATTTTATATCAACGATGGCCGTGGAATGGGGGAGGACTCATGGGCCATGGACGAATCTTCCTCTCTGTGGATTTGGCCCGATCCTAATTGTTTTTCGTCAAACTGTGGGATGGGATTTCTCCTTTCAGGTTTATTACCTCAGGTGTCTGAACAAAAGAGGAATTCCAAAGCAGAGCCCTGGGGAAGAGTGAAGGGAAAACCCAAACTATGGTTAAAAATTGGGGCCTAGGGGCATGGCAGGCACAATAAGCTGTCTCTTCATCCAGCCACAGAGAGGCCTTACATGAGGCCTCGGCTCAGACTGAGGGTCACAGTGTGTGTTTGTGACCAACGTGGCACGCGAGCATGGGCACGGCCTCATGGGCCACACTGGTTTCAACTGCACTGGACCTTGGACAACATGCCAATCACAAGGTCTCTTGCCATGGGGAAGGTGTTTTGATTTCTGCATCATTTTCAACCCTGGGCAGTGGTTGGAGATAAGGTCTAGGTTCTGAAGCCTGAAAAATCGCAGTTGGGAAGAGATGACAATCTAAGGCGATGGCACATCTGATATGCTCAGTGTGCGGTCAACTGCCTGGGTGTTGGTCAGGAGGTTCTGGCTCAGGTTGTGTCATACAGTGCACTAGTGCCCAAGTTAGACTATATAATTTGGGTACAGTCGAGTGCCCTGTAGGTTTATCCTCATTTGAGGTGCCTGGGCACCTCATTAGGCAAGATATTTTTTCTAGAGGGAAGGCAGAGTGCTGCATTGTGGGTCCGGAATTGCCAAACGTGAGGGCTTCTGGGCCAGGAATGTGAGGACAGAAGTCTGAGAACACAAGCTAGACTTGGGCTTCAGGCCGAGGGCACGGTAGGTACCCCCTGAAGATCGGAAACAATATCACAAGCATCTGAAGTCATGGCGAGAATCAGACGTTGGCTCAGGTTGTAGTTTCTGTGCATGACTGCCCCTTCATGAAAGAAGCGGATTCTCAAGGCCATGGAGCTTTTCCCACGTTGGGAGTTGTGAGATGCCCCCTTCAAGGATTCCATCAGCGGGACAATTGAGACCTGTTGGGCAGCTCCAGGACATCTCATATGGAATGACTCCAGAGCACCGTTCGAGGATGGATGCCTGGGAAGCCCGCCTCGCATTCCAATTGTCTCCTAGCAACAATACAGTTGAGATCGGATGGCTCTGCGGGAGCAACCGTGGTGGCTGAGTTGAAATGGACTTTCCTGAGGATGGGGCCTTAAGTGTGTTTGTGTCCATGAGGGCCTTGGAATGGTGCAGTGGTACCGGGACCCTGAAGTATTCTCCTAAGCTTTTGACATAGCTCCCATGCACAAGTTTCCTTGTGGAGAGGAGATTTTTTCTGATGGGTGCCTCAGGAAAACCCTTATGCTGGTCTTGGAATCCAGGCTCTTGAGGAGACATGCCTGTAAACCAAAGCAATGGATTCGATTATTGCCTAGGATCCTGTCTGGTTCAATCTTCTTCTCTGGGGATATCCGTCTATGGAATGAGTGGAGGTAGATGCTCACCTGGTGTCAGACCGCCCTTGTTTGTCCCTGGAGACCTACACTATTGGGATTGCTTCGAGGACTTTGGAGCGTTCTCCCAATTTGTAAGATTTTGGACAATGGAATGGGCAGAATTCCCATGGATTGGGTAGGCACAGTCCGAATGTGTGGCTCCAGGGGCCCCAGCCTGGAGGCTGTGTGGCCCAGGACTTTGAGGACAGAAGTCTGAAAACACAAACTCACCTTATGTTTGGGGACGTAGGTATGGCAGGCCCAATCTACAAACCATGAGAAGAACTCTTCAGGATATGAAGAAAGAGCGAGTCTGAGGCACTTGCTCAGGCTTTTGTCTCTGGATTTTATATCAACGATGGCCGTGGAATGTGGGGAGGCATCATGGGCCATGGACGAATCTTCCTTTCTGTGGATTGGGGTGGTCCCAATTATTTTTCGTCAATCTGTGGGATGGGAGGTCTCCTTTCAGGTTTATTACCTCAGGTGTCCGAACAAAAGAAGTATTCTAAAGCAGAGCCCTGGGGAAGAGTGAAGGGACAACCCAAACTATGGTTAAAAATTTGGGGCCTAGGGGCATGGCAGGCCCAATAAGCTGTTTCTTCATCCAGCCACTGAGCGGCCTTACTTGAGGACAGGGCTCAGGCTGAGGGTCAAATGTGTGTTTGTGACAAATGTGGCCCGCGAGCATGGGCGGGGCCTCATGGGCCAAACTGGTTTCAACTACACTGGACCTTGCACAACATGCCAATAACAAGGTCTCTTGCCATGGGTAAGGTGTTCTGATTTCTGCATCATTTTCAATCGTGAGCAGTGATTGGACATAAGGTATAGGTTCTGAAGCCTGAATAATCGTAGTTGGGAAGAGATGACGACCTAAGGCGATGGCGCGTCTGATATGCTCAGTGTGCGGTCAGCCTCCTGGGTGATGGTCAGGAGGTTCTGGCTCAGGTTGTGTCAGACAGTGCATTAGTGCCCCGGTTAGACTATATAATTTGGGTACAGTCGAATGCCCTGTAGGTTTATCCTCATTTGAGGTGCCTGGGCACCTCATTAGGCAAGATATTTTTTCTAGAGGGCAGGCAGAGTGCTGCATTGTGGGTCCGGAATTGCCAAACTTTTGGGCTTCTGGGCCAGGAGTGTGAGGACAGAAGTCTGAGAACACAAGCTAGACTTGAGTTTCATGCCGAGGGCACGGCTGGTACCCCCTGCAGTCGCAACCAAAACCTTAAGCATCTGAAGTCATGGCGAGGATCAGACGTTGGCTCAGGTTGGAGTTTCTGTGCATGACTACCCCTTCATGAACGGAGCGGAATCTCAAGGCCATGGAGGTTTTCCGACGTGGGAGTGGTGGGATGCCCCCTTCAATGATTCCTTCTGTGTGACAATTGAGACCTGTTGGGCAGCTCCAGGACATCCCATATGGAATGACTCCAGAGCACCCTTGGAGGATGGATATCAGGCAAGCCCGCCTCGCAATCCACTTGTCTACTAGCCACAATACAGTTGAGATCGGATCCCTCTGCGGGAGCAACCTGGGTGGCTGAGTTGAAATGGACTTTCCTGAAGATGGGCCCTAATGTGTGTTTGTGTCCATGAGGGCCTTGAAATGGGGCGGTGGCACTGGGACCCTGAAGTATTCTCCTAAGCTTTTGACATAGCTCCCATGCACAAGTTTCCTTGTGGAGAGGAGATTTGTTCTGATGGGTGCCTCAGGAAACCCATTATGCTGGTATTGGAATCCAGACTTTTGAAGAGACATGCCTGTAAACCAATGCAATGTATTCGATTAAGGCCTAGGGTCCTATCTTGTTCATTCTTCTTCTCTGGGGATATTCATCTATGGAATGAGTGGAGGTAGATGCTCACCTGGTGTCTTACCGCCCTTGTTTGTCCCCGGAGACTAACACTATTGTTTTGGCCTCAGGGACTTTGGAGAGTTCTCCTAATTTGTACGATTTTGGACAATGGAATGGGCAGAATTCCCATGGATTGGGTAGGCACAGTCCTAATGTGGGGCTTCAGAGTCCCCAGCATGAGGGTGTGTGGCCCTGGACTTTGAGGACAGAAGACTGAAAACACAAACTCAGCTTAGGTTTGGGGATGTAGGTATGGCAGGCCCAATCTACAAATCATGAGAAGAAATCTTCAGGATATGAAGAAAGAGCGAGTCTGAGGCACTTGCTCAGGCTTTTGCATTTGGATTTTATATCTACGATGGCCGTGGAATGGGGGAGGACTCATGGGCCATGGACGAATCTTCCTCTCTGTGGATTTGGCCCTATCCCAATTGTTTTTCGTCAATCTGTGGGATGTGATTTCTCCTATTCAGGTTTATTACCTCAGGTGTCTGAACAAAAGAGGAATTCCAAAGCAGAGCCCTGGGGAAGAGTGAAGGGACAACCCGAACTATGGTTAAAAATTGGGGCCTAGGGGCATGGCAGGCACAAAAAGCGGTCTCTTCATCCAGCCACTGAGAGGCCTTACTTGAGGCCTGGGCTCAGACTGAGGGTCACAGTGTGTGTTTGTGACCAACGTGGCACGCGAGCATGGGCGGGGCCTCATGGGCCACACTGGTTTCAACAACACTGGACCTTGGACAACATGCCGATCACAAGGTCTCTTGCCATGGGGAAGGTGTTTTGATTTCTGCATCATTTTCAACCCTGGGCAGTGGTTGGAGATAAGGTCTAGGTTCTGAAGCCTGAAAAATCGCAGTTGGGAAGAGATGACAATCTAAGGTGATAGCGCATCTGATATGCTCAGTGTGCGGTCAACTGCCCGGGTGTTGGTCAGGAGGTTCTGGCTCAGGTTGTGTCATACAGTGCACTAGTGCCCAAGTTAGACTATATAATTTGGGTACAGTCGAGTGCCCTGTAGGTTTATCCTCATTTGAGGTGCCTGGGCACCTCATTAGGCAAGATATTTTTTCTAGAGGGAAGGCAGAGTGCTGCATTGTGGGTCCGGAATTGCCAAACTTGAGGGCTTCTGGGACAGGTAGTGTGAGGACAGAAGTTTGAGAACACGAGCTAGACTTGAGTTTCAGGCCGAGGCCACGGCTGGTACCCCCTGCAGTCGCAACCAAAATCTCAAGCATCTGAAATCACGGCGAGGATCAGACGTTGGCTCAGGTTGGAGTTTCTGTGCATGACTGCGCCTTCATGAAAGGAGCGGAATCTCAAGGCCATGGAGGTTTCCGACGTTGGGTGTGGTGGGATGCCCCCTTCAATGATTCCTTCTGTGTGACACTTAAGCCCTGTTGGGCAGCTCCAGGACATCCCATATGGAATGACTCCAGAGCTCCGTTGGAGGATGGATGCCAGGCAAGCCCGCCTCACAATCCAATTGTCTACTAGCCACAATACAGTTGAGATCGGACACCTCTGCGGGAGCAACCGGGGTGGATGATTTGAAATGGACTTTCCTGAGGATGGGCCGTAATGTGTGTTTGTGTCCATGAGGACCTTGGAATGGGGCGGTGGCCCCGGGACCCTGAAGTATTCTCCTAAGCTTTTGACATAGCTCCCATGCACAAGTTTCCTTGTGGAGAGGATATTTGTTCTGATGTGTGCCTCAGGAAACCCATTATGCTGGAATTGGAATCCAGACTTTTGAAGAGACATGCCTGTAAAACAAAGCAATGTATTCGATTATGGCCTAGGGTCCTGTCTTGTTCATTCTCCTTCTCTGGGAATATTCATCTATGGAATGATTGGAGGTAGATGCTCACCTGGTGTCAGACCACCCTTGTTTGTCCCTGGAGACCTACACTATTGGGATTGCTTCGGGGACTTTGGAGAGTTCTCCCAATTTGTAAGATTTTGGACAATGGAATGGGCAGAATTCCCATGGATTGGGTAGGCACAGTCCGAATGTGTGGCTCCAGGGGCCCCAGCCTGGAGGCTGTGTGGCCCAGGACTTTGAGGACAGAAGTCTGAAAACACAAACTCACCTTATGTTTGGGGACGTAGGTATGGCAGGCCCAATCTACAAACCATGAGAAGAACTCTTCAGGATATGAAGAAAGAGCGAGTCTGAGGCACTTGCTCAGGCTTTTGTCTCTGGATTTTATATCAACGATGGCCGTGGAATGTGGGGAGGCATCATGGGCCATGGACGAATCTTCCTTTCTGTGGATTGGGGCGGTCCCAATTTTTTCGTCAATCTGTGGGATGGGAGGTCTCCTTTCAGGTTTATTACCTCAGGTGTCCGAACAAAAGAGGAATTCCAAAGCAGAGCCCTGGGGAAGAGTGAAGGGAAAACCCAAACTATGGTTAAAAATTGCGGCATATGGGCTTGGCAGGCCCAATAAGCTGTCTCTTCATCCAGCCACTGAGAGGCCTTACGTGAGACTGGGCTCAGGCTGAGGGTCAAATGTGTGTTTGTGACAATAGTGGCACGCGAACATGGGTGGGGCCTCATGGGCCAAACTGGTTTCAACTACACTGGACCTTGGACAACATGCCAATCACAAGGTCTCTTGCCATGGGGAAGGTGTTCTGATTTCTGCATCATTTTCAATCGTGAGCAGTGATTGGACATAAGGTATAGATTCTGAAGCCTGAAAAATCGCAGTTGGGAAGAGATGACGACCTAAGCCGATGGCGCGTCTGATATGCTCAGTGTACGGTCAGCTGCCTGGGTGTTGGTCAGGGGGTTCTGGCTGAGGTTGTGTCAGACAGTGCACTAGTGCCCAGTTAGACTATATAATTTGGGTACAGTCGAGTGCCCTGTAGGTTTATCCTCATTTGAGGTGCCTGGGCACCTCATTAGGCAAGATATTTTTTCTAGAGGGCAGGCAGAGTGCTGCCTTGTGGGTCCGGAATTGCCTAAATGGAGGACTTCCGGGCCAGGAGTTTGAGGACAGAAGTCTGAGAACACAAGATAGACTTGGGCTTCAGGCCGAGGGCACGGTAGGTACCCCCTGAAGATCGGAAACCATATCTCAAGCATCTGAAGTCACGGCGAGGATCAGACGTTGGCTCAGGTTGTAGTTTCTGTGCATGACTGCCCCTTCATGAAAGGAGCGGAATCTCGAAGCCATGGAGCTTTTCCCACGTTAGGAGTTGTGTGATGCCCCCTTCAAGGATTCCTTCTGCGGGACAATTGAGACCAGTTGGGCAGCTCAATAACATCCCATATGAAATGACTCCAGAGCACCGTTCGAGGATGGATGCCATGGAAGCCCGCCTCTCATTCCAATTGTCTCCTAGCAACAATACAGTTGAGATCGGATGGCTCTGCGGGAGCAAACGGGGTGGCTGAGTTGAAATGGACTTTCCTGAGGATGGGGCCTAAAGTGTGTTTGTGTCCATGAGGGCCTTGGAATGGGGTGGTGGCACCGGGACACTGAAGTATTCTCCTAAGCTTTTGACATAGCTCCCATGCACAAGTTTCCTTGTGGAGAGGAGATTTGTTCTGATGGGTGCCTCAGGAAAACCCTTATGCTGGTCTTGGAATCCAGGCTCTTGAGGAGACATGCCTGTAAACCAAAGCAATGGATCCGATTATTGCCTAGGATCCTGTCCGGTTCAATCTTCTTCTCTGGGGATATCCGTCTATGGAATGAGTGGAGGTAGATGCTCACCTGGTGTCAGACCACCCTTGTGTGTCCCTGGAGACCTACACTATTGGGATTGCCTCGGGGACTTTGGAGAGTTCTCCCAATTTGTAAGATTTTGGACAATGGAATGGGCAGAATTCCCATAGATTGGGTAGGCACAGTCCGAATGTGTGGCTCCAGGGGCCCCAGCCTGGAGGCTGGGTGGCCCAGGACTTTGAGGACAGAAGTCTGAAAACACAAACTCACCTTATGTTTGGGGACGTAGTTATGGCAGGCCCAATCTACAAACCATGAGAAGAACTCTTCAGGATATGAAGAAAGAGCGAGTCTGAGGCACTTGCTCAGGGTTTTGTCTCTGGATTTTATATCAATGATGGCCGTGGAATGTGGGGAGGCCTCATGGGCCATGGACGAATATCCTCTCTGTGGATTGGGGCGGTCCCAATTATTTTTCGTCAATCTGTGGGATGGGAGGTCTCCTTTCAGGTTTATTACCTCAGGTGTCCGAACAAAAGTAGTATTCTAAAGCAGAGCCCTGGGGAAGAGTGAAGGGACAACCCAAACTATGGTTAAAAATTTGGGGCCTAGGGGCATGGTAGGCCCAATAAGCTGTTTCTTCATCCAGCCACTGAGCGGCCTTACTTGAGGACTGGGCTCAGGCTGAGGGTCAAATGTGTGTTTGTGACAAATGTGGCCCGCGAGCATGGGCGGGGCCTCATGGGCCAAACTGGTTTCAACTACACTGGACCTTGCACAACATGCCAATCACAAGGTCTCTTGCCATGGGGAAGGTGTTCTGATTTCTGCATCATTTTCAATCGTGAGCAGTGATTAGACATAAGGTATAGGTTCTGAAGCCTGAATAATAGTAGTTGGGAAGAGATGACGACCTAAGGCGATGGCGCGTCTGATATGCTCAGTGTGCGGTCAGCCTCCTGGGTGATGGTCAGGAGGTTCTGGCTCAGGTTGTGTCAGACAGTGCATTAGTGCCCAGGTTAGACTATATAATTTGGGTACAGTCGAGTGCCTTGTAGGTTTATCCTCATTTGAGGTGCCGGGCACCTCATTAGGCAAGATATTTTTCTAGAGGGCAGGCAGAGTGCTGCATTGTGGGTCCGGAATTGCCAAACTTTTGGGCTTCTGGGCCAGGAGTGTGAGGACAGAAGTCTGAGAACACAAGCTAGACTTGAGTTTCATGCCGAGGGCACGGCTGGTACCCCCTGCAGTCGCAACCAAAAACTTAAGCATCTGAAGTCATGGCGAGGATCAGACGTTGGCTCAGGTTGGAGTTTCTGTGCATGACTACCCCTTCATGAACGGAGCGGAATCTCAAGGCCATGGAGGTTTTCCGACGTGGGAGTGGTGGGATGCCCCCTTCAATGATTCCTTCTGTGTGACAATTGAGACCTGTTGGGCAGCTCCAGGACATCCCATATGGAATGACTCCAGAGCACCCTTGGAGGATGGATATCAGGCAAGCACGGCCCGCAATCCACTTGTCTACTAGCCACAATACAGTTGAGATCGGATCCCTCTGCGGGAGCAACCTGGGTGGCTGAGTTGAAATGGACTTTCCTGAAGATGGGCCCTAATGTGTGTTTGTGTCCATGAGGGCCTTGAAATGGGGCGGTGGCACTGGGACCCTGAAGTATTCTCCTAAGCTTTTGACATAGCTCCCATGCACAAGTTTCCTTGTGGAGAGGATATTTGTTCTGATGTGTGCCTCAGGAAACCCATTATGCTGGTATTGGAATCCAGACTTTTGAAGAGACATGCCTGTAAACCAATGCAATGTATTCGATTATGGCCTAGGGTCCTATCTTGTTCATTCTTCTTCTCTGGGGATATTCATCTATGGAATGAGTGGAGGTAGATGCTCACCTGGTGTTTTACCGGGCTTGTTTGTCCCCGGAAACCTACACTATTGTTTTGGCCTCAGGGACTTTGGAGAGTTCTCCTAATTTGTACGATTTTGGACAATGGAATGGGCAGAATTCCCATGGATTGGGTAGGCACAGTCCTAATGTGTGGCTTCAGAGGCCCCAGCATGAGGGTGTGTGGCCCAGGACTTTGAGGACAGAAGTCTGAAAACACAAACTCAGCTTAGGTTTGGGGATGTAGGTATGGCAGGCCAATCTACAAATCATGAGAAGAAATCTTCAGGATATGAAGAAAGAGCGAGTCTGAGGCACTTGCTCAGGCTTTTGCATTTGGATTTTATATCAACGATGGCCGTGGAATGGTGGAGGACTCATGGGCCATGGACGAATCTTCCTCTCTGTGGATTTGGCCCGATCCCAATTGTTTTTCGTCAATCTGTGGGATGGGATTTCTCCTTTCAGGTTTATTACCTCAGGTGTCTGGACAAAAGAGGAATTCCAAAGCAGAGCCCTGGGGAAGAGTGAAGGGAAAACCCAAACTATGGTTAAAAATTGGGGCCTAGGGGCATGGCAGGCACAATAAGCTGTCTCTTCATCCAGCCACTGAGAGGCCTTACTTGAGGCCTGGGCTCAGACTGAGGGTCACAGTGTGTGTTTGTGACCTACGTGGCACGCGAGCATGGGCGGGGCCTCATGGGCCACACTGGTTTCAACTACACTGGACCTGGACAACATGCCAATCACAAGGTCTCTTGCCATGGGGAAGGTGTTTTGATTTCTGCATCATTTTCAACCCTGGGCAGTGGTTGGAGATAAGGTCTAGGTTCTGAAGCCTGAAAAATCGCAATTTGGAAGAGATGACAATCTAAGGCGATGGCGCATCTGATATGCTCAGTGTGCGGTCAACTGCCCGGGTGTTGGTCAGGAGGTTCTGGCTCAGGTTGTGTCATACAGTGCACTAGTGCCCAAGTTAGACTATATAATTTGGGTACAGTCGAGTGCCCTGTAGGTTTATCCTCATTTGAGGTGCCTGGGCACCTCATTAGGCAAGATATTTTTTCTAGAGGGAAGGCAGAGTGCTGCATTGTGGGTCCGGAATTGCCAAACTTGAGGGCTTCTGGGACAGGAGTGTGAGGACAGAAGTTTGAGAACACGAGCTAGACTTGAGTTTCAGGCCGAGGGCACGGCTGGTACCCCCTGCAGTCGCAAACAAAATCTCAAGCATCTGAAATCACGGCGAGGATCAGACGTTGGCTCAGGTTGGAGTTTCTGTGCATGACTGCGCCTTCATGAAAGGAGCGGAATCTCAAGGACATGGAGGTTTCCGACGTTGGGTGTGGTGGGATGCCCCCTTCAATGATTCCTTCTGTGTGACACTTAAGCCCTGTTGGGCAGCTCCAGGACATCCCATATGGAATGACTCCAGAGCTCCGTTGGAGGATGGATGCCATGGAAGCCCGCCTCACAATCCAATTGTCTACTAGCCACAATACAGTTGAGATCGGATCCCTCTGCGGGAGCAACCGGGGTGGATGAGTTGAAATGGACTTTCCTGAGGATGGGCCGTAATGTGTGTTTGTGTCCATGAGGACCTTGGAATGGGGCGGTGGCCCCGGGTCCCAGAAGTATTCTCCTAAGCTTTTGACAAAGCTCCCATGCACAAGTTTCCTTGTGGAGAGGATATTTGTTCTGATGTGTGCCTCAGGAAACCCATTATGCTGGAATTGGAATCCAGACTTTTGAAGAGACATGCCTGTAAAACAAAGCAATGTATTCGATTATGGCCTAGGGTCCTGTCTTGTTCATTCTCCTTCTCTGGGGATATTCATCTATGGAATGATTGGAGGTAGATGCTCACCTGATGTCAGACCACCCTTGTTTGTCCCTGGAGACCTACACTATTGGGATTGCTTCGGGGACTTTGGAGAGTTCTCCCAATTTGTAAGATTTTGGACAATGGAATGGGCAGAATTCCCATGGATTGGGTAGGCACAGTCCGAATGTGTGGCTCCAGGGGCCCCAGCCTGGAGGCTGTGTGGCCCAGCACTTTGAGGACAGAAGTCTGAAAACACAAACTCACCTTATGTTTGGGGACGTAGGTATGGCAGGCCCAATCTACAAACCATGAGAAGAACTCTTCAGGATATGAAGAAAGAGCGAGTCTGAGGCACTTGCTCAGGCTTTTGTCTCTGGATTTTGTATCAACGATGGCCGTGGAATGTGGGGAGGCATCATGGGCCATGGACGAATCTTCCTTTCTGTGGATTGGGGCGGTCCCAATTTTTTTCGTCAATCTGTGGGATGGGAGGTCTCCTTTCAGGTTTATTACCTCAGGTGTCCGAACAAAAGAGGAATTCCAAAGCAGAGCCCTGGGGAAGAGTGAAGGGAAAACCCAAACTATGGTTAAAAATTGCGGCATAGGGGCTTGGCAGGCCCAATAAGCTGTCTCTTCATTCAGCCACTGAGAGGCCTTACGTGAGACTGGGCTCAGGCTGAGGGTCAAATGTGTGTTTGTGATAATAGTGGCACGCGAACATGGGTGGGGCCTCATGGGCCAAACTGGTTTCAACTACACTGGACCTTGGACAACATGCCAAACACAAGGTCTCTTGCCATGGGGAAGGTGTTCTGATTTCTGCATCATTTTCAATCGTGAGCAGTGATTGGACATAAGGTATAGGTTCTGAAGCCTGAAAAATCGCAGTTGGGAAGAGATGACGACCTAAGCCGATGGCGCGTCTGATATGCTCAGTGTACGGTCAGCTGCCTGGGTGTTGGTCAGGGGGTTCTGGCTGAGGTTGTGTCAGACAGTGCACTAGTGCCCAAGTTAGACTATATAATTTGGGTACAGTCGAGTGCCCTGTAGGTTTATCCTCATTTGAGGTGCCTGGGCACCTCATTAGGCAAGATATTTTTTCTAGAGGGCAGGCAGAGTGCTGCCTTGTGGGTCCGGAATTGCCTAAATGGAGGACTTCCGGGCCAGGAGTTTGAGGACAGAAGTCTGAGAACACAAGATAGACTTGGGCTTCAGGCCGAGGGCACGGTAGGTACCCCCTGAAGATCGGAAACCATATCTCAAGCATCTGAAGTCACGGCGAGGATCAGACGTTGGCTCAGGTTGTAGTTTCTGTGCATGACTGACCCTTCATGAAAGGAGCGGAATCTCGAAGCCATGGAGCTTTTCCCACGTTGGGAGTTGTGTGATGCCCCCTTCAAGGATTCCTTCTGCGGGACAATTGAGACCAGTTGGGCAGCTCAATGACATCCCATATGAAATGACTCCAGAGCACCGTTCGAGGATGGATGCCATGGAAGCCCGCCTCTCATTCCAATTGTCTCCTAGCAACAATACAGTTGAGATCAGATGGCTCTGCGGGAGCAAACGGGGTGGCTGAGTTGAAATGGACTTTCCTGAGGATGGGGCCTAAAGTGTGTTTGTGTCCATGAGGGCCTTGGAATGGGGTGGTGGCACCGGGACCCTGAAGTATTCTCCTAAGCTTTTGACATAGCTCCCATGCACAAGTTTCCTTGTGGAGAGGAGATTTGTTCTGATGGGTGCCTCAGGAAAACCCTTATGCTGGTCTTGGAATCCAGGCCCTTGAGGAGACATGCCTGTAAACCAAAGCAATGGATCCGATTATTGCCTAGGATCCTGTCTGGTTCAATCTTCTTCTCTGGGGATATCCGTCTATGGAATGAGTGGAGGAAGATGCTCACCTGGTGTCAGACCACCCTTGTTTGTCCCTGGAGACCTACACTATTGGGATTGCCTCGGGGCCTTTGGAGAGTTCTCCCAATTTGTAAGATTTTGGACAATGGAATGGGCAGAATTCCCATAGATTGGGTAGGCGCAGTCCGAATGTGTGGCTCCAGGGGCCCCAGCCTGGAGGCTGTGTGGCCCAGGACTTTGAGGACAGAAGTCTGAAAACACAAACTCACCTTATGTTTGGGGACGTAGGTATGGCAGGCCCAATCTACAAACCATGAGAAGAACTCTTCAGGATATGAAGAAAGAGCGAGTCTGAGGCACTTGCTCAGGGTTTTGTCTCTGGATTTTATATCAATGATGGCCGTGGAATGTGGGGAGGCCTCATGGGCCATGGACGAATATCCTCTCTGTGGATTGGGGCGGTCCCAATTATTTTTCGTCAATCTGTGGGATGGGAGGTCTCCTTTCAGGTTTATTACCTCAGGTGTCCGAACAAAAGAAGTATTCTAAAGCAGAGCCCTGGGGAAGAGTGAAGGGACAACCCAAACTATGGTTAAAAATTTGGGGCCTAGGGGCATGGCAGGCCCAATAAGCTGTTTCTTCATCCAGCCACTGAGCGGCCTTACTTGAGGACTGGGCTCAGGCTGAGGGTCAAATGTGTGTTTGTGACAAATGTGGCCCGTGAGCATGGGCGGGGCCTCATGGGCCAAACTGGTTTCAACTACACTGGACCTTGCACAACATGCCAATCACAAGGTCTCTTGCCATGGGTAAGGTGTTCTGATTTCTGCATCATTTTCAATCGTGAGCAGTGATTGGACATAAGGTATAGGTTCTGAAGCCTGAATAATCGTAGTTGGGAAGAGATGACGACCTAAGGCGATGGCGCGTCTGATATGCTCAGTGTGCGGTCAGCCTCCTGGGTGATGGTCAGGAGGTTCTGGCTCAGGTTGTGTCAGACAGTGCATTAGTGCCCAGGTTAGACTATATAATTTGGGTACAGTCGAGTGCCGTGTAGGTTTATCCTCATTTGAGGTGCCTGGGCACCTCATTAGGCAAGATATTTTTTCTAGAGGGCAGGCAGAGTGCTGCATGGTGGGTCCGGAATTGCCAAACTTTTGGGCTTCTGGGCCAGGAGTGTGAGGACAGAAGTCTGAGAACACAAGCTAGACTTGAGTTTCATGCCGAGGGCACGGCTGGTACCCCCTGCAGTCGCAACCAAATCCTTAAGCATCTGAAGTCATGGCGAGGATCAGACGTTTGCTCAGGTTGGAGTTTCTGTGCATGACTACCCCTTCATGAACGGAGCGGAATCTCAAGGCCATGGAGGTTTTCCGACGTGGGAGTGGTGGGATGCCCCCTTCAATGATTCCTTCTGTGTGACAATTGAGACCTGTTGGGCAGCTCCAGGACTTCCATATGGAATGACTCCAGAGCACCCTTGGAGGATGGATATCAGGCAAGCCCGCCTCGCAATCCACTTGTCTACTAGCCACAATACAGTTGAGATCGGATCCCTCTGCGGGAGCAACCTGGGTGGCTGAAATGGACTTTCCTGAAGATGGGCCCTAATGTGTGTTTGTGTCCATGAGGGCCTTGAAATGGGGCGGTGGCACTGGGACCCTGAAGTATTCTCCTAAGCTTTTGACATAGCTCCCATGCACAAGTTTCCTTGTGGAGAGGAGATTTGTTCTGATGGGTGCCTCAGGAAACCCATTATGCTGGTATTGGAATCCAGACTTTTGAAGAGACATGCCTGTAAACCAATGCAATGTATTCGATTATGGCCTAGGGTCCTATCTTGTTCATTCTTCTTCTCTGGGGATATTCATCTATGGAATGAGTGGAGGTAGATGCTCACCTGGTGTCTTACCTCCCTCGTTTGTCCCCGGAGACCTACACTATTGGGATGGCCTCGGGGACTTTGGAGAGTTCTCCTAATTTGTACGATTTTGGACAATGGAATTGGCAGAATTCCCATGGATTGGGTAGGCACAGTCCTAATGTGTGGCTTCAGGGGCCCCTACCTGAGGGTGTGTGGCCCAGGACTTTGAGGACAGAAGTCTGAAAACACAAACTCAGCTTAGGTTTGGGGATGTAGTTATGGCAGGCCCAATCTACAAATCATGAGAAGAAATCTTCAGGATATGAAGAAAGAGCGAGTCTGAGGCACTTGCTCAGGCTTTTGCATTTGGATTTTTTATCAACGATGGCCGTGGAATGGGGGAGGACTCATGGGCCATGGACGAATCTTCCTCTCTGTGGATTTGGCCCGATCCCAATTGTTTTTCGTCAATCTGTGGGATGGGATTTCTCCTTTCAGGTTTATTACCTCAGGTGTCTGGACAAAAGAGGAATTCCAAAGCAGAGCCCTGGGGAAGAGTGAAGGGAAAACCCAAACTATGGTTAAAAATTGGGGCCTAGGGGCATGGCAGGCACAATAAGCTGTCTCTTCATCCAGCCACTGAGAGGCCTTACTTGAGGCCTCGGCTCAGACTGAGGGTCACAGTGTGTGTTTGTGACCAACGTGGCACGCGAGCATGGGTGGGGTCTCATGGGCCACACTGGTTTCAACTACACTGGACCTTGGACAACATGCTGATCACAAGATCTCTTGCCATGGGGAAGGTGTTTTGATTTCTGCATCATTTTCAACCCTGGGCAGTGGTTGGAGATAAGGTCTAGGTTCTGAAGCCTGAAAAATCGCAGTTGGGAAGAGATGACAATCTAAGGCGATGGTGCATCTGATATGCTCAGTGTGCAGTCAACTGCCTGGGTGTTGGTCAGGAGGTTCTGGCTCAGGTTGTGTCAGACAGTGCACTAGTGCCCAAGTTAGACTATATAATTTGGGTACAGTCGAGTGCCCTGTAGGTTTATCCTCATTTGAGGTGCCTGGGCACCTCATTAGGCAAGATATTTTTTCTAGAGGGAAGGCAGAGTGCTGCATTGTGGGTCCGGAATTGCCAAACGTGAGGGCTTCTGGGCCAGGAATGTGAGGACAGAAGTCTGAGAACACAAGCTAGACTTGGGCTTCAGGCCGAGGGCACGGTAGGTACCCCCTGCAGATCGGAAACCATATCTCAAGCATCTGAAGTTATGGCGAGGATCAGACGTTGGCTCAGGTTGTAGTTTCTGTGTATGACAGCCCCTTCATGAAAGAAGCGGATTCTCAAGGCCATGGAGCTTTTCCCACGTTGGGAGTTGTGAGATGCCCCCTTCAAGGATTCCATCAGCGGGACAATTGAGACCTGTTGGGCAGCTCCAGGACATCCCATATGGAATGACTCCACAGCACCCTTGGAGGATGGATGTCAGGGAAGCCCGTCTCGCAATCCAATTGTCTACTAGCCACAATACAGTTGAGTACGGATCCCTCTGCGGGAGCAACCTGGGTGGCTGAGTTGAAATGGACTTTCCTGAAGATGGGCCCTAATGTGTGTTTGTGTCCATGAGGGCCTTGAAATGGGGCGGTGGCACTGGGACCCTGAAGTATTCTCCTAAGCTTTTGACATAGCTCCCATGCACAAGTTTCCTTGTGGAGAGGAGATTTGTTCTGATGGGTGCCTCAGGAAACCCATTATGCTGGTATTGGAATCCAGACTTTTGAAGAGACATGCCTGTAAACCAAAGCAATGTATTCGATTATGGCCTAGAGTCCTGTCTTGTTCATTCTTCTTCTCTGGGGATATTCATCTATGGAATGAGTGGAGGTAGATGCTCACCTGGTGTCTTACCTCCCTCATTTGTCCCCGGAGACCTACACTATTGGGATGACCTCGGGGAATTTGGAGAGTTCTCCTAATTTGTACGATTTTGGACAATGGAATGGGCAGAATTCCCATGGATTGGGTAGGCGCAGTCCTAATGTGTGGCTTCAGGGGCCCCAACCTGAGGGTGTGTTGCCCAGGACTTTTAGGACAGAAGTCTGAAAACACAAACTCAGCTTAGGTTTGGGGATGTAGGTATGGCAGGCCCAATCTACAAATCATGAGAAGAAATCTTCAGGATATGAAGAAAGAGCGATTCTGAGGCACTTGCTCAGGCTTTTGCATTTGGATTTTATATCAACGATGGCCGTGGAATGTGGGGAGGACTCATGGGCCATGGACGAATCTTCCTATCTGTTGATTTGGCCCGATCCCAATTGTTATTCCTCAATATGTGGGATGGGAGGTCTCCTTTCAGGTTTATTATCTCAGGTGTCTGAACAAAAGAGGAATTCCAAAGCAGAGCCCTGGGGAAGAGTCAAGGGAAAACCCAAACTATGGTTAAAAATTGGGGCCTAGGGGTATGGCAGGCACTATAAGCTGTCTCTTCATCCAGCGACTGAGAGGCTTTACTTGAGGGCTGGGCTCAGGCTGAGGGTCACAGTGTGTGTTGTGACCAACCTGTCACGCGAGCATGGGCGGGGCCTCATGGGCCACACTGGGTTCAACTAAACTGGACCTTGGACAACATGCCAAACACAAGGTCTCTTGCCATGGGGAAGGTCTTCTGATTTCTGCATCATTTTCATCCCTGGGCAGTGGTTGGAGATAAGGTCTAGGTTCCCAAGCTTGAAAAATCGCAGTTGGGAATAGATGACGATCTAAGGCGAAGGCGCGTCTGATATGCTCAATGTTCGGTCAACTGCCTGGGTGTTGGTCAGGAGGTTCTGGCTCAGGTTGTGTCAGACAGTGTACTAGTGCCCAAGTTAGACTATATAATTTGGGTACAGTCGAGTGCCCTGTAGGTTTATCCTCATTTGAGGTGCCTGGGCACCTCATTAGGCAAGATATTTTTTCTAGAGGGCAGGCAAAGTGCTGCATTGTGGGTCCGGAATAGCCAAAATGGAGGATTTCTGGGCCAGGAGTTTGAGGACAGAAGTCTGAGAACACAAGATAGACTTGGGCTTCAGGCCGAGGGCACGGTAGTTACCCCCTGCAGATCGGAAACAATATCTAAGCATCTGAAGTCACGGCGAGGATCAGACGTTGGCTCAGGTTGTAGTTTCTGTGCAATACTGCCCCTTCAAGAAAGGAGCGGAATCTCAAGGCCATGGAGATTTTCCCACGTTGGGAGTTTTGTGATGCCCCCTTCAAGGATTCCTTCTGCGGGACAATTGAGACCTGTTGGGCAGCTCCAGGACATCCCATATGGAATGACTCCAGAGCACCGTTCGAGGATGAATGCCAGGGAAGCCCGCCTCTCATTCCAATTGTCTCCTAGCTACAATACAGTTGTGATCGGATGGCTCTGCGGAAGCAACCGGGGTGGCTGAGTTGAAATGGACATTCCTGAGGATGGGGCCTAAAGTGTGTTTTGTCCATGAGGGCCTTGGAATGGGGCGGTGGCACCGTAACCCTGAAGTATACTCCTACGCTTTTGACATAGCTCCCATGCACAAGTTTGCTTGTGGAAAGGAGATTTGTTCTGATGGGTGCCTCAGGAAAACCCTTATGCTGGTCTTGGAATCCAGGCTCTTGAGGAGACATGCCTGTAAACCAAAGCAATGGACCCGATTATTACTTAGGATCCTGTCTGGTTCAATCTTCTTCTCTGGGGATATCCGTCTATGGAATGAGTGGAGATAGATGCTCACCTGGTGTCAGACGACCCTTGTTTGTCCCTGTAGACGTACACTATTGGGATGGCCTCGGGGACCTTGGAGAGTTCTCCCAATTTGTAAGATTTTGGACAATGGAATGGGCAGAATTCCCATGGATTGGGTAGGCACAGTCCGAATGTGTGGCTCCAGGGGCCCCAGCCTGGAGGGTGTGTGGCCCAGGACTTTGAGGACAGAAGTCTGAAAACACAAACTCACCTTATGTTTGGGGACGTAGGTATGGCAGGCCCAATCTACAAACCATGAGAAGAACTCTTCAGGATATGAAGAAAGAGCGAGTCTGAGGCACTTGCTCAGGCTTTTGTCTCTGGATTTTATATCAACGATGGCCGTGGAATGTGGGGAGGCATCATGGGCCATGGACGAATCTTCCTTTCTGTGGATTGCGGCGGTCCCAATTATTTTTCGTCAATCTGTGGGATGGGAGGTCTCCTTTCAGGTTCATTACCTCAGGTGTCCGAACAAAAGAAGTATTCTAAAGCAGAGCCCTGGGGAAGAGTGAATGGAAAACCCAAACTATGGTTAAAAATTTGGGGCCTAGGGGCATGGCAGGCCCAATAAGCTGTTTCTTCATCCAGCCACTGAGCGGCCTTACTTGAGGACTGGGCTCAGGCTGAGGGTCAAATGTGTGTTTGTGACAAATGTGGCCCGCGAGCATGGGCGGGGCCTCATGGGCCAAACTGGTTTCAACTACACTGGACCTTGCACAACATGCCAATAACAAGGTCTCTTGCCATGGGGAAGGTGTTCTGATTTCTGCATCATTTTCAATCGTGAGCAGTGATTGGACATAAGGTATAGGTTCTGAAGCCTGAATAATCGTAGTTGGGAAGAGATGACGACCTAAGGCGATGGCGCGTCTGATATGCTCAGTGTGCGGTCAGCCTCCTGGGTGATGGTCAGGAGGTTCTGGCTCAGGTTGTGTCAGACAGTGCATTAGTGCCCAGGTTAGACTATATAATTGGGTACAGTCGAGTGCCGTGTAGGTTTATCCTCATTTGAGGTGCCTGGGCACCTCATTAGGCAAGATATTTTTTCTAGAGGGCAGGCAGAGTGCTGCATTGTGGGTCCAGAATTGCCAAACTTTTGGGCTTCTGGGCCAGGAGTGTGAGGACAGAAGTCTGAGAACACAAGCTAGACTTGAGTTTCAGGCCGAGGGCACGGCTGGTACCCCCTGCAGTCGCAACCAAAACCTTAAGCATCTGAAGTCATGGCGAGGATCAGACGTTGGCTCAGGTTGGAGTTTCTGTGCATGACTACCCCTTCATGAACGGAGCCGGATCTCAAGGCCATGGAGGTTTTCCGACATGGGAGGGTGGGATGCCCCCTTCAATGATTCCTTCTGTGTGACAATTGAGACCTGTTTGGCAGCTCCAGGACATCCCATATGGAATGACCAGAGCACCCTTGGAGAATGGATGCCAAGGAAGCCCGCCTCGCAATCCAATTGTCTACTAGCCACAATACAGTTGAGATCGGATCCCTCTGCGGGAGCAACCGGGGTGGCTGAGTTGAAATGGACTTTCCTGAGGATGGGCCCTAATGTGTGTTTGTGTCCATGAGGACCTTGAAATGGGGCGGTGGCACTGGGACACTGAAGTATTCTCCTAAGCTTTTGACATAGCTCCCATGCACAAGTTTCCTTGTGGAGAGGAGATTTGTTCTGATGGGTCCCTCAGGAAACCCATTATGCTGGTATTGGAATCCAGACTTTTGAAGAGACATGTTTGTAAACCAAAGCAATGTATTCGATTATGGCCTAGGGTCCTGTCTTCTTCATTCTTCTTCTCTGGGGATATTCATCTATGGAATGAGTGGAGGTAGATGCTCACCTGGTGTCTTACCTCCCTCGTTTGTCCCCGGAGACCTACACTATTGGGATGGACTCGGGGCTTTGGAGAGTTCTCCTAATTTGTACGATTTTGGACAATGGAATGGGCAGAATTCCCATGGATTGGGTAGGCACAGTCCTAATGTGTGGCTTCAGGGGCCCCAGCCTGTGGGTGTGTGGCCCAGGACTTTGAGGACAGTAGTCTGAAAGCACAAACTCAGCTTAGGTTTGGGGATGTAGGTATATCAGGCCCAATCTACAAATCATGAGAAGAAATCTTCAAGATATGAAGAAAGAGCGATTCTGAGGAACTTGCTCAGGCTTTTGCATTTGGATTTTATATCAACGATGGCCATGGCATGTGGGGAGAACTCATGGGCCATGGACGAATCTTCCTCTCTGTGGATTTGGCACTATCCCAATTGTTTTTCGTCAATCTGAGGGATGGGAGGTCTCCTTTCAGGTTTTTTACCTCAGGTGCCTGAACAAAAGAGGAATTCCAAACCAGAGCCCTGGGGAAGAGTGAAGGGAAAACCCAAACTATGGTTAAAAATTGGGGCCTAGGGGCAATGCAGGCACAATAAGCTGTCTCTTCATCCAGCCACTGAGAGGCCTTACTTGAGGGCTGGTCTCAGGGTGAGGGTCACAGTGTGTGTTTGTGACCAACGTGGCACGCGAGCATGGGCGGGGCCTCATGGGCCACACTGGTTTCAACTATACTGGACCTTGGACAACATGCCAATCACAAGGTCTCTTGCCATGGGGAAGGTGTTTTGATTTCTTCATCATTTTCATCCCTGGGCAGTGGTTGGAGATAAGGTCTCGGTTCTGAAGCCTGAAAAATCGCAGTTGGTGAGAGATTACGATCTAAGTCCATGGCGGGTTTTATGTGCTCAGGGTGCGGTCAGCTTTCTGGGTCTTGGTCAGGAGGTCCGGGCTCAGATTGTGTTCGACAGTGCATTAGTGCCCAGGTTAGACTATATAATTTGGGTAACGTCGAGTGCTGTGTAGGTTTATCCTCATTTAAGTTGCCTGGGCAGCTCATGAGGCAATAATTTTTTTTCTAGAAGGCAGGCAGAGTGCTGCATTGTGGGTCCAGAAGAGTCAAACTTGAGGGCTAAGGGGCCAAGAGTGTGAGGACGGAATCTGAGAAGACGAACTAGACTTGGGCTTCAGGCCGAGGGCACGGCAGGTACTCCCTGCAGATCTGAACCAATATCTCATGCATCTGAAGTCAGGGCGAGGATCAGACGTTGGCTTAGGTTGGAGTTTCTGTGCGTGATGGCCGCTTCGTGAAGGGAGCGGGATCTCGGGGCCATTGAGGTTTTCCCACGTTGGGAGTTGTGGGATGCCCCCTTCAAGGATTCCTTCTGCAGGACAATTGAGACCTGTTGGACAGCTCCAGGACATCCCATATGGAATGACTCCAGAGCACCGTTCGCGGATGGATGCCTGGGAAGCCCGCCTCGCATTCCAATTGTCTCCTAGCAACAAGACAGTTTAGATCTGATGGCTCTGCCGGAGCAACCGGGGTGGCTGAGTTGAAATGGACTTTCCTGAGGATGGGTCCTAATGTGTTTTTGTGTCCATGAGTGCCTTGGAATGGGGCAGTGGCACCGGGACCCTGAAGTACTCTCCTAAGCTTTGGACATGGCTCCCATGCACAGGTTTCCTTGTGGAGACGAGATGAGTTCTGATGGGTGCCTCAGGAAAACCCCTATGCTCGTATTGGAATCAGGCTTTTGAGGACACATGCCTGTAACCCAAAGCAATGGATCCTATTATGGCCTAGGGTCCTGTCTGGTTCAATCTTCTTCTCTGGGGACATCCATCTATGGTATGAGTGGAGGTCGATTATCAGCTGGTGTCAGACAGCCCTTGTTTGTTCCGGGCGACCTACACTATTGGGATGGCCTCAGGGAATTTGGAGGTTTCTCCTAATATGTACGGTTTTGGACCATGGAATGGGTAGAATTCCCATGGATTGGTAGGCACAGTCCTAATGTGTGTCTCCAGGGGCCCAGCCTAGAGGGTGTGTGGCCCAAGACGTGGAGGACAGAAGTCTGAAAACACAAACTCAGCTTAGGTTTGGGGACGTAGGTATGGCAGGCCCGATCTACAAACCATGAGAAGAACTCTTCAGGATATGAAAAAGTGCGAGTCTGAGGCGCTTGCTCAGGCTTTTGTCTCTGGATTTTGTATCAGCGATGGCCGTGGAATGTCCGGGAGGCCTCATGGGCCATGGACGAATCTTCCTCTCTGAGGATTTGGCCCGATTCCCAATTGCTTTTCGTCAATCTGTGGGATGGGAGGACTCATTTCAGTTTTGTTACCACAGGTGTCCCACCGAAAGAGGAATTCCAAAGCAAAGCCGTGGGAGACTGAAGGGACAACCCGAACTATGGTTAAAAATTGGGGCCTAGGGGCATGGCAAGCCCATATGCTATCTCTTCATCCAGCCACTGAGTGGCCTTACTTGAGGACTGGGTTCAGCCTGAGGGTCACAATGTGCGTTTGTGACCAATGTGGCCGGCGAGCATGGGCAAGGCCTCATGGGCCACACTGGTTTCAACTACACTGAACGTTGGACAACAGGCCAACCACAAGGTTTCTTGCCATGGGGAAGGAGTTCTGATTTCTGCATCACCTTCAACCCTGGGCAGTGATTGTAGATAAGGTCTAGGTTCTGAAACCTGAAAACCGAGGTTGGGAAAAGATGACGAAATAAGGCCACGGCGGCTCGATGTGCTCAGTGTGTGGCCAGCTGTCTGGGAGGGGCCAGGGGGTCCAGGCTCAGGCTGTGTCAGAAAGGGCATTAGTGCCCTGGTCAGCCTATGTATTTGGGGTACAGCCAAGTTCGGTGCAGGTTGATCCTTATTTGGAGTTACTGGGTAGCCCCAGAGGACAATGTTTTTCTTCTGGAGGGCGGGCAGGGTGCTGCATTGTATTTCTGGATTGCCAAACTGGAGGGCTTGTGGGCCAGTAGTCTGACGACAAAAGTCTGAGAACACAAGCTAGGCTTAGGTTTCTGGGTAAGGCCATGGCAGGCACAATCTACAGACCTGAATCGAGATCTCGTGCATCTGAAGTCAGGGCGAGAATCAGACGATCGCTCAGGTTGGAGTTTCTGTCCCTGATGGCCCCTTCATGAATGGGGGGGGGCATCACGAGGCCATGGGGATTTTCCCACGATGGGAGTTGTGAGAAGCTCCAAACTGCAGAGAGTCTTCTGCAGGACAATTGAGACCTGTTGCTTGGGTCCAGGCCAATGATTCTGAGCAGGGTTCTAAGGATGGATGGCTGGGTAGCCCACCTCGCATTCCAATTGTCTCCTAGCAACAAGACAGTTTAGATCTCCTGGTTCTGTGGGGAGCAACCGAGGACGCTGAGTTGAAATGGACACCCCTGGGGAAGGGCGCTAATGTGCTTTTGTGTCTATGGAGACCTTGGAATGAAGCGGTGGCACTGGGGACCTAAAGGGTTCTCCTAAACAGAGGCTTTGACACAGCTCCAACGTGCAAGTTTCCCATGTGTAGATGAGATGTTTTCTGATGGGTGAGTCAAGAAACAGCTATATGCTGTTTTGATATCCAGGCCTCTGAGGAGAGATGCCTGGAAACCAAAGCAATGGATCTGATTAGTGCCTAGGGTCCTGTTCTTTTCTTTTTACCTCTGGAGACATCTGTCTATGGGTCTGAGTGCAGGTAGGTGCTCATTTGGGCTCAGATTGCCCCTGTTTTTCCTGGGAAGCCACCACTATTGAGATGGATCAGGGACTTTGGAGGTTTATCCTATTAGAAGGGTTGTGGCCATAGGAATGGGCACACACAATTCCCTTGGAGAGGGCAAGTACAGTCCTCAGGTTTGGCTCCAGGGGCCTGAGCCTGTAGGTTGTGTAAGCCAGTGCTGTTTGGACAGTTGTCTGAAAACACAAACTCGGCTTATTTTTCGGGTCATAGTTATGGCAGGACTGACCTACAGACCATGAGGAGAACTCTTCGGGATTTAAAAAAAGGGCGAGTGTGAGGCTCCTGCTCAAGTTTTTGTCTCTGGATTTCGTGTCACTCATGGTCGTGGAATTTCTGGGTGACTTCATGGGAAATGGACGAGTCTTACTCTCTGGTGGTTTGGACCCGTCCAAAGAGTTTGGGGTCAATCTGTGGGCTGGAAGAAGTCCGTTTTTTTTGTTGTTGTTCTTTTTGTTGTTGTTTTCTTTTTTAACCTCAGGTGTCCCACCAAATGAGGGATTCCGGAGTAGAGCCCTGGGGTGGGGCGACTGGACAATCAGAAATCTGGTTAAAAATTGGGGCATAGGGACATGTCAAGCCCATTATGACATCTAAATGTCCAACCACTGAGAGGACTTACTAGAGGACCGGACTCATGCTGAGGGTCACAATGCATATGTATGCCCTCTTCGCAGGCAAGAATGGGCGGGGCCTCAGGGTGAATGCTGGTTTCTCCTACACTGAACGTTGGACAACGTGCCAACCACAAGGGTTCTTGCCATGGGTAAGGAGGAGTTCTGATTTCTGCATCACACTCACCCCTGGGCAGTGATTGGAGATAAGGTCTCAGTTCTGAAGCCTGAAAACGGAGGTAGGGAAGAGATGATGACCTAAGGCCATGGCGGGTTTTATGTGCTCAGTGTGCGGTCAGCTTTCTGGGTGTTGTTCAGGAGATCCGGGCTCAGATTGTGTTCGACAGTGTATTAGTGCCCAGGTTAGACTATATAATTTGGGTAACG
Source organism: Mustela nivalis (assembly GCF_964662115.1). Lineage (NCBI taxonomy): Eukaryota > Metazoa > Chordata > Mammalia > Carnivora > Mustelidae > Mustela > Mustela nivalis. Next base: position 491,034 of record NW_028136529.1, read on the forward strand.
TCGAGTGCTGTGTAGGTTTATCCTCATTTAAGGTGCCTGGGCAGCTCATGAGGCAATAATTTTTTTCTAGAGGGCAGGCAGAGTGCTGCATTGTGGGTCCGGAATTGCCAACCTTGAGGGCTTCGGGGCCAGGAGTGTGAGGACGGAAGTCTGAGAAGACAAGCTAGACTTGGGTTTCAGGTTGGGCACGGCAGGTACCCCCTGCAGATCTGAACCAATATCTCATGCATCTGAAGTCAGGGCGAGGATCAGACGTTGGCTCAGGTTGGAGTTTCTGTGCATGACGGCAGCTTCATGAAGGGAGCGGAATCTCGGGGCCATTGAGGTTTTCCCACGTTGGGAGGTGTGGGATGCCCCCTTCAAGGATTCCCTCTGCGGGACAATTGAGACCTGTTGGACAGCTCCAAGACATCCCATATGGAATAACTCCAGAGCACCGTTCGCGGATGGATGCCTGGGAAGCCCGCCTCGCATTCCAATTGTCTCCTAGCAACAAGAGAGTTTGGATCTGATGGCTCTGCCGGAGCAACCGGGGTGGCTGAGTTGAAATTGACTTTCCTGAGGATGGGTCCTAATGTGTTTTTGTGTCCATGAGGGCCTTGGAATGGGGCGGTGGCACCGAGAACCTGAAGTACTCTCCTAAGCTATGGACATGGCTCCCATGCAAAGGTTTCCTTGTGGAGATGAGATGAGTTCTGATGGGTGCCTCAGGAAAACCCCTATGCTCGTATTGGAATCAGGTTTTGAGGAAACATGCCTGTAACCCAAAGCAATGGATCCTATTATGGCCTAGAGTCCTGTCTGGTTCAATCTTCTTCTCTGGGGACATCCATCTATGGTATGAGTGGAGGTCGATTATCAGCTGGTGTCAGACAGCCCTTGTTTGTTCCGGGCGACCTACACTATTGGGATGGCCTCAGGGAATTTGGAGGTTTCTCCTAATTTGTATGATTTTGGACCATGGAATGGACAGAATTCCCATGGATTGGTAGGCACAGTCCTAATGTGTGTCTCCAGGGGCCCCGCCTGGAGGGTGTGTGGCCCAAGACTTTGAGAACAGAAGTCTGAAAACACAAACTCAGCTTAGGTTTGGGGACGTAGGTATGGCAGGCCCGATCTACAAACCATGAGAAGAACTCTTCAGGATATGAAGAAAGTGCGAGTCTGAGGCGCTTGCTCAGGCTTTTGTCTCTGGATTTTGTATCAGCGATGGCCGTGCAATGTCGGGGAGGCCTCATGGGCCATGGACTAATCTTCCTCTCTGAGGATTTGGCTCGATTCCCAATTGCTTTTCGTCAATCTGTGGGATGGGAGGACTCATTTCAGTTTTGTTACCTCAGGTGTCCCACCAAAAGAGGAATTCCAAAGCCAAGCCGTGGGGAAGATTGAAGGGACAACCCGAATTATGGTTAAAAATTGGGGCCTAGGGGCATGGCAAGCCCAATATGCTATCTCTTCATCCAGCCACTGAGGGGCCTTACTTGAGGACTGGGCTCAGCCTGAGGGTCACAATGTGCGTTTGTGACCAATGTGGCCCGCGAGCATGGGCGGGGACTCATGGGCCTCACTGCTTTCAACTACACTGAACGTTGGACAACATGCCAACCACAAGGTTTCTTGCCATGGGGAAGGAGTTCTGGTTTCTGCATCACCTTCAACCCTGGGCAGTGATTGGAGATAATATCTAGGTTCTGAAACCTGAAAACCGAGGTTGGGAAGAGATGACGCCCTAAGGCCATGGCGACTCGATGTGCTCAGTGTGCGGCCAGCTGTCTGGGAGGGGCCAGTGGGACCAGGCTCAGGCTGTGTCAGAAAGGGCATTAGTGCCCTGGTCTGCCTATGTATTTGGGGTACAGGCAAGGTCGGTACAGGTTGATTCTCATTTTGGGTTACTGGGTAGCCCCAGAGGGCAATGTTTTTCTTCTGGAGGGCCGGCAGAGTGCTGCATTGTAGTTCTGGATTGCCAAACTGGAGGGCTTGTGGGCCAGTAGTCTGACGACCAAAGTCTGAGAACACAAGCTAGGCTTAGGTTTCTGGGTGAGGCCATGGCAGGCACAATCTACAGACCTAAATCAAGATCTCGTGCATCTGAAGACAGGGCGGGAATCAGACGATCGCTCAAGTTGGAGTTTCTGTCCCTGATGGCCCCTTCATGAATGGGGGGGCATCACGAGGCCATGGGGGTTTTCCCACGATGGGAGTTGTGAGAAGCTCCAAACTGCAGAGAGTGTTCTGCAGGACAATTGAGACCTGTTGTTTGGCTCCAGGCCAATGATACTGAGCAGGGTTCTAAGGATGGATGTCTGGGTAGCCCACCTCGCATTCCAATTGTCTCCTAGCAACAAGACAGGTTAGATCTCCTGGATCTGTGGGGAGCAACCGAGGACGCTGAGTTGAAATGGACACCCCTGGGGATGGGTCCTAATGTGCTTTTGTGTCTATCGAGACCTTGGAATGAAGCGGTGGCCCTGGGGCCCTAAAGGGTTCTCCTAAACAGAGGCTTTGACACAGCTCCAATGTGCAAGTTTCCCATGTGTAGATTAGATGTTTTCTGATGGGTGAGACAAGAAACAGCTATATGCTGCTTTTGAAATCCAGGCCTCTGAGGAGAGATGCCTGGAAACCAAAGCAATGGATCTGATTAGTGCCTAGGGGCCTGTTCTTTCCTTTTTACCTCTGGGGACATCTGTCTATGGGTCTAAGTGCAGGTAGGTGCTCAGTTGGGCTCAGATACCCCTGTTTATCCTGGGAAGCCACCACTATTGAGATGGATCATTGACTTTGGAGATTTATCCTATTAGAAGAGTTTTGGCCATTGGAATGGGCACACACAATTCCCTTGTAGAGGGCAAGTACAGTCCTCAGGTTTGGCTCCAGGGGCCTGAGCCTGTAGGTTGTGTAGACCAGGGATGTTTGTCAGTTGTCTGAAAACACAAACTCGGCTTATGTTTCGGGTCATAGGTATGGCAGGACCGATCTACAGACCATGAGGAGAACGCTTCGGGATTTGAAAAAAGGGCCTGTGTGAGGCTACTGCTCAAGTTTTTGTCTCTGGATATCGTGTCACTCATGGTCGTGGAATTTCTGGGTGACTTCATGGGAATTGGACGAGTCTTACTCTCAGGTGGTTTGTCTCCGTCCAAAGAGTTTGGGGTCATTCTGTGGGCTGGAAGAAGTCCGTTTTTTGTTGTTGTTGTTGTTGTTGTTTTCTTTATTAACCTCAGATGTCCCACCATATGAGGGATTCCAGAGTAGAGCCCTGGGGAGGGAAGACTGGACAATCAGAAATGTGGTTCAAAATTGGGGCCTACGGACATGTCAAGCCCATTATGACATCTAATGGTCCAGCCACTGAGAGGACTTACTAGAGGACAGGACTCATGCTGAGGGTCACCATCCGTGTGTATGGCCTCATCGCACTCAATAATGGGCCGGGCCTCAGGGTAAATGCTGGTTTCTCCTACACTGAACGTTGGACAACGTGCCAACCACAAGGGTTCTTGCCATGGGTAAGGAGGAGTTCTGATTTCTGCATCACACTCACCCCTGGGCAGTGATTGGAGATAAGGTCTCGGTTCTGAAGCCTGAAAACTGAGGTAGTGAAGATATGATAACCTAAGGCCATGGCGGGTTTTATGTGCTCAGTGTGCGGTCAGATTTCTGGGTGTTGGTCAGGAGGTCCGGGCTCAGGTTGTGTTCGACAGTGCATTAGTGCCCAGTTGAGACTATATAATTTGGGTAAAGTCGAGTGCTGTGTAGGTTTACCCTCATTTAAGGTGCCTGGGCAGCTCATGAGGCAATAATTTTTTTTCTAGAGCGCAGGCAGAGTTCTGCATTGTGTGTCCGGTATTGCCAAACTTGAGGGCTTCGGGGCCAGGAGTGTGAGGACGGAAGTCTGAGAAGACAAGCTAGACTTGGGTTTCAGGTTGAGGGCATGGCAGGTACCCCCTGCATTTCTGAACCAATATCTCATGCATCTGAAGTCAGGGCCAGGATCAGAGGTTGGCTCAGGTTGGAGTTTCTGTGCATGACGGTCGCTTCATGAAGGGAGAGGAATCTTGGGGCCATTGAGGTTATCCCACGTTGGGAGTCGTGGGATGCCCCCTTCAAGGATTCCTTCTGCGGGACAATTGAGACCTGTTGGACAGCTCCAGTACATCCCATATGGAATGACTCCAGATCACCGTTCGTGGATGGATGCCTGGGAAGCCCGCCTCGCATTCCAATTGTCTCCTAGCAACAAGACAGTTTAGATCTGATGGCTCTGCCGGAGCAACCGGGGTGGCTGAGTTGAAATGGACTTTCCTGAGGATGGGTCCTAATGTGTTTTTGTGTCCATGAGGGCTTTGGAATGGGGCGGTGGCACCAGGACCCTGAAGTACTCTCCTAAGCTTTGGTCATGGCTCCCATGCACAGGTTTCCTTGTGGAGACGAGATGAGTTCTGATGGGTGCCTCAGGAAAACCCCTATGCTCGTATTGGAATCAGGCTTTGGAGGACACATGCCTGTAACCCAAAGCAATGGATCCTATTATGTCCTAGTGTCCTGTCTGGTTCAATATTCTTCTCTGGGGACATCCATCTATGGTATGAGTGGAGGTCGATTATCAGCTGGTGTCAGACAGCCCTTCTTTGTTCCGGGCGACCTACACTATTGGGATGGCCTCAGGGACGTTGGAAGTTTCTCCAAATTTGTGCGATTTTGGACCATGGAATTGGTAGAAATCCCATGGATTGGTAGGCACAGTCCTAAAGTGTGGCTCCAGGGGCCCAGCCTGGAGGGTGTGTGGCCCAAGACTTTGAGGACAGAAGTCTGAAAACACAAACTCAGCTTAGGTTTGGGGACGTAGGTATGGCAGGCCCGATCTAGAAACCATGAGAAGAAATCTGCAGGATATGAAGAAAGTGCGAGTCTGAGGCGCTTGCTCAGGCTTTTGTCTCTGGATTTTGTATCAGCGATTGCCGTGGAATGTCGGGGAGGCCTCATGGGCCAAGGACGAATTTTCCTCTCTGAGGATTTGGCCCGATTCCCAATTCTTTTCGTCAATCTGTGGGATGGGAGGACTCATTTCAGTTTTGTTACCTCAGGTGTCCCACCAAAAGAGGAATTCCAAAGCCAAGCCGTGGGGAAGATTGAAGGGACAACCCGAACTATGGTTAAAAATTGGGGCCTAGGGGCATGGCAAGCCCAATATGCTATCTCTTCAACCAGCCACTGAGTGGCCTTACTTGAGGACTTGGCTCAGCCTGAGGGTCACAATGTGTGTTTGTGACCAATGTGGCCCGCGAGCATGGGCGGGGCCTCATGGGCCTCACTGCTTTCAACTACACTGAACATTGGACAACATGCCAACCACAAGGTTTCTTGCCATGGGGAAGGAGTTCTGATTTCTGCATCACCTTCAACCCTGGGCAGTGATTGGAGATAAGGTCTAGGTTCTGAAACCTGAAAACCGAGGTTGGGAAGAGATGACGACCTAAGGCCATGGCGACTCGATGTGCTCAGTGTGCGGCCAGCTGTCTGGGAGGGGCCAGTGGGACCAGGCTCAGGCTGTGTCAGAAAGGGCATTAGTGCCCTGGTCAGCCTATGTATTTGGGGTACAGGCAAGGTCGGTACAGGTTGATTTTCATTTGGGGTTACTGGGTAGCCCCAGAGGGCAATGTTTTTCTTCTGAAGGGCCGGCAGAGTGCTGCATTGTAGTTCTGGATTGCCAAACTGGAGAACTTGTCGGCCAGTAGTCTGACGACAAAAGTCTGAGAACACAAGCTGGGCTTAGGTTTCTGGGTGAGGCCATGGCAGGCACAATCTACAGACCTGAATCGAGATCTCGTGCATCTGAAGTCAGGGCAAGATCAGACGATCCCTCAGGTTGGAGTTTCTGTCCCTGATGGCCCCTTCACGAATGGGGGGGGCATCACGTGGCCATGGTGGTTTTCCCACGATGGGAGTTTTGAGAAGCTCCAAACTGCAGAGAGTGTTCTGCAGGACAATTGAGACCTGTTGTTTGGCTCCAGGCCAATGATACTGAGCAGGGTTCTAAGGATGGATGGCTGGGTAGCCCACCTCGCATTCCAATTGTCTCCTAGGAACAAGACAGGTTAGATCTCCTGGATCTGTGGGGAGCAACCGAGGACGCTGAGTTGAAATGGACACCCCTGGGGATGGGTCCTAATGTGCTTTTGTGTCCATGGAGACCTTGGAATGAAGCGGTGGCCCTGGGGCCCTAAAGGGTTCTCCTAAACAGAGGCTTTCACACAGCTCCAACGTGCAAGTTTCCCATGTGTAGATGAGATGTTTTCTGATGGGTGAGTCAAGAAACAGCTATATGCTGCTTTTGAAATCCAGGCCTCTGAGGAGAGATGCCTGGAAACCAAAGCAATGGATCTGATTAGTGCCTAGGGGCCTGTTCTTTCCTTTTTACCTTTGGGGACATCTGTCTATGGGTCTGAGTGCAGGTAGGTGCTCAGTTGAGCTCAGATTGCCCCTGTTTTTCCTGGGAAGCCACCACTATTGAGATGGATCAGGGACTTTGGAGGGGTATCCTATTAGAAGGGTTGTGGCCATTGGAATGGGCACACACAATTCCCTTGGAGAGGGCAAGTACAATCCTCAGGTTTAGCTCCAGGGGCCTGAGCCTGTAGGTTGTGTAGGCCAGGGCTGTTTGGACAGTTGTCTGCAAACACAAACTCGGCTTATGTTTCGGGTCATAGGTATGGCAGGACCGATCTACAGACCATGAGGTGAACTCTTCGGGATTTGAAAGAAGGGCGAGTATGAGGCTCCTGCTCAAGTTTTTGTCTCTGGATATCGTGTCTCTCATGGTCGTGGAATTTCTGGGTGATTTCATGGGAAATGGACGAGTCTTACTCTGGTGGTTTGGCCCCGCCCAAAGAGTTTGGGGTCATTCTGTGGGCTGGAAGAAGTCCGTTTTTTTTGTTGTTGTTCTTGTGTTCTTTTTTAACCTCAGGTGTCCCACCAAATGAGGGATTCCAGAGTAGAGCCCTGGGGAGGGGCGACAGGACAATCAGAAATCTGGTAAAAATTGGGGCCTAGGGACATGTCAAGCCCATTATGACATCTAATGGTCCAGCCACTGAGAGGACTTATAGAGGACAGGACTCATGCTGAGGGTCACAATGCGTGTGTATGCCCTCGTCGCACTCATGAATGGGCGGGTCCTCAGGGTGAATGCTGGTTTCTCCTACACTGAACCTTGGACTATGTGCCAACCACAAGGGTTCTTGCCATGGGTAAGGAAGAGTTCTGATTTCTGCATCACACTCACCCCTGGGCAGTGATTGGAGATAAGGTCTCGGTTCTGAAGCCTGAAAACTGAGGTAGCGAAGAGATGATGACCTAAGGCCATGGCGGGATTTATGTGCTCAGTGTGCGGTCAGCTTTCTGAGTGTTGGTCAGGAGGTCCGGGCTCAGGTTTGTTCGAATGTGCATTAGTGCCCAAGTTAGACTATATAATTTGGGTAAAGTCGAGTGCTGTGTAGGTTTATCCTCATTTAAGTTGCCTGGGCAGCTCATGAGGCAATAATTTTTTTTCTAGAGGGCAGGCAGAGTGCTGCATTGTGGGTCCGGAATTGCCAAACTTGAGGGCTTCGGGGCCAGGAATGTGAGGACGGAAGTCTGAGAAGACAAGCTAGACTTGGGATTCAGGGCGAGGGCACGGCAGGTACCCCCTGCAGATCTGAACCAATATCTCATGCATCTGATGTCAGGGCGAGGATCAGACGTTGGCTCAGGTTGGATTTTCTGTGCATGACGGCCGCTTCATGAAGGGAGCGGAATCTCGAGGCCATTGAGGTTTTCCCACTTTGGGAGTTGTGGGATGCCCCCTTTAAGGATTCCGTCTGCTGGACAATTGAGACCTGTTGGACAGCTCCTGGACATCCCATATAGAATGACTCCAGAGCACCGTTCGCGGATGGATGCCTGGGAAGCCCGCCTCGCATTCCAATTGTCTCGTAGCAACAAGACAGTTGATATCGGATGGCTCTGCGGGAGCAACCGGGGTGGCTGAGTTGAAATCGACTTTCCTGAGGATGGGCCCTAGTGTGTTTTTGTGTCCATGAGGGCCGTGGAATGCGGCGGTAGCACCGGGACCCTGAAGTACTCTCCTAAGCTTTGAACATGGCTCCCATGCACAGGTTTCCTTGTGGAGACGAGATGAGTTCTGATGGGTGCCTCAGGAAGACCCCTATGCTCATATTGGAATCAGGCTTGTGAGGACACATGCCTGTAACCCAAAGCAATGGATCCTATTATGGCCTAGGGTCCTGTCTGTTTCAATCTTCTTCTCTGGGGACATCCATCTATGGTATGAGTGGAGGTCGATTATCAGCTGGTGTCAGACAGCGCTTCTTTGTTCCGGGCGACCTACACTATTGGGATGGCCTCAGGGACGTTGGAAGTTTCTCCAAATTTGTGCGATTTTGGACCATGGAATGGGCAGAATTCCCATGGATTGGTAGGCACGGTCCTAATGTGTGCCTCCAGGGGCCCACCCTGGAGTGTGTGTGGCCCAAAACTTTGAGAACAGAAGTCTGAAAACACAAACTCAGCTTAGGTTTGGGGACGTAGGTATGGCAGGCCCGATCTACAAGCCATGAGAAGAACTCTTCAGGATATGAAGAAAGTGCGAGTCTGAGGCGCTTGCTCAGGCTTTTGTCTCTGGATTTTGTATCAGCGATGGCCGTGGTATGTCGGGGAGGCCTCATGGGCCATGGAAGAATCTTCCTCTTTGAGGATTTGGCCCGATTCCCAATTGCTTTTCGTCAGTCTGTGGGATGGGAGGACTCATTTCAGTTTTGTTACCTCAGGTGTCCCACCAAAAGAGGAATTCCAAAGCCAAGCCGTGGGGAAGACTGAAGGGAAAACTTGAACTATGGTTAAAAATTGGGGCCTAGGGGCATGGCAAGCCCAATATGCTATCTCTTCATCCAGCCACTGAGTGGCCTAACTTGAGGACTGGGCTCAGCCTGAGGGTCACAATGAGTGTTTGTAACCAATGTGGCCCGGGAGCATGGGCGGGGGCTCATGGGCCACACTGTTTCAACTACACTGAAGGTTGGACAACATGCCAACCACAAGGTTTCTTGCCATGGGGAAGGAGTTCTGATTTCTGCATCACCTTCAACCCTGGGCAGTGATTGGAGATAAGGTCTAGGTTCTGAAACCTGAAAACCGAGGTTGGGAAGAGATGACGACCTAAGGCCATGGCGGCTCTATGTGCTCAGTGTGCGGCCAGCTGTCAGGGATGGGCCAGGGGATCCAGGCTGAGGCTGTGTCAGAAAGGGCATTAGTGCCCTGGTCAGCCTATGTATTTAGGGTACAGCCAAGGTCGGTGGAGGTTGATCCAAATTTGGGGTTACTGGGTAGCCCCAGAGGACAATGTTTTTCTTCTGGAGGGCAGGCAGAGTGCTGCATTGTAGTTCTGGATTGCCAAACTGGAGGGCTTGTGGGCCAGTAGTCTGACGACAAAAGTCTGAGAACACAGGCTAGGCTTAGGTTTCTGGGTGAGAACATGGCAGGCACAATCTACAGACTTGAATCGAGATCTCGTGCATCTGTAGTCAGGGCGAGGATCAGACGATCGCTCAGGTTGAGTTTCTGTCCCTGATGGCCCCTTCATGAATGGGGGGGGCATCAAGAGGCCATGGGGGTTTTCCCACGATGGGAGTTGTGAGAAGCTCCAAACTACAGAGAGTGTTCTGCAGGACAATTGAGACCTGTTGTTTGACTCCAGGCCAATGATTCTAAGCAGGGTTCTAAGGATGGATGGCTGGGTAGCCCACCTCGCATTCCAATTGTCTCCTAGGAACAAGACAGGTTAGATCTCCTGGATCTGTGGGGAGCAACCTAGGACGCTGAGTTGAAGTGGACACCCCTGGGGATGGGTCCTAATGTGCTTTTGTGTCTATGGAGACCTTGGAATGAAGCGGTGGCCCTGGGGCCCTAAAGGCTTCTCCTAAACAGAGGCTTTGACACAGCTCCAACGTGCAAGTTTCCCATGTGTAGATGAGATGTTTTCTGATGGGTGAGTCAAGAAACAGCTATATGCTGCTTTTGAAATCCAGGCCTCTGAGGAGAGATGCCTGGAAACCAAAGCAATGGATCTGATTAGTGCCTAGGGGCCTGTTCTTTCCTTTTTACCTCTGGGACATCTGTCTATGGGTCTGAGTGCAGGTAGGTGCTCAGTTGGGCTCAGATTGCCCCTGTTTTTCCTGGGAAGCCACCACTATTGAGATGGATCAGGGATTTTAGAGGTGTATCCTATTAGAAGGGTTTTGGCCATTGGAATGGGCACACACAATTCCCTTGTAGAGGGCAAGTACAGTCCTCAGGTTTGGCTCCAGGGGCCTGAGCCTGTAGGTTGTGTAGGCCATGGCTGTTTGGACAGTTGTCTGAAAACACAAACTCGGCTTATGTTTCGGGTCATAGGTATGGCAGAACTGACCTACAGACCATGAGGAGAACTCTTCGGGATTTGAAAGAAGGGCGAGTGTGAGGCTCCTGCTCAAGTTTTTGTCTCTGGATATCGTGTCACACATGGTCGTGGAATTTCTGGGTGACTTCATGGGAAATGGACGAGTCTTACTCTCTGGTGGTTTGGCCCTGTCCAAAGAATTTGGGGTCATTCTGTGGGCTGGAAGAAGTCCGTTGTTTTTTTTTTTGTTGTTGTTGTTGTTTTCTTTATTAACCTCAGGTGTCCCACCAAATGAGGGATTCCAGAGTAGAGCCCTGGAGAGGGGCGACTGGACAATCAGAAATCTGGGTAAAATTGGGGCTAGGGACATGTCAAGCCCATTATGACATCTAATGGTCCAGCCACTGAGAGGACTTACTAGAGGACAGGACTCATGCTGAGGGTCACAATGCGTGTGTATGCCCTCGTCGCACTCAAGAATGGGCGGGGCCTCAGGGTGAATGCTGGTTTCTCCTACACTGAACATTGGACTACGTGCCAACCACAAGGGTTCCTGCCATGGGTAAGGGAGAGTTCTGATTTCTGCATCACACTCACCCCTGGGCAGTGATTGGAGATAGGGTCTCGGTTCTGAAGCCTGAAAACTGAGGTAGCGAAGAGAAGATGACCTAAGGCCATGGCGGGTTTTATGTGCTCAGTGTGCGGTCAGCTTTCTGAGTGTTGGTCAGGAGGTCCGGGCTCAGGTTTGTTCGACAGTGCATTAGTGCCCAGGTTAGACTATATAATTTGGGTAAAGTCGTGTGCTGTGTCGGTTTACCCTCATTTAAGTTGCCTGGGCAGCTCATGAGGCAATAATTTTTTTTCTAGAGGGCAGGCAGAGTGCTGCATTGTGGGTCCGGAATTGACAAACTTGAGGGCTTCAGGGCCAGGAGTGTGAGGACGGAAGTCTGAGAAGACAAGCAAGACTTGGGTTTCAGGGCGAGGGCACGGCAGATACTCCCTGCAGATCTGAACCAATATCTCATGCATCTGAAGTCAGGGCGAGGATCAGACGTTGGCTCAGGTTGGAGTTTCTGTGCATGACGGCCGCTTCATGAAGGGAGCGGAATCTCGTGGCCATTGAGGTTTTCCCACGTTGGGAGTTGTGGGATGCCCCCTTCAAGGATTCCTTCTGCGGGACAATTAAGACCTGTTGGACAGCTCCAGGACATCCCATATGGAATGCCTCCAGATTACCGTTCGTGGATGGATGCCTGCGAAGCCCGCCTCGCATTCCAATTGTCTCCTAGCAACAAGACAGTTTAGATCTGATGGCTCTGCCGGAGCAACCGGGGTGGCTGAGTTGAAATGGACTTTCCTGAAAATGGGTCCTAATGTGTTTTTGTGTCCATGAGGGCCTTGGAATGGGGCGGTGGCACCGGGACCCTGAAGTACTCTCCTAAGCTTTGGACATGGCTCCCATGCACAGGTTTCTTTGTGGGGATGAGATGACTTCTGATGGGTGCCTCAGGAAAGCCCCTATGCTCGATTGGAATCAGGCTTGTGAGGACACATGCCTGTAACCCAAAGCAATGGATCCTATTATGGCCTAGGATCCTGTCTGGTTCAATCTTCTTCTCTGGGGACATCCATCTATGGTATGAGTGGAGGTCGATTATCAGCTGGTGTCAGACAGCCCTTGTTTGTTCTGGGCGACCTACACTATTGGGATGGCCTCAGGGACTTTGGAGTTTTCTCCTACTTTGTACGATTTTGGACCATGGAATGGGCAGAATTCCCATGGATTGGTAGGCACAGTCCTAATGTGTGTCTCCAGGAGCCCAGCCTGGAGGGTGCGTGGCCCAAGACTTTGAGGACAGAAGTCTGAAAACACAAACTCAGCTTAGGTTTGGGGACGTAGGTATGGCAGGCCCGATCTACAAACCATGAGAAGAACTCTTCAGAATATGAAGAAAGTGCGAGTCTGAGGCGCTTGCTCAGGCTTTTGTCTCTGGATTTTGTATCAGCGAGGGCCGTGGAATGTCGGGGAGGCCTCATGGGCCATGGACGAATCCTCCTCTCTGAGGATTTGGCCCGATTCCAATTGCTTTTCGTCAATCTGTGGGATGGGAGGACTCATTTCAGTTTTGTTACCTCAGGTGTCTCACCAAAAGAGGAATTCCAAAGCAAAGCCGTGGGGAAGACTGAAGGGACAACCCAAACTATGGTTAAAAATTGGGGCCTAGGGGCATGGCAAGCCCAATATGCTATCTGTTCATCCAGCCACTGAGTGGCCTTACTTGAGGACTGGGCTCAGCCTGAGGGTCACAATGTGTGTTTTTGACCAATGCGGCCCGTGATCATGGGCGGGGCCTCAAGGGCCACACTGGTTTCAACTACTTTGAACGTTGGACAACATGCCAACCACAAGGTTTTTTGCTTTGGGGAAGGAGTTCTGATTTCTGCATCACATTCAACCCTGGGCAGGGATTGGAGATAATGTCTAGGTTCTGAAACCTGAAACCGAGGTTGGGAAGAGATGACGAGCTAAGGCCACGGCGGCTCGATGTGCTCAGTGTGCGTCCAGCTGTCTGGGAGGGGCCAGGGGGTCCAGGCTCAGGCTGTGTCAGAAAGGACATAAGTGCCCTGGTCTGGATTTGTATTTGCGGTACAGCCAAGGTCGGTGCAGGTTGATCCTCATTTGGGGTTACTGGGTAGCCCCAGAGGACAATGTTTTTTCTTCTGGAGGGCAGGAAGAGTGCTGAATTGTAGTTCTGGATTGCCAAACTGGAGGGCTTGTGGGCCAGTAGTCTGAGGACAAAAGTCTGAGAACACAAGCTAGGCTTAGGCCTCTGGGTGAGGCCATGGCAGGCACAATCTACAGACCTGAATCGAGATCTCGTGCTTCTGAAGTCAGGGCGAGGATCAGATGATCGCTCAGGTTGGAGTTTCTGTCCCTGATGGCCCCTTCATGAATGGGGGGGCATCACGAGGCCACGGGGGTTTTCCCACGATGGGAGTTTTGAGAAGCTCTAAAGTGCAGAGAGTCTTCTGCAGGACAATTGAGACCTGTTGTTTGGCTCCAGGCCAATGATTCTGAGCAGGGTTCTAAGGATGGTTGGCTGGGTAGCCCACCTCGCATTCCAATTGTCTCCTAGCAACAAGACAGGTTAGATCTCCTGGATCTGTGGGGAGCAACCGAGGACGCTGAGTTGAAATGGACACCCCTGGGGATGGGTCCTAATGTACTTCTGTGTCTATGGAGACCTTGGAATGAAGCGGTGGCCCTGGGGCCCTAAATGGTTCTCCTAAACAGAGGCTTTGACACAGCTCCAACGTGCAAGTTTCCCATGTGTAGATGAGATGTTTTCTGATGGGTGAGTCAAGAAACAGCTATATGCTGCTTTTGAAATCCAGGCCTCTGAGGAGAGATGCCTGGAAACCAAAGCAATGGATCTGATTAGTGCCTAGGGGCCTGTTCTTTCCTTTTTACCTCTGGGGACATCTGTATATGGGTCTGAGTGCAGGTAGGTGCTCAGTTGGGCTCAGATTGCCCCTGTTTTTCCTGGGAAGCTACCACTATTGAGATGGATCAGGGACTTTGGAGATTTATCCTATTAAAAGGGTTGTGGCCATTGGAATGGGCACACACAATTCCCTTGGAGAGGGCAAGTACAGTCCTCAGGTTTGGCTCCAGGGGCCTGAGCCTGTAGGTTGTGTAGGCCAGGGCTGTTTGGACAGTTTTCTGAAAACACAAACTCGGCTTATGTTTCGGGTCATAGGTATGGCAGGACTGACCTACAGACCATGAGGAGAACTCTTCGGGATTTGAAAGAAGGGCGAGTGTGAGGCTCCTGCTCAAGTTTTTATCTCTGGATATCGTGTCACTCGTGGTCGTGGAATTTCTGGGTGACTTCATGGGAAATGGACGAGTCTTACTCTCTGGTGGTTTGGCCCTGCCCAAAGAGTTTGGGGTCATTCTGTGGGCTGGAAGAAGTCCGTTTATTTCTTGTTGTTCTTGTTTTCTTTTTTAACCTCAGGTGTCCCACCAAATGAGGGATTCCAGAGTAGAGCCCTCGGAGGGGCGACTGGACAATCAGAAATCTGGGTAAAATTGGGGCTAGGGACATGTCAAGCCCATTATGACATCTAATGGTCCAGCCACTGAGAGGACTTACTAGAGGACAGGACTCATGCTGAGGGTCACAATGCGTGTGTATGCCCTCGTCGCACTCAAGAATGGGCGGGTCCTCAGGGTGAATGCTGGATTCTCCTACACTGAACGTTGGACAACGTGCCAACCACAAGGGTTCTTGCCATGATTAAGGTGGAGTTCTGATTTCTGCATCACACTCACCCCTGGGCAGTGATTGGAGATAAGGTCTCGATTCTGAAGCCTGAAAACTGAGGTAGCGAAGAGATGATGACCTAAGGCCATGGCGGGATTTATGTGCTAGGTGTGCGGTCAGCTTTCTTTGTGTTGGTCAGGAGGTCCGGGCTCAGGTTGTGTTCGACAGTGCATTAGCGCCCAGGTTAGACTATATAATTTGGGTAAAGTCGAGTGCTGTGTAGGTTTATCCTCATTTAAGTTGCCTGAGAAGCTCATGAGGCAATAATTATTTTTCTAGAGGGCAGGCAGAGTGCTGCATTGTGGGTCCGGAATTGCCAAACTTGAGGGCTTCGGGGCCAGGAGTGTGAGGACGGAAGTCTGAGAAGACAAGCTAGACTTGGGTTTCAGGGCGAGGGCACGGCAGGTACCCCCTGCAGATCTGAACCAATATCTCATGCATCTGATGTCAGGGTGAGGATCAGACGTTGGCTCAGGTTGGATTTTCTGTGCATGACGGCCGCTTCATGAAGGGAGCGGAATCTCGAGGCCATTGAGGTTTTCCCACGTTGGGAGTTGTGGGATGCCCCCTTCAAGGATTCCGTCTGCGGGACAATTGAGACCTGTTGGACAGCTCCAGGTCATCTCATATGGAATGACTCCAGAGCACCGTTCGCGGATGGATGCCTGGGAAGCCCGCCTCGCATTCCAATTGTCTCCTAGCATCAAGACAGTTTAGATCTGATGGCTCTGCCAGAGCAACCGGGGTGGCTGAGTTGAAATCGACTTTCCTGAGGATGGGTCCTAATGTGTTTTTGTGTCCATGAGAGCCTTGGAATGGGGCGGTGGCACCGGGAACCTGAAGTACTCTCCTAAAGTTTGGACATGGCTCCCATGCACAGGTTTCCTTTTGGAGACGAGACGAGTTCTGATGGGTGCCTCAGGAAGACCCCTATGCTCGTATTGGAATCAGGCTTTTGAGAACACATGACTGTAACCCAAAGCCATGGTTCCTATTATGGCCTAGGGTCCTGTCTGGTTCAATCTTCTTCTCTGGGGACATCCATCTATGGTATGAGTGGAGGTCGATTATCAGCTGGTGTCAGACAGCCCTTGTTTGTTCCGGGCGACCTACACTATTGGGATGGCCTCAGGGACTTTGGAGGTTTCTCCTAATATGTACGATTTTGGACCATGGAATGGGCATAATTCCCATGGATTGGTAGGCACAGTCCTCTTGTGTGGTTCCAGAAGCGCAGCCTGGAGGGTGCGTGGCCCAAGACTTTGAGGACAGAAGTCTGAAAACACAAACTCAGCTTAGGTTTGGGGACGTATGTATGGCAGCCCCGATCTACAAACCATGAGAAGAACTCTTCAGGATATGAAGAAAGTGCGAGTTTGAGGTGCTTGCTCAGGCTTTTGTCTCTGGATTTTGTATCAGCGAGGGCCGTGGAATGTCGGGGAGGCCTCATGGGCCATGGACGAATCCTCCTCTCTGAGGATTTGGCCCGATTCCAATTGCTTTTCGTCAATCTGTGGGATGGGAGGACTCATTTCAGTTTTGTTACCTCAGGTTCCCACCAAAAGAGAAATTCCAAAGCATAGCCGTGGGGAAGACTGAAGGGACAACCCGAACTATGGTTAAAAATTGGGGCCTAGGGGCATGGCAAGCCCAATATGCTATCTCTTCATCCAGCCACTGAGTGGCCTTACTTGAGGACTGGGCTCAGCCTGAGGGTCACAATGTGTGTTTGTGACCAATGTGGCCCGCGAGCATGGGCGGGGCCTCATGGGCCACACTGGTTTCAACTACTTTGAACGTTGGACAACATGCCAACCACAAGGTTTCTTGCCATGGGGAAGGAGTTCTGATTTCTGCATCACCTTCAACCCTGGGCAGTGATTGGAGATAAGGTCTAGGTTTTGTAACCTGAAAACCGAGGTTGGGAAGAGATGACGACCTAAGGCCACGGCGGCTCGATGTGCTCAGTGTGCGTCCAGCTGTCTGGGAGGGGCCAGGGGGTCCAGGCTGAGGCTGTGTCAGAAAGGACATTAGTGCCCTGGTCTGCCTTTGTATTTGGGGTACAGCCAAGGTCGGTGCAGGTTGATTCTCATTTGGGGTTACTTGGTAGCCCCAGAGGACAATGTTTTTTTTTTCTGGGGGGCAGGCAGAGTGCTGCATTGTAGTTCTGGATTGCCAAACTAAAGGGCTTGTGGGCCAGTAGTCTGACCACAAAAGTCTGAGAACACAGGCTAGGCTTAGGTTTGGGTGAGGCCATGGCAGGCACAATCTACAGACCTGAATCGAGATCTCGTGCATCTGTAGTCAGGGCGAGGATCAGACGATCGCTCAGGTTGAGTTTCTGTCCCTGATGGCCCCTTCATGAATGGGGGGGCATCACGAGGCCACGGGGGTTTTCCCACGATGGGAGTTTTGAAAATCTCCAAACTGCAGAGGGTCTTCTGCAGGACAATTGAGACCTGTTGTTTGGCTCCAGGCCAATGATTCTGAGAGGCTTCTAAGGATGGATGGCTGGGTAGCCCACCTCGCATTCAAATTGTCTCCTAGCAACAAGACTGGTTAGATCTCCTGGATCTGTGGGGAGCAACCGAGGACGCTGAGTTGAAATGGACACCCCTGGGGATGTTTCCTAATGTGCTTTTGTGTCTATGGAGACCTTGGAATGAAGCTGTGGCCCTGGGGCCCTAAATGGTTCTCCTAAACAGAGGCTTTGACACAGCTCCAACGTGCAAGTTTCTCATGTGTAGATGAGATGTTTTCTGATGGGTGAGTCAAGCAACAGCTATATGCTGCTTTTGAAATCCAGGCCTCTAAAGAGAGATGCCTGGAAACCAAAGCAATGGATCTGATTAGTGCCTAGGAACCTGTTCTTTCCTTTATACCTCAGGGGATATCTGTGTATGGGTCTGAGTGCAGGTAGGTGCTCAGTTGGGCTCAGGTAGCCCCTGTTTTTCCTGGGAAGCCACCACTATTGAGATGGATCAGGGACTTTGGAGGTTTATCCTATTAGAAGGGTTTTGGCCATTGGAATGGGCACACACAATTCCCTTGGAGAGGGCAAGTACAGTCCTCAGGTTTGGCTCCAGGGGCCTGAGCCGGTAGGTTGTGTAGGCCAGGGCTGTTTGGACAGTTGTCTGAAAACACAAACTCGGCTTATGTTTCGGGTCATAAGTATGGCAGGACTGAACTACAGACCATGAGGAGAACTCTTCGGGATTTGAAAGAAGGGCGAGTGTGAGGCTCCTGCTCAAGTTTTTGTCTCTGGATATCGTGTCACTCATGGTCGTGTAATTTCTGGGTGACTTCATGGGAAATGAACGAGTCTAACTCTCTGGTGTTTTGGCCCCGTCCAAAGAGTTTGGGGTCATTCTGTGGGCTGGAAGAAGCCCGTATTTTTTTTTGTTGTTGTTGTTTTCTTTTTTAACCTCAGGTGTCCCACCAAATGAGGAACTCCAGAGTAAAGCCCTGGGGAGGGGAGACTGGACAATCAGAAATCTGGTTAAAAATTGGGGCCTAGGGACATGTCAAGCCCATTATGACATCTAATGGTCCAGCCACTGAGAGGACTTACTAGAGCACAGGACTCATGCTGAGGGTCACAATGCGTGTGTATGCCCTCGTCGCACTCAAAAATGGCGGGGCCTCAGGGTGAATGCTGGTTTCTCCTACACTGAACGTTGGACAACGTGCCAACCACAAGGGTTCTTGCCATGGGTAAGGAGGAGTTCTGATTTCTGCATCACACTCACCCCTGGGCAGTGATTGGAGATAAGGTCTCGGTTCTGAAACCTGAAAACTGAGGTAGCGAAGAGATGATGACCTAAGGCCATGGCGGGATTTATGTGCTCAGTGTGCTGTCAGCTTTCTTTGTGTTGGTCAGGAGGTCCGGGCTCAGGTTTGTTCGAATGTGCATTAGTGCCCAGGTTAGACTATATAATTTGGGTAAAGTCGAGTGCTGTGTAGGTTTATCCTCATTTAAGTTGCCTGGGCAGCTCATGAGGCAATAATTTATTTTCTAGAGGGCAGGCAGAGTGCTGCATTGTGGGTCCGGAATTGCCAAACTTGAGGGCTTCGGGGCCAGGAGTGTGAGGACGGAAGTCTGAGAAGACAAGCTAGACTTGGGTTTCAGGGCGAGGGCACGGCAGGTACCCCCTGCAGATCTGAAAAAATATCTCATGCATCTGATATCAGGGCGAGGATCAGACGTTGGCTCAGGTTGGATTTTCTGTGCATGACGGCCGCTTCATGAAGGGAGCGGAATCTCGAGGCCATTGAGGTTTTCCCACTTTGGGAGTTGTGGGATGCCCCCTTTAAGGATTCCGTCTGCTGGACAATTGAGACCTTTTGGACAGCTCCTGGACATCCCATATAGAATGACTCCAGAGCACCGTTCGCGGATGGATGCCTGGGAAGCCCGCCTCGCATTCCAATTGTCTCCTAGCAACAAGACAGTTTAGATCTGATGGCTCTGCCAGAGCAACCGGGGTGGCTGAGTTGAAATCGACTTTCCTGAGGATGGGCCCTAGTGTGTTTTTGTGTCCATGAGGGCCTTGGAATGGGGCGGAGGCACCGGGACCCTGAAGTACTCTCCTAAGCTTTGGACATGGCTCCCATGCACGGGTTTCCTTGTGGAGACGAGATGAGTTCTGATGGGTGCCTCAGGAAGACCCCTATGCTCATATTGGAATCAGGCTTTTGAGGACACATGCCTGTAACCCAAAGCAATGGATCCTATTATGGCCTACGGTCCTGTCTGGTTCAATCTTCTTCTCTGGGGACATCCATCTATGGTATGAGTGGAGGTCGATTATCAGCTGGTGTCAGACAGCCCTTGTTTGTTCCGGGCGACCTACACTATTGGGATGGCCTCAGGGACGTTGGAAGTTTCTCCAAATTTGTGCGATTTTGGACCATGGAATGGGCAGAATTTCCATGGATTGGTAGGCACGGTCCTAATGTGTGGCTCCAGGGGCCCAGCCTGGAGTGTGTGTGGCCCAAAACTTTGAGAACAGAAGTCTGAAAACACAAACTCAGCTTAGGTTTGGGGACGTTGGTATGGCAGGCCCGATCTACAAGACATGAGAAGAACTCTTCAGGATATGAAGAAAGTGCGAGTCTGAGGCGCTTGCTCAGGCTTTTGTCTCTCGATTTTGTATCAGCGATGGCCGTGGAATGTCGGGGAGGCCTCATGGGCCATGGACGAATCTTCCTCTTTGAGGATTTGGCCCGATTCCCAATTGCTTTTCGTCAGTCTGTGGGATGGTAGGACTCATTTCAGTTTTGTTACCTCAGGTGTCCCACCAAAAGAGGAATTCCAAAGCCAAGCCGTGGGGAAGACTGAAGGGAAAACTTGAACTATGGTTAAAAATTGGGGCCTAGGGGCATGGCAAGCCCAATATGCTATCTCTTCATCCAGCCACTGAGTGGCCTAACTTGAGGACTGGGCTCAGCCTGAGGGTCACAATGTGTGTTTGTGACCAATGTGGCCCGGCAGCATGGGCGGTGGCTCATGGGCCACATTGTTTCAACTACACTGAAGGTTGGACAACATGCCAACCACAAGGTTTCTTGCCATGGGGAAGGAGTTCTGATTTCTGCATCACCTTCAACCCTGGGCAGTGATTGGAGATAAGGTCTAGGTTCTGAAACCTGAAAACCGAGGTTGGGAAGAGATGACGACCTAAGGCCACGGCGGCTCTTTGTGCTCAGTGTGCGGCCAGCTGTCAGGGATGGGCCAGGAGATCCAGCCTCAGGCTGTGGCAGAAAGGGCATTAGTGCCCTGGTCAGCCTATGTATTTGGGGTACAGCCAAGGTCGGTGCATGTTGATCCTCATTTGGGGTTACTGGGTAGCCTCAGAGGACAATGTTTTTCTTCTGTAGGGCGGGCAGGGTGCTGCATTGTAATTCTGGATTGCCAAACTGGAGGGCTTGTGGGCCAGTAGTCTGAGGACCAAAGTCTGAGAACACAAGCTAGGCTTAGGTCTCTGGGTGAGGCCATGGCAGGCACAATCTACAGACCTGAATCGAGATCTCGTGCTTCTGAAGTCAGGGCGAGGATCAGATGATCGCTCAGGTTGGAGTTTCTGTCCCTGATGGCCCCTTCATGAATGGGGGGGCATCACGAGGCCACGGGGGTTTTCCCACGATGGGAGTTGTGAGAAGCTCCAAAGTGCAGAGAGTCTTCTGCAGGACAATTGAGACCTGTTGTTTGGCTCCAGGCCAATGATTATGAGCAGGGTTCTAAGGATGGTTGGCTGGGTAGCCCACCTCGCATTCCAATTGTCTCCTAGCAACAAGACAGGTTAGATCTCCTGGATCTGTGGGGAGCAACCGAGGACGCTGAGTTGAAATGGACACCCCTGGGGATGGGTCCTAATGTGCTTTTGTGTCTATGGAGACCTTGGAATGAACGGTGGCCCTGGGGCCCTAAAGGGTTCTCCTAACCAGAGGCTTTGACACAGCTCCAACGTGCAAGTTTCCCATGTGTAGATGAGATGTTTTCTGATGGGTGAGTCAAGAAACAGCTATATGCTGCTTTTGAAATCCAGGCCTCTGAGGAGAGATGCCTGAAAACCAAAGCAATGGATCTGATTAGTGCCTAGTGGCCTGTTCTTTCCTTTTTACGTCTGGGGACATCTGTCTATGGGTCTGAGTGCAGGTAGGTGCTCAGTTGGGCTCAGATTGCCCCTGTTTTTCCTGGGAAGCCACCACTATTGAGATGGATCAGGGACTTTGGAGATTTATCCTATTAAAAGGGTTGTGGCCATTGGAATGGGCACACACAATTCCCTTGGAGAGGGCAAGTACAGTCCTCAGGTTTGGCTCCAGGGGCCTGACCCTGTAGGTTGTGTAGGCCGGGGCTGTTTGGACAGTTTTCTGAAAACACAAACTCGGCTTAAGTTTCGGGTCATAGGTATGGCAGGACTGACCTACAGATCATGAGGAGAACTCTTCTGGATTTGAAAGAAGGGCGAGTGTGGGGCTCCGCTCAAGTTTTTATCTCTGGATATCGTGTCACTCGTGGTCGTGGAATTTCTGGGTGACCTCATGGGAAATGGACGAGTCTTACTCTCTGGTGGTTTGGCCCCGCCCAAAGTGTTTGGGGTCATTAGGTGGGCTGGAAGAAGTCCGTTTTTTCTTGTTGTTCTTGTTTTGTTTTTTAACCTCAGGTGTCCCACCAAATGAGGGATTCCAGAGTAGAGCCCTCGGAGGGGCGACTGGACAATCAGAAATCTGGGTAAAATTGGGGCTAGGGACATGTCAAGCCCATTATGACATCTAATGGTCCAGCCACTGAGAGAACTTACTAGAGGACAGGACTCATGCTGAGGGTCACAATGCGTGTGTATACCCTCGTCGCACTCAAGAATGGGCGGGTCCTCAGGGTGAATGCTGGATTCTCCTACACTGAACGTTGGACAACGTGCCAACCACAAGGGTTCTTGCCATGATTAAGGTGGAGTTCTGATTTCTGCATCACACTCACCCCTGGGCAGTGATTGGAGATAAGGTCTCGGTTCTGAAGCCTTTAAACTGAGGTAGCGAAGAGATGATGACCTAAGGCCATGGCGGGATTTATGTGCTAGGTGTGCGGTCAGCTTTCTTTGTGTTGGTCAGGAGGTCCGGGCTCAGGTTGTGTTCGACAGTGCATTAGTGCCCAGGTTAGACTATATAATTTGGGTAAAGTCGAGTGCTGTGTAGGTTTATCCTCATTTAAGTTGCCTGAGCAGCTCATGAGGCAATAATTTTTTTTCTAGAGGGCAGGCAGAGTGCTGCATTGTGGGTCCGGAATTGCCAAACTTGAGGGCTTCGGGGCCAGGAGTGTGAGGACGGAAGTCTGAGAAGACAAGCTAGACTTGGGTTTCAGGGCGAGGGCACGGCAGGTACCCCCTGCAAATCTGAACCAATATCTCATGCATCTGATGTCAGGGTGAGGATCAGACGTTGGCTCAGTTTGGATTTTCTGTGCATGACGGCCGCTTCAGGAAGGGAGCGGAATCTCGAGGCCATTGAGGTTTTCCCACGTTGGGAGTTGTGGGATGCCCCCTTCAAGGATTCTGTCTGCGGGACAATTGAGACTTGTTGGACAGCTCCAGGTCATCTCATATGGAATGACTCCAGAGCACCGTTCGCGGATGGATGCCTGGGAAGCCCGCCTCGCATTCCAATTGTCTCCTAGCATCAAGACAGTTTAGATCTGATGGCTCTGCCAGAGCAACCGGGGTGGCTGAGTTGAAATCGACTTTCCTGAGGATGGGTCCTAATGTGTTTTTGTGTCCATGAGGGCCTTGGAATGGGGCGGTGGCACCGGGAACCTGAAGTACTCTCCTAAAGTTTGGACATGGCTCCCATGCACAGGTTTCCTTGTGGAGACGAGACGAGTTCTGATGGGTGCCTCAGGAAGACCCCTATGCTCGTATTGGAATCAGGCTTTTGAGAACACATGCCTGTAACCCAAAGCCATGGTTTCTATTATGGCCTAGGGTCCTGTCTGGTTCAATCTTCTTCTCTGGGGACATCCATCTATGGTATGAGTGGAGGTCGATTATCAGCTGGAGTCAGACAGCCCTTGTTTGTTCCGGGCGACCTACACTATTGGGATGGCCTCAGGGACTTTGGAGGTTTCTCCTAATATGTACGATTTTGGACCATGGAATGGGCAGAATTCCCATGGATTGGTAGGCACAGTCCTAATGTGTGGCTCCAGAAGCCCAGCCTGGAGGGTGCGTGGGCCAAGACTTTGAGGACAGAAGTCTGAAAACACAAACTCAGCTTAGGTTTGGGGACGTAGGTATGGCAGGCCCGATCTACAAACCAAGAGAAGAACTCTTCAGGATATGAAGAAAGTGCGAGTTTGAGGTGCTTGCTCAGGCTTTTGTCTCTAGATTTTGTATCAGCGATGGCCGTGGAATGTCCGGGAGGCCTCATGGGCCATGGACGAATCCTCCTCTCTGAGGATTTGGCCCGATTCCAATTGCTTTTCGTCAGTCTGTGGGATGGGAGGACTCATTTCAGTTTTGTTACCTCAGGTGTCCCACCAAAATAGAAATTCCAAAGCATAGCCGTGGGGAAGACTGAAGGGACAACCCGAACTATGGTTAAAAATTGGGGCCTAGGGGCATGGCAAGCCCAATATGCAATCTCTTCATCCAGCCACTGAGTGGCCTTACTTGAGGACTGGGCTCAGCCTGAGGGTCACAATGTGTGTTTGTGACCAATGTGGCCCGCGAGCATGGGCGGGGCCTCATGGGCCACACTGGTTTCAACTACTTTGAACGTTGGACAACATGCCAACCCCAAGGTTTCTTGACATGGGGAAGGAGTTCTGATTTCTTCATCACCTTCAACCCTGGGCAGTGATTGGAGATAAGGTCTAGGTTCTGAAACCTGAAAACCGAGGTTGGGAAGAGATGACGACCTAAGGCCATGGCGGCTCGATGTGCTCAGTGTGCGTCCAGCTGTCTGGGAGGGGCCAGGGGGTCCAGGCTGAGGCTGTGTCCGAAAGGACATTAGTGCCCTGGTCTGCCTTTGTATTTGGGGTACAGCCAAGGTCGGTGCAGGTTGATTCTCATTTGGGGTTACTGGGTAGCCCCAGAGGACAATGTTTTTTCTTCTGGGGGGCAGGCAGAGTGCTGCATTGTTGTTCTAGATTGCCAAACTGGAGGGCTTGTGGGCCAGTAGTCTGACGACAAAAGTCTGAGAACACAAGCTAGGCTTAGGTTTCTGGGTGAGGCCATGGCAGGCACAATCTACAGACCTGAATCGAGATCTCGTGCATCTGAAGTCAGGGCGAGGATCAGACGATCGCTCAGGTTGGAGTTTCTGTCCCTGATGGCCCCTTTATGAATGGAAGGGCATAACGAGGCCATGGGGATTTTCCCATGATGGGAGTTGTGAGACGCTCCAAACTGCAGAGAGTCTTCTGCAGGACAATTGAGACCTGTTGTTTGGCTCCAGACCAATGATTCTGAGCAGGGTTCTAAGGATGGATGGCTGGGTAGCACACCTCGCATTCCAATTGTCTCCTAGCAACAAGACAGGTTAGATCTCCTGGATCTGTGGGGAGTAACCGAGGACGCTGAGTTGAAATGGACACCCCTGGGGATGGGTCCTAATGTGCTTTTGTGCCTATGGAGACCTTGGAATGAAGCGGTGGCACTGGGGCCCTAAAGGGTTCTCCTAAACAGAGGCTTTGACACAGCTCCAACGTGCAAGTTTCCCATGTGTAGATGAGATGTTTTCTGATGGGTGAGTCAGGAAACAGCTATATGCTGCTTTTGATCCAGGCCACTGAGGAAAGATGCCTGGAAACCAAAGCAATGGATCTGATTAGTGCCTAGGGGCCTGTTCTTTCCTTTTTACCTCTGGGGACATCTGTCTATGGGTCTGAGTGCAGGTAGGTGCTCAGTTGGGCTCAGATTGCCCCTGTTTTTCCTGGGAAGCCACCACTATTGAGATGGATCAGGGATTTGGAGGTTTATCCTATTAGAAGGCTTGTGGCCATTGGAATGGGCACACACAATTCCTTTGGAGAGGGCAATTACAGTCCTCAGGTTTGGCTCCAGGGGCCTGAGCCTGTAGGTTGTGTAGGCCAGGGCTGTTTGGACAGTTGTCTGAAAACACAGACTCGGCTTATGTTTCGGGTCATAGGTATGGCAGGACTGATCTACAGACCATGAGGAGATCTCTTCGGGATTTAAAAGAAGCACGAGTGTGAGGCTCCTGCTCAAGTTTTTGTCTCTGGATATCGTGTCACTCATGGTCGTGTAATTTCTGGGTGACCTCATGGGAAATGGACGAGTCTTACTCTCTGGTGGTTTGGCCCCGTCCAAAGAGTTTGGGGTCATTCTGTGGGCTGGAATAAGTCCGTTTTTTGTTGTTGTTGTTGTTGTTGTTGTTGTTGTTTTCTTTTTTAACCTCAGGTGTCCCACCAAATGAGGGATTCCAGAGTAGAGCCTTGGGGAGGGGCGACTGGACAATCAGAAATCTGGTTAAAAATTGGGGCCTAGGGACATGTCAAGCCCATTATGACATCTAATGGTCCAGCCACTGAGAGGATTTAATAGAGGACAGGACTCATGCTGAGGGTCACAATGCGTGTCTATGCCCTCGTCGCACTCAAGAATGGGCGGGGCCTCAGGGTGAATGCTGGTTTCTGCTACACTGAACGTAGGACAACGTGCCAACCACAAGGGTTCTTGCCATGGGTAAGGAGGAGTTCTGATTTCTGCATCACACTCACCCCTGGGCAGTGATTGGAGATAAGGTCTCGGTTCTGAAGCCTGAGAACTGAGGTAGGGAAGAGATGATGACCTAAGGCCATGGCAGGTTTTATTTGCTCAGTGTGCGGTCAGCTTTCTGGGTGTTGGTCAGGATGTCCGGGCTCAGTTTGTGTTCGACAGTGCATTAGTGCCCAAGTTAGACTATATAATTTTTGTAAAGTCGAGTGCTGTGTAGGTTGATCCTCATTTAAGGTGCCTGGGCAGCTCATGAGGCAATAATTTTTTTTTTCTAGAGGGCAGGCAGAGTGCTGCATTGTGGGTCCGGAATTGCCAAACTTGAGGGCTTCAGGGCCAGGAGTGTGAGGACGGAAGTCTGAGAAGACAAGCTAGACTTGGGTTTCAGAGCGAGGGCACGGCAGGTTACCCCTGCAGAACTGAACCAATATCTCATGCATCTGAAGTCAGGGCGAGGATCAGACGTTGGCTCAGGTCGGAGTTTCTGTGCATGACTGCCGCTTCATAAAGGGAGCGGCATCACGAGGCCATTGAGGTTTTCCCACGTTGGGAGTCGTGGGATGCCCCCTTCAAAGATTCCTTCTGCGGGACAATTGAGACCAGTTGGACAGCTCCAGGACATCCCATATGGAATGACTCCAGAGCACCGTTCGCGGATGGATGCCTGGGAAGCCCGCCTAGCATTCCAATTGTCTCCTAGCAACAAGACAGTTTAGATCTGATGGCTCTGCCGGAGCAATCGGGGTGGCTGAGGAAACGGACTTTCCTGAGGATGGGTCCTAATGTGTTTTTGTGTCCATGAGGGCCTTGGAATGGGGCGGTGGCACCGGACCCTGAAGTACTCTCCTAAGCTTTGGACATGGCTCCCATGCACAGGTTTCCTTGTGGAGACGAGTTGAGTTCGGATGGGTGTCTCAGGAAAACCCCTATGCTCGTATTGGAATCAGGCGTTTGAGGACACATGCCTGTAACCCAAAGGAATGGATCCTATTATGGCCTAGGGTCCTGTCTGGTTCAATCTTCTTCTCTGGGGACATCCATCTAAGGTATGAGTGGAGGTCGATTATCAGCTGGTGTCAGACAGCACTTGTTTGTTCCTGGCGACCTATACTATTGGGATGGCCTCAGGGACTTTGGAGGTTTCTCCTAATTTGTACGATTTTGGACCATGGAATGGGGAGAATTCCCATGGATTTGTAGGCACAGTCCTAATGTGTGGCTCCAGCGGCCCAGCCTGGAGGGTGTGTGGCCCAAGACTTTGAGGACAGAAGTCTGGAAACACAAAATCAGCTTAGGTTTGGGGTCGTAGGTATGGCAGGCCCGATCTACAAACCATTGGAAGAACTCTTTAGGATATGAAGAAAGTGCGAGTCTGAGGCGCTAGCTTAGGCTTTTGTCTCTGGATTTTGTATCAGCGAGGGCCGTGGAATGTCGGGGAGGCCTCATGGGCCATGGACGAATCTACCTCTCTGAGGATTTGGCCCGATTCCCAATTGCTTTTCGTCAATCTGTGAGAGGGGAGGACTCATGTCAGTTTTGTTACCTCAGGTGTCCCACCAAAAGAGGAATTCCATAGCAAAGCCGTGGGGAAGACTGAAGGGACAACCCGAACTATGGTTAAAAATTGGGGCCTAGGGGCATGGCAAGCCCAATATGCTATCTCTTCATCCAGCCACTGAGGGGCCTTACTTGAGGACTGGGCTCAGCCTGAGGGTCACAATGTGTGTTTGTGACCAATGTGGCCCGCGAGCATGGGCCGGGCCTCATGGGCCACACTGGTTTCAACTACACTGAAGGTTGGACAACATGCCAACCACAAGGTTTCTTGCCATGGGGAAGGAGTTCTGATTTCTGCATCACCTTCAACCCTGGGCAGTGATTGGAGATAAGGTCTAGGTTCTGAAACCTGAAAACCGAGGTTGGGAAGAGATGACGACCTAAGGCCATGGCGGCTCGATGTGCTCAGTGTGCGGCCAGCTGTCTTGAGGGGCCAGGGGGTCCAGGCTCAGGCTGTGTCAGAAAGGGTACTAGTGCCCTGTTAAGCTTATGTATTTGGGGTACAGCCAAGGTCGGTGGAGGTTGATCCTCATTTGGGGTTACTGGGTAGCCCCAGAGGACAATGTTTTTCTTCTGGTGGGCAGGCAGAGTGCTGCATTGTTGTTCTAGATGGCCAAACTGGAGGGCTTGTGGGCCAGTAGTCTGACGACAAAAGTCTGAGAACACAAGCTAGGCTTAGGTTTCTGGGTGAGGCCATGGCAGGCACAATCTACAGACCTGAATCGAGATCTCGTGCATCTGAAGTCAGGGCGAGGATCAGACGATCGCTCAGGTTGGAGTTTCTGTCCCTGATGGCCCCTTTATGAATGGAAGGGCATAACGAGGCCATGGGGGTTTTCCCATGATGGGAGTTGTGAGACGCTCCAAACTGCAGGGAGTCTTGTGCAGGACAATTGAGACCTGTTGTTTGACTCCAAGCCAATGATTCTGAGCAGGGTTCTAAGGATGGATGGCTGGGTAGCCCACCTCGCATTCCAATTGTCTCCTAGCAACAAGACAGGTTAGATCTCCTGGATCTGTGGGGAGCAACCGAGGATGCTGAGTTGAAATGGACACCCCTGGGGATGGGTCCTAATATGCTTTTGTGCCTATGGAGACCTTGGTATGAAGCGGTGGCCCTGGGGCCCTAAAGGGTTCTCCTAAACAGAGGCTTTGACACAGCTCCAACGTGCAAGTTTCCCATGTGTAGATGAGATGTTTTCTGATGGGTGAGTCAAGAAACAGCTATATGCTGCTTTTGAAATCCAGGCCTCTGAGGAGAGATGCTTGGCAACCAAAGCAATGGATCTGATTAGTGCCTAGGGGCCTGTTCTTTCCTTTTTATCTCTGGGGACATCTGTCTATGGGTCTGAGTGCAGGTAGGTGCTCAGTTGGGCTCAGATTGCCCCTGTTTTTCCTGGGAAGCCACCACTATTGAGATGGATCAGGGATTTGGAGGTTTATCCTATTAGAAGGCTTGTGGCCATTGGAATGGGCACACACAATTCCTTTGGAGAGGGCAATTACAGTCCTCAGGTTTGGCTCCAGGGGCCTGAGCCTGTAGGTTGTGTAGGCCAGGGCTGTTTGGACAGTTGTCTGAAAACACAGACTCGGCTTATGTTTTGGGTCATAGGTATGGCAGGACTGATCTACAGACCATGAGGAGGTCTCTTCGGGATTTGAAAGAAGCGCGACTGTGAGGCTCCTGCTCAAGTTTTTGTCTCTGGATATCGTGTCACTCATGGTCGTGGAATTTCTGGGTGACCTCATGGGAAATGGACGAGTCTTACTCTCTGGTGTTTTGGCCCCGTCCAAAGAGTTTGGGGTCATTCTGTGGGCTGGAATAAGTCCGTTTTTTTTTGTTGTTGTTGTTGTTTTCTTTTTTAACCTCAGGTGTCCCACCAAATGAGGGATTCCAGAGTAGAGCCCTGGGGAGGGGCGACTGGACAATCAGAAATCTGGTTAAAAATTGGGGCCTAGGGACATGTCAAGCCCATTATGACATCTAATGGTCCAGCCACTGAGAGGATTTAATAGATTACAGGACTCATGCTGAGGGTCACAATGCGTGTCTATGCCCTCGTCGCACTCAAGAATGGGCGGGGCCTCAGCGTGAATGCTGGTTTCTCCTACACTGAACTTTGGACAACGTGCCAACCACAAGGGTTCTTGCCATGGGTAAGGAGGAATTCTGATTTCTGCATCACACTCACCCCTGGGCAGTGATTGGAGATAAGGTCTCGGTTCTGAAGCCTGAGAACTGAGGTAGGGAAGAGATGATGACCTAAGGCCATGGCAGGTTTTATGTGCTCACTGTGCGGTCAGATTTCTGGGTGTTGGTCAGGAGGTCCGGGCTCAGGTTGTGTTCGACAGTGCATTAGTGCCCAAGTTAGACTATATAATTTTTGTAAAGTCGAGTGCTGTGTAGGTTGATCCTCATTTAAGGTGCCTGGGCAGCTCATGAGGCAATAATTTTTTTTTTTAGAGGGCAGGCAGAGTGCTGCATTGTGGGTCCGGAATTGCCAAACTTGAGGGCTTCGGGGCCAGGAGTGTGAGGACGGAAGTCTGAGAAGACAAGCTAGACTTGGGTTTCAGGGCGAGGGCACGGCAGGTTACCCCTGCAGATCTGAACCAATATCTCATGCATGAAGTCAGGGCGAGGATCAGACGTTGGCTCAGGTCGGAGTTTCTGTGCATGACTGCCGCTTCATAAAGAAAGCGGCATCTCGAGGCCATTGAGGTTTTCCCACGTTGGGAGTCGTGGGATGCCCCCTTCAAAGATTCCTTCTGCGGGACAATTGAAACCAGTTGGACAGCTCCAGGACCTCCCATATGGAATGACTCCAGAGCACCGTTCGCGGATGGATGCCTGGGAAGCCCGCCTAGCATTCCAATTGTCTCCTAGCAACAAGACAGTTTAGATCTGATCTCTCTGCCGGAGCAATCGGGGTGGCTGAGGAAACGGACTTTCCTGAGGATGGGTCCTAATGTGTTTTTGGGTCCATGAGGGCCTTGGAATGGGGCGGTGGCACCGGGACCCTGAAGTACTCTCCTAAGCTTTGGACATGGCTCCCATGCACAGGTTTCCTTGTGGAGACGAGATGAGTTCTGATGGGTGCCTCAGGAAAACCCCTATGCTCGTATTGGAATCAGGCGTTTGAAACCACATGCCTGTAAACCAAAGCAATGGATCCTATTATGGCCTAGGGTCCTGTCCGGTTCAATCTTCTTCTCTGGGGACATCCATCTATGGTATGAGTGGAGGTCGATTATGAGCTGGAGTCAGACAGCCCTTGTTTGTTCCGGGCGACCTACACTATTGGGATGGCCTCAGGGACTTTGGAGGTTTCTCCTAATTTGTACGATTTTGGACCATGGAATGGGCAGAATTCCCATGGATTGGTAGGCACATTCCTAATGTGTGGCTCCAGCGGCCCAGCCTGGAGGGTGTGTGGCCCAAGACTTTGAGGACAGAAGTCTGGAAACACAAACTCAGCTTAGGTTTGGGGACGTAGGTATGGCAGGCCCGATCTATAAACCATGAGAAGAACTCTTTAGGATATGAAGAAAGTGCGAGTCTGAGGCGCTAGCTTAGGCTTTTGTCTCTGGATTTTGTATCAGCGACGGCCGTGGAATGTCGGGGAGGCCTCATGGGCCATGGACGAATCTACCTCTCTGAGGATTTGGCCCGATTCCCAATTGCTTTTCGTCAATCTGTGGGATAGGAGGACACATTTCAGATTTGTTACTTCAGGTGTCCCACCAAAAGAGGAATTCCATCGCAAAGCCGTTGGGAAGACTGAAGGGACAAACCGAACTTTGGTTAAAAATTGGGGCCTAGGGGCATTGCAAGACCAATATGCTATCTCTTCATCCAGCCACTGAGGGGCCTTACTTGAGGACTGGGCTCAGCCTGAGGGTCACAATGTGTGTTTGTGACCAATGTGGCCCGCGAGCATGGGCCGGGCCTCATGGGCCACACTGGTTTCAACTACACTGAAGGTGGGACAACATGCCAACCACAACGTTTCTTGCCATGGGGAAGGCGTTCTGATTTCTGCATCACCTTCAACCCTGGGCAGTGATTGGAGATAAGGTCTAGGTTCTGAAACCTGAAAACCGTGGTTGGGAAGAGATGACGACCTAAGGCCATGGCGGCTCGATGTGCTCAGTGTGCGGCCAGCTGTCTGGGAGGGGCCAGGGGTCCAGGCTCAGGCTGTGTCAGAAAGGGTATTAGTGCCCTGTTAAGCTTATGTATTTGGGGTACAGCCAAGTTCGGTGGAGGTTGATCCTCATTTGGGGTTACTGGGTAGCCCCAGAGGACAATGTTTTTCTTCTGGTGGGCAGGCAGAGTGCTGCATTGTTGTTCTAGATTTCCAAACTGGAGGGCTTGCGGGCCAGTAGTCTGACGACAAAAGTCTGAGAACACAAGCTAGGCTTAGGTTTCTGGGTGAGGCCATGGCAGGCACAATCTACAGACCTGAATCGAGATCTCGTGCATCTGAAGTCAGGGCGAGGATCAGACGATCGCTCAGGTTGGAGTTTCTGTCCCTGATGGCCCCTTTATGAATGGAAGGGCATAACGAGGCCATGGGGATTTTCCCATGATGGGAGTTGTGAGACGCTCCAAACTGCAGAGAGTCTTCTGCAGGACAATTGAGACCTGTTGTTTGGCTCCAGACCAATGATTCTGAGCAGGGTTCTTAGGATGGATGGCTGGGTAGCCCACCTCGCATTCCATTTGTCTCCTAGCAACAAGACAGGTTAGATCTCCTGGATCTGTGGGGAGCAACCGAGGACGCTGAGTTGAAATGGACACCCCTGGGGATGGGTCCTAATGTGCTTTTGTGCCTATGGAGACCTTGGAATGAAGCGGTGGCACTGGGGCCCTAAAGGGTTCTCCTAAACAGAGGCTTTGACACAGCTCCAACGTGCAAGTTTCCCATGTGTAGATGAGATGTTTTCTGATGGGTGAGTCAGGAAACAGCTATATGCTGCTTTTGATCCAGGGCACTGAGGAGAGATGCCTGGCAACCAAAGCAATGGATCTGATTAGTGCCTAGGGGCCTGTTCTTTCCTTTTTACCTCTGGGGACATCTGTCTATGGGTCTGAGTGCAGGTAGGTGCTCAGTTGGGCTCAGATTGCCCCTGTTTTTCCTGGGAAGCCACCACTATTGAGATGGATCAGGGATTTGGAGGTTTATCCTATTAGAAGGCTTGTGGCCATTGGAATGGGCACACACAATTCCTTTGGAGAGGGCAATTACAGTCCTCAGGTTTGGCTCCAGGGGCCTGAGCCTGTAGGTTGTGTAGGCCAGGGCTGTTTGGACAGTTGTCTGAAAACACAGACTCGGCTTATGTTTCGGGTCATAGGTATGGCAGGACTGATCTACAGAACATGAGGAGATCTCTTCGGGATTTAAAAGAAGCACGAGTGTGAGGCTCCTGCTCAAGTTTTTGTCTCTGGATATCGTGTCACTCATGGTCGTGGAATTTCTGGGTGACCTCATGGGAAATGGACGAGTCTTACTCTCTGGTGGTTTGGCCCCGTCCAAAGAGTTTGGGGTCATTCTGTGGGCTGGAATAAGTCCGTTTTTTTTTTTGTTGTTGTTGTTGTTGTTGTTGTTTTCTTTTTTAACCTCAGGTGTCCCACCAAATGAGGGATTCCAGAGTAGAGCCCTGGGGAGGGGCGACTGGACAATCAGAAATCTGGTTAAAAATTGGGGCGTAGGGACATGTCAAGCCCATTATGACATCTAATGGTCCAGCCACTGAGAGGATTTAATAGAGGACAGGACTCATGCTGAGGGTCACAATGCGTGTCTATGCCCTCGTCGCACTCAAGAATGGGCGGGGCCTCAGGGTGAATGCTGGTTTCTCCTAAACTGAACGTTGGACAACGTGCCAACCACAAGGGTTCTTGCCATGGGTAAGGAGGAGTTCTGATTTCTGCATCACACTCACCCCTGGGCAGTGATTGGAGATAAGGTCTCGGTTCTGAAGCCTGAGAACTGAGGTAGGGAAGAGATGATGACCTAAGGCCATGGCAGGTTTTATGTGCTCACTGTGCGGTCAGATTTCTGGGTGTTGGTCAGGAGGTCCGGGCTCAGGTTGTGTTCGACAGTGCATTATTGTCCAGGTTAGACTATATAATTTTTGTAAAGTCGAGTGCTGTGTAGGTTGATCCTCATTTAAGGTGCCTGGGCAGCTCATGAGGCAATAATTTTTTTTTTCTAGAGGGCAGGCAGAGTGCTGCATTGTGGGTCCGGAATTGCCAAACTTGAGGGCTTCAGGGCCAGGAGTGTGAGGACGGAAGTCTGAGAAGACAAGCTAGACTTGGGTTTCAGAGCGAGGGCACGGTAGGTTACCCCTGCAGATCTGAACCAATATCTCATGCATCTGAAGTCAGGGCGAGGATCAGACGTTGGCTCAGGTCGGAGTTTCTGTGCATGACTGCCGCTTCATAAAGGGAGTGGCATCACGAGGCCATTGAGGTTTTCCCACGTTGGGAGTCGTGGGATGCCCCCTTCAAAGATTCCTTCTGCGGGACAATTGAGACCAGTTGGACAGCTCCAGGACATCCCATATGGAATGACTCCAGAGCACCGTTCGCGGATGGATGCCTGGGAAGCCCGCCTAGCATTCCAATTGTCTCCTAGCAACAAGACAGTTTAGATCTGATCTCTCTGCCGGAGCAATCGGGGAGGCTGAGGAAACGGACTTTCCTGAGGATGGGTCCTAATGTGTTTTTGTGTCCATGAGGGCCTTGGAATGGGGCGGTGGCACCGGACCCTGAAGTACTCTCCTAAGCTTTGGACATGGCTCCCATGCACAGGTTTCCTTGTGGAGACGAGTTGAGTTCGGATGGGTGTCTCAGGAAAACCCCTATGCTCGTATTGGAATCAGGCTTTTGAGGACACATGCCTGTAACCCAAAGGAATGGATCCTATTATGGCCTAGGGTCCTGTCTGGTTCAATCTTCTTCTCTGGGGACATCCATCTAAGGTATGAGTGGAGGTCGATTATCAGCTGGTGTCAGACAGCACTTGTTTGTTCCTGGCGACCTATACTATTGGGATGGCCTCAGGGACTTTGGAGGTTTCTCCTAATTTGTACGATTTTGGACCATGGAATGGGGAGAATTCCCATGGATTTGTAGGCACAGTCCTAATGTGTGGCTCCAGCGGCCCAGCCTGGAGGGTGTGTGGCCCAAGACTTTGAGGACAGAAGTCTGGAAACACAAACTCAGCTTAGGTTTGGGGTCGTAGGTATGGCAGGCCCGATCTACAAACCATTAGAAGAACTCTTTAGGATATGAAGAAAGTGCGAGTCTGAGGCGCTAGCTTAGGCTTTTGTCTCTGGATTTTGTATCAGCGAGGGCCGTGGAATGTCGGGGAGGCCTCATGGGCCATGGACGAATCTACCTCTCTGAGGATTTGGCCCGATTCCCAATTGCTTTTCGTCAATCTGTGAGAGGGGAGGACTCATGTCAGTTTTGTTACCTCAGGTGTCCCACCAAAAGAGGAATTCCATAGCAAAGCCGTGGGGAAGACTGAAGGGACAACCCGAACTATGGTTAAAAATTGGGGCCTAGGGGCATGGCAAGCCCAATATGCTATCTCTTCATCCAGCCACTGAGGGGCCTTACTTGAGGACTGGGCTCAGCCTGAGGGTCACAATGTGTGTTTGTGACCAATGTGGCCCGCGAGCATGGGCCGGGCCTCATGGGCCACACTGGTTTCAACTACACTGAAGGTTGGACAACATGCCAACCACAAGGTTTCTTGCCATGGGGAAGGAGTTCTGATTTCTGCATCACCTTCAACCCTGGGCAGTGATTGGAGATAAGGTCTAGGTTCTGAAACCTGAAAACCGTGGTTGGGAAGAGATGACGACCTAAGGCCATGGCGGCTCGATGTGCTCAGTGTGCGGCCAGCTGTCTGGGAGGGGCCAGGGGTCCAGGCTCAGGCTGTGTCAGAAAGGGTATTAGTGCCCTGGTAAGCTTATGTATTTGGGGTACAGCCAAGGTCGGTGGAGGTTGATCCTCATTTGGGGTTACTGGGTAGCCCCAGAGGACAATGTTTTTCTTCTGGTGGGCAGGCAGAGTGCTGCATTGTTGTTCTAGATTGCCAAACTGGAGGGCTTGTGGGCCAGTAGTCTGACGACAAAAGTCTGAGAACACAAGCTAGGCTTAGGTTTCTGGGTGTGGCCATGGCAGGCACAATCTACAGACCTGAATCGAGATCTCGTGCATCTGAAGTCAGGGCGAGGATCAGACGATCGCTCAGGTTGGAGTTTCTGTCCCTGATGGCCCCTTTATGAATGGAAGGGCATAACGAGGCCATGGGGGTTTTCCCATGATGGGAGTTGTGAGACGCTCCAAACTGCAGGGAGTCTTGTGCAGGACAATTGAGACCTGTTGTTTGACTCCAAGCCAATGATTCTGAGCAGGGTTCTAAGGATGGATGGCTGGGTAGCCCACCTCGCATTCCAATTGTCTCCTAACAACAAGACAGGTTAGATCTCCTGGATCTGTGGGGAGCAACCGAGGATGCTGAGTTGAAATGGACACCCCTGGGGATGGGTCCTAATATGCTTTTGTGCCTATGGAGACCTTGGTATGAAGCGGTGGCCCTGGGGCCCTAAAGGGTTCTCCTAAACAGAGGCTTTGACACAGCTCCAACGTGCAAGTTTCCCATGTGTAGATGAGATGTTTTCTGATGGGTGAGTCAAGAAACAGCTATATGCTGCTTTTGAAATCCAGGCCTCTGAGGAGAGATGCTTGGCAACCAAAGCAATGGATCTGATTAGTGCCTAGGGGTCTGTTCTTTCCTTTTTATCTCTGGGGACATCTGTCTATGGGTCTGAGTGCAGGTAGGTGCTCAGTTGGGCTCAGATTGCCCCTGTTTTTCCTGGGAAGCCACCACTATTGAGATGGATCAGGGATTTGGAGGTTTATCCTATTAGAAGGCTTGTGGCCATTGGAATGGGCACACACAATTCCTTTGGAGAGGGCAATTACAGTCCTCAGGTTTGGCTCCAGGGGCCTGAGCCTGTAGGTTGTGTAGGCCAGGGCTGTTTGGACAGTTGTCTGAAAACACAGACTCGGCTTATGTTTTGGGTCATAGGTATGGCAGGACTGATCTACAGACCATGAGGAGGTCTCTTCGGGATTTGAAAGAAGCGCGACTGTGAGGCTCCTGCTCAAGTTTTTGTCTCTGGATATCGTGTCACTCATGGTCGTGGAATTTCTGGGTGACCTCATGGGAAATGGACGAGTCTTACTCTCTGGTGTTTTGGCCCCGTCCAAAGAGTTTGGGGTCATTCTGTGGGCTGGAATAAGTCCGTTTTTTTTTTGTTGTTGTTGTTGTTTTCTTTTTTAACCTCAGGTGTCCCACCAAATGAGGGATTCCAGAGTAGAGCCCTGGGGAGGGGCGACTGGACAATCAGAAATCTGGTTAAAAATTGGGGCCTAGGGACATGTCAAGCCCATTATGACATCTAATGGTCCAGCCACTGAGAGGATTTAATAGATTACAGGAATCATGCTGAGGGTCACAATGCGTGTCTATGCCCTCGTCGCACTCAAGAATGGGCGGGGCCTCAGCGTGAATGCTGGTTTCTCCTACACTGAACTTTGGACAACGTGCCAACCACAAGGGTTCTTGCCATGGGTAAGGAGGAATTCTGATTTCTGCATCACACTCACCCCTGGGCAGTGATTGGAGATAAGGTCTCGGTTCTGAAGCCTGAGAACTGAGGTAGGGAAGAGATGATGACCTAAGGCCATGGCAGGTTTTATGTGCTCACTGTGCGGTCAGATTTCTGGGTGTTGGTCAGGAGGTCCGGGCTCAGGTTGTGTTCGACAGTGCATTAGTGCCCAAGTTAGACTATATAATTTTTGTAAAGTCGAGTGCTGTGTAGGTTGATCCTCATTTAAGGTGCCTGGGCAGCTCATGAGGCAATAATTTTTTTTTTTAGAGGGCAGGCAGAGTGCTGCATTGTGGGTCCGGAATTGCCAAACTTGAGGGCTTCGGGGCCAGGAGTGTGAGGACGGAAGTCTGAGAAGACAAGCTAGACTTGGGTTTCAGGGCGAGGGCACGGCAGGTTACCCCTGCAGATCTGAACCAATATCTCATGCATGAAGTCAGGGCGAGGATCAGACGTTGGCTCAGGTCGGAGTTTCTGTGCATGACTGCCGCTTCATAAAGGGAGCGGCATCT
The DNA here is from genome assembly GCF_964662115.1 of Mustela nivalis. NCBI lineage: Eukaryota > Metazoa > Chordata > Mammalia > Carnivora > Mustelidae > Mustela > Mustela nivalis. The sequence continues at coordinate 528,793 of NW_028136529.1, forward strand.
CGAGGCCATTGAGGTTTTCCCACGTTGGGAGTCGTGGGATGCCCCCTTCAAAGATTCCTTCTGCGGGACAATTGAGACCTGTTGGACAGCTCCAGGACATCCCATATGGAATGACTCCAGAGCACCGTTCGCGGATGGATGCCTGGGAAGCCCGCCTAGCATTCCAATTGTCTCCTAGCAACAAGACAGTTTAGATCTGATCTCTCTGCCGGAGCAATCGGGGTGGCTGAGGAAACGGACTTTCCTGAGGATGGGTCCTAATGTGTTTTTGGGTCCATGAGGGCCTTGGAATGGGGCGGTGGCACCGGGACCCTGAAGTACTCTCCTAAGCTTTGGACATGGCTCCCATGCACAGGTTTCCTTGTGGAGACGAGATGAGTTCTGATGGGTGCCTCGGGAAAACCCCTATGCTCGTATTGGAATCAGGCGTTTGAAACCACATGCCTGTAACCCAAAGCAATGGATCCTATTATGGCCTAGGGTCCTGTCCGGTTCAATCTTCTTCTCTGGGGACATCCATCTATGGTATGAGTGGAGGTCGATTATGAGCTGGAGTCAGACAGCCCTTGTTTGTTCCGGGCGACCTACACTATTGGGATGGCCTCAGGGACTTTGGAGGTTTCTCCTAATTTGTACGATTTTGGACCATGGAATGGGCAGAATTCCCATGGATTGGTAGGCACATTCCTAATGTGTGGCTCCAGCGGCCCAGCCTGGAGGGTGTGTGGCCCAAGACTTTGAGGACAGAAGTCTGGAAACACAAACTCAGCTTAGGTTTGGGGACGTAGGTATGGCAGGCCCGATCTATAAACCATGAGAAGAACTCTTTAGGATATGAAGAAAGTGCGAGTCTGAGGCGCTAGCTTAGGCTTTTGTCTCTGGATTTTGTATCAGCGACGGCCGTGGAATGTCGGGGAGGCCTCATGGGCCATGGACGTATCTACCTCTCTGAGGATTTGGCCCGATTCCCAATTGCTTTTCGTCAATCTGTGGGATAGGAGGACACATTTCAGATTTGTTACTTCAGGTGTCCCACCAAAAGAGGAATTCCATAGCAAAGCCGTGGGGAAGACTGAAGGGACAACCCGAACTATGGTTAAAAATTGGGGCCTAGGGGCATTGCAAGACCAATATGCTATCTCTTCATCCAGCCACTGAGGGGCCTTACTTGAGGACTGGGCTCAGCCTGAGGGTCACAATGTGTGTTTGTGACCAATGTGGCCCGCGAGCATGGGCCGGGCCTCATGGGCCACACTGGTTTCAACTACACTGAAGGTTGGACAACATGCCAACCACAAGGTTTCTTGCCATGGGGAAGGAGTTCTGATTTCTGCATCACCTTCAACCCTGGGCAGTGATTGGAGATAAGGTCTAGGTTCTGAAACCTGAAAACCGAGGTTGGGAAGAGATGACGACCTAAGGCCATGGCGGCTCGATGTGCTCAGTGTGCGGCCAGCTGTCTTGAGGGGCCAGGGGGTCCAGGCTCAGGCTGTGTCAGAAAGGGTATTAGTGCCCTGGTAAGCTTATGTATTTGGGGTACAGCCAAGGTCGGTGGAGGTTGATCCTCATTTGGGGTTACTGGGTAGCCCCAGAGGACAATGTTTTTCTTCTGGTGGGCAGGCAGAGTGCTGCATTGTTGTTCTAGATTGCCAAACTGGAGGGCTTGTGGGCCAGTAGTCTGACGACAAAAGTCTGAGAACACAAGCTAGGCTTAGGTTTCTGGGTGTGGCCATGGCAGGCACAATCTACAGACCTGAATCGAGATCTCGTGCATCTGAAGTCAGGGCGAGGATCAGACGTTCGCTCAGGTTGGAGTTTCTGTCCCTGATGGCCCCTTTATGAATGGAAGGGCATAACGAGGCCATGGGGGTTTTCCCATGATGGGAGTTGTGAGACGCTCCAAACTGCAGGGAGTCTTGTGCAGGACAATTGAGACCTGTTGTTTGACTCCAAGCCAATGATTCTGAGCAGGGTTCTAAGGATGGATGGCTGGGTAGCCCACCTCGCATTCCAATTGTCTCCTAACAACAAGACAGGTTAGATCTCCTGGATCTGTGGGGAGCAACCGAGGATGCTGAGTTGAAATGGACACCCCTGGGGATGGGTCCTAATATGCTTTTGTGCCTATGGAGACCTTGGTATGAAGCGGTGGCCCTGGGGCCCTAAAGGGTTCTCCTAAACAGAGGCTTTGACACAGCTCCAACGTGCAAGTTTCCCATGTGTAGATGAGATGTTTTCTGATGGGTGAGTCAAGAAACAGCTATATGCTGCTTTTGAAATCCAGGCCTCTGAGGAGAGATGCTTGGCAACCAAAGCAATGGATCTGATTAGTGCCTAGGGGTCTGTTCTTTCCTTTTTATCTCTGGGGACATCTGTCTATGGGTCTGAGTGCAGGTAGGTGCTCAGTTGGGCTCAGATTGCCCCTGTTTTTCCTGGGAAGCCACCACTATTGAGATGGATCAGGGATTTGGAGGTTTATCCTATTAGAAGGCTTGTGGCCATTGGAATGGGCACACACAATTCCTTTGGAGAGGGCAATTACAGTCCTCAGGTTTGGCTCCAGGGGCCTGAGCCTGTAGGTTGTGTAGGCCAGGGCTGTTTGGACAGTTGTCTGAAAACACAGACTCGGCTTATGTTTTGGGTCATAGGTATGGCAGGACTGATCTACAGACCATGAGGAGGTCTCTTCGGGATTTGAAAGAAGCGCGACTGTGAGGCTCCTGCTCAAGTTTTTGTCTCTGGATATCGTGTCACTCATGGTCGTGGAATTTCTGGGTGACCTCATGGGAAATGGACGAGTCTTACTCTCTGGTGTTTTGGCCCCGTCCAAAGAGTTTGGGGTCATTCTGTGGGCTGGAATAAGTCCGTTTTTTTTTTGTTGTTGTTGTTGTTTTCTTTTTTAACCTCAGGTGTCCCACCAAATGAGGGATTCCAGAGTAGAGCCCTGGGGAGGGGCGACTGGACAATCAGAAATCTGGTTAAAAATTGGGGCCTAGGGACATGTCAAGCCCATTATGACATCTAATGGTCCAGCCACTGAGAGGATTTAATAGATTACAGGAATCATGCTGAGGGTCACAATGCGTGTCTATGCCCTCGTCGCACTCAAGAATGGGCGGGGCCTCAGCGTGAATGCTGGTTTCTCCTACACTGAACTTTGGACAACGTGCCAACCACAAGGGTTCTTGCCATGGGTAAGGAGGAATTCTGATTTCTGCATCACACTCACCCCTGGGCAGTGATTGGAGATAAGGTCTCGGTTCTGAAGCCTGAGAACTGAGGTAGGGAAGAGATGATGACCTAAGGCCATGGCAGGTTTTATGTGCTCACTGTGCGGTCAGATTTCTGGGTGTTGGTCAGGAGGTCCGGGCTCAGGTTGTGTTCGACAGTGCATTAGTGCCCAAGTTAGACTATATAATTTTTGTAAAGTCGAGTGCTGTGTAGGTTGATCCTCATTTAAGGTGCCTGGGCAGCTCATGAGGCAATAATTTTTTTTTTTAGAGGGCAGGCAGAGTGCTGCATTGTGGGTCCGGAATTGCCAAACTTGAGGGCTTCGGGGCCAGGAGTGTGAGGACGGAAGTCTGAGAAGACAAGCTAGACTTGGGTTTCAGGGCGAGGGCACGGCAGGTTACCCCTGCAGATCTGAACCAATATCTCATGCATGAAGTCAGGGCGAGGATCAGACGTTGGCTCAGGTCGGAGTTTCTGTGCATGACTTCCGCTTCATAAAGGGAGCGGCATCTCGAGGCCATTGAGGTTTTCCCACGTTGGGAGTCGTGGGATGCCCCCTTCAAAGATTCCTTCTGCGGGACAATTGAGACCAGTTGGACAGCTCCAGGACATCCCATATGGAATGACTCCAGAGCACCGTTCGCGGATGGATGCCTGGGAAGCCCGCCTAGCATTCCAATTGTCTCCTAGCAACAAGACAGTTTAGATCTGATCTCTCTGCCGGAGCAATCGGGGTGGCTGAGGAAACGGACTTTCCTGAGGATGGGTCCTAATGTGTTTTTGGGTCCATGAGGGCCTTGGAATGGGGCGGTGGCACCGGACCCTGAAGTACTCTCCTAAGCTTTGGACATGGCTCCCATGCACAGGTTTCCTTGTGGAGACGAGATGAGTTCTGATGGGTGCCTCAGGAAAACCCCTATGCTCGTATTGGAATCAGGCGTTTGAAACCACATGCCTGTAACCCAAAGCAATGGATCCTATTATGGCCTAGGGTCCTGTCCGGTTCAATCTTCTTCTCTGGGGACATCCATCTATGGTATGAGTGGAGGTCGATTATGAGCTGGAGTCAGACAGCCCTTGTTTGTTCCGGGCGACCTACACTATTGGGATGGCCTCAGGGACTTTGGAGGTTTCTCCTAATTTGTACGATTTTGGACCATGGAATGGGCAGAATTCCCATGGATTGGTAGGCACATTCCTAATGTGTGGCTCCAGCGGCCCAGCCTGGAGGGTGTGTGGCCCAAGACTTTGAGGACAGAAGTCTGGAAACACAAACTCAGCTTAGGTTTGGGGACGTAGGTATGGCAGGCCCGATCTATAAACCATGAGAAGAACTCTTTAGGATATGAAGAAAGTGCGAGTCTGAGGCGCTAGCTTAGGCTTTTGTCTCTGGATTTTGTATCAGCGACGGCCGTGGAATGTCGGGGAGGCCTCATGGGCCATGGACGAATCTACCTCTCTGAGGATTTGGCCCGATTCCCAATTGCTTTTCGTCAATCTGTGGGATAGGAGGACACATTTCAGATTTGTTACTTCAGGTGTCCCACCAAAAGAGGAATTCCATAGCAAAGCCGTGGGGAAGACTGAAGGGACAACCCGAACTATGGTTAAAAATTGGGGCCTAGGGGCATTGCAAGACCAATATGCTATCTCTTCATCCAGCCACTGAGGGGCCTTACTTGAGGACTGGGCTCAGCCTGAGGGTCACAATGTGTGTTTGTGACCAATGTGGCCCGCGAGCATGGGCCGGGCCTCATGGGCCACACTGGTTTCAACTACACTGAAGGTTGGACAACATGCCAACCACAAGGTTTCTTGCCATGGGGAAGGAGTTCTGATTTCTGCATCACCTTCAACCCTGGGCAGTGATTGGAGATAAGGTCTAGGTTCTGAAACCTGAAAACCGTGGTTGGGAAGAGATGACGACCTAAGGCCATGGCGGCTCGATGTGCTCAGTGTGCGGCCAGCTGTCTGGGAGGGGCCAGGGGTCCAGGCTCAGGCTGTGTCAGAAAGGGTATTAGTGCCCTGGTAAGCTTATGTATTTGGGGTACAGCCAAGGTCGGTGGAGGTTGATCCTCATTTGGGGTTACTGGGTAGCCCCAGAGGACAATGTTTTTCTTCTGGTGGGCAGGCAGAGTGCTGCATTGTTGTTCTAGATTGCCAAACTGGAGGGCTTGTGGGCCAGTAGTCTGACGACAAAAGTCTGAGAACACAAGCTAGGCTTAGGTTTCTGGGTGAGGCCATGGCAGGCACAATCTACAGACCTGAATCGAGATCTCGTGCATCTGAAGTCAGGGCGAGGATCAGACGATCGCTCAGGTTGGAGTTTCTGTCCCTGATGGCCCCTTTATGAATGGAAGGGCATAACGAGGCCATGGGGATTTTCCCATGATGGGAGTTGTGAGACGCTCCAAACTGCAGAGAGTCTTCTGCAGGACAATTGAGACCTGTTGTTTGGCTCCAGACCAATGATTCTGAGCAGGGTTCTAAGGATGGATGGCTGGGTAGCCCACCTCGCATTCCAATTGTCTCCTAGCAACAAGACAGGTTAGATCTCCTGGATCTGTGGGGAGCAACCGAGGACGCTGAGTTGAAATGGACACCCCTGGGGATGGGTCCTAATGTGCTTTTGTGCCTATGGAGACCTTGGAATGAAGCGGTGGCACTGGGGCCCTAAAGGGTTCTCCTAAACAGAGGCTTTGACACAGCTCCAACGTGCAAGTTTCCCATGTGTAGATGAGATGTTTTCTGATGGGTGAGTCAAGAAACAGCTATATGCTGCTTTTGATCCAGGCCACTGAGGAGAGATGCCTGGCAACCAAAGCAATGGATCTGATTAGTGCCTAGGGGCCTGTTCTTTCCTTTTTACCTCTGGGGACATCTGTCTATGGGTCTGAGTGCAGGTAGGTGCTCAGTTGGGCTCAGATTGCCCCTGTTTTTCCTGGGAAGCCACCACTATTGAGATGGATCAGTGATTTGGAGGTTTATCCTATTAGAAGGCTTGTGGCCATTGGAATGGGCACACACAATTCCTTTGGAGAGGGCAATTACAGTCCTCAGGTTTGGCTCCAGGGGCCTGAGCCTGTAGTTTGTGTAGGCCAGGGCTGTTTGGACAGTTGTCTGAAAACACAGACTCGGCTTATGTTTCGGGTCATAGGTATGGCAGGACTGATCTACAGACCATGAGGAGATCTCTTCGGGATTTAAAAGAAGCACGAGTGTGAGGCTCCTGCTCAAGTTTTTGTCTCTGGATATCGTGTCACTCATGGTCGTGGAATTTCTGGGTGACCTCATGGGAAATGGACGAGTCTTACTCTCTGGTGGTTTGGCCCCGTCCAAAGAGTTTGGGGTCATTCTGTGGGCTGGAATAAGTCCGTTTTGTTGTTGTTGTTGTTGTTGTTGTTGTTGTTGTTTTCTTTTTTAACCTCAGGTGTCCCACCAAATGAGGGATTCCAGAGTAGAGCCCTGGGGAGGGGCGACTGGACAATCAGAAATCTGGTTAAAAATTGGGGCCTAGGGACTTGTCAAGCCCATTATGACATCTAATGGTCCAGCCACTGAGAGGACTTACTAGAGGACAGGACTCATGCTGAGGGTCACAATACGTGTGTATGACCTCGTCGCACTCACGAATGGGCGGGGCCTCAGGGTGAATACTGGTTTCTACTACACTGAACGTTGGACAACGTGCCAACCACAAGGTTTCTTGCCATGGGTAAGGAGGAGTTCTGATTTCTGCATCACACTCACCCCTGGGCAGTGATTGGAGATAAGGTCTCGGTTCTGAAGCCTGAGAACTGAGGTAGGGAAGAGATGATGACCTAAGGCCATGGCAGGTTTTTTGTGCTCAGTGTGCGGTCAGCTTTCTGGGTGTTGGTCAGGAGGTCCTGGCTCAGGTTGTGTTCGACAGTGCATTACTGCCCAAGTTAGACTATATAATTTTTGTAAAGTCGAGTGCTGTGTAGGTTTATCCTCATTTAAGGTGCCTGGGCAGCTCATGAGGCAATAATTTTTTTTTTCTAGAGGGCAGGCAGAGTGCTGCATTGTGGGTACGGAATTGCCAATCTTGAGGGCTTCGGGGCCAGGAGTGTGAGGACGGAGGTCTGAGAAGACAAGCTAGACTTGGGTTTCAGGGCGAGGGCACGGCAGGTTCCCCCTGCAGATCTGAACCAATATCTCATGCATCTGAAGTCAGGGCGAGGATCAGACGTTGGCTCAGGTTGGAGTTTCTGTGCATGACGGCCGCTTCATGAAGGGAGCGGCATCTCGAGCCCATTGAGGTTTTCCCACGTTGGGTGTTGTGGGATGCCCCCTTCAAGGATTCCTTCTGCGGGACAATTGAGACCTGTTGGACAGCTCCAGGACATCCCATATGGAATGACTCCAGAGCACCGTTCGCGGATCAATGCCTGGGAAGCCCGCCTCGCATTCCAATTTTCTCCTAGCAACAAGACAGTTTAGTTCTGATGGCTCTGCCAGAGCTATCGGGGTGGCTGAGTTGAAATGGACTTTCCTGAGGATGGGTCCTAATGTGGTTTTGGGTCCATGAGGGCCTTGGAATGGGGCGGTGGCACCGGGACCTTGAAGTACTCTCCTAAGCTTTGGACATGGCTCCCATGCACAGGTTTCCTTGTGGAGACGAGATGAGTCCTGATGGGTGCCTCAGGAAGACCCCTATGCTCGTATTGGAATCAGGCTTTTGAGGACATATGCCTGTAACCCAAAGCAATGGATCCTATTATGGCCTAGGGTCTTGTCTGGTTCAATCTTCTTCTCTGGGGACATCCATCTATGGTATGAGTGGAGGTCGATTATCAGCTGGTGTCAGACAGTCCTTGTTTGTTCCTGGCGACCAAAAGTATTGGGATGGCCTCAGGGACTTTGGATGTTTCTCCTAATTTGTCCGATTTTGGACCATGGAATGGGCAGAATTCCCATGGATTGGTAGGCACAGTCCTAATGTGTGGCTTCAGGAGCCCAGCCTGGAGGGTGTGTGGCCTAAGATTTTGAGGATAGAACTCTGAAAACACAAACTCAGCTTAGGTTTGGGGACGTAGGTATGGCAGGCCCGATCTACAAACCATGAGAAAAACTCTTCAGGATATGACAAAAGTGTGAGTCTGAGGCGCTTGCTCAGGCTTTTGTCTCTGGATTTTGTATCAGCGACTGCCGTGGAATGACGGCGAGTCCTTCTGGGCAATGGACGAATCTTCCTCTCTGAGGATTTGGCCCGATTCCCAATTGCTTTTCGTCAATCTGTGGGATGGGAGGACTCATTTTACTTTTCTTACCTCAGGTGTCCCACCAAAAGAGGAATTCCAAAGCAAAGCCGTGGGGAAGACTGAAGGGACAACCCGAACTATGGTTAAAAATTGGGGCCTAGGGGCATGGCAAGCCCAATATGCTATCTCTTCATCCAGCTACTGAGTGGCCTTACTTGAAGACTGGGCTCAGCCTGAGGGTCACAATGTGTGTTTGTGACCAATGTGGCCCGCGAGCATGGGCGGGGCCTCATGGGCCACACTGGTTTCAACTACACTGAAGGTTGGACAACATGCCAACCACAAGGTTTCTTGCCATGGGGAAGGAGTTCTGATTTCTGCATCACCTTCAACCCTGGGCAGTGATTGGAGATAAGGTCTAGGTTCTGAAACCTGAAAACCGAGGTTGGGAAGAGATGACGACCTAAGGCCATGGCGGTTCGATGTGCTCAGTGTGCGGCCAGCTGTCAGGGAGGGGTCCGGGGGTCCAGGCTCAGGCTGTGTCAGAAAGGGCATTAATGCCCTGTCAGCCTATGTATTTGGGGTACAGCCAAGGTTGGTGCAGGTTGATCCTCATTTAGGGTTACTGTGTAGCCCCAGAAGACAATGTTTTTCTTCAGGAGGGCAGGCAGAGTGCTGCATTGTAGTTCTGGATTGCCAAACTGGAGGGCATGTGGGCCAGTAGTCTGACGACAAAAGTCTGTGAACACAAGCTAGGCTTAGGTTTCTGTGTTAGGCCATGGCAGGCACAATCTACAGACCTGAATCTAGATCTCGTGCATCTGAAGTCAGGGCGAGGATCAGACGATCGCTCAGGTTGGAGTTTCTGTCGCTGATGGCCCCTTCATGAATGGGGGTCATCACGAGGCCATGGGGGTTTTCCCACGATGGGAGTTGTGAGACGCTCCAAACTGCATAGAGTATTCTGCAGGACAATTGAGACCTGTTGTTTGGGTCGAAGCCAATGATTCTGAACAGGGTTCTAAGGATGGATGGCTGGGTAGCCCACCTCGCATTCCAATTGTCTCCTAGCAACAAGACAGGTTAGATCTCCTGGATCTGTGGGGAGAAACCGAGGGCCCTGAGTTGAAATGGACAGCCCTGGGGATGGGTCCTAATTTGTTTGTGTCTGTGGAGACCTTGGAATGAAGCGGAGGCACCGGGGCCCTAAAGGGTTCTCCTAAACGGAGGCTTCGACACAGCTCCAACGTGCAAGTTTCCCATGTGTAGATGAGATGTTTTCTGATGGGTGAGTCAAGAAACAGCTATATGCTGCTTTTGAAATCCAGGCCTCAGAGGAGAGATGCCTGGAAACCAAAGCAATGGATCTGATTAGTGCCTAGGGGCCTGTTCTTTCCTTTCTCCTCTGGGGACATCTGTCTATGGGTCTGAGTGCAGGTAGGTGCTCATTTGGGCTCAGATTGTCCCTGGATCAGGGTCTTTGGAGGTTTATCCTATTAGAAGGGTTGTGGCCATTGGAATGGGCACACACAATTCCCTTGGAGCGGGCAAGTACAGTCCTCAGGTTTGGCTCCAGGGGCCTGAGCCTGTAGGTTGTGTAGGCCAGGGCTGTTTGGACAGTTGTCTGAAAACACAGACTCGGCTTATGTTTCGGGTCATCGGTATGGCAGGACTGATCTACAGACCATGAGGAGGTCTCTTCGGGATTTGAAAGAATCGCGACTGTGAGGCTCCTGCTCAAGTTTTTGTCTCTGGATATCGTGTCACTCATGGTCGTGGAATTTCTGGGTGACTTCATGGGAAATGGACGAGTCTTACTCTCTGGTGGTTGGGCCCCGTCCAAAGAGTTTGGGGTCATTCTGTGGGCTGGAATAAGTCCGTTTTTTTTTTTGTTTGTTTGTTTTTGTTGTTGTTTTCTTTTTTAACCTCAGGTGTCCCACCAAATGAGGGATTCCAGAGTAGAGCCCTGGGGAGGGGCGACTGTACAATCAGAAATCTGGTTAAAAATTTGGGCTTAGGGACATGTCAAGCCCATTATGACATCTAATGGTCCAGCCACTGAGAGGACTTACTAGAGGATAGGACTCATGCTGAGGGTCACAATGCGTGTGTATGCCCTCTTCGCACTCAAGAATGGACGGGGCCTCAGGGTGAATGCTGGTTTTTCCTACACTGAACGTTGGACAACGTGCCAACCGCAAGGGTTCTTGCCATGGGTAAGGAGGAGTTCTGATTTCTGCATCACACTCACCCCTGGGCAGTGATTGGTGATAAGGTCTCGGTTCTGAAGCCAGAAAACTGAGGTAGGGAAGAGATGATGACCTAAGCCCATGGCGGGTTTTATGTGCTCAGTGTGCGGTCAGCTTTCTGGGTGTTGGTAGGAGGTCCTGGCTCAGGTTGTGTTCGACAGTGCAATAGTGCCCAGGTTAGACTATATAATTTGAGTAAAGTCGAGTGCTGTGTAGGTTTATCCTCATTTAAGGTGCCTGGGCAGCTCATGAGGCAATAATTTTTTTTCTAGAGGGCAGGCATAGTGCTGCATTGTGGGTCCGGAATTGCCAAACTTGAGGGCTTCGGGGCCAGGAGTGTGAGGATGGACGTTTGAGAAGACAAGCTAGACTTGGGTTTCAAGGCGAGGGCACGTCAGGTACCCCCTGCAGACTGAACAAATATCTCATGCATCTGAAGTCAGGGCGAGGATCAGACATTGGCTCAGGTTGGAGTTTCTGTGCATGACGGCCGCTTCATGAAGGGAGCGGAATCTCGAGGCCATTGAGGTTTTCCCACTTTGGGAGTTGTGGGATGCCCCCTTCAAGGATTCCTTCTGCGGGACAATTGAGAACTGTTGGACAGCTCCAGGACATCCCATATGGAATGACTCCAGAGCACCGTTCGCGAATGGATGCCTGGGAAGCCCACCTCGCATTCCAATTGTCTCCTAGCAACAAGATAGTTTAGATCTGATGGCTCTGCCGGAGCAACCGGGGTGGCTGAGTTGAAATGGACTTTCCTGAGGATGGGTCCTAATGTGTTTTTGTGTCCATGAGGGCCTTGGAATGGGGCGTTGGCACCGGACCCTGAAGTACTCTCCTAAGCTTTGGACATGGCTCCCATGCACAGGTTTCCTTGTGGAGACGAGTTGAGTTCTGATGGGTGCCTCAGGAAAACCCCTATGCTCGTATTGGAATCAGGCTTTTGAGGACACATGCCTGTAACCCAAAGCAATGGATCCTATTATGGCCTAGGGTCCTGTCTGGTTCAATCTTCTTCTCTGGGGACATCAATCTATGGTATGAGTGGAGGTCAATTTCAGCTGGTGTCAGACAGCCCTTTTTTGTTCCGGGAGACCAAAACTATTGGGATGGCCTCAGGGACTTTGGAGGTTTCTCCTAATTTGTATGAATTTGGACCATGGAATTGGCAGAATTCCCATGGATTATTAGGCACAGTCCTAATGTGTGGCTCCAGGGGCCCAGCCTGGTGGGTGTGTGGCCCAAAACTTTGAGGACAGAAGTCTGGAAACACAAACTCAGCTTAGGTTTGGGGACGTAGGTATGGCAGGCCCGATCTACAAACCATGAAAAGAACTCTTTAGGATATGAAGAAAGTGCGAGTCTGAGGCGCTAGCTTAGGCTTTTTTTTCTGGATTTTGTATCAGAGTCGGCCGTGGAATGTCGGGTAGGCCTCATGGGCCATGGACGAATCTTCCTCTCTGAGGATTTGGCCCGATTCCCAATTGCTTTTCGTCAATCTGTGGGATAGGAGGACTCATTTCAGTTTTGTTACCTCAGGTGTCCCACCAAAAGAGGAATTCCATAGCAAAGCCGTGGGGAAGACTGAAGGGACAACCGAACTATGGTTAAAAATTGGGGCCTAGGGGCATGGCAAGCCCAATATGCAATCTCTTCATCCAGCCACTGAGTGGCCTTACTTGAGGACTGGGCTCAGTCTAAGGGTCTCAATGTGTGTTTGTGACCAATGTGGCCCGCGAGTATGGGCGGGGCCTCATGGGCCACACTGGTTTCAACTACACTGAACGTTGGACAACATGCCAAGCACAAGGTTTTTAGCAATGGGGAAGGAGTTCTGTTTTCTGCATCACACTCACCCCTGGGCAGTGATTGGAGATAAGGTCTTGGTTCTGAAGCCTGAAAACTGAGGTAGGGTAGAGATGATGACCTAAGGCCATGGCGGGTTTTATGGGCTCAGTGTGCGGTCAGCTTTCTGGGTGTTGCTCAGGAGGTCCGGGCTCAGGTTGTGTTCGACAGTGCATTAGTGCCCAGGTTAGACTATATAATTTGGGTAAAGTCGAGTGCTGTGTAGGTTGATCCTCATTTAAGGTTCCTGGGCAGCTCATGAGGCAATAATCTTTTTTCTAGAGGGCAGGCAGAGTGCTGCATTGTGGGTCCGGAATTGCCAAACTTGAGGGCTTCGTGGCCAGGAGTGTGAGGATGGAAGTTTGAGAAGACAAGCTAGACTTGGGTTTCAGGGCGAGGGCACGGCAGGTACCCCCTGCAGATCTGAACCAATATCTCATGCATCTGAAGTCAGCGCGAGGATCAGACGTTGTCTCAGGTGGAGTTTCTGTGCATGACGGCCGCTTCATGAAGGGAGCGGATTCTCGAGGCCATTGAGGTTTTCCCACGTTGGGAGTTGTGGGATGCCCCCTTCAAAAATTCCTTCTGCGGGACAATTGAGACCTGTTGGGCAGCTCCAGGATATCCCATATGGAAAGACTCCAGAGCACCGTTCGGGGATGGATGCCAGGGAAGCGGGCCTCGTATTCCCATTGTCTCCAAGCAACAAGACAGTTGAGATCTGATGGCTCTGCGGGAGCAACCGGGGTGGCTGAGTTGAAATGGACTTTCCTGAGGATGGGGCCTAATATGTGTTTCTGTACATTAAAGCCTTGCAATGTGTCGGTAGCACTGGGACCATGAAGTATTCTCCTAAGCTTTTGACATAGGTCCCATGCACAAGTTTCCTTGTGGAGACGAGATTTGTTCTGATGGGTGCCTCAGTAAACCCCTATGCTGGTCTTGGAATCCAGGCTTTTGAGGAGACATGCCTGTAAACCAAAGAAATGATCCGATTATGGCCTAGGGTCCTGTCTGGTTCCATCTCCTTCTCTGGGGACATCCATCTATGGTATGAGTGGAGGTTGATGCTCAGCTGGTGTCAGACCGCCCTTGTTTGTACCGGGAGACATACACTATTGGGATGGCCTCGGGAACTTTGGAGGGTTTTCCTAATATGTACGATTTTGGAAAATGGAATGGGCAGAATTCCCATGGATTGGGTAGGCACAGTCCTAATGTGTGGCTCCAGGGGCCCCAGCCTGGAGGGTGTGTGGCCCAGGAATTTGAGGACAGAAGTCTGAAAACACAAACTCAGCTTAAGTTTGGGGACGTAGGTATGGCAGGTCCAATCAACAAACCATGAGAAGAAATCTTCAGGATATGAAAAAAGAGCGAGTTGAGGCGCTTGCTGAGGGTTTTGTCTCTGGATTTTGTATCAAAGATCGGCGTGGAATGTGGGGAGGCCTCATGGGACATGGAAGAATCTTCCTCTCTGTGGATTTAGACCGGTCCCAATTTCTTTCCATCAATATGTGGGATGGGAGGTCTCCTCACAGGTTTGTTACCTCAGGTGTCCCAACCGAAGAGGAATTCTAAAGCAGAGCCCTGGGGAAGAGTGAAGCGACAACCCAAACTATGGTTAAAAATTTGGAATAGGGGCATGGAAGGCCCAATATGCTGTCTCTAAATCCAGCCACTGAGAGGCCTTACTTGAGGACTGGGCTCAGGCTGAGGGTCATAATGTGTGGTTGTGACCAATGGGGAACGCGAGCAAAGGCGGGGCCTCATGGGCCACACTGGTTTCAACTACACTGACTTTGGACAACATGCCAATCACAGGGTCTCTTGCCATGGGGAAGGTGTTCTGATGTCTGCATCACTTTCAACCCTGGGCAGTGGTTGGAGATAAGGTCTAGGTTCTGAAGCCTGAAAAACTGAAGTTGGGAAGAGATGATGACCTAAGGCCATGGCGGGTCTGATATGTTCAGTGTGCGGTCAGCAGCCTGTGTGTTGGTCAGGAGGTTCTGGCTCAGGTTGTGTCAGACAGTGCATTATAGCCCAGGTTAGACTATATGATTTTGGTACAGTCGAGTGCCATGTAGGTTTATCCTCATTTGAGGTGCATGGGCAGCTCTTTAGGCAAGATATTTTTTCTAGAAAGCAGGCATAGTGCTGCATTGTGGGTCCGGAATTGCCAAACTTGAGGGCTTCTGGGCCAGGAGTGTGAGGACAGAAGTCTGAGAACACAAGCTAGAGTTGGGCTTCAGGCCGAGGGCACGGCAGGTACCCCCTGCAGATCTGAACCAATATCTCATGCATCTGAAGTCAGGGCGAGGATCAGACGTTGGCTCAGGTTGGAGTTTCTGTGCATGACTGCCCCTTCATAAACGGAGCAGAATCTCAAGGCCATGGAGGTTTTCCCAAGTTGTGAGTTGTGGGATACCTCCTTCAAGGATTCCTTCTGGGGGACAATTGAGACCTGTTGGGCAGCTCCAGGCATCCCATATGGAATTACTCCAGAGCAACGTTGGAGGATGGATAGCAGGGAAGGCCGCCTCGAATTCCAATTGTCTCATAGCAACAAAACAGTGGAGATCGGATGGCTCTGCGGGAGCAACCGAGGTGGCTGAGTTGAATGGACTCTCCTGAGGATGGGGCCTAATATGTGTTTGTGTATGAGAGCCTTGGAATGGGGCGGTGGCACTGGGACCCTGAAGTATTCTCCTAAGCTTTTGACATAGCTCCCATGAACAAGTTTCATTGTGGAGACGAGATTTGTTCTGATGGGTGCCTTAGGAAATCCCTTATGCTGGTATTGGAATCCAGGCTTTTGATGAGACACGCCTGTAAACCAAAGCAATGGATCCGATTATGGCCTAGGGTCCTGCCTGGTTCAATCTTCTACTCTGGGGATATCCCTCTATGGAATGAGTGGAGGTAGATGCTCACCTGGTGTCAGACCGCCCTTGTTTGTCCCCGGAGACCTACACTATTGGGATGGCCTCGGGGACTTTGGAGAATTCTCCTAATTTGTACGATTTTGGACAATGGAATGGGCAAAATTCCCATGGATTGCGTAGGCACAGTCCTAATGTGTGGCTCCAGGGGACCCAGCCTGGAGGGAGTGTGGCCCAGGAATTTGAGGACAGAAGTCTGAAAACACAAACTCAGCTTAGGTTTGGGGAAGTAGTCTTGCAAGTCCAATCTACAAACCATGAGAAGAACTATTCAGGATATGAAGAAAGAGCGAGTCTGAGGCGCTTGCTCAGGCTTTTGTCTCTGGATTTTGTATCAAAGATGGGCGTGGAACGTGGGGAGGCCTCATGGGCCATGGACGTATCTTCCTCTCTGTGGATTTGGCCCGGTCCCAATTTCTTTCCGTCAATCTGTGGGATGGGAGGTCTCCTCTCAGGTTTGTTACCTCAGGTGTCCCAACCAAAGAGGAATTCCAAAGCAGAGCCCTGGGGAAGAGTGAAGGGACAACCCAAACTATGGTTAAAAATTGGGGCCTAGTGGCATGGCAGGCCCAATATGCTGTCTCTTCATCCAGCCACTGAGTGGCCTTACTTAAAGACTGGGTTCAGACTGAGGGTCAGCATGTGTGTTTGTGACCAATGTGGCCGCGAGGTTGGGCGGGGCCTCATGGGCAACACTGGTTTCAACTACACTGAACTTTGGACAACATGCCAATCACAAGGTCTCTTGCCATGGGGAAGGAGCTCTGATTTCTGCATCATTTTCAACACTGGGAAGTGGTTGTGATAAGGTCTAGGTTCTGAAGCCTGAAAACCACAGTTGGGAAGAGATGACGACCTAAGGCCATGGCGAGTCTCATGTGCTCAGTGTGCGGTCAGCTGCCTGTGTGTTGGTCCAGAGTTTCCCGTTCAGGTTGTGTCAGACAGTGCATTAGGGCCCAGGTTAGACTATATAATTTAGGTACAGTCGAGTGCCGTGAAAGTTTATCCTCATTTGAGATGCCTGGGAAAATCATTAGGCAATATATTTTTCCTAGAGGGCAGGCAGATTGCTGCATTGTGGGTCCGGAATTGCCAAACTTGAGGACTTCTGGGCCAGGAGGGTGAGGACAGAAGTCTGAGAACACAATTAGACTTGGGCTTCAGGCCGAGAGTATGGCAAGTACCCCCTGCAGATCTGATCCAATATCTCATGCATCTTAAGTCACGGCGAGGATCAGAAGTTGGCTCGGGTTGGAGTTTCTGTGCATGACTGCCCCTTCATGAACGGAGCGGAATCTCACGGCCATGGAGGTTTTCCAACGTTGGGAGTGTGGGATCCCCCTTCAAGGATTCCTTCTGCGGGACAATTGAGAACTGTTGGTCAGCTCCAGGACATCCCATATGGAATGACTGCAGTGCACCGTTCAAGGATGGATGCCAGGGAAGCCAGCCTCGCATTCCAATTGTCTCCTAGCAACAAGACAGTTGAGTTCTATGGCTCTGCGTTAGCAATCGGGGCGGCTGTGTTGAAATGGACTTTCCCGAGTTTGGGGCCTAATGTGTGATTTTGTCCATGAAGGCCTTGGAATGGAGCGGTGGCACTGGGACCCTGAAGTATTCTCCAAGCTTTTGACATAGGTCCCATGCACAAGTTTTCTTGTGGAGACGAGATTTGTTCTGATGGGTGCTCAGGAAACCCCCTATGCTGGTCTTGGAATCCAGGCTTTTGAGGAGACATGCCTGTAAACCAAAGCAATGGATCCGATTATGGCCTAGGGTCATGTCTGGTTCCATCGTCTTCTCTGGGGACATCCATTTATGGTATGAGTGGATGTAGATGCTCAGCTGTTGTCAGACCGCCCTTTTTTGTTCTGGGAGACCTACACTATTGGTATGTCCTCAGGGACTTTGGAGGGTACTTCTAATTTGTACGATTTTGGACAATGGAATGGGCAGAATTCCCATGGATTGGGTGGCACAGTCCTAATGTCTGGCTCCAGGGGCCCCAGCCTGGAGGGTGTGTGGCCCAGGAATTTGAGGACAGAAGTCTGAAAACACAAACTCAGCTTAGGTTTGCGGACGTAGGTATGGCAGGTCCAATCTACAACCATGAGAAGAACTCTTCAGGATATGAAGAAAGAGCGAGAATGAGGCACTTGCTCAGGCTTTTGTCTCTGGATTTTGTATCAAGGATGGGCGTTGAATGTGGGGAGGCCTCATGGGCCATGGACGAATCTTCCTCTTTGTGGATTTGGCCCAGTCCCAATTTCTTTCCGTCAATCTGTGGGATGGGAGGTCTCCTCTCAGGTTTTTTACCTCAGGTGTCCCAACCAAAGAGGAATTTCAAAGCAGAGACCTGGGGAAGAGTGAAGGGACAACCCAAACTATGGTTAAAAATTGGGGCCTAGCGGAATGGCAGGCCCAATATGCTGTCTCTTCATCCAGGCACTGAGGGCCTTACTTGAGGACTGGGTACAGGCTGAGTGTCACAATGTGTGTTTGTGACCAATGTGGCCCGCGAGCATGGGTGGGGCCTCAGGGGCCACACTGGTTTCAACTACACTGAACTTTGGACAACATTCCATTCACAGGTCTTTTGCCATGGGGAAGGAGCTCTGATTTCTGCATCATTTTCAACCCTGGGCAGTGGTTGGTGTTAAGATCTAGGTTCTGAAGCCTGAAAATCCCAGTTGGGAAGAGAAGACGACCTAAGGCCATGGCAGGTCTGATGTGCTCAAGGTGTGGTCAGCTGCCTAGGTGTTGGTCAGGAGGTTCGGGCTCAGGTTGTGTCAGACAGTGCATTAGTGCCCAGGTTAGATTATATAATTCAGGTACAGTCGAGAGCCGTGTAGGTTTATCCTCATTTGAGGTGCCTGGGCAACACATTAGGCAATATATTTTTTCTAGAGGTAGGCAGAGTGCTGCATTGTGGGTCCGGTATTGTCAAACATGAAAGATTCTGGAACAGGAGTGTGAGGACAAGTCTGAGAGCAGAAGCTAGACTTGGGCTTCAAGTCGAGGGCATGGCTGTTACCCCCTGCAGATCTGAACGAATATCTCATTCTTCTGAAGTCACGGCGAGGATCAGACTTTGGCTCAGGTTGGAGTTTCGGTGCATGACTGCCCCTTCATGAACGGAGCGGAATCTCATGGCCATGGAGGTTTTCCCACGTTGGGAGTTGTGGGACGAGCCCTTCAAGGATTCCTTCTGCGGGACAATTGAGACCTGTTGGGAAGCTCCAGGATATCCCATATAGAAGGACTCCAGAGCACCGTTCGGGGATGGATGCCAGGGAAGCGGGACTCACATTCCAATTGTCTCCTAGCAACAAGTCAGTTGAGATCTGATGGCTCTGCGGGAGCAACCGGGGTGGCTGAGTTGAAATGGACTTTCCCAAGGATGGGGCCTAATATGTGTTTGTGTCCATGAAGGCCATGGAATGGGGTGGTGGCACCGGTACCCTGAAGTATTCTCCTAAGCTTTTGACATAGGTCCCATGCACAAGTTTCCTTGTGGAGACGAGATTTGTTCTGATGGATGCCTCAGGAAACCCCCTATGCTGGACTTGGAATCCAGGCTTTTGAGGAGACATGCCTGTAAACCAAAGCAATGGATCCGATTATGGCCTAGGGTCCTGTCTGGTTCCATCTTCTTCTCTGGGGACATCTATGTTTTGTATGAGTGTAGGTAGATGGTCAGCTCGTGTCAGACCGCACTTGTTTGTCCCAGGAGACCTACACTATTGGGATGGCCTCGGGAACTTTGGAGGGTTCTCCCATTTTGTACGATTTTGGACAATGGAATGGGCAGAATTCCCATCATTGGGTAGGCACAGTCCTAATGTGTGGCTCCAGGGGCCCCAGCCTGGAGGGTGTGTGGCCCAGAAATTTGAGGACAGAAGTCTGAAAACACAAACTCAGCTTACGTTAAGGACATAGGTATGGCAGGTCCAATCTACAAACCATGAGAAAAACTCTTCAGGATATGAAGAAAGAGCGAGTCTGAGGCGCTTGCTCAGGCTTTTGTCTGGTTTTTGTATCAAAGATGGGCGTGGAATGTGGGGAGTCCTCATGGGCCATGGACGAATCTTCCTCTCTGTGGATTTGGCCCGGTCCCAATTTCTTTCCATCAATCTGTGGAATGGGCGGTCTCCTCTCAGGTTTGTTAATTCAGGTGTCTCAACCAAAGAGGAATTCCAAAGCAGAGCCCTGGGGAAGAGTGAAGGGACAACCCAAAATATGGTTAAAAATTGGGGCCTAGGGGCATGGCAGGCCCAATATGCTTTCTCTTCATCCAGCCACTGAGTGGCCTTACTTAAGGACTGAGCACAGCCTGAGCGTCACAATGTGTGTTTGTGACCAATGTGGCCCGCGAGCAGGGGCTGGGACTCATGGGCCATACTGGTTTCAACTACACTGAACTTAGGACAATATGCCAATCACAAGGTCTCTTGCCATGGGGAAGGAGCTCTGATTTCTGCATCATTTTCAACCCTAGGCAGTGGTTGGATATAAGGTCTAGGATCTGAAGTCTGAAAACCGCAGTTGGGAAGAGATGAGGACCTAAGGCCATGGCAGGTCTGATGTGCTCAGTGTGCGGTCAGCTGCCTGGGTGTTGGTCCGGAGTTTCGGGTTCAGGTTGTGACAGACAGTGCATTAGAGCTCAGGTTAGACTATATAATTTAGGTACAGTCGAGTGCCGTGTAAGTTTATCCTCATTTGAGGTGCCTGGGCAACTCATTAGGCAATATATTTTTTCTAGAGGGGAAGCAGGGTGCTGCATTGTGGGTCCGGAATTGCCAAACTTGAGGGCTTCTGGATTAGGAGTGTGAGGACAGAAGTCTGAGAACACAAGCTAGACTAGGGCTTCAGGCCGAGGGCACGGCAGGTACCCCCTGCAGATCTGAACCAATATCTCATGCATCTGAAGTCACGGCGAGGATCAGACGTTGGCTCGGTTTGGAGTTTCTGTGCATGACTGCCCCTTCATGAATGAAGCGGAATCTCAAGGCCATGGAGGTTTTCCCACGTTGGAAATTGTGGGATGCCCTCTTCAAGGATTCCTTCTGCGGGACAATGGAGACCTGTTGGTCAGCTCCAGGACATCCCATATGGAATGACTCCAGAGCACCTTTCGAGGATGGATGCCAGGGAATCCCGTCTCGCATTCAAATTGTCTCCTAGCAACAAAACAGTTGAGTTCTGATGGCTCTGCGGGAGCAATCGGGGGGCTGAGTTGAAATGCACTTTCCAGAGGATGGGTCCTAATGTGTGTATGTGTCCATGAGGGCCTTGGAATGGGGCGGTGGCACCGGGACCCTGAAGTATTCTCCTAAGCTTTTGACATAGGTCCCATGCACAAGTTTCCTTGAGGAGACGAGATTTGTTCTGATGGGTGCCTCAGGAAACCCCCCAAGCTGGCCTTGGAATCCAGGCTTTTGAAGAGACATGCCTGTAAACCAAAGCAATGGATCCGATTATGGCCTAGGGTCCTGTCTGGTTCCATCTTCTTCTCTGGGGACATCCATTTATGGTATGAGTGGAGGTAGATGCTCAGCTGGTGTCAGACCGCCCTTGTTTGTCCCGGGAGACCTACACTATTGGATTGCCTCAGGGCCTATGGAGGGTTCTTCTAATTTGTACGATTTTGGACAATGGAATGGGAAGAATTCCCTGGATTTGGTAGGAACAGTCTAATGTGTGGCTCCAGAGGCCCCAGCCTGGAGAGTGTGTGGCCCAGGAATTTGAGGACAGAAGTCTGAAAACACAAACTCAGCTTAGGTTTGAAACGTAGTTATGGCAGGTCAAATCTACAAACCATGAGAAGAACTCTTCAGGATATGAAGAAAGAGCGAGTCTGAGGCGCTTGCTCGGGCTTTTGTCTCTGGATTTTGTATCAAAGATGGGCGTGGAATGTGGGGAGGCCTCATGGGCCATTGACGAATCTTCCTCTCTGTGGATTTGGCCCGGTCCCAATTTCTTTCTGTCAATATGTGGAATGGGAGGTCTCTCAGGTTTGTTACCTCAGGGGTCCCAATCAAAGAGGAATTCAAAAGCAGAGCCCTGGGGAAGAGTGAAGTGACCACCCAAACTATGGATAAATATTGGGGCCTAGGGGCATGGCAGGCCCAATATGCTGTCTCTTCATCCAGTCACTGTGTGGCCTTACTTGAGGACTGGACTCAGGCTGAGGGTCACAATGTGTGTTTGTGACCAATGTGGCTCGCGAGCATGGGCGGTGCCTCATGGGCCACACTGGTTTCAACTACACTGAACTTTGGACAACATGCCAATCACAAGGTCTCTTGCCATGGAGAAGGAGCTCTGATTTCTTCATCATTTTCAACCCTGGGCAGTGGTTGGAGTTAAGGCCTAGGTTCTGAAGCCTGAAAACGGCTGTTGGGAAGAGATGAAGACCTAAGCCCATGGCAGGTCTGATGTGCTCAGTGTGAGGTCAGCTGCCTGGGTGTTGGTCCAGAGGTTCGGGTTCAGGTTGTGTCAGACAGTGATTAGTGCCCAGTTAAACTATAATTCAGGTACAGCCGAGAGCCGTGTAGGTTTATCCTCATTTGAGGTGCCTGGGCAACTCAATATGCAATATATTTTTTCTAGAGGCAGGCAGAGTGCTCCATTGTGGGTCCGGTATTGCCAAACATGAGGTATTCTGGACCAGGAGTGTGAGGACAAGTCTGAGAACAGAAGCTAGGCTTGGGCTTCAGGCCGAGGGCAAAGCTGGTACCCCCTGCAGATCTGAAAGAATATCTCATGTTTCTGAAGTCACGGCGAGGATCAGACTTTGGCTCAGTTTGGATTTTCTGTGCATGACTGCCCCTTCATGAACGGAGCGGTAATTCCAGGCCATGGAGGTTTTCCCACGTTGGGAGTTGTGGGATGCGCACTTCAAGGATTCCTTCTGCGGGACAATTGAGACCTGTTGGGCAGCTCAAGGATATCCCATATGGAAGGACTCCAGAGCACCGTTCGGGGATGGATGCCAGGGAAGCGGGCCTCGCATTCCAATTGTCTCCTAGCAACAAGACAGTTGAGATCTGAAGGCTCTGCAGGAGCAACCGGGGTGGCTGAGTTGAAATGGACTTTCCCGAGGATAGGGCCTAATGTGTGTTTGTGTCCATGAGGGCCTTGGAATGGGGCGGTGGCACCGGGACCCTGAAGTATTCTCCTAAGCTTTTGACATAGCTCCCATGCACAAGTTTACCTGTGGAGACTTGCTCAGGTTTTTGTCTCTATATTTTGAATCAACGATGGTCGTGGATGTGGGGAGGCCTCATGGGCCATGGACGAATCTTCCTCTCTGTGAATTTGTCCCTGTCCCAATTTTTTTTCGATAATCTGTGGAATGGGAGGTCCCCTTTCACGTTTGTTACCTCAAGTGACCCAACCAAAGAGAAATTACAAAGCACAGCCCTGGGGAAGAGTGAAGAGACAACCCAAACTATCGTTAAAAATTGGGGCCTAGGGGCATGGCAGGCCCAATATGCTGTCTCTTCATCCAGCCACTGAGAGGCCTTACTTGAGGGCTGGGCTCAGGTTGAGGGTCACAATGTGTGTTTGTGACCAATATGGCTCGCGAGCATGGGCGGGGCCACATGGGCCACACTGGTTTCAACTACACTGGACTTTGGACAACATGCCAATCACATGGTCTCTTGCCATGGGGAAGGTGTTCTTATTTCTGCATCATTTTCAACCCTGGGCAGTAGTTGGAGATAAGGTCTAGGTTCTGAAGCCTGAAAAACCGTAGTTGGGAAGAGATGACGACCTAAGGCCATTGCTGGTCTGATAGGCTCATTTTGCGGTCAGCTGCCTGGGTGTTGGTAGGAGGTTCTGGCTCGGGTTGTGTCAGACAGTGCATTAGTGCCCAGGTTAGACTATATAATTTGGGTGGCCTCAGGGGCCTTGGAGCTTTTCCCTAACCTGTAGGGTTGTGGTCAATGGATTGGGCACAATTTCCTAGGAGAGGGCAGGCACAATTTTCGCTGTGACACCAGAGGCCCTAGCCTGGAGGATGTGTGGGTCGAGGCTGTGGGCACAGAAGTCTGAAAAAACAGACTCAGCTTATGAGTGGCACCTAGGGTATGGCAGGCCTGATGTACAGCTCCTGGGCCTCTGAAACAAGGGAGAGTTGGAGGCGTTCCTTCAGTCTTTTGTCTCTGGATGTTGGGTCCGGGATAGCCGTGGATTTGAGGGGTGGACTCAGGGACTATGGACGAGTATCCCTCTCTGGGTATTTGTCCCAGCTACCGAGAGTTTGGGGTCATTTTTTTGGAAGGGTGGAGTCGTGTTGTCTGGCTCATGTGTCTCACCAAGAAAGGGATTCCAGAGCAGAGCCCCAGGTACGGGCGGGGCCACTGGTAAACTCAAACACTGGTGAGGATTGGGTGCATAGGGGCTTTGCAAGCCCCATATGCGGGCTCTTGGTCCAGGCGCTGACAGGCCTTTCTTTGACATGGTGCTCATGCTGAAGGTCACAGTGTGAATTTATGCCCAAGCAGCACTCAAGTTGGGCGTGGCATCAGGGGCCATGAAGGTTTCTCCCACCCAGAAGGTGTGACTCCATGTCAAGAACAAGCTTTACAGCCATGGGGAAGGAGGAGTTCTGTTTTGTGCTTGCGATACCCAGCTGTGCGGAGAATTGATATAATGTCTAGGTTCAGATATCTGAAAACCAAGGTTAGGAAGAGGTGACGGCAGAAGACCTTGGCGTGTCCGAAGTGCGAGGTGTGCGGCCAGCTGTCTCCTTGTCTGTCTGGACGTCTGGCTTCAGGCTGTGTCAGACAGAGCATGAGTGCCCAGAGCAGCCTATCCAGTTCGCGGACCTTCGAGGCCTAAGCAGGTTGATCCTCATCCGGGTTTTCTGGAGAGCCCCTCAGGGAAACATTTTTCTTCCGTTGGGCAGACACTGGGCTGGGTAGTGGTTCTGGAGTTCCTAGTCCGGAGGACTTGTTTGCCACAGTTGTGAGGAAGGAAGTCTGAAAACACAAGCTAGCATGAGGTTTGGGACCGAGGGCAGGGCAGGCCCACTCTGCAGAGGCTGAATCGAGATCTCCTGCACTGAGGTCATGTCAACTATGAGACGTTCCTCAGGCTAGAGTTTTTGTAGCATGGCCTCTTCCTGAAAGTTGTGGTGTCTTCATGAGGCCAGGGAGGTTAGCCTACGATGGGATTTGTGAACTACTCCAAACCTAAAGGTTTCCTTCTGCACGACAGTCGAGTCCTATTGGATGGTTCCAGGAGGCCCCATATGGAAAGACTCGAGACCAGGGGCCTAAGCTTGGAAGCCTGGGAAAGCCACCTCATATTCCCACTCTTTAGTCAGGACAAAGCAGGCTCAATCTGCGGGCTCCTGGGTGAGCTACCCAGAGGGGAGAGTTGAAATGAACTCTCCTGAAGATGACTCCAACTGTGGCTTTGTGGCCTGGCTGACCTTGTAATGTGGAGGTGGCTCAGGGACTCTGCAGTATTCTCCAACCTGAGGTGTTTGACACGGCTCCAACAAGGAAGCTTCCCATGTGGAGACGAGAGGAGTTCTGTTCAGTGCCTCAGCAAAGCCCCATATCCTGTTCTTCGAACCAAAGCTGCTGAGGAGTGACACCTGGAAACCAAAGCAAGAGTTGAGATTAGGGCCTAAGGGCCTGTCCGGCTCAACCTTCTATCTCTGTTGACATCTGTGTGCATGCCTTCGTGGAGATAGCTGCTCAGCTTGTGTCTGAATGCCCCTGTGTGTCCAGTGAGGATCCCAGTAGTGGGATGTCCTCGGGGGCCTTGAGGTTTCTCATATTCTGGAGGTGTGTGGCCAAAGCAATGGACACAGTTTCCCAGGAGAGAGCAGGCACGGTCCATTGGTATGGATCCAGAAGACCCAGCCTAGAGACTGTGTTTGCCAGGCCTGTGGGGACAGATGTCTGAAAAAGAAAACTTGGCTCAGCTAGGGGCCAAGGTAATGGCAGGCCTGATCTCCACTCCGTGATGGGAGATCCTCGGGATATCAATGGAGGGCAAGTGGGAGGCAGTTGCTCAGGCTTTTGTCTCTGGGTGTTGCGATCACATTGGCCATACAGGGTAGGCGTTGCTTCAGGGGCCGAGGAAGAGCCTTCCTCTTGGGGATTGTCCAAGCTCCCAAGAGTTTGGGTTCATTCTGTGGGAAGGGAATAGTACTGTTTACTGCCACAGGGGACCCCCCAGGAGAGGGACTCTAGAGCACAGCAGTGGGCTCCCTCAACTGGAATACACACCATCTAGTTAGTCCTGGGTGCCTATGGGCATGGCAAGCCACATATGCGGGCTCTTGGTCCAGTCACTGAGATCCGTTACTTGAATAAGGTACTCACGCTGAGGGTCACAATATGCGTTTGTGCCCAAGGCGGCTCTCACGCATGGGCGTGGCCTCATGGGCCATGCCGTTTTCTCCTACACTGAAGGTTTGACTCACTGCCAGCAGCAAGGTTTCTTGCCATGGGGAAGGAGGGGTTCTACGTGTGCATCAGGTTCCCCCCTGTACAGGGATTGGAGATAAGGTCTAGGTTCCGATGAATGAAAACCTATGTTGGGAATGGATGGTGGCCTAAGGCAGTGGCGGGTCCAATGTGCTGGGTGTGCAGCCAGCTATGTCGGTGTCTGTTGGAAGGTCTGGGCTCAGGCTATTTGCGACAGAGCATCAGTGTTTAAGGTAGCCTATGCAATTGGGGTGTTGCCGAGGGCCAAGCAGTTTTATCCTCAGTTGGTGTTTCTTGGCAGCACCATAGACAATGTTTTTCTCCCAGGAGGCAGGCAGAGTGCTTCATTGTGGCCCCAGAATTCCCAGGAGGGAGGGTTGTGGGCCAGGAGTGTGAAGACAGAAGTCTGAAAACAAAAGCTAGGGTGAGGATTGGAGCCAAACTCAGAGCAGGCCCACTCTGCAGAGCCTGAATCAAAATCTCCTGCATCTGAAGTCAGGCTGAGGATAAGACGTTGGCTGAGGCTGGAGTGTGTGTCCATGATGGCACCTTCATGAAGCAGGGGCCTCATGAGGCCAAGGAAGTTTTCCCACGCTGAGTTTGGAGGTTGCTTCAAACCACAAGATTTCCTTCTGCGGGACATTCGAGACCTGTTGCATGGCTCCAGGACATAATACGGAAGGACTGAAGAGCAGGGTTTGAAGGATGGATCCCTATACAGCGTGACTCGCATTCCCATTGGCCATTATCGACAAGATATGTTTGATCTGCTGCCTCTGGGGCACGCTACCCAGGGGGCTGAGTTGAAATGGCTTCTCCCAAGTATGCGTCATAATGTGCGTTTGGGCCCATGGAGACCTTGGAATGTGCTGCTTGTTCAGTGGCACTGCTGAACTTCCCGACCTGAAGGGTTTGATACATCCCCAGTAAGAAAGCTCCCCATGTGGAGACGAGAGAGGTTTGGTTTGGTGCCTCAGAAAAGCCCCGTGTGCTGGTCTACGAAAACAGACCTCTGAGGACGGACACATGGAAACCAAAGCTAAGGTTCAGATTAGGGCCTGGGGGCCTGTCCATTTCAACCTTCTGTCTCTGGGGACACTGTCTGAGAGTCTAAGTGGAGAAAGTTCCTCCGCTGGTGTCAGAGAGCCCCTCTTAGTCCAGGGTGGCCTACACTATTGATGGCCTCAGGGGCCTTGGAGCTTTTCCCTAACCTGTAGGGTTGTGGTCAATGGATTGGGCACACTTTCCTTGGAGAGGGCAGGCACAATCTTTCTCTGTGACTCCAGAGGCCCTAGCCTGGAGGATGTGTGGGTCCAGGCTGTGGGCACAGAAGTCTGAAATCACAGACTCAGCTTATGATTGGCACCTAGGGTATGGCAGGCCGGATATACAGCTCCTGGTCCTCTGAAACATGGGAGAGTTGGAGACTTTCCTTCAGGCTTTTGTCTCTGGATGTTGTGTCCGGGATAGCCGTGGATTGGAGGGGTGGACTCAGGGACTATGGACGAGTATCCCTCTTTGGGGATTTGTCCCAGCTCCCAAGAGTTTGGGGTCATTTTGTGGGAAGGGTGGAGTCGTGTTGTCTGGCTCATGTGTCTCACCAAGAAAGGGATTCCAGAGCAGAGCCCTAGGTACGGACGGCGCCACTGGTAAACTCAAACACTGGGGAGGATTGGGTGCATAGGGGCTTGGCAAGCCCCATATGCAGGCTCTTGGTCCAGGCCCTGACAGGCCTTTCTTTGACATGGGGCTCATGCTGAAGGTCACAGTGTGAATTTGTGCCCAAGCAGCACTCAAGTTTGGGCGTGGCATCAGGGGCCATGAAGGTTTCTCCCACCCTGAAGGTGTGACTCCATGCCAAGAACAAGCTTTACAGCCATGGTGAAGGAGGAGTTCTGTTTTGTGCTTGCGATACCCAGCTGTGCGGAGAATTGATATAATGTCTAGGTTCAGATATCTGAAAACCAAGGATAGGAAGAGGTGATGGCAGAAGACCTTGGCGTGTCTGAAGTGCGAGGTGTGCGGCCAGCTGTCTCCTTGTCTGTCTGGACGTCTGGCTTCAGGCTGTGTCAGACAGAGCATGAGTGCCCAGAGCAGCCTATCCAGTTCGCGGACCTTCGAGGCCTAAGCAGGTTGATCCTCATCTGGGTTTTCTGGAGAGCCCCACAGGGAAACGTTTTTCTTCGTTGGGCAGACACTGGGCTGGGTTGTGGTTCTCGAGTTCCTAGTCCGGAGGACTTGTTTGCCACAGGTGTGAGTAAGGAATTCTGAAAACACAAGCTAGCATGAGGTTTGGGACCGAGGGCAGGGTAGTCCCACTCTGCGGAGGCTCAATCGAGATCTCCAGCACTGAGGTCATGTCAACTATACGACGTGCCTCAGGCTAGAGATTTTGTCCAGCATGGCCTCTTCCTGAAGGGTGTGGGGGCTTCATGAGTCCAGGGAAGTTTGCCTACAATGGGATTTGTGAACTACTCCAAACCACAAGTTTTCCTTCTGCACGACTGTTGAGTCCTATTGGATGGTTCCAGGAGGCCCCATACGGAAAGACTCGAGAGCAGGAGTCTAAGCATGGATGCCTGGGAATGCCACCTACTACTCCCATTCTTTAGACAGGACAAGGTAGGCTCAACCTGCGGGCTCCTGGGTGAACTACCCAGAGGGGAGAGTTGAAATGGACTCTCCTGAAGATGAGTCCTACTGTGGGTTGGTGAACTGGGAGACCTTGGAATGTGGAGGTGGCTCAGGGACTCTGCAGGATTCTCCAACGTGAGGTGTTTGACATGGCTCCAACAAGGAAGCTTCACATGTGGAGACGAGAAGAGTTCTATTCGGTTCCTCAGGAAAGCCCCATGTCCTGTTCTTCGAACCAAAGCTCTGAGAGTGACACCTGGAAACCAAAGCAAGAGTTGAGATTAGGGCCTAAGGGCCTGTCCGGCTCAACCTTCTATCTCTGTTGACATCTGTGTGCATGCATTCGGGGAAGTAGCTGCTCAGCTTGTGTCCGAATGCCCCTGTGTGTCCAGGGAGGCTCCCAGTAGTGGGATGTCCTCGGGGGCCTTGAGGTTTCTCATATTCTGGAGGTGTGTGGCCAAAGCAATGGACACAGTTTCCCAGAGGAGAGCAGGCACGGTCCTTTGGTATGGCTCCAGAGGACCCAGCCTAGAGACTGTGTTTGCCAGGCCTGTGGGGACAGATGTCTGAAAAAGCAAACTTGGCTCAGGTAGGGGCCAAGGTAATGGCAGGCCTGATCTCCAGTCCGTGAGGGGAGATCCTCGGGATATCAAAGCAGGGCAAGTGGGAATTAGTCGCTCAGGCTTTTGTCTCTGGGTGTTGCAATCACAGTGGCCGTTCAGGTTAGGGGTCGATTCAGGGGCCGAGTAAGAGCCTTTCTCTCAGGGGATAGTCCAAGCTCCCAAGTGTTTGGGTTCATTCTGAGGGAAGGGAAGAGAACTGTTATCTGCCACAGGGGACCCCGCAGGAGATGGACTCTAGAGCACAGCAGTGGGTTCCCTCAACTGGAATACACACCATCTAGGTAGTCCTGGGTGCCTATGGGCATGGCAAGCCACAATGCGGGCTCTTGGTCCAGTCCCTGAGAGGCGTTACTTGAATAAGGTACTCACGCTGAGGGTCAAAATGTGTGTTTGTGCACAAGGCGGCCCTCACGCATGGGCGTGGCCTCATGGGCCATGCCGTTTTCTCCTACACAGAAGGTTTGACTCACTGCCAGCAGAAAGATTTCTTGCCATGGGGAAGGAGGGGTTCTCACATGTGCATCAGGTTCCCCCCTGTACAGGGATTGGAGATAAGGTCTAGGTACCGATGACTGTAAACCCGGGTTGTGAATGGATGATGACCTAAGGCATTGGCATGTCCAATGTGCTGGGTGTGCAGCCAGCTGTGTCGGTGTCTGTTGGAAGGTCTGGGCTCAGGCTATTTGCGACAGAGCATCAGTGTTTAAGGTAGCCTATGCAATTGGGGTGTTGCCGAGGGCCAAGCTGTCTGATCCTCAGTTGGGGTTTCTGGGAAGCACCATAGACGATGGTTTTCTCCTGGGAGGCAGGCAGAGTGCTTCATTGTCGCCCCAGAATTCCCAGGAGGGAGGGTATGTGGGCCAGGAGTGTGAGGACAGAAGTCTGAAAACACAAGCTAGGGTGAGGATTGGAGCCAAGGGCAGAGCAGGCCCACTCTGCAGAGGCTGAATCAAAATCTCCTGCATCTGAAGTCAGGCTGAGGATAAGACATGGCTGAGGCTGGAGTGTGTGTCCATGATGGCACCTTCATGAAGCGGGGGCCTCATGAAGCCAAGGAAGTTTTCCAACGCTGAGTTTAGCGGTTGCCTCAAACCACAAGGTTTCCTTCTGCGGGACATTCGAGTCCTGTTGCATGGTTCCAGGACATACCATACGGAAGGACTGAAGAGCAGGGTTCCATGGATGGATCCCTATACAGCGTGCCTCGCATTCCCATTGGCCATTAGCGACCAGATATGTTTGACCTGCTGCCTCTGGGGCAAGCTACCCAGGGGGCTGAGTTGAAATGGCCTCTACCAAGGATGCGTCATAATGTGTGTTTGGGTCCATGGAGACCTTGGAATGTGCTGGTTGTTCAGGGTCCCTGCGGAACTCTCCGACCTGAAGGGTTTGATACATCCCCAGTAAGAAAGCTCCCCATGTGGAGACGAGAGAGGTTTGGTTTGGTGCCTCAGAAAAGCCCCGTTTGCTGGTCTACGAAAACAGTCCTCTGAGGACGGTCATATGGAAACCAAAGCTAAGGTTCAGATTAGAGCCTGTGGGCCTGTCCATTTCAACCTTCTGTGTCTGGGGACACTGTCTGAGAGTCTAAGTGGAGATAGTTGCTCCGCTGGTGTCAGAGAGCCCCTCTTAGTCCAGGGTGGCCTACGCTATTGATGGCCTCAGGGGTCTTGGAGCTTTTCCCTAACCTGTAGGGTTGTGGTCAATGGATTGGGCACACTTTCCTTGGAGAGAACAGGCACAATCTTTCTCTGGGGCTCCAGAGGCCCTAGCCTGGAGGTTGTGTGGGTCTAGGCTGTGGGCACAGAAGTCTGAAAACACAAACTCCGCTTATAAGTGGCGCCTAGTGTATGGCAGGCCGGATGGACAGCCCGAGAGGAAGCTCCTGGGCCTCTGAAACAAGGGCGAGTGGGAGGCGTTCCTTCAGGCATTTGTCTCTGGATGTTGTGTCCGGGATAGCCGTCGATTGGAGGGGTGGCCTCAGGGACTGTGGACGAGTATCCCTCTCTGGGGATTTGTCCCAGCTCCCAAGAGTTTGGGGTCATTTTGTGGGAAGGGTAGAGTCGTGTTGTCTGGCTCATGTGTCTCTCCAAGAAAGGGATTCCGGAGCAAGGCCCCAGGTACGGGCGGGGCGACTGGAAAACTCAAACACTGGTGAGGATTGGGTGCATAGGGGCTTGGCAAGCCCCATATGCAGGATCTTGGTCCAGGCCCTGACAGG
The DNA here is from genome assembly GCF_964662115.1 of Mustela nivalis. Classification (NCBI taxonomy): domain Eukaryota; kingdom Metazoa; phylum Chordata; class Mammalia; order Carnivora; family Mustelidae; genus Mustela; species Mustela nivalis. The sequence continues at coordinate 560,214 of NW_028136529.1, forward strand.
CCTTTCTTTGACATGGGGCTCATGCTGAGGGTCACAGTGTGAATTTGTGCCCAAGCAGCACTCAAGTTTGGGCTTGGCATCAGGGGCAATGAAGGTTTCTCTCACCCTGAAGGTGACTCCATGCCAAGAGAAAGCTTTACAGCCATGGGGAAGGAGGAGTTCTGTTTTGTGCTTGCGATACCCAGCTGTGCGGAGAATTGATATAATGTCTAGGTTCAGATATCTGAAAACCAAGATTAGGAAGACGTGACGGCATAAGACCATGGCGTGTCCGAAGTGCAGGGTGTGCGGCCAGCTGTCTCCTTGTCTGTCTGGACGTCTGGCTTCAGGCTGTGTCAGACAGAGCATGAGTGCCCAGAGCAGCCTATCCATTTCGGGTACCGTCGAGGCCCGAGCAGGTTGATCCTCATCTGGGTTTTCTGAGAGCCCCACAGGGAAACGTTTTTCTTCCGTTGGGCACACTGGGCTGGGTTGTGGTTCTGGAATTCCTAGTCCGGAGGGCTTGTTTGCCAGGAGTGTGAGGAAGGAAGTCTGAAAACACAAGCTAGCGTGAGGTTTGGGACCGAGGGCACGGCAGGCCCACTCTGCAGAGGCTGAATCAAGATCTCCTGCACTAAGGTCATGTCAACTATGAGACGTGTCTCAGGCTAGAGTTTTTGTCCAGCATGGCCACTTCCTGAAGGATGTGGGGGCTTCATGAGGCCAGGGGTGTTTGCCTACGATGGGATTTGTGAACTTCTCCAAACCTCAAGGTTTCCTTCTGCACGACAGTCGAGTCCAAATGGATGGTTCGAGGATGCCCCATATGGAAAGACTCGAGAGCAGGTGTCTAAGCATGGATGCCTGGGAACGTCACCTCATATACCAACTCTTTAGTCAGGACAAGGCAGGCTCAATCTGCGGGCTCCTGGGTGAGCTACCTAGAGGGGAGAGTTGAAATGGAATCTCCTGAAGATAAGTCCTACTGTGGGTTGGTGGACTGGGAGACCTTGGAATGTGGAGGTGGCTCAGGGACTCTGAAGGATTCTCCAACGTGAGGTGTTTGACACGGCTCCAACAAGAAAGCTTCCCATGTGGAGACGAGAGGAGTTCTGTTCAGTGCCTCAGGAAAGCCCCATATCATGTTCTTCGAACCAAAGCCTCTGAGGAGTGACACCTGGAAACCAAAGCAAGAGTTGAGATTAGGGCCAAAGGGCCTGTCCGGCTCAATCTTCTATCTCTGTGGACATCTGTGTGCATGCATTCGGGGGAAGTAGCTGCTCGGCTTGTGTCCGAATGCCCCTATGTGTCCAGGGAGGTTCCCAGTAGTGGGATGTCCTCAGGGGCCTTGAGGTTTCTCATATTCTGGAGGTGTGTGGCCAAAGCAATGGACACAGTTTCCCAGGAGAGAGCAGGCACGGTCCTTTGGTATGGCTCCAGAGGACCCAGCCTTGAGGCTGTGTTTGCCAGGGCTGTGGGGACAGATGTCTGAAAAAGCAAACTTGGCTCAGCTAGGGGCCAAGGTAATGGCAGGCCTGATCTCCAGTCCGTGAGGGTAGTTCCTCGGGATATCAAAGGAGGGCAAGTGGGAGTTAGTCGCTCAGGCTTTTGTCTCTGGGTGTTGCGTTCACAGTGGCCATTCAGGTTAGGGGTTGCTTCAGGGGCCGAGGAAGATCCTTCTCTCAGGGGATAGTCCAAGCTCCCAAGTGTTTGGGTTCATTCTGATGGAAGGGAAGAGTACTGTTTTTTGCCACAGGGGACCCCGCAGGAGAGGGACTCTATAGCACAGCCGTGGGTTCCCTCAACTGGAATACACACCATCTAGTTAGTCCTGGTTGCCTATGGGCATGGCAAGCCCATATGCGGGCTCTTGGTCCAGTCCCTGAGAGGCGTTACTTAAGTAAGGTACTCACGCTGAGGGTCACAATGTGTGTTTGTGCCCATGGCGGCCCTCAAGCATGGGCGTGGCCTCATGGGCCATGCCGTTTTCTCCTAAACTGAATGTTCGCCTCACTTCCAGCAGCAAGGATTCTTGCCATGGGGAAGGTTGTGTTCTCACATGTGCATCAGGTTCCCCCCTGTGCAGGGATTTGAGATAAGGTCTAGGTTCCGATGACTGAAAACCCAGGTTGGGAATGGATGATGGCCTAAGGCATTGGCGTGTCCAATGTGCTGGATGTGCAGCCAGCTGTGTCGGTGTCTGTTGGAAGGTCTGGGCTCAGGCTATTTGTGACAGAGCATCAGTGTTTAAGTTAGCCTATGCAATTGGGGTGTTGCCGAGGGCCAAGCAGTTTGATCCTCAGTTGGGGTTTCTGGGCAGCACCATAGACAATGTTTTTCTCCTGGGAGGCAGGCAGAGTACTTCATTGTGGCCCCAGAATTCCCAGGAGGGAGTGTTTGTGGGCCAGGTTTGTGAGGACAGAAGTCTGAAAACACAAGCTAGGGTGAGATTGGAGCCAAGGGCAGAGCAGGCCCACTCTGCAGAGGCTGAATCAAAATCTCCTGCATCTGAAGTTAGGCTGAGGATAAGACGTTGGCTGAGGCTGGAGTATGTGTCCATGATGGCAGCTCATGAAGCGGGGGCCTCATGAAGCCAAGGAAGTTGTCCCTCGCTGAGTGTAGCGGTTGCCTCAAACCACAAGGTTTCCTTCTGCGGGACATTCGAGTCCTGTTGCATGGCTCCAGGACATACCATGTGGAAGGACTGAAGAGCAGGGTTCGAAGGATGGATCCCTATACAGCGTGACTCGCATTCCCATTGGCCATTAGCGACAAGATATGTTTGATCTGCTGCCTCTGGGGCACGCTACCCAGGGGGCTGAGTTGAAATGGCCTCTCCAAAGGATGCGTCATAATATGCGTTTGGGTCCATGGAGACCTTGGAATGTGCTTGTTGTTCAGTGTCCCTGAGGAACTCTCCTACCTGAAGGGTTTGATACATCCCCAGTAAGAAAGCTCCCCATGTGGAGACGAGAGAGGTTTGGTTTGGTGCCTCAGAAAAGCCCTGTGTGCTGGTCTACGAAAACAGTCCTCTGAGGACGGACACATGGAAACCAAAGCTAAGGTTCAGATTAGGGCCCAGGGGCCTGTCATTACAACCTTCTGTCTCTGGGGACACTGTCTGAGAGTCTAAGTGGAGATAGTTGCTCCTCTAGTGTCAGAAAGCCCCTCTTAGTCCAGGGTGGCCTACACTATTGATGGCCTTAGGGGCCTTGGAGCTTTTCCCTAACCTGTAGGGTTGTGGTCAATGGATTGGGCACACTTGCCTTGGAGAGGGCAGGCACAATCTTTCACTGTGGCTCCAGAAGCCCTAGCCTGCAGGTTGTGTGGGTCCAGGCTGTGGGCACAGAAGTCGGAAAACACAAACTCAGCTTTTGAGTGGCGCCTAGGGTATGGGAGGCCAGATGTACCCCCCGAGAGGGAGCTCCTGGGCCTCTGAAACAAGGGCGAGTGGGAGGCGTTCCTTCAGGCTTTTGTCTCTGGATATTGTTTCCGGGATAGCCGTGTATTGGAGGGGTGGCCTCAGGGACTGTGGACGAGTATCCCTCTCTGGGGATTTGTCCCAGCTCCCAAGAGTTTGGGGTCATTTTATGGGAAGGGTGGAGTCGTGTTGTCTGGCTCATGTGTCTCTCCAACAAAGGGATTCCAGAGCAGAGCCCCAGTTAAGGGCGTGGCGACTGGAAAACTCAAACACCAGTGAGGATTGGGTGCATAGGGGCTTGGCAAGCCCCATATGCGGGCTCTTAGTCCAGGCCCTGGCAGGCCTTTCTTTGACATGGGGCTCATGCTGAGGGTCACAGTGTGAATTTGTGCCCAATCAGCACTCAAGTTTGGGCTTGGCATGAGGGGCCATGAAGGTTTCTCCCACCCTGAAGGTGTGACTCCATGCCAAAAACAAGCTTTACAGCCATGGGGAAGGAGGAGTTCTGTTTTGTGCTTGCGATACCCAGCTGTGTGTAGAATTGATATAATGTCTAGGTACAGATATCTGAAAACCAATATTAGGAAGAGGTGATGGCATAAGACCATGGCGTGTCCGAAGTGCTGGGTGTGTGGCCAGCTGTCTCCTTGTCTGTCTGGAAAGCTGGCTGCAGGCTGTGTCAGACAGAGCATGAGTGCCCAGAGCAGCCTATCCAGTTCGGGTACCGTCGAGGCCCGAGCTGGTTGATCCTCATCTGGGTTTTCTCGAGGGCCCCACAGCAAAACGTTTTTCTTCCGTTGGGCAGACACTGGGCTGGGTTGTGGTTCTGGAGTTCCTAGTCCGGAGGGCTTGCTTGCCAGGAGTGTGAGGAAGGAAGTCTGAAAACACAAGCTAACTTGAGATTTGGGACCGAGGGCACAGCAGGCCTACTCTGCAGAGGCTGAATCGAGATCTCCTGCACTGAGGTCATGTCAACTATGAAACGTGCCTCAGGCTAGAGTTTTTTTCCAGCATGGCCTCTTTATGAAGGGTGTGGGGGCTTCATGAGGCCAGGGGTGTTTGCCTACGATGGGATTTGTGAACTACTCCAAACCTCAAGGTTTCCTTCTGCACGACAGTCGAGTGCTATTGGATGGTTCCAGGAGGCCCCATACGGAAAGACTCGAGAGCAGGTGTCTAAGCATGGATGCCTGGGAACGCCACCTCATATTCGCACTCTTTAGTCAGGACAAGGCAGGCTCAATCTGCAGGCACCTGGGTGAGCTACCTAGAGGGGAGAGTTGAAATGGACTCCTCTGAAGATGAGTCCTACTGTGGGTTGGTGGACTGGGAGACCTTGGAATGTGGAGGTGGCTCAGGGAAACTGCAGGATTCTCCAACGTGAGGTGTTTGACAGGGCTCCAACAAGAAAGCTTCCCATGTGGAGACGAGAGGAGTTCTGTTCAGTGCCTCAGGAAAGACCCATATCCTGTTCTTCGAACCAAAGCCTCTGAGGAGTGACACCTGGAAACCAAAGCAAGAGTTGAGATTAGGGCCTAAGGGCCTGTCCGGCTCAACCTTCTATCTCTGTTGACATCTGTGTGCATGCATTCGGGGAGATAGCTACTCAGCTTGTGTCTGAATGCCCCTGTGTGTCCAGGGAGGCTCCCAGTAGTGGGATGTCCTCGGAGGCCTTGACGTTTCTCATATTCTGGAGGTGTGTGGCCAAAGCAATGGACACAGTTTTTCAGGAGAGAGAAGGCACGGTCCTGCGGTATGGCTCCAGAGGACCCAGCCTAGGTCTGTGTTTGCCAGGGCTGTGGGGACAGATGTCTGAAAAAGCAAACTTGGCTCAGCTAGGGGCCAAGGTAATGGAAGGCCTGATCTCCAGTCCGTGAGGGGAGATCCTCGGGAGTTCAAAGCAGGGCAAGTGGGAGTTAGTCGCTCAGGCTTTTGTCTCTGGGTGTTGCGTTCACAGTGGCCATTCAGCGTAGGGGTACCTTCAGGGACCGAGGAAGAGCCTTTCTCTCAGGGTTAATCCAAGCTCCCAACTGTTTGGTTTCATTCTGAGGGAAGGGAAGAGTACTGTTTTCTGCCACAGGGGACCCCGCAGGAGAGGGACTCTAGAGCACAGCAGTGGGTTCCCTCAACTGGAATACACACCATCTAGTTAGTCCTGGGTGCATATGGGCATGGCAAGCCACATATGCTGGCTCTGGTCCAGTCACTGAGAGGCGTTACTTGAATAAGGTACTCACACTGAGGGTCACAATGTGTGTTTGTGCCCAAGGCGGCACTCACGCATGGGCGTGGCCTCATGGGACATGCCATTTTCTCCTAAACTGAAGGTTTGATGCATTTCCAGCAGCAAGGATTCTTGCCATGGGGAAGGAGGGGTTCTGACATATGCATCAGGTTCCCCCCTGTGCAGGGATTGGAGATAAGGTCTAGGTTCCCATGACTGAAAATCCAGGTTTGGAATGGATGGTGGCATAAGGCAGTGGCTGGTCCTATGTGCTGGGTGTGCAGCCAGCTGTGTCAGTGTCTGTTGGAAGGTGTGGTCTCAGGCTATTTGCGACAGAGCATTAGTGTTTAAGGTAGCCTATGCAATTGGGTTGTTGCCGAGGGCCAAGCAGTTTGATCCTGATTTGGGGTTTCTGGGACGCACCATAGACAATGGTTTTCTCCTGGGAGGCCTGCAGAGTGCTTCCTTGTGGACCCAGAATTCCCAGGAAGGAGGGTGTGTGGGCCAGGTGTGTGAGGACGGAAGTCTGAAAACACAAGCTAGGGTGAGGATTTTGGCCAAGGGCAGAGCAGGCCCACTCTGCAGAGTCTGAATCAAAATCTCCTGCATCTGAAGTCAGGCAGAGGATCGAAAGTTGATGAGGCTGGAGTATGTGTCCATGATGGCACCTTCATGAAGTGGGGGCCACATGAGGCCAAGGAAGTTTTCCCACGCTTAGTTTGGAGGATGCCCCAAACCACAAGTTTTCCTTCTGCGGGACATTCGAGTCCTGCTTTATGGCTCCAGGACATACCATACGGAAGGACTGGAGAGCAGGGTTCGAAGGATGGATACCTGTCCAGCATGCCTCGCATTCCCATTGGCCATTTGCCACAAGATATGTTTGACCTGCTGCCTCTGGGGCACGCTACCCAGGGGGCTGAGTTGAAATGGCCTCTCCTGAGGATGCGACATAATGTGCGTTTGGGACCATGGAGACCTTGGTATGTGCTGGTTGTTCAGTGGCCCTGCGGAACTGTCCTACCTGAAGTGTTTGATACATCCCCAGTAAGAAAGCTCCCCATGTGGAGACGAGAGAGGTTTGGTTTGGTGCCTCAGAAAAGCCCCGTGTGCTGATCTACGAAAACAGTCCTCTGAGGACGGACACATGGAAACCAAAGCTAAGGTTCAGATTAGGGACTGGGGGCCTGTCCATTTCAACCTTCTTTCTCTGGGGACACCGTCTGAGAGTCTAAGTGGAGATAGTTGCTCCGCTGGTGTCAGAGAGCCCCTCTTAGTCCAGGGTGGCCTACACTATTGATGGCTTCAGGGGCCTTGGAGCTTTTCCCTAACCTGTAGGGTCGTGGTCAATGGATTGGGCACATTTCCTTGGAGAGGGCAGGCACAGTCTTTCGCTGTGGCTCTAGAGGCCCTAGCCTGGAGGTTGTGTGGGTCTAGGCTGTGGGCACAGAAGTCTGAAAACACAAACTCAGCTTATGAGTGGCGCCTGGGGTATGGCAGGCCGGATGTACAGCCCGAGAGGGAGCTCCTGGGCTTCTGAAACAGGGCGAGTGGGAGGCGTTCCTTCAGGCTTTTGTCTCTGGATGTTGTGTCCGGGATAGCCGTGGATTGGAGGAGTGGCCTCAGGGACTGTGGACGAGTGTCCCTCTCTGGGGATTTGTACCAGCTCCCAAGAGTTTGGGGTCATTTTGTGGGAAGGGTGGAGTCGTGTTGTCTGGCTCATGTGTCTCTCCAAGAAAGGTATTCCAGAACAGAGCCCCAGGTACGGGCGGGGCGACTGGAAAACTCAAACACTGGTGAGGATTGGGTGCATAGGGGCTTGGCAAGCCCCATATTTGGGCTCTTGGTCCAGGCCCTGACAGGCCTTTCTTTGACATGGGGCTCATGCTGAGGGTCACAGTGTGAATTTGTGCCCAAGCAGCACTCAAGTTTGGGCTTGGCATCAGGGGCAATGAAGGTTTCTCCCACCCTGAAGGTGTGACTCCATGCCAAGAGCAAGCTTTACAGCCACGTGGAAGGAGGAGTTCTGTGTTGTGCTTGCGATACCCAGCTGTGTGGAGGATTGATATAATGTCTAGGTTCAGATATCTGAAAACCAAGATTAGGAAGACGTGACGGCATAAGACCATGGCGTGTCCGAAGTGCTGGGTGTGCGGCTAGCTGTCTCCTTTTCTGTTGGACGTCTGGTTTCAGGCTGTGTCAGAGGGAGCATGAGTGCCCAGAGCAGCCTATCCATTTCAGGTACCGTCGAGGCCCGAGCAGGTTGATCCTCATCTGGGTTTTCTGGAGAGCCCCTCAGGGAAACGTTTTTCTTCCGTTGGGCAGACCCTGGGCTGGGTTGTGGTTCAGGAGTTCCTAGTCCGGAGGGCTTGTTTGCCAGGAGTGTGAGGAAGGAAGTCTGAAAAAAAAGCTAGCGTGATGTTTGGGACCGAGGGCACGGCAGGCCCACTCTGCAGAGGCTGAATCGAGATCTCCTGCACTGAGTTCATGTCAACTATGAGACGTGCCTCAGGCTAGAGTTTTTGTCCAGCATGGCCTCTTCCTGAAGGGTGTGGGGGCTTCATGAGGCCAGGGAGGTTTACCTACGATGGGATTTGTGAACTACTCCAAAACTCAAGGTTTCCTTCTGCATGACAGTCGAGTCCTATTGGATGGTTCCAGGAGGCCCCATACGGAAAGACTCGAGAGCAGGTGTCTAAGCATGGATGCCTGGGAATGCCACCTCATATTCCCACTCTTTAGTCAGGGCAAGGCAGGATCAATCTTCAGGCTCCTCAGTGAGCTACCAAGAGGGTAGAGTTGAAATGGACTCTCCTGAAGATGAGTCCTACTGCGGCTTGGTGGCCTGGGAGTCTTGTAATGTGGAGGTGGCTCAGGGTCTCTGCAGGATTCTCCAACCTGAGGTGTTTGACACGGGTTTAACAAGGAAGCTTCCCATGTGGAGACGAGAGGAGTTCTGTTCAGTGCCTCAGGATAGCCGCATATCCTGTTCTTCGAACCAAAGCCTCTGAGGAGTGACACCTGGAAACCAAAGCAAGAGTTGAGATTAGGGCCAAAGGGCCTGTCCGGCTCAACCTTCTATCTCTGTTGACATCTGTGTGCATGCCTTCGTGGAGGTAGCTGCTCAGCTTGTGTCCGAAGGCCCCTGTGTGTCCAGGGGGGCTCCCGGTAGTGGGTTGTCCTCGGGGGTCTTGAGGTTTCTCATATTCTGGAGGTGTGTGGCCAAGCAATGGACACAGTTTCTCAGGAGAGAGCAGGCACGGTCCTGTGGTATGGCTCCAGAGGACTAAGCCTAGAAGCTGTGTATGCCAGGGCTGTGGGGACAGATGTCTGAAAAAGCAAACTTGGCTCAGGTAGGGGCCAAGGTAATGGTAGGTCTGATCTCCAGTCCGTGAGGGGAGATCCTCTGGATATCAAAGGAGGGCAAGTGGGAGGCAGTCGCTCAGGCTTTTGTCTCTGGGTGTTGCATTCACAGAGGCCGTTCAGGGTAGGGGTTTCCTCAGGGGACGAGGAAGAGCCTTCCTCTCAGGGGGATGGTCCAAGCTCCCAAGTGTTCGGGTTCATTCTGTGGGAAGGGGAGAGTACTGTTTTCTGCCACAAGGGACCCCCCAGGAGAGGGACTCTAGAGCACAGCAGTGAGTTCCCTCAACTGGAATACACACCATCTATTTAGTGCTGGGTGCCTATGGGCATGGCAAGCCACATATGCGGGCTCTTGGTCCTGTCACTGAGAGGCATTACTTGAATAAGGTACTCACGCTGAGGGTCACCATGTGTGTTTGTGCCCAAGGCGGCCCTCACGCATGGGCGTGGCCTCATTGGGCCATGCCGTTTTCTCCTACACTAAAGGTTTGACTCACTGCCAGCAGCAAGGTTTCTTACCATGGGGAAGGAGGGGTTCTGACTTGTGCATCAGGTTCCCCCCTGTGCAGGGATTGGAGATAAGGTCTAGGTTCTGATGACTGAAAACCCAGGTTGGGAATGGATGGTGGCCTAAGGCAGTGGCGGGTCCAATGTGCTGGGTGTGCAGCCAGCTGTGTCGGTGTCTGTTGGAACGTCTGGGCTCAGGCTATTTGCAACAGAGCATCAGTGTTTAAGGTAGCCTATGCAATTGGGGTGTTACCGAGGGCCAAGCAGTTTGATCCTCATTTGGGGTTTCTGGGCAGCAGCATAGACAATGTTTTTCTCCTGGGAGGCAGGCAGAGTGCTTCATTGTGGCCCCAGAATTCCCAGTAGGGAGGGTTTGTGGGCCAGGAGTGTGAGGACGGAAATCTGAGAACACAAGCTAGGGTGAGGATTGGAGCCAAGGGCAGAGCAGGTCGACTCCTCAGAGGCTGAATCAAAATCTCCTGCATCTGAAGTCAGGCTGACGATCAGTCGTTGGCTGAGGCTGGAGTATGTGTCCGTGATGGAACCTTCATGAAGCGGGGGCCTCATGAGGCCAAGGAAGTTTTCCCACGCTGAGTTTGGAGGTAGCCCCGAACCACAAGGTTTCCTTCTGCGGGACATTCGAGTCCTGTTGCATGGCTCCAGGACATACCATACGGAAGGACTGGAGAGCACGGTTCGAAGGATGGATCCCTGTCCAGCATGCCTCGCATTCCCATTGGCCATTAGCCACAAGATATGTTTGATCTGCTGCCTCTGGGGCACGCTACCCAGGGGGCTGAGTGAAATGGCCTCTCCTGAGGATGCGTCATAATGTGCGTTTGGGTCCATGGAGACCTTGGAATGTGCTGGTTGTTCAGTGGCCCTGCGGAACTCTCCTACCTGAAGGGTTTGATACATCCCCAGTAAGTAAGCTCCCCATGTGGAGGCGAGAGAGGATTGGTTTGGTGCCTCAGAAAAGCCTCGTGTGCTGGTCTTCGAAAACATTCCTCTGAGGACGGACACATAGAAACCAAAGCTAAGGTCCAGATTAGAGCCTGGGGGCCTGTCCATTTCAACCTTCTGTCTCTGGGGACACTGTCTGAGAGTCTAAGTGGAGATAGTTGCTCCGCTGTTGTAAGAGAGCCCCTCTTAATCCAGGGTGGTTTACACTATTGATGGCCTCAGGGGCCTTGGAGCTTTTCCCTAACCTGTAGGGTTGTGGTCAATGGATTGGGCACACTTGCCTTGGAGAGGGCAGGCACAATCTTTCGCTGTGGCTCCAGAGGCCCTAGCCTGGAGGTTGTGTGGGTCAAGGCTGTGGGCACAGAAGTCTGAAAACACAAACTCAGCTTATGAGTGGCGCCTAGGGTATGGCAGGCCGGATGTACAGCCCGAGAGGGAGCTCCTGGGCCTCTGAAACAAGGGCGAGTGGGAGGCGTTCCTTCAGGCTTTTGTCTCTGGATGTTGTGTCCGGGATAGCCGTGGATTGGAGGGGTGGCCTCAGGGACTGTGGACGAGTATCCCTCTCTGGGGATTTGTCCCAGCTCCCAAGAGTTTGGGGTCATTTTGTGGGAAGGGTGGAGTCGTGTTGTCTGGCTCATGTGTCTCTCCAAGAAAATTATTCCAGAGCAGAGCCCCAGGTACAGGCGGGGCGACTAGAAAACTGAAACACTGGTGAGGATTGGGTGCATAGGGGCTTGGCAAGCCCCATATGCGCCTCTTGGTCCAGGCCCTGACAGGCCTTACTTTGACATGGGGCTCATGCTGAGGTCACAGTGTGAATTTGTGCCCATCAGCACTCAAGTTTGGGCGTGGCATCAGGGACCATGAAGGTTTCTCCCACCCTGAAGGTGTGACTCCATGCCAAGAGCAAGCTTTACAGCCACGGGGAAGGAGGAGTTCTGTTTTGTGCTACCGATACCCAGCTGTTGGAGAATTGATATAATGTCTAGGTTCAGATATCTGAAAACCAAGGTTAAAAAGAGGTGACGGCATAAGACCATGGCGTGTCCGAAGTGCTGTGTGTGCGGCCAGCTGTCTCCTTGTCTGTCTGGACGTCTGGCTTCAGGCTGTGTCAGACAGAGCATAAGTGCCCAGTGCAGCCTATCCAGTTCGGGTACCGTCGAGGCCCGAGCAGGTTGATCCTCATCTGGGTTTTCTGGAGAGAGCCCCACAGGGAAACGTTTTTCTTCCATTGGGCAGACCCTGGGCTGGGTTGTGGTTCTGGAGTTCCTAGTCCGGAGGGCTTGTTTGCCAGGATTGTGAGGAAGGAAGTCTGAAAACACAAGCTAGCGTGAGGTTTGGGACCGAGGGCACGGCAGGCCCACTCTGCAGAGGCTGAATCGAGATCTCCTGCACTGAGGTCATGTCAACTATGAGAGGTGTTTCAGGCTAGAGTTTTTGTCCAGCATGGCCTCTTCCTGAAGGGTGTGGGGGCTTCATGAGGCCAGGGAGGTTTGCCTACGATGGGATTTGTAAACTACTCCAAACCTCAAGGTTTCCTTCTGCACGACAGTCGAGTGCTATTGGATGGTTCCAGGAGGCCCCATACGGAAAGACTCGAGAGCATGTGTCTAAGCATGGATGCCTGGGAACGCCACCTCATTTTCCCACTCTTTAGTCAGGACAAGGCAGGCTCAATCTGCGGGCTCCTGGGTGAGCTACCCAGAGGGGAGAGTTGAAATGGACTCTCCTGAAGATGAGTCCTACTGTGGCTTGGTGGTCTGGGAGACCTAGGAATGTGGAGGTGGCTCAGGGACTCTGCAGGATTCTCCAACCTGAGGTGTTTGACACGGCTCCAATAAGGAAGCTTCCCATGTGGAGACGAGAGGAGTTCTTTTCAGTGCCTCAGGAAAGCCCCATATCCTGTTCTTCGAACCAAAGCCTCTGAGGAGTGACACCTGGACACCAAAGCAAGAGTTGAGATTAGGGCCTAAGGGCCTGTCCAGCTCAACCTTCTATCTCTGTTGACATCTGTGTGCATGCCTTCATGGAGGTAGCAGCTCAGCTTGTGTCCGAAGGCCCCTGTGTGTACAGGGAGGCTCCCGGTAGTGGGATGTCCTCGGGGGCCTTGAGGTTTCTCATATTCTGGAGGTGTGTGGCCAAATGAATGGACAGAGTATCCCAGGAGAGAGCAGGCACGGTCCTGTGGTATGGCTCCAGGAAACTCAGCCTAGAGGCTGTGTTTGCCAGGGCTGTGGGGACAGATGTCTGAAAAAGCAAACTTGGCTCTGGTAGGGGCCAAGGTAATGGCAGGCCTGATCTCCAGTCCGTGAGGGGAGATCCTCTGGATATCAAAGGAGGGCAAGTGGGAGGCAGTCGCTCAGGCTTTTGTCTCTGGGTGTTGCTTTCACAGTGGCCGTTCAGTGTAGGGGTTGCTTCAGGGGCCGAGGAAGAGCCTTCCTCTCGGGGGATTGTCCAAGCTCCCAAGTGTTTGGGTTCATTCAGTGGGTAGGGAAGAGTACTGTTTTCTGCCACAGGGGACCTTCCAGGAGAGGGCCTCTAGAGCACATCAGTGGGTTCCCTCAACTGGAATACACACCATCTAGTTAGTCCTGCGTGCCTATGGGCATGGCAAGCCACATATGTGGGCTCTTGGTCCAGTCACTGAGAGGTGTTACTTGAATACGGTACTCACGCTGAGGGTCACCATGTGTGTTTGTGCCGAAGGCAGGCCTCACGCATGGGCGTGGCCTCATGGGCCATGCCATTTTCGCCTACACTGAAGGTTTGACTCACTGCAAGCAGCAAGGTTTCTTGCCATGGGGAAGGAGGGGTGTTGACTTGTGCATCAGGTTCCCCCCTGTGCAGGGATTGGAGATAAGGTCTAGGTTCCGATAACTGAAAACCGAGGTTGGGAATGGATGGTGGCCTAAGGCAGTGGCGGGTCCAATGTGCTGGGTGTGCAGCCAGCTGTGTCGGTGTCTGTTAGAAGGTCTGGTCTCAGGATATTTGCGACAGAGCATCACTGTTTAAGGTAGCCTATGCAATTGGGGTGTTGCCGAGGGCCAAGCAGTTTGATCCTCATTTGGGGTTTCTGGGCAGCACCATAGACAAAGTTTTTCTCCTGGGAGGCAGGCAGAGTACTTCATTGTGGCCCCAGATTTCCCAGTAGGGAGGGTTTGTGAGCCAGGAGTGTGAGGACGGAAGTCTAGGAACACAAGCTAAAGTGAGGATTGGAGCCAAGGGCAGAGTAGGCCCACTCTGCAGAGGCTGAATCAACATCTCCTGCATCTGAAGTCAGGCTGAGGATTAGACGTTGGCTGAGGCTGGAGTATGTGTCCATGATGGCACCTTCATGAAGCGGGGGCCTCATGAGGCCAAGGAAGTTTACCCACGCTGAGATTGGAGGTTGCCCCAAACCACAAGGTTTCCTTCTGCGGGACATTCGAGTCCTGTTGCATGGCTCCAGGACATACCATACGGAAGGACTGGAGAGCACGGTTCGAAGGATGGATCCCTGTCCAGCATGCCTCGCATTCCCATTGGCCATTAGCCACAAGATATGTTTGATCTGCTGCCTCTGGGGCACGCTACCCAGGGGGCTGAGTGAAATGGCCTCTCCTGAGGATGCGTCATAATGTGCGTTTGGGTCCATGGAGACCTTGGAATGTGCTGGTTGTTCAGTGGCCCTGCGGAACTCTCCTACCTGAAGGGTTTGATACATCCCCAGTAAGTAAGCTCCCCATGTGGAGGCGAGAGAGGATTGGTTTGGTGCCTCAGAAAAGCCTCGTGTGCTGGTCTTTGAAAACATTCCTCTGAGGACGGACACATAGAAACCAAAGCTAAGGTCCAGATTAGAGCCTGGGGGCCTGTCCATTTCAACCTTCTGTCTCTGGGGACACTGTCTGAGAGTCTAAGTGGAGATAGTTGCTCCGCTGTTGTAAGAGAGCCCCTCTTAATCCAGGGTGGTTTACACTATTGATGGCCTCAGGGGCCTTGGAGCTTTTCCCTAACCTGTAGGGTTGTGGTCAATGGATTGGGCACACTTGCCTTGGAGAGGGCAGGCACAATCTTTCGCTGTGGCTCCAGAGGCCCTAGCCTGGAGGTTGTGTGGGTCAAGGCTGTGGGCACAGAAGTCTGAAAACACAAACTCAGCTTATGAGTGGCGCCTAGGGTATGGCAGGCCGGATGTACAGCCCGAGAGGGAGCTCCTGGGCCTCTGAAACAAGGGCGAGTGGGAGGCGTTCCTTCAGGTTTTTGTCTCTGGATGTTGTGTCCGGGATAGCCGTGGATTGGAGGGGTGGCCTCAGGGACTGTGGACGAGTATCCCTCTCTGGGGATTTGTCCCAGCTCCCAAGAGTTTGGGGTCATTTTGTGGGAAGGGTGGAGTCGTGTTGTCTGGCTCATGTGTCTCTCCAAGAAAATTATTCCAGAGCAGAGCCCCAGGTACAGGCGGGGCGACTAGAAAACTGAAACACTGGTGAGGATTGGGTGCATAGGGGCTTGGCAAGCCCCATATGCGCCTCTTGGTCCAGGCCCTGACAGGCCTTACTTTGACATGGGGCTCATGCTGAGGTCACAGTGTGAATTTGTGCCCATCAGCACTCAAGTTTGGGCGTGGCATCAGGGACCATGAAGGTTTCTCCCACCCTGAAGGTGTGACTCCATGCCAAGAGCAAGCTTTACAGCCACGGGGAAGGAGGAGTTCTGTTTTGTGCTACCGATACCCAGCTGTTGGAGAATTGATATAATGTCTAGGTTCAGATATCTGAAAACCAAGGTTAAAAAGAGGTGACGGCATAAGACCATGGCGTGTCCGAAGTGCTGTGTGTGCGGCCAGCTGTCTCCTTGTCTGTCTGGACGTCTGGCTTCAGGCTGTGTCAGACAGAGCATAAGTGCCCAGTGCAGCCTATCCAGTTCGGGTACCGTCGAGGCCCGAGCAGGTTGATCCTCATCTGGGTTTTCTGGAGAGAGCCCCACAGGGAAACGTTTTTCTTCCATTGGGCAGACCCTGGGCTGGGTTGTGGTTCTGGAGTTCCTAGTCCGGAGGGCTTGTTTGCCAGGAGTGTGAGGAAGGAAGTCTGAAAACACAAGCTAGCGTGAGGTTTGGGACCGAGGGCACGGCAGGCCCACTCTGCAGAGGCTGAATCGAGATCTCCTGCACTGAGGTCATGTCAACTATGAGAGGTGTTTCAGGCTAGAGTTTTTGTCCAGCATGGCCTCTTCCTGAAGGGTGTGGGGGCTTCATGAGGCCAGGGAGGTTTGCCTACGATGGGATTTGTAAACTACTCCAAACCTCAAGGTTTCCTTCTGCACGACAGTCGAGTGCTATTGGATGGTTCCAGGAGGCCCCATACGGAAAGACTCGAGAGCATGTGTCTAAGCATGGATGCCTGGGAACGCCACCTCATTTTCCCACTCTTTAGTCAGGACAAGGCAGGCTCAATCTGCGGGCTCCTGGGTGAGCTACCCAGAGGGGAGAGTTGAAATGGACTCTCCTGAAGATGAGTCCTACTGTGGCTTGG
The DNA here is from genome assembly GCF_964662115.1 of Mustela nivalis. Taxonomy (NCBI): domain Eukaryota; kingdom Metazoa; phylum Chordata; class Mammalia; order Carnivora; family Mustelidae; genus Mustela; species Mustela nivalis. Next base: position 576,175 of record NW_028136529.1, read on the forward strand.
TGGTCTGGGAGACCTTGGAATGTGGAGGTGGCTCAGGGACTCTGCAGGATTCTCCACCCTGAGGTGTTTGACACGCCTCCAACAAGGAAGCTTCCCATGTGGAGACCAGAGGAGTTCTATTCAGTGCCTCAGGAAAGCCCCATATCCTGTTCTTCGAACCAAAACCTCTGAGGAGTGACACCTGGAAACCAAAGCAAGAGTTGAGATTAGGGCTTAAGGGCCTGTCCGGCTCAACCTTCTATCTCTGTTGACATATTTGTGCATGCCCTCGTGGAGGTAGCTGCTCAGCTTGTGTCTGAATGCCGCTGTGTGTCCATAGAGGATCCCGGTAGTGGGATATCCTCGGGGGCCTTGAGTTTTTTCATATTCTGGAGGTGTGTCGCCAAAGGAATGGTCACAGTTTCCCAGGAGAGAGCAGGCACGGTCCTGTGTTATGGCTCCAGAGGACCCAGCCTAGAGGCTGTGTTTGCCAGGGCTGTGGGACAGATTTCTGAAAAAGCAAACTTGGCTCTGGTAGGGGCCAAGGTAATGGCAGGCCTGATCTCCAGTCCGTGAGGGGATATCCTCTGGATATCAATGGAGGGAAATTGGGAGGCAGTCGCTCAGGCTTTTGTCTCTGGGTGGTGCATTCACAGAGGCTGTTCAGGGTAGGGGTTGCCTCAGGGGACGAGGAAGAGCCTTCCTCTCGGGGTATTGTCCAAGCTCCCAAGTGTTTGTGTTCATTCTGTGGGAAGGGAAGAGTACTGTTTTCTGCCAAAGGGGACCCCACAGGATTGGGACTCTAGAGCACAACAGTGGGTTCTCTCAACTGGAATACACACCATCTAGTTAGTCCTGCGGGCCTATGGGCATGGCAAGCACTATATGCAGGCTCTTGGTCCAGACCGTGACAGACCTTTTTTTGACATCGGCTCATGCTGATGGTCACACTGTGAATTTGTGCCCAAGCAGCACTCAAGTTTTGGCGTGGCATCTGTGGCCATGAAGTGTTCTCCCACGTGAAGGTGTGATTCCATGCGAAGAACAAGCATTACAGCCATGTTGAAGGCAGAGTTCTGATTTGTGATTCCGATACACAAACTCAGCTTTGGTTGGGGACGTCGGTATTGCAGGCCCAATCTACAAACCATGAGAAGAACTCATGAGGATTTGAATATAGAGCAGGTCTGAGGCTCTTGCTCAGGCATTTGTCTCTGGATGTTGTTCAGCGATGGCCGTGGAATGTCGGGAATGCCTCATGGGCCATGGAGGAATCTTCCTCTCTGAGGATATGGCCCAATTTCCAATTGTTTTTCGTCAGTCTGTGGGATGGGAGGACTCCTTTCATGTTTGTTACCTCAGGTATCCCACCAAAGAGGAATTCCAAAGCAAAGCCGTGGGGAAGACTGAAGGGACAACCCGAATTATGGTTAAAAATTTGGGCTAAGGGGCATGGCAAGCCCAATATGCTATCTCTTTATCCAGCCACTGAGAGGCCTTACTTGAGGACTGGGCTCAGGCTTAGGTTCACAATGTGTGTTTGTGACCAATGTGGCACGCGAGCATGGGTGGGGCCTCATGGGCCACACTGGTATCAACTACACTGAATGTTGGACAACATGCCAACCACAAGGTCTCTTGCCATGGGGAAGGAGTTCTGATTTCCTCATCATGTTCAACCCTGAGCAGTGATTGTAGATAAAGTCTAGTTTCTGAAGCCTGAAAACCGAGGTTGGGAAGAAAAAATGACCTTAGGCCATGGTGGAACGAATGCTCAGTGTGCGGCCAGCTGCCTGCATGGGGCCAGGAGGTCCAGGCTCAGGCTGTGTCAGAAAGGACATTAGTGCCCTGGTCAGCTTAAGTATTTGGGGTACAGCAAAGGTCGGTGAGGTTGATCCTCATTTGGGGTTACTGGGTAGCAATGTTTTTCTTCTGGAGGGCAGGCAGAGTGCTGCATTGTAGTTCTGGATTGCCAAACTGGAGGGCTTGTGGGCCAGTAGTCTGAGGACAGAAGTTAGGGAACACAAGCTAGGCTTAGGTTTCTGGGTGAGGCCATGGCAGGCACAATCTACAGACCTGAATCGAGATCTCGTGCATCTGAAGTCAGAGAGAGGATCAGACGATCGCTCAGGTTGGAGTTTCTGAACCTGATGGCCCCTTCATGAAGGGGGGGGGCATCACGATGCCATGGGGGTTTTCCCACGATGGGAGTTTGAGAAGCTCCAAAGTGCAGAGAGTTCTGCAGGACAATTGAGACCTGTTGTTTGCTCCAGGCCAATGATTCTGAGCAGGGTTCTAAAGATGGATGGCTGGGTAGCCCACCTCGCATTCCAATTGTCTCCTAGCAACAAGACAGGTTAGATCTCCTGGATCTGTGGGGACCAACGGAGGACGCTGAGTTGAAATGGACAACCCTGGGGATGGGTCCTAATGTGCTTTTGTGTCTATGGAGACCTTGGAATGAAGCGGTGGCACTGGAGCCCTAAAGGGTTCTCCTAAACAGAGGCTTTGACACAGCTCCAACGAGCAAGTTTCTCATGTGTAGATGAGATGTTTTCTGATGGGTGAGTCAAGAAACAGCTATATGCTGCTTTTGAAATCCAGGCCTCTGAGGAGAGATGCCTGGATACCAAAGCAATGGATCTGATTAGTGCCTAGGGGCCTGTTCTTTCCTTTTTACCTCTGGGGACATCTGTCTATGGGTCTGAGTGCAGGTAGGTGCTCAGTTGGGCTCAGATTGCCCGTTTTTCCTGGGAAGCCACCACTATTGAGATGGATCAGGGACTTTGGAGGTTTATCCTATTAGAAGGGTTGTGGCCATTGGAATGGGCACACACAATTTCCTTGGAGAGGCAAGTACAGTCCTCAGGTTTGGCTCCAGGGGCCTGAGCCTGTAGGTTGTGTAGGCCAGGGCTGTTTGGACAGTTGTCTGAAAACACAAACTCGGCTTATGTTTCGGGTCATAAGTATGGCAGGACTGATCTACAGACCATGAGGAGAACTCTTCGGGATTTGAAAGAGGGGCGAGTGTGAGGCTACACCTCAAGTTTTTGTCTCTGGATATCGTGTCACTCATGGTCTTGGAATTTCTGGGTGACTTCATGGGAAATGGACGAGTCTTACTCTCTGATGGTTTGGCCCCGTCCAACGAGTTTGAGGTCATACTGTGGGCTGGAAGAAGACCGTTTTTTTGTTGTTGTTGTTTTCTTTATTAACCTCAGGTGTCCCACCAAATGAGGGATTCCAGAGTAGAGCCCTGGGAAGGGGCGACTGGACAATCAAAATCTGGTTAAAATTTGGGGCCTAGGGACATGTCAAGCCCATTATGACATCTAATGGTCCAGCCACTGAGAAGACTTACTAGGGGACAGGACTCATGCTGAGGGTCACAATGCGTGTTTATGCCCTTGTTGCACTCAAGAGTGGGCGGGGCCTCAGGGTGAATGCTGGTTTCTCCTTCACTGAACCTTGGACAACGTGCCAACCACAAGGTTTCTTGCCATGGGTAAGGAGGAGTTCTGATTTCTGCATCACACTCACCCCTGGGCAGTGATTGGGGATAATGTCTCGTTTCTGAAGCCTGAAAAATGAGGTAGGGAAGAGATGATGACCTAAGGCCATGGCGGGTCTTATGTGCTCAGTGTGGGGTAGCTTTCTGGGTGTTGGTCCGGAAGTCTGGGCTCAGGCTGTGTCCAACAGTGCATTAGTGCCCAGGTTAGACTAGATAATTTGGGTAAAGTCGAGTGCTGTGTAGGTTTATCCTCATTTAAGGTGCCTGGGCAGCTCATGAGGCAATACTTTTTTTTTTTTTTTAAAGGGCAGGCAGTGTGCTGCATTGTGGGTCCGGAATTGCCAAACTTGAGGGCTTCGGGGCCAGGAGTGTGAGGACGGAAGTCTGAGAACACAAGCTAGACTTGGGAATCAGGGCGAGGGCACGACAGGTACCCCCTGCAGATCTGAACCAATATCTCATGCATCTGAATTCAGGGCGAGGATCAGACGTTGGCTCAGGTTGTAGTTTCCGTGCATGACGGCCGCACCATGAAGGGAGCGAAATCTCGAGGCCATTGAGGTTTTCCCACGTTGGGAGTTGTGGGTTGCCCCCTTTAAGCATTCGTTCTGCGGGACAATGGAGACATGTTGGACAGCTCCAGCATATCCCACATGGAATGACTCCAGAGCACCGTTCGAGGATGGATGCCTGGGAAGCCCGCCTCCCAGGGCTTCCAATTGTCTCCTAGCAACAAGACAGTTTAGATCTGATGGCTCTGCGGGAGCAACCGGGGTGGCTGAGTTGAAATGGACTTTCCTAGGATGGGTCCTAATGTATTTTTGTGTCCATGAGGGCCTTGGAATGGGGCAGTGGCACCGGAACCCTGAAGTACTCTCCTAAGCTTTTGACATAGCTCCCATGCACAGGATTCCTTGTGGAGACGAGATGAGTTCTGATGGGTGCCTCAGGAAAACCCCTATGCTCGTATTGGAATCAGGCTTTTGAGGAGACATGCCTGTAAACCAAAGCAATGGATCCTATTATGGCCTAGGGTCCTGTCTCGTTCAATCTTCTTCTCTGGGTATATCCATCTATGGTATGAGTGGAAGTAGATTATCAGCTGGTATCAGACAGCCCTTGTGTGTTCCGGGCGACCTACACTATTGGAATGGCCTCAGGGATTTGGCGGTTTCTCCTAATTGGTACGATTTTGGCAGATGCTCAGCTGGTGTCAGACAGCCCTTGTTTATCCCGGGCGACCTACACTATTGGGATGGCCTCAGGGATTTGGCGGTTTCTCTTAATTTGTACAATTTTGGACAATGGAATGGGCAGAATTCCCATGGATTGGTAGGCACAGTCCTAATGTGTGGCTCCAGGGGCCCCAGCCTGGAGGGTGTGTGGCCCAGGACTTTGAGGACAGAAGTCTGGAAACACAAACTCAGCTTAGGTTGAGGGACTTAGGTATGGCAGGCCCGATGTACAAACCATGAGAAGAACTCTTCAGGATATTAAGAAAGTGCGAATCTGAGGCGCTTGCTCAGGCTTTTGTCTCTGGATTTTTTATCAGCGCTGGCCGTGGAATGTCGGGGAGGACTCATGGGCCATGGACAAATCATCCTCTCTGAGGATTTGGCCAGATTCCCAATTGTTGTTCGTCAATCTGTGGGATGAGAGTACTCCTTTCAGTTTTGTTACCTCAGGTGTCCCACCAAAAGAGGAATTCCAAAGCAAAGCCGTGGGGAAGACTGAAGGGACAACCTGAACTATGGTTAAAAATTGGGGCCTAGGGGCATGGAAGCCCAATATGCTATCTCTTCATCCAGCCACTGAGAGGCCTTACTTGAGGACTGGGCTCAGGCTGAGAGTCACAATGTGTGATTGGGACCCATGTGGTCCGCGAGCATGGGCGGGGCCTCATGGGCCACACTGGTTTCAACTACACTCAACGTTGGACAACATGCCAACCACAAGGTTTCTTGCCATGGGGAAGGAGTTCTGATTTCTGAATCACGTTCAACCCCGGGCAGTGATTGGAGATAAGGTCTAGGTTCAGAAGCATGAAAAAAGAGGTTGGGAAGAGATGACGACCTAAGGCCATGGCGGCTCGATGTGCTCAGTGTGCAGCCAGCTGTCTGGGTGGGGCCAGGAGTTCCAGGCTCAGGCTGTGTCAGAAAGGGCATTAGTGACCTGATCAGCCTATGTATTTGTGGTACAGCCAAGGTAGGTGCAGGTTGATCCTCATTTGGGGTTACTGGGTAGCCCCAGAGGGCAATGTTTTTCTTCTGGGGGGCAGGCAGAGTGCTGCATTGTAGTTCTGGATTGCCAAACTGGAGGGCTTGTGGGCCAGTAGTCTGAGGACAGAATTCTGAGGCTTCGGTATTTGGGTGAGGCCATGGCAGGCACAATCTACAGACCTGAATCGAGATCTCGTGCATCTGAAGTCAGGGCGAGGATCAGACGATCGCTCAGGTTGGAGTTTCTGTCCCTGATGGCCGCTTCATGAAGGGGGGGCATCTCGATGCCATGGGGGTTTTCCCACGATGGGAGGTGTGAGCAGCTCCAAACTGCAAAGAGTCTTCTGCAGGACAATTGAGACCTGTTGTTTGGCCCAGGCCATGATTCTGAGCAGGGTTCTAAGGATGCATGGCTGGGTAGCCCACCTCGCATTCCAATTGTCTCCTAGCAACAAGACAGGTTAGATCTGCTGGATCTGGGGGAGCAACCGAGGAGGCTGAGTTGAAATGGACTCTCCTGTGGATGGGTCCTAATGTGCTTTTGTGTCTAAGGAGACCTTGAAATGGTGCCCTGAAGGGTTCTCCTACACAGAGGCTTTAACACAGCTCCAACGTGCAAGTGTTCCTTGTGTAGATGAGATGTTTCCTGATGGGTGAGTCAAGAAACAGCCATATGCTGGTTTTGAAATCCAGGCCTCTGAGGAGAGATGCATGGAAAACAAAGCAATGGATCTGATTAGTGCCTAGGGACCCGGTCTTTACTTTTTACCTCTGGGGATATCTCTCTATGGGTCTGAGTGCAGGTAGGTGCTCAGATGGGCTCAGATTGCCCCTGTGTTTCCTGGAAAGCCAGCACTAGTGCGATGGATCAGGGACTTTGGAGGTTTATCCAATTAGAAGGGTTGTGGCCATTGGAATGGGCACACACAAATCCCTTGGAGAGAGCAAGTACAGTCCTCAGGTTTGGCTCCAGGGGCCTGAGCCTGTAGGTTGGGTAGGCCAGTTCTCTTTGGACAGTTGTCTGAAAACACAACCTCGGCTTATGTTTCGGGTCGTACGTATGGCAGGACTGATCTACAGACCATGAGGAGAACTCTTCGGGATTTGAAAAAAGGGCGAGTGTGAGGCTCTTGCTCAAGTTTTTGTCTCTGGATATCGTGTCAATCATGGTGGTGAAATTTCTGGGTGACTTCATGGGAAATGGACGAGTCTTACTCTCTGGTGGTTTGGCCCCGTCCAAAGTGTTTGGGGTAATTCAGTGTGATGGAAGAATTCCGTTTATTTGTTGTTGTTGTTTGCTTTTTTAACCTCAGTTGACCCACCAAATGAGGGATTCCAGAGTAGAGCCCTGGGGAGGGGCAACCGGACAATCAGAAATCTGGTTAAAAATTGGGGACTAGGGACATATCAAGTCCATTATGACATCTTATGGTTCAGCCACTGAGAGGACTTACTAGAGTACAGGACTCATGCTGAGGGTCACAATGCGTGTTTATGCCCTCGTCGCACTCAAGAATGGGCGGGGCCTCAGGGTGAATGCTGGTTTCTCCTACACTGAACGTTGGACAACGTGCCAACCACAAGGTTACTTGCCATGCGTAAGGAGGAGTTCTGATTTCTGCATCACACTCACCCCTGGGCAGTGATTGGAGATAAGGTTGCAGTTCTGAAGTTGAAAACTGAGGTAGGGAATGGATGATGACCTAAGGTCATGGCAGGTCTTATATGCTCAGTGTGCGGTCAGCTTTCTGGGGGTTGGTCAGGAGGTCCGGCTCAGGTTGTGTCCGACAGTACTTTAGTGCACAGGTTAGACTATATAACTTTGGTAAATAGAATGCTGTGTATGTTTATCCTCATTTAAGGTGCCTGGGAAGCTCATGAGGCAATAATTTTTTTCTAGAGCGCAGGCAGTGTGCTGCATTGTGGGTCCGGAATTGCCAAACTTGAGGGATTCGGGGCCAGGGGTGTGAGGACGGAAGTCTGAGAAGAAAGCTAGACTTGGGTTTCAGGGCGAGAGCACGGCAGGTACCACCTGCAGCTCTGAACCAATATCTCATGCATCTGAAGTCAGGGCGAGGATCAGACGTTGGTTCAGGTTGGAGTTTCTGTGCATGACGGCCGCTTCATGAAGGGAGCGGAATCTCGAGGCCATTGAGGTTTTCCCACGTTGGGAGTTGTGGGATGCCCCCTTCAAGGATTCCTTCTGCAGGACAATTGAGACCTGTTGGACAGCTCCAGGACATCCCATATGAAATGACTACAGAGCATCATACGAGGATGGATGCCTGGGAAGCCCGCCTCGCATTCTAATTTTCTCCTTGCAACAAGATAGTTTAGATCTGATGGCTCTGCGGGAGCAACCGGGGTGGTTGTGTTGAAATGGACTTTCCTGAGGTTGGGTCTTAATGGGTTTTGTGTCCCTGAGGGTCTTGGAATGGGGCAGTGGCACCGGAACCCTGAAGTACTCTCCTAAGCTTCTGACATAGCTCCCATGCACAAGTTTCCTTGTGGAGACGAGATGAGTTCTGATGGGTGCCTCTGGAAAACCCCTATGCTCGTATTGGAATCAGTCTTTTGAGGACACATGCCAGTAAACCAAAGCAATGGATCCTATTATGGCCTAGGTTCCTGTCTGGTTCAATCTTCTTCTCTGGGGACATCCCTCTACGGTGTGAGTAGACGTAGATGCTCAGCTGGTGTCAGACCGCCCTTGTTTGTCCCGGGCGACCTACACAATTGGGATGGCCTCATGGATTTTGCGGTTTCTCTTAATTTGTACAATTTTGGACAATGGAATGGGCAGAATTCCCATGGATTGGTAGGCACAGTCCTAATGTGTGGCGCCAGGGGCCCCAGCCTGGAGCGTGTGTGGCCCAAAATTTGAGGACAAAGTCTGAAAACACAAACTCAGCTTAGGTTTGGGGACGTAGCTATGGCATGCCCGATCTACAAACCATGAGAAGATTTCGTCAGGATATGAAGAAAGTGCGAATCTGAGGCGCTTGCTCAGGCTTTTGTCTCTGGATTTTGTATCAGCGCTGGCCGTGGAATGTCGGGGAGGCCTCATGGGCCATGGACGAATCTTCCTCTCTGAGGATTTGGCCCGATTCCCAATTGTTTTTCGTCAATCTGTGGGATGGGGGGACTCCTTTCAGTTTTGTTACCTCAGGTGTCCCACCAAAAGAAGAATTCCAAAGCAAACCGTGGGGAAGACTGAAGGGACTACCCGAACTATGGTTAAAAATTGGGGCCTAGGGGCATGGCAAGCCCAAAATGCTATATCTTCATCCACCCACTGAGAAGCCTTACTTGAGGACTGAGCTCAGGCTGAGGGTCACAATGTGTGTTTGGGACCCATGTGGCCCGCGAGCATGGGCGGGGCCTCATGGGCCACTCTGGTTTCAACTACACTGAACGTTGGTCAACATGCCAACCACAAGGTTTCTTGCCATGGGGAAGGAGTCCTGATTTCTGCATCACGTTCAATCCTGGGCAGTGATTGGAGATAAGGTCTAGGATCTGAAGCCTGAAAACCGAGGTTGGAAAGAGATGACGACCTAAGGCCATGGCGGCTCGATGTGCTCAGTGTGCGGCCAACTGCCTGGGTGGGGCCAGGAGTTCCAGGCTCAGGCTGTGTCAGAACGGGCATTAGTGCCCTGGTCAGCCTATACATTTGGGGTACAGCCAAGGTGGGTGCAGGTTGATCCTCATTTGGGATTACTGTGTAGCCCCTGAGGGCAATGTTTTTCTTCTGGACGGCAGGAAGAGTGCTGCATTGTAGTTCTGGATTGCCAAACTGGAGGGCTTGTGGGCCAGTAGTCTGAGGACAGAAGTCAGGGAACACAAGCTAGGCTTTGGTTTCTGGGTGAGGCCATGGCAGGCACAATCTACAGACCTGAATCGAGATCTCGTGCATCTGAAGTCAGGGCGAGGATGAGACGATCGTTCAGGTTGGAGTTTCTGAACCTGATGGCCCCTTCATGAAGGGGGGGCATCACGATGCCATGGGGGTTTTCCCACGATGGGAGTTTGAGAAGCTCCAAAGTGCAGAGAATTCTGCAGGACAATTGAGACCTGTTGTTTGGCTCCAGGCCAATGATTCTGAGCAGGGTTCTAAAGATGGATGGCTGGGTAGCCCACCTCGCATTCCAATTGTCTCCTAGCAACAAGACAGGTTAGATCTGCTGGTTCGGGAGAGACCGAGGATGCTGAGTTGAAATGGACTCTCCGGGGATTGGTCCTAATGTCTTTTGTTTCTATGGAGACCTTGGAATGAAGTGGTGGCACTGGGGTCCTGAACGTTCTCCTAAACAGGGGCTTTGACACAGCTCCAACGTGCAAGTTTCCCATGTGTAGATGAGATGTTTTCTGATGGGTGAGTCAAGAACAGCCATATGCTGGTTGTGAAATCGAGGCCTCTGAGGAGAGATGTCTGGAAACCAAAGCAATGGTTCTGATAAGTGCCTAGGGGCCTGTTCTTTCCTTTTTTCCTCTGGGGACATCTGTCTATGGGTCTAAGTGCAGGTAGGTGCTCAGATGGGCTCAGATTGCCCCTGTTTTTCCTGGGAAGCCACCACTATTGGGATGGATCAGGGACTTTGGAGGTTTATCCTATTAGAAGGGATGTGGCCATTGGAATGGGCACACACAATATCCTTGGAGAGGGCAAGTACAGTCCTCAGGTTTGGCTCCAGGGGCCTGAGCCTGTAGGTTTTGTAGGCCAGGGCTGTTTGGACTGTTGTCTGAAAACACAACCTCGGCTTATGTTTCGGGTCATAGGTATGGCAGGACTGATCTACAGACCATGAGGAGAACACTTCGGTATTTGAAAAAAGGACGAGTGTGAGGCTCTTGCTCAAGTTTTTGTCTCTGGACATCGTGTCACACATGGTGCTGACATTTCTGGGTGACTTCATAGGAAATGGACGATCTTACTCTCTGGTGGTTTGTCCCGTCCAAAGTGTTTGGGATCATTCTGTGTGATGGAAGAATTCCGTTTTTTTGTTGTTGTTGTTGTTGTTGTTTTCTTTTTTAACCTCAGGTGACCCACCAAATGAGGGATTCCAGAGTAGAGCCCTTGGGAGGGGCAACCGGATAATCAGAAATCTGGTTAAAAATTGGGGCCTAGGGACATGTCAAGCCCATTATGACATCTTATGGTCCAGCCACTGAGAGGACTTACTAGAGGACAGTACTCATGCTGAGGGTCACAATGCGTGTTTATGCCCTCGTCGCACTCAAGAATGGGCGGGGTCTCACGGTGAATGCTGGTTTCTCCTACACTGAACGTTGGACAACGTGCCAACCACAAGGTTTCTTGCCATGGGTAAGGAGGAGTTCTGATTTCTGCATCACACTCACCCCTGGGCAGTGATTGGAGATAAGGTCTCGGTTCTGAAGCCTGAAAACAGAGGTAGGGAAGAGATGATGACCTAAGGCCATGGCGGGTCTTATGTGCTAACTGTGCGGTCAACTTTCTGGGGGTTGGTCAGGAGGTCCGGGCTCAGGTTGTGTCCGACAGTGCTTTAGTGCACAGGTTAGACTATATAACTTGGGTAAAGTAGAGTGCTGTGTAGGTTAATCCTCATTTAAGGTGCCTGGGAAGATCATGAGGCAATAATTTTTTTCTAGAGGGCAGGCAGAGTGCTGCATTGTGGTTCCGGAATTGCCAAAATTGAGGGCTTCGGGGCCAGGGGTGTGAGGACGGAAGTCTGAGAAGAAAGCTAGACTTGGGTTTCAGGGCGAGGGCACCCCAGGTACCCCCTGCAGCTCTGAATCAATATCTCATTCATCTGAAGTCAGAGCGAGGATCAGATGTTGGCTCAGGTTGGAGTTTCTGTGCATGACGGAGGTTTCATGAAGGGAGCGGAATCTCGAGGCCATTGAGGTTTTCCCACGTTGGGAGTTGTGGGATGCCCCCTTCAAGGATTCCTTCTGCGGGACAGTTGAGACCTGTTGAACAGCTCCAGACATCCCAGATGGAATGACTCCAGAACACCATGCGAGGACGGATGACTTGGAAGCCCGCCTCGCATTCCAATTGTCTCATAGCAACAAGACAGTTTAGATCTGATGGCTCTGCGGGAGCAACCGGGGCAGCTGAGTTGAAATGGACTTTCCTGAGAATGGGTCCTAATGGGTTTTTGTGTCCCTGAGGGCCTTGGAATGGGGTGGTGGCCCCGGGACCATGAAGTACTCTCCTAAGCTTCTGACATAGCTCCCATGCACAGGTTTCCTTGTGGAGACGAGATGAGATCTGATGGGTGCCTCAGGAAAACCCCTATGCTCGTATTGGAATCAGGCTTTTGAGGAGACATGCCTGTAAACCAAAGCAATGGATCCTATTATGGCCTAGGGTTCCGTCTGGTTCAATCTTCTTCTCTGGGGACATCCATCTATGCTATGAGTGGAGGTAGATGCTCAGCTGGTGTCAGACCGCCCTTTTTTGTCCCGGGCGACCTACACTATTGGGATGGCCTCAGGGATTTGGCGGTTTCTCTTAATTTGTACAATTTTGGACAATGGAATGGGCAGAATTCCCATGGATTGGTAGGCACAGTCATAATGTGTGGCTCCAGGGGCCCCAGCCGGGAGGGTGTGTGGCCCAGGACAGAAGTCTGAAAACACAAACTCAGGTTAGGTTTGGGGACGGAGATATGGCAGGCCAGATCTGTAAACCATGAGAATAATACTTCAGGATATGAAGAAAGTGCGAATCTGAGGCACTTGCTCAGGCTTTTGTCTCTGGATTTTGTATCAGCGCGGTCGTGGAATGTCGAGGAGGCCTCATGGGCCATGGGCGAATCTTCCTCTGTGAGGATTTGGACCGATTCCCAATTGTTTTTCGTCAATCTGTGGGATGGGAGGACTCCTTTCAGCTTTGTTACCTCAGGTGTCCCACCAAAAGAGGAATTCCAAAGAAAAGCCGTGGGGAAGACTGAAGGGACAACCCGAACTATGGTTAAAAATTGGCGCCTGGGGCATGGCAAGCCCAATATGCTATCTCTTCATCCAGCCACTGAGAGGCCTTACTTGAGGACTGGGCTCAGGCTGAGAGTCACAAAGTGTGATTGGGACCCATGTGGCCCGCGACCATGGGCGGGCCTTATGGGCCAAACTGGTTTCAACTACACTGAACGTTGGACAACATGCCAACCACAAGGTTTCTTGCCATGGGGAAGGAGTTCTGATTTCTGCATCCGATTGGAGATAAGGTCTAGGTTCTGAAGCCTGAAAACTGATGTTGGGAAGAGATGAAGATCTAAGGCCATGGCGGCTCCATATGCTCAGTGTGCGGCCAGCTGTCTGGGTGGGGCTAAATGTTCCAGGCTCAGGCTGTTTCAGAAAGGGCATTAGTGCCCTGGTCAGCCTATATATTGGGGGTACAGCCAAGGTAGGTGTAGGTTGATCCTCATTTGGGGTTACTTTGTAGCCCCTGAGGGCAATGTTTTTCTTCTGGAGGGCAGGCAGAGTGCTGCATTGTAGTTCTGGATTGCCAAACTGGAGGGCTTGTGGGCCAGTAGTCTGAGGACAGAAGTCTGAGAACACAAGCCAGGCTTCGGTTTCTAGGTGAGGCCATGGCAGGCACAATCTACAGACTTGAATCGAGATCTCGTGCATCTGAAGGCAAGGCGAAGATCAGACGATCGCTCAGGTTGGAGTTTCTGAACCTGATGGCCCCTTCACGAAGGGGGGGCATCACGAGGCCATGGGGGTTTTCCCACGTTAGGAGGTGTGAGCAGCTCCAAACTGCAAAGAGTCTTCTGCAGGACAATTGAGACCTGTTGTTTGGCTCAAGGCCATGATTCTGAGCTGGGTTCTAAGGATGGATGGCTGGGTAGCCCACCTCGCATTCCAATTGTCTCCTAGCAACAAGACCGGTTAGATCTGCTGGATCTGGGGGAGCAACCGAGAAGGCTGAGTTGAAATGGACTCTCCTGCGGATGGGTCCTAATATGCTTTTGTGTCTATAAAGACCTTGGAATGGTGCCCTGAAGGGTTCTCCTACACAGAGGCTTTGACATAGCTCCAACGTGCAAGTTTCCCATGTGTAGATGAGATGTTTTCTGATGGGTGAGTCAAGAAACAGCCATATGCTGGTTTTGAAATCCAGGCCTCTGAGGAGAGATGCCTGGAAAACATAGCAATGGATCTGATTAGTGCCTAGGAACCCGGTCTTTCATTTTTACCTCTGGGAAGATCTCTCTATGGGTCTGAGTGCATGTAGGTGCTCAGAAGGGCTCAGATTGCCTCTGTATTTCCTGGGAAGCCGGCACTAGTGCGATGGATCAGGGTTTTTGGAGGTTTATCCTATTAAAAGGGTTGTGGCCATTGGAATGGGCACACACAATTCCCTTGGAGATGGCAAGTACAGTCCTCAGGTGTGGCTCAAGGGGCCTGAGCCTGTAGGTTGTGTAGGCTAGGGCTGTTTGTACAGTTGTCTGAAAACACAACCTCGGCTTATGTTTCGGGTTGTACGTATGGCAGGATTGATCTACAGACCATGAGGAGAACTCTTCGGGATTTGAAAAAAGGGCGAGTGGGATCCTCTTGCTCAAGTATTTGTCTCTGGATATCGTGTCACTCATGGTGATGAAATTTCTGGGTGACTTCATGGGAAATGGACGAGTCTTACTCTCTGGTGGTTTGGCCCCGTCCAAAGTGTTTGGGGTCATTCTGTGTGATGGAAGAATTCCGTTTTTTTGTTTTTGTTATTTTATTTTTTAACCTCAGGTGACCCACCAAATGAGGGATTCCAGAGTAGAGCCCTGGGGAGGGGCAACCGGACAATCAGAAATCTGGTTAAAAATTGGGGCCTAGGGACATGTCAAGCCCATTATGACATCTAATGGTCCAGCCACTGAGAGGACTTACTAGAGGACAGGACTCATGCTGAGGGTCACAATGCGTGTGTATGCCCTCGTCGCACTCAAGAATGGGCGGGGCCTCAGGGTGAATGCTGGTTTCTGCTACACTGAACTTTGGACAACGTGCCAACCACAAGGGTTCTTGCCATGGGTAAGGAGGAGTTCTGATTTCTGCATCACACTCACCCCTGGGCAGTGATTGGAGATAAGGTCTCGGTTCTGAAGCCTGAAAACTGAGGTAGGGAAGAGATGATGACCTAAGTCCATGGCGGGTCTTATGTGCTCAGTGTGCGGTCAGCTTTCTGGGGGTTGGTCAGGAGGTCCGGGCTCAGGTTGTGTCCGACAGTGCTTTAGTGCACAGGTTAGACTATATAACTTGGGTAAAGTCGAGTGCTGTGTAGGTTTATTCTCATTTAAGGTGCCTAGGAAGCTCATGAGGCAATAATTTTTTTCTAGAGAGCAGGCAGAGTGCTGCATTGTAGTTCTGGATTGCCAAACTGGAGGGCTTGTGGGCCAGTAGTCTGAGGACAGAAGTCTGAGAACACAAGCCAGGCTTCGGTTTCTAGGTGAGGCCATGGCAGGCACAATCTACAGACTTGAATCGAGATCTCGTGCATCTGAAGGCAAGGCGAAGATCAGACGATCGCTCAGGTTGGAGTTTCTGAACCTGATGGCCCCTTCACGAAGGGGGGGCATCACGAGGCCATGGGGGTTTTCCCACGTTAGGAGGTGTGAGCAGCTCCAAACTGCAAAGAGTCTTCTGCAGGACAATTGAGACCTGTTGTTTGGCTCAAGGCCATGATTCTGAGCTGGGTTCTAAGGATGGATGGCTGGGTAGCCCACCTCGCATTCCAATTGTCTCCTAGCAACAAGACCGGTTAGATCTGCTGGATCTGGGGGAGCAACCGAGGAGGCTGAGTTGAAATGGACTCCCCTGCGGATGGGTCCTAATATGCTTTTGTGTCTATAAAGACCTTGGAATGGTGCCCTGAAGGGTTCTCCTACACAGAGGCTTTGACACAGCTCCAACGTGCAAGTTTCCCATGTGTAGATGAGATGTTTTCTGATCGGTGAGTCAAGAAACAGCCATATGCTGGTTTTGAAATCCAGGCCTCTGAGGAGAGATGCCTGGAAAACATAGCAATGGATCTGATTAGTGCCTAGGAACCCGGTCTTTCCTTTTTACCTCTGGGGAGATCTCTCTATGGGTCTGAGTGCATGTAGGTGCTCAGAAGGGCTCAGATTGCCTCTGTATTTCCTGGGAAGCCGGCACTAGTGCGATGGATCAGGGTTTTTGGAGGTTTATCCTATTAAAAGGGTTGTGGCCATTGGAATGGGCACACACAATTCCCTTGGAGATGGCAAGTACAGTCCTCAGGTGTGGCTCAAGGGGCCTGAGCCTGTAGGTTGTGTAGGCTAGGGCTGTTTGTACAGTTGTCTGAAAACACAACCTCGGATTATGTTTCGGGTTGTATGTATGGCAGGATTGATCTACAGACCATGAGGAGAACTCTTCGGGATTTGAAAAAAGGGCGAGTGGGAGGCTCTTGCTCAAGTTTTTGTCTCTGGATATCGTGTCACTCATGGTGATGAAATTTCTGGGTGACTTCATGGGAAATGGACGAGTCTTACTCTCTGGTGGTTTGGCCCCGTCCAAACTGTTTGGGGTCATTCTGTGTGATGGAAGAATTCCGTTTTTTTGTTTTTGTTATTTTATTTTTTAACCTCAGGTGACCCACCAAATGAGAGATTCCAGAGTAGAGCCCTGGGGAGGGGCAACCGGACAATCAGAAATCTGGTTAAAAATTGGGGCCTAGGGACATGTCAAGCCCATTATGACATCTAATGGTCCAGCCACTGAGAGGACTTACTAGAGGACAGGACTCATGCTGAGGGTCACAATGCGTGTGTATGCCCTCGTCGCACTCAAGAATGGGCGGGGCCTCAGGGTGAATGCTGGTTTCTGCTACACTGAACTTTGGACAACGTGCCAACCACAAGGGTTCTTGCCATGGGTAAGGAGGAGTTCTGATTTCTGCATCACACTCACCCCTGGGCAGTGATTGGAGATAAGGTCTCGGTTCTGAAGCCTGAAAACTGAGGTAGGGAAGAGATGATGACCTAAGTCCATGGCGGGTCTTATGTGCTCAGTGTGCGGTCAGCTTTCTGGGGGTTGGTCAGGAGGTCCGGGCTCAGGTTGTGTCCGACAGTGCTTTAGTGCACAGGTTAGACTATATAACTTGGGTAAAGTCGAGTGCTGTGTAGGTTTATTCTCATTTAAGGTGCCTAGGAAGCTCATGAGGCAATAATTTTTTTCTAGAGGGCAGGCAGAGTGCTGCATTGTGTGTCCGGTATTGCCAAACTTGAGGGCTTCGGGGCCAGGCGTGTGAGGATGGAAGTCTGAGAAGGAAGCTAGACTGGGTTTCAGGGCGAGGACACGGCTGGAACCCCTTCAGCTCTGAACCAATATCTCATGCATCTGAAGTCAGGGCGAGGATCAAACGTTGGCTCAGCTTGTAGTTTCTGTGCATGACGGACGCTTCATGAAGGGAGCGGCATCTCAAGGCCATTGAGGTTTTCCCACGTTGGGAGTTGTGGGGTGCCCCTTTCAAGGATTCCTTCTGCGGGACAATTGAGATCTGTTGGACAGCTCCAGGACATCCCAGATGGAATGACTCCAGAGCTCATGCGAGGATGGATGCCTGGGAAGCCCGCCTCGCATTCCAATTGTCTCCTAGCAACAAGACAGTTTAGATCTGATGGCTCTGCGGGAGCAACCGGGGTGGCTGAGTTGAAATGGACTTTCCTGAGGTTGGGTCCTAATGGGTTTTTGTGTCCCTGAGGGCCTTGGATTGGGGTCGTGGCGTCGGGACCCTGAAGTACTCTCCTAAGCTTCTGACATAGCATCCATGCACAGGTTTCCTTGTGGAGACGAGATGAGTTATGATGGGTGCCTCAGGAAAACCTCTATGCTCGTATTGGAATCAGGCTTTTGAGGAGACATGCCTGTAAACCAAAGCAATGGATCCTATTATGGCCTAGGGTCCCGTCTGGTTCAATCTTCTTCTCTGGGGACATCCATCTATGGT
Organism: Mustela nivalis; assembly: GCF_964662115.1. Classification (NCBI taxonomy): domain Eukaryota; kingdom Metazoa; phylum Chordata; class Mammalia; order Carnivora; family Mustelidae; genus Mustela; species Mustela nivalis. The sequence continues at coordinate 593,840 of NW_028136529.1, forward strand.
ATGAGTGGAGGTAGATGCTCAGCTGTTGTCAGACCGCCCTTGTTTGTCCCGGGCGACCTACATTATTGGGATGGCCTCAGGGATTTGGCGGTTTCTCTTAATTTGTACAATTTTGGACAATGGAATGGGCAGAATTCCCATGGATTGGTAGGCACAGTCCTAATGTGTGGCTCCAGGGGCCCCAGCATTGAGGGAGTGTGGCCTAGGAGTTGAGGACAGAAGTCTGAAAACACAAACTCAGGTTAGGTTTGGGGACGTAGGTATGGCAGGCCCACTCTACAGTCCATGAGAAAAAGTATTCAGGATATGAAGAAAGTGCGAATCTGAGGCGCTTGCTCAGTCTTTTGTCTCTGGATTTTGTATCAGCGGTGGCCGTGGAATGTCGGGGAGGCCTCATGGGCCATGGACGAATCTTCCTCTCTGAGGATTCGGCCCGATTCCCAATTGTTTTTGGTCAATCTGTGGGATGGGAGGACTCCTTTCAGTTTTGTTACCTCATGTGTCCCACCAAAAAAGGAATTCCAAAGCAAAGCCGTGGGGAAGACTGAAGGGACAACCCGAACTATGGTTAAAAATTGGGGCCTAGGGGCATGGCAAGCCCAATATGCTATCTCTTCATCCAGCCACTGAGAGGCCTTACTTGAGGACTGGGCTCAGGCTGAGAGTCACAATGAGTGTTTGGGACCCATATGGCCAGCGAGTATGGGCGGGGCCTCATGGGCCACTCTGGTTTCAACTACACTGAACGTTGGAAAACATGCCAACCACAAGGTTTCTTGCCATGGGGAAGGAGTTCTGATTTCTGCATCACGTTCAACCCTGGGCAGTGATTGTAGATAAGGTCTAGGTTCTGAAGCCTGAAAACCGAGGTTGGGAACAGATGACGACCTAAGGCCATGGAGCCTTTATGTGCTCAGTCTGCGGCCACCTGTCTGGGTGGGGCCAGGAGGTCCAGGCTCAGGCTGTGTCAGAAAAGGCATTAGTGCCCTGGTCAGCCTATGTATTTGGGGTACAGCCAAGGTAGGTACAGGTTGATCCTCATTAGGGGTTACTGGGTAGCCCCAGAGGGCAATGTTTTTCTTCTGGGGGGCAGGCAGAGTGCTGCATTGTAGTTCTGGATTGCCAAACTGGAGGGCTTGTGGGCCAGTAGTCTGAGGACAGAAGTCTGAAAACACAAGCTAGGCTTCCGTTTCTGGGTGGGGACATGGCGGCACAATCTACAGACCTGAATCCATATCTCGTTCATCTGAAGTCAGGGCGAGGATCAGACGATCGCTCAGGTTGGAGTTTCTGTCCCTGATGGCCGCTTCATGAAGGGGGGGCATCACGAGCCATGGGGGTTTACCCACGATGGGAGTTGTGAGCAGCTACAAACTGCAAAGAGTCTTCTGCAGGACAATTGAGACCTGTTGTTTGGGCCAGGCCATTATTCTGAGCAGAGTTCTAAGGATGGATTGCTGGGTAGCCCACCTCGCATTCCCATTGTCTCCAAGCAACCAGACATTTAGATCTGCTGGATCTCGGGGAGCAACTTAGGAGGCTGAGTTTAAGTGGACTCTCCTGTGGATGGGTCCTAATGTGCTTTAGTGTCTATGGAGACCTTGGAATGAAGCGGTGGCACCGGGACCCTGAAGTATTCTCCTAAGCTTTTGACGTAGATCCCATTCACAAGTTTCCTTGTGGAGACGAAATTTGTTCTGATGGGTGCCTCAGGAAACCCCCTATGCTGGTATTGGACTCCAGGCTTTTGAGGAGACATGCTTGTAAACCAAAGTAATGGATCCTATTATGGCCTAGGGTCCTGTCTGGTTCAATCTTCTTCTCTGGGGATATCCATCTATGGAATGTGTGGAGGTAGATGCTCACCTGGTGTCAGACCACCATTGTTTGACCCCGGAGACCTACACTATGGGGATGGCCTCGGGGACTTTTGAGAGTTCTCCTAATTTGTACGATTTGGGACAATAGATTGGGCAGAATTTCCATGGATTGGGTAGGCACAGTCCTAATGTGTGGCTCCAGGGGGCCCCGCCTGGAGGGTGTGTGGCCCAGGACTTTGAGGACAGAAGTCTGAAAACACAAACTCAGCTTAGGTTTGGGGACGTTGGTATGGCAGGGCCAAGCTACAAACCATGAGAAGAACTCTTCAGGATATGAAGAAAGAGCGAGTCTGAGGCACTTGCTCAGGCTTTTGTCACTGGATTTTGTATCAATGATGGCTGTGGAATATGGGGAGGCCTCATGGGTCATGGACGAATCTTCCTCTCTGTGGATTTGGACCGGTCCCAATTGTTTTTCGTCAATCTGTGGGATGTGAGGTCTTTCAGGTTTATTACTTCAGGTGTCTGAACAAAAGAGGAATTCCAACACAGAGCCCTGGGGAAGCATGAAGGAACAACCCAAACTATGGTTAAAAATTGGGGCCTAGGGGCATGGCAGGCCCAATATGCTGTCTCTTCATCCAGCCACTTAGAGGCCTTACTTGAGGACTGTGCTCAGGCTGAGGGTCACAATGTGTGTTTGTGACCAATGTGGCCCGAGAGCATGGGCGGGGCCTCATGGGCCACACTGGTTTCAACTACACTGGACTTTGGACAACATGTCAATCATACGGTCTCTTGCCATGGGGAAGGTGTTCTGATTTCTGCATCATTTTCAACCCTGGGCAGTGGTTGGAGATAAGGCCTAGGTTCTGAACCTGAAAAACCGCAGTTGGGAAGAGATGACGACCTAAGGCCATGGCAGGTCTGATATGCTCAGTGTGCAGTCAGCTGCCTGGGTTTGGTCAGGTGGTTCCGGCACAGGTTGTCAGAGAGTGCATTAGTACCCAGGTTAGACTATATAATTTGGGTATAGTCGAGTGCCGTGTAGGTGTATCCTCATTTGAGGTGCCTGGGCTGCTCATTAGGCATGATATTTTTTCTAGAGGGCAGGCAGATTGCTGCATTGTGGGTCCGGAATTGCCAAACTTGAGGGCTTCTGGGCCCGGAGTGTGAGGACAGAAGTCTGAGAACACAAGCTAGACTTGGGCCTCAGGCCGAGGGCACGGAAGGTACCACCTGCAGATCTGAACCAATATCTCAAGCATCCGAAGTCATGGCGAGGATCAGACCCTGGCTCAGGTTGGAGTTTGTGTGCATGACTGCCCCTTCATAAACGGAGCGGAATCTCAAGGCCATGGAGGTTTTCCCACGTTGGGAGTTGTGGGATGCCCCCTTCAAAAATTCCTTCTGCGGGACAACTGAGACCTGTTGGGCAGCGCCAGGACATCCCATATGGAATGACTCCAGAGCACCGTTGGAGGATGGATGCCAGGGAAGCCCGCCTCGCATTACAATTGTCTCCTAGCAACAAGACAGTTGAGATCGGATGGCTCTGCGGGAGCAACTGGGTGTGGCTGAGTTGAAATTGACTTTCCTGACGGTGGGGTCTAATGTGTGTTTGTGTCCATGAGGGCCTTGGAATTGGGTGGTGGCACCGGGACCCTGAAGTATTCTCCTAAGCTTTTGACATAGCTCCCATGCACAAGTTTCCTTTTGGAGACGAAATTTGTTCTGACGGGTGCCTCAGTAAACCCCTTATGCTGGTATTGGAATCCAGGCTTTTGAGGAGACATGCCTGTAAACCAAAGCAATGGATCCGATTATGGCCTAGGGTCCTGTTTGGTTCAATCTTCTTATCTGGGGATATCTATCTATGGAATGAGTGCAGGTAGATGCTCACCTGGTGTCAGACCGCCCTTGTTTGTCCCCGGAGACCTACACTATTGGGATGGCCTCGGGACTTTGGAGAGTTCTCCTAATTTGTACGATTTTGGACAATGGAATGCGTGGAATTGCCATGGATTGGGTAGGCACAGTCCTAATGTGTGGCTCCATGGGCCCCAGCCTGGAGGGAGTGTGGCCCAGGACTTTGAGGACAGAAGTCTGAAAACACAAACTCAGATTAGGTTTGGGGACGTAGGTATGGCAGGCCCAATCTAAAAACCATAGAAGAACTCTTCAGGATATGAAGAACGAGCGAGTCTGAGGCACTTGCTCAGGCTTTTGATCTGGACGTTGTATCAACGATGGCCGTGGAATTTGGGGGCCCTCATGGGCCATGAATGAATCTTCCTCTCTGTGGATTTGAACCGTTCCCAATTGTTTTTCGTCAAGCTGTTGGATGTGAGGTCTCCTTTCAGGTTTATTACCTCAGGTGTCTGAACAAAAGAGGAATTCCAAAGCAGAGCCCTGGGGAAGCATGAAGGAACAACCCAAACTATGGTTAAAAATTGGGGCCTAGGGGCATGGCAGGCCCAATATGCTGTCTCTTCATCCAGCCACTTAGAGGCCTTACTTGAGGACTGTGCTCAGGCTGAGGGTCACAATATGTGTTTGTGACCAATGTGGCCCGAGAGCATGGGCGGGGCCTCATGTGCCACACTGGTTTCAACTACACTGGACTTTGGAAAACATGCCAATCACAAGGTCTCATGACATGGGGAAGGTGTTCTGATTTCTGCATCATTTTCAACCCTGGGCAGTGGTTGGAGATAAGGCCTAGGTTCTGAACCTGAAAAACCACAGTTGGGAAGTGATGACGACCTAAGGCCATGGCGGGTCTGATATGCTCAGTGTACGGTCAGCTTCCTGGGTGTTATTCAGGAGTTTCTGGCTCAGGTAGTGTCAGACAGTGCATTAGTGCCCAGGTTAGTCTATATAATTTGGGTAGAGTCGAGTGCTGTGAAGTTTTATCCTTATTTGAGGTGCCTGGGCAGCTCATTAGGCAAGATATTTTTTCTAGAGGGCAGGAAGAGTGCTGCATTGTGGGTCCGGAATTGCCAAACGTGAGGGCTCAGGGCCACGAGTGTGAGGACAGAAGTCTGAGAAACAAGCTAGAACAGGGCTTCAGGCCGAGGGCACGGCAGGTACCCCCTGCTGATCTGAAACAATATCTCAAGCATCTGAAGTCACGAGGAGGAACATACGTTGGCTCAGGTTGAAGTTTCTGTGCATGACAGACCCTTCATGAACAGAGAGGAATCTGAAGGCCATGGAGGATTTCCCACGTTGGGAGTTGTGTGATGCCACCTACAAGGATTCCTTCTGCGGGACAATTGAGACCTGTTGGGCAGCTCCAAAACATCCCATATGGAATGACTCCAGAGCACCGTTGGAGGATGGATGCCAGGGAAGCCCGCCTCGCATTCCAATTGTCTCCTAGCATCAAGAGAGTTGAGATCGAATGGCTCTGCGAGAACAACCGGGGTGTCTGAGTGAAATGGAATTACCTAAGCATGGGGCCTAAAGTGTGTTTGTGTCCATGAGGACCTTGGAATGGAGCGGTGGCACCGGGATTCTGAATTATTCTCCTAAGATTTTGACATAAGTCCCATACACAAGTATCCTCGTGGAGACGAGATTTTTTCTGATAGGTGCCTCAGGAAACTCCCTATACTGGTATTGGAATCCAGGCTTTTGAGGAGACATGCCTGTAAACCAAAGCAATGGATCCGATTATGGCCTAGGGTCCTGTCTGGTACCATATCCTTCTCTGGGGACATCCATCTATGGTATGAGTGGAGGTAGATGCTCAGCTGGTGTCAGACCGCCCTTGTTTGTCCACTGAGACGTACATATTGGTATGGCCTCGGAGATTTGGAGGGTTCTCCGAATTTGTTCAACTTTGGACAATGGAATGGGCAGAATTCCCAATAATGGGGTAGGCACAGTCCTAATGTGTGGCTCCAGGGTCCCCAGCCTGGAGGATGTGTGGCCCAAGACTTTGAGGACAGAAGTCTGAAAACACAAACTCAGCTTAGGTTTGGGGACGTAGGTATGGCAGGCCCAATCTACAAACCAAGAGAAGAACTCTTCAGGATATGAAGAAAGAGCTAGTCTCAGGCTCTTGCTCAGGCTTTGGTCTCTGGATTTTGTGTCAACAATGGCCGTGGAATGTGGGGAGACCTCATGGGCCATGGACGAATCTTCCTCTCTGTGGATTTGGCCCGGTCCAAATTATTTTTCGTCAATCTGTGGGATGGGAGGTCTCCTTTCAGGTTTGTTACCTCAGGTTTCCCAACCAAAGAGGAATTCCAAAGCAGAGCCCTGGGGAAGAGTGAAGGGACAACCCAAATTATGGGTAAAATTTGGGGCCTAGGGGCATGGCAGTCCCCATATGCTATCTCTTCATCCAGCAACTGAGAGGCCTTACTTGAGGACTGGGCTCAGGCTGAGGGTCACAATGTGTTTTTGTGACCAATATGGCCCGCGAGCTTGTGCGGGGCCTCATGGGCCACACTGGTTTCATCTACACTGAACTTTGGAAAACATGCCAATCACAAGGACTCTTGCCATGGGGAAGGAGTTCTGATTTCTTCATCATTTTCAACCCTGGGTAGTGGTTGGAGATAAGGTCTAGGTTCTGAATCCTGAAAACCGCAGTTGGCAAGAGATGATGTCCTAAGGCCATGGTGGGTCTGATGTGCTCAGTGTGTGGTCAGCTGCCTGGTTTTTGGTCAGGAGGTTCGGGCTCAGGTTGTGTCAGACAGTGCATTTGTGCGCAGGTTAGACTATATTATTTGGGTAGAGTCGAGTGCCGTGTAGGTTGATCCTCATTTGAGGAGCCTGGGCAGCTCATTAGGCAAGATATTTTTTCTAGAGGGCAGGCAGAGTGCTGCATTCTGGGTCGGGAATTGCCAAACTTGAGGGCTTCTGGGCCAGTTGTGAGAGGACAGAAGTCTGAGAACACAAGCTAGACTTGGCTTAACGAGGGCAAGGCAGGTACCCCCTGCACATCTGAGCTAATATCTCATGCATCTGAAGTCACGGCGAGGATCAGACGTTGGCTCAGGTTGTAGTTTCTGTGCATGACTGCCCCTTCATGAACGGAGTGGAATCTCAAGGCCATGGAGGTTTTCCCACGTTGGGAGTTGTGGGATGCCCCCTTCAAGAATTCCTTCTGCGGGACAATTGAGACCTGTTGGGCAGCTCCAAAAATCCCATACGGAATGACTCCAGAGCACCGTTCGAGGATGGATGCCAGGGAAGCCCGCCTCGAATTCCAATTGTCTCCAGCAACAAGACAGTCGAGATTGGATGGCTCTGCGGGACAACCGGGTTGGCTGAGTTGAAATGGACATTCCTGAGCATGGGGCCTAATGTGTGTTTGTGCCCATGAGGACCTTGGAATGGGGCGGTGGCACCGGGACTCTGAAGTATTCTCCTAATATTTTGACATAGGTCCCATGCACAAGTTTTCTCGTGGAGATGAGATTTTTTCTGATGGGTGCCTCAGGAAACCCCCTATGCTGGCATCGGAATCCAGGATTTTGAGGAGACATGCCTGTAAACCAAAGCAATGGATCCGATTATGGCCTAGGGTCCTGTCTGGTTCCATCTCCTTCTCTGGGGACATCCATCTATGGTATGAGTGGAGGTAGATGCTCAGCTGGTGTCAGACCGCCCTTGTTTGTCCACAGAGGCCTACATATTGGGATGGCCTCGGGGAATTTGGAGGGATCTCCTAATTTGTACAATTTTGGACAATGGAATGGGCAGAATTCCCATGCATGGGGTAAGCCCAGTCCTAATGTGTCACTCCAGTGGCCCCAGCCTGGAGGGTGTGTGGTCCAGGACTTTGAGGACAGAAGTCTGATAACACAAACTCAGCTTAGGTTTGGGGACGTAGGTATGGCAAGCCCAATCTACAAACCATGAGAAGAACTCTTCAGGATATGAAGAAAGAGCGAGTCTGAGGGACTTGCTCAGGCTTTGGTCTCTGGATTTTGTGTCAACGATGGCCGTGGAATGTGGGGAGGCCTCATGGGCCATGGACGAATCTACCTCTCTGTGTATTTGGCCCGGTCCCAATTGTTTTTCGTCAATCTGTGGGATGGGAGGTCTCCTTTCAGGTTTGTTACCTCAGGTGTCCCAACAAAGAGAAATTCCAAGCAGAGCCCTGGGGAAGAGTGAAGGGACAACCCAAACTATGGTTAAAATTTGGGGCCTAGGGGCATGGCAGGCCTCATATGCTGTCTCTTCATCCAGCCACTGAGAGGACTTACTTGAGGACTGGGCTCAGGCTGGGGGTCACAATGTGTGTTTGTGAACAATGTCGTCACGAGCATGGGCGGGGCCTCATGGGCCACACTGGTTTCAACTACACTGAACTTTGGACAATATGCCAATCACAAGGTCTCTTGCCATGGGGAAGGAGTTCTGATTTCTGCATCATATTCAACCCTGGGCAGTGGTTGGAGTTAAGGTCTAGGTTCGGAAGCCTGAAAACCGCAGTTGGGAAGAGATGATGACCTAAGGCCATGGTTGGTCTGATGTGCTCAGTGTGCGGTCAGCTGCCTGGTTGTTGGTCAGCAATTTCGGGCACAGGTTGTGTCAGAAAGTGCATTATTGCCCAGGTCAGACCATATAATTTGGGTAGAGTCGAGTGCCGTGTAGGTTGATCCTCATTTGAGGTGCCTGAGCAGCTCATTAGGCAAGATATTTTTTCTAGAGGGCAGGCAGAGTGCTGCATTGTGGGTCCGGAATTGGAAAACTTGAGGGCTTCTGGGCCAGTAGTGTGAGTACAGAAATCTGAGAACACAAGCTAGACTTTGACTTCAGGCCGAGGGTAAGGCAGGTACCCCTTGCACATCTGAACCAATATCTCATGCATCTGAAGTCACGTCGAGGATCAGACGTTGGCTCAGGTTGTAGTTTCTGAGCATGACTGCCCCTTCATGAACGGAGAGTAATCTGAAGGCCATGGAGGTTTTCCCACGTTGGGAGTTGTGGGATGCCCCCTTCAAGGATTCCTTCTGCGGGACAATTGAGACCTGTTGGGCAGCTCCAAAACATCCCGTATGGAATGACTCCAGAGCACCGTTGGAGGATATATGCCAGGGAAGCCCGCCTCGCATTCCAATTGTCTCCTAGCAAAAAGACAGTTGAGATCAGATGGCTCTGCGGGAGCAACCGGGGTTGCTGAGTGAAATGGACTTTCCTAAGCATGGGGCCTAATGTGTGTTTGTGTCCATGAGGACCTTGGAATGGAGCGGTGGCACCGGGACTCTGAAGTATTCTCCTAAGATTTTGACATAAGTCCCATGCACAAGTTTCCTCGTGGAGACGAGATTTTTTCTGATAGGTGCCTCAGGAAACCCCCTATGCTGGTATTGGAATCCAGGCTTTTGAGGAGACATGCCTGTAAACCAAAGCAATGGATCCAATTATGTCCTAGGGTCCTGTCTGGTACCATATCCTTCTCTGGGGACATCCATCTATGGTATGAGTGGAGGTAGATGCTCAGCTGGTTCAGACCGCCCTTGTTTGTCCACTGAGACGTACATATTGGTATGGCCTCGGGGATTTTGGAGGGTTCTCCTAATTTGTACAATTTTGGACAATGGAATGGGCAGAATTCCCATGCATGGGGTAGGCACAGTCCTAATGTGTCACTCCAGTGGCCCCAGCCTGGAGGGTGTGTGGTCCAAGACTTTGAGGACAGACGTCTGATAACACAAACTCAGCTTAGGTTTGGGGATGTAGGTATGGCAAGCCCAATCTACAAACCATGAGAAGAACTCTTCAGGATATGAAGAAAGAGCGAGTCTGAGGGACTTGCTCAGGCTTTGGTCTCTGGATTTTGTGTCAACGATGGCCGTGGAATGTGGGGAGGCCTCATGGGCCATGGACGAATATACCTCTCTGTGTATTTGGCCCGGTCCCAATTGTTTTTCGTCAATCTCTGGGATGGGAGGTCTCCTTTCAGGTTTGTTACCTCAGGTGTCCCAACCAAAGAGGAATTCCAAAGCAGAGCCCTGGGGAAGAGTGAAGGGACAACCCAAACTATGGTTAAAATTTGGGGCCTAGGGGCATGGCAGGCCTCATATGCTGTCTCTTCATCCAGCCACTGAGAGGACTTACTTGAGGACTGGGCTCAGGCTGAGGGTCACAATGTGTGTTTGTGAACAATGTGGCCCACAAGCATGGGCAGGGCCTCATGGGCCACACTGGTTTCAACTACACTGAACTTTGGACAATATGCCAATCACAAGGTCTCTTGCCATGGGGAAGGAGTTCTGATTTCTGCATCATATTCAACCCTGGGCAGTGGTTGGAGTTAAGGTCTAGGTTCGGAAGCCTGAAAACCACAGTTGGGAAGAGATGATGACCTAAGGCCATGGTTGGTCTGATGTGCTCAGTGTGCGGTCAGCTGCCTGGTTGTTGGTCAGCAATTTCGGGCACAGGTTGTGTCAGAAAGTGCATTATTGCCCAGGTCAGTCCATATAATTTGGGTAGAGTCGAGTGCCGTGTAGGTTGATCCTCATTTGAGGTGCCTGAGCAGCTCATTAGGCAAGATATTTTTTCTAGAGGGCAGGCAGAGTGCTGCATTGTGGGTCCGGAATTGGAAAACTTGAGGGCTTCTGGGCCAGTAGTGTGAGTACAGAAATCTGAGAACACAAGCTAGACTTTGACTTCAGGCCGAGGGTAAGGCAGGTACCCCTTGCACATCTGAACCAATATCTCATGCATCTGAAGACACGTCGAGGATCAGATGTTGGCTCAGGTTGTAGTTTCTGTGCATGACTGCCCCTTCATGAACGGAGAGTAATCTGAAGGCCATGGAGGTTTTCCCACGTTGGGAGTTGTGGGATGCCCCCTTCAAGGATTCCTTCTGCGGGACAATTGAGACCTGTTGGGCAGCTCCAAAACATCCCGTATGGAATGACTCCAGAGCACCGTTGGAGGATGAATGCCAGGGAAGCCCGCCTCGCATTCCAATTGTCTCCTAGCAACAAGACAGTTGAGATCAGATGGCTCTGCGGGATCAACCAGGGTTGCTGAGTGAAATGGACTTTCCTAAGCATGGGGCCTAATGTGTGTTTGTGTCCATGAGGACCTTGGAATGGAGCGGTGGCACCGGGACTCTGAAGTATTCTCCTAAGATTTTGACATAAGTCCCATGCACAAGTTTCCTCGTGGAGACGAGATTTTTTCTGATAGGTGCCTCAGGAAACCCCCTATGCTGGTATTGGAATCCAGGCTTTTGAGGAGACATGCCTGTAAACCAAAGCAATGGATCCGATTATGGCCTAGGGTCCTGTCTGGTACCATATCCTTCTCTGGGGACATCCATCTATGGTATGAGTGGAGGTAGATGCTCAGCTGGTGTCAGACCGCCCTTGTTTGTCCACTGAGACGTACATATTGGTATGGCCTCGGGGATTTTGGAGGGTTCTCCTAATTTGTACAATTTTGGACAATGGAATGGGCAGAATTCCCATGCATGGGGTAGGCACAGTCCTAATGTGTCACTCCAGTGGCCCCAGCCTGGAGGGTGTGTGGTCCAAGACTTTGAGGACAGACGTCTGATAACACAAACTCAGCTTAGGTTTGGGGACGTAGGTATGGCAAGCCCAATCTACAAACCATGAGAAGAACTCTTCAGGCTATGAAGAAAGAGCGAGTCTGAGGGACTTGCTCAGGCTTTGGTCTCTGGATTTTGTGTCAACGATGGCCGTGGAATGTGGGGAGGCCTCATGGGCCATGGACGAATATACCTCTCTGTGTATTTGGCCCGGTCCCAATTGTTTTTCGTCAATCTGTGGGATGGGAGGTCTCCTTTCAGGTTTGTTACCTCAGGTGTCCCAACCAAAGAGGAAATCCAAAGCAGAGCCCTGGGGAAGAGTGAAGGGACAACCCAAACTATGGTTAAAAATTGGGGCCTAGGGGCATGGCAGGCCTCATATGCTGTCTCTTCATCCAGCCACTGAGAGGACTTACTTGAGGACTGGGCTCAGGCTGAGGGTCACAATGTGTGTTTGTGAACAATGTGGCCCACAAGCATGGGCGGGGCCTCATGGGCCACACTGGTTTCAACTACACTGAACTTTGGACAATATGCCAATCACAAGGTCTCTTGCCATGGGGAAGGAGTTCTGATTTGTGCATCATATTCAACCCTGGGCAGTGGTTGGAGTTAAGGTCTAGGTTCAGAAGCCTGAAAACCGCAGTTGGGAAGAGATGATGACCTAAGGCCATGGTGGGTCTGATGTGCTCAGTGTGCGGTCAGCTGCCTGGTTGTTGGTCAGGAGGTTCGGGATCAGGTTGTATCAGACAGTGCATTAGTGCCCAGGTTAGACTCTATAATTTGGGTACAGTCGAGTGCCATGAAGGTTGATCCTCATTTGAGGTGCCTGGGCAGCTCATTAGGCAAGATATTTTTTCTAGAGGGCCGGCAGAGTGCTGCATTGTGGGCCCGGAATTGGAAAACTTGAGGGCTTCTGGGCCAGTAGTGTGAGTACAGAAGTCTGAGAACACAAGCTAGACTTGGGCTTCAGGCCGCGGGCAAGGCAGTTATCCCCTGCACATCTGAACCAATATCTCATGCATCTGAAGTCACGGCGAGGATCAGACGTTGGCTCAGGGTGTAGTTTCTGTGCATGACTGCCCCTTCATGAACGGAGAGGTATGCCAAGGCCATGGAGGTTTTCCCACGTTGGGAGTTGTGGGATGCCCCTTTCAAGGATTCCTTCTGCGGAACAATTGAGACCTGTTGGCAGCTCCAACACATCCAATATGGAATGACTCCAGAGCACCGTTCGAGGATGGATGCAAGGGAAGCCCGCTTCGCATTCCAATTGTCTACTAGCAACAAGACAGTTGAGATCAGATGGCTCTGCGGGAGCAACCGGGGTGGCTGAGTTGAAATGGACTTTCCTGAATATGGGGCCTAATGTGTGTTTGTGTCCATTAGGACCTTGGAATGGGGCGGTGGCACCAGGACTCTGAAGTATTCTCCTAAGATTTTGACATAGGTCCCATGCACAAGTTTCCTCATGGAGACTAGAAGTTTTCTGATGGGTGCCTCAGGAAACGCCCTATGCTGGTATTGGAATCCAGGTTTTTCAGGAGACATGCCTGTAAACCAAAGCAATGGATCCGATTATGGCCTAGGGTCCTGTCTGGTTCCATCTCCTTCTCTTGGGACATCCATCTATGGTCTGAGTGGAGGTAGATGCTCAGGTGGTGTCAGACCGCCCTTGTTTGTCCACAGAGACCTACATATTGGGATGGCCTTGAGGACTTTGGAGGGCTCTCCTAATTTATAAAATTTTCGACAATGGAATGGGCAGAATTCCCATGCATGGGGTAGGCACAGTCCTAATGTTTGGTTCCAGGGGACCCAGCCTGGAGGGTGTGTGGCCCAGGACTTTGAGGACAGAAGTCTGAAAACACAAACTCAGCTTAGGTTTGGGGACGTAGGTATGGCAGGCCCAAATACAAACCATGAGAAGAACTCTTCAGGATATGAAGAAAGAGCGAGTTGAGGCGCTTGCTCAAGTTTGGTCTCTGGATTTTGTGTCAACGATGGCCGTGGAATGAGGGGAGGCCTCATGGGCCATGGACGAATCTTCCTCTCTGTGGATTTGGCCCAGTCCCAATTGTTTTTCGTCAATCTGTGGAATGGATGGTCTCCTTTCAGGTTTGTTAACTCAGGTGTCGCAACCAAAGAGGAATTCCAAAGCAGAGACCTGGGGAAGAGTGAAGGGACAACCCAAACTATGGTTAAAATTTGGGGCCTAGGGGCATGGCAGGCCCCATATGCTGTCTCTTCATCCAGCCACTGAGAGGCCTTACTTGAGGACTGGGTTCAGGCTGAGGGTCACAATGTGTGTTTGTGACCAATGTGGCTCAGAAGCATGGGCGGGGCCTCATGGGCCACACTGGTTTCAACTACACAGAACTTTGGACAACAGGCCAAACACAAGGTCTCTTGGCATGGGGAAGGAGTTCTGATTTCTGCATCATTTTCAACCTTGGGCAGTGGTTGGAGAAAAGGCCTAGGTTCGGAAGCCTGAAAAGCGCAGTTGGGAAGAGATGATGACCTTAGGCCATGGTGGGTCTGATGTGCTCAGTGTGCGGTCAGCTGCCTGGTTGTTAGTCAGGAGGTTCGGGCTCAGGTTGTGTCAGACAGTGCATTAGTGCCCAGGTTAGACTCTATAATTTGGGTACAGTCGAGTGCCGTGTAGGTTGATCCTCATTTGTGGTGCCTGGGCAGCTCATTAGGCAAGATATTTTTTTCTAGAGGGCAGGCAGAGTGCTGAATTGTGGGTCCGGAATTGACAAACTGGAGGGCTTCTGGGCCAGTAGTGTGAGGACAGAAGTCTGAGAACACAAGCTAGACTTGGGCTTCAGGCTGCGGGCAAGGCAGGTACCCCCTACACCTCTGAACTAATATCTCATGCATCTAGAGTCACGGCGATAATCAGACGTTGGCTCAGGTTGTAGTTTCTGTGCATGACTGCCCCTTCATGAACGGAGAGGAATGTCAAGGCCATGGAGGTTTTCCCACGTTGGGAGTTGTGGGATACCTCCTCAAGTTTTCCTTCTCTGGGACAATGGAGACCTGTTGGGCAGTTCTAAATCATTCCATATGGAATGACTCCAGAGCACCGTTCGAGGATGGATCCAGGGAAGCCCGCCTCGCATTCCAATTGTCTCCTAGCAACAAGACAGTTGAGAATGGATGGCTCTGCGGGAGCACCCGTGGTGGCTGATTTGAAATGGAATATACTGAGCATGGAACTATTGTGTGTTTCTGTCCATGAGGACCTTGGAATGGGGCGGTGTACCGGGGATCTCAAGTATTCTCCTAAGATTTTTACATAGGTCCCATGCACAAGTTTCCTCGTGGAGACGAGATTTTTTCTGATGGGTGCCTCAGGAAACCCCATATGCTGTTATTGGAATCCAGGATTTTGAGGAGACATGCCTTTAAACCAAAGCAATGGATCCGATTATGGCCTAGGGTCCTGTCTGGTTCCATCTCCTTCTCTGGGGAAATCCATCTATGGTATGAGTGGAGGTAGATGCTCAGCTGGTGTCAGACCGCCCTTGTTTGTCCACAGAGGCCTACATATTGGGATGGCCTAGGGGAATTTGGAGGGCTCTCCTAATTTGTACAATTTTGGACAATGGAATGGGCAGAATTCCCATGCATGGGGTAGGCACAGTCCTAATGTGTGGCTCTAGGGGCCCCAGCCTGGAGGGTGTGTGGCCCAGGACTTTGAGGACAGAAGTCTGAAAACACAAACTCAGCTTAGGTTTGGGGACGTAGGTATGGCAGGCCCAAGCTACAAACCATGAGAAGAACTCTTCAGGATATGAAGAAAGAGCAAGTCTCAGGCGCTTGCTCAGGCTTTGGTCTCTGGATTTTTTGTCAACGATGGCCGTGGAATGTGGGGAGGCCTCATGGGCCATGGACGAATCTTCCTCTCTGTGGATTTCGCCCGGTCCCAATTGTTTTTCGTCAATCTGTGGGATGGGAGGTCTCCTTTCAGGTTTGTTAACTCAGGTGTCCCAACCAAAGAGGAATTCCAAAGCAGAGACCTGGGGAAGAGTGAAGGGACAACCCAAATTATGGTTAAAAATTGGGGCCAAGGGGCATGGCAGGCCCAATAGGCTGTCTCATCATCCAGCCACTGAGAGGCCTTACATGAGGACTGGGCTCAGGCTGAGGGTCACAATGTGTGTTTGTGACCAATGTGGCCCGCAAGCATGGGCGGGGCCCCATGGGCCACACTGGTTTCAACTACACTGAACTCTGGACAACATGCCAATCACAAGGTCTCTTGCCATGGCGAAGGAGTTCTGATTTCTGCATCATTTTCAACCCTGGGTAGTGGTTGGAGATAAGGTCTAGGTTCTGAGTCCTGAAAACCGCTGTTGGGAAGAGATGAAGACCTAAGGCCATGGTGGGTCTGATGTGCTCAGTGTGTGGTCAGCTGCCTGGTTGTTGGTCAGGAGGTTCGGGCTCAGGTTGTGTCAGACAGTGCATTAGTGCCCAGGTTAGACTCTATAATTTGGGTACAGTTGAGTGCCGTGTAGGTTGATCCTCATTTGAGGTGCCTTGGCAGCTCATTAGGCAAGATATTTTTTCTAGAGGGCAGGCAGAGTGCTGGATTGTGGGTCCGGAATTGCCAAACTTGAGGGCTTCTGGTTCAGTAGTGTGAGTACTGAAGTCTGAGAACACAATCTAGACTTGGGCTTCAGGCCGAGGGCAAGGCAGGTACCCCCTGCACATCTGAACCAATATCTCATGCTTCTGAAGTCACGGCGAGAATCAGACGTTGGCTCAGGTTGTAGTTTCTGTGCATGACTGCCCCTTCATGAACGGAGAGGAATCTCAAGGCCATGGAGGTTTTCCCACGTTGGGAGTTGTGGGATGCCTTCTTCAAGGATTCCTTCTGCGGGACAATTGAGACATGTTGGCAGCTCCAACACATCCCATATAGAATGACTTTAGAGCACCGTTCTAGGATGGATGCCAGGGAAGCCCGCCTCGCATTCCATTTGTCTCCTAGCAACAAGACAGTTGATATTGGATGGCTCTGCGGGAGCAACCGGGGTGGCTGAGTTGAAATGGACTTTTCTGTGCATGGGGCCTAATGTGTGTTTGTGTCCATGAGGACCTTGGAATGGGGCGGTGGCACCGGGACTCTGAAGTATTCTCCTAATATTTTGACATAGGTCCCATGCACAAGTTTCCTCGTGGAGACGAGGTTTTTTCTGATGGGTGCCTCAGGAAACCCCCTATGCTGGTATAGGAATCCATGATTTTGTGGATTCATGCCTGTAAACCAAAGCAATGGATCCGATTATGGCTTCGGGTCCTGTCTGGTTCCATCTCCTTCTCTGGGGACATCCATCTATGGTATGAGTGGAGGTAGATGCTCAGCTGGTGTCAGACCGACCTTGTTTGTCCACAGAGACCTAGTATTGGGATGGCCTCGGGGATTTTGGCGGGTTCTCCTAATTTGTACAATTTTGGACAATGGAATGGGCAGAATTACCATACATTGGGTAGGCACAGTCCTAATGTGTGGCTCCAGGGGCCCCAGCCTGGAGGGTGTGTCCCAGGACTTTGAGGACAGAAGTCTGAAAACACAAACTCAGCTTAGGTTTGGGGACGTAGGTATGGCAGGCCCAATCTACAAACCATGAGAAGAACTCTTCAGGATATGAAGAAAGAGCGAGTCTGAGGCGCTTGCTCAGGCTTTGGTCTCTGGATTTTTTGTCAACGATGGCCGTGGAATGAGGGGAGGCCTAATGGGCCATGGACGAATCTTCATCGCTTGGCATTTGGCCCGGTCCCAATTGCTTTTCGTCAATCTGTGGGATGGGAGGTCTCCTTTCAGGTTTGTTACCTCAGGTGTCCCAACCAAAGAGGAATTCCAAAGCAGAGCCCTGGGGAAGAGTGAGGGGACAACCAAAACTATGGTTAAAATTTGGGGCCTAGGGGCAGGGCAGGCCCAATATGCTGTCTCTTCATCCAGCCACTGAGAGGCCTTACTTGAGGACTGGGCTCCGGCTGAGGGTCACAATGTGTTTGTGACCAATGTGGCCCGCGAACATGGGCGGGGCCTCATGAGCCACACTGGTTTCAACTACACTGGTCTTTGGAAATCATGCCAATCACAAGGTCTCTTGCCATGGGGAAGGTGTTCTGATTTCTGCATCTTTTTCAACGCTGAGAAGTGGTTGGAGATAAGGCCTAGGTTCTGAACCTGAAAAACCGCAGTTGGGATGAGATGACGACCTAAGGCCATGGCGGGTCTGATATGCTCAGTGTGCTGTCAGCTTCCTGGGTGTTATTCAGGAGTTTCTGGCTCAGGTTGTGTCAGACAGTGCTTTAGTGCCCAGGTTAGGCTATAAAATTTGGGTAGAGTCGAGTGCCGTGAAGTTTTATCCTCATTTGAGGTGCCTGGGCAGCTCATTAGTCAAGATATTATTTATAGAGGGCGTGCAGAGTGCTGCATTGTGGGTCCGGAATTGCCAAACTTGAGGGCTTCTGGGCCACAGATGTGAGGACAGAAGTCTGAGAACACAAGCTAGACCATGGCTACAGGCCGAGGGCACGGCAGGTACCCCCTGCAGATCTGAACCAATATCTGAAGCATCTGAAGTCACGGCGAGGATCAGACGTTGGCTCAGTTTGGAGTTTCTGTGCATGACTGCCCCTTCATGAACGGAGCAGAAACTCAAGGCCATGGAGGTTTTCCCACGTTGGGAGTTGTGGGATGCCCCCTTCAAGGATTCCTTCTGTGGGACAATTGAGACCTGTTGGGCAGCTCCAGGACATCCCATATGGAATGACTCCAGAGCATCGTTGGAGAATGGATGCCAGGGAAGCCTGCCTCGCATTCCAATTGTCTCCTAGCAACAGGACAGTTGAGATTGGATGGCTCTGCGGGAGCAACCGGGATGGCTGAGTTGAAATGGACTTTCCTGAGTATGGGGCTAATATGTGTTTGTGTCCATGAGGGCCTTGGAATGGGGCGGTGGCACCGGGACCCTGAAGTATTCTCCTAAGCTTTTGACGTAGCTCCCATGCACAAGTTTCCTTGAGGAGACGAGATTTGTTCTGATGGGTGCCTCAGGAAACCCCTTATGCTGGTATTGGAATCCAGGCTTTTGACGAGACATGCCTGTAAACCAAAGCAATGGATCCGATTATGGCCTAGGGTCCTGTCTGGTTCAATCTTCTTCTCCGGGGATATCCATCTATGGAATGAGTGGAGGTAGATGCTCAACTGGTGTTAGACCGCCCTTGTTTGTCCCCCGAGACCTACACTATTGGGATGGCCTCGGGTACTTTGGAGAGTTCTCCTAATTTGTACGATTTTGGACATCGGAATGGGCAGAATTCCCATTGATTGGGTAGGCACAGTCCTAATGTGTGGCTCCAGGGGCCCCAGCCTGGAGGGTGTGTGGCCCAGGACTTTGAGGACAGAAGTCTGAAAACACAAACTCAACTTATGTTTGGGGACGTAGGTATGGCAAGCCCAATCTACAAACCATGAGAAGAACTCTTCAGGATATGAAGAAAGAGCGAGTCTGAGGCACTTGCTCAGGCTTTTGTCTCTGGATTTTGTATCAACGATGGCCGTGGAATGTGGGGAGGCCTCATGGGTCATGGACGAATCTTCCTCTCTGTGGATTTGGACCGGCCCCATTATTTTCGTCAATCTGTAGGATGGGAGGTCTTCTTTCAGGTTTATTACCTCAGGTGTCTGAAAAAGAGGAATTCCAAAGCAGAACCCTGGGAAAGAGTGAAGGGACAACCCAAATTATGGTTAAAAATTGGGGCCTAGGGGCATGGCAGGCCCCATATGCTGTCTCTTCATCCAGCCACTGAGAGGACTTAATTGAGGACTGGGCTCAGGCTGAGGGTCACAATGTGTGTTTGTGACCAATGTGGCACGCGATCATGGGCGGGGCCTCAAGGGCCACACTGGTTTCAACTACACTGAACTTTGGACAACATGCCAATCACAAGGTCTCTTGCCATGGGGAAGGTGTTCTGATTTTTGCATCATTATCAACCCTTGGCAGTGGTTGGAAATAAGGTCTTGGTTCTGTAGCCTGAAAAACCGCAGTTCTGAAGAGATGACGACCTAAGGCCATGGCGGGTCTGATATTCTCAGTGTACAGTCAGCTGCCTGGGTTTTGGTCAGGAGGTTCTGGCTCAGATTGTGTCATACAGTGCATTAGTGCCCAGGTTATACTATATAATTTGGGTACAGTCGAATGCCGTGTAGGTTTATCCTCATTTGAGGTGCCTGGGCTGCTCATTAGGCAAGATATTTTTTCCAGAGTGCAGGCAGAGTGCTGCATTGTTGGTCCGGAATTGCTAAACTTGAGGGCTTCTGGACCACGAGTATGAGGACAGAAGTCTGAGAACACAAGCCTGATTTGGGCTTCAGGCTGAGGGCACGGCAGGTACCCCCTGCAGATCTGAACCAATATCTCAAGCATCTGAAGCCATGGCGAGGATCAGACGTTGGCTCAGTTTGGAGTTTCTGTGCATGACTGCCCCTTCATGAACGGAGCAGAATCTCAAGGCCATGGAGGTTTTCCCACGTTGGGAGTTGTGGGATGCCCCCTTCAAGGATTCCTTCTGCGGGACAAATGAGACCTGTTGGGCAGCTCCAGGACATCCCGTATGGAATGACTCCAGAGCACCGTTCGAGGATGGATGCCAGGGAAGACCACCTCAAATTCCAATTGTCTCCTATCAACTAGACAGTTGAGATGGGTGGCTCTGCGGAGGCAACCGGGGTGGCTGAGTTGAAATGGACTTTCCTAGGATGGGGCCTAATGTGTGTTTGTGACCATGAGGGCCTTGGAATGGGGCGTTGTTACCGGGACCCTGAAGTATTCTCCTAAGCTTTTGACGTAGCTCCCATGCACAAATTTCCTTGTGGAGACGAGATTTGTTCTGATGGGTGCCTCAGGAAACCCCTTATGCTGGTATTGGAATCCAGGCTTTTGACGAGACATGCCTGAAAACCAAAGCAATGGATCCGATTATGGCCTAGGGTCCTGTCTGGTTCAATCTTCTTCTCCGGGGATATCCATCTATGGAATGAGTGGAGGTAGATGCTCAACTGGTGTTAGACCGCCCTTGTTTGTCCCCGGAGACCTACACTATTGGGATGGCCTCGGGTACTTTGGAGAGTTCTCCTAATTTGTACGATTTTGGACATCGGAATGGGCAGAATTCCCATGGATTGGGTAGGAACAGTCCTAATGTGTGGCTCCAGCGGCCCCAGCCTGGAGGGTGTGTGGCCCAGGACTTTGAGGACAGAAGTCTGAAAACACAAACTCAGCTTAGGTTTTGGGACGTAGGTATGGCAGGCCCAATCAACAAACCATGAGAAGAACTCTTCAGGATATGAAGAAAGAATTAATCTGAGGCGCTTGCTCAGGCTTTTGTCTCTGGATTTTGTATCAATGATGGCCGTGGAATGTGGGGAGGCCTCATGGGTCATGGACGAATCTTCCTCTCTGTGGATTTGGCCCGCCCCATTGTTTTCATCAGTCTGTAGGATGGGAGGTCTCCTTTCAGGTTTATTACCTCAGGTGTCCGAAAAAGAGGAATTCCAAAGCAGAGCCCTGGGAGAGTGAAGGGACAACCCAAATTATGGTAAAAAATTCGGGCCTAGGGGCATGGCAGGCCCAATATGCTGTCTCTTCATCCAGCCACCGAGAGGCCTTACTTGAGAACTGGGCTCAGGCTGAGGGTCACAATGTGTGTTTGTGAACAATGTGGCCCACGAGCATGGGCGGGGCCTCATTGGCCACATTGGTTTCAACTACACTGGACTTTGGACAACATGCCAATCACAAGTTCTCTTGCCTAGGGGAAGGTGATCTGATTTCTGCATCATTTTCAACCCTGGGCATTTTTTGGAGTTAAGGTCTAGTTTCTGAACCCTGAAAAACCGCATTTGGGAAGAGATGACAACCTAAGGCCATGGAGGGTCTGTTATGCTCAGTGTGCAGTCAGCTGCATGGGGTTTGATCAGGAGGTTCTGGCTCAGATTGTGTCAGACAGTGCATTAGTGCTCAGGTGAGACTCTATATTTTGGGTACAGTCGAATGCCGTGTAGGTTTATCCTCATTTGAGGTGTCTTGGCAGCTCATTAGGCAAGATATTTTTGCCGAGGGCATTCAGAGTGCTGCATTGTGGGTCCGGAATTGCCAAACATGACGGCTTCTGAGCCACGAGTGTGAGAACAGAAGTCTGAGAACACAAGCCTGATTTGGGCTTCAGGCCGAGGGCACGGCAGGTACCCCCTGCAGATCTGAACCAATATCTCAAGCATCTGAAGTCAAGGCGGTGATCAGACGTTGGCTCTGGTTGTAGTTTCTGTGCATGACTGCCCCTGATGAACGGAGCGGAATCGCAAGGCCATGGAGGTATTCCCACTTTGGGAGTTGTGGGATGCCCCCTTCAAGGATTCCTTCTGCGGTTCCATTGAGACCTGTTGGGCAGCTTCAGTACATCTCATATGGAATGACTCCAGAGTACCATTGGAGGATGGATGCCAGGGAAGCCCGCCTCACATTCCAATTGTCTCCTAGCAACAAGACAGTTGAGATCAGATGGCTCTGCGGGAGCAACCGGGGTGGCTGAGTTGAAATGGACTTTCATGAGGATGGGGCCTAATGTGTGTTTGTTTCCATGAGGGCCTTGGAATGGGGCGGTGGCACCGGGACCCTGAAGTATTCTCCTAAGCTTTTGACGTAGCTCCTATGCACAAGTTTTCTTGTGGAGACGAGATTTGTTCTGATGGGTGCCTCAGGAAACCCCCTATGCTGGTATTGGAATCCAGGCTTTTGAGGAGACATGCCTGTAAACCAAAGCAATGGATCCGATTATGTCGTAGGGTCCTGTCTGGTTCAATCTTCTTCTCTGGGGATATCCATCTATGGAATGAGTGGAGATAGATGCTCAGCTGGTGTCAGACCGCCCTTGTTTGTCCCCGAGACCTACACTATTGGGATGGCCATGGGGAATTTGGAGATTTCTCCTAATTTGCACGATTTTGGACAATGGAATGGGCAGAATTCCCATGGATTGGGTAGGCACTGTCCTAATGTGTGGATCCAGGGGACCCAGCCTGGAGGGTGTGTTGCCCAGGAGTTTGAGGACAGAAGTCTGAAAACACAAACTCAGCTTAGGTTTGGGGACGTAGTATGGCAGGCTCAATCTATAAACCATGAGAAAAACTCTTCAGGATATGAAGAAAGAGCGAATCTGAGGCGCTTGCTCAGGATTTTGTCTCTGGATTTTGTATCAACGATGGCCGTGGAATGTGGGAAGGCCTCATGGGCCATGAACGAAACTTCCTCTCTGTGGATTTGGCCCAGTCGAAATTGTTTTTCGTCAATCTGTGGGATGGGAGGTCTCCTTTCAGGTTTGTTATGTCAGGTGTCCCAACTAAGAGGAATTCCAAGGGAGAGCCCTGGGGAAGAGTGAAGAGACAACCAAAACTATGGTTAAAAATTGGGGCCTAGGTGCATGGCAGTCCCAATAGCTGTCTCTTTTCTAGCCACTGAGAGTCCTTACTTGAGGACTGGGCTCAGGCTGAGGGTTCCAATATGTGTTTGTGACCAATGTGCCCCGCAAGCATGGGCCACACTGGTTTCAACTACACTGAAGTTTGGACAACATACTAATCATAAGGATTCTTGCCATGGGGAAAGAGTTGTGATTTCTGCATCCTTTTCAACCCATTGGTTGGAGATAAGGTCTAGGTTCTGAAGTCTGAAAACTACCGTTGGGAAGAGATGACGACCTAAGTCCATGGCGGGTCTGATGTGCTCAGTGTGCGGTCAGCTGCCTGGGTGTTGGTCAGAAAGTTCGGGCTCAGGTTGTGTCAGACAGTGCATTAGTGCCCAGGTTAGACTCTATAATATGGGTACAGTCGAGTGCCGTGTAGGTTGTTCCGCATTTGAGGTGCCTAGGCTGCAAATTAGGCAAGATATTATTTCTAGAGGTCAGGCACAGTGCTGCATTGTGGGTCCGGAATTGCCAAACTTGAGGGCTTCTGGGCCAGGCGTGTGAGGACAGGAGTCTGAAAACACAAGCTAGACTTGGGCTTCAGGCCGAGGGCACGGCAGGTACCACCTGCAGATCTGAACCGATATCTCATGCATCAGATGTCACAGCGAGGTTCAGACTTGGCTCAGGTGGAGTTTCTGTGCATGACTGCCCCTTCATGAACGGAGCGGAATCTCAAGGCCATGGATGTTTTCCCACGTTGGGTGGTGGGATGCCCCCTTCAAGGATTCCTTCTGCGGCACAATTGAGACCTGTTGGGCAGCTGCAAAACATCCCATATGGAATGACTCCAGAGCACCGTTCGAGGATGGATGCCAGGGAAGCCCGCCTCGCATTCCAATTGTCTTCTAGCAACAAGACAGTTGAGATAGGATGGCTCTGCGGGATCAATCGGGGTGGCTGAGTTGAAATGGACTTTCCTGAGGATGGGGCCTAATGTGTGTTTTTGTGCATGAGGGCCTTGGAATGGGGCGGTGGCACCGGGACCCTGAAGTATTCTCCTAAACATTTGACATAGCTCCCATGCACAGTTTCCTTGTGGAGACGAGATTTGTTCTGATGGGTGCCACAGGAAACCCCCTATGCTTGTCTTGGAATCCAGGCATTTGAAGAGACATGCCTGTAAACCAAAGCAATGGATCCGATTTTGGCCTAGGGTCCTGTCTGTTTCCATCTCCTTCTCTGGGGACATCCATCTATGGTATGAGTGGAGGTAGATGCTCACCTGGTGTCAAACCACCCTTGTTTGTTCCGGGAGACCTACACTATTGGGATGGCCTCGGGGACTTTGGGGGGTTCTCCTAATTTGTACGATTTGGACAATGGAATGGGCAGAATTCCTATTCATTGGGTAGGCACAATCCTAATGGGTGGCTTCAGGGGCCCCAGCCTGGATGGTGTATGGCACAGGATTTTGAGGACAGAAGTCTGAAAACAAAAACTCAGCTTAGGTTTTGGGGACGTAGTTATGGCAGGCACAATCTACAAACCATAAGAAGAACTCTTCAGGATATGAAGAAAGAGCGAATCTGAGGCGCTTGCTCAGGCTTTTGTGTCTGGATTTTGTATCAACGATGGCCGTGGAATGTGGGGAGGCCTCATGGGCCATGGACGAATCTTCCTCTCTGTGGATTTGGCCCGGTCCCAATTTCTTTCCATCAATCTGTGGGATGGGAGGTCTCCTCTCAGGTTTGTTACCTCAGGTGTCCCAACAAAAGAGGAATTCCAAAGCAGAGCCCTGAGGAAGAGTGAAGTGACAACCCAAACTATGGTTAAAAATTGGGGCCTAGGGGCATGGCAGGCCCCATATGCTGTCTCTTCATCCAGCCACTGAGAGGACTTAATTGAGGACTGGGCTGAGGCTGAGGGTCACAATGTGTGTTTGTGACCAATGTGGCACGCGAGCATGGGCGGGGCCTCATGGACCACACTGGTTTCAACTACACTGAACTTTGGACAACATGCCAATCACAAGGTCTCTTGCCATGGGGAAGGAGTTCGGATTTCTGCATTATTTTCAACCCTGGGCATTGGTTGGAGATAAGGTCTATGTTCTGAAGCCTGAGAAATTGGGAAGAGATGACGACCTAAGGCCATGGCAGGTTGTTGTGCTCAGTGTGCGGTCAGCTGCCTTGGTGTTGGTCAGGAAGTTCGGGCTCATGTTGTGTCAGAAAGTGCATTAGTGCCCAGTTTAGACTGTATAATTTGGGTACAGTCGAGTGCCTGTAGATTGTTCCGCATTTGAGGAGCCTGGGCAGCTCATTAGGCAAGATATTTTTCTAGAGGGCAGGTAGAGTGCTGCATTGGGGCTCCGGAATTGCCAAACGTGAGGGCTTCTGGGCCAGGAGTGTGAGGACAGATGTCTGAGAACTCAAGCTAGACTTGGGCTTCAGGCCGAGGGCCCGGCAGGTACCCCCTGCAATCTGAAACGATATCTCATGCATCAGAAGTAACGGCGAGGATTAGAAATTGGCTCTGGTTGGAGTTTCTGTGCATGACTGCCCCTTCATGAACGGAGCGGAATCTCAAGGCCATGGAGGTTTTCCCACGTTGGGAGTTGTGGGATGCCCCCTTCAAGCATTCCTTCTGCGGGACAATTGAGACCTGTTGGGCAGCTCCAGCACATCCCATATGGAATGACTCCAGAGCACCGTTCGAGGATGAATGCCAGGGAAGCCCGCCTCGCATTCCACTTGTCTCCTAGCAACAAGACAGTTGAGATCGAATGGATCTGCGGGAGCAACCGGGGTGGCTATTAAAATGGACTTTCCTGAGGATGGGGCCTAATGTGTGTTTTTGTCCATGAGGGCCTTGGAATGGGGCGGTGGCACCGGGACCCTGAAGTATTCTCCTAAACATTTGACATAGCTCCCATGCACAGTTTCCTTGTGGAGACGAGATTTGTTCTGATGGGTGCCTCAGGAAACCCATTATGCTGTTCTTGGAATCCAGGTATTTGAGGAGACATGCCTGTAAACCAAAGCAATGGATCCAATTTTGGCCTAGGGCCCTGTCTGTTTCCATCTCCTTCTCTTGGGACATCCATCAATGGTATGAGTGGAGGTAGATGCTCAGCTGGTGTCAGACCGCCCTTGTTTGTCCCGGGAGACCTACAATATTGAGATGGCCTCGGAGACTTTGGAGGGTTCTCCTACTTTGTACGATTTTGGACAATGGAATGGGCAGAATTCCTATTCATTGGGTAGGCACAGTCCTAATGGGTGGCTTCAGGGGCCCCAGCCTGGATGGTGTAAGGCCCAGGACTTTGAGGACAGAAGTCTGAAAACACAAACTCAGCTTAGGGTTTGGGGAAGTAGGTATGGCATGCCCAGTCTACAAACCATGAGAAGAACTCTTCAGGATATGAATTAAGAGCGAGTCTGAGGCGCTTGCTCAGGCTTTTGTGTCTGAATTTTTATCAACGATGGCCGTGGAATGTGTGGAGGCCTCATGGGCCATGGACGAATCTTCCTCTCTGTGGATTTGGCCCAGTCCCAATTGATTTTCGTCCAAATGTGGGATGGGAGGTATCCTTTCAGGTTTGTTTGTGGCTTGCAGGCATGGGAGGTCTCCTTTCAGGTTTGTTACCTCAGGTGTCCCAACCAAAGAGGAATTCCAAAGCAGAGCCCTGGGGAAGAGTGAAGGGACAACCCAAACTATGTTTAAAATTTGGGGCCTAGGGGCATGGCAGGCCCCATATGCTGTCTCTTCATCCAGCCACTGAGAGGCCTTACTTGAGGACTGGGCTCAGGCTGAGGGTCACAATGTGTGTTTGTGACCAATGTGGCTTGCGAGCATGGGCGGGGCCTCAAGGGCCACACTGGTTTCAACTACACTGAACTTTGGACAACATGCCAATCACAAGGTCTCTTGCCGTGGGGAAGGAGTTCTTATTTCTGCATCATTTTCAACCCTGGGCAGTGGTTGGAGATAAGGTCTAGGTTTGGAAGCCTTATAACCGCAGTTGGGAGAGGTGATGACATAAGGCCATGGTGGGTCTGATATGCTCAGTGTGCGGTCAGCTGCCTGGTTGTTGGTCAGTAGGTTCGGGCTCAGGTTGTGTCAGACAGTGCATTTGAGCCCAGGTTAAACTCTATAATTTGGGTACAGTCGAGTGCCGTGTAGGTTGATCCTCATTTGAGGTGCCTGGGCAACTCATTAGGCAAGATATTTTTTCTCGAGGGCAGGCAGAGTGCTGCATTGTGGGCCCGGAATTGGAAAACTTGAGGGATTCTGGGCCAGTAGTGTGAGGACAGAAGTCTGAGAACACAAGCTAGACCATGGCTACAGGCCGAGGGCAAGGCAGGTACCCCCTGCACATCTGAACCAATATGATCATGCATCTGAAGTCACGGCGAGGATCAGACGTTGGCTCAGGTTGTAGTTTCTGTGCATGACTGCCCCTTCATGAACGGAGAGGAAACTCAAGGCCATGAAGGTTTTCCCACGTTGGGAGTTGTGGGATGCCCCCTTCAAGGATTCCTTCTGCGGGACAATTGAGACCTGTTGGGCAGCTCCAAAACATCCCATATGGAATGACTCCAGAGCACCGTTCGAGGATGGATGCCAGGGAAGCCCGCCTCGCATTCCAATTGTCTCCTAGCAACAAGACAGTTGAGATCAGATGGCTCTGCGGGAGCAACCGGGGTGGCTGAGATGAAATGGACATTCCTGAGCATGGGGCCTAATGTGTGTTTGTGTCCATGAGGAACTTGGAATGGAGCGGTGGCACCGGGACTCTGAAGTATTCTCCTAAGATTTTGACATAGGTCCCATGCACAAGTTTCCTCGTGGAGACGAGATTTTTTCTGATGGGTGCCTCAGGAAACAACCTATGCTGGTATTGGAATCCAGGATTTTGAGGAGACATGCCTGTAAACCAAAGCAATGGATCCTATTATGGCCTAGGGACCTGTCTGGTATCATATCCTTCTCTGGGGACATCAATCTATGGTTTGAGTGGACGTAGATACTCAGCTGGTGTCAGACCGCCCTTGTTTTTCCACTGAGACCTACATATTGGGATGGCCTCCGGGACTTTGGAGGGTTCTACTAATTTGTACAATTTTGGACAATTGAATGGGCAGAATTCCCATGCATGGGGTAGGCACAGTCCTAATGTGTGGCTCCAGGGGCCCCAGCCTGGAGGGTGTGTGGCCCAGGACTTTGAGGACAGAAGTCTGAAAACACAAATCAGCTTAAATTTGGGGACGTAGGTATGGCAGGCCCAATCTACAAACCATGAGAAGAACTCTTCAGGATATGAAGAAAGAGGGAGTCTGAGGCCCTTCTCAGGTTTTGGTCTCTGGATTTTGTGTCAACGATGGCCGTGGAATGTGGGGAGGCCTATGGGCCATGGACAAATCTTCCTTTCTGTGGATTTGGCCCAGTCCCAATTGTTTTCGTCAATCTGTGGGATGGGAGGTCTCCTTTCAGGTTTGTTACCTCGGGTGTCCCAACCAAAGAGGAATTCCAAAGAAGAGCCCTGGGGAAGAGTGAAGGGACAACCCAAACTATGGTTAAAATTTGGGGCCTAGGGGCATGGCAGGCCCCATATGCTGTCTATTCATCCAGCCACTGAGAGGCCTTACTTGAGAACTGGGCTCAGGCTGAGGGTCACAATGTGTGTTTGTGACCAATGTGGCTCAGAAGCATGGGCGGGGCCTCAAGGGCCACACTGGTTTCAACTACACTGAACTTTGGACAACATGCCAATCACAAGGTCTCTTGCCATGGGGAAGGAGTTCTTATTTCTGCATCATTTTCAACCCTGGGCAGTGGTTGGAGATAAGGTCTAGGTTTGGAAGCCTTATAACCGCAGTTGGGAGAGGTGATGACATAAGGCCATGGTGGGTCTGATATGCTCAGTGTGCGGTCAGCTGCCTGGTTGTTGGTCAGTAGGTTCGGGCTCAGGTTGTGTCAGACAGTGCATTTGTGCCCAGGTTAAACTCTATAATTTGGGTACAGTCGAGTGCCGTGTAGGTTGATCCTCATTTGAGGTGCCTGGGCAACTCATTAGGCAAGATATTTTTTCTCGAGGGCAGGCAGAGTGCTGCATTGTGGGCCCGGAATTGGAAAACTTGAGGGATTCTGGGCCAGTAGTGTGAGGACAGAAGTCTGAGAACACAAGCTAGACCATGGCTACAGGCCGAGGGCAAGGCAGGTACCCCCTGCACATCTGAACCAATATGATCATGCATCTGAAGTCACGGCGAGGATCAGACGTTGGCTCAGGTTGTAGTTTCTGTGCATGACTGCCCCTTCATGAACGGAGAGGAATCTCAAGGCCATGGAGGTTTTCCCACGTTGGGAGTTCTTGGATGCCCCCTTCAAGGATTCCTTCTGCGGGACAATTGAGACCTGTTGGGCAGCTCCAAAATATCCCATATGGAATGACTCCAGAGCACCCTTCAAGGATGGATGCCAGGGAAGCCCGCCTCGCATTCCAATTGTCTCCTAGCAACAAGACAGTTGAGAGCGGATGGCTCTGCAGGAGCAAACGGGGTGGCTGGGTTGAAATGGACTTTCCTGAGCATGGGGCCTAATGTGCGTTTGTGTCCATTAGGACCTTGGAATGGGGCGGTGGCACCGGGACTCTGACGTATTCTCCTAATATTTTGACAGGTCCCATGCACAAGTTTCCTCTTGGAGATGAGATTTCTTCTGATGGGTGCCTCATGAAACCCCCTATGCTGGTATTGGAATCCAGGATTTTGAGGAGACATGTCTGTAAACCAAAGCAATGGATCCGATTATGGCCTAGGGTCCTGTCTGGTACCATATCCTTCTCTGGGGACATATCTTGGAATGAGTGGATGTTGATGCTCAGCTGCTGTCAGACCGCCCTTGTTTGTCCACTGAGACCTACATATTGGGATGGCCTCGGGGACTTTGGAGATTTCTCCTAATTTGTACAATTTTGGACAATGGAATGCGCAGAATTACCATCCATGGGGTAGGCACAGTCCTAATGTGTGGCTCCAGGGGCCCCAGCCTCGAGAGTGTGTGGCCCAGGACTTTGAGGACAGAAGTCTGAAAACACAAACTCAGCTTAGGTTTGGGGACGTAGGTATGGCAGGCCCAATCTACAAACCATGAGAAGAACTGTTCAGGATATGAAGAATGAGCGAGTCTGAGGCGCTTGCTCAGGCTTTGGTCTCTGGATTTTGTGTCAACGATGGCCGTGGAATGTGGGGAGGCCTCATGGGCCATGGACGAATCTTCCTCTCTGTGGATTTGGCCCGGTCCCAATTGTTTTTCGTCAATCTGTGGGATGGGAGGTCTCCTTTCAGGTTTGTTACCTCAGGTGTCCCAACCAAAGAGGAATTCCAAAGCAGAGCCCTGGGGAAGAGTGAAGGGACAACCCAAACTATGGTTAAAATTTGGGGCCTAGGGGCATGGCAGGCCCCATATGCTGTCTCTTCATCCAGCCACTGAGAGGCCTTACTTGAGGACTGGGCTCAGGCTGAGGGTCACAATGTGTGTTTGTGACCAATGTGGCTCGCGAGCATGGGCGAGGCCTCATGGGCCACACTGGTTTCAACTACACTGAACTTTGGACAACATGCCAATCAAAAGGTCTCTTGCCATGGGGAAGGAGTTCTGATTTCTGCATCATTTTCAACCCTGGGCAGTGGTTGGACATAAGGTCTAGGATCGGAAGCCTGAAAACCGCAGTTGAGAAGAGATGATGACCTAAGGCCATGGTGGTTCTGATGTGCTCAGTGTGCGGTCAGCTGCCTGGTTTTTGGTCAGGAAGTTCGGGCTCAGGTTGTGTCAGACAGAGCAATTGTGCCCAGGTTAGACTCTATAATTGGGTATAGTCGAGTGCCGTGTAGGTTGATCCTCATTTAAGGTGCCTGGGCAGCTCATTAGGTAAGATATTTTTTCTAGTGGGCAGGCACAGTGCTGCATTGTGGGTCCGGAATTGCCAAACTTGAGGGCTTCTGGGCCAGTAGTGTGAGGACAGAAGTCTGAGACCACAAGCTAGACTTGGGCTTCAGGCCGAGGGCAAGGCAGGTACCTCCTGCACATCTGAACCAATATCTCATGCATCTGAAGTCACGACGAGGATCAGACGTTGGCTCAGATTGTAGTTGCTGTGCATGACTGCCCCTTCATGAACGGAGAGGAATCTCAAGGCCATGGAGGTTTTCCCACGTTGGGAGTTGTGGGATGCCCCCTTCAAGGATACCTTCTGAGGGACAATTGAAACCTTTTGGGCAGCTCCAAAACATCCCATATGGAATGACTCCAGAGCACCTTTCGAGGATGGATGCCAGGAAAGACCGCCTCGCTTTCCAATTGTCTCCTAGTATCAATACAGTTGAGATCCGATGGCTCTGCGTGAGCAACCGGGGTGGCTGAGTTGAAATAGACTTTCCTGAGCATGGGGCATAATGTGTGTTTGTGTCCATGAGGACCTTGGAATGGGGCGGTGGCACCGGGACTCTGAAGTATTCTCCTAAGATTTTGACATAGGTGCAATGTACAAGTTTCCTCGTGGAGACGAGATATTTTCTGATGGGTTCCTCAGGAAACCCCCTCTGCTGGTATTGGAATCCAGGATTTTGTGGATTCATGCCTGTAAAACAAAGCAATGGATCCGATTACGGCCTAGGGTCCTGTCTGGTTCCATCTCCTTCTCTGAGGACATCCATCTATGGTATGAGAGGAGGTAGATGCTCAGCTGGTGTCAGACCGCCCTTGTTTGTCCACTGAGAACTACATATTGGATGGCCTCGGGGAATTGGGAGGGTTCTCCTAATTTGTACAATTTTGGACAATGGAATGGGCAGAATTCCCATGAATTGGGTAGGCATTGTCCTAATGTGTGGCTCCAGGGGCCCCAGCCTGGAGGGTGTGTGGCCCAGGACTTTGAGGACAGAAGTCTGATAACACAAACTCAGCTTAGGTTTGGGGACGCAGGTATGGCAGGCCCAATCTACAAACCATGAGAAGAACTCTTCAGGACATGAAGAAAGAGCGATTCTGAGGCGCTTGCTCAGGCTTTGGTCTCTGGATTTTGTGTCAACGATGGCCGTGGAATGTGGGGAGGCCTCATGGGCCATGGACGAATCTTCCTCTCTGTGGATTTGGCCCGGTCCCCATTGTTTTTCGTCAATCTGTGGGATTGGAGGTCTCCTTTCAGGTTTGTTACCTCAGGTGTCCCAACCAAAGAGGAATTCCAAAGAAGAGCCTTTGGGAATAGTGAAGTGACAACCCAAACTATGGTTAAAATTTGGGGCCTAGGGGCATGGCAGGCCCCATATGCTGTCTCTACATCCATCCACTGAGAGACCTTACTTGAAGACTGGGCTCAGGCTGAGTGTCACAATGTGTGTTTGTGACCAATGTGGCTCGCGAGAATGGGCGGGGCCTCATGGGCCACATTGGTTTCAACTACACTGAACTTTGGACAACATGCCAACCACAAGGTTTCTTGCCATGGGGAAGGAGTTCTGATTTCTGCATCACCTTCAACCCTCGGCAGTGGTAGGAGATAAGGTCTAGGTTCGGAAGCCTGAAAACCGCAGTTTGGAAGAGATGATGACCTAAGGCCATGGTGGGTCTGATGTGCTCAGTGTGCGGTCAGCTGCCTGGTTGTTGGTCGGGAGGTTCGGGCTCAGGTTTTGTTAGACAGTGCTAGTGCCCAGGTTAGACTCTATAATTTGGGTACAGTCGAGTGCCGTGTAAGTTGATCCTCATTTGAGGTGCCTGCGCAGCTCATTAGGCATGATATTTTTTCTAGAGGGCAGGCACAGTGCTGCATTGTGGGTCTGGAATTGCCAAACTTGAGGGCTTCTGGGCCAGTAGTGTGAGGACAGAAGTCTGAGAACACAAGCTAGACTTGGGCTTCAGGCCGAGGGCAAGGCAGGTACCCCCTGCACATCTGAACCAATATCTCATGCATCTGAAGTCACGGCGAGGATCAGGCGTTGGCTCAGGTTGTAGTTTCTGTGCATGACTGCCCCTTCATGAACGGAGAGGTATCTCAAGGCCATGGAGGTTTTCCCACGTTGGGAGTTATGGGATGCCCCCTTCAAGGATACCTTCTGCGGAACATGAGACCTGTTGGGCAGCTCCAACACATCCCATATGGAATTACTCCAGAGCACCGATCGAGGATGGATGCCAAGGAAGCCCGCCTCGCATTCCAATTGTCTCCTAGCAACAAGACAGTTGAGATCGGATGGCTATTGGGAGCAACCGGGGTGGCTGAGTTGAAATGGACTTTCCTGAGCATGGGGCCTAATGTGTGTTTGTGTCCATGAGGACCTTGGAATGGGGCGGTGACACCGGGACTCTGAATTATTTTTTAAGATTTTGACATAGGTCCCATGCACAAGTTTCCTCGTGGAGACGAGACTTTTTCTGATGGGTGCCTCAGGAAACCCCCTATGCTGGTATTGGAATCCAGGATTTTGAGGAGACATGCCTGTAAACCAAAGCAATGGATCCGATTATGGCCTCGGGTCCTGTCTGGTTCCATCTCATTCTCTGGGGACATCCATCTATGGTATGAGTGGAGGTAGATGCTCAGCTGGTGTCAGACCGCCCTTGTTTGTCCACAGAGACCTACATATTGCGATGGCCTCGGGGAATTTGGAGGGTTATCCTAATTTGTACAATTTTGGAGAATGTAATGGGCAGAATTCCCATGTATGGGGTAGGCATAGTCCTATTGTGTGGCTCCAGGGGCCCCAGCCTGGAGGGTGTGCGGCCCAGGATTTTGAGGACAGAAGTCTGAAAACACAAACTCAGCTAAGGTTTTGGGACGTAGGTATGGGAGGCCCAATCTACAAACCATGAGAAGTACCCCTCAGGATATGAAGAAAGAGCGAGTCTGAGGCACTTGCTCAGGCTTTTGTTTCTGGACAAAACAACAATGGCTGTAGAATGTGGGGAGGTCTCATGGGATATGGACGAATCTTCCTCTCTGTGGATTTGGCCCGGTCCCAATAGTTTTTCTTCAATTGTCGGATGGGAGGTCTCCTTTCAGGTTTATTACCTCAGGTGTCCGAACAAAATAGGAATTCCAAAGCAGAGCCCTGGGGAAGAGTGAAGGGACAACCCAAACTATGGTTAAAAATTGGGGCCTAGGTGCATGGCAGGCCCAATATGCTGTCTCTTCATCCAGCCACTGAGAGGCCTTACTTGAGGACTGGGCTCATGCTGAGGGTCACAATGTGTGTTTGTGACCAATGTGGCCCGCGAGCATGGGCGGGGCCTCATGGGCCACACTGGTTTCAACTACACTGGACTTTGGACAACCTGCCAAACACAAGGTCTCTGGCCATGGGGAATGTGTTCTGATATCTGCATCATTTTCAACCCTGGGCAGTGGTTGGAGATAAGGTCTAGGTTCTGAAGCCTGAAAAACCGAAGTTGGGAAGAGATGACGACCTAAGGCCATGGCGGGTCTGATATGCTGAGTGTGCGGTCGGCTGCCTGGGTGTTGGTCAGGAGGTTCGGGCTCAGGTTGTGTCAGTCAGTGCATTAGTCCCAGGTTAGACTATATGATTTGGGTACAGTCGAGTGCCGTATA
This sequence comes from Mustela nivalis, assembly GCF_964662115.1. Taxonomy (NCBI): domain Eukaryota; kingdom Metazoa; phylum Chordata; class Mammalia; order Carnivora; family Mustelidae; genus Mustela; species Mustela nivalis. Next base: position 628,284 of record NW_028136529.1, read on the forward strand.
GGTTTATCCTCATTTGAGGTGCCTGGGGAGCTCAATAGGCAAGATATTTTTTCTAGAGGGCAGGCAGAGTGCTGCACTTTGGTTCCAGAATTGCCAAACTTGAGGGCTTCTGGGCCAGGAGTGTGAGGACAGAAGTCTGAGAACACAAGCTAGACTTGGGCTTCAGGCCGAGGGCACGGCAGGTACCTCCTGCAGATCTGAACCAATATTTCATGCATCTGAAGTCACGGCGAGGATCAGACGTTGGCTCGGGTTGGAGTTTCTGTGCATGACTGCCCCTTCATGAACGGAGCGGAATCTCAAGGCCATGGAGGTTTTCCCACGTTGGGAGTTGTGGGATGCCCCCTTCAAGGATTCCTTCTGCGGGACAATTGAGACCTGTTGGGCAGCTCCAGGACATCCCATAGGGAATGACTCCAGAGCACCGTTCGAGGATCGATGCCAGGGAATCCCGCCTCGTATTCCAATTTTCTCCCAGCAACAAGACAGTTGAGTTTTGATGGCTCTGCGGGAGCAATCGGGGCGGCTGTGTTGAAATGGACTTTCCCGAGGTTGGGGCCTAATGTGTGTTTGTGTCCATGAGGGCCTTGGAATGGGGCGGTGACAACGGGACCCTGAAGTATTCTCCTAAGCTTTTGACATACCTCCCATGCACAAGTTTCCTTGTGGAAACGAGATTTGTTCTGAGGGGTGCCTCAGAAACCCCCTATGCTGGTCTTGGAATCCAGGCTTTTGAGGAGACATGTCTGTAAACCAAAGCAATGGATCCGAATATGGCCTAGAGTCCTGTCTGGTTCCATCTTCTACTCTGGGGACATCCATTTATGATATGAGTGGAGGTAGATGCTCGGCTGGTGTCAGACCGCCCTTGTTTGTCCCCGGAGCCCTACACTATTGGGATGGCCTCGGGGACTTTGGAGAGTTCTCCTAATTTGTACGATTTTGGATAATGGAATGGGCAGAATTCCCATGTATTGGGTAGGCACAGTCCTAATGTTTGGCTCCAGAGGCCCAAGCCTGGAGGGTGTGTGGCCCAGGAATCTGAGGACAGAAATCTGAAAACACAAACTCAGCTTAGGTTGGGAACGTAGGTATGGCAGGGCCAATCTACAAACCATGAGAAGCACTCTTCAGGATATGAAGAAAGAGCGAGTCTGAGGCGCTTGCTCAGGCTTTTGTCTCTGGATTTTGTATCAAAGATGGGCGTGGAACGTGGGGAGGCCTCATGGGCCATGGACGAATCTTCCTCTCTGTGGATTTGGCCCGGTCCCAATTTCTTTCCATCAATCTGTGGGATGGGAGGTCTCCTCTCAGGTTTGTTACCTCAGGTGTCCCAACCAAAGAGGAATTCCAAAGCAGAGCCCTGGGGAAGAGTGAAGGGACAACCCAAACGATGGTTATAAATTGGGGCCTAGGGGCATGGCAGACCCAATATGCTGTCTCTTCATCTAGCCACTGAGTGGCCTTACTTAAAGACTGGGCACAGGCTGAGGGTCAGCATGTGTGTTTGTGACCAATATGGCCCGCGAGCATGGGCGGGGCCTCATGGGCCACACTGGTTTCAACTACACTGAACTTTGGATAACATGCCAATCACAAGGTCTCTTGCCATGGGGAAGGAGCTCTGATTTCTGCATCATTTTCAACCCTGGGCAGTGTTTGGAGATAAGGTCTACGTTCTGAAGCCTGAAAACCGCAGTTGGGAAGAGATGACGACCTAAGGCCATGGCGGGACTGATGTGATCAGTGTGCGGTCAGCTGCCTGGTTGTTGGTCCGGAGGTTCGGGTTCAGGTTGTGTCAGACAGTGAATTAGTACCCAGGTTAGACTATATAATTCAGGTACAGTCGAGAGCCGTGTAGGTTTATCCTCATTTGAGGTACCTGGGCTACTCATTAGGCAATATATTTTTTCTAGAGGCAGGCAGAGTGCTGCATTGTGGGTCCGGTATTGCCAAACATGAGGGATTCTGGACCAGGAGTGTGAGGACAAGTCTGAGAACAGAAGCTAGACTTGGGCTTCAGGCCGAGGGCACGGCTGGTACCCCCTGCAGATCTGAACGAATATCTCATGCTTCTGAAGTCACGGCGAGGATCAGACGTTGGCTCGGGTTGGAGTTTCTGTGCATGACTGCCCCTTCATGAACGGAGCGGAATCTCAAGGCCATGGAGGTTTTCCCACGTCGGGAGTTGTGGGATGCCCCCTTCAAGGATTCCTTCTGCGGGACAATTGAGACCTGTTGGGCAGCTCCAGGATATCCCATATGGAAGGACTCCAGAGCACCGTTCGGGGTGGATGCCTGGGAAGCGGGCCTCGCATTCCAAATGTCTCCTAGCAACAAGACAGTTGAGATCGGATAGCTCTGCGGGAGCAACCGGCGTGGCTGAGTTGAAATGGACTTTTAGGATCGGGCCCATTGTGTGTTTGTGTCCATGAGGGCCTTGGAATGGGGCGTTGGCACCGGGACCCTGAAGTATTCTCCTAAGCTTTTGACATACCTCCCATGCACAAGTTTCCTTGTGGAGATGAGATTTGTTCTGAGGGGTGCCTCAGGAAACCCCCTATGCTGGTATTGGAATCCAGGCTTTTGAGGAGACATGCCTGTAAACCAAAACAATGGATCCGATTATGGCCTAGGGTCCTGTCTGGTTCAATCTTCTTCTCTGGTGATATCCATCTATGGAATGAGTGGAGGGAGATGCTCACCTGGTGTCACACCGCCCTTGTTTGTCCCTGGAGACCTACACTATTGGGATGGCCTCGGGGACTTTGGAGAGTTTTCTTAATTGGTGAGATTTTGGACAATGGAATGGGCAGAATTCCCATGGATTGGGTAGGCACAGTCCTAATGTGTGGCTCCAGGGGCCCCAGCCTGGAGGGTGTGCGGCCCAGGACTTTGAGGACAGAAGTCTGAAAACACAAACTCAGCTAAGGTTTTGGGACGTAGGTATGGGAGGCCCAATCTACAAACCATGAGAAGTACCCCTCAGGATATGAAGAAAGAGCGAGTCTGAGGCACTTGCTCAGGCTTTTGTCTCTGGATTTTGTATCAACAATGGCTGTAGAATGTGGGGAGGCCTCATGGGATATGGACGAATCTTCCTCTCTGTGGATTTGGCCCGGTCCCAATAGTTTTTCTTCAATTGTCGGATGGGAGGTCTCCTTTCAGGTTTATTACCTCAGGTGTCCGAACAAAATAGGAATTCCAAAGCAGAGCCCTGGGGAAGAGTGAAGGGACAACCCAAACTATGGTTAAAAATTGGGGCCTAGGTGCATGGCAGGCCCAATATGCTGTCTCTTCATCCAGCCACTGAGAGGCCTTACTTGAGGACTGGGCTCATGCTGAGGGTCACAATGTGTGTTTGTGACCAATGTGGCCCGCGAGCATGGGCGGGGCCTCATGGGCCACACTGGTTTCAACTACACTGGACTTTGGACAACCTGCCAAACACAAGGTCTCTGGCCATGGGGAATGTGTTCTGATATCTGCATCATTTTCAACCCTGGGCAGTGGTTGGAGATAAGGTCTAGGTTCTGAAGCCTGAAAAACCGAAGTTGGGAAGAGATGACGACCTAAGGCCATGGTGGGTCTGATATGCTCAGTGTGCGGTCAGCTGCCTGGGTGTTGGTCAGGAGGTTCGGGCTCAGGTTGTGTCAGTCAGTGCATTAGTCCCAGGTTAGACTATATGATTTGGGTACAGTCGAGTGCCGTATAGGTTTATCCTCATTTGAGGTGCCTGGGGAGCTCAATAGGCAAGATATTTTTTCTAGAGGGCAGGCAGAGTGCTGCACTTTGGTTCCAGAATTGCCAAACTTGAGGGCTTCTGGTCCAGGAGTGTGAGGACAGAAGTCTGAGAACACAAGCTAGACTTGGGCTTCAGGCCGAGGGCACGGCAGGTACCTCCTGCAGATCTGAACCAATATTTCATGCATCTGAAGTCACGGCGAGGATCAGACGTTGGCTCGGGTTGGAGTTTCTGTGCATGACTACCCCTTCATGAACGGAGCGGAATCTCAAGGCCATGGAGGTTTTCCCACGTTGGGAGTTGTGGGATGCCCCCTTCAAGGATTCCTTCTGCGGGACAATTGAGACCTGTTGGGCAGCTCCAGGATATCCCATATGGAAGGACTCCAGAGCACCGTTCGGGGTGGATGCCTGGGAAGCGGGCCTCGCATTCCAAATGTATCCTAGCAACAAGACACTTGAGATCGGATAGCTCTGCGGGAGCAACTGGCGTGGCTGAGTTGAAATGGACTTTTAGGGTCGGGCCCATTGTGTGTTTGTGTCCATGAGGGCCTTGGAATGGGGCATTGGCACCGGGACCCTGAAGTATTCTCCTAAGCTTTTGACATACCTCCCATGCACAAGTTTCCTTGTGGAGATGAGATTTGTTCTGAGGGGTGCCTCAGGAAACCCCCTATGCTGGTATTGGAAACCAGGCTTTTGAGGAGACATGCCTGTAAACCAAAACAATGGATCCGATTATGGCCTAGGGTCCTGTCTGGTTCAATCTTCTTCTCTGGTAATATCCATCTATGGAATGAATGGAGGGAGATGCTCACCTGGTGTCACACCGCCCTTGTTTGTCCCTGGAGACCTACACTATTGGGATGGCTTCGGGGACTTTGGAGAGTTTTCTTAATTGGTGAGATTTTGGACAATGGAATGGGCAGAATTCCCATGGATTGGGTAGGCACAGTCCTAATGTGTGGCTCCAGGGGCCCCAGCCTGGAGGGTGTGTGGCCCAGGACTTTGAGGACAGAAGTCTGAAAACACAAACTCAGCTAAGGTTTTGGGACGTAGGTATGGGAGGCCCAATCTACAAACCATGAGAAGTACCCCTCAGGATATGAAGAAAGAGCGAGTCTGAGGCACTTGCTCAGGCTTTTGTCTCTGGATTTTGTATCAACAATGGCTGTAGAATGTGGGGAGGCCTCATGGGATATGGACGAATCTTCCTCTCTGTGGATTTGGCCCGGTCCCAATAGTTTTTCTTCAATTGTCGGATGGGAGGTCTCCTTTCAGGTTTATTACGTCAGGTGTCCGAACAAAATAGGAATTCCAAAGCAGAGCCCTGGGGAAGAGTGAAGGGACAACCCAAACTATGGTTAAAAATTGGGGCCTAGGTGCATGGCAGGCCCAATATGCTGTCTCTTCATCCAGCCACTGAGAGGCCTTACTTGAGGACTGGGCTCATGCTGAGGGTCACAATGTGTGTTTGTGACCAATGTGGCCCACGAGCATGGGCGGGGCCTCATGGGCCACACTGGTTTCAACTACACTGGACTTTGGACAACCTGCCAAACACAAGGTCTCTGGCCATGGGGAATGTGTTCTGATATCTGCATCATTTTCAACCCTGGGCAGTGGTTGGAGATAAGGTCTAGGTTCTGAAGCCTGAAAAACCGTAGTTGGGAAGAGATGACGACCTAAGGCCATGGCGGGTCTGATATGCTCAGTGTGCGGTCAGCTGCCTGGGTGTTGGTCAGGAGGTTCGGGCTCAGGTTGTGTCAGTCAGTGCATTAGTCCCAGGTTAGACTATATGATTTGGGTACAGTCGAGTGCCGTATAGGTTTATCCTCATTTGATGTGCCTGGGGAGCTCAATAGGCAAGATATTTTTTCTAGAGGGCAGGCAGAGTGCTGCACTTTGGTTCCAGAATTGCCAAACTTGAGGGCTTCTGGGCCAGGAGTGTGAGGACAGAAGTCTGAGAACACAAGCTAGACTTGGGCTTCAGGCTGAGGGCACGGCTGGTACCTCCTGCAGATCTGAACCAATATTTCATGCATCTGAAGTCACGGCGAGGATCAGACGTTGGCTCGGGTTGGAGTTTCTGTGCATGACTGCCCCTTCATGAACGGAGCGGAATCTCAAGGCCATGGAGGTTTTCCCACGTTGGGAGTTGTGGGATGCCCCCTTCAAGGATTCCTTCTGCGGGACAATTGAGACCTGTTGGGCAGCTCCAGGATATCCCATATGGAAGGACTCCAGAGCACCGTTCGGGGTGGATGCCTGGGAAGCGGGCCTCGCATTCCAAATGTCTCCTAGCAACAAGACAGTTGAGATCGGATAGCTCTGCGGGAGCAACTGGCGTGGCTGAGTTGAAATGGACTTTTAGGGTCGGGCCCATTGTGTGTTTGTGTCCATGAGGGCCTTGGAATGGGGCGTTGGCACCGGGACCCTGAAGTATTCTCCTAAGCTTTTGACATACCTCCCATGCACAAGTTTCCTTGTGGAGATGAGATTTGTTCTGAGGGGTGCCTCATAAAACCCCCTATGCTGGTATTGGAAACCAGGCTTTTGAGGAGACATGCCTGTAAACCAAAACAATGGATCCGATCTTGGCCTAGGGTCCTGTCTCGTTCAAACTTCTTCTCTGGTGATATCCATCTATGAAATGAGTGGAGGGAGATGCTCACCTGGTGTCACACCGCCCTTGTTTGTCCCTGGAGACCTACACTATTGGGATGGCCTCGGGTACTTTGGAGAGTTTTCTTAATTGGTGAGATTTTGGACAATGGAATGGGCAGAATTCCCATGGATCGGGTAGGCACAGTCCTAATGTGTGGCTCAGGGGCCCCAGCCTGGAGGGTGTGTGGCCCAGGACTTTGAGGACAGAAGTCTGAAAACACAAACTCAGCTAAGGTTTTGGGACGTAGGTATGGGAGGCCCAATCTACAAACCATGAGAAGTACCCCTCAGGATATGAAGAAAGAGCGAGTCTGAGGCACTTGCTCAGGCTTTTGTCTCTGGATTTTGTATCAACAATGGCTGTAGAATGTGGGGAGGCCACATGGGATATGGACGAATCTTCCTCTCTGTTGATTTGGCCCGGTCCCAATAGTTTTTCTTCAATTGTCGGATGGGAGGTCTCCTTTCAGGTTTATTACCTCAGGTGTCCGAACAAAATAGGAATTCCAAAGCAGAGCCCTGGGGAAGAGTGAAGGGACAACCCAAACTATGGTTAAAAATTGGGGCCTAGGTGCATGGCAGGCCCAATATGCTGTCTCTTCATCCAGCCACTGAGAGGCCTTACTTGAGGACTGGGCTCATGCTGAGGGTCACAATGTGTGTTTGTGACCAATGTGGCCCGCGAGCATGGGCGGGGCCTCATGGGCCACACTGGTTTCAACTACACTGGACTTTGGACAACCTGCCAAACACAAGGTCTCTGGCCAAGGGGAATGTGTTCTGATATCTCCATCATTTTCAACCCTGGGCAGTGGTTGGAGATAAGGTCTAGGTTCTGAAGCCTGAAAAACCGAAGTTGGGAGGAGATGACGACCTAAGGCCATGGCGGGTCTGATATGCTCAGTGTGCGGTCAGCTGCCTGGGTGTTGGTCAGGAGGTTCGGGCTCAGGTTGTGTCAGTCAGTGCATTAGTCCCAGGTTAGACTATATGATTTGGGTACAGTCGAGTGCCGTATAGGTTTATCCTCATTTGAGGTGCCTGGGGAGCTCAATAGGCAAGATATTTTTTCTAGAGGGCAGGCAGAGTGCTGCACTTTGGTTCCAGAATTGCCAAACTTGAGGGCTTCTGGGCCAGGAGTGTGAGGACAGAAGTCTGAGAACACAAGCTAGACTTGGGCTTCAGGCCGAGGGCACGGTAGGTACCTCCTGCAGATCTGAACCAATATTTCATGCATCTGAAGTCACGGCGAGGATCAGACGTTGGCTCGGGTTGGAGTTTCTGTGCATGACTGCCCCTTCATGAACAGAGCAGAATCTCAAGGCCATGGAGGTTTTCCCACGTTGGGAGTTGTGGGATGCCCCCTTCAAGGATTCCTTCTGCGGGACAATTGAGACCTGTTGGTCAGCTCCAGGACATCCCATATGGAATGACTCCAGAGCACCGTTCGAGGATCGATGCCAGGGAATCCCGCCTCGCATTCCAATTTTCTCCTAGCAACAAGACAGTTGAGTTTTGATGGCTCTGCGGGAGCAATCGGGGCGGCTGTGTTGAAATGGACTTTCCCGAGGATGGGGCCTAATGTGTGTTTGTGTCCATGAGGGCCTTGGAATGGGGCGGTGACACCGGGACCCTGAAGTATTCTCCTAAGCTTTTGACATAGGTCCCATGCACAAGTTTCCTTGTGGAAACGAGATTTGTTCTGATGGGTGCCTCAAAAAAACCCCTATGCTGGTCTTGGAATCCAGGCTTTTGAGGAGACATGTCTGTAAACCAAAGCAATGGATCCGAATATGGCCTAGGGTCCTGTCTGGTTCCATCTTCTTCTCTGGGGACATCCATTTATGATATGAGTGGAGGTAGATGCTCAGCTGGTGTCAGACCGCCCTTGTTTGTCCCCGGAGACCTACACTATTGGGATGGCATCGGGGACTTTGGAGAGTTCTCCTAATTTGTACGATTTTGGATAATGGAATGGGCAGAATGCCCATGGATTGGGTAGGCACAGTCCTAATGTGTGGCTCCAGGGGCCCCAGCCTGGAGGGTGTGTGGCCCAGGAATCTGAGGACAGAAGTCTGAAAACACAAACTCAGCTTAGGTTGGGAACGTAGGTATGGCAGGGCCAATCTACAAACCATGAGAAGGACTCTTCAGGATATGAAGAAAGAGCGATTCTGAGGCGCTTGCTCAGGCTTTTGTCTCTGGATTTTGTATCAAAGATGGGCGTGGAACGTGGGGAGGCCTCATGGGCCATGGACGAATCTTCCTCTCTGTGGATTTGGCCCGGTCCCAATTTCTTTCTGTCAATCTGTGGTATGGGAGGTCTCCTCTCAGGTTTGTTACCTCAGGTGTCCCAACCAAAGAGGAATTCCAAAGCAGAGCCCTGGGGAAGAGTGAAGGGACAACCCAAACGATGGTTATAAATTGGGGCCTAGGGGCATGGCAGACCCAATATGCTGTCTCTTCATCCAGCCACTGAGTGGCCTTACTTAAAGACTGGGCACAGGCTGAGGGTCAGCATGTGTGTTTGTGACCAATGTGGCCCGCGAGCATGGGCGGGGCCTCATGGGCCACACTGGTTTCAACTACACTGAACTTTGGATAACATGCCAATCACAAGCTCTCTTGCCATGGGGAAGGAGCTCTGATTTCTGCATCATTTTCAACCCTGGGCAGTGTTTGGAGATAAGGTCTACGTTCTGAAGCCTGAAAACCGCAGTTGGGAAGAGATGACGACCTAAGGCCATGGCGGGTCTGATGTGCTCAGTGTGCGGTCAGCTTCCTGGGTGTTGGTCCGGAGGTTCGGGTTCAGGTTGTGTCAGACAGTGAATTAGTACCCAGGTTAGACTATATAATTCAGGTACAGTCGAGAGCCGTGTAGGTTTATCCTCATTTGAGGTGCCTGGGCTACTCATTAGGCAATATATTTTTTCTAGAGGCAGGCAGAGTGCTGCATTGTGGGTCCGGTATTGCCAAACATGAGGGATTCTGGACCAGGAGTGTGAGGACAAGTCTGAGAACAGAAGCTAGACTTGGGCTTCAGGCTGAGGGCACGGCTGGTACCCCCTGCAGATCTGAACGAATATCTCATGCTTCTGAAGTCACGGCGAGGATCAGACGTTGGCTCGGGTTGGAGTTTCTGTGCATGACTGCCCCTTCATGAACGGAGCGGAATCTCAAGGCCATGGAGGTTTTCCCACGTTGGGAGTTGTGGGATGCCCCCTTCAAGGATTCCTTCTGCGGGACAATTGAGACCTGTTGGGCAGCTCCAGGATATCCCATATGGAAGGACTCCAGAGCACCGTTCTGGGTGGATGCCTGGGAAGCGGGCCTCGCATTCCAAATGTCTCCTAGCAACAAGACAGTTGAGATCGGATAGCTCAGCGGGAGCAACCGGCATGGCTGAGTTGAAATGGACTTTTAGGGTCGGGCCCATTGTGTGTTTGTGTCCATGAGGGCCTGGGAATGGGGCGTTGGCACCGGGACCCTGAAGTATTCTCCTAAGCTTTTGACATACCTCCCAAGCACAAGTTTCCTTGTGGAGATGAGATTTGTTCTGAGGGGTGCCTCAGGAAACCCCCTATGCTGGTATTGGAATCCAGGCTTTTGAGGAGACATGCCTATAAACCAAAACAATGGATCCGATTATGGCCTAGGGTCCTGTCTGGTTCAATCTTCTTCTCTGGTGATATCCATCTATGGAATGAGTGGAGGGAGATGCTCACCTGGTGTCACACCGCCCTTGCTGTCCCTGGAGACCTACACTATTGGGATGGCCTCGGGGACTTTGGAGAGTTTTCTTAATTGGTGAGAATTTGGACAATGGAATGGGCAGAATTCCCATGGATTGGGTAGGCACAGTCCTAATGTGTGGCTCCAGGGGCCTTAGCCTGGAGGGTGTGCGGCCCAGGACTTTGAGGACAGAAGTCTGAAAACACAAACTCAGCTAAGGTTTTGGGACATAGGTATGGGAGGCCCAATCTACAAACCATGAGAAGTACCCCTCAGGATATGAAGAAAGAGCGAGTCTGAGGCACTTGCTCAGGCTTTTGTCTCTGGATTTTGTATCAACAATGGCTGTAGAATGTGGGGAGGCCTCATGGGATATGGACGAATCTTCCTCTCTGTGGATTTGGCCCGGTCCCAATAGTTTTTCTTCAATTGTCGGATGGGAGGTCTCCTTTCAGGTTTATTACCTCAGGTGTCCGAACAAAATAGGAATTCCAAAGCAGAGCCCTGGGGAAGAGTGAAGGGACAACCCAAACTATGGTTAAAAATTGGGGCCTAGGTGCATGGCAGGCCCAATATGCTGTCTCTTCATCCAGCCACTGAGAGGCCTTACTTGAGGACTGGGCTCATGCTGAGGGTCACAATGTGTGTTTGTGACCAATGTGGCCCGCGAGCATGGGCGGGGCCTCATGGGCCACACTGGTTTCAACTACACTGGACTTTGGACAACCTGCCAAACACAAGGTCTCTGGCCATGGGGAATGTGTTCTGATATCTGCATCATTTTCAACCCTGGGCAGTGGTTGGAGATAAGGTCTAGGTTCTGAAGCCTGAAAAACCGAAGTTGGGAAGAGATGACGACCTAAGGCCATGGCGGGTCTGATATGCTCAGTGTGCGGTCAGCTGCCTGGGTGTTGGTCAGGAGGTTCGGGCTCAGGTTGTGTCAGTCAGTGCATTAGTCCCAGGTTAGACTATATGATTAGGGTACAGTCGAGTGCCGTATAGGATTATCCTCATTTGAGGTGCCTGGGGAGCTCAATAGGCAAGATATTTTTTCTAGAGGGCAGGCAGAGTGCTGCACTTTGGTTGCAGAATTGCCAAACTTGAGGGCTTCTGGGCCAGGAGTGTGAGGACAGAAGTCTGAGAACACAAGCTAGACTTGGGCTTCAGGCCGAGGACACGGCAGGTACCTCCTGCAGATCTGAACCAATATTTCATGCATCTGAAGTCACGGCGAGGATCAGACGTTGGCTCGGGTTGGAGTTTCTGTGCATGACTACCCCTTCATGAACGGAGCGGAATCTCAAGGCCATGGAGGTTTTCCCACGTTGGGAGTTGTGGGATGCCCCCTTCAAGGATTCCTTCTGCGGGACAATTGAGACCTGTTGGGCAGCTCCAGGATATCCCATATGGAAGGACTCCAGAGCACCGTTCGGGGTGGATGCCTGGGAAGCGGGCCTCGCATTCCAAATGTCTCCTAGCAACAAGACACTTGAGATCGGATAGCTCTGCGGGAGCAACTGGCGTGGCTGAGTTGAAATGGACTTTAGGGTCGGGCCCATTGTGTGTTTGTGTCCATGAGGGCCTTGGAATGGGGCATTGGCACCGGGACCCTGAAGTACTCTCCTAAGCTTTTGACATACCTCCCATGCACAAGTTTCCTTGTGGAGATGAGATTTGTTCTGAGGGGTGCCTCAGGAAACCCCCTATGCTGGTATTGGAAACCAGGCTTTTGAGGAGACATGCCTGTAAACCAAAACAATGGATCCGATTTTGGCCTAGGGTCCTGTCTGGTTCAATCTTCTTCTCTGGTGATATCCATCTATGGAATGAATGGAGGGAGATGCTCACCTGGTGTCACACCGCCCTTGTTTGTCCCTGGAGACCTACACTATTGGGATGGCTTCAGGGACTTTGGAGAGTTTCTTAATTGGTGAGATTTTGGACAATGGAATGGGCAGAATTCCCATGGATTGGGTAGGCACAGTCCTAATGTGTGGCTCCAGGGGCCCCAGCCTGGAGGGTGTGTGGCCCAGGACTTTGAGGACAGAAGTCTGAAAACACAAACTCAGCTAAGGTTTTGGGACGTAGGTATGGGAGGCCCAATCTACAAACCATGAGAAGTACCCCTCAGGATATGAAGAAAGAGCGAGTCTGAGGCACTTGCTCAGGCTTTTGTCTCTGGATTTTGTATCAACAATGGCTGTAGAATGTGGGGAGGCCACATGGGATATGGACGAATCTTCCTCTCTGTGGATTTGGCCCGGTCCCAATAGTTTTTCTTCAATTGTCGGATGGGAGGTCTCCTTTCAGGTTTATTACCTCAGGTGTCCGAACAAAATAGGAATTCCAAAGCAGAGCCCTGGGGAAGAGTGAAGGGACAACCCAAACTATGGTTAAAAATTGGGGCCTAGGTGCATGGCAGGCCCAATATGCTGTCTCTTCATCCAGCCACTGAGAGGCCTTACTTGAGGACTGGGCTCATGCTGAGGGTCACAATGTGTGTTTGTGACCAATGTGGCCCGCGAGCATGGGCGGGGCCTCATGGGCCACACTGGTTTCAACTACACTGGACTTTGGACAACCTGCCAAACACAAGGTCTCTGGCCATGGGGAATGTGTTCTGATATCTCCATCATTTTCAACCCTGGGCAGTGGTTGGAGATAAGGTCTAGGTTCTGAAGCCTGAAAAACCGAAGTTGGGAAGAGATGACGACCTAAGGCCATGGCGGGTCTGATATGCTCAGTGTGCGGTCAGCTGCCTGGGTGTTGGTCAGGAGGTTCGGGCTCAGGTTGTGTCAGTCAGTGCATTAGTCCCAGGTTAGACTATATGATTTGGGTACAGTCGAGTGCCGTATAGGTTTATCCTCATTTGATGTGCCTGGGGAGCTCAATAGGCAAGATATTTTTTCTAGAGGGCAGGCAGAGTGCTGCACTTTGGTTCCAGAATTGCCAAACTTGAGGGCTTCTGGGCCAGGAGTGTGAGGACAGAAGTCTGAGAACACAAGCTAGACTTGGGCTTCAGGCTGAGGGCACGGCTGGTACCTCCTGCAGATCTGAACCAATATTTCATGCATCTGAAGTCACGGCGAGGATCAGACGTTGGCTCGGGTTGGAGTTTCTGTGCATGACTGCCCCTTCATGAACGGAGCGGAATCTCAAGGCCATGGAGGTTTTCCCACGTTGGGAGTTGTGGGATGCCCCCTTCAAGGATTCCTTCTGCGGGACAATTGAGACCTGTTGGGCAGCTCCAGGATATCCCATATGGAAGGACTCCAGAGCACCGTTCGGGGTGGATGCCTGGGAAGCGGGCCTCGCATTCCAAATGTCTCCTAGCAACAAGACAGTTGAGATCGGATAGCTCTGCGGGAGCAACTGGCGTGGCTGAGTTGAAATGGACTTTTAGGGTCGGGCCCATTGTGTGTTTGTGTTCATGAGGGCCTTGGAATGGGGCGTTGGCACCGGGACCCTGAAGTATTCTCCTAAGCTTTTGACATACCTCCCAAGCACAAGTTTCCTTGTGGAGATGAGATTTGTTCTGAGGGGTGCCTCAGGAAACCCCCTATGCTGGTATTGGAATCCAGGCTTTTGAGGAGACATGCCTATAAACCAAAACAATGGATCCGATTATGGCCTAGGGTCCTGTCTGGTTCAATCTTCTTCTCTGGTGATATCCATCTATGGAATGAGTGGAGGGAGATGCTCACCTGGTGTCACACCGCCCTTGCTGTCCCTGGAGACCTACACTATTGGGATGGCCTCGGGGACTTTGGAGAGTTTTCTTAATTGGTGAGATTTTGGACAATGGAATGGGCAGAATTCCCATGGATTGGGTAGGCACAGTCCTAATGTGTGGCTCCAGGGGCCTTAGCCTGGAGGGTGTGCGGCCCAGGACTTTGAGGACAGAAGTCTGAAAACACAAACTCAGCTAAGGTTTTGGGACATAGGTATGGGAGGCCCAATCTACAAACCATGAGAAGTACCCCTCAGGATATGAAGAAAGAGCGAGTCTGAGGCACTTGCTCAGGCTTTTGTCTCTGGATTTTGTATCAACAATGGCTGTAGAATGTGGGGAGGCCTCATGGGATATGGACGAATCTTCCTCTCTGTGGATTTGGCCCGGTCCCAATAGTTTTTCTTCAATTGTCGGATGGGAGGTCTCCTTTCAGGTTTATTACCTCAGGTGTCCGAACAAAATAGGAATTCCAAAGCAGAGCCCTGGGGAAGAGTGAAGGGACAACCCAAACTATGGTTAAAAATTGGGGCCTAGGTGCATGGCAGGCCCAATATGCTGTCTCTTCATCCAGCCACTGAGAGGCCTTACTTGAGGACTGGGCTCATGCTGAGGGTCACAATGTGTGTTTGTGACCAATGTGGCCCGCGAGCATGGGCGGGGCCTCATGGGCCACACTGGTTTCAACTACACTGGACTTTGGACAACCTGCCAAACACAAGGTCTCTGGCCATGGGGAATGTGTTCTGATATCTGCATCATTTTCAACCCTGGGCAGTGGTTGGAGATAAGGTCTAGGTTCTGAAGCCTGAAAAACCGAAGTTGGGAAGAGATGACGACCTAAGGCCATGGCGGGTCTGATATGCTCAGTGTGCGGTCAGCTGCCTGGGTGTTGGTCAGGAGGTTCGGGCTCAGGTTGTGTCAGTCAGTGCATTAGTCCCAGGTTAGACTATATGATTAGGGTACAGTCGAGTGCCGTATAGGATTATCCTCATTTGAGGTGCCTGGGGAGCTCAATAGGCAAGATATTTTTTCTAGAGGGCAGGCAGAGTGCTGCACTTTGGTTGCAGAATTGCCAAACTTGAGGGCTTCTGGGCCAGGAGTGTGAGGACAGAAGTCTGAGAACACAAGCTAGACTTGGGCTTCAGGCCGAGGACACGGCAGGTACCTCCTGCAGATCTGAACCAATATTTCATGCATCTGAAGTCACGGCGAGGATCAGACGTTGGCTCGGGTTGGAGTTTCTGTGCATGACTGCCCCTTCATGAACGGAGCGGAATCTCAAGGCCATGGAGGTTTTCCCACGTTGGGAGTTGTGGGATGCCCCCTTCAAGGATTCCTTCTGCGAAACAATTGAGACCTGTTGGGCAGCTCCAGGATATCCCATATGGAAGGACTCCAGAGCACCGTTCGGGGTGGATGCCTGGGAAGCGGGCCTCACATTCCAAATGTCTCCTAGCAACAAGACAGTTGAGATCGGATAGCTCTGCGGGAGCAACCGGCGTGGCTGAGTTGAAATGGACTTTTAGGGTCGGGCCCATTGTGTGTTTGTGTCCATGAGGGCCTTGGAATGGGGCGTTGGCACCGGGACCCTGAAGTATTCTCCTAAGCTTTTAACATACCTCCCATGCACAAGTTTCCTTGTGGAGATGAGATTTGTTCTGAGGGGTGCCTCAGGAAACCCCCTATGCTGGTATTGGAAACCAGGCTTTTGAGGAGACATGCCTGTAAACCAAAACAATGGATCCGATTATGGCCTAGGGTCCTGTCTCGTTCAAAATTCTTCTCTGGTGATATCCATCTATGGAATGAGTGGAGGGAGATGCTCACCTGGTGTCACACCGCCCTTGTTTGTCCCTGGAGACCTACACTATTGGGATGGCCTCGGGGACTTTGGAGAGTTTTCTTAATTGGTGAGATTATGGACAATGGAATGGGCAGAATTCCCATGGATTGGGTAGGCACAGTCCTAATGTGTGGCTCCAGGGGCCCCAGCCTGGAGGGTGTGTGGCCCAGGACTTTGAGGACAGAAGTCTGAAAACACAAACTCAGCTAAGGTTTTGGGACGTAGGTATGGGAGGCCCAATCTACAAACCATGAGAAGTACCCCTCAGGATATGAAGAAAGAGCGAGTCTGAGGCACTTGCTCAGGCTTTTTTCTCTGGATTTTGTATCAACAATGGCTGTAGAATGTGGGGAGGCCACATGGGATATGGACGAATCTTCCTCTCTGTTGATTTGGCCCGGTCCCAATAGTTTTTCTTCAATTGTCGGATGGGAGGTCTCCTTTCAGGTTTATTACCTCAGGTGTCCGAACAAAATAGGAATTCCAAAGCAGAGCCCTGGGGAAGAGTGAAGGGACAACCCAAACTATGGTTAAAAATTGGGGCCTAGGTGCATGGCAGGCCCAATATGCTGTCTCTTCATCCAGCCACTGAGAGGCCTTACTTGAGGACTGGGCTCATGCTGAGGGTCACAATGTGTGTTTGTGACCAATGTGGCCCGCGAGCATGGGCGGGGCCTCATGGGCCACACTGGTTTCAACTACACTGGACTTTGGACAACCTGCCAAACACAAGGTCTCTGGCCAAGGGGAATGTGTTCTGATATCTCCATCATTTTCAACCCTGGGCAGTGGTTGGAGATAAGGTCTAGGTTCTGAAGCCTGAAAAACCGAAGTTGGGAGGAGATGACGACCTAAGGCCATGGCGGGTCTGATATGCTCAGTGTGCGGTCAGCTGCCTGGGTGTTGGTCAGGAGGTTCGGGCTCAGGTTGTGTCAGTCAGTGCATTAGTCCCAGGTTAGACTATATGATTTGGGTACAGTCGAGTGCCGTATAGGTTTATCCTCATTTGAGGTGCCTGGGGAGCTCAATAGGCAAGATATTTTTTCTAGAGGGCAGGCAGAGTGCTGCACTTTGGTTCCAGAATTGCCAAACTTGAGGGCTTCTGGGCCAGGAGTGTGAGGACAGAAGTCTGAGAACACAAGCTAGACTTGGGCTTCAGGCCGAGGGCACGGTAGGTACCTCCTGCAGATCTGAACCAATATTTCATGCATCTGAAGTCACGGCGAGGATCAGACGTTGGCTCGGGTTGGAGTTTCTGTGCATGACTGCCCCTTCATGAACAGAGCAGAATCTCAAGGCCATGGAGGTTTTCCCACGTTGGGAGTTGTGGGATGCCCCCTTCAAGGATTCCTTCTGCGGGACAATTGAGACCTGTTGGTCAGCTCCAGGACATCCCATATGGAATGACTCCAGAGCACCGTTCGAGGATCGATGCCAGGGAATCCCGCCTCGCATTCCAATTTTCTCCTAGCAACAAGACAGTTGAGTTTTGATGGCTCTGCGGGAGCAATCGGGGCGGCTGTGTTGAAATGGACTTTCCCGAGGATGGGGCCTAATGTGTGTTTGTGTCCATGAGGGCCTTGGAATGGGGCGGTGACACCGGGACCCTGAAGTATTCTCCTAAGCTTTTGACATAGGTCCCATGCACAAGTTTCCTTGTGGAAACGAGATTTGTTCTGATGGGTGCCTCAAAAAAAACCCTATGCTGGTCTTGGAATCCAGGCTTTTGAGGAGACATGTCTGTAAACCAAAGCAATGGATCCGAATATGGCCTAGGGTCCTGTCTGGTTCCATCTTCTTCTCTGGGGACATCCATTTATGATATGAGTGGAGGTAGATGCTCAGCTGGTGTCAGACCGCCCTTGTTTGTCCCCGGAGACCTACACTATTGGGATGGCATCGGGGACTTTGGAGAGTTCTCCTAATTTGTACGATTTTGGATAATGGAATGGGCAGAATGCCCATGGATTGGGTAGGCACAGTCCTAATGTGTGGCTCCAGGGGCCCCAGCCTGGAGGGTGTGTGGCCCAGGAATCTGAGGACAGAAGTCTGAAAACACAAACTCAGCTTAGGTTGGGAACGTAGGTATGGCAGGGCCAATCTACAAACCATGAGAAGGACTCTTCAGGATATGAAGAAAGAGCGATTCTGAGGCGCTTGCTCAGGCTTTTGTCTCTGGATTTTGTATCAAAGATGGGCGTGGAACGTGGGGAGGCCTCATGGGCCATGGACGAATCTTCCTCTCTGTGGATTTGGCCCGGTCCCAATTTCTTTCTGTCAATCTGTGGTATGGGAGGTCTCCTCTCAGGTTTGTTACCTCAGGTGTCCCAACCAAAGAGGAATTCCAAAGCAGAGCCCTGGGGAAGAGTGAAGGGACAACCCAAACGATGGTTATAAATTGGGGCCTAGGGGCATGGCAGACCCAATATGCTGTCTCTTCATCCAGCCACTGAGTGGCCTTACTTAAAGACTGGGCACAGGCTGAGGGTCAGCATGTGTGTTTGTGACCAATGTGGCCCGCGAGCATGGGCGGGGCCTCATGGGCCACACTGGTTTCAACTACACTGAACTTTGGATAACATGCCAATCACAAGCTCTCTTGCCATGGGGAAGGAGCTCTGATTTCTGCATCATTTTCAACCCTGGGCAGTGTTTGGAGATAAGGTCTACGTTCTGAAGCCTGAAAACCGCAGTTGGGAAGAGATGACGACCTAAGGCCATGGCGGGTCTGATGTGCTCAGTGTGCGGTCAGCTTCCTGGGTGTTGGTCCGGAGGTTCGGGTTCAGGTTGTGTCAGACAGTGAATTAGTACCCAGGTTAGACTATATAATTCAGGTACAGTCGAGAGCCGTGTAGGTTTATCCTCATTTGAGGTGCCTGGGCTACTCATTAGGCAATATATTTTTTCTAGAGGCAGGCAGAGTGCTGCATTGTGGGTCCGGTATTGCCAAACATGAGGGATTCTGGACCAGGAGTGTGAGGACAAGTCTGAGAACAGAAGCTAGACTTGGGCTTCAGGCTGAGGGCACGGCTGGTACCCCCTGCAGATCTGAACGAATATCTCATGCTTCTGAAGTCACGGCGAGGATCAGACGTTGGCTCGGGTTGGAGTTTCTGTGCATGACTGCCCCTTCATGAACGGAGCGGAATCTCAAGGCCATGGAGGTTTTCCCACGTTGGGAGTTGTGGGATGCCCCCTTCAAGGATTCCTTCTGCGGGACAATTGAGACCTGTTGGGCAGCTCCAGGATATCCCATATGGAAGGACTCCAGAGCACCGTTCTGGGTGGATGCCTGGGAAGCGGGCCTCGCATTCCAAATGTCTCCTAGCAACAAGACAGTTGAGATCGGATAGCTCAGCGGGAGCAACCGGCATGGCTGAGTTGAAATGGACTTTTAGGGTCGGGCCCATTGTGTGTTTGTGTCCATGAGGGCCTGGGAATGGGGCGTTGGCACCGGGACCCTGAAGTATTCTCCTAAGCTTTTGACATACCTCCCAAGCACAAGTTTCCTTGTGGAGATGAGATTTGTTCTGAGGGGTGCCTCAGGAAACCCCCTATGCTGGTATTGGAATCCAGGCTTTTGAGGAGACATGCCTATAAACCAAAACAATGGATCCGATTATGGCCTAGGGTCCTGTCTGGTTCAATCTTCTTCTCTGGTGATATCCATCTATGGAATGAGTGGAGGGAGATGCTCACCTGGTGTCACACCGCCCTTGCTGTCCCTGGAGACCTACACTATTGGGATGGCCTCGGGGACTTTGGAGAGTTTTCTTAATTGGTGAGAATTTGGACAATGGAATGGGCAGAATTCCCATGGATTGGGTAGGCACAGTCCTAATGTGTGGCTCCAGGGGCCTTAGCCTGGAGGGTGTGCGGCCCAGGACTTTGAGGACAGAAGTCTGAAAACACAAACTCAGCTAAGGTTTTGGGACATAGGTATGGGAGGCCCAATCTACAAACCATGAGAAGTACCCCTCAGGATATGAAGAAAGAGCGAGTCTGAGGCACTTGCTCAGGCTTTTGTCTCTGGATTTTGTATCAACAATGGCTGTAGAATGTGGGGAGGCCTCATGGGATATGGACGAATCTTCCTCTCTGTGGATTTGGCCCGGTCCCAATAGTTTTTCTTCAATTGTCGGATGGGAGGTCTCCTTTCAGGTTTATTACCTCAGGTGTCCGAACAAAATAGGAATTCCAAAGCAGAGCCCTGGGGAAGAGTGAAGGGACAACCCAAACTATGGTTAAAAATTGGGGCCTAGGTGCATGGCAGGCCCAATATGCTGTCTCTTCATCCAGCCACTGAGAGGCCTTACTTGAGGACTGGGCTCATGCTGAGGGTCACAATGTGTGTTTGTGACCAATGTGGCCCGCGAGCATGGGCGGGGCCTCATGGGCCACACTGGTTTCAACTACACTGGACTTTGGACAACCTGCCAAACACAAGGTCTCTGGCCATGGGGAATGTGTTCTGATATCTGCATCATTTTCAACCCTGGGCAGTGGTTGGAGATAAGGTCTAGGTTCTGAAGCCTGAAAAACCGAAGTTGGGAAGAGATGACGACCTAAGGCCATGGCGGGTCTGATATGCTCAGTGTGCGGTCAGCTGCCTGGGTGTTGGTCAGGAGGTTCGGGCTCAGGTTGTGTCAGTCAGTGCATTAGTCCCAGGTTAGACTATATGATTAGGGTACAGTCGAGTGCCGTATAGGATTATCCTCATTTGAGGTGCCTGGGGAGCTCAATAGGCAAGATATTTTTTCTAGAGGGCAGGCAGAGTGCTGCACTTTGGTTGCAGAATTGCCAAACTTGAGGGCTTCTGGGCCAGGAGTGTGAGGACAGAAGTCTGAGAACACAAGCTAGACTTGGGCTTCAGGCCGAGGACACGGCAGGTACCTCCTGCAGATCTGAACCAATATTTCATGCATCTGAAGTCACGGCGAGGATCAGACGTTGGCTCGGGTTGGAGTTTCTGTGCATGACTGCCCCTTCATGAACGGAGCGGAATCTCAAGGCCATGGAGGTTTTCCCACGTTGGGAGTTGTGGGATGCCCCCTTCAAGGATTCCTTCTGCGAAACAATTGAGACCTGTTGGGCAGCTCCAGGATATCCCATATGGAAGGACTCCAGAGCACCGTTCGGGGTGGATGCCTGGGAAGCGGGCCTCACATTCCAAATGTCTCCTAGCAACAAGACAGTTGAGATCGGATAGCTCTGCGGGAGCAACCGGCGTGGCTGAGTTGAAATGGACTTTTAGGGTCGGGCCCATTGTGTGTTTGTGTCCATGAGGGCCTTGGAATGGGGCGTTGGCACCGGGACCCTGAAGTATTCTCCTAAGCTTTTGACATACCTCCCATGCACAAGTTTCCTTGTGGAGATGAGATTTGTTCTGAGGGGTGCCTCAGGAAACCCCCTATGCTGGTATTGGAAACCAGGCTTTTGAGGAGACATGCCTGTAAACCAAAACAATGGATCCGATTATGGCCTAGGGTCCTGTCTCGTTCAAAATTCTTCTCTGGTGATATCCATCTATGGAATGAGTGGAGGGAGATGCTCACCTGGTGTCACACCGCCCTTGTTTGTCCCTGGAGACCTACACTATTGGGATGGCCTCGGGGACTTTGGAGAGTTTTCTTAATTGGTGAGATTATGGACAATGGAATGGGCAGAATTCCCATGGATTGGGTAGGCACAGTCCTAATGTGTGGCTCCAGGGGCCCCAGCCTGGAGGGTGTGTGGCCCAGGACTTTGAGGACAGAAGTCTGAAAACACAAACTCAGCTAAGGTTTTGGGACGTAGGTATGGGAGGCCCAATCTACAAACCATGAGAAGTACCCCTCAGGATATGAAGAAAGAGCGAGTCTGAGGCACTTGCTCAGGCTTTTTTCTCTGGATTTTGTATCAACAATGGCTGTAGAATGTGGGGAGGCCACATGGGATATGGACGAATCTTCCTCTCTGTTGATTTGGCCCGGTCCCAATAGTTTTTCTTCAATTGTCGGATGGGAGGTCTCCTTTCAGGTTTATTACCTCAGGTGTCCGAACAAAATAGGAATTCCAAAGCAGAGCCCTGGGGAAGAGTGAAGGGACAACCCAAACTATGGTTAAAAATTGGGGCCTAGGTGCATGGCAGGCCCAATATGCTGTCTCTTCATCCAGCCACTGAGAGGCCTTACTTGAGGACTGGGCTCATGCTGAGGGTCACAATGTGTGTTTGTGACCAATGTGGCCCGCGAGCATGGGCGGGGCCTCATGGGCCACACTGGTTTCAACTACACTGGACTTTGGACAACCTGCCAAACACAAGGTCTCTGGCCAAGGGGAATGTGTTCTGATATCTCCATCATTTTCAACCCTGGGCAGTGGTTGGAGATAAGGTCTAGGTTCTGAAGCCTGAAAAACCGAAGTTGGGAGGAGATGACGACCTAAGGCCATGGCGGGTCTGATATGCTCAGTGTGCGGTCAGCTGCCTGGGTGTTGGTCAGGAGGTTCGGGCTCAGGTTGTGTCAGTCAGTGCATTAGTCCCAGGTTAGACTATATGATTTGGGTACAGTCGATTGCCGTATAGGTTTATCCTCATTTGAGGTGCCTGGGGAGCTCAATAGGCAAGATATTTTTTCTAGAGGGCAGGCAGAGTGCTGCACTTTGGTTCCAGAATTGCCAAACTTGAGGGCTTCTGGGCCAGGAGTGTGAGGACAGAAGTCTGAGAACACAAGCTAGACTTGGGCTTCAGGCCGAGGGCACGGTAGGTACCTCCTGCAGATCTGAACCAATATTTCATGCATCTGAAGTCACGGCGAGGATCAGACGTTGGCTCGGGTTGGAGTTTCTGTGCATGACTGCCCCTTCATGAACAGAGCAGAATCTCAAGGCCATGGAGGTTTTCCCACGTTGGGAGTTGTGGGATGCCCCCTTCAAGGATTCCTTCTGCGGGACAATTGAGACCTGTTGGTCAGCTCCAGGACATCCCATATGGAATGACTCCAGAGCACCGTTCGAGGATCGATGCCAGGGAATCCCGCCTCGCATTCCAATTTTCTCCTAGCAACAAGACAGTTGAGTTTTGATGGCTCTGCGGGAGCAATCGGGGCGGCTGTGTTGAAATGGACTTTCCCGAGGATGGGGCCTAATGTGTGTTTGTGTCCATGAGGGCCTTGGAATGGGGCGGTGACACCGGGACCCTGAAGTATTCTCCTAAGCTTTTGACATAGGTCCCATGCACAAGTTTCCTTGTGGAAACGAGATTTGTTCTGATGGGTGCCTCAAAAAAAACCCTATGCTGGTCTTGGAATCCAGGCTTTTGAGGAGACATGTCTGTAAACCAAAGCAATGGATCCGAATATGGCCTAGGGTCCTGTCTGGTTCCATCTTCTTCTCTGGGGACATCCATTTATGATATGAGTGGAGGTAGATGCTCAGCTGGTGTCAGACCGCCCTTGTTTGTCCCCGGAGACCTACACTATTGGGATGGCATCGGGGACTTTGGAGAGTTCTCCTAATTTGTACGATTTTGGATAATGGAATGGGCAGAATGCCCATGGATTGGGTAGGCACAGTCCTAATGTGTGGCTCCAGGGGCCCCAGCCTGGAGGGTGTGTGGCCCAGGAATCTGAGGACAGAAGTCTGAAAACACAAACTCAGCTTAGGTTGGGAACGTAGGTATGGCAGGGCCAATCTACAAACCATGAGAAGGACTCTTCAGGATATGAAGAAAGAGCGATTCTGAGGCGCTTGCTCAGGCTTTTGTCTCTGGATTTTGTATCAAAGATGGGCGTGGAACGTGGGGAGGCCTCATGGGCCATGGACGAATCTTCCTCTCTGTGGATTTGGCCCGGTCCCAATTTCTTTCTGTCAATCTGTGGTATGGGAGGTCTCCTCTCAGGTTTGTTACCTCAGGTGTCCCAACCAAAGAGGAATTCCAAAGCAGAGCCCTGGGGAAGAGTGAAGGGACAACCCAAACGATGGTTATAAATTGGGGCCTAGGGGCATGGCAGACCCAATATGCTGTCTCTTCATCCAGCCACTGAGTGGCCTTACTTAAAGACTGGGCACAGGCTGAGGGTCAGCATGTGTGTTTGTGACCAATGTGGCCCGCGAGCATGGGCGGGGCCTCATGGGCCACACTGGTTTCAACTACACTGAACTTTGGATAACATGCCAATCACAAGCTCTCTTGCCATGGGGAAGGAGCTCTGATTTCTGCATCATTTTCAACCCTGGGCAGTGTTTGGAGATAAGGTCTACGTTCTGAAGCCTGAAAACCGCAGTTGGGAAGAGATGACGACCTAAGGCCATGGCGGGTCTGATGTGCTCAGTGTGCGGTCAGCTTCCTGGGTGTTGGTCCGGAGGTTCGGGTTCAGGTTGTGTCAGACAGTGAATTAGTACCCAGGTTAGACTATATAATTCAGGTACAGTCGAGAGCCGTGTAGGTTTATCCTCATTTGAGGTGCCTGGGCTACTCATTAGGCAATATATTTTTTCTAGAGGCAGGCAGAGTGCTGCATTGTGGGTCCGGTATTGCCAAACATGAGGGATTCTGGACCAGGAGTGTGAGGACAAGTCTGAGAACAGAAGCTAGACTTGGGCTTCAGGCTGAGGGCACGGCTGGTACCCCCTGCAGATCTGAACGAATATCTCATGCTTCTGAAGTCACGGCGAGGATAAGACGTTGGCTCGGGTTGGAGTTTCTGTGCATGACTGCCCCTTCATGAACGGAGCGGAATCTCAAGGCCATGGAGGTTTTCCCACGTTGGGAGTTGTGGGATGCCCCCTTCAAGGATTCCTTCTGCGGGACAATTGAGACCTGTTGGGCAGCTCCAGGATATCCCATATGGAAGGACTCCAGAGCACCGTTCGGGGTGGATGCCTGGGAAGCGGGCCTCGCATTCCAAATGTCTCCTAGCAACAAGACAGTTGAGATCGGATAGCTCAGCGGGAGCAACCGGCATGGCTGAGTTGAAATGGACTTTTAGGGTCGGGCCCATTGTGTGTTTGTGTCCATGAGGGCCTGGGAATGGGGCGTTGGCACCGGGACCCTGAAGTATTCTCCTAAGCTTTTGACATACCTCCCAAGCACAAGTTTCCTTGTGGAGATGAGATTTGTTCTGAGGGGTGCCTCAGGAAACCCCCTATGCTGGTATTGGAATCCAGGCTTTTGAGGAGACATGCCTATAAACCAAAACAATGGATCCGATTATGGCCTAGGGTCCTGTCTGGTTCAATCTTCTTCTCTGGTGATATCCATCTATGGAATGAGTGGAGGGAGATGCTCACCTGGTGTCACACCGCCCTTGCTGTCCCTGGAGACCTACACTATTGGGATGGCCTCGGGGACTTTGGAGAGTTTTCTTAATTGGTGAGAATTTGGACAATGGAATGGGCAGAATTCCCACGGATTGGGTAGGCACAGTCCTAATGTGTGGCTCCAGGGGCCTTAGCCTGGAGGGTGTGCGGCCCAGGACTTTGAGGACAGAAGTCTGAAAACACAAACTCAGCTAAGGTTTTGGGACATAGGTATGGGAGGCCCAATCTACAAACCATGAGAAGTACCCCTCAGGATATGAAGAAAGAGCGAGTCTGAGGCACTTGCTCAGGCTTTTGTCTCTGGATTTTGTATCAACAATGGCTGTAGAATGTGGGGAGGCCTCATGGGATATGGACGAATCTTCCTCTCTGTGGATTTGGCCCGGTCCCAATAGTTCTTCTTCAATTGTCGGATGGGAGGTCTCCTTTCAGGTTTATTACCTCAGGTGTCCGAACAAAATAGGAATTCCAAAGCAGAGCCCTGGGGAAGAGTGAAGGGACAACCCAAACTATGGTTAAAAATTGGGGCCTAGGTGCATGGCAGGCCCAATATGCTGTCTCTTCATCCAGCCACTGAGAGGCCTTACTTGAGGACTGGGCTCATGCTGAGGGTCACAATGTGTGTTTGTGACCAATGTGGCCCGCGAGCATGGGCGGGGCCTCATGGGCCACACTGGTTTCAACTACACTGGACTTTGGACAACCTGCCAAACACAAGGTCTCTGGCCATGGGGAATGTGTTCTGATATCTGCATCATTTTCAACCCTGGGCAGTGGTTGGAGATAAGGTCTAGGTTCTGAAGCCTGAAAAACCGAAGTTGGGAAGAGATGACGACCTAAGGCCATGGCGGGTCTGATATGCTCAGTGTGCGGTCAGCTGCCTGGGTGTTGGTCAGGAGGTTCGGGCTCAGGTTGTGTCAGTCAGTGCATTAGTCCCAGGTTAGACTATATGATTAGGGTACAGTCGAGTGCCGTATAGGATTATCCTCATTTGAGGTGCCTGGGGAGCTCAATAGGCAAGATATTTTTTCTAGAGGGCAGGCAGAGTGCTGCACTTTGGTTGCAGAATTGCCAAACTTGAGGGCTTCTGGGCCAGGAGTGTGAGGACAGAAGTCTGAGAACACAAGCTAGACTTGGGCTTCAGGCCGAGGACACGGCAGGTACCTCCTGCAGATCTGAACCAATATTTCATGCATCTGAAGTCACGGCGAGGATCAGACGTTGGCTCGGGTTGGAGTTTCTGTGCATGACTGCCCCTTCATGAACGGAGCGGAATCTCAAGGCCATGGAGGTTTTCCCACGTTGGGAGTTGTGGGATGCCCCCTTCAAGGATTCCTTCTGCGAAACAATTGAGACCTGTTGGGCAGCTCCAGGATATCCCATATGGAAGGACTCCAGATCACCGTTCGGGGTGGATGCCTGGGAAGCGGGCCTCACATTCCAAATGTCTCCTAGCAACAAGACAGTTGAGATCGGATAGCTCTGCGGGAGCAACCGGCGTGGCTGAGTTGAAATGGACTTTTAGGGTCGGGCCCATTGTGTGTTTGTGTCCATGAGGGCCTTGGAATGGGGCGTTGGCACCGGGACCCTGAAGTATTCTCCTAAGCTTTTGACATACCTCCCATGCACAAGTTTCCTTGTGGAGATGAGATTTGTTCTGAGGGGTGCCTCAGGAAACCCCCTATGCTGGTATTGGAAACCAGGCTTTTGAGGAGACATGCCTGTAAACCAAAACAATGGATCCGATTATGGCCTAGGGTCCTGTCTCGTTCAAAATTCTTCTCTGGTGATATCCATCTATGGAATGAGTGGAGGGAGATGCTCACCTGGTGTCACACCGCCCTTGTTTGTCCCTGGAGACCTACACTATTGGGATGGCCTCGGGGACTTTGGAGAGTTTTCTTAATTGGTGAGATTATGGACAATGGAATGGGCAGAATTCCCATGGATTGGGTAGGCACAGTCCTAATGTGTGGCTCCAGGGGCCCCAGCCTGGAGGGTGTGTGGCCCAGGACTTTGAGGACAGAAGTCTGAAAACACAAACTCAGCTAAGGTTTTGGGACGTAGGTATGGGAGGCCCAATCTACAAACCATGAGAAGTACCCCTCAGGATATGTAGAAAGAGCGAGTCTGAGGCACTTGCTCAGGCTTTTTTCTCTGGATTTTGTATCAACAATGGCTGTAGAATGTGGGGAGGCCTCATGGGATATGGACGAATCTTCCTCTCTGTGGATTTGGCCCGGTCCCAATAGTTTTTCTTCAATTGTCGGATGGGAGGTCTCCTTTCAGGTTTATTACCTCAGGTGTCCGAACAAAATAGGAATTCCAAAGCAGAGCCCTGGGGAAGAGTGAAGGGACAACCCAAACTATGGTTAAAAATTGGGGCCTAGGTGCATGGCAGGCCCAATATGCTGTCTCTTCATCCAGCCACTGAGAGGCCTTACTTGAGGACTGGGCTCATGCTGAGGGTCACAATGTGTGTTTGTGACCAATGTGGCCCGCGAGCATGGGCGGGGCCTCATGGGCCACACTGGTTTCAACTACACTGGACTTTGGACAACCTGCCAAACACAAGGTCTCTGGCCATGGGGAATGTGTTCTGATATCTGCATCATTTTCAACCCTGGGCAGTGGTTGGAGATAAGGTCTAGGTTCTGAAGCCTGAAAAACCGAAGTTGGGAAGAGATGACGACCTAAGGCCATGGCGGGTCTGATATGCTCAGTGTGCGGTCAGCTGCCTGGGTGTTGGTCAGGAGGTTCGGGCTCAGGTTGTGTCAGTCAGTGCATTAGTCCCAGGTTAGACTATATGATTTGGGTACAGTCGAGTGCCGTATAGGTTTATCCTCATTTGAGGTGCCTGGGGAGCTCAATAGGCAAGATATTTTTTCTAGAGGGCAGGCAGAGTGCTGCACTTTGGTTCCAGAATTGCCAAACTTGAGGGCTTCTGGGCCAGGAGTGTGAGGACAGAAGTCTGAGAACACAAGCTAGACTTGGGCTTCAGGCCGAGGGCACGGCAGGTACCTCCTGCAGATCTGAACCAATATTTCATGCATCTGAAGTCACGGCGAGGATCAGACGTTGGCTCGGGTTGGAGTTTCTGTGCATGACTGCCCCTTCATGAACGGAGCGGAATCTCAAGGCCATGGAGGTTTTCCCACGTTGGGAGTTGTGGGATGCCCCCTTCAAAGATTCCTTCTGCGGGACAATTGAGACCTGTTGGGCAGCTCCAGGATATCCCATATGGAAGGACTCCAGAGCACCGTTCGGGGTGGATGCCTGGGAAGCGGGCCTCGCATTCCAAATGTCTCCTAGCAACAAGACAGTTGAGATCGGATAGCTCTGCGGGAGCAACCGGCGTGGCTGAGTTGAAATGGACTTTTAGGGTCGGGCCCATTGTGTGTTTGTGTCCATGAGGGCCTTGGAATGGGGCGTTGGCACCGGGACCCTGAAGTATTCTCCTAAGCTTTTGACATACCTCCCATGCACAAGTTTCCTTGTGGAGATGAGATTTGTTCTGAGGGGTGCCTCAGGAAACCCCCTATGCTGGTATTGGAAACCAGGCTTTTGAGGAGACATGCCTGTAAACCAAAACAATGGATCCGATTATGGCCTAGGGTCCTGTCTGGTTCAATCTTCTTCTCTGGTGATATCCATCTATGGAATGAGTGGAGGGAGATGCTCACCTGGTGTCACACCGCCCTTGTTTGTCCCTGGAGACCTACACTATTGGGATGGCCTCGGGGACTTTGGAGAGTTTTCTTAATTGGTGAGATTTTGGACAATGGAATGGGCAGAATTCCCATGGATTGGGTAGGCACAGTCCTAATGTGTGGCTCCAGGGGCCCCAGCCTGGAGGGTGTGCGGCCCAGGACTTTGAGGACAGAAGTCTGAAAACACAAACTCAGCTAAGGTTTTGGGACGTAGGTATGGGAGGCCCAATCTACAAACCATGAGAAGTACCCCTCAGGATATGAAGAAAGAGCGAGTCTGAGGCACTTGCTCAGGCTTTTGTCTCTGGATTTTGTATCAACAATGGCTGTAGAATGTGGGGAGGCCTCATGGGATATGGACGAATCTTCCTCTCTGTGGATTTGGCCCGGTCCCAATAGTTTTTCTTCAATTGTCGGATGGGAGGTCTCCTTTCAGGTTTATTACCTCAGGTGTCCGAACAAAATAGGAATTCCTAAGCAGAGCCCTGGGGAAGAGTGAAGGGACAACCCAAACTATGGTTAAAAATTGGGGCCTAGGTGCATGGCAGGCCCAATATGCTGTCTCTTCATCCAGCCACTGAGAGGCCTTACTTGAGGACTGGGCTCATGCTGAGGGTCACAATGTGTGTTTGTGACCAATGTGGCTCGCGAGCATGGGCGGGGCCTCATGGGCCACACTGGTTTCAACTACACTGGACTTTGGACAACCTGCCAAACACAAGGTCTCTGGCCATGGGGAATGTGTTCTGATATCTGCATCATTTTCAACCCTGGGCAGTGGTTGGAGATAAGGTCTAGGTTCTGAAGCCTGAAAAACCGAAGTTGGGAAGAGATGACGACCTAAGGCCATGGCGGGTCTGATATGCTCAGTGTGCGGTCAGCTGCCTGGGTGTTGGTCAGGAGGTTCGGGCTCAGGTTGTGTCAGTCAGTGCATTAGTCCCAGGTTAGACTATATGATTTGGGTACAGTCGAGTGACGTATAGGTTTATCCTCATTTGAGGTGCCTGGGGAGCTCAATAGGCAAGATATTTTTTCTAGAGGGCAGGCAGAGTGCTGCACTTTGGTTCCAGAATTGCCAAACTTGAGGGCTTCTGGGCCAGGAGTGTGAGGACAGAAGTCTGAGAACACAAGCTAGACTTGGGCTTCAGGCCGAGGGCACGGCAGGTACCTCCTGCAGATCTGAACCAATATTTCATGCATCTGAAATCACGGCGAGGATCAGACGTTGGCTCGGGTTGGAGTTTCTGTGCATGACTGCCCCTTCATGAACGGAGCGGAATCTCAAGGCCATGGAGGTTTTCCCACGTTGGGAGTTGTGGGATGCCCCCTTCAAGGATTCCTTCTGCGGGACAATTGAGACCTGTTGGTCAGCTCCAGGACATCCCATATGGAATGACTCCAGAGCACCGTTCGAGGATCGATGCCAGGGAATCCCGCCTCGCATTCCAATTTTCTCCTAGCAACAAGACAGTTGAGTTTTGATGGCCCTGCGGGAGCAATCGGGGCGGCTGTGTTGAAATGGACTTTCCCGAGGATGGGGCCTAATGTGTGTTTGTGTCCATGAGGGCCTTGGAATGGGGCGGTGACACCGGGACCCTGAAGTATTCTCCTAAGCTTTTGACATAGGTCCCATGCACAAGTTTCCTTGTGGAAACGAGATTTGTTCTGATGGGTGCCTCAAAAAAAACCCTATGCTGGTCTTGGAATCCAGGCTTTTGAGGAGACATGTCTGTAAACCAAAGCAATGGATCCGAATATGGCCTAGGGTCCTGTCTGGTTCCATCTTCTTCTCTGGGGACATCCATTTATGATATGAGTGGAGGTAGATGCTCAGCTGGTGTCAGACCGCCCTTGTTTGTCCCCGGAGACCTACACTATTGGGATGGCCTCGGGGACTTTGGAGAGTTCTCCTAATTTGTACGATTTTGGATAATGGAATGGGCAGAATGCCCATGGATTGGGTAGGCACAGTCCTAATGTGTTGCTCCAGGGGCCCCAGCCTGGAGGGTGTGTGGCCCAGGAATCTGAGGACAGAAGTCTGAAAACACAAACTCAGCTTAGGTTGGGAACGTAGGTATGGCAGGGCCAATCTACAAACCATGAGAAGGACTCTTCAGGATATGAAGAAAGAGCGATTCTGAGGCGCTTGCTCAGGCTTTTGTCTCTGGATTTTGTATCAAAGATGGGCGTGGAACGTGGGGAGGCCTCATGGGCCATGGACGAATCTTCCTCTCTGTGGATTTGGCCCGGTCCCAATTTCTTTCTGTTTATCTGTGGGATGGGAGGTCTCCTCTCAGGTTTGTTACCTCAGGTGTCCCAACCAAAGAGGAATTCCAAAGCAGAGCCCTGGGGAAGAGTGAAGGGACAACCCAAACGATGGTTATAAATTGGGGCCTAGGGGCATGGCAGACCCAATATGCTGTCTCTTCATTCAGCCACTGAGTGGCCTTACTTAAAGACTGGGCACAGGCTGAGGGTCAGCATGTGTGTTTGTGACCAAAGTGGCCCGCGAGCATGGGCGGGGCCTCATGGGCCACACTGGTTTCAACTACACTGAACTTTGGATAACATGCCAATCACAAGGTCTCTTGCCATGGGGAAGGAGCTCTGATTTCTGCATCATTTTCAACACTGGGCAGTGTTTGGAGATAAGGTCTACGTTCTGAAGCCTGAAAACCGCAGTTGGGAAGAGATGACGACCTAAGGCCATGGCGGGTCTGATGTGCTCAGTGTGCGGTCAGCTTCCTGGGTGTTTGTCCGGAGGTTCGGGTTCAGGTTGTGTCAGACAGTGAATTAGTACCCAGGTTAGACTATATAATTCAGGTAGAGTCGAGAGCCGTGTAGGTTTATCCTCATTTGAGGTGCCTGGTCTACTCATTAGGCAATATATTTTTTCTAGAGGCAGGCAGAGTGCTGCATTGTGGGTCCGGTATTGCCAAACATGAGGGATTCTGGACCAGGAGTGTGAGGACAAGTCTGAGAACAGAAGCTAGACTTGGGCTTCAGGCTGAGGGCACGGCTGGTACCCCCTGCAGATCTGAACGAATATCTCATGCTTCTGAAGTCACGGCGAGGATCAGACGTTGGCTCGGGTTGGAGTTTCTGTGCATGACTGCCCCTTCATGAACGGAGCGGAATCTCAAGGCCATGGAGGTTTTCCCACGTTGGGAGTTGTGGGATGCCCCCTTCAAGGATTCCTTCTGAGGGACAATTGAGACCTGTTGGGCAGCTCCAGGATATCCCATATGGAAGGACTCCAGAGCACCGTTCGGGGTGGATGCCTGGGAAGCGGGCCTCGCATTCCAAATGTCTCCTAGCAACAAGACAGTTGAGATCGGATAGCTCTGCGGGAGCAACCGGCGTGGCTGAGTTGAAATGGACTTTTAGGGTCGGGCCCATTGTGTGTTTGTGTCCATGAGGGCCTGGGAATGGGGCGTTGGCACCGGGACCCTGAATTATTCTCCTAAGCTTTTGACATACCTCCCAAGCACAAGTTTCCTTGTGGAGATGAGATTTGTTCTGAGGGGTGCCTCAGGAAACCCCCTATGCTGGTATTGGAATCCAGGCTTTTGAGGAGACATGCCTATAAACCAAAACAATGGATCCGATTATGGCCTAGGGTCCTGTCTGGTTCAATCTTCTTCTCTGGTGATATCCATCTATGGAATAAGTGGAGGGAGATGCTCACCTGGTGTCACACCGCCCTTGCTGTCCCTGGAGACCTACACTATTGGGATGGCCTCGGGGACTTTGGAGAGTTTTCTTAATTGGTGAGATTTTGGACAATGGAATGGGCAGAATTCCCATGGATTGGGTAGGCACAGTCCTAATGTGTGGCTCCAGGGGCCTTAGCATGGAGGGTGTGCGGCCCAGGACTTTGAGGACAGAAGTCTGAAAACACAAACTCAGCTAAGGTTTTGGGAGGTAGGTATGGGAGGCCCAATCTACAAACCATGAGAAGTACCCCTCAGGATATGAAGAAAGAGCGAGTCTGAGGCACTTGCTCAGGCTTTTGTCTCTGGATTTTGTATCAACAATGGCTGTAGAATGTGGGGAGGCCTCATGGGATATGGACGAATCTTCCTCTCTGTGGATTTGGCCCGGTCCCAATAGTTTTTCTTCAATTGTCGGATGGGAGGTCTCCTTTCAGGTTTATTACCTCAGGTGTCCGAACAAAATAGGAATTCCAAAGCAGAGCCCTGGGGAAGAGTGAAGGGACAACCCAAACTATGGTTAAAAATTGGGGCCTAGGTGCATGGCAGGCCCAATATGCTGTCTCTTCATCCAGCCACTGAGAGGCCTTACTTGAGGACTGGGCTCATGCTGAGGGTCACAATGTGTGTTTGTGACCAATGTGGCCCGCGAGCATGGGCGGGGCCTCATGGGCCACACTGGTTTCAACTACACTGGACTTTGGACAACCTGCCAAACACAAGGTCTCTGGCCATGGGGAATGTGTTCTGATATCTGCATCATTTTCAACCCTGGGCAGTGGTTGGAGATAAGGTCTAGGTTCTGAAGCCTGAAAAACCGAAGTTGGGAAGAGATGACGACCTAAGGCCATGGCGGGTCTGATATGCTCAGTGTGAGGTCAGCTGCCTGGGTGTTGGTCAGGAGGTTCGGGCTCAGGTTGTGTCAGTCAGTGCATTAGTCCCAGGTTAGACTATATGATTAGGGTACA
The DNA here is from genome assembly GCF_964662115.1 of Mustela nivalis. Lineage (NCBI taxonomy): Eukaryota > Metazoa > Chordata > Mammalia > Carnivora > Mustelidae > Mustela > Mustela nivalis. The sequence continues at coordinate 661,691 of NW_028136529.1, forward strand.
GTCGAGTGCCGTATAGGATTATCCTCATTTGAGGTGCCTAGGGAGCTCAATAAGCAAGATATTTTTTCTAGAGGGCAGGCAGAGTGCTGCATTGTGGGTCCGGTATTGCCAAACATGAGGGATTCTGGACCAGGAGTGTGAGGACAAGTCTGAGAACAGAAGCTAGACTTGGGCTTCAGGCTGAGGGCACGGCTGGTACCCCCTGCAGATCTGAACGAATATCTCATGCTTCTGAAGTCACGGCGAGGATCAGACGTTGGCTCGGGTTGGAGTTTCTGTGCATGACTGCCCCTTCATGAACGGAGCGGAATCTCAAGGCCATGGAGGTTTTCCCACGTTGGGAGTTGTGGGATGCCCCCTTCAAGGATTCCTTCTGCGGGACAATTGAGACCTGTTGGGCAGCTCCAGGATATCCCATATGGAAGGACTCCAGAGCACCGTTCGGGGTGGATGCCTGGGAAGCGGGCCTCGCATTCCAAATGTCTCCTAGCAACAAGACAGTTGAGATCGGATAGCTCAGCGGGAGCAACCGGCATGGCTGAGTTGAAATGGACTTTTAGGGTCGGGCCCATTGTGTGTTTGTGTCCATGAGGGCCTGGGAATGGGGCGTTGGCACCGGGACCCTGAAGTATTCTCCTAAGCTTTTGACATACCTCCCAAGCACAAGTTTCCTTGTGGAGATGAGATTTGTTCTGAGGGGTGCCTCAGGAAACCCCCTATGCTGGTATTGGAATCCAGGCTTTTGAGGAGACATGCCTATAAACCAAAACAATGGATCCGATTATGGCCTAGGGTCCTGTCTGGTTCAATCTTCTTCTCTGGTGATATCCATCTATGGAATGAGTGGAGGGAGATGCTCACCTGGTGTCACACCGCCCTTGCTGTCCCTGGAGACCTACACTATTGGGATGGCCTCGGGGACTTTGGAGAGTTTTCTTAATTGGTGAGAATTTGGACAATGGAATGGGCAGAATTCCCATGGATTGGGTAGGCACAGTCCTAATGTGTGGCTCCAGGGGCCTTAGCCTGGAGGGTGTGCGGCCCAGGACTTTGAGGACAGAAGTCTGAAAACACAAACTCAGCTAAGGTTTTGGGACATAGGTATGGGAGGCCCAATCTACAAACCATGAGAAGTACCCCTCAGGATATGAAGAAAGAGCGAGTCTGAGGCACTTGCTCAGGCTTTTGTCTCTGGATTTTGTATCAACAATGGCTGTAGAATGTGGGGAGGCCTCATGGGATATGGACGAATCTTCCTCTCTGTGGATTTGGCCCGGTCCCAATAGTTTTTCTTCAATTGTCGGATGGGAGGTCTCCTTTCAGGTTTATTACCTCAGGTGTCCGAACAAAATAGGAATTCCAAAGCAGAGCCCTGGGGAAGAGTGAAGGGACAACCCAAACTATGGTTAAAAATTGGGGCCTAGGTGCATGGCAGGCCCAATATGCTGTCTCTTCATCCAGCCACTGAGAGGCCTTACTTGAGGACTTGGCTCATGCTGAGGGTCACAATGTGTGTTTGTGACCAATGTGGCCCGCGAGCATGGGCGGGGCCTCATGGGCCACACTGGTTTCAACTACACTGGACTTTGGACAACCTGCCAAACACAAGGTCTCTGGCCATGGGGAATGTGTTCTGATATCTCCATCATTTTCAACCCTGGGCAGTGGTTGGAGATAAGGTCTAGGTTCTGAAGCCTGAAAAACCGAAGTTGGGAAGAGATGACGACCTAAGGCCATGGCGGGTCTGATATGCTCAGTGTGCGGTCAGCTGCCTGGGTGTTGGTCAGGAGGTTCGGGCTCAGGTTGTGTCAGTCAGTGCATTAGTCCCAGGTTAGACTATATGATTAGGGTACAGTCGAGTGCCGTATAGGATTATCCTCATTTGAGGTGCCTGGGGAGCTCAATAGGCAAGATATTTTTTCTAGAGGGCAGGCAGAGTGCTGCACTTTGGTTGCAGAATTGCCAAACTTGAGGGCTTCAGGGCCAGGAGTGTGAGGACAGAAGTCTGAGAACACAAGCTAGACTTGGGCTTCAGGCCGAGGACACGGCAGGTACCTCCTGCAGATCTGAACCAATATTTCATGCATCTGAAGTCACGGCGAGGATCAGACGTTGGCTCGGGTTGGAGTTTCTGTGCATGACTGCCCCTTCATGAACGGAGCGGAATCTCAAGGCCATGGAGGTTTTCCCACGTTGGGAGTTGTGGGATGCCCCCTTCAAGGATTCCTTCTGCGAAACAATTGAGACCTGTTGGGCAGCTCCAGGATATCCCATATGGAAGGACTCCAGAGCACCGTTCGGGGTGGATGCCTGGGAAGCGGGCCTCACATTCCAAATGTCTCCTAGCAACAAGACAGTTGAGATCGGATAGCTCTGCGGGAGCAACCGGCGTGGCTGAGTTGAAATGGACTTTTAGGGTCGGGCCCATTGTGTGTTTGTGTCCATGAGGGCCTTGGAATGGGGCGTTGGCACCGGGACCCTGAAGTATTCTCCTAAGCTTTTGACATACCTCCCATGCACAAGTTTCCTTGTGGAGATGAGATTTGTTCTGAGGGGTGCCTCAGGAAACCCCCTATGCTGGTATTGGAAACCAGGCTTTTGAGGAGACATGCCTGTAAACCAAAACAATGGATCCGATTATGGCCTAGGGTCCTGTCTCGTTCAAAATTCTTCTCTGGTGATATCCATCTATGGAATGAGTGGAGGGAGATGCTCACCTGGTGTCACACCGCCCTTGTTTGTCCCTGGAGACCTACACTATTGGGATGGCCTCGGGGACTTTGGAGAGTTTTCTTAATTGGTGAGATTATGGACAATGGAATGGGCAGAATTCCCATGGATTGGGTAGGCACAGTCCTAATGTGTGGCTCCAGGGGCCCCAGCCTGGAGGGTGTGTGGCCCAGGACTTTGAGGACAGAAGTCTGAAACACAAACTCAGCTAAGGTTTTGGGACGTAGGTATGGGAGGCCCAATCTACAAACCATGAGAAGTACCCCTCAGGATATGAAGAAAGAGCGAGTCTGAGGCACTTGCTCAGGCTTTTGTCTCTGGATTTTGTATCAACAATGGCTGTAGAATGTGGGGAGGCCTCATGGGATATGGACGAATCTTCCTCTCTGTGGATTTGGCCCGGTCCCAATAGTTTTTCTTCAATTGTCGGATGGGAGGTCTCCTTTCAGGTTTATTACCTCAGGTGTCCGAACAAAATAGGAATTCCAAAGCAGAGCCCTGGGGAAGAGAGAAGGGACAACCCAAACTATGGTTAAAAATTGGGGCCTAGGTGCATGGCAGGCCCAATATGCTGTCTCTTCATCCAGCCACTGAGAGGCCTTACTTGAGGACTGGGCTCATGCTGAGGGTCACAATGTGTGTTTGTGACCAATGTGGCCCGCGAGCATGGGCGGGGCCTCATGGGCCACACTGGTTTCAACTACACTGGACTTTGGACAACCTGCCAAACACAAGGTCTCTGGCCATGGGGAATGTGTTCTGATATCTGCATCATTTTCAACCCTGGGCAGTGGTTGGAGATAAGGTCTAGGTTCTGAAGCCTGAAAAACCGAAGTTGGGAGGAGATGACGACCTAATGCCATGGCGGGTCTGATATGCTCAGTGTGCGGTCAGCTGCCTGGGTGTTGGTCAGGAGGTTCGGGCTCAGGTTGTGTCAGTCAGTGCATTAGTCCCAGGTTAGACTATATGATTTGGGTACAGTCGAGTGCCGTATAGGTTTATCCTCATTTGAGGTGCCTGGGGAGCTCAATAGGCAAGATATTTTTTCTAGAGGGCAGGCAGAGTGCTGCACTTTGGTTCCAGAATTGCCAAACTTGAGGGCTTCTGGCCCAGGAGTGTGAGGTCAGAAGTCTGAGAACACAAGCTAGACTTGGGCTTCAGGCCGAGGGCACGGCAGGTACCTCCTGCAGATCTGAACCAATATTTCATGCATCTGAAGTCACGGCGAGGATCAGACGTTGGCTCGGGTTGGAGTTTCTGTGCATGACTGCCCCTTCATGAACGGAGCGGAATCTCAAGGCCATGGAGGTTTTCCCACGTTGGGAGTTGTGGGATGCCCCCTTCAAAGATTCCTTCTGCGGGACAATTGAGACCTGTTGGGCAGCTCCAGGATATCCCATATGGAAGGACTCCAGAGCACCGTTCGGGGTGGATGCCTGGGAAGCGGGCCTCGCATTCCAAATGTCTCCTAGCAACAAGACAGTTGAGATCGGATAGCTCTGCGGGAGCAACCGGCGTGGCTGAGTTGAAATGGACTTTTAGGGTCGGGCCCATTGTGTGTTTGTGTCCATGAGGGCCTTGGAATGGGGCGTTGGCACCGGGACCCTGAAGTATTCTCCTAAGCTTTTGACATACCTCCCATGCACAAGTTTCCTTGTGGAGATGAGATTTGTTCTGAGGGGTGCCTCAGGAAACCCCCTATGCTGGTATTGGAAACCAGGCTTTTGAGGAGACATGCCTGTAAACCAAAACAATGGATCCGATTATGGCCTAGGGTCCTGTCTGGTTCAATCTTCTTCTCTGGTGATATCCATCTATGGAATGAGTGGAGGGAGATGCTCACTTGGTGTCACACCGCCCTTGTTTGTCCCTGGAGACCTACACTATTGGGATGGCCTCGGGGACTTTGGAGAGTTTTCTTAATTGGTGAGATTTTGGACAATGGAATGGGCAGAATTCCCATGGATTGGGTAGGCACAGTCCTAATGTGTGGCTCCAGGGGCCCCAGCCTGGAGGGTGTGCGGCCCAGGACTTTGAGGACAGAAGTCTGAAAACACAAACTCAGCTAAGGTTTTGGGACGTAGGTATGGGAGGCCCAATCTACAAACCATGAGAAGTACCCCTCAGGATATGAAGAAAGAGCGAGTCTGAGGCACTTGCTCAGGCTTTTGTCTCTGGATTTTGTATCAACAATGGCTGTAGAATGTGGGGAGGCCTCATGGGATATGGACGAATCTTCCTCTCTGTGGATTTGGCCCGGTCCCAATAGTTTTTATTCAATTGTCGGATGGGAGGTCTCCTTTCAGGTTTATTACCTCAGGTGTCCGAACAAAATAGGAATTCCTAAGCAGAGCCCTGGGGAAGAGTGAAGGGACAACCCAAACTATGGTTAAAAATTGGGGCCTAGGTGCATGGCAGGCCCAATATGCTGTCTCTTCATCCAGCCACTGAGAGGCCTTACTTGAGGACTGGGCTCATGCTGAGGGTCACAATGTGTGTTTGTGACCAATGTGGCCCGCGAGCATGGGCGGGGCCTCATGGGCCACACTGGTTTCAACTACACTGGACTTTGGACAACCTGCCAAACACAAGGTCTCTGGCCATGGGGAATGTGTTCTTATATCTGCATCATTTTCAACCCTGGGCAGTGTTTGGAGATAAGGTCTAGGTTCTGAAGCCTGAAAAACCGAAGTTGGGAAGAGATGACGACCTAAGGCCATGGCGGGTCTGATATGCTCAGTGTGCGGTCAGCTGCCTGGGTGTTGGTCAGGAGGTTCGGGCTCAGGTTGTGTCAGTCAGTGCATTAGTCCCAGGTTAGACTATATGATTTGGGTACAGTCGAGTGCCGTATAGGTTTATCCTCATTTGAGGTGCCTGGGGAGCTCAATAGGCAAGATATTTTTTCTAGAGGGCAGGCAGAGTGCTGCACTTTGGTTCCAGAATTGCCAAACTTGAGGGCTTCTGGCCCAGGAGTGTGAGGTCAGAAGTCTGAGAACACAAGCTAGACTTGGGCTTCAGGCCGAGGGCACGGCAGGTACCTCCTGCAGATCTGAACCAATATTTCATGCATCTGAAGTCATGGCGAGGATCAGACGTTGGCTCGGGTTGGAGTTTCTGTGCATGACTGCCCCTTCATGAACGGAGCGGAATCTCAAGGCCATGGAGGTTTTCCCACGTTGGGAGTTGTGGGATGCCCCCTTCAAGGATTCCTTCTGCGGGACAATTGAGACCTGTTGGGCAGCTCCAGGATATCCCATATGGAAGGACTCCAGAGCACCGTTCGGGGTGGATGCCTGGGAAGCGGGCCTCGCATTCCAAATGTCTCCTAGCAACAAGACAGTTGAGATCGGATAGCTCTGCGGGAGCAACTGGCGTGGCTGAGTTGAAATGGACTTTTAGGGTCGGGCCCATTGTGTGTTTGTGTCCATGAGGGCCTTGGAATGGGGCGTTGGCACCGGGACCCTGAAGTATTCTCCTAAGCTTTTGACATACCTCCCATGCACAAGTTTCCTTGTGGAGATGAGATTTGTTCTGAGGGGTGCCTCAGGAAACCCCCTATGCTGGTATTGGAATCCAGGCTTTTGAGGAGGCATGCCTGTAAACCAAAACAATGGATCCGATTATGGCCTAGGGTCCTGTCTGGTTCAATCTTCTTCTCTGGTGATATCCATCTATGGAATGAGTGGAGGGAGATGCTCACCTGGTGTCACACCGCCCTTGTTTGTCCCTGGAGACCTACACTATTGGGATGGCCTCGGGGACTTTGGAGAGTTTTCTTAATTGGTGAGATTTTGGACAATGGAATGGGCAGAATTCCCATGGTTTGGGTAGGCACAGTCCTAATGTGTGGCTCCAGTGGCCCCAGCCTGGAGGGTGTGCGGCCCAGGACTTTGAGGACAGAAGTCTGAAAACACAAACTCAGCTAAGGTTTTGGGACGTAGGTATGGGAGGCCCAATCTACAAACCATGAGAAGTACCCCTCAGGATATGAAGAAAGAGCGAGTCTGAGGCACTTGCTCAGGCTTTTGTCTCTGGATTTTGTATCAACAATGGCTGTAGAATGTGGGGAGGCCTCATGGGATATGGACGAATCTTCCTCTCTGTTGATTTGGCCCGGTCCCAATAGTTTTTCTTCAATTGTCGGATGGGAGGTCTCCTTTCAGGTTTATTACCTCAGGTGTCCGAACAAAATAGGAATTCCAAAGCAGAGCCCTGGGGAAGAGTGAAGGGACAACCCAAACTATGGTTAAAAATTGGGGCCTAGGTGCATGGTAGGCCCAATATGCTGTCTCTTCATCCAGCCACTGAGAGGCCTTACTTGAGGACTGGGCTCATGCTGAGGGTCACAATGTGTGTTTGTGACCAATGTGGCTCGCGAGCATGGGCGGGGCCTCATGGGCCACACTGGTTTCAACTACACTGGACTTTGGACAACCTGCCAAACACAAGGTCTCTGGCCATGGGGAATGTGTTCTGATATCTGCATCATTTTCAACCCTGGGCAGTGGTTGGAGATAAGGTCTAGGTTCTGAAGCCTGAAAAACCGAAGTTGGGAAGAGATGACGACCTAAGGCCATGGCGGGTCTGATATGCTCAGTGTGCGGTCAGCTGCCTGGGTGTTGGTCAGGAGGTTCGGGCTCAGGTTGTGTCAGTAAGTGCATTAGTCCCAGGTTAGACTATATGATTTGGGTACAGTCGAGTGCCGTATAGGTTTATCCTCATTTGAGGTGCCTGGGGAGCTCAATAGGCAAGATATTTTTTCTAGAGGGCAGGCAGAGTGCTGCACTTTGGTTCCAGAATTGCCAAACTTGAGGGCTTCTGGGCCAGGAGTGTGAGGACAGAAGTCTGAGAACACAAGCTAGACTTGGGCTTCAGGCCGAGGGCACGGCAGGTACCTCCTGCAGATCTGAACCAATATTTCATGCATCTGAAATCACGGCGAGGATCAGACGTTGGCTCGGGTTGGAGTTTCTGTGCATGACTGCCCCTTCATGAACGGAGCGGAATCTCAAGGCCATGGAGGTTTTCCCACGTTGGGAGTTGTGGGATGCCCCCTTCAAGGATTCCTTCTGCGGGACAATTGAGACCTGTTGGTCAGCTCCAGGACATCCCATATGGAATGACTCCAGAGCACCGTTCGAGGATCGATGCCAGGGAATCCCGCCTCGCATTCCAATTTTCTCCTAGCAACAAGACAGTTGAGTTTTGATGGCTCTGCGGGAGCAATCGGGGCGGCTGTGTTGAAATGGACTTTCCCGAGGATGGGGCCTAATGTGTGTTTGTGTCCATGAGGGCCTTGGAATGGGGCGGTGACACCGGGACCCTGAAGTATTCTCCTAAGCTTTTGACATAGGTCCCATGCACAAGTTTCCTTGTGGAAACGAGATTTGTTCTGATGGGTGCCTCAAAAAAAACCCTATGCTGGTCTTGGAATCCAGGCTTTTGAGGAGACATGTCTTTAAACCAAAGCAATGGATCCGAATATGGCCTAGGGTCCTGTCTGGTTCCATCTTCTTCTCTGGGGACATCCATTTATGATATGAGTGGAGGTAGATGCTCAGCTGGTGTCAGACCGCCCTTGTTTGTCCCCGGAGACCTACACTATTGGGATGGCCTCGGGGACTTTGGAGAGTTCTCCTAATTTGTACGATTTTGGATAATGGAATGGGCAGAATGCCCATGGATTGGGTAGGCACAGTCCTAATGTGTTGCTCCAGGGGCCCCAGCCTGGAGGGTGTGTGGCCCAGGAATCTGAGGACAGAAGTCTGAAAACACAAACTCAGCTTAGGTTGGGAACGTAGGTATGGCAGGGCCAATCTACAAACCATGAGAAGGACTCTTCAGGATATGAAGAAAGAGCGATTCTGAGGCGCTTGCTCAGGCTTTTGTCTCTGGATTTTGTATCAAAGATGGGCGTGGAACGTGGGGAGGCCTCATGGGCCATGGACGAATCTTCCTCTCTGTGGATTTGGCCCGGTCCCAATTTCTTTCTGTTTATCTGTGGGATGGGAGGTCTCCTCTCAGGTTTGTTACCTCAGGTGTCCCAACCAAAGAGGAATTCCAAAGCAGAGCCCTGGGGAAGAGTGAAGGGACAACCCAAACGATGGTTATAAATTGGGGCCTAGGGGCATGGCAGACCCAATATGCTGTCTCTTCATTCAGCCACTGAGTGGCCTTACTTAAAGACTGGGCACAGGCTGAGGGTCAGCATGTGTGTTTGTGACCAAAGTGGCCCGCGAGCATGGGCGGGGCCTCATGGGCCACACTGGTTTCAACTACACTGAACTTTGGATAACATGCCAATCACAAGGTCTCTTGCCATGGGGAAGGAGCTCTGATTTCTGCATCATTTTCAACACTGGGCAGTGTTTGGAGATAAGGTCTACGTTCTGAAGCCTGAAAACCGCAGTTGGGAAGAGATGACGACCTAAGGCCATGGCGGGTCTGATGTGCTCAGTGTGCGGTCAGCTTCCTGGGTGTTTGTCCGGAGGTTCGGGTTCAGGTTGTGTCAGACAGTGAATTAGTACCCAGGTTAGACTATATAATTCAGGTAGAGTCGAGAGCCGTGTAGGTTTATCCTCATTTGAGGTGCCTGGTCTACTCATTAGGCAATATATTTTTTCTAGAGGCAGGCAGAGTGCTGCATTGTGGGTCCGGTATTGCCAAACATGAGGGATTCTGGACCAGGAGTGTGAGGACAAGTCTGAGAACAGAAGCTAGACTTGGGCTTCAGGCTGAGGGCACGGCTGGTACCCCCTGCAGATCTGAACGAATATCTCATGCTTCTGAAGTCACGGCGAGGATCAGACGTTGGCTCGGGTTGGAGTTTCTGTGCATGACTGCCCCTTCATGAACGGAGCGGAATCTCAAGGCCATGGAGGTTTTCCCACGTTGGGAGTTGTGGGATGCCCCCTTCAAGGATTCCTTCTGAGGGACAATTGAGACCTGTTGGGCAGCTCCAGGATATCCCATATGGAAGGACTCCAGAGCACCGTTCGGGGTGGATGCCTGGGAAGCGGGCCTCGCATTCCAAATGTCTCCTAGCAACAAGACAGTTGAGATCGGATAGCTCTGCGGGAGCAACCGGCGTGGCTGAGTTGAAATGGACTTTTAGGGTCGGGCCCATTGTGTGTTTGTGTCCATGAGGGCCTGGGAATGGGGCGTTGGCACCGGGACCCTGAATTATTCTCCTAAGCTTTTGACATACCTCCCAAGCACAAGTTTCCTTGTGGAGATGAGATTTGTTCTGAGGGGTGCCTCAGGAAACCCCCTATGCTGGTATTGGAATCCAGGCTTTTGAGGAGACATGCCTATAAACCAAAACAATGGATCCGATTATGGCCTAGGGTCCTGTCTGGTTCAATCTTCTTCTCTGGTGATATCCATCTATGGAATAAGTGGAGGGAGATGCTCACCTGGTGGCACACCGCCCTTGCTGTCCCTGGAGACCTACACTATTGGGATGGCCTCGGGGACTTTGGAGAGTTTTCTTAATTGGTGAGATTTTGGACAATGGAATGGGCAGAATTCCCATGGATTGGGTAGGCACAGTCCTAATGTGTGGCTCCAGGGGCCTTAGCATGGAGGGTGTGCGGCCCAGGACTTTGAGGACAGAAGTCTGAAAACACAAACTCAGCTAAGGTTTTGGGAGGTAGGTATGGGAGGCCCAATCTACAAACCATGAGAAGTACCCCTCAGGATATGAAGAAAGAGCGAGTCTGAGGCACTTGCTCAGGCTTTTGTCTCTGGATTTTGTATCAACAATGGCTGTAGAATGTGGGGAGGCCTCATGGGATATGGACGAATCTTCCTCTCTGTGGATTTGGCCCGGTCCCAATAGTTTTTCTTCAATTGTCGGATGGGAGGTCTCCTTTCAGGTTTATTACCTCAGGTGTCCGAACAAAATAGGAATTCCAAAGCAGAGCCCTGGGGAAGAGTGAAGGGACAACCCAAACTATGGTTAAAAATTGGGGCCTAGGTGCATGGCAGGCCCAATATGCTGTCTCTTCATCCATCCACTGAGAGGCCTTACTTGAGGACTGGGCTCATGCTGAGGGTCACAATGTGTGTTTGTGACCAATGTGGCCCGCGAGCATGGGCGGGGCCTCATGGGCCACACTGGTTTCAACTACACTGGACTTTGGACAACCTGCCAAACACAAGGTCTCTGGCCATGGGGAATGTGTTCTGATATCTGCATCATTTTCAACCCTGGGCAGTGGTTGGAGATAAGGTCTAGGTTCTGAAGCCTGAAAAACCGAAGTTGGGAAGAGATGACGACCTAAGGCCATGGCGGGTCTGATATGCTCAGTGTGAGGTCAGCTGCCTGGGTGTTGGTCAGGAGGTTCGGGCTCAGGTTGTGTCAGTCAGTGCATTAGTCCCAGGTTAGACTATATGATTAGGGTACAGTCGAGTGCCGTATAGGATTATCCTCATTTGAGGTGCCAAGGGAGCTCAATAAGCAAGATATTTTTTCTAGAGGGCAGGCAGAGTGCTGCATTGTGGGTCCGGTATTGCCAAACATGAGGGATTCTGGACCAGGAGTGTGAGGACAAGTCTGAGAACAGAAGCTAGACTTGGGCTTCAGGCTGAGGGCACGGCTGGTACCCCCTGCAGATCTGAACGAATATCTCATGCTTCTGAAGTCACGGCGAGGATCAGACGTTGGCTCGGGTTGGAGTTTCTGTGCATGACTGCCCCTTCATGAACGGAGCGGAATCTCAAGGCCATGGAGGTTTTCCCACGTTGGGAGTTGTGGGATGCCCCCTTCAAGGATTCCTTCTGCGGGACAATTGAGACCTGTTGGGCAGCTCCAGGATATCCCATATGGAAGGACTCCAGAGCACCGTTCTGGGTGGATGCCTGGGAAGCGGGCCTCGCATTCCAAATGTCTCCTAGCAACAAGACAGTTGAGATCGGATAGCTCAGCGGGAGCAACCGGCATGGCTGAGTTGAAATGGACTTTTAGGGTCGGGCCCATTGTGTGTTTGTGTCCATGAGGGCCTGGGAATGGGGCGTTGGCACCGGGACCCTGAAGTATTCTCCTAAGCTTTTGACATACCTCCCAAGCACAAGTTTCCTTGTGGAGATGAGATTTGTTCTGAGGGGTGCCTCAGGAAACCCCCTATGCTGGTATTGGAATCCAGGCTTTTGAGGAGACATGCCTATAAACCAAAACAATGGATCCGATTATGGCCTAGGGTCCTGTCTGGTTCAATCTTTTTCTCTGGTGATATCCATCTATGGAATGAGTGGAGGGAGATGCTCACCTGGTGTCACACCGCCCTTGCTGTCCCTGGAGACCTACACTATTGGGATGGCCTCGGGGACTTTGGAGAGTTTTCTTAATTGGTGAGAATTTGGACAATGGAATGGGCAGAATTCCCATGGATTGGGTAGGCACAGTCCTAATGTGTGGCTCCAGGGGCCTTAGCCTGGAGGGTGTGCGGCCCAGGACTTTGAGGACAGAAGTCTGAAAACACAAACTCAGCTAAGGTTTTGGGACATAGGTATGGGAGGCCCAATCTACAAACCATGAGAAGTACCCCTCAGGATATGAAGAAAGAGCGAGTCTGAGGCACTTGCTCAGGCTTTTGTCTCTGGATTTTGTATCAACAATGGCTGTAGAATGTGGGGAGGCCTCATGGGATATGGACGAATCTTCCTCTCTGTGGATTTGGCCCGGTCCCAATAGTTTTTCTTCAATTGTCGGATGGGAGGTCTCCTTTCAGGTTTATTACCTCAGGTGTCCGAACAAAATAGGAATTCCAAAGCAGAGCCCTGGGGAAGAGTGAAGGGACAACCCAAACTATGGTTAAAAATTGGGGCCTAGGTGCATGGCAGGCCCAATATGCTGTCTCTTCATCCAGCCACTGAGAGGCCTTACTTGAGGACTGGGCTCATGCTGAGGGTCACAATGTGTGTTTGTGACCAATGTGGCCCGCGAGCATGGGCGTGGCCTCATGGGCCACACTGGTTTCAACTACACTGGACTTTGGACAACCTGCCAAACACAAGGTCTCTGGCCATGGGGAATGTGTTCTGATATCTCCATCATTTTCAACCCTGGGCAGTGGTTGGAGATAAGGTCTAGGTTCTGAAGCCTGAAAAACCGAAGTTGGGAAGAGATGACGACCTAAGGCCATGGCGGGTCTGATATGCTCAGTGTGCGGTCAGCTGCCTGGGTGTTGGTCAGGAGGTTCGGGCTCAGGTTGTGTCAGTCAGTGCATTAGTCCCAGGTTAGACTATATGATTAGGGTACAGTCGAGTGCCGTATAGGATTATCCTCATTTGAGGTGCCTGGGGAGCTCAATAGGCAAGATATTTTTTCTAGAGGGCAGGCAGAGTGCTGCACTTTGGTTGCAGAATTGCCAAACTTGAGGGCTTCAGGGCCAGGAGTGTGAGGACAGAAGTCTGAGAACACAAGCTAGACTTGGGCTTCAGGCCGAGGACACGGCAGGTACCTCCTGCAGATCTGAACCAATATTTCATGCATCTGAAGTCACGGCGAGGATCAGACGTTGGCTCGGGTTGGAGTTTCTGTGCATGACTGCCCCTTCATGAACGGAGCGGAATCTCAAGGCCATGGAGGTTTTCCCACGTTGGGAGTTGTGGGATGCCCCCTTCAAGGATTCCTTCTGCGAAACAATTGAGACCTGTTGGGCAGCTCCAGGATATCCCATATGGAAGGACTCCAGAGCACCGTTCGGGGTGGATGCCTGGGAAGCGGGCCTCACATACCAAATGTCTCCTAGCAACAAGACAGTTGAGATCGGATAGCTCTGCGGGAGCAACCGGCGTGGCTGAGTTGAAATGGACTTTTAGGGTCGGGCCCATTGTGTGTTTGTGTCCATGAGGGCCTTGGAATGGGGCGTTGGCACCGGGACCCTGAAGTATTCTCCTAAGCTTTTGACATACCTCCCATGCACAAGTTTCCTTGTGGAGATGAGATTTGTTCTGAGGGGTGCCTCAGGAAACCCCCTATGCTGGTATTGGAAACCAGGCTTTTGAGGAGACATGCCTGTAAACCAAAACAATGGATCCGATTATGGCCTAGGGTCCTGTCTCGTTCAAAATTCTTCTCTGGTGATATCCATCTATGGAATGAGTGGAGGGAGATGCTCACCTGGTGTCACACCGCCCTTGTTTGTCCCTGGAGACCTACACTATTGGGATGGCCTCGGGGACTTTGGAGAGTTTTCTTAATTGGTGAGATTATGGACAATGGAATGGGCAGAATTCCCATGGATTGGGTAGGCACAGTCCTAATGTGTGGCTCCAGGGGCCCCAGCCTGGAGGGTGTGTGGCCCAGGACTTTGAGGACAGAAGTCTGAAAACACAAACTCAGCTAAGGTTTTGGGACGTAGGTATGGGAGGCCCAATCTACAAACCATGAGAAGTACCCCTCAGGATATGAAGAAAGAGCGAGTCTGAGGCACTTGCTCAGGCTTTTGTCTCTGGATTTTGTATCAACAATGGCTGTAGAATGTGGGGAGGCCTCATGGGATATGGACGAATCTTCCTCTCTGTGGATTTGGCCCGGTCCCAATAGTTTTTCTTCAATTGTCGGATGGGAGGTCTCCTTTCAGGTTTATTACCTCAGGTGTCCGAACAAAATAGGAATTCCAAAGCAGAGCCCTGGGGAAGAGAGAAGGGACAACCCAAACTATGGTTAAAAATTGGGGCCTAGGTGCATGGCAGGCCCAATATGCTGTCTCTTCATCCAGCCACTGAGAGGCCTTACTTGAGGACTGGGCTCATGCTGAGGGTCACAATGTGTGTTTGTGACCAATGTGGCCCGCGAGCATGGGCGGGGCCTCATGGGCCACACTGGTTTCAACTACACTGGACTTTGGACAACCTGCCAAACACAAGGTCTCTGGCCATGGGGAATGTGTTCTGATATCTGCATCATTTTCAACCCTGGGCAGTGGTTGGAGATAAGGTCTAGGTTCTGAAGCCTGAAAAACCGAAGTTGGGAGGAGATGACGACCTAATGCCATGGCGGGTCTGATATGCTCAGTGTGCGGTCAGCTGCCTGGGTGTTGGTCAGGAGGTTCGGGCTCAGGTTGTGTCAGTCAGTGCATTAGTCCCAGGTTAGACTATATGATTTGGGTACAGTCGAGTGCCGTATAGGTTTATCCTCATTTGAGGTGCCTGGGGAGCTCAATAGGCAAGATATTTTTTCTAGAGGGCAGGCAGAGTGCTGCACTTTGGTTCCAGAATTGCCAAACTTGAGGGCTTCTGGGCCAGGAGTGTGAGGACAGAAGTCTGAGAACACAAGCTAGACTTGGGCTTCAGGCCGAGGGCACGGCAGGTACCTCCTGCAGATCTGAACCAATATTTCATGCATCTGAAGTCACGGCGAGGATCAGACGTTGGCTCGGGTTGGAGTTTCTGTGCATGACTGCCCCTTCATGAACGGAGCGGAATCTCAAGGCCATGGAGGTTTTCCCACGTTGGGAGTTGTGGGATGCCCCCTTCAAAGATTCCTTCTGCGGGACAATTGAGACCTGTTGGGCAGCTCCAGGATATCCCATATGGAAGGACTCCAGAGCACCGTTCGGGGTGGATGCCTGGGAAGCGGGCCTCGCATTCCAAATGTCTCCTAGCAACAAGACAGTTGAGATCGGATAGCTCTGCGGGAGCAACCGGCGTGGCTGAGTTGAAATGGACTTTTAGGGTCGGGCCCATTGTGTGTTTGTGTCCATGAGGGCCTTGGAATGGGGCGTTGGCACCGGGACCCTGAAGTATTCTCCTAAGCTTTTGACATACCTCCCATGCACAAGTTTCCTTGTGGAGATGAGATTTGTTCTGAGGGGTGCCTCAGGAAACCCCCTATGCTGGTATTGGAAACCAGGCTTTTGAGGAGACATGCCTGTAAACCAAAACAATGGATCCGATTATGGCCTAGGGTCCTGTCTGGTTCAATCTTCTTCTCTGGTGATATCCATCTATGGAATGAGTGGAGGGAGATGCTCACCTGGTGTCACACCGCCCTTGTTTGTCCCTGGAGACCTACACTATTGGGATGGCCTCGGGGACTTTGGAGAGTTTTCTTAATTGGTGAGATTTTGGACAATGGAATGGGCAGAATTCCCATGGATTGGGTAGGCACAGTCCTAATGTGTGGCTCCAGGGGCCCCAGCCTGGAGGGTGTGCGGCCCAGGACTTTGAGGACAGAAGTCTGAAAACACAAACTCAGCTAAGGTTTTGGGACGTAGGTATGGGAGGCCCAATCTACAAACCATGAGAAGTACCCCTCAGGATATGAAGAAAGAGCGAGTCTGAGGCACTTGCTCAGGCTTTTGTCTCTGGATTTTGTATCAACAATGGCTGTAGAATGTGGGGAGGCCTCATGGGATATGGACGAATCTTCCTCTCTGTGGATTTGGCCCGGTCCCAATAGTTTTTATTCAATTGTCGGATGGGAGGTCTCCTTTCAGGTTTATTACCTCAGGTGTCCGAACAAAATAGGAATTCCTAAGCAGAGCCCTGGGGAAGAGTGAAGGGACAACCCAAACTATGGTTAAAAATTGGGGCCTAGGTGCATGGCAGGCCCAATATGCTGTCTCTTCATCCAGCCACTGAGAGGCCTTACTTGAGGACTGGGCTCATGCTGAGGGTCACAATGTGTGTTTGTGACCAATGTGGCCCGCGAGCATGGGCGGGGCCTCATGGGCCACACTGGTTTCAACTACACTGGACTTTGGACAACCTGCCAAACACAAGGTCTCTGGCCATGGGGAATGTGTTCTTATATCTGCATCATTTTCAACCCTGGGCAGTGTTTGGAGATAAGGTCTAGGTTCTGAAGCCTGAAAAACCGAAGTTGGGAAGAGATGACGACCTAAGGCCATGGCGGGTCTGATATGCTCAGTGTGCGGTCAGCTGCCTGGGTGTTGGTCAGGAGGTTCGGGCTCAGGTTGTGTCAGTCAGTGCATTAGTCCCAGGTTAGACTATATGATTTGGGTACAGTCGAGTGCCGTATAGGTTTATCCTCATTTGAGGTGCCTGGGGAGCTCAATAGGCAAGATATTTTTTCTAGAGGGCAGGCAGAGTGCTGCACTTTGGTTCCAGAATTGCCAAACTTGAGGGCTTCTGGCCCAGGAGTGTGAGGTCAGAAGTCTGAGAACACAAGCTAGACTTGGGCTTCAGGCCGAGGGCACGGCAGGTACCTCCTGCAGATCTGAACCAATATTTCATGCATCTGAAGTCATGGCGAGGATCAGACGTTGGCTCGGGTTGGAGTTTCTGTGCATGACTGCCCCTTCATGAACGGAGCGGAATCTCAAGGCCATGGAGGTTTTCCCACGTTGGGAGTTGTGGGATGCCCCCTTCAAGGATTCCTTCTGCGGGACAATTGAGACCTGTTGGGCAGCTCCAGGATATCCCATATGGAAGGACTCCAGAGCACCGTTCGGGGTGGATGCCTGGGAAGCGGGCCTCGCATTCCAAATGTCTCCTAGCAACAAGACAGTTGAGATCGGATAGCTCTGCGGGAGCAACTGGCGTGGCTGAGTTGAAATGGACTTTTAGGGTCGGGCCCATTGTGTGTTTGTGTCCATGAGGGCCTTGGAATGGGGCGTTGGCACCGGGACCCTGAAGTATTCTCCTAAGCTTTTGACATACCTCCCATGCACAAGTTTCCTTGTGGAGATGAGATTTGTTCTGAGGGGTGCCTCAGGAAACCCCCTATGCTGGTATTGGAATCCAGGCTTTTGAGGAGACATGCCTGTAAACCAAAACAATGGATCCGATTATGGCCTAGGGTCCTGTCTGGTTCAATCTTCTTCTCTGGTGATATCCATCTATGGAATGAGTGGAGGGAGATGCTCACCTGGTGTCACACCGCCCTTGTTTGTCCCTGGAGACCTACACTATTGGGATGGCCTCGGGGACTTTGGAGAGTTTTCTTAATTGGTGAGATTTTGGACAATGGAATGGGCAGAATTCCCATGGTTTGGGTAGGCACAGTCCTAATGTGTGGCTCCAGTGGCCCCAGCCTCGAGGGTGTGCGGCCCAGGACTTTGAGGACAGAAGTCTGAAAACACAAACTCAGCTAAGGTTTTGGGACGTAGGTATGGGAGGCCCAATCTACAAACCATGAGAAGTACCCCTCAGGATATGAAGAAAGAGCGAGTCTGAGGCACTTGCTCAGGCTTTTGTCTCTGGATTTTGTATCAACAATGGCTGTAGAATGTGGGGAGGCCTCATGGGATATGGACGAATCTTCCTCTCTGTTGATTTGGCCCGGTCCCAATAGTTTTTCTTCAATTGTCGGATGGGAGGTCTCCTTTCAGGTTTATTACCTCAGGTGTCCGAACAAAATAGGAATTCCAAAGCAGAGCCCTGGGGAAGAGTGAAGGGACAACCCAAACTATGGTTAAAAATTGGGGCCTAGGTGCATGGCAGGCCCAATATGCTGTCTCTTCATCCAGCCACTGAGAGGCCTTACTTGAGGACTGGGCTCATGCTGAGGGTCACAATGTGTGTTTGTGACCAATGTGGCTCGCGAGCATGGGCGGAGCCTCATGGGCCACACTGGTTTCAACTACACTGGACTTTGGACAACCTGCCAAACACAAGGTCTCTGGCCATGGGGAATGTGTTCTGATATCTGCATCATTTTCAACCCTGGGCAGTGGTTGGAGATAAGGTCTAGGTTCTGAAGCCTGAAAAACCGAAGTTGGGAAGAGATGACGACCTAAGGCCATGGCGGGTCTGATATGCTCAGTGTGCGGTCAGCTGCCTGGGTGTTGGTCAGGAGGTTCGGGCTCAGGTTGTGTCAGTAAGTGCATTAGTCCCAGGTTAGACTATATGATTTGGGTACAGTCGAGTGCCGTATAGGTTTATCCTCATTTGAGGTGCCTGGGGAGCTCAATAGGCAAGATATTTTTTCTAGAGGGCAGGCAGAGTGCTGCACTTTGGTTCCAGAATTGCCAAACTTGAGGGCTTCTGGGCCAGGAGTGTGAGGACAGAAGTCTGAGAACACAAGCTAGACTTGGGCTTCAGGCCGAGGGCACGGCAGGTACCTCCTGCAGATCTGAACCAATATTTCATGCATCTGAAATCACGGCGAGGATCAGACGTTGGCTCGGGTTGGAGTTTCTGTGCATGACTGCCCCTTCATGAACGGAGCGGAATCTCAAGGCCATGGAGGTTTTCCCACGTTGGGAGTTGTGGGATGCCCCCTTCAAGGATTCCTTCTGCGGGACAATTGAGACCTGTTGGTCAGCTCCAGGACATCCCATATGGAATGACTCCAGAGCACCGTTCGAGGATCGATGCCAGGGAATCCCGCCTCGCATTCCAATTTTCTCCTAGCAACAAGACAGTTGAGTTTTGATGGCTCTGCGGGAGCAATCGGGGCGGCTGTGTTGAAATGGACTTTCCCGAGGATGGGGCCTAATGTGTGTTTGTGTCCATGAGGGCCTTGGAATGGGGCGGTGACACCGGGACCCTGAAGTATTCTCCTAAGCTTTTGACATAGGTCCCATGCACAAGTTTCCTTGTGGAAACGAGATTTGTTCTGATGGGTGCCTCAAAAAAAACCCTATGCTGGTCTTGGAATCCAGGCTTTTGAGGAGACATGTCTGTAAACCAAAGCAATGGATCCGAATATGGCCTAGGGTCCTGTCTGGTTCCATCTTCTTCTCTGGGGACATCCATTTATGATATGAGTGGAGGTAGATGCTCAGCTGGTGTCAGACCGCCCTTGTTTGTCCCCGGAGACCTACACTATTGGGATGGCCTCGGGGACTTTGGAGAGTTCTCCTAATTTGTACGATTTTGGATAATGGAATGGGCAGAATGCCCATGGATTGGGTAGGCACAGTCCTAATGTGTTGCTCCAGGGGCCCCAGCCTGGAGGGTGTGTGGCCCAGGAATCTGAGGACAGAAGTCTGAAAACACAAACTCAGCTTAGGTTGGGAACGTAGGTATGGCAGGGCCAATCTACAAACCATGAGAAGGACTCTTCAGGATATGAAGAAAGAGCGATTCTGAGGCGCTTGCTCAGGCTTTTGTCTCTGGATTTTGTATCAAAGATGGGCGTGGAACGTGGGGAGGCCTCATGGGCCATGGACGAATCTTCCTCTCTGTGGATTTGGCCCGGTCCCAATTTCTTTCTGTTTATCTGTGGGATGGGAGGTCTCCTCTCAGGTTTGTTACCTCAGGTGTCCCAACCAAAGAGGAATTCCAAAGCAGAGCCCTGGGGAAGAGTGAAGGGACAACCCAAACGATGGTTATAAATTGGGGCCTAGGGGCATGGCAGACCCAATATGCTGTCTCTTCATTCAGCCACTGAGTGGCCTTACTTAAAGACTGGGCACAGGCTGAGGGTCAGCATGTGTGTTTGTGATCAAAGTGGCCCGCGAGCATGGGCGGGGCCTCATGGGCCACACTGGTTTCAACTACACTGAACTTTGGATAACATGCCAATCACAAGGTCTCTTGCCATGGGGAAGGAGCTCTGATTTCTGCATCATTTTCAACACTGGGCAGTGTTTGGAGATAAGGTCTACGTTCTGAAGCCTGAAAACCGCAGTTGGGAAGAGATGACGACCTAAGGCCATGGCGGGTCTGATGTGCTCAGTGTGCGGTCAGCTTCCTGGGTGTTTGTCCGGAGGTTCGGGTTCAGGTTGTGTCAGACAGTGAATTAGTACCCAGGTTAGACTATATAATTCAGGTAGAGTCGAGAGCCGTGTAGGTTTATCCTCATTTGAGGTGCCTGGTCTACTCATTAGGCAATATATTTTTTCTAGAGGCAGGCAGAGTGCTGCATTGTGGGTCCGGTATTGCCAAACATGAGGGATTCTGGACCAGGAGTGTGAGGACAAGTCTGAGAACAGAAGCTAGACTTGGGCTTCAGGCTGAGGGCACGGCTGGTACCCCCTGCAGATCTGAACGAATATCTCATGCTTCTGAAGTCACGGCGAGGATCAGACGTTGGCTCGGGTTGGAGTTTCTGTGCATGACTGCCCCTTCATGAACGGAGCGGAATCTCAAGGCCATGGAGGTTTTCCCACGTTGGGAGTTGTGGGATGCCCCCTTCAAGGATTCCTTCTGAGGGACAATTGAGACCTGTTGGGCAGCTCCAGGATATCCCATATGGAAGGACTCCAGAGCACCGTTCGGGGTGGATGCCTGGGAAGCGGGCCTCGCATTCCAAATGTCTCCTAGCAACAAGACAGTTGAGATCGGATAGCTCTGCGGGAGCAACCGGCGTGGCTGAGTTGAAATGGACTTTTAGGGTCGGGCCCATTGTGTGTTTGTGTCCATGAGGGCCTGGGAATGGGGCGTTGGCACCGGGACCCTGAAGTATTCTCCTAAGCTTTTGACATACCTCCCAAGCACAAGTTTCCTTGTGGAGATGAGATTTTTTCTGAGGGGTGCCTCAGGAAACCCCCTATGCTGGTATTGGAATCCAGGCTTTTGAGGAGACATGCCTATAAACCAAAACAATGGATCCGATTATGGCCTAGGGTCCTGTCTGGTTCAATCTTCTTCTCTGGTGATATCCATCTATGGAATAAGTGGAGGGAGATGCTCACCTGGTGGCACACCGCCCTTGCTGTCCCTGGAGACCTACACTATTGGGATGGCCTCGGGGACTTTGGAGAGTTTTCTTAATTGGTGAGATTTTGGACAATGGAATGGGCAGAATTCCCATGGATTGGGTAGGCACAGTCCTAATGTGTGGCTCCAGGGGCCTTAGCATGGAGGGTGTGCGGCCCAGGACTTTGAGGACAGAAGTCTGAAAACACAAACTCAGCTAAGGTTTTGGGAGGTAGGTATGGGAGGCCCAATCTACAAACCATGAGAAGTACCCCTCAGGATATGAAGAAAGAGCGAGTCTGAGGCACTTGCTCAGGCTTTTGTCTCTGGATTTTGTATCAACAATGGCTGTAGAATGTGGGGAGGCCTCATGGGATATGGACGAATCTTCCTCTCTGTGGATTTGGCCCGGTCCCAATAGTTTTTCTTCAATTGTCGGATGGGAGGTCTCCTTTCAGGTTTATTACCTCAGGTGTCCGAACAAAATAGGAATTCCAAAGCAGAGCCCTGGGGAAGAGTGAAGGGACAACCCAAACTATGGTTAAAAATTGGGGCCTAGGTGCATGGCAGGCCCAATATGCTGTCTCTTCATCCAGCCACTGAGAGGCCTTACTTGAGGACTGGGCTCATGCTGAGGGTCACAATGTGTGTTTGTGACCAATGTGGCCCGCGAGCATGGGCGGGGCCTCATGGGCCACACTGGTTTCAACTACACTGGACTTTGGACAACCTGCCAAACACAAGGTCTCTGGCCATGGGGAATGTGTTCTGATATCTGCATCATTTTCAACCCTGGGCAGTGGTTGGAGATAAGGTCTAGGTTCTGAAGCCTGAAAAACCGAAGTTGGGAAGAGATGACGACCTAAGGCCATGGCGGGTCTGATATGCTCAGTGTGAGGTCAGCTGCCTGGGTGTTGGTCAGGAGGTTCGGGCTCAGGTTGTGTCAGTCAGTGCATTAGTCCCAGTTAGACTATATGATTAGGGTACAGTCGAGTGCCGTATAGGATTATCCTCATTTGAGGTGCCTAGGGAGCTCAATAAGCAAGATATTTTTTCTAGAGGGCAGGCAGAATGCTGCACTTTGGTTCCAGAATTGCCAAACTTGAGGGCTTCTTGGCCAGGAGTGTGAGGACAGAAGTCTGAGAACACAAGCTAGACTTGGGCTTCAGGCAGAGGGCACGGCAGGTACCTCCTGCAGATCTGAACCAATATTTCATGCATCTGAAGTCACGGCGAGGATCAGACGTTGGCTCGGGTTGGAGTTTCTGTGCATGACTGCCCCTTCATGAACGGAGCGGAATCTCAAGGCCATGGAGGTTTTCCCACGTTGGGAGTTGTGGGATGCCCCCTTCAAGGATTCCTTCTGCGGGACAATTGAGACCTGTTGGGCAGCTCCAGGATATCCCATATGGAAGGACTCCAGAGCACCGTTCGGGGTGGATGCCTGGGAAGCGGGCCTCGCATTCCAAATGTCTCCTAGCAACAAGACAGTTGAGATCGGATAGCTCTGCGGGAGCAACCGGCGTGGCTGAGTTGAAATGGACTTTTAGGGTCGGGCCCATTGTGTGTTTGTGTCCATGAGGGCCTTGGAATGGGGCGTTGGCAGCGGGACCCTGAAGTATTCTCCTAAGCTTTTGACATACCTCCCATGCACAAGTTTCCTTGTGGAGATGAGATTTGTTCTGAGGGGTGCCTCAGGAAACCCCCTATGCTGGTATTGGAAACCAGGCTTTTGAGGAGACATGCCTGTAAACCAAAACAATGGATCCGATTATGGCCTAGGGTCCTGTCTCGTTCAAAATTCTTCTCTGGTGATATCCATCTATGGAATGAGTGGAGGGAGATGCTCACCTGGTGTCACACCGCCCTTGTTTGTCCCTGGAGACCTACACTATTGGGATGGCCTCGGGGACTTTGGAGAGTTTTCTTAATTGGTGAGATTTTGGACAATGGAATGGGCAGAATTCCCATGGATTGGGTAGGCACAGTCCTAATGTGTGGCTCCAGGGGCCCCAGCTTGGAGGGTGTGCGGCCCAGGACTTTGAGGACAGAAGTCTGAAAACACAAACTCAGCTAAGGTTTTGGGACGTAGGTATGGGAGGCCCAATCTACAAACCATGAGAAGTACCCCTCAGGATATGAAGAAAGAGCGAGTCTGAGGCACTTGCTCAGGCTTTTGTCTCTGGATTTTGTATCAACAATGGCTGTAGAATGTGGGGAGACCTCATGGGATATGTACGAATCTTCCTCTCTGTGGATTTGGCCCGGTCCCAATAGTTTTTCTTCAATTGTCGGATGGGAGGTCTCCTTTCAGGTTTATTACCTCAGGTGTCCGAACAAAATAGGAATTCCAAAGCAGAGCCCTGGGGAAGAGTGAAGGGACAACCCAAACTATGGTTAAAAATTGGGGCCTAGGTGCATGGCAGGCCCAATATGCTGTCTCTTCATCCAGCCACTGAGAGGCCTTACTTGAGGACTGGGCTCATGCTGAGGGTCACAATGTGTGTTTGTGACCAATGTGGCCCGCGAGCATGGGCGGGGCCTCATGGGCCACACTGGTTTCAACTACACTGGACTTTGGACAACCTGCCAAACACAAGGTCTCTGGCCATGGGGAATGTGTTCTGATATCTGCATCATTTTCAACCCTGGGCAGTGGTTGGAGATAAGGTCTAGGTTCTGTAGCCTGAAAAACCGAAGTTGGGAAGAGATGACGACCTAAGGCCATGGCGGGTCTGATATGCTCAGTGTGCGGTCAGCTGCCTGGGTGTTGGGCAGGAGGTTCGGGCTCAGGTTGTATCATTCAGTGCATTAGTCCCAGGTTAGACTATATGATTTGGGTACAGTCGAGTGCCGTATAGGTTTATCCTCATTTGAGGTGCCTGGGGAGCTCAATAGGCAAGATATTTTTTCTAGAGGGCAGGCAGAGTGCTGCACTTTGGTTCCAGAATTGCCAAACTTGAGGGCTTCCTGGCCAGGAGTGTGAGGACAGAAGTCTGAGAACACAAGCTAGACTTGGGCTTCAGGCCGAGGGCTCGGCAGGTACCTCCTGCAGATCTGAACCAATATTTCATGCATCTGAAGTCACGGCGAGGATCAGACGTTGGCTCGGGTTGGAGTTTCTGTGCATGACTGCCCCTTCATGAACGGAGCGGAATCTCAAGGCCATGGAGGTTTTCCCACGTTGGGAGTTGTGGGATGCCCCCTTCAAGGATTCCTTCTGCGGGACAATTGAGACCTGTTGGTCAGCTCCAGGACATCCCATATGGAATGACTCCAGAGCACCGTTCGAGGATCGATGCCAAAGAATCCCGCCTCGCATTCCAATTTTCTCCTAGCAACAAGACAGTTGAGTTTTGATGGCTCTGCGGGAGCAATCGGGGCGGCTGTGTTGAAATGGACTTTCCCGAGGTTGGGGCCTAATGTGTGTTTATTTGTCCATGAGGGCCTTGGAATGGGGCGGTGACACCGGGACTCTGAAGTATTCTCCTAAGCTTTTGACATAGGTCCCATACACAAGTATCCTTGTGGAAACGAGATTTGTTCTGATGGGTGCCTCAGGAAACCCCCTATGCTGGTCTTGGAATCCAGGCTTTTAAGGAGACATGTCTGTAAACCAAAGCAATTCATCCGAATATGGCCTAGGGTCCTGTCTGGTTCCATCTTCTTCTCTGGGGACATCCATTTATGATATGAGTGGAGGTAGATGCTCAGCTGGTGTCAGACCGACCTTGTTTGTCCCCGGAGACCTACACTATTGGGATGGCCTCGGGGACTTTGGAGAGTTCTCCTAATTTGTACGATTTTGGATAATGGAATGGGCAGAATGCCCATGGATTGGGTAGGCACAGTCCTAATGTGTGGCTCCAGGGGCCCCAGCCTGTAGGGTGTGTGGCCCAGGAATCTGAGGACAGAAGTCTGAAAACACAAACTCAGCTTAGGTTGGGAACGTAGGTATGGCAGGGCCAATCTACAAACCATGAGAAGCACTCTTCAGGATATGAAGAAAGAGCGAGTCTGAGGCGCTTGCTCAGGCTTTTGTCTCTGGATTTGTTTCAAAGATGGGCGTGGAACGTGGGGAGGCCTCATGGGCCATGGACGAATCTTCCTCTCTGTGGATTTGGCCCGGTCCCAATTTCTTTCTGTCAATCTGTGGTATGGGAGGTCTCCTCTCAGGTTTGTTACCTCAGGTGTCCCAACCAAAGAGGAATTTCAAAGCAGAGCCCTCAGAAAGAGTGAAGGGACAACCCAAACGATGGTTATAAATTGGGGCCTAGGGGCATGGCAGACCCAATATGCTGTCTCTTCATCCAGCCACTGAGTGGCCTTAATTAAAGACTGGGCACAGGCTGAGGGTCAGCATGTGTGTTTGTGACCAATGTGGCCCGCGAGCATGGGCGGGGCCTCATGGGCCACACTGGTTTCAACTACACTGAACTTTGGATAACATGCCAATCACAAGGTCTCTTGCCATGGGGAAGGAGCTCTGATTTCTGCATCATTTTCAACCCTGGGCAGTGTTTGGAGATAAGGTCTACGTTCTGAAGCCTGAAAACCGCAGTTGGGAAGAGATGACGACCTAAGGCCATGGCGGGTCTGATGTGCTCAGTGTGCGGTCAGCTGCCTGGGTGTTGGTCCGGAGGTCCGGGTTCAGGTTGTGTCAGACAGTGAATTAGTACCCAGGTTAGACTATATAATTCAGGTACAGTAGAGAGCCGTGTAGGTTTATCCTCATTTGAGGTGCCTGGGCTACTCATTAGGCAATATATTTTTTCTAGAGGCAGGCAGAGTGCTGCATTGTGGGTCCGGTATTGCCAAACATGAGGGATTCTGCACCAGGAGTGTGAGGACAAGTCTGAGAACAGAAGCTAGACTTGGGATTCAGGCCGAGGGCACGGCTGGTACCCCCTGCAGATCTGTACGAATATCTCATGCTTCTGAAGTCACGGCGAGGATCAGACGTTGGCTCGGGTTGGAGTTTCTGTGCATGACTGCCCCTTCATGAACGGAGCGGAATCTCAAGGCCATGGAGGTTTTCCCACGTTGGGAGTTGTGGGATGCCCCCTTCAAGGATTCCTTCTGCGGGACAATTGAGACCTGTTGGGCAGGTCCAGGATATCCCATATGGAAGGACACCAGAGCACCGTTCGGGGTGGATGCCTGGGAAGCGGGCCTCGCATTCCAAATGTCTCCTAGCAACAAGACAGTTGAGATCGGATAGCTCTGCGGGAGCAACCGGCGTGGCTCAGTTGAAATGGACTTTTAGGATCGGGCCCATTGTGTGTTTTTGTCCATGAGGGCCTTGGAATGGGGCGTTGGCACCGGGACCCTGAAGTATTCTCCTAAGCTTTTGACATACCTCCCATGCACAAGTTTCCTTGTGGAGATGAGATTTGTTCTGAGGGGTGCCTCAGGAAACCCCCTATGCTGGTATTGGAATCCAGGCTTTTGAGGAGACATGCCTGTAAACCAAAACAATGGATCCGATTATGGCCTAGGGTCCTGTCTGGTTCAATCTTCTTCTCTGGTGATATCCATCTATGGAATGAGTGGAGGGAGATGCTCACCTGGTGTCACACCGCCCTTGTTTGTCCCTGGAGACCTACACTATTGGGATGGCCTCGGGGACTTTGGAGAGTTTTCTTAATTGGTGAGATTTTGGACAATGGAATAGGCAGAATTCCCATGGATTGGGTAGGCACAGTCCTAATGTGTGGCTCCAGGGGCCCCAGCCTGGAGGGTGTGCGGCCCAGGACTTTGAGGACAGAAGTCTGAAAACACAAACTCAGCTAAGGTTTTGGGACGTAGGTATGGGAGGCCCAAACTACAAACCATGAGAAGTACCCCTCAGGATATGAAGAAAGAGCGAGTCTGAGGCACTTGCTCAGGCTTTTGTCTCTGGATTTTGTATCAACAATGGCTGTAGAATGTGGGGAGGCCACATGGGATATGGACGAATCTTCCTCTCTGTGGATTTGGCCCGGTCCCAATAGTTTTTCTTCAATTGTCGGATGGGAGGTCTCGTTTCAGGTTTATTACCTCAGGTGTCCAAACAAAATAGGAATTCCAAAGCAGAGCCCTGGGGAAGAGTGAAGGGACAACCCAAACTATGGTTAAAAATTGGGGCCTAGGTGCATGGCAGGCCCAATATGCTATCTCTTCATCCAGCCACTGAGAGGCCTTACTTGAGGACTGGGCTCATGCTGAGGGTCACAATGTGTGTTTGTGACCAATGTGGCCCGCGAGCATGGGCGGGGCCTCATGGGCCACACTGGTTTCAACTACACTGGACTTTGGACAACCTGCCAAACACAAGGTCTCTGGCCATGGGGAATGTGTTCTGATATCTGCATCATTTTCAACCCTGGGCAGTGGTTGGAGATAAGGTCTAGGTTCTGAAGCCTGAAAAACCGAAGATGGGAAGAGATGACGACCTAAGGCCATGGCGGGTCTGATATGCTCAGTGTGCGGTCAGCTGCCTGGGTGTTGGTCAGGAGGTTCGGGCTCAGGTTGTGTCAGTCAGTGCATTAGTCCCAGGTTAGACTATATGATTTGGGTACAGTCGAGTGCCGTATAGGTTTATCCTCATTTGAGGTGCCTGGGGAGCTCAATAGGCAAGATATTTTTTCTAGAGGGCAGGCAGAGTGCTGCACTTTGGTTCCAGAATTGCCAAACTTGAGGGCTTCTGGGCCAGGAGTGTGAGGACAGAAGTCTGAGAACACAAGCTAGACTTGGGCTTCAGGCCGAGGGCACGGCAGGTACCTCCTGCAGATCTGAACCAATATTTCATGCATCTGAAGTCACGGCGAGGATCAGACGTTGGCTCGGGTTGGAGTTTCTGTGCATGACTGCCCCTTCATGAACAGAGCGGAATCTCAAGGCCATGGAGGTTTTCCCACGTTGGGAGTTGTGGGATGCCCCCTTCAAGGATTCCTTCTGCGGGACAATTGAGACCTGTTGGTCAGCTCCAGGACATCCCATACGGAATGACTCCAGAGCACCGTTCGAGGATCGATGCCAAAGAATCCCACCTCGCATTCCAATTTTCTCCTAGCAACAAGACAGTTGAGTTTTGATGGCTCTGCGGGAGCAATCGGGGCGGCTGTGTTGAAATGGACTTTCCCGAGGTTGGGGCCTAATGTGTGTTTATTTGTCCATGAGGGCCTTGGAATGGGGCGGTGACACCGGGACTCTGAAGTATTCTCCTAAGCTTTTGACATAGGTCCCATACACAAGTATCCTTGTGGAAACGAGATTTGTTCTGATGGGTGCCTCAGGAAACCCCCTATGCTGGTCTTGGAATCCAGGCTTTTAAGGAGACATGTCTGTAAACCAAAGCAATTCATCCGAATATGGCCTAGGGTCCTGTCTGGTTCCATCTTCTTCTCTGGGGACATCCATTTATGATATGAGTGGAGGTAGATGCTCAGCTGGTGTCAGACCGACCTTGTTTGTCCCCGGAGACCTACACTATTGGGATGGCCTCGGGGACTTTGGAGAGTTCTCCTAATTTGTACGATTTTGGATAATGGAATGGGCAGAATGCCCATGGATTGGGTAGGCACAGTCCTAATGTGTGGCTCCAGGGGCCCCAGCCTGGAGGGTGTGTGGCCCAGGAATCTGAGGACAGAAGTCTGAAAACACAAACTCAGCTTAGGTTGGGAACGTAGGTATGGCAGGGCCAATCTACAAACCATGAGAAGGACTCTTCAGGATATGAAGAAAGAGCGATTCTGAGGCGCTTGCTCAGGCTTTTGTCTCTGGATTTTGTATCAAAGATGGGCGTGGAACGTGGGGAGGCCTCATGGGCCATGGACGAATCTTCCTCTCTGTGGATTTGGCCCGTTCCCAATTTCTTTCTGTCAATCTGTGGGATGGGAGGTCTCCTCTCAGGTTTGTTACCTCAGGTGTCCCAACCAAAGAGGAATTCCAAAGCAGAGCCCTGGGGAAGAGTGAAGGGACAACCCAAACGATGGTTATAAATTGGGGCCTAGGGGCATGGCAGACCCAATATGCTGTCTCTTCATCCAGCCACTGAGTGGCCTTACTTAAAGACTGGGCACAGGCTGAGGGTCAGCATGTGTGTTTGTGACCAATGTGGCCCGCGAGCATGGGCGGGGCCTCATGGGCCACACTGGTTTCAACTACACTGAACTTTGGATAACATGCCAATCACAAGGTCTCTTGCCATGGGGAAGGAGCTCTGATTTCTGCATCATTTTCAACCCTGGGCAGTGTTTGGAAATAAGGTCTACGTTCTGAAGCCTGAAAACCGCAGTTGGGAAGAGATGACGACCTAAGGCCATGGCGGGTCTGATGTGCTCAGTGTGCGGTCAGCTGCCTGGGTGTTGGTCCGGAGGTTCGGGTTCAGGTTGTGTCAGACAGTGAATTAGTACCCAGGTTAGACTATATAATTCAGGTAGAGTCGAGAGCCGTGTAGGTTTATCCTCATTTGAGGTGCCTGGTCTACTCATTAGGCAATATATTTTTTCTAGAGGCAGGCAGAGTGCTGCATTGTGGGTCCGGTATTGCCAAACATGAGGGATTCTGGACCAGGAGTGTGAGGACAATTCTGAGAACAGAAGCTAGACTTGGGCTTCAGGCCGAGGGCACGGCTGGTACCCCCTGCAGATCTGAACGAATATCTCATGCTTCTGAAGTCACGGCGAGGATCAGACGTTGGCTCGGGTTGGAGTTTCTGAGTATGACTGCCCCTTCATGAACGGAGCGGAATCTCAAGGCCATGGAGGTTTTCCCACGTTGGGAGTTGTGGGATGCCCCCTTCAAGGATTCCTTCTGCGGGACAATTGAGACCTGTTGGGCAGCTCCAGGATATCCCATATGGAAGGACACCAGAGCACCGTTCGGGGTGGATGCCTGGGAAGCGGGCCTCGCATTCCAAATGTCTCCTAGCAACAAGACAGTTGAGATCGGATAGCTCTGCGGGAGCAACCGGCGTGGCTGAGTTGAAATGGACTTTTAGGATCGGGCCCATTGTGTGTTTGTGTCCATGAGGGCCTTGGAATGGGGCGTTGGCACCGGGACCCTGAAGTATTCTCCTAAGCTTTTGACATACCTCCCATGCACAAGTTTCCTTGTGGAGATGAGATTTGTTCTGAGGGGTGCCTCAGGAAACCCCCTATGCTGGTATTGGAATCCAGGCTTTTGAGGAGACATGCCTGTAAACCAAAACAATGGATCCGATTATGGCCTAGGGTCCTGTCTGGTTCAATCTTCTTCTCTGGTGATATCCATCTATGGAATGAGTGGAGGGAGATGCTCACCTGGTGTCACACCGCCCTTGTTTGTCCCTGGAGACCTACACTATTGGGATGGCCTCGGGGACTTTGGAGAGTTTTCTTAATTGGTGAGATTATGGACAATGGAATGGGCTGAATTCCCATGGATTGGGTAGGCACAGTCCTAATGTGTGGCTCCAGGGGCCCCAGCCTGGAGGCTGTGTGGCCCAGGACTTTGAGGACAGAAGTCTGAAAACACAAACTCAGCTAAGGTTTTGGGACGTAGGTATGGGAGGCCCAATCTACAAACCATGAGAAGTACCCCTCAGGATATGAAGAAAGAGCGAGTCTGAGGCACTTGCTCAGGCTTTTGTCTCTGGATTTTGTATCAACAATGGCTGTAGAATGTGGGGAGGCCTCATGGGATATGGACGAATCTTCCTCTCTGTGGATTTGGCCCGGTCCCAATAGTTTTTCTTCAATTGTCGGATGGGAGGTCTCGTTTCAGGTTTATTACCTCAGGTGTCCAAACAAAATAGGAATTCCAAAGCAGAGCCCTGGGGAAGAGTGAAGGGACAACCCAAACTATGGTTAAAAATTGGGGCCTAGGTGCATGGCAGGCCCAATATGCTATCTCTTCATCCAGCCACTGAGAGGCCTTACTTGAGGACTGGGCTCATGCTGAGGGTCACAATGTGTGTTTGTGACCAATGTGGCCCGCGAGCATGGGCGGGGCCTCATGGGCCACACTGGTTTCAACTACACTGGACTTTGGACAACCTGCCAAACACAAGGTCTCTGGCCATGGGGAATGTGTTCTGATATCTGCATCATTTTCAACCCTGGGCAGTGGTTGGAGATAAGGTCTAGGTTCTGAAGCCTGAAAAACCGAAGATGGGAAGAGATGACGACCTAAGGCCATGGCGGGTCTGATATGCTCAGTGTGCGGTCAGCTGCCTGGGTGTTGGTCAGGAGGTTCGGGCTCAGGTTGTGTCAGTCAGTGCATTAGTCCCAGGTTAGACTATATGATTTGGGTACAGTCGAGTGCCGTATAGGTTTATCCTCATTTGAGGTGCCTGGGGAGCTCAATAGGCAAGATATTTTTTCTAGAGGGCAGGCAGAGTGCTGCACTTTGGTTCCAGAATTGCCAAACTTGAGGGCTTCTGGGCCAGGAGTGTGAGGACAGAAGTCTGAGAACACAAGCTAGACTTGGGCTTCAGGCCGAGGGCACGGCAGGTACCTCCTGCAGATCTGAACCAATATTTCATGCATCTGAAGTCACGGCGAGGATCAGACGTTGGCTCGGGTTGGAGTTTCTGTGCATGACTGCCCCTTCATGAACAGAGCGGAATCTCAAGGCCATGGAGGTTTTCCCACGTTGGGAGTTGTGGGATGCCCCCTTCAAGGATTCCTTCTGCGGGACAATTGAGACCTGTTGGTCAGCTCCAGGACATCCCATACGGAATGACTCCAGAGCACCGTTCGAGGATCGATGCCAAAGAATCCCACCTCGCATTCCAATTTTCTCCTAGCAACAAGACAGTTGAGTTTTGATGGCTCTGCGGGAGCAATCGGGGCGGCTGTGTTGAAATGGACTTTCCCGAGGTTGGGGCCTAATGTGTGTTTATTTGTCCATGAGGGCCTTGGAATGGGGCGGTGACACCGGGACTCTGAAGTATTCTCCTAAGCTTTTGACATAGGTCCCATACACAAGTATCCTTGTGGAAACGAGATTTGTTCTGATGGGTGCCTCAGGAAACCCCCTATGCTGGTCTTGGAATCCAGGCTTTTGAGGAGACATGTCTGTAAACCAAAGCAATTCATCCGAATATGGCCTAGGGTCCTGTCTGGTTCCATCTTCTTCTCTGGGGACATCCATTTATGATATGAGTGGAGGTAGATGCTCAGCTGGTGTCAGACCGACCTTGTTTGTCCCCGGAGACCTACACTATTGGGATGGCCTCGGGGACTTTGGAGAGTTCTCCTAATTTGTACGATTTTGGATAATGGAATGGGCAGAATGCCCATGGATTGGGTAGGCACAGTCCTAATGTGTGGCTCCAGGGGCCCCAGCCTGGAGGGTGTGTGGCCCAGGAATCTGAGGACAGAAGTCTGAAAACACAAACTCAGCTTAGGTTGGGAACGTAGGTATGGCAGGGCCAATCTACAAACCATGAGAAGGACTCTTCAGGATATGAAGAAAGAGCGATTCTGAGGCGCTTGCTCAGGCTTTTGTCTCTGGATTTTGTATCAAAGATGGGCGTGGAACGTGGGGAGGCCTCATGGGCCATGGACGAATCTTCCTCTCTGTGGATTTGGCCCGTTCCCAATTTCTTTCTGTCAATCTGTGGGATGGGAGGTCTCCTCTCAGGTTTGTTACCTCAGGTGTCCCAACCAAAGAGGAATTCCAAAGCAGAGCCCTGGGGAAGAGTGAAGGGACAACCCAAACGATGGTTATAAATTGGGGCCTAGGGGCATGGCAGACCCAATATGCTGTCTCTTCATCCAGCCACTGAGTGGCCTTACTTAAAGACTGGGCACAGGCTGAGGGTCAGCATGTGTGTTTGTGACCAATGTGGCCCGCGAGCATGGGCGGGGCCTCATGGGCCACACTGGTTTCAACTACACTGAACTTTGGATAACATGCCAATCACAAGGTCTCTTGCCATGGGGAAGGAGCTCTGATTTCTGCATCATTTTCAACCCTGGGCAGTGTTTGGAAATAAGGTCTTCGTTCTGAAGCCTGAAAACCGCAGTTGGGAAGAGATGACGACCTAAGGCCATGGCGGGTCTGATGTGCTCAGTGTGCGGTCAGCTGCCTGGGTGTTGGTCCGGAGGTTCGGGTTCAGGTTGTGTCAGACAGTGAATTAGTACCCAGGTTAGACTATATAATTCAGGTAGAGTCGAGAGCCGTGTAGGTTTATCCTCATTTGAGGTGCCTGGTCTACTCATTAGGCAATATATTTTTTCTAGAGGCAGGCAGAGTGCTGCATTGTGGGTCCGGTATTGCCAAACATGAGGGATTCTGGACCAGGAGTGTGAGGACAATTCTGAGAACAGAAGCTAGACTTGGGCTTCAGGCCGAGGGCACGGCTGGTACCCCCTGCAGATCTGAACGAATATCTCATGCTTCTGAAGTCACGGCGAGGATCAGACGTTGGCTCGGGTTGGAGTTTCTGAGTATGACTGCCCCTTCATGAACGGAGCGGAATCTCAAGGCCATGGAGGTTTTCCCACGTTGGGAGTTGTGGGATGCCCCCTTCAAGGATTCCTTCTGCGGGACAATTGAGACCTGTTCGGCAGCTCCAGGATATCCCATATGGAAGGACACCAGAGCACCGTTCGGGGTGGATGCCTGGGAAGCGGGCCTCGCATTCCAAATGTCTCCTAGCAACAAGACAGTTGAGATCGGATAGCTCTGCGGGAGCAACCGGCGTGGCTCAGTTGAAATGGACTTTTAGGATCGGGCCCATTGTGTGTTTGTGTCCATGAGGGCCTTGGAATGGGGCGTTGGCACCGGGACCCTGAAGTATTCTCCTAAGCTTTTGACATACCTCCCATGCACAAGTTTCCTTGTGGAGATGAGATTTGTTCTGAGGGGTGCCTCAGGAAACCCCCTATGCTGGTATTGGAATCCAGGCTTTTGAGGAGACATGCCTGTAAACCAAAACAATGGATCCGATTATGGCCTAGGGTCCTGTCTGGTTCAATCTTCTTCTCTGGTGATATCCATCTATGGAATGAGTGGAGGGAGATGCTCACCTGGTGTCACACCGCCCTTGTTTGTCCCTGGAGACCTACACTATTGGGATGGCCTCGGGGACTTTGGAGAGTTTTCTTAATTGGTGAGATTATGGACAATGGAATGGGCTGAATTCCCATGGATTGGGTAGGCACAGTCCTAATGTGTGGCTCCAGGGGCCCCAGCCTGGAGGCTGTGTGGCCCAGGACTTTGAGGACAGAAGTCTGAAAACACAAACTCAGCTAAGGTTTTGGGACGTAGGTATGGGAGGCCCAATCTACAAACCATGAGAAGTACCCCTCAGGATATGAAGAAAGAGCGAGTCTGAGGCACTTGCTCAGGCTTTTGTCTCTGGATTTTGTATCAACAATGGCTGTAGAATGTGGGGAGGCCTCATGGGATATGGACGAATCTTCCTCTCTGTTGATTTGGCCCGGTCCCAATAGTTTTTCTTCAATTGTCGGATGGGAGGTCTCCTTTCAGGTTTATTACCTCAGGTGTCCGAACAAAATAGGAATTCCAAAGCAGAGCCCTGGGGAAGAGTGAAGGGACAACCCAAACTATGGTTAAAAATTGGGGCCTAGGTGCATGGCAGGCCCAATATGCTGTCTCTTCATCCAGCCACTGAGAGGCCTTACTTGAGGACTGGGCTCATGCTGAGGGTCACAATGTGTGTTTGTGACCAATGTGGCCCGCGAGCATGGGCGGGGCCTCATGGGCCACACTGGTTTCAACTACACTGGACTTTGGACAACCTGCCAAACACAAGGTCTCTGGCCATGGGGAATGTGTTCTGATATCTGCATCATTTTCAACCCTGGGCAGTGGTTGGAGATAAGGTCTAGGTTCTGAAGCCTGAAAAACCGAAGATGGGAAGAGATGACGACCTAAGGCCATGGCGGGTCTGATATGCTCAGTGTGCGGTCAGCTGCCTGGGTGTTGGTCAGGAGGTTCGGGCTCAGGTTGTGTCAGTCAGTGCATTAGTCCCAGGTTAGACTATATGATTTGGGTACAGTCGAGTGCCGTATAGGTTTATCCTCATTTGAGGTGCCTGGGGAGCTCAATAGGCAAGATATTTTTTCTAGAGGGCAGGCAGAGTGCTGCACTTTGGTTCCAGAATTGCCAAACTTGTGGGCTTCTCGGCCAGGAGTGTGAGGACAGAAGTCTGAGAACACAAGCTAGACTTGGGCTTCAGGCCGAGGGCACGGCAGGTACCTCCTGCAGATCTGAACCAATATTTCATGCATCTGAAGTCACGGCGAGGATCAGACGTTGGCTCGGGTTGGAGTTTCTGTGCATGACTGCCCCTTCATGAACAGAGCGGAATCTCAAGGCCATGGAGGTTTTCCCACGTTGGGAGTTGTGGGATGCCCCCTTCACGGATTCCTTCTGCGGGACAATTGAGACCTGTTGGTCAGCTCCAGGACATCCCATATGGAATGACTCCAGAGCACCGTTCGAGGATCGATGCCAGGGAATCCCGCCTCGCATTCCAATTTTCTCCCAGCAACAAGACAGTTGAGTTTTGATGGCTCTGCGGGAGCAATCGGGGCGGCTGTGTTGAAATGGACTTTCCCGAGGTTGGGGCCTAATGTGTGTTTGTGTCCATGAGGGCCTTGGAATGGGGCGGTGACACCGGGACCCTGAAGTATTCTCCTAAGCTTTTGAAATAGGTCCCATGCACAAGTTTCCTTGTGGAAACGAGATTTGTTCTGATGGGTGCCTCAGGAAACCCCCTATGCTGGTCTTGGAATCCAGGCTTTTGAGGAGACATGACTGTAAACCAAAGCAATGGATCCGAATATGGCCTAGGGTCCTGTCTGGTTCCATCTTCTTCTCTGGGGACATCCATTTATGATATGAGTGGAGGTAGATGCTCAGCTGGTGTCAGACCGCCCTTGTTTGTCCCCGGAGACCTACACTATTGGGATGGCCTCGGGGACTTTGGAGAGTTCTCCTAATTTGTACGATTTTGGATAATGGAATGGGCAGAATGCCCATGGATTGGGTAGGCACAGTCCTAATGTGTGGCTCCAGGGGCCCCAGCCTGGAGGGTGTGTGGCCCAGGAACCTGAGGACAGAAGTCTGAAAACACAAACTCAGCTTAGGTTGGGAACGTAGGTATGGCAGGGCCAATCTACAAACCATGAGAAGGACTCTTCAGGATATGAAGAAAGAGGGAGTCTGAGGCGCTTGCTCAGGCTTTTGTCTCTGGATTTTGTATCAAAGATGGGCGTGGAACGTGGGGAGGCCTCATGGGCCATGGACAATACTTCCTCTCTGTGGATTTGGCCCGGTCCCAATTTCTTTCTGTCAATCTGTGGTATGGGAGGTCTCCTCTCAGGTTTGTTACCTCAGGTGTCCCAACCAAAGAGGAATTTCAAAGCAGAGCCCTCAGAAAGAGTGAAGGGACAACCCAAATGATGGTTATAAATTGGGGCCTAGGGGCATGGCAGACCCAATATGCTGTCTCTTCATCCAGCCACTGAGTGGCCTTACTTAAAGACTGGGCACAGGCTGAGGGTCAGCATGTGTGTTTGTGACCAATGTGGCCCGCGAGCATGGGCGGGGCCTCATGGGCCACACTGGTTTCAACTACACTTAACTTTGGATAACATGCCAATCACAAGGTCTCTTGCCATGGGGAAGGATCTCTGATTTCTGCATCATTTTCAACCCTGGGCAGTGTTTGGAGATAAGGTCTACGTTCTGAAGCCTGAAAACCGCAGTTGGGAAGAGATGACGACCTAAGGCCATGGCGGGTCTGATGTGCTCAGTGTGCGGTCAGCTGCCTGGGTGTTGGTCCGGAGGTTCGGGTTCAGGTTGTGTCAGACAGTGAATTAGTACCCAGGTTAGACTATATAATTCAGGTAGTGTCGAGAGCCGTGTAGGTTTATCCTCATTTGAGGTGCCTGGGCTACTCATTAGGCAATATATTTTTTCTAGAGGCAGGCAGAGTGCTGCATTGTGGGTCCGGTATTGCCAAACATGAGGGATTCTGGACCAGGAGTGTGAGGACAAGTCTGAGAACAGAAGCTAGACTTGGGATTCAGGCCGAGGGCACGGCTGGTACCCCCTGCAGATCTGAACGAATATCTCATGCTTCTGAAGTCACGGCGAGGATCAGACGTTGGCTCGGGTTGGAGTTTCTGTGCATGACTGCCCCTTCATGAACGGAGCGGAATCTCAAGGCCATGGAGGTTTTCCCACGTTGGGAGTTGTGGGATGCCCCCTTCAAGGATTCCTTCTGCGGGACAATTGAGACCTGTTGGGCAGCTCCAGGATATCCCATATGGAAGGACTCCAGAGCACCGTTCGGGGTGGATGCCTGGGAAGCGGGCCTCGCATTCCAAATGTCTCCTAGCAACAAGACAGTTGAGATCGGATAGCTCTGCGGGAGCAACCGGCGTGGCTGAGTTGAAATGGACTTTTAGGATCGGGCCCATTGTGTGTTTGTGTCCATGAGGGCCTTGGAATGGGGCGTTGGCACCGGGACCCTGAAGTATTCTCCTAAGCTTTTGACATACCTCCCATGCACAAGTTTCCTTGTGGAGATGAGATTTGTTCTGAGGGGTGCCTCAGGAAACCCCCTATGCTGGTATTGGAATCCAGGCTTTTGAGGAGACATGCCTGTAAACCAAAACAATGGATCCGATTATGGCCTAGGGTCCTGTCTGGTTCAATCTTCTTCTCTGGTGATATCCATCTATGGAATGAGTGGAGGGAGATGCTCACCTGGTGTCACACCGCCCTTGTTTGTCCCTGGAGACCTACACTATTGGGATGGCCTCGGGGACTTTGGAGAGTTTTCTTAATTGGTGAGATTTTGGACAATGGAATGGGCAGAATTCCCATGGTTTGGGTAGGCACAGTCCTAATGTGTGGCTCCAGTGGCCCCAGCCTGGAGGGTGTGCGGCCCAGGACTTTGAGGACAGAAGTCTGAAAACACAAACTCAGCTAAGGTTTTGGGACGTAGGTATGGGAGGCCCAATCTACAAACCATGAGAAGTACCCCTCAGGATATGAAGAAAGAGCGAGTCTGAGGCACTTGCTCAGGCTTTTGTCTCTGGATTTTGTATCAACAATGGCTGTAGAATGTGGGGAGGCCTCATGGGATATGGACGAATCTTCCTCTCTGTGGATTTGGCCCAGTCCCAATAGTTTTTCTTCAATTGTCGGATGGGAGGTCTCCTTTCAGGTTTATTACCTCAGGTGTCCGAACAAAATAGGAATTCCAAAGCAGAGCCCTGGGGAAGAGTGAAGGGACAACCCAAACTATGGTTAAAAATTGGGGCCTAGGTGCATGGCAGGCCCAATATGCTGTCTCTTCATCCAGCCACTGAGAGGCCTTACTTGAGGACTGGGCTCATGCTGAGGGTCACAATGTGTGTTTGTGACCAATGTGGCCCGCGAGCATGGGCGGGGTCTCATGGGCCACACTGGTTTCAACTACACTGGACTTTGGACAACCTGCCAAACACAAGGTCTCTGGCCATGGGGAATGTGTTCTGATATCTGCATCATTTTCAACCCTGGGCAGTGGTTGGAGATAAGGTCTAGGTTCTGAAGCCTGAAAAACCGAAGTTGGGAAGAGATGACGACCTAAGGCCATGGCGGGTCTGATATGCTCAGTGTGCGGTCAGCTGCCTGGGTGTTGGTCAGGAGGTTCGGGCTCAGGTTGTGTCAGTCAGTGCATTAGTCCCAGGTTAGACTATATGATTTGGGTACAGTCGAGTGCCGTATAGGTTTATCCTCATTTGAGGTGCCTGGGGAGCTCAATAGGCAAGATATTTTTTCTAGAGGGCAGGCAGAGTGCTGCACTTTGGTTCCAGAATTGCCAAACTTGAGGGCTTCTGGGCCAGGAGTGTGAGGACAGAAGTCTGAGAACACAAGCTAGACTTGGGCTTCAGGCCGAGGGCACGACAGGTACCTCCTGCAGATCTGAACCAATATTTCATGCATCTGAAGTCACGGCGAGGTCTGACGTTGGCTCAGGTTGGAGTTTCTGTGCATGACTGCCCCTTCATGAACAGAGCGGAATCTCAAGGCCATGGAGGTTTTCCCACGTTGGGAGTTGTGGGATGCCCCCTTCAAGGATTCCTTCTGCCGGACAATTGAGACCTGTTGGTCAGCTCCAGGACATCCCATATGGAATGACTCCAGAGCACCGTTCGAGGATCGATGCCAGGGAATTCCGCCTCGCATTCCAATTTTCTCCCAGCAACAAGACAGTTGAGTTTTGATGGCTCTGCGGGAGCAATCGGGGCGGCTGTGTTGAAATGGACTTTCCCGAGGTTGGGGCCTAATGTGTGTTTGTGTCCATGAGGGCCTTGGAATGGGGCGGTGACACTGGGACCCTGAAGTATTCTCCTAAGCTTTTGACATAGGTCCCATGCACAAGTATCCTTGGGGAAACGAGATTTGTTCTGATGGGTGCCTCAAAAAAACCCCTATGCTGGTCTTGGAATCCAGGCTTTTGAGGAGACATGTCTGTAAACCAAAGCAATGGATCCGAATATGGCCTAGGGTCCTGTCTGGTTCCATCTTCTTCTCTGGGGACATCCATTTATGATATGAGTGGAGGTAGATGCTCAGCTGGTGTCAGACCGCCCTTGTTTGTCCCCGGAGACCTACACTATTGGGATGGCCTCGGGGACTTTGGAGAGTTCTCCTAATTTGTACGATTTTGGATAATGGAATGGGCAGAATGCCCATGGATTGGGTAGGCACAGTCCTAATGTGTGGCTCCAGGGGCCCCAGCCTGGAGGGTGTGTGGCCCAGGAATCTGAGGACAGAAGTCTGAAAACACAAACTCAGCTTAGGTTGGGAACGTAGGTATGGCAGGGCCAATCTACAAACCATGAGAAGGACTCTTCAGGATATGAAGAAAGAGGGAGTCTGAGGCGCTTGCTCAGGCTTTTGTCTCTGGATTTTGTATCAAAGATGGGCGTGGAACGTGGGGAGGCCTCATGG
Organism: Mustela nivalis; assembly: GCF_964662115.1. Classification (NCBI taxonomy): domain Eukaryota; kingdom Metazoa; phylum Chordata; class Mammalia; order Carnivora; family Mustelidae; genus Mustela; species Mustela nivalis. The sequence goes on from NW_028136529.1 coordinate 701,933, forward strand.
GCCATGGACGAATCTTCCTCTCTGTGGATTTGGCCCGGTCCCAATTTCTTTCTGTCAATCTGTGGGATGGGAGGTCTCCTCTCTGGTTTGTTACCTCAGGTGTCCCAACAAAAGAGGAATTCCAAAGCAGAGCCCTGGGGAAGAGTGAAGGGACAACCCAAACGATGGTTATAAATTGGGGCCTAGGGGCATGGCAGACCCAATATGCTGTCTCTTCATCCAGCCACTGAGTGGCCTTACTTAAAGACTGGGCACAGGCTGAGGGTCAGCATGTGTGTTTGTGACCAATGTGGCCCGCGAGCATGGGCGGGGCCTCATGGGCCACACTGGTTTCAACTACACTGAACTTTGGATAACATGCCAATCACAAGGTCTCTTGCCATGGGGAAGGAGCTCTGATTTCTGCATCATTTTCAACCCTGGGCTGTGTTTGGAGATAAGGTCTACGTTCTGAAGCCTGAAAACCGCAGTTGGGAAGAGATGACGACCTAAGGCCATGGCGGGTCTGATGTGCTCAGTGTGCGGTCAGCTGCCTGGGTGTTGGTCCGGAGGTTCGGGTTCAGGTTGTGTCAGACAGTGAATTAGTACCCAGGTTAGACTATATAATTCAGGTAGTGTCGAGAGCCGTGTAGGTTTATCCTCATTTGAGGTGCCTGGGCTACTCATTAGGCAATATATTTTTTCTAGAGGCAGGCAGAGTGCTGCATTGTGGGTCCGGTATTGCCAAACATGAGGGATTCTGGACCAGGAGTGTGAGGACAAGTCTGAGAACAGAAGCTAGACTTGGGATTCAGGCCGAGGGCACGGCTGGTACCCCCTGCAGATCTGAACGAATATCTCATGCTTCTGAAGTCACGGCGAGGATCAGACGTTGGCTCGGGTTGGAGTTTCTGTGCATGACTGCCCCTTCATGAACGGAGCGGAATCTCAAGGCCATGGAGGTTTTCCCACGTTGGGAGTTGTGGGATGCCCCCTTCAAGGATTCCTTCTGCGGGACAATTGAGACCTGTTGGGCAGCTCCAGGATATCCCATATGGAAGGACTCCAGAGCACCGTTCGGGGTGGATGCCTGGGAAGCGGGCCTCGCATTCCAAATGTCTCCTAGCAACAAGACAGTTGAGATCGGATAGCTCTGCGGGAGCAACCGGCGTGGCTGAGTTGAAATGGACTTTTAGGATCGGGCCCATTGTGTGTTTGTGTCCATGAGGGCCTTGGAATGGGGCGTTGGCACCGGGACCCTGAAGTATTCTCCTAAGCTTTTGACATACCTCCCATGCACAAGTTTCCTTGTGGAGATGAGATTTGTTCTGAGGGGTGCCTCAGGAAACCCCCTATGCTGGTATTGGAATCCAGGCTTTTGAGGAGACATGCCTGTAAACCAAAACAATGGATCCGATTATGGCCTAGGGTCCTGTCTGGTTCAATCTTCTTCTCTGGTGATATCCATCTATGGAATGAGTGGAGGGAGATGCTCACCTGGTGTCACACCGCCCTTGTTTGTCCCTGGAGACCTACACTATTGGGATGGCCTCGGGGACTTTGGAGAGTTTTCTTAATTGGTGAGATTTTGGACAATGGAATGGGCAGAATTCCCATGGTTTGGGTAGGCACAGTCCTAATGTGTGGCTCCAGGGGCCCCAGCCTGGAGGGTGTGCGGCCCAGGACTTTGAGGACAGAAGTCTGAAAACACAAACTCAGCTAAGGTTTTGGGACGTAGGTATGGGAGGCCCAATCTACAAACCATGAGAAGTACCCCTCAGGATATGAAGAAAGAGCGAGTCTGAGGCACTTGCTCAGGCTTTTGTCTCTGGATTTTGTATCAACAATGGCTGTAGAATGTGGGGAGGCCTCATGGGATATGGACGAATCTTCCTCTCTGTGGATTTGGCCCAGTCCCAATAGTTTTTCTTCAATTGTCGGATGGGAGGTCTCCTTTCAGGTTTATTACCTCAGGTGTCCGAACAAAATAGGAATTCCAAAGCAGAGCCCTGGGGAAGAGTGAAGGGACAACCCAAACTATGGTTAAAAATTGGGGCCTAGGTGCATGGCAGGCCCAATATGCTGTCTCTTCATCCAGCCACTGAGAGGCCTTACTTGAGGACTGGGCTCATGCTGAGGGTCACAATGTGTGTTTGTGACCAATGTGGCCCGCGAGCATGGGCGGGGTCTCATGGGCCACACTGGTTTCAACTACACTGGACTTTGGACAACCTGCCAAACACAAGGTCTCTGGCCATGGGGAATGTGTTCTGATATCTGCATCATTTTCAACCCTGGGCAGTGGTTGGAGATAAGGTCTAGGTTCTGAAGCCTGAAAAACCGAAGTTGGGAAGAGATGACGACCTAAGGCCATGGCGGGTCTGATATGCTCAGTGTGCGGTCAGCTGCCTGGGTGTTGGTCAGGAGGTTCGGGCTCAGGTTGTGTCAGTCAGTGCATTAGTCCCAGGTTAGACTATATGATTTGGGTACAGTCGAGTGCCGTATAGGTTTATCCTCATTTGAGGTGCCTGGGGAGCTCAATAGGCAAGATATTTTTTCTAGAGGGCAGGCAGAGTGCTGCACTTTGGTTCCAGAATTGCCAAACTTGAGGGCTTCTGGGCCAGGAGTGTGAGGACAGAAGTCTGAGAACACAAGCTAGACTTGGGCTTCAGGCCGAGGGCACGACAGGTACCTCCTGCAGATCTGAACCAATATTTCATGCATCTGAAGTCACGGCGAGGTCTGACGTTGGCTCAGGTTAGAGTTTCTGTGCATGACTGCCCCTTCATGAACAGAGCGGAATCTCAAGGCCATGGAGGTTTTCCCACGTTGGGAGTTGTGGGATGCCCCCTTCAAGGATTCCTTCTGCCGGACAATTGAGACCTGTTGGTCAGCTCCAGGACATCCCATATGGAATGACTCCAGAGCACCGTTCGAGGATCGATGCCAGGGAATTCCGCCTCGCATTCCAATTTACTCCCAGCAACAAGACAGTTGAGTTTTGATGGCTCTGCGGGAGCAATCGGGGCGGCTGTGTTGAAATGGACTTTCCCGAGGTTGGGGCCTAATGTGTGTTTGTGTCCATGAGGGCCTTCGAATGGGGCGGTGACACTGGGACCCTGAAGTATTCTCCTAAGCTTTTGACATAGGTCCCATGCACAAGTATCCTTGTGTAAACGAGATTTGTTCTGATGGGTGCCTCAAAAAAACCCCTATGCTGGTCTTGGAATCCAGGCTTTTGAGGAGACATGTCTGTAAACCAAAGCAATGGATCCGAATATGGCCTAGGGTCCTGTCTGGTTCCATCTTCTTCTCTGGGGACATCCATTTATGATATGAGTGGAGGTAGATGCTCAGCTGGTGTCAGACCGCCCTTGTTTGTCCCCGGAGACCTACACTATTGGGATGGCCTCGGGGACTTTGGAGAGTTCTCCTAATTTGTACGATTTTGGATAATGGAATGGGCAGAATGCCCATGGATTGGGTAGGCACAGTCCTAATGTGTGGCTCCAGGGGCCCCAGCCTGGAGGGTGTGTGGCCCAGGAATCTGAGGACAGAAGTCTGAAAACACAAACTCAGCTTAGGTTGGGAACGTAGGTATGGCAGGGCCAATCTACAAACCATGAGAAGGACTCTTCAGGATATGAAGAAAGAGGGAGTCTGAGGCGCTTGCTCAGGCTTTTGTCTCTGGATTTTGTATCAAAGATGGGCGTGGAACGTGGGGAGGCCTCATGGGCCATGGACGAATCTTCCTCTCTGTGGATTTGGCCCGGTCCCAATTTCTTTCTGTCAATCTGTGGGATGGGAGGTCTCCTCTCAGGTTTGTTACCTCAGGTGTCCCAACAAAAGAGGAATTCCAAAGCAGAGCCCTGGGGAAGAGTGAAGGGACAACCCAAACGATGGTTATAAATTGGGGCCTAGGGGCATGGCAGACCCAATATGCTGTCTCTTCATCCAGCCACTGAGTGGCCTTACTTAAAGACTGGGCACAGGCTGAGGGTCAGCATGTGTGTTTGTGACCAATGTGGCCCGCGAGCATGGGCGGGGCCTCATGGGCCACACTGGATTCAACTACACTGAACTTTGGATAACATGCCAATCACAAGGTCTCTTGCCATGGGGAAGGAGCTCTGATTTCTGCATCATTTTCAACCCTGGGCAGTGTTTGGAGATAAGGTCTACGTTCTGAAGCCTGAAAACCGCAGTTGGGAAGAGATGACGACCTAAGGCCATGGCGGGTCTGATGTGCTCAGTGTGCGGTCAGCTGCCTGGGTGTTGGTCCGGAGGTTCGGGTTCAGGTTGTGTCAGACAGTGAATTAGTACCCAGGTTAGACTATATAATTCAGGTAGTGTCGAGAGCCGTGTAGGTTTATCCTCATTTGAGGTGCCTGGGCTACTCATTAGGCAATATATTTTTTCTAGAGGCAGGCAGAGTGCTGCATTGTGGGTCCGGTATTGCCAAACATGAGGGATTCTGGACCAGGAGTGTGAGGACAAGTCTGAGAACAGAAGCTAGACTTGGGATTCAGGCCGAGGGCACGGCTGGTACCCCCTGCAGATCTGAACGAATATCTCATGCTTCTGAAGTCACGGCGAGGATCAGACGTTGGCTCGGGTTGGAGTTTCTGTGCATGACTGCCCCTTCATGAACGGAGCGGAATCTCAAGGCCATGGAGGTTTTCCCACGTTGGGAGTTGTGGGATGCCCCCTTCAAGGATTCCTTCTGCGGGACAATTGAGACCTGTTGGGCAGCTCCAGGATATCCCATATGGAAGGACTCCAGAGCACCGTTCGGGGTGGATGCCTGGGAAGCGGGCCTCGCATTCCAAATGTCTCCTAGCAACAAGACAGTTGAGATCGGATAGCTCTGCGGGAGCAACCGGCGTGGCTGAGTTGAAATGGACTTTTAGGATCGGGCCCATTGTGTGTTTGTGTCCATGAGGGCCTTGGAATGGGGCGTTGGCACCGGGACCCTGAAGTATTCTCCTAAGCTTTTGACATACCTCCCATGCACAAGTTTCCTTGTGGAGATGAGATTTGTTCTGAGGGGTGCCTCAGGAAACCCCCTATGCTGGTATTGGAATCCAGGCTTTTGAGGAGACATGCCTGTAAACCAAAACAATGGATCCGATTATGGCCTAGGGTCCTGTCTGGTTCAATCTTCTTCTCTGGTGATATCCATCTATGGAATGAGTGGAGGGAGATGCTCACCTGGTGTCACACCGCCCTTGTTTGTCCCTGGAGACCTACACTATTGGGATGGCCTCGGGGACTTTGGAGAGTTTTCTTAATTGGTGAGATTTTGGACAATGGAATGGGCAGAATTCCCATGGTTTGGGTAGGCACAGTCCTAATGTGTGGCTCCAGGGGCCCCAGCCTGGAGGGTGTGCGGCCCAGGACTTTGAGGACAGAAGTCTGAAAACACAAACTCAGCTAAGGTTTTGGGACGTAGGTATGGGAGGCCCAATCTACAAACCATGAGAAGTACCCCTCAGGATATGAAGAAAGAGCGAGTCTGAGGCACTTGCTCAGGCTTTTGTCTCTGGATTTTGTATCAACAATGGCTGTAGAATGTGGGGAGGCCTCATGGGATATGGACGAATCTTCCTCTCTGTTGATTTGGCCCGGTCCCAATAGTTTTTCTTCAATTGTCGGATGGGAGGTCTCCTTTCAGGTTTATTACCTCAGGTGTCCGAACAAAATAGGAATTCCAAAGCAGAGCCCTGGGGAAGAGTGAAGGGACAACCCAAACTATGGTTAAAAATTGGGGCCTAGGTGCATGGTAGGCCCAATATGCTGTCTCTTCATCCAGCCACTGAGAGGCCTTACTTGAGGACTGGGCTCATGCTGAGGGTCACAATGTGTGTTTGTGACCAATGTGGCTCGCGAGCATGGGCGGGGCCTCATGGGCCACACTGGTTTCAACTACACTGGACTTTGGACAACCTGCCAAACACAAGGTCTCTGGCCATGGGGAATGTGTTCTGATATCTGCATCATTTTCAACCCTGGGCAGTGGTTGGAGATAAGGTCTAGGTTCTGAAGCCTGAAAAACCGAAGTTGGGAAGAGATGACGACCTAAGGCCATGGCGGGTCTGATATGCTCAGTGTGCGGTCAGCTGCCTGGGTGTTGGTCAGGAGGTTCGGGCTCAGGTTGTGTCAGTAAGTGCATTAGTCCCAGGTTAGACTATATGATTTGGGTACAGTCGAGTGCCGTATAGGTTTATCCTCATTTGAGGTGCCTGGGGAGCTCAATAGGCAAGATATTTTTTCTAGAGGGCAGGCAGAGTGCTGCACTTTGGTTCCAGAATTGCCAAACTTGAGGGCTTCTGGGCCAGGAGTGTGAGGACAGAAGTCTGAGAACACAAGCTAGACTTGGGCTTCAGGCCGAGGGCACGGCAGGTACCTCCTGCAGATCTGAACCAATATTTCATGCATCTGAAATCACGGCGAGGATCAGACGTTGGCTCGGGTTGGAGTTTCTGTGCATGACTGCCCCTTCATGAACGGAGCGGAATCTCAAGGCCATGGAGGTTTTCCCACGTTGGGAGTTGTGGGATGCCCCCTTCAAGGATTCCTTCTGCGGGACAATTGAGACCTGTTGGTCAGCTCCAGGACATCCCATATGGAATGACTCCAGAGCACCGTTCGAGGATCGATGCCAGGGAATCCCGCCTCGCATTCCAATTTTCTCCTAGCAACAAGACAGTTGAGTTTTGATGGCTCTGCGGGAGCAATCGGGGCGGCTGTGTTGAAATGGACTTTCCCGAGGATGGGGCCTAATGTGTGTTTGTGTCCATGAGGGCCTTGGAATGGGGCGGTGACACCGGGACCCTGAAGTATTCTCCTAAGCTTTTGACATAGGTCCCATGCACAAGTTTCCTTGTGGAAACGAGATTTGTTCTGATGGGTGCCTCAAAAAAAACCCTATGCTGGTCTTGGAATCCAGGCTTTTGAGGAGACATGTCTTTAAACCAAAGCAATGGATCCGAATATGGCCTAGGGTCCTGTCTGGTTCCATCTTCTTCTCTGGGGACATCCATTTATGATATGAGTGGAGGTAGATGCTCAGCTGGTGTCAGACCGCCCTTGTTTGTCCCCGGAGACCTACACTATTGGGATGGCCTCGGGGACTTTGGAGAGTTCTCCTAATTTGTACGATTTTGGATAATGGAATGGGCAGAATGCCCATGGATTGGGTAGGCACAGTCCTAATGTGTTGCTCCAGGGGCCCCAGCCTGGAGGGTGTGTGGCCCAGGAATCTGAGGACAGAAGTCTGAAAACACAAACTCAGCTTAGGTTGGGAACGTAGGTATGGCAGGGCCAATCTACAAACCATGAGAAGGACTCTTCAGGATATGAAGAAAGAGCGATTCTGAGGCGCTTGCTCAGGCTTTTGTCTCTGGATTTTGTATCAAAGATGGGCGTGGAACGTGGGGAGGCCTCATGGGCCATGGACGAATCTTCCTCTCTGTGGATTTGGCCCGGTCCCAATTTCTTTCTGTTTATCTGTGGGATGGGAGGTCTCCTCTCAGGTTTGTTACCTCAGGTGTCCCAACCAAAGAGGAATTCCAAAGCAGAGCCCTGGGGAAGAGTGAAGGGACAACCCAAACGATGGTTATAAATTGGGGCCTAGGGGCATGGCAGACCCAATATGCTGTCTCTTCATTCAGCCACTGAGTGGCCTTACTTAAAGACTGGGCACAGGCTGAGGGTCAGCATGTGTGTTTGTGACCAAAGTGGCCCGCGAGCATGGGCGGGGCCTCATGGGCCACACTGGTTTCAACTACACTGAACTTTGGATAACATGCCAATCACAAGGTCTCTTGCCATGGGGAAGGAGCTCTGATTTCTGCATCATTTTCAACACTGGGCAGTGTTTGGAGATAAGGTCTACGTTCTGAAGCCTGAAAACCGCAGTTGGGAAGAGATGACGACCTAAGGCCATGGCGGGTCTGATGTGCTCAGTGTGCGGTCAGCTTCCTGGGTGTTTGTCCGGAGGTTCGGGTTCAGGTTGTGTCAGACAGTGAATTAGTACCCAGGTTAGACTATATAATTCAGGTAGAGTCGAGAGCCGTGTAGGTTTATCCTCATTTGAGGTGCCTGGTCTACTCATTAGGCAATATATTTTTTCTAGAGGCAGGCAGAGTGCTGCATTGTGGGTCCGGTATTGCCAAACATGAGGGATTCTGGACCAGGAGTGTGAGGACAAGTCTGAGAACAGAAGCTAGACTTGGGCTTCAGGCTGAGGGCACGGCTGGTACCCCCTGCAGATCTGAACGAATATCTCATGCTTCTGAAGTCACGGCGAGGATCAGACGTTGGCTCGGGTTGGAGTTTCTGTGCATGACTGCCCCTTCATGAACGGAGCGGAATCTCAAGGCCATGGAGGTTTTCCCACGTTGGGAGTTGTGGGATGCCCCCTTCAAGGATTCCTTCTGAGGGACAATTGAGACCTGTTGGGCAGCTCCAGGATATCCCATATGGAAGGACTCCAGAGCACCGTTCGGGGTGGATGCCTGGGAAGCGGGCCTCGCATTCCAAATGTCTCCTAGCAACAAGACAGTTGAGATCGGATAGCTCTGCGGGAGCAACCGGCGTGGCTGAGTTGAAATGGACTTTTAGGGTCGGGCCCATTGTGTGTTTGTGTCCATGAGGGCCTGGGAATGGGGCGTTGGCACCGGGACCCTGAATTATTCTCCTAAGCTTTTGACATACCTCCCAAGCACAAGTTTCCTTGTGGAGATGAGATTTGTTCTGAGGGGTGCCTCAGGAAACCCCCTATGCTGGTATTGGAATCCAGGCTTTTGAGGAGACATGCCTATAAACCAAAACAATGGATCCGATTATGGCCTAGGGTCCTGTCTGGTTCAATCTTCTTCTCTGGTGATATCCATCTATGGAATAAGTGGAGGGAGATGCTCACCTGGTGGCACACCGCCCTTGCTGTCCCTGGAGACCTACACTATTGGGATGGCCTCGGGGACTTTGGAGAGTTTTCTTAATTGGTGAGATTTTGGACAATGGAATGGGCAGAATTCCCATGGATTGGGTAGGCACAGTCCTAATGTGTGGCTCCAGGGGCCTTAGCATGGAGGGTGTGCGGCCCAGGACTTTGAGGACAGAAGTCTGAAAACACAAACTCAGCTAAGGTTTTGGGAGGTAGGTATGGGAGGCCCAATCTACAAACCATGAGAAGTACCCCTCAGGATATGAAGAAAGAGCGAGTCTGAGGCACTTGCTCAGGCTTTTGTCTCTGGATTTTGTATCAACAATGGCTGTAGAATGTGGGGAGGCCTCATGGGATATGGACGAATCTTCCTCTCTGTGGATTTGGCCCGGTCCCAATAGTTTTTCTTCAATTGTCGGATGGGAGGTCTCCTTTCAGGTTTATTACCTCAGGTGTCCGAACAAAATAGGAATTCCAAAGCAGAGCCCTGGGGAAGAGTGAAGGGACAACCCAAACTATGGTTAAAAATTGGGGCCTAGGTGCATGGCAGGCCCAATATGCTGTCTCTTCATCCATCCACTGAGAGGCCTTACTTGAGGACTGGGCTCATGCTGAGGGTCACAATGTGTGTTTGTGACCAATGTGGCCCGCGAGCATGGGCGGGGCCTCATGGGCCACACTGGTTTCAACTACACTGGACTTTGGACAACCTGCCAAACACAAGGTCTCTGGCCATGGGGAATGTGTTCTGATATCTGCATCATTTTCAACCCTGGGCAGTGGTTGGAGATAAGGTCTAGGTTCTGAAGCCTGAAAAACCGAAGTTGGGAAGAGATGACGACCTAAGGCCATGGCGGGTCTGATATGCTCAGTGTGAGGTCAGCTGCCTGGGTGTTGGTCAGGAGGTTCGGGCTCAGGTTGTGTCAGTCAGTGCATTAGTCCCAGGTTAGACTATATGATTAGGGTACAGTCGAGTGCCGTATAGGATTATCCTCATTTGAGGTGCCAAGGGAGCTCAATAAGCAAGATATTTTTTCTAGAGGGCAGGCAGAGTGCTGCATTGTGGGTCCGGTATTGCCAAACATGAGGGATTCTGGACCAGGAGTGTGAGGACAAGTCTGAGAACAGAAGCTAGACTTGGGCTTCAGGCTGAGGGCACGGCTGGTACCCCCTGCAGATCTGAACGAATATCTCATGCTTCTGAAGTCACGGCGAGGATCAGACGTTGGCTCGGGTTGGAGTTTCTGTGCATGACTGCCCCTTCATGAACGGAGCGGAATCTCAAGGCCATGGAGGTTTTCCCACGTTGGGAGTTGTGGGATGCCCCCTTCAAGGATTCCTTCTGCGGGACAATTGAGACCTGTTGGGCAGCTCCAGGATATCCCATATGGAAGGACTCCAGAGCACCGTTCTGGGTGGATGCCTGGGAAGCGGGCCTCGCATTCCAAATGTCTCCTAGCAACAAGACAGTTGAGATCGGATAGCTCAGCGGGAGCAACCGGCATGGCTGAGTTGAAATGGACTTTTAGGGTCGGGCCCATTGTGTGTTTGTGTCCATGAGGGCCTGGGAATGGGGCGTTGGCACCGGGACCCTGAAGTATTCTCCTAAGCTTTTGACATACCTCCCAAGCACAAGTTTCCTTGTGGAGATGAGATTTGTTCTGAGGGGTGCCTCAGGAAACCCCCTATGCTGGTATTGGAATCCAGGCTTTTGAGGAGACATGCCTATAAACCAAAACAATGGATCCGATTATGGCCTAGGGTCCTGTCTGGTTCAATCTTTTTCTCTGGTGATATCCATCTATGGAATGAGTGGAGGGAGATGCTCACCTGGTGTCACACCGCCCTTGCTGTCCCTGGAGACCTACACTATTGGGATGGCCTCGGGGACTTTGGAGAGTTTTCTTAATTGGTGAGAATTTGGACAATGGAATGGGCAGAATTCCCATGGATTGGGTAGGCACAGTCCTAATGTGTGGCTCCAGGGGCCTTAGCCTGGAGGGTGTGCGGCCCAGGACTTTGAGGACAGAAGTCTGAAAACACAAACTCAGCTAAGGTTTTGGGACATAGGTATGGGAGGCCCAATCTACAAACCATGAGAAGTACCCCTCAGGATATGAAGAAAGAGCGAGTCTGAGGCACTTGCTCAGGCTTTTGTCTCTGGATTTTGTATCAACAATGGCTGTAGAATGTGGGGAGGCCTCATGGGATATGGACGAATCTTCCTCTCTGTGGATTTGGCCCGGTCCCAATAGTTTTTCTTCAATTGTCGGATGGGAGGTCTCCTTTCAGGTTTATTACCTCAGGTGTCCGAACAAAATAGGAATTCCAAAGCAGAGCCCTGGGGAAGAGTGAAGGGACAACCCAAACTATGGTTAAAAATTGGGGCCTAGGTGCATGGCAGGCCCAATATGCTGTCTCTTCATCCAGCCACTGAGAGGCCTTACTTGAGGACTGGGCTCATGCTGAGGGTCACAATGTGTGTTTGTGACCAATGTGGCCCGCGAGCATGGGCGTGGCCTCATGGGCCACACTGGTTTCAACTACACTGGACTTTGGACAACCTGCCAAACACAAGGTCTCTGGCCATGGGGAATGTGTTCTGATATCTCCATCATTTTCAACCCTGGGCAGTGGTTGGAGATAAGGTCTAGGTTCTGAAGCCTGAAAAACCGAAGTTGGGAAGAGATGACGACCTAAGGCCATGGCGGGTCTGATATGCTCAGTGTGCGGTCAGCTGCCTGGGTGTTGGTCAGGAGGTTCGGGCTCAGGTTGTGTCAGTCAGTGCATTAGTCCCAGGTTAGACTATATGATTAGGGTACAGTCGAGTGCCGTATAGGATTATCCTCATTTGAGGTGCCTGGGGAGCTCAATAGGCAAGATATTTTTTCTAGAGGGCAGGCAGAGTGCTGCACTTTGGTTGCAGAATTGCCAAACTTGAGGGCTTCAGGGCCAGGAGTGTGAGGACAGAAGTCTGAGAACACAAGCTAGACTTGGGCTTCAGGCCGAGGACACGGCAGGTACCTCCTGCAGATCTGAACCAATATTTCATGCATCTGAAGTCACGGCGAGGATCAGACGTTGGCTCGGGTTGGAGTTTCTGTGCATGACTGCCCCTTCATGAACGGAGCGGAATCTCAAGGCCATGGAGGTTTTCCCACGTTGGGAGTTGTGGGATGCCCCCTTCAAGGATTCCTTCTGCGAAACAATTGAGACCTGTTGGGCAGCTCCAGGATATCCCATATGGAAGGACTCCAGAGCACCGTTCGGGGTGGATGCCTGGGAAGCGGGCCTCACATACCAAATGTCTCCTAGCAACAAGACAGTTGAGATCGGATAGCTCTGCGGGAGCAACCGGCGTGGCTGAGTTGAAATGGACTTTTAGGGTCGGGCCCATTGTGTGTTTGTGTCCATGAGGGCCTTGGAATGGGGCGTTGGCACCGGGACCCTGAAGTATTCTCCTAAGCTTTTGACATACCTCCCATGCACAAGTTTCCTTGTGGAGATGAGATTTGTTCTGAGGGGTGCCTCAGGAAACCCCCTATGCTGGTATTGGAAACCAGGCTTTTGAGGAGACATGCCTGTAAACCAAAACAATGGATCCGATTATGGCCTAGGGTCCTGTCTCGTTCAAAATTCTTCTCTGGTGATATCCATCTATGGAATGAGTGGAGGGAGATGCTCACCTGGTGTCACACCGCCCTTGTTTGTCCCTGGAGACCTACACTATTGGGATGGCCTCGGGGACTTTGGAGAGTTTTCTTAATTGGTGAGATTATGGACAATGGAATGGGCAGAATTCCCATGGATTGGGTAGGCACAGTCCTAATGTGTGGCTCCAGGGGCCCCAGCCTGGAGGGTGTGTGGCCCAGGACTTTGAGGACAGAAGTCTGAAAACACAAACTCAGCTAAGGTTTTGGGACGTAGGTATGGGAGGCCCAATCTACAAACCATGAGAAGTACCCCTCAGGATATGAAGAAAGAGCGAGTCTGAGGCACTTGCTCAGGCTTTTGTCTCTGGATTTTGTATCAACAATGGCTGTAGAATGTGGGGAGGCCTCATGGGATATGGACGAATCTTCCTCTCTGTGGATTTGGCCCGGTCCCAATAGTTTTTCTTCAATTGTCGGATGGGAGGTCTCCTTTCAGGTTTATTACCTCAGGTGTCCGAACAAAATAGGAATTCCAAAGCAGAGCCCTGGGGAAGAGAGAAGGGACAACCCAAACTATGGTTAAAAATTGGGGCCTAGGTGCATGGCAGGCCCAATATGCTGTCTCTTCATCCAGCCACTGAGAGGCCTTACTTGAGGACTGGGCTCATGCTGAGGGTCACAATGTGTGTTTGTGACCAATGTGGCCCGCGAGCATGGGCGGGGCCTCATGGGCCACACTGGTTTCAACTACACTGGACTTTGGACAACCTGCCAAACACAAGGTCTCTGGCCATGGGGAATGTGTTCTGATATCTGCATCATTTTCAACCCTGGGCAGTGGTTGGAGATAAGGTCTAGGTTCTGAAGCCTGAAAAACCGAAGTTGGGAGGAGATGACGACCTAATGCCATGGCGGGTCTGATATGCTCAGTGTGCGGTCAGCTGCCTGGGTGTTGGTCAGGAGGTTCGGGCTCAGGTTGTGTCAGTCAGTGCATTAGTCCCAGGTTAGACTATATGATTTGGGTACAGTCGAGTGCCGTATAGGTTTATCCTCATTTGAGGTGCCTGGGGAGCTCAATAGGCAAGATATTTTTTCTAGAGGGCAGGCAGAGTGCTGCACTTTGGTTCCAGAATTGCCAAACTTGAGGGCTTCTGGGCCAGGAGTGTGAGGACAGAAGTCTGAGAACACAAGCTAGACTTGGGCTTCAGGCCGAGGGCACGGCAGGTACCTCCTGCAGATCTGAACCAATATTTCATGCATCTGAAGTCACGGCGAGGATCAGACGTTGGCTCGGGTTGGAGTTTCTGTGCATGACTGCCCCTTCATGAACGGAGCGGAATCTCAAGGCCATGGAGGTTTTCCCACGTTGGGAGTTGTGGGATGCCCCCTTCAAAGATTCCTTCTGCGGGACAATTGAGACCTGTTGGGCAGCTCCAGGATATCCCATATGGAAGGACTCCAGAGCACCGTTCGGGGTGGATGCCTGGGAAGCGGGCCTCGCATTCCAAATGTCTCCTAGCAACAAGACAGTTGAGATCGGATAGCTCTGCGGGAGCAACCGGCGTGGCTGAGTTGAAATGGACTTTTAGGGTCGGGCCCATTGTGTGTTTGTGTCCATGAGGGCCTTGGAATGGGGCGTTGGCACCGGGACCCTGAAGTATTCTCCTAAGCTTTTGACATACCTCCCATGCACAAGTTTCCTTGTGGAGATGAGATTTGTTCTGAGGGGTGCCTCAGGAAACCCCCTATGCTGGTATTGGAAACCAGGCTTTTGAGGAGACATGCCTGTAAACCAAAACAATGGATCCGATTATGGCCTAGGGTCCTGTCTGGTTCAATCTTCTTCTCTGGTGATATCCATCTATGGAATGAGTGGAGGGAGATGCTCACCTGGTGTCACACCGCCCTTGTTTGTCCCTGGAGACCTACACTATTGGGATGGCCTCGGGGACTTTGGAGAGTTTTCTTAATTGGTGAGATTTTGGACAATGGAATGGGCAGAATTCCCATGGATTGGGTAGGCACAGTCCTAATGTGTGGCTCCAGGGGCCCCAGCCTGGAGGGTGTGCGGCCCAGGACTTTGAGGACAGAAGTCTGAAAACACAAACTCAGCTAAGGTTTTGGGACGTAGGTATGGGAGGCCCAATCTACAAACCATGAGAAGTACCCCTCAGGATATGAAGAAAGAGCGAGTCTGAGGCACTTGCTCAGGCTTTTGTCTCTGGATTTTGTATCAACAATGGCTGTAGAATGTGGGGAGGCCTCATGGGATATGGACGAATCTTCCTCTCTGTGGATTTGGCCCGGTCCCAATAGTTTTTATTCAATTGTCGGATGGGAGGTCTCCTTTCAGGTTTATTACCTCAGGTGTCCGAACAAAATAGGAATTCCTAAGCAGAGCCCTGGGGAAGAGTGAAGGGACAACCCAAACTATGGTTAAAAATTGGGGCCTAGGTGCATGGCAGGCCCAATATGCTGTCTCTTCATCCAGCCACTGAGAGGCCTTACTTGAGGACTGGGCTCATGCTGAGGGTCACAATGTGTGTTTGTGACCAATGTGGCCCGCGAGCATGGGCGGGGCCTCATGGGCCACACTGGTTTCAACTACACTGGACTTTGGACAACCTGCCAAACACAAGGTCTCTGGCCATGGGGAATGTGTTCTTATATCTGCATCATTTTCAACCCTGGGCAGTGTTTGGAGATAAGGTCTAGGTTCTGAAGCCTGAAAAACCGAAGTTGGGAAGAGATGACGACCTAAGGCCATGGCGGGTCTGATATGCTCAGTGTGCGGTCAGCTGCCTGGGTGTTGGTCAGGAGGTTCGGGCTCAGGTTGTGTCAGTCAGTGCATTAGTCCCAGGTTAGACTATATGATTTGGGTACAGTCGAGTGCCGTATAGGTTTATCCTCATTTGAGGTGCCTGGGGAGCTCAATAGGCAAGATATTTTTTCTAGAGGGCAGGCAGAGTGCTGCACTTTGGTTCCAGAATTGCCAAACTTGAGGGCTTCTGGCCCAGGAGTGTGAGGTCAGAAGTCTGAGAACACAAGCTAGACTTGGGCTTCAGGCCGAGGGCACGGCAGGTACCTCCTGCAGATCTGAACCAATATTTCATGCATCTGAAGTCATGGCGAGGATCAGACGTTGGCTCGGGTTGGAGTTTCTGTGCATGACTGCCCCTTCATGAACGGAGCGGAATCTCAAGGCCATGGAGGTTTTCCCACGTTGGGAGTTGTGGGATGCCCCCTTCAAGGATTCCTTCTGCGGGACAATTGAGACCTGTTGGGCAGCTCCAGGATATCCCATATGGAAGGACTCCAGAGCACCGTTCGGGGTGGATGCCTGGGAAGCGGGCCTCGCATTCCAAATGTCTCCTAGCAACAAGACAGTTGAGATCGGATAGCTCTGCGGGAGCAACTGGCGTGGCTGAGTTGAAATGGACTTTTAGGGTCGGGCCCATTGTGTGTTTGTGTCCATGAGGGCCTTGGAATGGGGCGTTGGCACCGGGACCCTGAAGTATTCTCCTAAGCTTTTGACATACCTCCCATGCACAAGTTTCCTTGTGGAGATGAGATTTGTTCTGAGGGGTGCCTCAGGAAACCCCCTATGCTGGTATTGGAATCCAGGCTTTTGAGGAGACATGCCTGTAAACCAAAACAATGGATCCGATTATGGCCTAGGGTCCTGTCTGGTTCAATCTTCTTCTCTGGTGATATCCATCTATGGAATGAGTGGAGGGAGATGCTCACCTGGTGTCACACCGCCCTTGTTTGTCCCTGGAGACCTACACTATTGGGATGGCCTCGGGGACTTTGGAGAGTTTTCTTAATTGGTGAGATTTTGGACAATGGAATGGGCAGAATTCCCATGGTTTGGGTAGGCACAGTCCTAATGTGTGGCTCCAGTGGCCCCAGCCTCGAGGGTGTGCGGCCCAGGACTTTGAGGACAGAAGTCTGAAAACACAAACTCAGCTAAGGTTTTGGGACGTAGGTATGGGAGGCCCAATCTACAAACCATGAGAAGTACCCCTCAGGATATGAAGAAAGAGCGAGTCTGAGGCACTTGCTCAGGCTTTTGTCTCTGGATTTTGTATCAACAATGGCTGTAGAATGTGGGGAGGCCTCATGGGATATGGACGAATCTTCCTCTCTGTTGATTTGGCCCGGTCCCAATAGTTTTTCTTCAATTGTCGGATGGGAGGTCTCCTTTCAGGTTTATTACCTCAGGTGTCCGAACAAAATAGGAATTCCAAAGCAGAGCCCTGGGGAAGAGTGAAGGGACAACCCAAACTATGGTTAAAAATTGGGGCCTAGGTGCATGGCAGGCCCAATATGCTGTCTCTTCATCCAGCCACTGAGAGGCCTTACTTGAGGACTGGGCTCATGCTGAGGGTCACAATGTGTGTTTGTGACCAATGTGGCTCGCGAGCATGGGCGGAGCCTCATGGGCCACACTGGTTTCAACTACACTGGACTTTGGACAACCTGCCAAACACAAGGTCTCTGGCCATGGGGAATGTGTTCTGATATCTGCATCATTTTCAACCCTGGGCAGTGGTTGGAGATAAGGTCTAGGTTCTGAAGCCTGAAAAACCGAAGTTGGGAAGAGATGACGACCTAAGGCCATGGCGGGTCTGATATGCTCAGTGTGCGGTCAGCTGCCTGGGTGTTGGTCAGGAGGTTCGGGCTCAGGTTGTGTCAGTAAGTGCATTAGTCCCAGGTTAGACTATATGATTTGGGTACAGTCGAGTGCCGTATAGGTTTATCCTCATTTGAGGTGCCTGGGGAGCTCAATAGGCAAGATATTTTTTCTAGAGGGCAGGCAGAGTGCTGCACTTTGGTTCCAGAATTGCCAAACTTGAGGGCTTCTGGGCCAGGAGTGTGAGGACAGAAGTCTGAGAACACAAGCTAGACTTGGGCTTCAGGCCGAGGGCACGGCAGGTACCTCCTGCAGATCTGAACCAATATTTCATGCATCTGAAATCACGGCGAGGATCAGACGTTGGCTCGGGTTGGAGTTTCTGTGCATGACTGCCCCTTCATGAACGGAGCGGAATCTCAAGGCCATGGAGGTTTTCCCACGTTGGGAGTTGTGGGATGCCCCCTTCAAGGATTCCTTCTGCGGGACAATTGAGACCTGTTGGTCAGCTCCAGGACATCCCATATGGAATGACTCCAGAGCACCGTTCGAGGATCGATGCCAGGGAATCCCGCCTCGCATTCCAATTTTCTCCTAGCAACAAGACAGTTGAGTTTTGATGGCTCTGCGGGAGCAATCGGGGCGGCTGTGTTGAAATGGACTTTCCCGAGGATGGGGCCTAATGTGTGTTTGTGTCCATGAGGGCCTTGGAATGGGGCGGTGACACCGGGACCCTGAAGTATTCTCCTAAGCTTTTGACATAGGTCCCATGCACAAGTTTCCTTGTGGAAACGAGATTTGTTCTGATGGGTGCCTCAAAAAAAACCCTATGCTGGTCTTGGAATCCAGGCTTTTGAGGAGACATGTCTGTAAACCAAAGCAATGGATCCGAATATGGCCTAGGGTCCTGTCTGGTTCCATCTTCTTCTCTGGGGACATCCATTTATGATATGAGTGGAGGTAGATGCTCAGCTGGTGTCAGACCGCCCTTGTTTGTCCCCGGAGACCTACACTATTGGGATGGCCTCGGGGACTTTGGAGAGTTCTCCTAATTTGTACGATTTTGGATAATGGAATGGGCAGAATGCCCATGGATTGGGTAGGCACAGTCCTAATGTGTTGCTCCAGGGGCCCCAGCCTGGAGGGTGTGTGGCCCAGGAATCTGAGGACAGAAGTCTGAAAACACAAACTCAGCTTAGGTTGGGAACGTAGGTATGGCAGGGCCAATCTACAAACCATGAGAAGGACTCTTCAGGATATGAAGAAAGAGCGATTCTGAGGCGCTTGCTCAGGCTTTTGTCTCTGGATTTTGTATCAAAGATGGGCGTGGAACGTGGGGAGGCCTCATGGGCCATGGACGAATCTTCCTCTCTGTGGATTTGGCCCGGTCCCAATTTCTTTCTGTTTATCTGTGGGATGGGAGGTCTCCTCTCAGGTTTGTTACCTCAGGTGTCCCAACCAAAGAGGAATTCCAAAGCAGAGCCCTGGGGAAGAGTGAAGGGACAACCCAAACGATGGTTATAAATTGGGGCCTAGGGGCATGGCAGACCCAATATGCTGTCTCTTCATTCAGCCACTGAGTGGCCTTACTTAAAGACTGGGCACAGGCTGAGGGTCAGCATGTGTGTTTGTGATCAAAGTGGCCCGCGAGCATGGGCGGGGCCTCATGGGCCACACTGGTTTCAACTACACTGAACTTTGGATAACATGCCAATCACAAGGTCTCTTGCCATGGGGAAGGAGCTCTGATTTCTGCATCATTTTCAACACTGGGCAGTGTTTGGAGATAAGGTCTACGTTCTGAAGCCTGAAAACCGCAGTTGGGAAGAGATGACGACCTAAGGCCATGGCGGGTCTGATGTGCTCAGTGTGCGGTCAGCTTCCTGGGTGTTTGTCCGGAGGTTCGGGTTCAGGTTGTGTCAGACAGTGAATTAGTACCCAGGTTAGACTATATAATTCAGGTAGAGTCGAGAGCCGTGTAGGTTTATCCTCATTTGAGGTGCCTGGTCTACTCATTAGGCAATATATTTTTTCTAGAGGCAGGCAGAGTGCTGCATTGTGGGTCCGGTATTGCCAAACATGAGGGATTCTGGACCAGGAGTGTGAGGACAAGTCTGAGAACAGAAGCTAGACTTGGGCTTCAGGCTGAGGGCACGGCTGGTACCCCCTGCAGATCTGAACGAATATCTCATGCTTCTGAAGTCACGGCGAGGATCAGACGTTGGCTCGGGTTGGAGTTTCTGTGCATGACTGCCCCTTCATGAACGGAGCGGAATCTCAAGGCCATGGAGGTTTTCCCACGTTGGGAGTTGTGGGATGCCCCCTTCAAGGATTCCTTCTGAGGGACAATTGAGACCTGTTGGGCAGCTCCAGGATATCCCATATGGAAGGACTCCAGAGCACCGTTCGGGGTGGATGCCTGGGAAGCGGGCCTCGCATTCCAAATGTCTCCTAGCAACAAGACAGTTGAGATCGGATAGCTCTGCGGGAGCAACCGGCGTGGCTGAGTTGAAATGGACTTTTAGGGTCGGGCCCATTGTGTGTTTGTGTCCATGAGGGCCTGGGAATGGGGCGTTGGCACCGGGACCCTGAAGTATTCTCCTAAGCTTTTGACATACCTCCCAAGCACAAGTTTCCTTGTGGAGATGAGATTTTTTCTGAGGGGTGCCTCAGGAAACCCCCTATGCTGGTATTGGAATCCAGGCTTTTGAGGAGACATGCCTATAAACCAAAACAATGGATCCGATTATGGCCTAGGGTCCTGTCTGGTTCAATCTTCTTCTCTGGTGATATCCATCTATGGAATAAGTGGAGGGAGATGCTCACCTGGTGGCACACCGCCCTTGCTGTCCCTGGAGACCTACACTATTGGGATGGCCTCGGGGACTTTGGAGAGTTTTCTTAATTGGTGAGATTTTGGACAATGGAATGGGCAGAATTCCCATGGATTGGGTAGGCACAGTCCTAATGTGTGGCTCCAGGGGCCTTAGCATGGAGGGTGTGCGGCCCAGGACTTTGAGGACAGAAGTCTGAAAACACAAACTCAGCTAAGGTTTTGGGAGGTAGGTATGGGAGGCCCAATCTACAAACCATGAGAAGTACCCCTCAGGATATGAAGAAAGAGCGAGTCTGAGGCACTTGCTCAGGCTTTTGTCTCTGGATTTTGTATCAACAATGGCTGTAGAATGTGGGGAGGCCTCATGGGATATGGACGAATCTTCCTCTCTGTGGATTTGGCCCGGTCCCAATAGTTTTTCTTCAATTGTCGGATGGGAGGTCTCCTTTCAGGTTTATTACCTCAGGTGTCCGAACAAAATAGGAATTCCAAAGCAGAGCCCTGGGGAAGAGTGAAGGGACAACCCAAACTATGGTTAAAAATTGGGGCCTAGGTGCATGGCAGGCCCAATATGCTGTCTCTTCATCCAGCCACTGAGAGGCCTTACTTGAGGACTGGGCTCATGCTGAGGGTCACAATGTGTGTTTGTGACCAATGTGGCCCGCGAGCATGGGCGGGGCCTCATGGGCCACACTGGTTTCAACTACACTGGACTTTGGACAACCTGCCAAACACAAGGTCTCTGGCCATGGGGAATGTGTTCTGATATCTGCATCATTTTCAACCCTGGGCAGTGGTTGGAGATAAGGTCTAGGTTCTGAAGCCTGAAAAACCGAAGTTGGGAAGAGATGACGACCTAAGGCCATGGCGGGTCTGATATGCTCAGTGTGAGGTCAGCTGCCTGGGTGTTGGTCAGGAGGTTCGGGCTCAGGTTGTGTCAGTCAGTGCATTAGTCCCAGTTAGACTATATGATTAGGGTACAGTCGAGTGCCGTATAGGATTATCCTCATTTGAGGTGCCTAGGGAGCTCAATAAGCAAGATATTTTTTCTAGAGGGCAGGCAGAATGCTGCACTTTGGTTCCAGAATTGCCAAACTTGAGGGCTTCTTGGCCAGGAGTGTGAGGACAGAAGTCTGAGAACACAAGCTAGACTTGGGCTTCAGGCAGAGGGCACGGCAGGTACCTCCTGCAGATCTGAACCAATATTTCATGCATCTGAAGTCACGGCGAGGATCAGACGTTGGCTCGGGTTGGAGTTTCTGTGCATGACTGCCCCTTCATGAACGGAGCGGAATCTCAAGGCCATGGAGGTTTTCCCACGTTGGGAGTTGTGGGATGCCCCCTTCAAGGATTCCTTCTGCGGGACAATTGAGACCTGTTGGGCAGCTCCAGGATATCCCATATGGAAGGACTCCAGAGCACCGTTCGGGGTGGATGCCTGGGAAGCGGGCCTCGCATTCCAAATGTCTCCTAGCAACAAGACAGTTGAGATCGGATAGCTCTGCGGGAGCAACCGGCGTGGCTGAGTTGAAATGGACTTTTAGGGTCGGGCCCATTGTGTGTTTGTGTCCATGAGGGCCTTGGAATGGGGCGTTGGCAGCGGGACCCTGAAGTATTCTCCTAAGCTTTTGACATACCTCCCATGCACAAGTTTCCTTGTGGAGATGAGATTTGTTCTGAGGGGTGCCTCAGGAAACCCCCTATGCTGGTATTGGAAACCAGGCTTTTGAGGAGACATGCCTGTAAACCAAAACAATGGATCCGATTATGGCCTAGGGTCCTGTCTCGTTCAAAATTCTTCTCTGGTGATATCCATCTATGGAATGAGTGGAGGGAGATGCTCACCTGGTGTCACACCGCCCTTGTTTGTCCCTGGAGACCTACACTATTGGGATGGCCTCGGGGACTTTGGAGAGTTTTCTTAATTGGTGAGATTTTGGACAATGGAATGGGCAGAATTCCCATGGATTGGGTAGGCACAGTCCTAATGTGTGGCTCCAGGGGCCCCAGCTTGGAGGGTGTGCGGCCCAGGACTTTGAGGACAGAAGTCTGAAAACACAAACTCAGCTAAGGTTTTGGGACGTAGGTATGGGAGGCCCAATCTACAAACCATGAGAAGTACCCCTCAGGATATGAAGAAAGAGCGAGTCTGAGGCACTTGCTCAGGCTTTTGTCTCTGGATTTTGTATCAACAATGGCTGTAGAATGTGGGGAGACCTCATGGGATATGTACGAATCTTCCTCTCTGTGGATTTGGCCCGGTCCCAATAGTTTTTCTTCAATTGTCGGATGGGAGGTCTCCTTTCAGGTTTATTACCTCAGGTGTCCGAACAAAATAGGAATTCCAAAGCAGAGCCCTGGGGAAGAGTGAAGGGACAACCCAAACTATGGTTAAAAATTGGGGCCTAGGTGCATGGCAGGCCCAATATGCTGTCTCTTCATCCAGCCACTGAGAGGCCTTACTTGAGGACTGGGCTCATGCTGAGGGTCACAATGTGTGTTTGTGACCAATGTGGCCCGCGAGCATGGGCGGGGCCTCATGGGCCACACTGGTTTCAACTACACTGGACTTTGGACAACCTGCCAAACACAAGGTCTCTGGCCATGGGGAATGTGTTCTGATATCTGCATCATTTTCAACCCTGGGCAGTGGTTGGAGATAAGGTCTAGGTTCTGTAGCCTGAAAAACCGAAGTTGGGAAGAGATGACGACCTAAGGCCATGGCGGGTCTGATATGCTCAGTGTGCGGTCAGCTGCCTGGGTGTTGGGCAGGAGGTTCGGGCTCAGGTTGTATCATTCAGTGCATTAGTCCCAGGTTAGACTATATGATTTGGGTACAGTCGAGTGCCGTATAGGTTTATCCTCATTTGAGGTGCCTGGGGAGCTCAATAGGCAAGATATTTTTTCTAGAGGGCAGGCAGAGTGCTGCACTTTGGTTCCAGAATTGCCAAACTTGAGGGCTTCCTGGCCAGGAGTGTGAGGACAGAAGTCTGAGAACACAAGCTAGACTTGGGCTTCAGGCCGAGGGCTCGGCAGGTACCTCCTGCAGATCTGAACCAATATTTCATGCATCTGAAGTCACGGCGAGGATCAGACGTTGGCTCGGGTTGGAGTTTCTGTGCATGACTGCCCCTTCATGAACGGAGCGGAATCTCAAGGCCATGGAGGTTTTCCCACGTTGGGAGTTGTGGGATGCCCCCTTCAAGGATTCCTTCTGCGGGACAATTGAGACCTGTTGGTCAGCTCCAGGACATCCCATATGGAATGACTCCAGAGCACCGTTCGAGGATCGATGCCAAAGAATCCCGCCTCGCATTCCAATTTTCTCCTAGCAACAAGACAGTTGAGTTTTGATGGCTCTGCGGGAGCAATCGGGGCGGCTGTGTTGAAATGGACTTTCCCGAGGTTGGGGCCTAATGTGTGTTTATTTGTCCATGAGGGCCTTGGAATGGGGCGGTGACACCGGGACTCTGAAGTATTCTCCTAAGCTTTTGACATAGGTCCCATACACAAGTATCCTTGTGGAAACGAGATTTGTTCTGATGGGTGCCTCAGGAAACCCCCTATGCTGGTCTTGGAATCCAGGCTTTTAAGGAGACATGTCTGTAAACCAAAGCAATTCATCCGAATATGGCCTAGGGTCCTGTCTGGTTCCATCTTCTTCTCTGGGGACATCCATTTATGATATGAGTGGAGGTAGATGCTCAGCTGGTGTCAGACCGACCTTGTTTGTCCCCGGAGACCTACACTATTGGGATGGCCTCGGGGACTTTGGAGAGTTCTCCTAATTTGTACGATTTTGGATAATGGAATGGGCAGAATGCCCATGGATTGGGTAGGCACAGTCCTAATGTGTGGCTCCAGGGGCCCCAGCCTGTAGGGTGTGTGGCCCAGGAATCTGAGGACAGAAGTCTGAAAACACAAACTCAGCTTAGGTTGGGAACGTAGGTATGGCAGGGCCAATCTACAAACCATGAGAAGCACTCTTCAGGATATGAAGAAAGAGCGAGTCTGAGGCGCTTGCTCAGGCTTTTGTCTCTGGATTTGTTTCAAAGATGGGCGTGGAACGTGGGGAGGCCTCATGGGCCATGGACGAATCTTCCTCTCTGTGGATTTGGCCCGGTCCCAATTTCTTTCTGTCAATCTGTGGTATGGGAGGTCTCCTCTCAGGTTTGTTACCTCAGGTGTCCCAACCAAAGAGGAATTTCAAAGCAGAGCCCTCAGAAAGAGTGAAGGGACAACCCAAACGATGGTTATAAATTGGGGCCTAGGGGCATGGCAGACCCAATATGCTGTCTCTTCATCCAGCCACTGAGTGGCCTTAATTAAAGACTGGGCACAGGCTGAGGGTCAGCATGTGTGTTTGTGACCAATGTGGCCCGCGAGCATGGGCGGGGCCTCATGGGCCACACTGGTTTCAACTACACTGAACTTTGGATAACATGCCAATCACAAGGTCTCTTGCCATGGGGAAGGAGCTCTGATTTCTGCATCATTTTCAACCCTGGGCAGTGTTTGGAGATAAGGTCTACGTTCTGAAGCCTGAAAACCGCAGTTGGGAAGAGATGACGACCTAAGGCCATGGCGGGTCTGATGTGCTCAGTGTGCGGTCAGCTGCCTGGGTGTTGGTCCGGAGGTCCGGGTTCAGGTTGTGTCAGACAGTGAATTAGTACCCAGGTTAGACTATATAATTCAGGTACAGTAGAGAGCCGTGTAGGTTTATCCTCATTTGAGGTGCCTGGGCTACTCATTAGGCAATATATTTTTTCTAGAGGCAGGCAGAGTGCTGCATTGTGGGTCCGGTATTGCCAAACATGAGGGATTCTGCACCAGGAGTGTGAGGACAAGTCTGAGAACAGAAGCTAGACTTGGGATTCAGGCCGAGGGCACGGCTGGTACCCCCTGCAGATCTGTACGAATATCTCATGCTTCTGAAGTCACGGCGAGGATCAGACGTTGGCTCGGGTTGGAGTTTCTGTGCATGACTGCCCCTTCATGAACGGAGCGGAATCTCAAGGCCATGGAGGTTTTCCCACGTTGGGAGTTGTGGGATGCCCCCTTCAAGGATTCCTTCTGCGGGACAATTGAGACCTGTTGGGCAGGTCCAGGATATCCCATATGGAAGGACACCAGAGCACCGTTCGGGGTGGATGCCTGGGAAGCGGGCCTCGCATTCCAAATGTCTCCTAGCAACAAGACAGTTGAGATCGGATAGCTCTGCGGGAGCAACCGGCGTGGCTCAGTTGAAATGGACTTTTAGGATCGGGCCCATTGTGTGTTTTTGTCCATGAGGGCCTTGGAATGGGGCGTTGGCACCGGGACCCTGAAGTATTCTCCTAAGCTTTTGACATACCTCCCATGCACAAGTTTCCTTGTGGAGATGAGATTTGTTCTGAGGGGTGCCTCAGGAAACCCCCTATGCTGGTATTGGAATCCAGGCTTTTGAGGAGACATGCCTGTAAACCAAAACAATGGATCCGATTATGGCCTAGGGTCCTGTCTGGTTCAATCTTCTTCTCTGGTGATATCCATCTATGGAATGAGTGGAGGGAGATGCTCACCTGGTGTCACACCGCCCTTGTTTGTCCCTGGAGACCTACACTATTGGGATGGCCTCGGGGACTTTGGAGAGTTTTCTTAATTGGTGAGATTTTGGACAATGGAATAGGCAGAATTCCCATGGATTGGGTAGGCACAGTCCTAATGTGTGGCTCCAGGGGCCCCAGCCTGGAGGGTGTGCGGCCCAGGACTTTGAGGACAGAAGTCTGAAAACACAAACTCAGCTAAGGTTTTGGGACGTAGGTATGGGAGGCCCAAACTACAAACCATGAGAAGTACCCCTCAGGATATGAAGAAAGAGCGAGTCTGAGGCACTTGCTCAGGCTTTTGTCTCTGGATTTTGTATCAACAATGGCTGTAGAATGTGGGGAGGCCACATGGGATATGGACGAATCTTCCTCTCTGTGGATTTGGCCCGGTCCCAATAGTTTTTCTTCAATTGTCGGATGGGAGGTCTCGTTTCAGGTTTATTACCTCAGGTGTCCAAACAAAATAGGAATTCCAAAGCAGAGCCCTGGGGAAGAGTGAAGGGACAACCCAAACTATGGTTAAAAATTGGGGCCTAGGTGCATGGCAGGCCCAATATGCTATCTCTTCATCCAGCCACTGAGAGGCCTTACTTGAGGACTGGGCTCATGCTGAGGGTCACAATGTGTGTTTGTGACCAATGTGGCCCGCGAGCATGGGCGGGGCCTCATGGGCCACACTGGTTTCAACTACACTGGACTTTGGACAACCTGCCAAACACAAGGTCTCTGGCCATGGGGAATGTGTTCTGATATCTGCATCATTTTCAACCCTGGGCAGTGGTTGGAGATAAGGTCTAGGTTCTGAAGCCTGAAAAACCGAAGATGGGAAGAGATGACGACCTAAGGCCATGGCGGGTCTGATATGCTCAGTGTGCGGTCAGCTGCCTGGGTGTTGGTCAGGAGGTTCGGGCTCAGGTTGTGTCAGTCAGTGCATTAGTCCCAGGTTAGACTATATGATTTGGGTACAGTCGAGTGCCGTATAGGTTTATCCTCATTTGAGGTGCCTGGGGAGCTCAATAGGCAAGATATTTTTTCTAGAGGGCAGGCAGAGTGCTGCACTTTGGTTCCAGAATTGCCAAACTTGAGGGCTTCTGGGCCAGGAGTGTGAGGACAGAAGTCTGAGAACACAAGCTAGACTTGGGCTTCAGGCCGAGGGCACGGCAGGTACCTCCTGCAGATCTGAACCAATATTTCATGCATCTGAAGTCACGGCGAGGATCAGACGTTGGCTCGGGTTGGAGTTTCTGTGCATGACTGCCCCTTCATGAACAGAGCGGAATCTCAAGGCCATGGAGGTTTTCCCACGTTGGGAGTTGTGGGATGCCCCCTTCAAGGATTCCTTCTGCGGGACAATTGAGACCTGTTGGTCAGCTCCAGGACATCCCATACGGAATGACTCCAGAGCACCGTTCGAGGATCGATGCCAAAGAATCCCACCTCGCATTCCAATTTTCTCCTAGCAACAAGACAGTTGAGTTTTGATGGCTCTGCGGGAGCAATCGGGGCGGCTGTGTTGAAATGGACTTTCCCGAGGTTGGGGCCTAATGTGTGTTTATTTGTCCATGAGGGCCTTGGAATGGGGCGGTGACACCGGGACTCTGAAGTATTCTCCTAAGCTTTTGACATAGGTCCCATACACAAGTATCCTTGTGGAAACGAGATTTGTTCTGATGGGTGCCTCAGGAAACCCCCTATGCTGGTCTTGGAATCCAGGCTTTTAAGGAGACATGTCTGTAAACCAAAGCAATTCATCCGAATATGGCCTAGGGTCCTGTCTGGTTCCATCTTCTTCTCTGGGGACATCCATTTATGATATGAGTGGAGGTAGATGCTCAGCTGGTGTCAGACCGACCTTGTTTGTCCCCGGAGACCTACACTATTGGGATGGCCTCGGGGACTTTGGAGAGTTCTCCTAATTTGTACGATTTTGGATAATGGAATGGGCAGAATGCCCATGGATTGGGTAGGCACAGTCCTAATGTGTGGCTCCAGGGGCCCCAGCCTGGAGGGTGTGTGGCCCAGGAATCTGAGGACAGAAGTCTGAAAACACAAACTCAGCTTAGGTTGGGAACGTAGGTATGGCAGGGCCAATCTACAAACCATGAGAAGGACTCTTCAGGATATGAAGAAAGAGCGATTCTGAGGCGCTTGCTCAGGCTTTTGTCTCTGGATTTTGTATCAAAGATGGGCGTGGAACGTGGGGAGGCCTCATGGGCCATGGACGAATCTTCCTCTCTGTGGATTTGGCCCGTTCCCAATTTCTTTCTGTCAATCTGTGGGATGGGAGGTCTCCTCTCAGGTTTGTTACCTCAGGTGTCCCAACCAAAGAGGAATTCCAAAGCAGAGCCCTGGGGAAGAGTGAAGGGACAACCCAAACGATGGTTATAAATTGGGGCCTAGGGGCATGGCAGACCCAATATGCTGTCTCTTCATCCAGCCACTGAGTGGCCTTACTTAAAGACTGGGCACAGGCTGAGGGTCAGCATGTGTGTTTGTGACCAATGTGGCCCGCGAGCATGGGCGGGGCCTCATGGGCCACACTGGTTTCAACTACACTGAACTTTGGATAACATGCCAATCACAAGGTCTCTTGCCATGGGGAAGGAGCTCTGATTTCTGCATCATTTTCAACCCTGGGCAGTGTTTGGAAATAAGGTCTACGTTCTGAAGCCTGAAAACCGCAGTTGGGAAGAGATGACGACCTAAGGCCATGGCGGGTCTGATGTGCTCAGTGTGCGGTCAGCTGCCTGGGTGTTGGTCCGGAGGTTCGGGTTCAGGTTGTGTCAGACAGTGAATTAGTACCCAGGTTAGACTATATAATTCAGGTAGAGTCGAGAGCCGTGTAGGTTTATCCTCATTTGAGGTGCCTGGTCTACTCATTAGGCAATATATTTTTTCTAGAGGCAGGCAGAGTGCTGCATTGTGGGTCCGGTATTGCCAAACATGAGGGATTCTGGACCAGGAGTGTGAGGACAATTCTGAGAACAGAAGCTAGACTTGGGCTTCAGGCCGAGGGCACGGCTGGTACCCCCTGCAGATCTGAACGAATATCTCATGCTTCTGAAGTCACGGCGAGGATCAGACGTTGGCTCGGGTTGGAGTTTCTGAGTATGACTGCCCCTTCATGAACGGAGCGGAATCTCAAGGCCATGGAGGTTTTCCCACGTTGGGAGTTGTGGGATGCCCCCTTCAAGGATTCCTTCTGCGGGACAATTGAGACCTGTTGGGCAGCTCCAGGATATCCCATATGGAAGGACACCAGAGCACCGTTCGGGGTGGATGCCTGGGAAGCGGGCCTCGCATTCCAAATGTCTCCTAGCAACAAGACAGTTGAGATCGGATAGCTCTGCGGGAGCAACCGGCGTGGCTGAGTTGAAATGGACTTTTAGGATCGGGCCCATTGTGTGTTTGTGTCCATGAGGGCCTTGGAATGGGGCGTTGGCACCGGGACCCTGAAGTATTCTCCTAAGCTTTTGACATACCTCCCATGCACAAGTTTCCTTGTGGAGATGAGATTTGTTCTGAGGGGTGCCTCAGGAAACCCCCTATGCTGGTATTGGAATCCAGGCTTTTGAGGAGACATGCCTGTAAACCAAAACAATGGATCCGATTATGGCCTAGGGTCCTGTCTGGTTCAATCTTCTTCTCTGGTGATATCCATCTATGGAATGAGTGGAGGGAGATGCTCACCTGGTGTCACACCGCCCTTGTTTGTCCCTGGAGACCTACACTATTGGGATGGCCTCGGGGACTTTGGAGAGTTTTCTTAATTGGTGAGATTATGGACAATGGAATGGGCTGAATTCCCATGGATTGGGTAGGCACAGTCCTAATGTGTGGCTCCAGGGGCCCCAGCCTGGAGGCTGTGTGGCCCAGGACTTTGAGGACAGAAGTCTGAAAACACAAACTCAGCTAAGGTTTTGGGACGTAGGTATGGGAGGCCCAATCTACAAACCATGAGAAGTACCCCTCAGGATATGAAGAAAGAGCGAGTCTGAGGCACTTGCTCAGGCTTTTGTCTCTGGATTTTGTATCAACAATGGCTGTAGAATGTGGGGAGGCCTCATGGGATATGGACGAATCTTCCTCTCTGTGGATTTGGCCCGGTCCCAATAGTTTTTCTTCAATTGTCGGATGGGAGGTCTCGTTTCAGGTTTATTACCTCAGGTGTCCAAACAAAATAGGAATTCCAAAGCAGAGCCCTGGGGAAGAGTGAAGGGACAACCCAAACTATGGTTAAAAATTGGGGCCTAGGTGCATGGCAGGCCCAATATGCTATCTCTTCATCCAGCCACTGAGAGGCCTTACTTGAGGACTGGGCTCATGCTGAGGGTCACAATGTGTGTTTGTGACCAATGTGGCCCGCGAGCATGGGCGGGGCCTCATGGGCCACACTGGTTTCAACTACACTGGACTTTGGACAACCTGCCAAACACAAGGTCTCTGGCCATGGGGAATGTGTTCTGATATCTGCATCATTTTCAACCCTGGGCAGTGGTTGGAGATAAGGTCTAGGTTCTGAAGCCTGAAAAACCGAAGATGGGAAGAGATGACGACCTAAGGCCATGGCGGGTCTGATATGCTCAGTGTGCGGTCAGCTGCCTGGGTGTTGGTCAGGAGGTTCGGGCTCAGGTTGTGTCAGTCAGTGCATTAGTCCCAGGTTAGACTATATGATTTGGGTACAGTCGAGTGCCGTATAGGTTTATCCTCATTTGAGGTGCCTGGGGAGCTCAATAGGCAAGATATTTTTTCTAGAGGGCAGGCAGAGTGCTGCACTTTGGTTCCAGAATTGCCAAACTTGAGGGCTTCTGGGCCAGGAGTGTGAGGACAGAAGTCTGAGAACACAAGCTAGACTTGGGCTTCAGGCCGAGGGCACGGCAGGTACCTCCTGCAGATCTGAACCAATATTTCATGCATCTGAAGTCACGGCGAGGATCAGACGTTGGCTCGGGTTGGAGTTTCTGTGCATGACTGCCCCTTCATGAACAGAGCGGAATCTCAAGGCCATGGAGGTTTTCCCACGTTGGGAGTTGTGGGATGCCCCCTTCAAGGATTCCTTCTGCGGGACAATTGAGACCTGTTGGTCAGCTCCAGGACATCCCATACGGAATGACTCCAGAGCACCGTTCGAGGATCGATGCCAAAGAATCCCACCTCGCATTCCAATTTTCTCCTAGCAACAAGACAGTTGAGTTTTGATGGCTCTGCGGGAGCAATCGGGGCGGCTGTGTTGAAATGGACTTTCCCGAGGTTGGGGCCTAATGTGTGTTTATTTGTCCATGAGGGCCTTGGAATGGGGCGGTGACACCGGGACTCTGAAGTATTCTCCTAAGCTTTTGACATAGGTCCCATACACAAGTATCCTTGTGGAAACGAGATTTGTTCTGATGGGTGCCTCAGGAAACCCCCTATGCTGGTCTTGGAATCCAGGCTTTTGAGGAGACATGTCTGTAAACCAAAGCAATTCATCCGAATATGGCCTAGGGTCCTGTCTGGTTCCATCTTCTTCTCTGGGGACATCCATTTATGATATGAGTGGAGGTAGATGCTCAGCTGGTGTCAGACCGACCTTGTTTGTCCCCGGAGACCTACACTATTGGGATGGCCTCGGGGACTTTGGAGAGTTCTCCTAATTTGTACGATTTTGGATAATGGAATGGGCAGAATGCCCATGGATTGGGTAGGCACAGTCCTAATGTGTGGCTCCAGGGGCCCCAGCCTGGAGGGTGTGTGGCCCAGGAATCTGAGGACAGAAGTCTGAAAACACAAACTCAGCTTAGGTTGGGAACGTAGGTATGGCAGGGCCAATCTACAAACCATGAGAAGGACTCTTCAGGATATGAAGAAAGAGCGATTCTGAGGCGCTTGCTCAGGCTTTTGTCTCTGGATTTTGTATCAAAGATGGGCGTGGAACGTGGGGAGGCCTCATGGGCCATGGACGAATCTTCCTCTCTGTGGATTTGGCCCGTTCCCAATTTCTTTCTGTCAATCTGTGGGATGGGAGGTCTCCTCTCAGGTTTGTTACCTCAGGTGTCCCAACCAAAGAGGAATTCCAAAGCAGAGCCCTGGGGAAGAGTGAAGGGACAACCCAAACGATGGTTATAAATTGGGGCCTAGGGGCATGGCAGACCCAATATGCTGTCTCTTCATCCAGCCACTGAGTGGCCTTACTTAAAGACTGGGCACAGGCTGAGGGTCAGCATGTGTGTTTGTGACCAATGTGGCCCGCGAGCATGGGCGGGGCCTCATGGGCCACACTGGTTTCAACTACACTGAACTTTGGATAACATGCCAATCACAAGGTCTCTTGCCATGGGGAAGGAGCTCTGATTTCTGCATCATTTTCAACCCTGGGCAGTGTTTGGAAATAAGGTCTTCGTTCTGAAGCCTGAAAACCGCAGTTGGGAAGAGATGACGACCTAAGGCCATGGCGGGTCTGATGTGCTCAGTGTGCGGTCAGCTGCCTGGGTGTTGGTCCGGAGGTTCGGGTTCAGGTTGTGTCAGACAGTGAATTAGTACCCAGGTTAGACTATATAATTCAGGTAGAGTCGAGAGCCGTGTAGGTTTATCCTCATTTGAGGTGCCTGGTCTACTCATTAGGCAATATATTTTTTCTAGAGGCAGGCAGAGTGCTGCATTGTGGGTCCGGTATTGCCAAACATGAGGGATTCTGGACCAGGAGTGTGAGGACAATTCTGAGAACAGAAGCTAGACTTGGGCTTCAGGCCGAGGGCACGGCTGGTACCCCCTGCAGATCTGAACGAATATCTCATGCTTCTGAAGTCACGGCGAGGATCAGACGTTGGCTCGGGTTGGAGTTTCTGAGTATGACTGCCCCTTCATGAACGGAGCGGAATCTCAAGGCCATGGAGGTTTTCCCACGTTGGGAGTTGTGGGATGCCCCCTTCAAGGATTCCTTCTGCGGGACAATTGAGACCTGTTCGGCAGCTCCAGGATATCCCATATGGAAGGACACCAGAGCACCGTTCGGGGTGGATGCCTGGGAAGCGGGCCTCGCATTCCAAATGTCTCCTAGCAACAAGACAGTTGAGATCGGATAGCTCTGCGGGAGCAACCGGCGTGGCTCAGTTGAAATGGACTTTTAGGATCGGGCCCATTGTGTGTTTGTGTCCATGAGGGCCTTGGAATGGGGCGTTGGCACCGGGACCCTGAAGTATTCTCCTAAGCTTTTGACATACCTCCCATGCACAAGTTTCCTTGTGGAGATGAGATTTGTTCTGAGGGGTGCCTCAGGAAACCCCCTATGCTGGTATTGGAATCCAGGCTTTTGAGGAGACATGCCTGTAAACCAAAACAATGGATCCGATTATGGCCTAGGGTCCTGTCTGGTTCAATCTTCTTCTCTGGTGATATCCATCTATGGAATGAGTGGAGGGAGATGCTCACCTGGTGTCACACCGCCCTTGTTTGTCCCTGGAGACCTACACTATTGGGATGGCCTCGGGGACTTTGGAGAGTTTTCTTAATTGGTGAGATTATGGACAATGGAATGGGCTGAATTCCCATGGATTGGGTAGGCACAGTCCTAATGTGTGGCTCCAGGGGCCCCAGCCTGGAGGCTGTGTGGCCCAGGACTTTGAGGACAGAAGTCTGAAAACACAAACTCAGCTAAGGTTTTGGGACGTAGGTATGGGAGGCCCAATCTACAAACCATGAGAAGTACCCCTCAGGATATGAAGAAAGAGCGAGTCTGAGGCACTTGCTCAGGCTTTTGTCTCTGGATTTTGTATCAACAATGGCTGTAGAATGTGGGGAGGCCTCATGGGATATGGACGAATCTTCCTCTCTGTTGATTTGGCCCGGTCCCAATAGTTTTTCTTCAATTGTCGGATGGGAGGTCTCCTTTCAGGTTTATTACCTCAGGTGTCCGAACAAAATAGGAATTCCAAAGCAGAGCCCTGGGGAAGAGTGAAGGGACAACCCAAACTATGGTTAAAAATTGGGGCCTAGGTGCATGGCAGGCCCAATATGCTGTCTCTTCATCCAGCCACTGAGAGGCCTTACTTGAGGACTGGGCTCATGCTGAGGGTCACAATGTGTGTTTGTGACCAATGTGGCCCGCGAGCATGGGCGGGGCCTCATGGGCCACACTGGTTTCAACTACACTGGACTTTGGACAACCTGCCAAACACAAGGTCTCTGGCCATGGGGAATGTGTTCTGATATCTGCATCATTTTCAACCCTGGGCAGTGGTTGGAGATAAGGTCTAGGTTCTGAAGCCTGAAAAACCGAAGATGGGAAGAGATGACGACCTAAGGCCATGGCGGGTCTGATATGCTCAGTGTGCGGTCAGCTGCCTGGGTGTTGGTCAGGAGGTTCGGGCTCAGGTTGTGTCAGTCAGTGCATTAGTCCCAGGTTAGACTATATGATTTGGGTACAGTCGAGTGCCGTATAGGTTTATCCTCATTTGAGGTGCCTGGGGAGCTCAATAGGCAAGATATTTTTTCTAGAGGGCAGGCAGAGTGCTGCACTTTGGTTCCAGAATTGCCAAACTTGTGGGCTTCTCGGCCAGGAGTGTGAGGACAGAAGTCTGAGAACACAAGCTAGACTTGGGCTTCAGGCCGAGGGCACGGCAGGTACCTCCTGCAGATCTGAACCAATATTTCATGCATCTGAAGTCACGGCGAGGATCAGACGTTGGCTCGGGTTGGAGTTTCTGTGCATGACTGCCCCTTCATGAACAGAGCGGAATCTCAAGGCCATGGAGGTTTTCCCACGTTGGGAGTTGTGGGATGCCCCCTTCACGGATTCCTTCTGCGGGACAATTGAGACCTGTTGGTCAGCTCCAGGACATCCCATATGGAATGACTCCAGAGCACCGTTCGAGGATCGATGCCAGGGAATCCCGCCTCGCATTCCAATTTTCTCCCAGCAACAAGACAGTTGAGTTTTGATGGCTCTGCGGGAGCAATCGGGGCGGCTGTGTTGAAATGGACTTTCCCGAGGTTGGGGCCTAATGTGTGTTTGTGTCCATGAGGGCCTTGGAATGGGGCGGTGACACCGGGACCCTGAAGTATTCTCCTAAGCTTTTGAAATAGGTCCCATGCACAAGTTTCCTTGTGGAAACGAGATTTGTTCTGATGGGTGCCTCAGGAAACCCCCTATGCTGGTCTTGGAATCCAGGCTTTTGAGGAGACATGACTGTAAACCAAAGCAATGGATCCGAATATGGCCTAGGGTCCTGTCTGGTTCCATCTTCTTCTCTGGGGACATCCATTTATGATATGAGTGGAGGTAGATGCTCAGCTGGTGTCAGACCGCCCTTGTTTGTCCCCGGAGACCTACACTATTGGGATGGCCTCGGGGACTTTGGAGAGTTCTCCTAATTTGTACGATTTTGGATAATGGAATGGGCAGAATGCCCATGGATTGGGTAGGCACAGTCCTAATGTGTGGCTCCAGGGGCCCCAGCCTGGAGGGTGTGTGGCCCAGGAACCTGAGGACAGAAGTCTGAAAACACAAACTCAGCTTAGGTTGGGAACGTAGGTATGGCAGGGCCAATCTACAAACCATGAGAAGGACTCTTCAGGATATGAAGAAAGAGGGAGTCTGAGGCGCTTGCTCAGGCTTTTGTCTCTGGATTTTGTATCAAAGATGGGCGTGGAACGTGGGGAGGCCTCATGGGCCATGGACAATACTTCCTCTCTGTGGATTTGGCCCGGTCCCAATTTCTTTCTGTCAATCTGTGGTATGGGAGGTCTCCTCTCAGGTTTGTTACCTCAGGTGTCCCAACCAAAGAGGAATTTCAAAGCAGAGCCCTCAGAAAGAGTGAAGGGACAACCCAAATGATGGTTATAAATTGGGGCCTAGGGGCATGGCAGACCCAATATGCTGTCTCTTCATCCAGCCACTGAGTGGCCTTACTTAAAGACTGGGCACAGGCTGAGGGTCAGCATGTGTGTTTGTGACCAATGTGGCCCGCGAGCA
This sequence comes from Mustela nivalis, assembly GCF_964662115.1. Lineage (NCBI taxonomy): Eukaryota > Metazoa > Chordata > Mammalia > Carnivora > Mustelidae > Mustela > Mustela nivalis. The sequence goes on from NW_028136529.1 coordinate 737,524, forward strand.
TGGGCGGGGCCTCATGGGCCACACTGGTTTCAACTACACTTAACTTTGGATAACATGCCAATCACAAGGTCTCTTGCCATGGGGAAGGATCTCTGATTTCTGCATCATTTTCAACCCTGGGCAGTGTTTGGAGATAAGGTCTACGTTCTGAAGCCTGAAAACCGCAGTTGGGAAGAGATGACGACCTAAGGCCATGGCGGGTCTGATGTGCTCAGTGTGCGGTCAGCTGCCTGGGTGTTGGTCCGGAGGTTCGGGTTCAGGTTGTGTCAGACAGTGAATTAGTACCCAGGTTAGACTATATAATTCAGGTAGTGTCGAGAGCCGTGTAGGTTTATCCTCATTTGAGGTGCCTGGGCTACTCATTAGGCAATATATTTTTTCTAGAGGCAGGCAGAGTGCTGCATTGTGGGTCCGGTATTGCCAAACATGAGGGATTCTGGACCAGGAGTGTGAGGACAAGTCTGAGAACAGAAGCTAGACTTGGGATTCAGGCCGAGGGCACGGCTGGTACCCCCTGCAGATCTGAACGAATATCTCATGCTTCTGAAGTCACGGCGAGGATCAGACGTTGGCTCGGGTTGGAGTTTCTGTGCATGACTGCCCCTTCATGAACGGAGCGGAATCTCAAGGCCATGGAGGTTTTCCCACGTTGGGAGTTGTGGGATGCCCCCTTCAAGGATTCCTTCTGCGGGACAATTGAGACCTGTTGGGCAGCTCCAGGATATCCCATATGGAAGGACTCCAGAGCACCGTTCGGGGTGGATGCCTGGGAAGCGGGCCTCGCATTCCAAATGTCTCCTAGCAACAAGACAGTTGAGATCGGATAGCTCTGCGGGAGCAACCGGCGTGGCTGAGTTGAAATGGACTTTTAGGATCGGGCCCATTGTGTGTTTGTGTCCATGAGGGCCTTGGAATGGGGCGTTGGCACCGGGACCCTGAAGTATTCTCCTAAGCTTTTGACATACCTCCCATGCACAAGTTTCCTTGTGGAGATGAGATTTGTTCTGAGGGGTGCCTCAGGAAACCCCCTATGCTGGTATTGGAATCCAGGCTTTTGAGGAGACATGCCTGTAAACCAAAACAATGGATCCGATTATGGCCTAGGGTCCTGTCTGGTTCAATCTTCTTCTCTGGTGATATCCATCTATGGAATGAGTGGAGGGAGATGCTCACCTGGTGTCACACCGCCCTTGTTTGTCCCTGGAGACCTACACTATTGGGATGGCCTCGGGGACTTTGGAGAGTTTTCTTAATTGGTGAGATTTTGGACAATGGAATGGGCAGAATTCCCATGGTTTGGGTAGGCACAGTCCTAATGTGTGGCTCCAGTGGCCCCAGCCTGGAGGGTGTGCGGCCCAGGACTTTGAGGACAGAAGTCTGAAAACACAAACTCAGCTAAGGTTTTGGGACGTAGGTATGGGAGGCCCAATCTACAAACCATGAGAAGTACCCCTCAGGATATGAAGAAAGAGCGAGTCTGAGGCACTTGCTCAGGCTTTTGTCTCTGGATTTTGTATCAACAATGGCTGTAGAATGTGGGGAGGCCTCATGGGATATGGACGAATCTTCCTCTCTGTGGATTTGGCCCAGTCCCAATAGTTTTTCTTCAATTGTCGGATGGGAGGTCTCCTTTCAGGTTTATTACCTCAGGTGTCCGAACAAAATAGGAATTCCAAAGCAGAGCCCTGGGGAAGAGTGAAGGGACAACCCAAACTATGGTTAAAAATTGGGGCCTAGGTGCATGGCAGGCCCAATATGCTGTCTCTTCATCCAGCCACTGAGAGGCCTTACTTGAGGACTGGGCTCATGCTGAGGGTCACAATGTGTGTTTGTGACCAATGTGGCCCGCGAGCATGGGCGGGGTCTCATGGGCCACACTGGTTTCAACTACACTGGACTTTGGACAACCTGCCAAACACAAGGTCTCTGGCCATGGGGAATGTGTTCTGATATCTGCATCATTTTCAACCCTGGGCAGTGGTTGGAGATAAGGTCTAGGTTCTGAAGCCTGAAAAACCGAAGTTGGGAAGAGATGACGACCTAAGGCCATGGCGGGTCTGATATGCTCAGTGTGCGGTCAGCTGCCTGGGTGTTGGTCAGGAGGTTCGGGCTCAGGTTGTGTCAGTCAGTGCATTAGTCCCAGGTTAGACTATATGATTTGGGTACAGTCGAGTGCCGTATAGGTTTATCCTCATTTGAGGTGCCTGGGGAGCTCAATAGGCAAGATATTTTTTCTAGAGGGCAGGCAGAGTGCTGCACTTTGGTTCCAGAATTGCCAAACTTGAGGGCTTCTGGGCCAGGAGTGTGAGGACAGAAGTCTGAGAACACAAGCTAGACTTGGGCTTCAGGCCGAGGGCACGACAGGTACCTCCTGCAGATCTGAACCAATATTTCATGCATCTGAAGTCACGGCGAGGTCTGACGTTGGCTCAGGTTGGAGTTTCTGTGCATGACTGCCCCTTCATGAACAGAGCGGAATCTCAAGGCCATGGAGGTTTTCCCACGTTGGGAGTTGTGGGATGCCCCCTTCAAGGATTCCTTCTGCCGGACAATTGAGACCTGTTGGTCAGCTCCAGGACATCCCATATGGAATGACTCCAGAGCACCGTTCGAGGATCGATGCCAGGGAATTCCGCCTCGCATTCCAATTTTCTCCCAGCAACAAGACAGTTGAGTTTTGATGGCTCTGCGGGAGCAATCGGGGCGGCTGTGTTGAAATGGACTTTCCCGAGGTTGGGGCCTAATGTGTGTTTGTGTCCATGAGGGCCTTGGAATGGGGCGGTGACACTGGGACCCTGAAGTATTCTCCTAAGCTTTTGACATAGGTCCCATGCACAAGTATCCTTGGGGAAACGAGATTTGTTCTGATGGGTGCCTCAAAAAAACCCCTATGCTGGTCTTGGAATCCAGGCTTTTGAGGAGACATGTCTGTAAACCAAAGCAATGGATCCGAATATGGCCTAGGGTCCTGTCTGGTTCCATCTTCTTCTCTGGGGACATCCATTTATGATATGAGTGGAGGTAGATGCTCAGCTGGTGTCAGACCGCCCTTGTTTGTCCCCGGAGACCTACACTATTGGGATGGCCTCGGGGACTTTGGAGAGTTCTCCTAATTTGTACGATTTTGGATAATGGAATGGGCAGAATGCCCATGGATTGGGTAGGCACAGTCCTAATGTGTGGCTCCAGGGGCCCCAGCCTGGAGGGTGTGTGGCCCAGGAATCTGAGGACAGAAGTCTGAAAACACAAACTCAGCTTAGGTTGGGAACGTAGGTATGGCAGGGCCAATCTACAAACCATGAGAAGGACTCTTCAGGATATGAAGAAAGAGGGAGTCTGAGGCGCTTGCTCAGGCTTTTGTCTCTGGATTTTGTATCAAAGATGGGCGTGGAACGTGGGGAGGCCTCATGGGCCATGGACGAATCTTCCTCTCTGTGGATTTGGCCCGGTCCCAATTTCTTTCTGTCAATCTGTGGGATGGGAGGTCTCCTCTCTGGTTTGTTACCTCAGGTGTCCCAACAAAAGAGGAATTCCAAAGCAGAGCCCTGGGGAAGAGTGAAGGGACAACCCAAACGATGGTTATAAATTGGGGCCTAGGGGCATGGCAGACCCAATATGCTGTCTCTTCATCCAGCCACTGAGTGGCCTTACTTAAAGACTGGGCACAGGCTGAGGGTCAGCATGTGTGTTTGTGACCAATGTGGCCCGCGAGCATGGGCGGGGCCTCATGGGCCACACTGGTTTCAACTACACTGAACTTTGGATAACATGCCAATCACAAGGTCTCTTGCCATGGGGAAGGAGCTCTGATTTCTGCATCATTTTCAACCCTGGGCTGTGTTTGGAGATAAGGTCTACGTTCTGAAGCCTGAAAACCGCAGTTGGGAAGAGATGACGACCTAAGGCCATGGCGGGTCTGATGTGCTCAGTGTGCGGTCAGCTGCCTGGGTGTTGGTCCGGAGGTTCGGGTTCAGGTTGTGTCAGACAGTGAATTAGTACCCAGGTTAGACTATATAATTCAGGTAGTGTCGAGAGCCGTGTAGGTTTATCCTCATTTGAGGTGCCTGGGCTACTCATTAGGCAATATATTTTTTCTAGAGGCAGGCAGAGTGCTGCATTGTGGGTCCGGTATTGCCAAACATGAGGGATTCTGGACCAGGAGTGTGAGGACAAGTCTGAGAACAGAAGCTAGACTTGGGATTCAGGCCGAGGGCACGGCTGGTACCCCCTGCAGATCTGAACGAATATCTCATGCTTCTGAAGTCACGGCGAGGATCAGACGTTGGCTCGGGTTGGAGTTTCTGTGCATGACTGCCCCTTCATGAACGGAGCGGAATCTCAAGGCCATGGAGGTTTTCCCACGTTGGGAGTTGTGGGATGCCCCCTTCAAGGATTCCTTCTGCGGGACAATTGAGACCTGTTGGGCAGCTCCAGGATATCCCATATGGAAGGACTCCAGAGCACCGTTCGGGGTGGATGCCTGGGAAGCGGGCCTCGCATTCCAAATGTCTCCTAGCAACAAGACAGTTGAGATCGGATAGCTCTGCGGGAGCAACCGGCGTGGCTGAGTTGAAATGGACTTTTAGGATCGGGCCCATTGTGTGTTTGTGTCCATGAGGGCCTTGGAATGGGGCGTTGGCACCGGGACCCTGAAGTATTCTCCTAAGCTTTTGACATACCTCCCATGCACAAGTTTCCTTGTGGAGATGAGATTTGTTCTGAGGGGTGCCTCAGGAAACCCCCTATGCTGGTATTGGAATCCAGGCTTTTGAGGAGACATGCCTGTAAACCAAAACAATGGATCCGATTATGGCCTAGGGTCCTGTCTGGTTCAATCTTCTTCTCTGGTGATATCCATCTATGGAATGAGTGGAGGGAGATGCTCACCTGGTGTCACACCGCCCTTGTTTGTCCCTGGAGACCTACACTATTGGGATGGCCTCGGGGACTTTGGAGAGTTTTCTTAATTGGTGAGATTTTGGACAATGGAATGGGCAGAATTCCCATGGTTTGGGTAGGCACAGTCCTAATGTGTGGCTCCAGGGGCCCCAGCCTGGAGGGTGTGCGGCCCAGGACTTTGAGGACAGAAGTCTGAAAACACAAACTCAGCTAAGGTTTTGGGACGTAGGTATGGGAGGCCCAATCTACAAACCATGAGAAGTACCCCTCAGGATATGAAGAAAGAGCGAGTCTGAGGCACTTGCTCAGGCTTTTGTCTCTGGATTTTGTATCAACAATGGCTGTAGAATGTGGGGAGGCCTCATGGGATATGGACGAATCTTCCTCTCTGTGGATTTGGCCCAGTCCCAATAGTTTTTCTTCAATTGTCGGATGGGAGGTCTCCTTTCAGGTTTATTACCTCAGGTGTCCGAACAAAATAGGAATTCCAAAGCAGAGCCCTGGGGAAGAGTGAAGGGACAACCCAAACTATGGTTAAAAATTGGGGCCTAGGTGCATGGCAGGCCCAATATGCTGTCTCTTCATCCAGCCACTGAGAGGCCTTACTTGAGGACTGGGCTCATGCTGAGGGTCACAATGTGTGTTTGTGACCAATGTGGCCCGCGAGCATGGGCGGGGTCTCATGGGCCACACTGGTTTCAACTACACTGGACTTTGGACAACCTGCCAAACACAAGGTCTCTGGCCATGGGGAATGTGTTCTGATATCTGCATCATTTTCAACCCTGGGCAGTGGTTGGAGATAAGGTCTAGGTTCTGAAGCCTGAAAAACCGAAGTTGGGAAGAGATGACGACCTAAGGCCATGGCGGGTCTGATATGCTCAGTGTGCGGTCAGCTGCCTGGGTGTTGGTCAGGAGGTTCGGGCTCAGGTTGTGTCAGTCAGTGCATTAGTCCCAGGTTAGACTATATGATTTGGGTACAGTCGAGTGCCGTATAGGTTTATCCTCATTTGAGGTGCCTGGGGAGCTCAATAGGCAAGATATTTTTTCTAGAGGGCAGGCAGAGTGCTGCACTTTGGTTCCAGAATTGCCAAACTTGAGGGCTTCTGGGCCAGGAGTGTGAGGACAGAAGTCTGAGAACACAAGCTAGACTTGGGCTTCAGGCCGAGGGCACGACAGGTACCTCCTGCAGATCTGAACCAATATTTCATGCATCTGAAGTCACGGCGAGGTCTGACGTTGGCTCAGGTTAGAGTTTCTGTGCATGACTGCCCCTTCATGAACAGAGCGGAATCTCAAGGCCATGGAGGTTTTCCCACGTTGGGAGTTGTGGGATGCCCCCTTCAAGGATTCCTTCTGCCGGACAATTGAGACCTGTTGGTCAGCTCCAGGACATCCCATATGGAATGACTCCAGAGCACCGTTCGAGGATCGATGCCAGGGAATTCCGCCTCGCATTCCAATTTACTCCCAGCAACAAGACAGTTGAGTTTTGATGGCTCTGCGGGAGCAATCGGGGCGGCTGTGTTGAAATGGACTTTCCCGAGGTTGGGGCCTAATGTGTGTTTGTGTCCATGAGGGCCTTCGAATGGGGCGGTGACACTGGGACCCTGAAGTATTCTCCTAAGCTTTTGACATAGGTCCCATGCACAAGTATCCTTGTGTAAACGAGATTTGTTCTGATGGGTGCCTCAAAAAAACCCCTATGCTGGTCTTGGAATCCAGGCTTTTGAGGAGACATGTCTGTAAACCAAAGCAATGGATCCGAATATGGCCTAGGGTCCTGTCTGGTTCCATCTTCTTCTCTGGGGACATCCATTTATGATATGAGTGGAGGTAGATGCTCAGCTGGTGTCAGACCGCCCTTGTTTGTCCCCGGAGACCTACACTATTGGGATGGCCTCGGGGACTTTGGAGAGTTCTCCTAATTTGTACGATTTTGGATAATGGAATGGGCAGAATGCCCATGGATTGGGTAGGCACAGTCCTAATGTGTGGCTCCAGGGGCCCCAGCCTGGAGGGTGTGTGGCCCAGGAATCTGAGGACAGAAGTCTGAAAACACAAACTCAGCTTAGGTTGGGAACGTAGGTATGGCAGGGCCAATCTACAAACCATGAGAAGGACTCTTCAGGATATGAAGAAAGAGGGAGTCTGAGGCGCTTGCTCAGGCTTTTGTCTCTGGATTTTGTATCAAAGATGGGCGTGGAACGTGGGGAGGCCTCATGGGCCATGGACGAATCTTCCTCTCTGTGGATTTGGCCCGGTCCCAATTTCTTTCTGTCAATCTGTGGGATGGGAGGTCTCCTCTCAGGTTTGTTACCTCAGGTGTCCCAACAAAAGAGGAATTCCAAAGCAGAGCCCTGGGGAAGAGTGAAGGGACAACCCAAACGATGGTTATAAATTGGGGCCTAGGGGCATGGCAGACCCAATATGCTGTCTCTTCATCCAGCCACTGAGTGGCCTTACTTAAAGACTGGGCACAGGCTGAGGGTCAGCATGTGTGTTTGTGACCAATGTGGCCCGCGAGCATGGGCGGGGCCTCATGGGCCACACTGGATTCAACTACACTGAACTTTGGATAACATGCCAATCACAAGGTCTCTTGCCATGGGGAAGGAGCTCTGATTTCTGCATCATTTTCAACCCTGGGCAGTGTTTGGAGATAAGGTCTACGTTCTGAAGCCTGAAAACCGCAGTTGGGAAGAGATGACGACCTAAGGCCATGGCGGGTCTGATGTGCTCAGTGTGCGGTCAGCTGCCTGGGTGTTGGTCCGGAGGTTCGGGTTCAGGTTGTGTCAGACAGTGAATTAGTACCCAGGTTAGACTATATAATTCAGGTAGTGTCGAGAGCCGTGTAGGTTTATCCTCATTTGAGGTGCCTGGGCTACTCATTAGGCAATATATTTTTTCTAGAGGCAGGCAGAGTGCTGCATTGTGGGTCCGGTATTGCCAAACATGAGGGATTCTGGACCAGGAGTGTGAGGACAAGTCTGAGAACAGAAGCTAGACTTGGGATTCAGGCCGAGGGCACGGCTGGTACCCCCTGCAGATCTGAACGAATATCTCATGCTTCTGAAGTCACGGCGAGGATCAGACGTTGGCTCGGGTTGGAGTTTCTGTGCATGACTGCCCCTTCATGAACGGAGCGGAATCTCAAGGCCATGGAGGTTTTCCCACGTTGGGAGTTGTGGGATGCCCCCTTCAAGGATTCCTTCTGCGGGACAATTGAGACCTGTTGGGCAGCTCCAGGATATCCCATATGGAAGGACTCCAGAGCACCGTTCGGGGTGGATGCCTGGGAAGCGGGCCTCGCATTCCAAATGTCTCCTAGCAACAAGACAGTTGAGATCGGATAGCTCTGCGGGAGCAACCGGCGTGGCTGAGTTGAAATGGACTTTTAGGATCGGGCCCATTGTGTGTTTGTGTCCATGAGGGCCTTGGAATGGGGCGTTGGCACCGGGACCCTGAAGTATTCTCCTAAGCTTTTGACATACCTCCCATGCACAAGTTTCCTTGTGGAGATGAGATTTGTTCTGAGGGGTGCCTCAGGAAACCCCCTATGCTGGTATTGGAATCCAGGCTTTTGAGGAGACATGCCTGTAAACCAAAACAATGGATCCGATTATGGCCTAGGGTCCTGTCTGGTTCAATCTTCTTCTCTGGTGATATCCATCTATGGAATGAGTGGAGGGAGATGCTCACCTGGTGTCACACCGCCCTTGTTTGTCCCTGGAGACCTACACTATTGGGATGGCCTCGGGGACTTTGGAGAGTTTTCTTAATTGGTGAGATTTTGGACAATGGAATGGGCAGAATTCCCATGGTTTGGGTAGGCACAGTCCTAATGTGTGGCTCCAGGGGCCCCAGCCTGGAGGGTGTGCGGCCCAGGACTTTGAGGACAGAAGTCTGAAAACACAAACTCAGCTAAGGTTTTGGGACGTAGGTATGGGAGGCCCAATCTACAAACCATGAGAAGTACCCCTCAGGATATGAAGAAAGAGCGAGTCTGAGGCACTTGCTCAGGCTTTTGTCTCTGGATTTTGTATCAACAATGGCTGTAGAATGTGGGGAGGCCTCATGGGATATGGACGAATCTTCCTCTCTGTGGATTTGGCCCAGTCCCAATAGTTTTTCTTCAATTGTCGGATGGGAGGTCTCCTTTCAGGTTTATTACCTCAGGTGTCCGAACAAAATAGGAATTCCAAAGCAGAGCCCTGGGGAAGAGTGAAGGGACAACCCAAACTATGGTTAAAAATTGGGGCCCTAGGTGCATGGCAGGCCCAATATGCTGTCTCTTCATCCAGCCACTGAGAGGCCTTACTTGAGGACTGGGCTCATGCTGAGGGTCACAATGTGTGTTTGTGACCAATGTGGCCCGTGAGCATGGGCGGGGCCTCATGGGCCACACTGGTTTCAACTACACTGGACTTTGGACAACCTGCCAAACACAAGGTCTCTGGCCATGGGGAATGTGTTCTGATATCTGCATCATTTTCAACCCTGGGCAGTGGTTGGAGATAAGGTCTAGGTTCTGAAGCCTGAAAAACCGAAGTTGGGAAGAGATGACGACCTAAGGCCATGGCGGGTCTGATATGCTCAGTGTGCGGTCAGCTGCCTGGGTGTTGGTCAGGAGGTTCGGGCTCAGGTTGTGTCAGTCAGTGCATTAGTCCCAGGTTAGACTATATGATTTGGGTACAGTCGAGTGCCGTATAGGTTTATCCTCATTTGAGGTGCCTGGGGAGCTCAATAGGCAAGATATTTTTTCTAGAGGGCAGGCAGAGTGCTGCACTTTGGTTCCAGAATTGCCAAACTTGAGGGCTTCTGGGCCAGGAGTGTGAGGACAGAAGTCTGAGAACACAAGCTAGACTTGGGCTTCAGGCCGAGGGCACGACAGGTACCTCCTGCAGATCTGAACCAATATTTCATGCATCTGAAGTCACGGCGAGGTCTGACGTTGGCTCAGGTTGGAGTTTCTGTGCATGACTGCCCCTTCATGAACAGAGCGGAATCTCAAGGCCATGGAGGTTTTCCCACGTTGGGAGTTGTGGGATGCCCCCTTCAAGGATTCCTTCTGCCGGACAATTGAGACCTGTTGGTCAGCTCCAGGACATCCCATATGGAATGACTCCAGAGCACCGTTCGAGGATCGATGCCAGGGAATTCCGCCTCGCATTCCAATTTTCTCCCAGCAACAAGACAGTTGAGTTTTGATGGCTCTGCGGGAGCAATCGGGGCGGCTGTGTTGAAATGGACTTTCCCGAGGTTGGGGCCTAATGTGTGTTTGTGTCCATGAGGGCCTTGGAATGGGGCGGTGACACTGGGACCCTGAAGTATTCTCCTAAGCTTTTGACATAGGTCCCATGCACAAGTATCCTTGTGTAAACGAGATTTGTTCTGATGGGTGCCTCAAAAAAACCCCTATGCTGGTCTTGGAATCCAGGCTTTTGAGGAGACATGTCTGTAAACCAAAGCAATGGATCCGAATATGGCCTAGGGTCCTGTCTGGTTCCATCTTCTTCTCTGGGGACATCCATTTATGATATGAGTGGAGGTAGATGCTCAGCTGGTGTCAGACCGCCCTTGTTTGTCCCCGGAGACCTACACTATTGGGATGGCCTCGGGGACTTTGGAGAGTTCTCCTAATTTGTACGATTTTGGATAATGGAATGGGCAGAATGCCCATGGATTGGGTAGGCACAGTCCTAATGTGTGGCTCCAGGGGCCCCAGCCTGGAGGGTGTGTGGCCCAGGAATCTGAGGACAGAAGTCTGAAAACACAAACTCAGCTTAGGTTGGGAACGTAGGTATGGCAGGGCCAATCTACAAACCATGAGAAGGACTCTTCAGGATATGAAGAAAGAGGGAGTCTGAGGCGCTTGCTCAGGCTTTTGTCTCTGGATTTTGTATCAAAGATGGGCGTGGAACGTGGGGAGGCCTCACGGGCCATGGACGAATCTTCCTCTCTGTGGATTTGGCCCGGTCCCAATTTCTTTCTGTCAATCTGTGGGATGGGAGGTCTCCTCTCAGGTTTGTTACCTCAGGTGTCCCAACAAAAGAGGAATTCCAAAGCAGAGCCCTGGGGAAGAGTGAAGGGACAACCCAAACGATGGTTATAAATTGGGGCCTAGGGGCATGGCAGACCCAATATGCTGTCTCTTCATCCAGCCACTGAGTGGCCTTACTTAAAGACTGGGCACAGGCTGAGGGTCAGCATGTGTGTTTGTGACCAATGTGGCCCGCGAGCATGGGCGGGGCCTGATGGGCCACACTGGTTTCAACTACACTGAACTTTGGATAACATGCCAATCACAAGGTCTCTTGCCATGGGGAAGGAGCTCTGATTTCTGCATCATTTTCAACCCTGGGCAGTGTTTGGAGATAAGGTCTACGTTCTGAAGCCTGAAAACCGCAGTTGGGAAGAGATGACGACCTAAGGCCATGGCGGGTCTGATGTGCTCAGTGTGCGGTCAGCTGCCTGGGTGTTGGTCCGGAGGTTCGGGTTCAGGTTGTGTCAGACAGTGAATTAGTACCCAGGTTAGACTATATAATTCAGGTAGTGTCGAGAGCCGTGTAGGTTTATCCTTATTTGAGGTGCCTGGGCTACTCATTAGGCAATATATTTTTTCTAGAGGCAGGCAGAGTGCTGCATTGTGGGTCCGGTATTGCCAAACATGAGGGATTCTGGACCAGGAGTGTGAGGACAAGTCTGAGAACAGAAGCTAGACTTGGGATTCAGGCCGAGGGCACGGCTGGTACCCCCTGCAGATCTGAACGAATATCTCATGCTTCTGAAGTCACGGCGAGGATCAGACGTTGGCTCGGGTTGGAGTTTCTGTGCATGACTGCCCCTTCATGAACGGAGCGGAATCTCAAGGCCATGGAGGTTTTCCCACGTTGGGAGTTGTGGGATGCCCCCTTCAAGGATTCCTTCTGCGGGACAATTGAGACCTGTTGGGCAGCTCCAGGATATCCCATATGGAAGGACTCCAGAGCACCGTTCGGGGTGGATGCCTGGGAAGCGGGCCTCGCATTCCAAATGTCTCCTAGCAACAAGACAGTTGAGATCGGATAGCTCTGCGGGAGCAACCCGCGTGGCTGAGTTGAAATGGACTTTTAGGATCGGGCCCATTGTGTGTTTGTGTCCATGAGGGCCTTGGAATGGGGCATTGGCACCGGGACCCTGAAGTATTCTCCTAAGCTTTTGACATACCTCCCATGCACAAGTTTCCTTGTGGAGATGAGATTTGTTCTGAGGGGTGCCTCAGGAAACCCCCTATGCTGGTATTGGAATCCAGGCTTTTGAGGAGACATGCCTGTAAACCAAAACAATGGATCCGATTATGGCCTAGGGTCCTGTCTGGTTCAATCTTCTTCTCTGGTGATATCCATCTATGGAATGAGTGGAGGGAGATGCTCACCTGGTGTCACACCGCCCTTGTTTGTCCCTGGAGACCTACACTATTGGGATGGCCTCGGGGACTTTGGAGAGTTTTCTTAATTGGTGAGATTTTGGACAATGGAATGGGCAGAATTCCCATGGATTGGGTAGGCACAGTCCTAATGTGTGGCTCCAGGGGCCCCAGCCTGGAGGGTGTGCGGCCCAGGACTTTGAGGACAGAAGTCTGAAAACACAAACTCAGCTAAGGTTTTGGGACGTAGGTATGGGAGGCCCAATCTACAAACCATGAGAAGTACCCCTCAGGATATGAAGAAAGAGCGAGTCTGAGGCACGTGCTCAGGATTTTGTCTCTGCATTTTGTATCAAAGATGGGCGTGGAACGTGGGGAGGTCTCATGGGCCATGGACGAATCTTCTTCTCTGTGGATTTTACCCGGTCCCAATTTCGTTCCGTCAATCTGTGGGATGGGAGGTCTCCTCTCAGGTTTGTTACCTCAGGTGTCCCAACCAAAGAGGAATTCCAAAGCAGAGCCCTGGGGAAGAGTGAAGGGACAACCCAAACGATGGTTATAAATTGGGGCCTAGGGGCATGGCAGACCCAATATGCTGTCTCTTCATCCAGCCACTGAGTGGCCTTACTTAAAGACTGGGCACAGGCTGAGGGTCAGCATGTGTGTTTGTGACCAATGTGGCCCGCGAGCATGGGCGGGGCCTCATGGGCCACACTGGTTTCAACTACACTGAACTTTGGATAACATGCCAATCACAAGGTCTCTTGCCATGGGGAAGGAGCTCTGATTTCTGCATCATTTTCAACCCTGGGCCGTGGTTGGAGATAAGGTCTAGGTTCTGAAGCCTGAAAACCACAGTTGGGAAGTGATGACGATCTAAGGCCATGTCGGGGCTCATGTGCTCAGTGTGCGGTCAGCTGCCTGGGTGTTGGTCCAGAGTTTTGGGTTCAGGTTGTGTCAGACAGTGCATTATTGCCCAGGTTAGACTATATAATTTAGGTACAGTCGAGTGCCGTGTAAGTTTATCCTCATTTGAGGTGCCTGGGAATATCATTAGGCAATATATTTTTCCCTGAGGGCAGGCATATTGCTGCATTGAGGGTCCGGAATTGCCAAACTTGAGGGCTTCTGGGCCAAGAGTGTGAGGACAGAAGTTTCAGAACACAAGCTAGACTTGGGCTTCAGGCCTTGGGTAGGGCAATGGGTATGGCAAATACCCCCTGCAGATCTGAACCAATATCTCATGTATCTGAAGTCACGACGAGGATCAGAAGTTGGCTCGGGTTGGAGTTTCTGTGCATGTCTGCCCCTCCATGAACGGAGCGGAATCTCAAGGCCATGGAGGTTTTCCAACGTTGGGAGTGTGGGATCCCCCTTCAAGGATTCCTTCTGCGGGACAATTGAGCACTGTTGGTCAGCTCCAGGACAATCCATATGGAATGACTGCAGTGCACCGTTCGAGGACTGATGCCAGGGAAGCCAGCCTCGCATTCCAATTGTCTCCTAGCAACAAGACAGTTGAGTCCTATGGCTCTGACTGAGCAATCGGGGCGGCTGTGTTGAAATGGACTTTCCCGAGGTTGGGGCCTAATGTGTGTTTGTGTCCATGAGGACCTTGGAATGGAGCGGTGGCACTGGGACCCTGAAGTATTCTCCTAAGCTTTTGACATAGGTCCCATGCACAAGTTTCCTCGTGGAGACGAGTTTTGTTCTGATGGGTGCCTCAGGAAACCCCCTATGCTGGTCTTGGAATCCAGGCTCTTGAGGAGATATGCCTGTAAACCAAAGCAATGGATCCGATTATGGCCTAGGGTCCTGTCTGGTTCCATCTTCTTCTCTGGGGACATCCATTTATGGTATGAGTGGATGTAGATGCTCAGCTGGTGTCAGACCGCCCTTGTTTGTCCCGGGAGACCTACACTATTGGCATGGCCTTGGGGACTTTGGAGGGTTCTTCTAATTTGTACGATTTTGAACAATGGAATGGGCAGAATTCCCATGGATTGGGAAGGCACAGTCCTAATGTGTGGCTCCAGGGGCCCCAGCCTGGAGGGTGTGTGGCCCAGAAATTTGAGGACAGAAGTCTGAAAACACAAACTCAGCTTAGGTTGGGGACGTAGGTATGGCAGGTCCAATCTACAAACCATGAGAAGAACTCTTCAGGATATGAAGAAAGAGCGAGTCTGAGGCGCTTGCTCAGGCTTTTGTCTCTGGATTTTGTAACAAAGATGGGCGTGGAATGTGGGGAGGCCTCATGGGCCATGGATAAATCTTCCTCTCTGTTGATTTGGCCCGGTCCCAATTTCTTTCCATCAATTTGTGGAATGGGAGGTATCCTCTCAGGTTTGTTAATTCAGGTGTCCCAACCAAAGAGGAATTCCAAAGCAGAGCCCTGGGGAAGAGTGAAGGGGCAACCCAAACGATGGTTAAAAATTGGGGCCTAGGGGCATGGCAGGCCAAATATGCTGTCTCTTCATCCAGCCACTGAGTGGCCTTACTTAAGGACTGGGCACAGCCTGAGAGTCACAATGTGTGTTTGTGACCAATGTGGCCGCGAGCATGGGCGGGGCCTCATGGGCCATACTGGTTTCAACTACACTGAACTTAGGACCATATGCCAATCACAAGGTCTCTTGCCATGGGGTAGGAGCTCTGATTTCTGCATCATTTTCAACCCTGGGCAGTGGTTGGATATAAGGTCTAGGATCTGAAGTCTGAAAACCGCAGTTGGGAAGAGATGACGACAAAAGCCATGGCGGATCTGATGTGCTCAGTGTGCGGTCAGCTGCCTGGGTGTTGCTCCGGAGTATCGGGTTCAGGTTGTGTCAGACAGTGCATTAGTGCCCAGGTTAGACTATATAATTTAGGTACAGTCGAGTGCCGTTTAAGTTTATCCTCATTTGAAGTGCCTGGGCAAATCATTAGGCAAGATATTTTTTCTAGAGGGGAGGCAGGGTGCTGCATTGTGGGTCCGGAATTGCCAAACTTGAGGGCTTCTGGGCCAGGAGTATGAGGACAGAAGTCTGAGAACACAAGCTAGACTTGGGCTTCAGGCCGAGGGCACGGCAGGTACCGCCTGCAGATCTGAAACAATATCTCTTGCATCTGAAGTCACGGCGAGGATCAGACTTTGCCTCAGGTTGGAGTTTCTGTGCATGACTGCCCCTTTATGAACGGAGCGGAATTTCAAGGCCATGGAGGTTTTCCCACGTTGGGAGTTGTGGGATGCCCCCTTCAAGGATTCCTTCTGCGGGACAATTGAGACCTGTTGGGCAGCTCCAGGATATCCCATATGGAAGTACTCCAGAGCACCGTTCGTGGATGGATGCCAGGGTAGTGGGCCTCGCATTCCAATTGTCTCCTAGCAACAAGACAGTTGAGATCTGAAGACTCTGCGGTAGCAACCGGGTTGGCTAGTTGAAATGGACTTTCCCGAGAATGGGGCCTGATATGTGTTTGTTTCCATGAGGGCATTGGAATGGGGCGGTGGCACCGGGACCCTGAAGTATTCTCCTAAGCTTTTGACATAGGTCCCATGCACAAGTTTCCTTGTCGAGACGAGATTTGTTCTGATGGGTGCCTCAGGAAATCCCCTATGCTGGTCTGGAATCCAGGCTTTTGAGGAGACATGCCTGTAAACCAAAGCAATGGATCCGATTATGGCCTAGGGTCCTGTATGGTTCCATCTTCTTCTCTGGGGACATCCATCTATGGTATGAGTGGAGGTTGATGCTCAGCTGGTGTCAGACCGCCCTTGTTTATACCGGGAAACCTACACTATTGTGATGGCCTCGGGAAATTTGGAGGGTTCTCCTAATTTGTACGATTTTGGACAATGGAATGGGCAGTGTTCCCATGGATTGGGTAGGCACAGTCCTAATGTGTGGCTCCAGGGGCCCCAGTCCGGAGGGAGTGTGGCCCAGGAATTTGAGGACAGAAGTCTGAAAACAGAAACTCAGCTTACGTTTGGGGAAGTACGTATGGCAGGTCCAATCTACAAACCATGAGAAGAACTCTTCAGGATATGAAGAAAGATCGAGTCTGAGGCACTTGCTCAGGCTTTTGTCTCTGGATTTTGTATCAAAGATGGGCGTGGAACGTGGGGAGGCCTCATGGGCCATGGACGAATCTTCCTCTCTGTGGATTTGTCCCAGTCCCAATTTCTTTCCGTCAATCTGTGGGATGGGAGATCTCCTCTCAGGTTTGTTACCTCAGGTGTCCCAACCAAAGAGGAATTCCAAAGCAGAGCCCTGGGGAAGAGTGAAGGGACAACCCAAACTATGTTTAAAAATTGGGACCTAGGGGCATGGCAGGCCCAATATGCTGTCTCTTCATCCAACCACTGAGAGGCCTTACTTGAGGACTGGGCACAGGCTGAGGGTCACAATGTGTGTTTGTGACCAATGTGGCCCGCGAGCATGGGCGGGGCCTCATGGGCCACACTGGTTTCAACTACACTGGACTTTGGACAACATGCCAATCACAAGGTCTCTTGCCATGAGGAAGGTGTTCTGATGTCTGCATCATTTTCAACCCTGGGCAGTGGTTAAAGATAAGGTCTAGGTTCTGAATCCTGAAAAACCGAAGTTGGGAAGAGATGACGACCTAAGGCCATGGCGGGTCTGATATGCTCAGTGTGCTGTCAGCTGCCTGGGTGTTGGTCAGGAGGTTCTGGCTCAGGTTGTGTCAGACAGTGCATTAGTGCCCAGGTTTGACTATATGATTTGGGTACAGTCGAGTGCCGTGTAGGTTTATCCTCATTTGAGGTGCCTGGGCTGCTCTTAGGCAAGATATTTTTTATAGATGGCAGGCAGAGTGCTGCATCGTGAGTCCGGAATTGCCAAACTTGAGGGCTTCTGGGCCAGGAGTGTGAGTACAGAAGTCTGAGAAAACAAGCTAAACTTGGGCTTCAGGCCGAGGGCACAGCATGTACCCCCTGCAGAGTGAACCAATATCTCAAGCATCTGAAATCACGGTGAGGATTAGATGCTGGCTCAGGTTGGAGTTTCTGTGCATGACTGCCCTTCATGAACAGAGCGGAATCTCAAGGCCATGGAGGTTTTCCCACGTTGGGAGTTGTGGGATGCCCCCTTCAAGGATTCCTTCTGCGGGACAATTGAGACCTGTTGGTCAGCTCCAGGACATCCCATATGGAATGACTCCAGAGCACTGTTCGAGGATCGATGCCAGGGAATCCCGCCTCGCATTCCAATTTTCTCCCAGCAACAAGACAGTTGAGTTTTGATGGCTCTGCGGGAGCAATCGGGGCGGCTGTGTTGAAATGGACTTTCCCGAGGTTGGGGCCTAATATGTGTTTGTGTCCATGAGGGTCTTGGAATGGGGCGGTGACACCGGGACCCTGAAGTATTCTCCTAAGCTTTTGACATAGGTCCCATGCACAAGTTTCCTTGTGGAAACGAGATTTGTTCTGATGGGTGCCTCAAAAAAACCCCTATGCTGGTCTTGGAATCCAGGCTTTTGAGGAGACATGTCTGTAAACCAAAGCAATGGATCCGAATATGGCCTAGGGTCCTGTCTGGTTCCATCTTCTTCTCTGGGGACATCCATTTATGATATGAGTGGAGGTAGATGCTCAGCTGGTGTCAGACCGCCCTTGTTTGTCCCCGGAGACCTACACTATTGGGATGGCCTCGGGGACTTTGGAGAGTTCTCCTAATTTGTACGATTTTGGATAATGGAATGGGCAGAATGCCCATGGATTGGGTAGGCACAGTCCTAATGTGTGGCTCCAGGGGCCCCAGCCTGGAGGGTGTGTGGCCCAGGAATCTGAGGACAGAAGTCTGAAAACACAAACTCAGCTTAGGTTGGGAACGTAGGTATGGCAGGGCCAATCTACAACCATGAGAAGGACTCTTCAGGATATGAAGAAAGAGCGATTCTGAGGCGCTTTCTCAGGCTTTTGTCTCTGGATTTTGTATCAAAGATGGGCGTGGAACGTGGGGAGGCCTCATGGGCCATGGACGAATCTTCCTCTCTGTGGATTTGGCCCGGTCCCAATTTCTTTCTGTCAATCTGTGGGATGGGAGGTCTCCTCTCAGGTTTGTTACCTCAGGTGTCCCAACCAAAGAGGAATTCCAAAGCAGAGCCCTGGGGAAGAGTGAAGGGACAACCCAAACGATGGTTATAAATTGGGGCCTAGGGGCATGGCAGGCCCAATATGCTGTCTCTTCATCCAGCCACTGAGTGGCCTTAATTAAATACTGGGCACAGGCTGAGGGTCAGCATGTGTGTTTAGGCCAATGTGGCCCGTGAGCATGGGCGGGGCCTCATGGGCCACACTGGTTTCAACTCCACTGAACTTTGGATAACATGCCAATCACAAGGTCTCTTGCCATGTGGAAGGAGCTCTGATTTCTGCATCATTTTCAACCCTGGGCAGTGTTTGGAGATAAGGTCTACGTTCTGAAGCCTGAAAACCGCAGTTGGGAAGAGATGACGACCTAAGGCCATGGCGGGTCTGATGTGCTCAGTGTGCGGTCAGCTGCCTGGGTGTTGGTCCGGAGGTCCGGGTTCAGGTTGTGTCAGACAGTGAATTAGTACCCAGGTTAGACTATATAATTCAGGTACAGTCGAGAGCCGTGTAGGTTTATCCTCATTCGAGGTGCCTGTGCTACTCATTAGGCAATATATTTTTTCTAGAGGCAGGCAGAGTGCTGCATTGTGGGTCCGGTATTGCCAAACATGAGGGATTCTGGACCAGGAGTGTGAGGACAAGTCTGAGAACAGAAGCTAGACTTGGGATTCAGGCCGAGGGCACGGCTGGTACCCCCTGCAGATCTGAACGAATATCTCATGCTTCTGAAGTCACGGCGAGGATCAGACGTTGGCTCGGGTTGGAGTTTCTGTGCATGACTGCCCCTTCATGAACGGAGCGGAATCTCAAGGCCATGGAGGTTTTCCCACGTTGGGAGTTGTGGGATGCCCCCTTCAAGGATTCCTTCTGCGGGACAATTGAGACCTGTTGGGCAGCTCCAGGATATCCCATATGGAAGGACTCCAGAGCACCGTTCGGGGTGGATGCCTGGGAAGCAGGCCTCGCATTCCAAATGTCTCCTAGCAACAAGACAGTTGAGATCGGATAGCTCTGCGGGAGCAACCCGCGTGGCTGAGTTGAAATGGACTTTTAGGATCGGGCCCATTGTGTGTTTGTGTCCATGAGGGCCTTGGAATTGGGCGTTGGCCCTGGGACCCTGAAGTATTCTCCTAAGCTTTTGACATACCTCCCATGCACAAGTTTCCTTGTGGAGATGAGATTTGTTCTGAAGGGTGCCTCAGGAAACCCCCTATGCTGGTATTGGAATCCAGGCTTTTGAGGAGACATGCCTGTAAACCAAAACAATGGATCTGATTATGGCCTAGGGTCCTGTCTGGTTCAATCTTCTTCTCTGGTGATATCCATCTATGGAATGAGTGGAGGGAGATGCTCACCTGGTGTCACACCGCCCTTGTTTGTCCCTGGAGACCTACACTATTGGGATGGCCTCGGGGACTTTGGAGAGTTTTCTTAATTGGTGAGATTTTGGACAATGGAATAGGCAGAATTCCCATGGATTGGGTAGGCACAGTCCTAATGTGTGGCTCCAGGGGCCCCAGCCTGGAGGGTGTGCAGCCCAGGACTTTGAGGACAGAAGTCTGAAAACACAAACTCAGCTAAGGTTTTGGGACGTAGGTATGGGAGGCCCAATCTACAAACCATGAGAAGTACCCCTCAGGATATGAAGAAAGAGCGAGTCTGAGGCACTTGCTCAGGCTTTTGTCTCTGGATTTTGTATCAACAATGGCTGTAGAATGTGGGGAGTCCTCATGGGATATGGACGAATCTTCCTCTCTGTGGATTTGGCCCGGTCCCAATAGTTTTTCTTCAATTGTCGGATGGGAGGTCTCCTTTCAGGTTTATTACCTCAGGTGTCCGAACAAAATAGGAATTCCAAAGCAGAGCCCTGGGGAAGAGTGAAGGGACAACCCAAACTATGGTTAAAAATTGGGGCCCTAGGTGCATGGCAGGCCCAATATGCTGTCTCTTCATCTAGCCACTGAGAGGCCTTACTTGAGGACTGGGCTCATGCTGAGGGTCACAATGTGTGTTTGTGACCAATGTGGCCCGCGAGCATGGGCGGGGCCTCATGGGCCACACTGGTTTCAACTACACTGGACTTTGGACAACCTGCCAAACACAAGGTCTCTGGCCATGGGGAATGTGTTCTGATATCTGCATCATTTTCAACCCTGGGCAGTGGTTGGAGATAAGGTCTAGGTTCTGAAGCCTGAAAAACCGAAGTTGGGAAGAGATGACGACCTAAGGCCATGGCGGGTCTGATATGCTCAGTGTGCGGTCAGCTGCCTGGGTGTTGGTCAGGAGGTTCGGGCTCAGGTTGTGTCAGTCAGTGCATTAGTCCCAGGTTAGACTATATGATTTGGGTACAGTCGAGTGCCGTATAGGTTTATCCTCATTTGAGGTGCCTGGGGAGCTCAATAGGCAAGATATTTTTTCTAGAGGGCAGGCAGAGTGCTGCACTTTGGTTCCAGAATTGCCAAACTTGAGGGCTTCTGGCCCAGGAGTGTGAGGACAGAAGTCTGAGAACACAAGCTAGACTTGGGCTTCAGGCCGAGGGCACGGCAGGTACCTCCTGCAGATCTGAACCAATATTTCATGCATCTGAAGTCACGGCGAGGATCAGACGTTGGCTCGGGTTGGAGTTTCTGTGCATGACTGCCCCTTCATGAACAGAGCAGAATCTCAAGGCCATGGAGGTTTTCCCACGTTGGGAGTTGTGGGATGCCCCCTTCAAGGATTCCTTCTGCGGGACAATTGAGACCTGTTGGTCAGCTCCAGGACATCCCATATGGAAGGACTCCAGAGCACCGTTCAAGTATCGATGCCAGGGAATCCCGCCTCGCATTCCAATTTTCTCCTAGCAACAAGACAGTTGAGTTTTGATGGCTCTGCGGGAGCAATCGGGGCGGCTGTGTTGAAATGGACTTTCCCGAGGTTGGGGCCTAATGTGTGTTTGTGTCCATGAGGGCCTTGGAATGGGGCGGTGGCACCGAGACACTGAAGTTTCTCCTAAGCTTTTGACATAGCTCACATGCACAAGTTTCCCTGTGGAGACGAGATTTGTTCTGATGGGTGCCTCAGGAAATCACTTATGCTGGTATTGGAATCCAGGCTTTTGAGGAGACACGCCTGTACCAAAGCAATGGATCTGATTATGGCCTAGGGTCCTGTCTGGTTCCATCTTCTTCTCTGGAGATATCCATCTATGGAATGAGTGGGGGTAGATGCTCACGTGTGTTAGACCGCCCTTGTTTGTCCCCGGAGATCTACACTATTGGGATGGCCTCGGGGACTTTGGAGGTTTCTCCTAATTTTACGATTTTGGACAATGGAATGGGCAGAATTCCCATGGATTGGGTAGGCACATCCTAATGTGTGGCTCCAGGGGCCCAAGCCAGGAGGGTGTGTTGCCCAGGACTTTGAGGACAGATCTAAAAATACAAACTCAGCTCAGGTTTTGGGACGTAGGTATGGCAGGCCCAATCTACAGACCATGAGGAGAACTCTTCAGGATATGAAGAAAGATCGAGTCTGAGGCACTTGCTCAGGCTTTTGTCTCTGGATTGTGAATCAACGATGGCCATGGATGTGGGGAGGCCTCATGGGCCATGGACCAATCTTCCTCTCTGTGGATTTGTCCCAGTCCCAATTCTTTTTCGTCAGTCTGTGGAATGGGAGGTCGCCTTTCACATTTGTTACCTCAGGTGACCCAACCAAAGAGTAATTACAAAGCACAGCCCTGGGGAAGAGTGAAGGGACAACCCAAACTATGTTTAAAAATTGGGACCTAGGGGCATGGCAGGCCCAATATGCTGTCTCTTCATCCAACCACTGAGAGGCCTTACTTGAGGACTGGGCACAGGCTGAGGGTCACAATGTGTGTTTGTGACCAATGTGGCCCGCGAGCATGGGCGGGGCCTCATGGGCCACACTGGTTTCAACTACACTGGACTTTGGACAACATGCCAATCACAAAGTCTCTTGCCATGAGGAAGGTGTTCTGATGTCTGCATCATTTTCAACCCTGGGCAGTTGTTGGAGATAAGGTCTAGGTTCTGAAGCCTGAAAAACCGAAGTTGGGAAGAGATGACGACATAAGGCCATGGCGGGTCTGATATGCTCAGTGTGCGGTCAGCTGCCTGGGTGTTGGTCAGGAGGTTCTGGCTCAGGTTGTGTCAGACAGTGCATTAGTGCCCAGGTTTGACTATATGATTTGGGTACAGTCGAGTGCCGTGTAGGTTTATCCTCATTTGATGTGCCTGGGCTGCTCTTAGGCAAGATATTTTTTATAGATGGCAGGCAGAGTGCTGCATTGTGAGTCCGGAATTGCCAAACTTGAGGGCTTCTGGGCCAGGAGTGTGAGTAAAGAAGTCTGAGAACACAAGCTAAACTTGGGCTTCAGGCAGAGGGCACAGCATGTACCCCCTGCAGAGTGAACCAATATCTCAAGCATCTGAAGTCACGGTGAGGATCAGACGTTGGCTCAGGTTGGAGTTTCTGTGCATGACTGCCCCTTCATGAACGGAGCAGAATCTCAAGGCTATGGAGGTTTTCCCACGTTGGGAGTTGTGGGATGCCCCCTTCAAGGATTCCTTCTGCAGGACAATTGAGACCTGTTGGGCAGCTCCAGGAAATCCCATATGGAATGACTCCAGAGCACCGTTGAAAGATGAATGCCAGGGAAGCCCGCCTCGCATTCCAATTGTCTCCTAGCAACAAGACTGTTGAGGCCGGATGGCTCTGGGAGAACAACCGGGGTGGCTGAGTTGAAATGGACTTTCCCGAGGATGGGGCCTAATATGTGTTTGTGTCCATGAGGGCCTTAAAATGGGGGGTGGCACCGGGACCCTGAAGTTTCTCCTAAGCTTTTGACATAGCTCCCATGCACAAGTTTCCCTGTGGAGACGAGATTTGTTCGGATGGGTGCCTCAGGAAATCACTTATGCTGGTATTGGAATCCAGGCTTTTGAGGAGACACACCTGTACCAAAGCAATGGATCCGATTATGGCCTAGGGCCCTGTCCGGTTCCATCTTCTTCTCTGGAGATATCCATCTATGGAATGAGTGGGGGTAGATGCTCACGTGGTGTTAGACTGCCCTTGTTTGTCCCCGGAGATCTACACTATTGGGATGGCCTCGGGGACTTTGGAGGGTTCTCCTAATTTGTACGATTTTGGACAATGGAATGGGCAGAATTCTCATGAATTGGGTAGGCACAGTCCTAATGTGTGGCTCCAGGGGCCCCAGCCAGGAGGGTGTGTTGCCCAGGACTTTGAGGACAGAAGTCTGAAAATACAAACTCAGCTCAGGTTTTGGGACGTAGGTATGGCAGGCCCAATCTACAGACCATGAGGAGAACTCTTCAGGATATGAAGAAAGAGCGAGTCTGAGGCACTTGCTCAGGCTTTTGTCTCTGGATTGTGAATCAACGATGGCCATGGATGTGGGGAGGCCTCATGGGCCATGGACGAATCTTCCTCTCTGTGGATTTGTCCCAGTCCCAATTCTTTTTCGTCAATCTGTGGAATGGGAGGTCGCCTTTCACATTTGTTACCTCAGGTGACCCAACCAAAGAGTAATTACAAAGCACAGCCCTGGGGAAGAGTGAAGGGACAACCCAAACTATCGTTAAAAATTGGGGCCTAGGGGCATGGCAGGCCCAATATGCTGTCTCTTCATCCAGCCACTGAGAGGCCATACTTGAGGACTGGGCTCAAGCTGAGGGTCACAATGTGTGTTAGTGACCAATGTGGCCTGTGAGCAAGAGCGGGGCCACATGGGCCACACTGGTTTCAACTACACTGACTTTGTACAACATGCCAATCACAAGGTCTCTTGACATGGGGAAGGTGTTCTGATGTCTGCATCATTTTCAACCCTGGGCAGTGGTTGAAGATAAGGTCCTGGTCTGAAGCCTGAAAAACCGAAGTTGGGAAGAGATGACGACCTAAGGCCATGGCGGGTCTGATATGCTCAGTGTGCGGTCAGCTGCCTGGGTGTTGGTCAGGAGGTTCTGGCTCAGGTTGTGTCAGACAGTGCATTAGTGCCCAGGTTAGACTATATAATTTGGGTGGCCTCAGGGGCCTTGGAGCTTTTCCCTAAGGTGTAGGGTTGTGGTGAATGGACTGGGCACACTTTCCTAGGAGAGGCAGGCACAATCTATCGCTGTGGCTAGAGGCCCTAGCCTCGAGGTTGTGTGGGTCCAGGCTGTGGGCACAGAAGTCTGAAAACACAAACTCAGCTTATGAGTGGTGCCTAGGGTAAGGCAGGCCGGATGTACAGCCCGAGAGGGAGCTGCTCGTCCTCTGAAACAAGGGCGAGTGGGAGGCGTTCCCTCAGGCTTTTGTCTCTGGATGTTGTGTCCGGGATAGCCGCGATTGGAGGGGTGGCCTCAGGGACTGTGGACGAGTATCCCTCTCTGGGGATTTGTCCCAGCTCCCAAGAATTTGGGGTCATTTTTTGGGAAGGGTTGAGTCCTGTTGTTTGGCTCATGTGTCTCTCCAAGAAAGGGATTCCAGAGCAGAGCCCCAGGTACGGGTGGGGCGACTGGAAAACTCAAACACTGGTGAGGATTGGGTGCATAGGGGCTTGGCAAGCCCCATATGCGGGCTCGTGGCCCTGGCCCTGACAGGCCTTTCTTTGACATGGGGCTCATGCTGAGGGTCAGAGTGTGAATTTGTGCCCAAGCAGCACTCAAGTTTGGGCGTGGCATCAGGGGCATGAAGGTTTCTTCCACCCTGAAGGTGTGACTCCATGCCAAGAGCAAGCTTTACAGCCATGGGAAAGGAGGAGTTCTGTTTTATGCTTGCGATACCCAGCTGTGTGGAGAATTGATATAATATCAAGGTTCAGATATCTGAAAACCAAGATTATGAAAAGGTGACGGCACAAGACCATGGCGTGTCCGAAGTGCTGGGTGTGCAGCCAGCTTTCTCCTTGTCTGTCTGGACGTCTAGCTTCAGGCTGTGTCAGACAGAGCATGAGTGCCCAGAGCAGCCTATCCAGTTCGGGTACCGGTCGAGGCCCGAGCAGGTTGATCCTCATCTGGGTTTTCTGGAGAGAGCCCCACAGGGAAACGTTTTTCTTCCCTTGGGCAGACCCTGGGCTGGGTTGTGGTTCTGGAGTTCCTAGTCCGGAGGGCTTGTTTGCCAGGAGTGTGAGGAAGGAAGTTTGAAATCACAAGCTAGCCTGAGGTTTGGGACCGATGGCACGGCAGGCCCACTCTGAGAGGCTGAATCGAGATCTCCTGCACTGAGGTCATTTCAACTATGAGACGTGCCTCAGGCTAGAGTTTTTGTCCACCATGGCCTCTTGCTGAATGGTGTGGGGGCCTCATGAGGCCAGGAAGGTTTGCCTACGATGGGATTTGTGAACTACTCCAAACCTCAAGGTTTCCTTCTGCACGACAGTCGAGTCCTATTGGATGGTTCCTGAGGCCCCATACGGAAAGACTCGAGAACAGGTGTCTAAGCATGGATGCCTGGGATCGCCACCTCATATTCCCACTCTTTAGTCAGGACAAGGCAGGCTCAATCTGCGGGCTCCTGGGTGAGCTACCCAGAGGGGAGAGTTGAAATGGACTCTCCTGAAGATGAGTCCTACTGTGGCTTGGTGGCCTGGGAAACCTTGGAATGTGGAGGTGGCTCAGGGACTCTGCAGGATTCTCCAACCTGAGGTGTTTGACACGGCTCCAACAAGGAAGCTTCCCATGTGGAGACGAGAGAAGTTCTGTTCAGTGCCTCAGGAAAGCCCCATATCCTGTTCTTCGAACCAAAGCCTCTGAGGAGTGACACCTGGAAAACAAAGCAAGAGTTGAGATTAGGGCCTAAGGGCCTGTCCGGCTCAACCTTCTATCTCTGTTGACATCTGTGTGCATGACTTCATGGAGGTAGCAGCTCAGCTTGTGTCCGAAGCCCCCTGTGTGTGCAGGGAGGCTCCCGGTAATGGTATGTCCTCGGGGGCCTTGAGGTTTCTCATATTCTGGAGGTGTGTGGCCAAAGGAATGGACAGAGTTTCCCAGGAGAGAGCAGGCATGGTCCTGTGGTATGGCTCCAGAGGACCCAGCCTAGAGGCTGTGTTTGCCAGGGCTGTGGGGACAGATGTCTGAAAAAGCAAACTTGGCTCAGGTAGGGGCCAAGGTAATGGCAGGCCTGATCTCCAGTCCGAGAGGGGAGATCCTCTGGATATCAAAGGAGGGCAAGTGGGAGGCAGTTGCTCAGGCTTTTGTCTCTGGGTGTTGCGTTCACAGTGGCCGTTCAGGGTAGGGGTTGCTTCAGGGGCCGAGGAAGAGCCTTCCTCTCGGGGGATTGTCCAAGCTCCCAAGTGTTTGGGTTCATTCTGTGGGAAGGGAAGAGTACTGTTTTCTGCCACAGGGGACCCCCCAGGAGAGGGACTCTAGAGCACAGAGCAGTGGGTTCCCTCAACTGGAATACACACCATCTAGTTAGTCCTGCGTGCCTATGGGCATGGCAAGCCACATATGCGGGCTCTTGGTCCAATCACTGAGAGGCGTTACTTGAATAAGGTACTCACGCTGAGGGTCACAATGTGTGTTTGTGCCCAAGGCGGCCCTCACACATGGGCGTGGCCTCATGGGCCATGCCGTTTTCTCCTACACAGAAGGTTTGACTCACTGCCAGCAGCAAGGTTCCTTGCCATGGGGAACGAGGGGTTCTGACTTGTGCATCAGGTTCCCCCCTGTGCAGGGATTGGAGATAAGGTCTAGGTTCTGATGACTGAAAACCCAGGTTGGGAATGGATGGTGGCCTAAGGCAGTGGCGGGTCCAATGTGCTGGGTGTGCAGCCAGCTGTGTCGGTGTCTGTTGGAAGGTCTGGGCTCAGGCTATTTGCGACAGAGCATCAGTGTTTAAGGTAGCCTATGCAATTGGGGTGTTGCCGAGGGCCAAGCAGTTTGATCCTCATTTGGGGTTTCTGGGCAGCACCATAGACAAAGTTTTTCTCCTGGGAGGCAGGCGGAGTGCTTCATTGTGGCCCCAGAATTCCCAGTAGGGAGGGTTTGCGGGCCAGGAGTGTGAGGACGGAAGTCTAGGAACACAAGCTAAAGTGAGGATTGGAGCCAAGGGCAGAGCAGGCCCACTAGGCAGAGGCTGAATCAAAATCTCCTGCATCTGAAGTCAGGCTGAGGATCAGACGTTGGCTGAGGCTGGAGTATGTGTCCATGTTGGCACCTTCATGAAGCGGGGGCCTCATGAGGCCAAGGAAGTTTTCCCACGCTGAGTTTGGAGGTTGACCCAAACCACCAGGTTTCCTTCTGTGGGACATTCGAGTCCTGTTGCATGGCTCCAGGACATACCATACGGAAGGACTGGAGAGCACGGTTCGAAGGATGGATCCCTGTACAGCATGCCTCGCATTCCCATTGGCCATTAGCCACAAGATATGTTTGATCTGCTGCCTCTGGGGCACGCTAACCAGGAAGCTGAGTTGAAATGGCCTCTCCTGAGGATGCGTCATAATGTGCGTTTGGGTCCATGGAAACCTTGGAATGTGCTGGTTGTTCAGTGGCCCTGCGGAACTCTCCTACCTGAAGGGTTTGATACATCCCCAGTAAGTAAGCTCCCCATGTGGAGACGAGAGATGTTTGGTTTGGAGCCTCAGAAAAGCCCCGTGTGCTGGTCTACGAAAACAGACCTCTGAGGACGGACACATGGAAACCAAAGCTAAGGTTCAGATTAGGGCCTAGGGGCCTGTCCATTTCAACCTTCTGTCTCTGGGGACACTGTCTGAGAGTCTAAGTGGAGATAGTTGCTCCGCTGGTGTCAGAGAGCCCCTCTTAGTCCAGGGTGGCCTACACTATTGATGGCCTCAGGGGCCTTGGAGCTTTTCCCTAACCTGTAGGGTTGTGGTCAATGGATTGGGCACAATTTCCTTGGAGAGGGCAGGCACAATCTTTCGCTGTGGCTCCAGAGGCCCTAGCCTGGCGGTTGTGTGGGTCCAGGCTGAGGGCACAGAAGTCTGAAAACACAAACTCAGCTTATGAGTGGCGCTTAGGGTATGGCAGGCCGGATGTACAGCCCGAGAGGGAGCTCCTGGGCCTCTGAAACAAGGGCGAGTGGGAGGCGTTCCTTCAGGCTTTTGTCTCTGGATGTTGTGTCCGAGATAGCCGTGGATTGGAGGGGTGGCCTCAGGGACTGTGGACGAGTATCCCTCTCTGGGGATTTGTCCCAGCTCCCAAGAGTTTGGGGTCATTTTGTGGGAAGGGTGGAAAAGTGTTGTCTGGCTCACGTGTCTCTCCAAGAAAGGGATTCCAGAGCAGAGCCCCAGGTACGGGCGGGGCGACTGGAAAACTCAAACACTGGTGAGGATTGGGTGCATAGGGGCTTGGCAAGCCCCATATGCGGGCTCTTGGCC
Source organism: Mustela nivalis (assembly GCF_964662115.1). Classification (NCBI taxonomy): domain Eukaryota; kingdom Metazoa; phylum Chordata; class Mammalia; order Carnivora; family Mustelidae; genus Mustela; species Mustela nivalis. Next base: position 766,279 of record NW_028136529.1, read on the forward strand.
CAGGCCCTGACAGGCCTTTCTTTGACATGGGGCTCATGCTGAGGGTCAGAGTGTGAATTTGTGCCCAAGCAGCACTCAAGTTTGGGCGTGGCATCAGGGACCAGGAAGGTTTCTCCCACCCTGAAGGTGTGACTCCATGCCAAGAGAAAGCTTTACAGCCACGGGGAAGGAGGAGTTCTGTGTTGTGCTTGCGATACCCAGCTGTGTGGAGAATTGATATAATGTCTAGGTTCAGATATCTGAACACCAAGGTTAGGAAGAGGTGACGGCATAAGACCATGGCGTGTCCGAAGTGCTGGGTGTGCGGCAGCTGTCTCCTTGTCTGACTGGACGTCTGGCTTCAGGCTGTGTCAGACAGAGCATGAGTGCCCAGAGCAGCCTATCCAGTTCGGGTACCGGTCGAGGCCCGAGCAGGTTGATCCTCATCTGGGTTTTCTGGAGAGAGCCCCACAGGGAAACGTTATTCTTCCCTTGGGCAGACCCTGGGCTGGGTTGTGGTTCTGGAGTTCCTAGTCCGGAGGGCTTGTTTGCCAGGAGTGTGAGGAAGGAAGTCTGAAAACAGAAGCTAGCCTGAGGTTTGGGACTGATGGCACGGCAGGCCCACTCTGAGAGGCTGAATCGAGATCTCCTGCACTGAGGTCATTTCAACTATGAGACGTGCCTCAGGCTAGAGTTTTTGTCCAGCATGGCCTCTTGCTGAATGGTGTGGGGGCCTCATGAGGCCAGGAAGGTTTGCCTACGATGGGATTTGTGAACTACTCCAAACCTCAAGGTTTCCTTCTGCACGAAAGTCGAGTGCTATTGGATGGTTCCAGGAGGCCCCATACGGAAAGACTCGAGAGCAGGTGTCTAAGCATGGATGCCTGGGAACGCCACCTCATATTCCCACTCTTTAGTCAGGACAAGGCAGGCTCAATCTGCGGGCTCCTGGGTGAGCTACCCAGAGGGGAGAGTTGAAATGGACTCTCCTGAAGATGAGTCCTACTGTGGCTTGGTGGCCTGGGAGACCTTGGAATGTGGAAGTGGCTCAGGGACTCTGCAGGATTCTCCAACCTGAGGTGTTTGACACGGCTCCAACAAGGAAGCTTCCCATGTGGAGACGAGAGAAGTTCTGTTCAGTGCCTCAGGAAAGCCCCATATCCTGTTCTTCGAAGCAAAGTCTCTGAGGAGTGACACCTGGAAAACAAAGCAAGAGTTGAGATTAGGGCCTGAGTGCCTCTCCGGCTCAACCTTCTATCTCTGTTGACATCTGTGTGCATGCTTTCATGGAGGTAGCAGCTCAGATTGTGTCTGAAGGCCCCTGTGTGTGCAGGGAGGCTCCCGGTAAAGGTATGTCCTCGGGGGCCTTGAGGTTTCTCATATTCTGGAGGTGTGTGGCCAAAGGAATGGACAGAGTTTCCCAGGAGAGAGCAGGCATGGTCCTTTGGTATGTCTCCAGAGGACCCAGTCTAGAGGCTGTGTTTGCCAGGGCTGTGGGGACAGATGTCTGAAAAAGCAAACTTGGCTCAGGTAGGGGCCAAGGTAATGGCAGGCCTGATCTCCAGTCCGAGAGGGGAGATCCTCTGGATATCAAAGGAGGGCAAGTGGGAGGCAGTCGCTCAGGCTTTTGTCTCTGGGTGTTGCGTTCACAGTGGCCGTTCAGGGTAGGGGTTGCTTCAGGGGCCGAGGAAGAGCCTTCCTCTCGGGGGATTGTCCAAGCTCCCAAGTGTTTGGGTTCATTCTGTGGGAAGGGAAGAGTACTGTTTTCTGCCACAGGGGACCCCCCAGGAGAGGGACTCTAGAGCACAGCAGTGGGTTCCCTCAACTGGAATACACACCATCTAGTTAGTCCTGCGTGCCTATGGGCATGGCAAGCCACATATGCGGGCTCTTGGTCCAATCACTGAGAGGCGTTACTTGAATAAGGTACTCACGCTGAGGGTCACAATGTGTGTTTGTGCCCAAGGCGGCCCTCACACATGGGCGTGGCCTCATGGGCCATGCCGTTTTCTCCTACACAGAAGGTTTGACTCACTGCCAGCAGCAAGGTTCCTTGCCATGGGGAACGAGGGGTTCTGACTTGTGCATCAGGTTCCCCCCTGTGCAGGGATTGGAGATAAGGTCTAGGTTCTGATGACTGAAAACCCAGGTTGGGAATGGATGGTGGCCTAAGGCAGTGGCGGGTCCAATGTGCTGGGTGTGCAGCCAGCTGTGTCGGTGTCTGTTGGAAGGTCTGGGCTCAGGCTATTTGCGACAGAGCATCAGTGTTTAAGGTAGCCTATGCAATTGGGGTGTTGCCGAGGGCCAAGCAGTTTGATCCTCATTTGGGGTTTCTGGGCAGCACCATAGACAAAGTTTTTCTCCTGGGAGGCAGGCGGAGTGCTTCATTGTGGCCCCAGAATTCCCAGTAGGGAGGGTTTGCGGGCCAGGAGTGTGAGGACGGAAGTCTAGGAACACAAGCTAAAGTGAGGATTGGAGCCAAGGGCAGAGCAGGCCCACTAGGCAGAGGCTGAATCAAAATCTCCTGCATCTGAAGTCAGGCTGAGGATCAGACGTTGGCTGAGGCTGGAGTATGTGTCCATGTTGGCACCTTCATGAAGCGGGGGCCTCATGAGGCCAAGGAAGTTTTCCCACGCTGAGTTTGGAGGTTGCCCCAAACCACCAGGTTTCCTTCTGTGGGACATTCGAGTCCTGTTGCATGGCTCCAGGACATACCATACGGAAGGACTGGAGAGCACGGTTCGAAGGATGGATCCCTGTACAACATGCCTCGCATTCCCATTGGCCATTAGCCACAAGATATGTTTGATCTGCTGCCTCTGGGGCACGCTAACCAGGGGGCTGAGTTGAAATGGCCTCTCCTGAGGATGCGTCATAATGTGCGTTTGGGTCCATGGAAACCTTGGAATGTGCTGGTTGTTCAGTGGCCCTGCGGAACTCTCCTACCTGAAGGGTTTGATACATCCCCAGTAAGTAAGCTCCCCATGTGGAGACGAGAGAGGTTTGGTTTGGAGCCTCAGAAAAGCCCCGTGTGCTGGTCTACGAAAACAGACCTCTGAGGACGGACACATGGAAACCAAAGCTAAGGTTCAGATTAGGGCCTGGGGGCCTGTCCATTTCAACCTTCTGTCTCTGGGGACACTGTCTGAGAGTCTAAGTGGAGATAGTTGCTCCGCTGGTGTCAGAGAGCCCCTCTTAGTCCAGGGTGGCCTACACTATTGATGGCCTCAGGGGCCTTGGAGCTTTTCCCTAACCTGTAGGGTTGTGGTCAATGGATTGGGCACAATTTCCTTGGAGAGGGCAGGCACAATCTTTCGCTGTGGCTCCAGAGGCCCTAGCCTGGCGGTTGTGTGGGTCCAGTCTGAGGGCACAGAAGTCTGAAAACACAAACTCAGCTTATGAGTGGCGCCTAGGGTATGGCAGGCCGGATGTACAGCCCGAGAGGGAGCTCCTGGGCCTCTGAAACAAGGGCGAGTGGGAGGCGTTCCTTCAGGCTTTTGTCTCTGGATGTTGTGTCCGAGATAGCCGTGGATTGGAGGGGTGGCCTCAGGGACTGTGGACGAGTATCCCTCTCTGGGGATTTGTCCCAGCTCCCAAGAGTTTGGGGTCATTTTGTGGGAAGGGTGGAAAAGTGTTGTCTGGCTCACGTGTCTCTCCAAGAAAGGGATTCCAGAGCAGAGCCCCAGGTACGGGCGGGGCGACTGGAAAACTCAAACACTGGTGAGGATTGGGTGCATAGGGGCTTGGCAAGCCCCATATGCGGGCTCTTGGCCCAGGCCCTGACAGGCCTTTCTTTGACATGGGGCGCATGCTGAGGGTCAGAGTGTGAATTTGTGCCCAAGCAGCACTCAAGTTTGGGCGTGGCATCAGGGACCAGGAAGGTTTCTCCCACCCTGAAGGTGTGACTCCATGCCAAGAGCAAGCTTTACAGCCACGGGGAAGGAGGAGTTCTGTGTTGTGCTTGCGATACCCAGCTGTGTGGAGAATTGATATAATGTCTAGGTTCAGATATCTGAAAACCAAGGTTAGAAAGAGGTGACGGCATAAGACCATGGCGTGTCCGAAGTGCTGGGTGTGCGGCCAGCTGTCTCCTTGTCTGTCTGGACGTCTAGCTTCAGGCTGTGTCAGACAGAGCATGAGTGCCCAGAGCAGCCTATCCAGTTCGGGTACCGGTCGAGGCCCGAGCAGGTTGATCCTCATCTGGGTTTTCTGGAGAGAGCCCCACAGGGAAACGTTTTTCTTCCCTTGGGCAGACCCTGGGCTGGGTTGTGGTTCTGGAGTTCCTAGTCCGGAGGGCTTGTTTGCCAGGAGTGTGAGGAAGGAAGTTTGAAATCACAAGCTAGCCTGAGGTTTGGGACCGATGGCACGGCAGGCCCACTCTGAGAGGCTGAATCGAGATCTCCTGCACTGAGGTCATTTCAACTATGAGACGTGCCTCAGGCTAGAGTTTTTGTCCAGCATGGCCTCTTGCTGAATGGTGTGGGGGCCTCATGAGGCCAGGAAGGTTTGCCTACGATGGGATTTGTGAACTACTCCAAACCTCAAGGTTTCCTTCTGCACGAAAGTCGAGTGCTATTGGATGGTTCCAGGAGGCCCCATACGGAAAGACTCGAGAGCAGGTGTCTAAGCATGGATGCCTGGGAACGCCACCTCATATTCCCACTCTTTATTCAGGACAAGGCAGGCTCAATCTGCGGGCTCCTGGGTGAGCTACCCAGAGGGGAGAGTTGAAATGGACTCTCCTGAAGATGAGTCCTACTGTGGCTTGGTGGCCTGGGAAACCTTGGAATGTGGAGGTGGCTCAGGGACTCTGCAGGATTCTCCAACCTGAGGTGTTTGACACGGCTCCAACAAGGAAGCTTCCCATGTGGAGACGAGAGAAGTTCTGTTCAGTGCCTCAGGAAAGCCCCATATCCTGTTCTTCGAACCAAAGCCTCTGAGGAGTGACACCTGGAAAACAAAGCAAGAGTTGAGATTAGGGCCTAAGGGCCTGTCCGGCTCAACCTTCTATCTCTGTTGACATCTGTGTGCATGCCTTCATGGAGGTAGCAGCTCAGCTTGTGTCCGAAGCCCCCTGTGTGTGCAGGGAGGCTCCCGGTAATGGTATGTCCTCGGGGGCCTTGAGGTTTCTCATATTCTGGAGGTGTGTGGCCAAAGGAATGGACAGAGTTTCCCAGGAGAGAGCAGGCATGGTCCTGTGGTATGGCTCCAGAGGACCCAGCCTAGAGGCTGTGTTTGCCAGGGCTGTGGGGACAGATGTCTGAAAAAGCAAACTTGGCTCAGGTAGGGGCCAAGGTAATGGCAGGCCTGATCTCCAGTCCGAGAGGGGAGATCCTCTGGATATCAAAGGAGGGCAAGTGGGAGGCAGTTGCTCAGGCTTTTGTCTCTGGGTGTTGCGTTCACAGTGGCCGTTCAGGGTAGGGGTTGCTTCAGGGGCCGAGGAAGAGCCTTCCTCTCGGGGGATTGTCCAAGCTCCCAAGTGTTTGGGTTCATTCTGTGGGAAGGGAAGAGTACTGTTTTCTGCCACAGGGGACCCCCCAGGAGAGGGACTCTAGAGCACAGCAGTGGGTTCCCTCAACTGGAATACACACCATCTAGTTAGTCCTGCGTGCCTATGGGCATGGCAAGCCACATATGCGGGCTCTTGGTCCAATCACTGAGAGGCGTTACTTGAATAAGGTACTCACGCTGAGGGTCACAATGTGTGTTTGTGCCCAAGGCGGCCCTCACACATGGGCGTGGCCTCATGGGCCATGCCGTTTTCTCCTACACAGAAGGTTTGACTCACTGCCAGCAGCAAGGTTCCTTGCCATGGGGAAGGAGGGGTTCTGACTTGTGCATCAGGTTCCCCCCTGTGCAGGGATTGGAGATAAGGTCTAGGTTCTGATGACTGAAAACCCAGGTTGGGAATGGATGGTGGCCTAAGGCAGTGGCGGGTCCAATGTGCTGGGTGTGCAGCCAGCTGTGTCGGTGTCTGTTGGAAGGTCTGGGCTCAGGCTATTTGCGACAGAGCATCAGTGTTTAAGGTAGCCTATGCAATTGGGGTGTTGCCGAGGGCCAAGCAGTTTGATCCTCATTTGGGGTTTCTGGGCAGCACCATAGACAAAGTTTTTCTCCTGGGAGGCAGGCGGAGTGCTTCATTGTGGCCCCAGAATTCCCAGTAGGGAGGGTTTGCGGGCCAGGAGTGTGAGGACGGAAGTCTAGGAACACAAGCTAAAGTGAGGATTGGAGCCAAGGGCAGAGCAGGCCCACTAGGCAGAGGCTGAATCAAAATCTCCTGCATCTGAAGTCAGGCTGAGGATCAGACGTTGGCTGAGGCTGGAGTATGTGTCCATGTTGGCACCTTCATGAAGCGGGGGCCTCATGAGGCCAAGGAAGTTTTCCCACGCTGAGTTTGGAGGTTGCCCCAAACCACCAGGTTTCCTTCTGTGGGACATTCGAGTCCTGTTGCATGGCTCCAGGACATACCATACGGAAGGACTGGAGAGCACGGTTCGAAGGATGGATCCCTGTACAGCATGCCTCGCATTCCCATTGGCCATTAGCCACAATATATGTTTGATCTGCTGCCTCTGGGGCACGCTAACCAGGGGGCTGAGTTGAAATGGCCTCTCCTGAGGATGCGTCATAATGTGCGTTTGGGTCCATGGAAACCTTGGAATGTGCTGGTTGTTCAGTGGCCCTGCGGAACTCTCCTACCTGAAGGGTTTGATACATCCCCAGTAAGTAAGCTCCCCATGTGGAGACGAGAGATGTTTGGTTTGGAGCCTCAGAAAAGCCCCGTGTGCTGGTCTACGAAAACAGACCTCTGAGGACGGACACATGGAAACCAAAGCTAAGGTTCAGATTAGGGCCTAGGGGCCTGTCCATTTCAACCTTCTGTCTCTGGGGACACTGTCTGAGAGTCTAAGTGGAGATAGTTGCTCCGCTGGTGTCAGAGAGCCCCTCTTAGTCCAGGGTGGCCTACACTATTGATGGCCTCAGGGGCCTTGGAGCTTTTCCCTAACCTGTAGGGTTGTGGTCAATGGATTGGGCACAATTTCCTTGGAGAGGGCAGGCACAATCTTTCGCTGTGGCTCCAGAGGCCCTAGCCTGGCGGTTGTGTGGGTCCAGGCTGAGGGCACAGAAGTCTGAAAACACAAACTCAGCTTATGAGTGGCGCTTAGGGTATGGCAGGCCGGATGTACAGCCCGAGAGGGAGCTCCTGGGCCTCTGAAACAAGGGCGAGTGGGAGGCGTTCCTTCAGGCTTTTGTCTCTGGATGTTGTGTCCGAGATAGCCGTGGATTGGAGGGGTGGCCTCAGGGACTGTGGACGAGTATCCCTCTCTGGGGATTTATCCCAGCTCCCAAGAGATTGGGGTCATTTTGTGGGAAGGGTGGAAAAGTGTTGTCTGGCTCACGTGTCTCTCCAAGAAAGGTATTCCAGAGCAGAGCCCCAGGTACGGGCGGGGCGACTGGAAAACTCAAACACTGGTGAGGATTGGGTGCATAGGGGCTTGGCAAGCCCCATATGCGGGCTCTTGGCCCAGGCCCTGACAGGCCTTTCTTTGACATGGGGCTCATGCTGAGGGTCAGAGTGTGAATTTGTGCCCAAGCAGCACTCAAGTTTGGGCGTGGCATCAGGGACCAGGAAGGTTTCTCCCACCCTGAAGGTGTGACTCCATGCCAAGAGCAAGCTTTACAGCCACGGGGAAGGAGGAGTTCTGTGTTGTGCTTGCGATACCCAGCTGTGTGGAGAATTGATATAATGTCTAGGTTCAGATATCTGAAAACCAAGGTTAGGAAGAGGTAACGGCATAAGACCATGGCGTGTCCGAAGTGCTGGGTGTGCGGCCAGCTGTCTCCTTGTCTGTCTGGACGTCTGGCTTCAGGCTGTGTCAGACAGAGCATGAGTGCCCAGAGCAGCCTATCCAGTTCGGGTACCGGTCGAGGCTCGAGCAGGTTGATCCTCATCTGGGTTTTCTGGAGAGAGCCCCACAGGGAAACGTTTTTCTTCCCTTGGGCAGACCCTGGGCTGGGTTGTGGTTCTGGAGTTCCTAGTCCGGAGGGCTTGTTTGCCAGGAGTGTGAGGAAGGAAGTCTGAAAACAGAAGCTAGCCTGAGGTTTGGGACTGATGGCACGGCAGGCCCACTCTGAGAGGCTGAATCGAGATCTCCTGCACTGAGGTCATTTCAACTCTGAGACGTGCCTCAGGCTAGAGTTTTTGTCCAGCATGGCCTCTTCCTGAATGGTGTGGGGGCCTCATGAGGCCAGGAAGGTTTGCCTACGATGGGATTTGTGAACTACTCCAAACCTCAAGGTTTCCTTCTGCACGAAAGTCGAGTGCTATTGGATGGTTCCAGGAGGCCCCATACGGAAAGACTCGAGAGCAGGTGTCTAAGCATGGATGCCTGGGAACGCCACCTCATATTCCCACTCTTTAGTCAGGACAAGGCAGGCTCAATCTGCGGGCTCCTGGGTGAGCTACCCAGAGGGGAGAGTTGAAATGGACTCTCCTGAAGATGAGTCCTACTGTGGCTTGGTGGCCTGGGAGACCTTGGAATGTGGAAGTGGCTCAGGGACTCTGCAGGATTCTCCAACCTGAGGTGTTTGACACGGCTCCAACAAGGAAGCTTCCCATGTGGAGACGAGAGAAGTTCTGTTCAGTGCCTCAGGAAAGCCCCATATCCTGTTCTTCGAACCAAAGCCTCTGAGGAGTGACACCTGGAAAACAAAGCAAGAGTTGAGATTAGGGCCTAAGGGCCTGTCGGGCTCAACCTTCTATCTCTGTTGACATCTGTGTGCATGCCTTCATGGAGGTAGCAGCTCAGCTTGTGTCCGAAGGCCCCTGTGTGTGCAGGGAGGCTCCCGGTAATGGTATGTCCTCGGGGGCCTTGAGGTTTCTCATATTCTGGAGGTGTGTGGCCAAAGGAATGGACAGAGTTTCCCAGGAGAGAGCAGGCATGGTCCTGTGGTATGGCTCCAGAGGACCCAGCCTAGAGGCTGTGTTTGCCAGGGCTGTGGGGACAGATGTCTGAAAAAGCAAACTTGGCTCAGGTAGGGGCCAAGGTAATGGCACGCCTGATCTCCAGTCCGAGAGGGGAGATCCTCTGGATATCAAAGGAGGGCAAGTGGGAGGCAGTCGCTCAGGCTTTTGTCTCTGGGTGTTGCGTTCACAGTGGCCGTTCAGGGTAGGGGTTGCTTCAGGGGCCGAGGAAGAGCCTTCCTCTCGGGGGATTGTCCAAGCTCCCAAGTGTTTGGGTTCATTCTGTGGGAAGGGAAGAGTACTGTTTTCTGCCACAGGGGACCCCCCAGGAGAGGGACTCTAGAGCACAGCAGTGGGTTCCCTCAACTGGAATACACACCATCTAGTTAGTCCTGCGTGCCTATGGGCATGGCAAGCCACATATGCGGGCTCTTGGTCCAATCACTGAGAGGCGTTACTTGAATAAGGTACTCACGCTGAGGGTCACAATGTGTGTTTGTGCCCAAGGCGGCCCTCACACATGGGCGTGGCCTCATGGGCCATGCCGTTTTCTCCTACACAGAAGGTTTGACTCACTGCCAGCAGCAAGGTTCCTTGCCATGGGGAACGAGGGGTTCTGACTTGTGCATCAGGTTCCCCCCTGTGCAGGGATTGGAGATAAGGTCTAGGTTCTGATGACTGAAAACCCAGGTTGGGAATGGATGGTGGCCTAAGGCAGTGGCGGGTCCAATGTGCTGGGTGTGCAGCCAGCTGTGTCGGTGTCTGTTGGAAGGTCTGGGCTCAGGCTATTTGCGACAGAGCATCAGTGTTTAAGGTAGCCTATGCAATTGGGGTGTTGCCGAGGGCCAAGCAGTTTGATCCTCATTTGGGGTTTGTGGGCAGCACCATAGACAAAGTTTTTCGCCTGGGAGGCAGGCGGAGTGCTTCATTGTGGCCCCAGAATTCCCAGTAGGGAGGGTTTGTGGGCCAGGAGTGTGAGGACGGAAGTCTAGGAACACAAGCTAAAGTGAGGATTGGAGCCAAGGGCAGAGCAGGCCCACTAGGCAGAGGCTGAATCAAAATCTCCTGCATCTGAAGTCAGGCTGAGGATCAGACGTTGGCTGAGGCTGGAGTATGTGTCCATGTTGGCACCTTCATGAAGCGGGGGCCTCATGAGGCCAAGGAAGTTTTCCCACGCTGAGTTTGGAGGTTGCCCCAAACCACCAGGTTTCCTTCTGTGGGACATTCGAGTCCTGTTGCATGGCTCCAGGACATACCATACGGAAGGACTGGAGAGCACGGTTCGAAGGATGGATCCCTGTACAGCATGCCTCGCATTCCCATTGGCCATTAGCCACAAGATATGTTTGATCTGCTGCCTCTGGGGCACGCTAACCAGGGGGCTGAGTTGAAATGGCCTCTCCTGAGGATGCGTCATAATGTGCGTTTGGGTCCATGGAAACCTTGGAATGTGCTGGTTGTTCAGTGGCCCTGCGGAACTCTCCTACCTGAAGGGTTTGATACATCCCCAGTAAGTAAGCTCCCCATGTGGAGACGAGAGAGGTTTGGTTTGGAGCCTCAGAAAAGCCCCGTGTGCTGGTCTACGAAAACAGACCTCTGAGGACGGACACATGGAAACCAAAGCTAAGGTTCAGATTAGGGCCTGGGGGCCTGTCCATTTCAGCCTTCTGTCTCTGGGGACACTGTCTGAGAGTCTAAGTGGAGATAGTTGCTCCGCTGGTGTCAGAGAGCCCCTCTTAGTCCAGGGTGGCCTACACTATTGATGGCCTCAGGGGCCTTGGAGCTTTTCCCTAACCTGTAGGGTTGTGGTCAATGGATTGGGCACAATTTCCTTGGAGAGGGCAGGCACAATCTTTCGCTGTGGCTCCAGAGGCCCTAGCCTGGCGGTTGTGTGTGTCCACGCTAAGGGCACAGAAGTCTGAAAACACAAACTCAGCTTATGAGTGGCGCCTAGGGTATGGCAGGCCGGATGTACAGCCCGAGAGGGAGCTCCTGGGCCTCTGAAACAAGGGCGAGTGGGAGGCGTTCCTTCAGGCTTTTGTCTCTGGATGTTGTGTCCGAGATAGCCGTGGATTGAAGGGGTGGAATCAGGGACTGTGGACGAGTATCCCTCTCTGGGGATTTGTCCCAGCTCCCAAGAGTTTGGGGTCATTTTGTGGGAAGGGTTGAAAAGTGTTGTCTGGCTCACGTGTCTCTCCAAGAAAGGGACTCCAGAGCAGAGCCCCAGGTACGGGCGGGGCGACTGGAAAACTCAAACACTGGTGAGGATTGGGTGCATAGGGGCTTGGCAAGCCCCATATGCGGGCTCTTGGCCCAGGCCCTGACAGGCCTTTCTTTGACATGGGGCTCATGCTGAGGGTCAGAGTGTGAATTTGTGCCCAAGCAGCACTCAAGTTTGGGCGTGGCATCAGGGACCAGGAAGGTTTCTCCCACCCTGAAGGTGTGACTCCATGCCAAGAGCAAGCTTTACAGCCTCGGGGAAGGAGGAGTTCTGTGTTGTGCTTGCGATACCCAGCTGTGTGGAGAATTGATATAATGTCTAGGTTCAGATATCTGAAAACCAAGGTTAGGAAGAGGTGACGGCATAAGACCATGGCGTGTCCGAAGTGCTGGGTGTGCGGCCAGCTGTCTCCTTGTCTGTCTGGACGTCTGGCTTCAGGCTGTGTCAGACAGAGCATAAGTGCCCAGAGCAGCCTATCCAGTTCGGGTACCGTCGAGGCCCAAGCAGGTTGATCCTCATCTGGGTTTTCTGGAGAGAGCCCCACAGGGAAACGTTTTTCTTCCCTTGGGCAGACCCTGGGCTGGGTTGTGGTACTGGAGTTCCTAGTCCGGAGGGCTTGTTTGCCAGGAGTGTGAGGAAGGAAGTCTGAAAACAGAAGCTAGTGTGAGGTTTGGGACCGATGGAACGGCAGGCCCACTCTGAGAGGCTGAATCGAGATCTCCTGCACTGAGGTCATTTCAACTCTGAGACGTGCCTCAGGCTAGAGTTTTTGTCCAGCATGGCCTCTGCCTGAATGGTGTGGGGGCCTCATGAGGCCAGGAAGGTTTGCCTGCGATGGGATTTGTGAACTACTCCAAACCTCAAGGTTTCCTTCTGCACGAAAGTCGAGTGCTATTGGATCGTTCTAGGAGGCCCCATACGGAAAGACTCGAGAGCAGGTGTCTAAGCATGGATGCCTGGGAACGCCACCTCATATTCCCACTCTTTAGTCAGGACAAGGCAGGCTCAATCTGCGGGCTCCTGGGTGAGCTACCCAGAGGGGAGAGTTGAAATGGACTCTCCTGAAGATGAGTCCTACTGTGGTTTGTTGGCCTGGGAGACCTTGGAATGTGGAGGTGGCTCAGGGACTCTGCAGGATGCTCCAACCTGAGGTGTTTGACACGGCTCCAACAAGGAAGCTTCCCATGTGGAGACGAGAGAAGTTCTGTTCAGTGCCTCAGGAAAGCCCCATATCCTGTTCTTCGAACCAAAGCCTCTGAGGAGTGACACCTGGAAAACAAAGCAAGAGTTGAGATTAGGGCCTAAGGGCCTGTCCGGCTCAACCTTCTATCTCTGTTGACATCTGTGTGCATGCCTTCATGGAGGTAGCAGCTCAGCTTGTGTCCGAAGGCCCCTGTGTGTGCAGGGAGGCTCCCGGTAATGGTATGTCCTCGGGGGCCTTGAGGTTTCTCATATTCTGGAGGTGTGTGGCCAAAGGAATGGACAGAGTTTCCCAGGAGAGAGCAGGCATGGTCCTGTGGTATGGCTCCAGAGGACCCAGCCTAGAGGCTGTGTTTGCCAGGGCTGTGGGGACAGATGTCTGAAAAAGCAAACTTGGCTCAGGTAGGGGCCAAGGTAATGGCTCGCCTGATCTCCAGTCCGAGAGGGGAGATCCTCTGGATATCAAAGGAGGGCAAGTGGGAGGCAGTCGCTCAGGCTTTTGTCTCTGGGTGTTGCGTTCACAGTGGCCGTTCAGGGTAGGGGTTGCTTCAGGGGCCGAGGAAGAGCCTTCCTCTCGGGGGATTGTCCAAGCTCCCAAGTGTTTGAGTTCATTCTGTGGGAAGGGAAGAGTACTGTTTTCTGCCACAGGGGACCGCCCAGGAGAGGGCCTCTAGAGCACAGCAGTGGGTTCCCTCAACTGGAATACACACCATCTAGTTAGTCCTGCGTGCCTATGGGCATGGCAAGCCACATATGCGGGCTCTTGGTCCAATCACTGAGAGGCGTTACTTGAATAAGGTACTCACGCTGAGGGTCACAATGTGTGTTTGTGCCCAAGGCGGCCCTCACACATGGGCGTGGCCTCATGGGCCATGCCGTTTTCTCCTACACTGAAGGTTTGACTCACTGCCAGCAGCAAGGTTTCTTGCCATGGGGAAGGAGGGGTTCTGACTTGTGCATCAGGTTCCCCCCTGTGCAGGGATTGGAGATAAGGTCTAGGTTCTGATGACTGAAAACCCCGGTTGGGAATGGATGGTGGCCTAAGGCAGTGGCGGGTCCAATGTGCTGGGTGTGCAGCCAGCTGTGTCGGTGTCTGTTGGAAGGTCTGGGCTCAGGCTATTTGCGACAGAGCATCAGTGTTTAAGGTAGCCTATGCAATTGGGGTGTTGCCGAGGGCCAAGCAGTTTGATCCTCCTTTGGGGTTTCTGGGCAGCACCATAGACAAAGTTTTTCTCCTTGGAGGCAGGCGGAGTGCTTCATTGTGGCCCCAGAATTCCCAGTAGGGAGGATTTGCGGGCCAGGAGTGTGAGGACGGAAGTCTAGGAACACAAGCTAAAGTGAGGATTGGAGCCAAGGGCAGAGCAGGCCCACTAGGCAGAGGCTGAATCAAAATCTCCTGCATCTGAAGTCAGGCTGAGGATCAGACGTTGGCTGAGGCTGGAGTATGTGTCCATGTTGGCACCTTCATGAAGCGGGGGCCTCATGAGGCCAAGGAAGTTTTCCCACGCTGAGTTTGGAGGTTGCCCCAAACCACCAGGTTTCCTTCTGTGGGACATTCGAGTCCTGTTGCATGGCTCCAGGACATACCATACGGAAGGACTGGAGAGCACGGTTCGAAGGATGGATCCCTGTACAGCATGCCTCGCATTCCCATTGGCCATTAGCCACAAGATATGTTTGATCTGCTGCCTCTGGGGCACGCTAACCAGGGGGCTGAGTTGAAATGGCCTCTCCTGAGGATGCGTCATAATGTGCGTTTGGGTCCATGGAAAACTTGGAATGTGCTGGTTGTTCAGTGGCCCTGCGGAACTCTCCTACCTGAAGGGTTTGATACATCCCCAGTAAGTAAGCTCCCCATGTGGAGACGAGAGAGGTTTGGTTTGGAGACTCAGAAAAGCCCCGTGTGCTGGTCTACGAAAACAGACCTCTGAGGACGGACACATGGAAACCAAAGCTAAGGTTCAGATTAGGGCCTGGGGGCCTGTCCATTTCAACCTTCTGTCTCTGGGGACACTGTCTGAGAGTCTAAGTGGAGATAGTTGCTCCGCTGGTGTCAGAGAGCCCCTCTTAGTCCAGGGTGGCCTACACTATTGATGGCCTCAGGGGCCTTGGAGCTTTTCCCTAAACTGTAGGGTTGTGGTCAATGGATTGGGCACAATTTCCTTGGAGAGGGCAGGCACAATCTTTCGCTGTGGCTCCAGAGGCCCTAGCCTGGCGGTTGTGTGGGTCCACGCTGAGGGCACAGAAGTCTGAAAACACAAACTCAGCTTATGAGTGGCGCCTAGGGTATGGCAGGCCGGATGTACAGCCCGAGAGGGAGCTCCTGGGCCTCTGAAACAAGGGCGAGTGGGAGGCGTTCCTTCAGGCTTTTGTCTCTGGATGTTGTGTCCGAGATAGCCGTGGATTGGAGGGGTGGCCTCAGGGACTGTGGACGAGTATCCCTCTCTGGGGATTTGTCCCAGCTCCCAAGAGTTTGGGGTCATTTTGTGGGAAGGGTGGAAAAGTGTTGTCTGGCTCACGTGTCTCTCCAAGAAAGGGATTCCAGAGCAGAGCTCCAGGTACGGGCGGGGCGACTGGAAAACTCAAACACTGGTGAGGATTGGGTGCATAGGGGCTTGGCAAGCCCCATATGTGGGCTCTTGGCCCAGGCCCTGACAGGCCTTTCTTTGACATGGGGCTCATGCTGAGGGTCAGAGTGTGAATTTGTGCCCAAGCAGAACTCAAGTTTGGGCGTGGCATCAGGGACCAGGAAGGTTTCTCCCACCCTGAAGGTGTGACTCCATGCCAAGAGCAAGCTTTACAGCCTCGGGGAAGGAGGAGTTCTGTGTTGTGCTTGTGATACCCAGCTGTGTGGAGAATTGATATAATGTCTAGGTTCAGATATCTGAAAACCAAGGTTAGGAAGAGGTGACGGCATAAGACCATGGCGTGTCCGAAGTGCTGGGTGTGCGGCCAGCTGTCTCCTTGTCTGTCTGGACGTCTGGCTTCAGGCTGTGTCAGACAGAGCATGAGTGCCCAGAGCAGCCTATCCAGTTCGGGTACCGTCGAGGCCCAAGCAGGTTGATCCTCATCTGGGTTTTCTGGAGAGAGCCCCACAGGGAAACGTTTTTCTTCCCTTGGGCAGACCCTGGGCTGGGTTGTGGTTCTGGAGTTCCTAGTCCGGAGGGCTTGTTTGCCAGGAGTGTGAGGAAGGAAGTCTGAAAACACAAGCTAGCGTGAGGTTTGGGACCGATGGCACGGCAGGCCCACTCTGAGAGGCTGAATCGAGATCTCCTGCACTGAGGTCATTTCAACTCTGAGACGTGCCTCAGGCTAGAGTTTTTGTCCAGCATGGCCTCTGCCTGAATGGTGTGGGGGCCTCATGAGGCCAGGAAGGTTTGCCTGCGATGGGATTTGTGAACTACTCCAAACCTCAAGGTTTCCTTCTGCACGAAAGTCGAGTGCTATTGGATGGTTCCAGGAGGCCCCATACGGAAAGACTCGAGAGCAGGTGTCTAAGCATGGATGCCTGGGAACGCCACCTCATATTCCCACTCTTTAGTCAGGACAAGGCAGGCTCAATCTGCGGGCTCCGGGGTGAGCTACCCAGAGGGGAGAGTTGAAATGGACTCTCCTGAAGATGAGTCCTACTGTGGCTTGGTGGCCTGGGAGACCTTGGAATGTGGAGGTGGCTCAGGGACTCTGCAGGATTCTCCAACCTGAGGTGTTTGACACGGCTCCAACAAGGAAGCTTCCCATGTGGAGACGAGAGAAGTTCTGTTCAGTGCCTCAGGAAAGCCCCATATCCTGTTCTTCGAACCAAAGCCTCTGAGGAGTGACACCTGGAAAACAAAGCAAGAGTTGAGATTAGGGCCTAAGGGCCTGTCGGGCTCAACCTTCTATCTCTGTTGACATCTGTGTGCAAGCCTTCATGGAGGTAGCAGCTCAGCTTGTGTCCGAAGGCCCCTGTGTGTGCAGGGAGGCTCCCGGTAATGGTATGTCCTCGGGGGCCTTGAGGTTTCTCATATTCTGGATGTGTGTGGCCAAAGGAATGGACAGAGTTTCCCAGGAGAGAGCAGGCATGGTCCTGTGGTATGGCTCCAGAGGACCCAGCCTAGAGGCTGTGTTTGCCAGGGCTGTGGGGACAGATGTCTGAAAAAGCAAACTTGGCTCAGGTAGGGGCCAAGGTAATGGCACGCCTGATCTCCAGTCCGAGAGGGGAGATCCTCTGGATATCAAAGGAGGGCAAGTGGGAGGCAGTCGCTCAGGCTTTTGTCTCTGGGTGTTGCGTTCACAGTGGCCGTTCAGGGTAGGGGTTGCTTCAGGGGCCGAGGAAGAGCCTTCCTCTCGGGGGATTGTCCAAGCTCCCAAGTGTTTGGGTTCATTCTGTGGGAAGGGAAGAGTACTGTTTTCTGCCACAGGGGACCCCCCAGGAGAGGGACTCTAGAGCACAGCAGTGGGTTCCCTCAACTGGAATACACACCATCTAGTTAGTCCTGCGTGCCTATGGGCATGGCAAGCCACATATGCAGGCTCTTGGTCCAATCACTGAGAGGCGTTACTTGAATAAGGTACTCACGCTGAGGGTCACAATGTGTGTTTGTGCCCAAGGCGGCCCTCACACATGGGCGTGGCCTCATGGGCCATGCCGTTTTCTCCTACACTGAAGGTTTGACTCACTGCCAGCAGCAAGGTTTCTTGCCATGGGAAGGAGGGGTTCTGACTTGTGCATCAGGTTCCCCCCTGTGCAGGGATTGGAGATAAGGTCTAGGTTCTGATGACTGAAAACCCCGGTTGGGAATGGATGGTGGCCTAAGGCAGTGGCGGGTCCAATGTGCTGGGTGTGCAGCCAGCTGTGTCGGTGTCTGTTGGAAGGTCTGGGCTCAGGCTATTTGCGACAGAGCATCACTGTTTAAGGTAGCCTATGCAATTGGGGTGTTGCCGAGGGCCAAGCAGTTTGATCCTCATTTGGGGTTTCTGGGCAGCACCATAGACAAAGTTTTTCTCCTGGGAGGCAGGCGGAGTGCTTCATTGTGGCCCCAGAATTCCCAGTAGGGAGGGTTTGCGGGCCAGGAGTGTGAGGACGGAAGTCTAGGAACACAAGCTATAGTGAGGATTGGAGCCAAGGGCAGAGCAGGCCCACTAGGCAGAGGCTGAATCAAAATCTCCTGCATCTGAAGTCAGGCTGAGGATCAGACGTTGGCTGAGGCTGGAGTATGTGTCCATGTTGGCACCTTCATGAAGCGGGGGCCTCATGAGGCCAAGGAAGTTTTCCCACGCTGAGTTTGGAGGTTGCCCCAAACCACCAGGTTTCCTTCTGTGGGACATTCGAGTCCTGTTGCATGGCTCCAGGACATACCATACGGAAGGACTGGAGAGCACGGTTCGAAGGATGGATCCCTGTACAGCATGCCTCGCATTCCCATTGGCCATTAGCCACAAGATATGTTTGATCTGCTGCCCCTGGGGCACGCTAACCAGGGGGCTGAGTTGAAATGGCCTCTCCTGAGGATGCGTCATAATGTGCGTTTGGGTCCATGGAAACCTTGGAATGTGCTGGTTGTTCAGTGGCCCTGCGGAACTCTCCTACCTGAAGGGTTTGATACATCCCCAGTAAGTAAGCTCCCCATGTGGAGACGAGAGAGGTTTGGTTTGGAGCCTCAGAAAAGCCCCGTGTGCTGGTCTACGAAAACAGACCTCTGAGGACTGACACATGGAAACCAAAGCTAAGGTTCAGATTAGGGCCTGGGGGCCTGTCCATTACAACCTTCTGTCTCTGGGGACACTGTCTGAGAGTCTAAGTGGAGATAGTTGCTCCGCTGGTGTCAGAGAGCCCCTCTTAGTCCAGGGTGGCCTACACTATTGATGGCCTCAGGGGCCTTGGAGCTTTTCCCTAACCTGTAGGTTTGTGGTCATGGATTGGGCACAATTTCCTTGGAGAGGGCAGGCACAATCTTTCGCTGTGGCTCCAGAGGCCCTAGCCTGGCGGTTGTGTGGGTCCACGCTAAGGGCACAGAAGTCTGAAAACACAAACTCAGCTTATGAGTGGCGCCTAGGGTATGGCAGGCCGGATGTACAGCCCGAGAGGGAGCTCCAGGGCCTCTGAAACAAGGGCGAGTGGGAGGCGTTCCTTCAGGCTTTTATCTCTGGATGTTGTGTCCGAGATAGCCGTGGATTGGAGGGGTGGCCTCAGGGACTGTGGACGAGTATCCCTCTCTGGGGATTTGTCCCAGCTCCCAAGAGTTTGGGGTCATTTTGTGGGAAGGGTGGAGTCGTGTTGTCTGGCTCATGTGTCTCTCCAAGAAAGGGATTCCAGAGCAGAGCCCCAGGTACGGGCGGGGCGACTGGAAAACTCAAACACTGGTGAGGATTGGGTGCATAGGGGCTTGGCAAGCCCCATATGCGGGCTCTTGGCCCAGGCCCTGACAGGCCTTTCTTTGACATGGGGCTCATGCTGAGGGTCAGAGTGTGAATTTGTGCCCAAGCAGCACTCAAGTTTGGGCGTGGCATCAGGGACCAGGAAGGTTTCTCCCACCCTGAAGGTGTGACTCCATGCCAAGAGCGAGCTTTACAGCCACGGGGAAGGAGGAGTTCTGTGTTGTGCTTGCGATACCCAGCTGTGTGGGGAATTGATATAATGTCTAGGTTCAGATATCTGAACACCAAGGTTAGGAAGAGGTGACGGCATAAGACCATGGCGTGTCCGAAGTGCTGGGTGTGCGGCCAGCTGTCTCCTTGTCTGTCTGGACGTCTGGCTTCAGGCTGTGTCAGACAGAGCATGAGTGCCCAGAGCAGCCTATCCAGTTCGGGTACCGTCGAGGCCAGAGCAGGTTGATCTGCATCTGGGTTTTCTGGAGAGATTCCTACAGGGAAACGTTTTTCTTCCCTTGGGCAGACCCTGGGCTGGGTTGTGGTTCTGGAGTTCCTAGTCCGGAGGGCTTGTTTGCCAGGAGTGTGAGGAAGGAAGTCTGAAAACACAAGCTAGCGTGAGGTTTGGGACCGATGGCACGGCAGGCCCACTCTGAGAGGCTGAATCGAGATCTCCTGCACTGAGGTCATTTCAACTCTGAGACGTGCCTCAGGCTAGAGTTTTTGTCCAGCATGGCCTCTTCCTGAATGGTGTGGGGGCCTCATGAGGCCAGGAAGGTTTGCCTACGATGGGATTTGTGAACTACTCCAAACCTCAAGGTTTCCTTCTGCACGAAAGTCGAGTGCTATTGGATGGTTCCAGGAGGCCCCATACGGAAAGACTCGAGAGCAGGTGTCTAAGCATGGATGCCTGGGAACGCCACCTCATATTCCCACTCTTTAGTCAGGACAAGGCAGGCTCAATCTGCGGGCTCCTGGGTGAGCTACCCAGAGGGGAGAGTTGAAATGGACTCTCCTGAAGATGAGTCCTACTGTGGCTTGTTGGCCTGGGAGACCTTGGAATGTGGAGGTGGCTCAGGGACTCTGCAGGATTCTCCAACCTGAGGTGTTTGACACGGCTCCAACAAGCAAGCTTCCCATGTGGAGACGAGAGAAGTTCTGTTCAGTGCCTCAGGAAAGCCCCATATCCTGTTCTTCGAATCAAAGCCTCTGAGGAGTGACACCTGGAAAACAAAGGAAGAGTTGAGATTAGGGCCTAAGGGCCTGTCCGGCTCAACCTTCTATCTCTGTTGACATCTGTGTGCATGCCTTCATGGAGGTAGCAGCTCAGCTTGTGTCCGAAGGCCCCTGTGTGTGCAGGGAGGCTCCCGGTAATGGTATGTCCTCGGGGGCCTTGAGGTTTCTCATATTCTGGAGGTGTGTGGCCAAAGGAATGGACAGAGTTTCCCTGGAGAGAGCAGGCATGGTCCTGTGGTATGGCTCCAGAGGACCCAGCCTAGAGGCTGTGTTTGCCAGGGCTGTGGGGACAGATGTCTGAAAAAGCAAACTTGGCTCAGGTAGGGGCCAAGGTAATGGCAGGCCTGATCTCCAGTCCGAGAGGGGAGATCCTCTGGATATCAGAGGGCAAGTGGGAGGCAGTCGCTCAGGCTTTTGTCTCTGGGTGTTGCGTTCACAGTGGCCGTTCAGGGTAGGGGTTGCTTCAGGGGCCGAGGAAGAGCCTTCCTCTCGGGGGATTGTCCAAGCTCCCAAGTGTTTGGGTTCATTCTGTGGGAAGGGAAGAGTACTGTTTTCTGCCACAGGGGACCCCCCAGGAGAGGGACTCTAGAGCACAGCAGTGGGTTCCCTCAACTGGAATACACACCATCTAGTTAGTCCTGCGTGCCTATGGGCATGGCAAGCCACATATGCGGGCTCTTGGTCCAATCACTGAGAGGCGTTACTTGAATAAGGTACTCACGCTGAGGGTCACAATGTGTGTTTGTGCCCAAGGCGGCCCTCACACATGGGCGTGGCCTCATGGGCCATGCCGTTTTCTCCTACACTGAAGGTTTGACTCACTGCCAGCAGCAAGGTTTCTTGCCATGGGGAAGGAGGGGTTCTGACTTGTGCATCAGGTTCCCCCCTGTGCAGGGATTGGAGATAAGGTCTAGGTTCTGATTACTGAAAACCCCGGTTGGGAATGGATGGTGGCCTAAGGCAGTGGCGGGTCCAATGTGCTGGGTGTGCAGCCAGCTGTGTCGGTGTCTGTTGGAAGGTCTGGGCTCAGGCTAATTGCGACAGAGCATCAGTGTTTAAGGTAGCCTATGCAATTGGGGTGTTGCCGAGGGCCAAGCAGTTTGATCCTCATTTGGGATTTTGGGCAGCACCATAGACAAAGTTTTTCTCCTGGGAGGCAGGCGGAGTGCTTCATTGTGGCCCCAGAATTCCCAGTAGGGAGGGTTTGTGGGCCAGGAGTGTGAGGACGGAAGTCTAGGAACACAAGCTAAAGTGAGGATTGGAGCCAAGGGCAGAGCAGGCCCACTAGGCAGAGGCTGAATCAAAATCTCCTGCATCTGAAGTCAGGCTGAGGATCAGACGTTGGCTGAGGCTGGAGTATGTGTCCATGTTGGCACCTTCATGAAGCGGGGGCCTCATGAGGCCAAGGAGGTTTTCCCACGCTGAGTTTGGAGGTTGCCCCAAACCACCAGGTTTCCTTCTGTGGGACATTCGAGTCCTGTTGCATGGCTCCAGGACATACCATACGGAAGGACTGGAGAGCACGGTTCGAAGGATGGATCCCTGTACAGCATGCCTCGCATTCCCATTGGCCATTAGCCACAAGATATGTTTGATCTGCTGCCTCTGGGGCACGCTAACCAGGGGGCTGAGTTGAAATGGCCTCTCCTGAAGATGCGTCATAATGTGCGTTTGGGTCCATGGAAACCTTGGAATGTGCTGGTTGTTCAGTGGCCCTGCGGAACTCTCCTACCTGAAGGGTTTGATACATCCCCAGTAAGTAAGCTCCCCATGTGGAGACGAGAGAGGTTTGGTTTGGAGCCTCAGAAAAGCCGCGTGTGCTGGTCTACGAAAACAGACCTCTGAGGACGGACACATGGAAACCAAAGCTAAGGTTCAGATTAGGGCCTGGGGGCCTGTCCATTTCAACCTTCTGTCTCTGGGGACACTGTCTGAGAGTCTAAGTGGAGATAGTTGCTCCGCTGGTGTCAGAGAGCCCCTCTTAGTCCAGGGTGGCCTACACTATTGATGGCCTCAGGGGCCTTGGAGCTTTTCCCTAACCTGTAGGGTTGTGGTCAATGGATTGGGCACAATTTCCTTGGAGAGGGCAGGCACAATCTTTCGCTGTGGCTCCAGAGGCCCTAGCCTGGCGGTTGTGTGGGTCCAGGCTGAGGGCACAGAAGTCTGAAAACACAAACTCAGCTTATGAGTGGCGCCTAGGGTATGGCAGGCCGGATGTACAGCCAGAGAGGGAGCTCCTGGGCCTCTGAAACAAGGGCGAGTGGGAGGCGTTCCTTCAGGCTTTTGTCTCTGGATGTTGTGTCCGAGATAGCCGTGGATTGGAGGGGTGGCCTCAGGGACTGTGGACGAGTATCCCTCTTTGGGGATTTGTCCCAGCTCCCAAGAGTTTGGGGTCATTTTGTGGGAAGGGTGGAAAAGTGTTGTCTGGCTCACGTGTCTCTCCAAGAAAGGGATTCCAGAGCAGAGCCCCAGGTACGGGCGGGGTGACTGGAAAACTCAAACACTGGTGAGGATTGGTTGCATAGGGGCTTGGCAAGCCCCATATGCGGGCTCTTGGCCCAGGCCCTGACAGGCCTTTCTTTGACATGGGGCTCATGCTGAGGGTCAGAGTGTGAATGTGTGCCCAAGCAGCACTCAAGTTTGGGCGTGGCATCAGGGTACAGGAAGGTTTCTCCCACCCTGAAGGTGTGACTCCATGCCAAGAGCAAGCTTTACAGCCACGGGGAAGGAGGAGTTCTGTGTTGTGCTTGCGATACCCAGCTGTGTGGAGAATTGATATAATGTCTAGGTTCAGATATCTGAAAACCAAGGTTAGGAAAAGGTGACGGCATAAGACCATGGCGTGTCCGAAGTGCTGGGTGTGCGGCCAGCTGTCTCCTTGTCTGTCTGGACGTCTGGCTTCAGGCTGTGTCAGACAGAGCATGAGTGCCCAGAGCAGCCTATCCAGTTCGGGTACCGTCGAGGCCCGAACAGGTTGATCCTCATCTGGGTTTTCTGGAGAGCCCCACAGGGAAACGTTTTTCTTCCCTTGGGCAGACCCTGGGCTGGGTTGTGGTTCTGGAGTTCCTAGTCCGGAGGGCTTGTTTGCCAGGAGTGTGAGGAAGGAAGTCTGAAAACACAAGCTAGCGTGAGGTTTGGGACCGATGGCACGGCAGGCCCACTCTGAGAGGCTGAATCGAGATCTCCTGCACTGAGGTCATTTCAACTCTGAGACGTGCCTCAGGCTAGAGTTTTTGTCCAGCATGGCCTCTGCCTGAATGGTGTGGGGGCCTCATGAGGCCAGGAAGGTTTGCCTACAATGGGATTTGTGAACTACTCCAAACCTAAAGGTTTCCTTCTGCACGAAAGTCGAGTGCTATTGGATGGTTCCAGGAGGCCCCATACGGAAAGACTCGAGAGCAGGTGTCTAAGCATGGATGCCTGGGAACGCCACCTCATATTCCCACTCTTTAGTCAGGACAAGGCAGGCTCAATCTGCGGGCTCCTGGGTGAGCTACCCAGAGGGGAGAGTTGAAATGGACTCTCCTGAAGATGAGTCCTACTGTGGCTTGGTGGCCTGGGAGACCTTGGAATGTGTAGGTGGCTCAGGGACTCTGCAGGATTCTCCAACCTGAGGTGTTTGACACGGCTCCAACAAGGAAGCTTCCCATGTGGAGACGAGACAAGTTCTGTTCAGTGCCTCAGGAAAGCCCCATATCCTGTTCTTCGAACCAAAGCCTCTGAGAAGTGACACCTGGAAAACAAAGCAAGAGTTGAGATTAGGGCCTAAGGGCCTGTCGGGCTCAACCTTCTATCTCTGTTGACATCTGTGTGCATGCCTTCATGGAGGTAGCAGCTCAGCTTGTGTCCGAAGGCCCCTGTGTGTGCAGGGAGGCTCCCGGTAATGGTATGTCCTCGGGGGCCTTGAGGTTTCTCATATTCTGGAGGTGTGTGGCCAAAGGAATGGACAGAGTTTCCCAGGAGAGAGCAGGCATGGTCCTGTGGTATGGCTCCAGAGGACCCAGCCTAGAGGCTGTGTTTGCCAGGGCTGTGGGGACAGATGTCTGAAAAAGCAAACTTGGCTCAGGTAGGGGCCAATGTATTGGCAGGCCTGATCTCCAGTCCTAGAGGAGAGATCCTCTGGATATCAAAGGAGGGCAAGTGGGAGGCAGTCGCTCAGGCTTTTGTCTCTGGGTGTTGCGTTCACAGTGGCCGTTCAGGGTAGGGGTTGCTTCAGGGGCCGAGGAAGAGCCTTCCTCTCGGGGGATTGTCCAAGCTCCCAAGTGTTTGGGTTCATTCTGTGGGAAGGGAAGAGTACTGTTTTCTGCCACAGGGGACCCCCCAGGAGAGGGACTCTAGAGCACAGCAGTGGGTTCCCTCAACTGGAATACACACCATCTAGTTAGTCCTGCGTGCCTATGGGCATGGCAAGCCACATATGCAGGCTCTTGGTCCAATCACTGAGAGGCGTTACTTGAATAAGGTACTCACGCTGAGGGTCACAATGTGTGTTTGTGCCCAAGGCGGCCCTCACACATGGGCGTGGCCTCATGGGCCATGCCGTTTTCTCCTACACTGAAGGTTTGACTCACTGCCAGCAGCAAGGTTTCTTGCCATGGGAAGGAGGGGTTCTGACTTGTGCATCAGGTTCCCCCCTGTGCAGGGATTGGAGATAAGGTCTAGGTTCTGATGACTGAAAACCCCGGTTGGGAATGGATGGTGGCCTAAGGCAGTGGCGGGTCCAATGTGCTGGGTGTGCAGTCAGCTGTGTCGGTGTCTGTTGGAAGGTCTGGGCTCAGGCTATTTGCGACAGAGCATCAGTGTTTAAGGTAGCCTATGCAATTGGGGTGTTGCCGAGGGCCAAGCAGTTTGATCCTCATTTGGGGTTTGTGGGCAGCACCATAGACAAAGTTTTTCGCCTGGGAGGCAGGCGGAGTGCTTCATTGTGGCCCCAGAATTCCCAGTAGGGAGGGTTTGTGGGCCAGGAGTGTGAGGACGGAAGTCTAGGAACACAAGCTAAAGTGAGGATTGGAGCCAAGGGCAGAGCAGGCCCACTAGGCAGAGGCTGAATCAAAATCTCCTGCATCTGAAGTCAGGCTGAGGATCAGACGTTGGCTGAGGCTGGAGTATGTGTCCATGATGGCACCTTCATGAAGCGGGGGCCTCATGAGGCCAAGGAAGTTTTCCCACGCTGAGTTTGGAGGTTGCCCCAAACCACCAGGTTTCCTTCTGTGGGACATTCGAGTCCTGTTGCATGGCTCCAGGACATACCATACGGAAGGACTGGAGAGCACGGTTCGAAGGATGGACCCCGGTACAGCATGCCTCGCATTCTCATTGGCCATTAGCCACAAGATATGTTTGATCTGCTGCCTCTGGGGCACGCTAACCAGGGGGCTGAGTTGAAATGGCCTCTCCTGAGGATGCGTCATAATGTGCGTTTGGGTCCATGGAAACCTTGGAATGTGCTGGTTGTTCAGTGGCCCTGCGGAACTCTCCTACCTGAAGGGTTTGATACATCCCCAGTAAGTAAGCTCCTCATGTGGAGGCGAGAGAGGTTTGGTTTGGTGCCTCAGAAAAGCCCCGTGTGCTGATCTACGAAAACAGACCTCTGAGGACGGACATATGGAAACCAAAGCTAAGGTTCAGATTAGGGCCTGGGGGCCTGTCCATTTCAACCTTCTGTCTCTGGGGACACTGTCTGAGGGTCTAAGTGGAGATAGTTGCTCCGCTGGTGTCAGAGAGCCCCTCTTAGTCCAGGGTGGCCTACACTATTGATGGCCTCAGGGGCTTGGAGCTTTTCCCTAACCTGTAGGGTTGTGGTCAATGGATTGGGCACAATTTCCTTGGAGAGGGCAGGCACAATATTTCGCAGTGGCTCCAGAGGCCCTAGCCTGGCGGTTGTGTGAGTCCAGGCTGAGGGCACAGAAGTCTGAAACCACAAACTCAGCTTATGAGTGGCGCCTAGGGTATGGCAGGCCGGATGTACAGCCCGAGAGGTAGCTCCTGGGCCTCTGAAACAATGGCGAGTGGGAGGCGTTCCTTCAGGCTTTTGTCTCTGGATGTTGTGTCCGAGATAGCCGTGGATTGGAGGGGTGGCCTCAGGGACTGTGGACGAGTATCCCTCTCTGGGGATTTGTCCCAGCTCCTAAGAGTTTGGGGTCATTTTGTGGGAAGGGTGGAAAAGTGTTGTCTCGCTCACGTGTCTCTCCAAGATAGGGATTCCAGAGCAGAGCTCCAGGTACGGGCGGGGCGACTGGAAAACTCAAACACTGGTGAGGATTGGGTGCATAGGGGCTTGGCAAGTCCCATATGCGGGCTCTTGGCCCAGGCCCTGACAGGCCTTTCTTTGACATGGGGCTCATGCTGAGGGTCAGAGTGTGAATTTGTGCCCAAGCAGCACTCAAGTTTGGGCGTGGCATCAGGGACCAGGAAGGTTTATCCCACCCTGAAGGTGTGACTCCATGCCAAGAGTAAGCTTTACAGCCACGGGGAAGGAGGAGTTCTGTGTTGTGCTTGCGATACCCAGCTGTGTGGGGAATTGATATAATGTCTAGGTTCAGATATCTGAACACAAAGGTTAGGAAGAGGTGACGGCATAAGACCATGGCGTGTCCGAAGTGCTGGGTGTGCGGCCAGCTGTCTCCTTGTCTGTCTGGACGTCTGGCTTCAGGCTGTGTCAGACAGAGCATGAGTGCCCAGAGCAGCCTATCCAGTTCGGGTACCGTCGAGGCCCGAGCAGGTTGATCCTCATCTGGGTTTTCTGGAGAGAGCCCCACAGGGAAACGTTTTTCTTCCCTTGGGCAGACCCTGGGCTGGGTTGTGGTTCTGGAGTTCCTAGTCCGGAGGGCTTGTTTGCCAGGAGTGTGAGGAAGGAAGTCTGAAAACACAAGCTAGCGTGAGGTTTGGGACCGATGGCACGGCAGGCCCACTCTGAGAGGCTGAATCGAGATCTCCTGCACTGAGGTCATTTCAACTCTGAGACGTGCCTCAGGCTAGAGTTTTTGTCCAGCATGGCCTCTGCCTGAATGGTGTGGGGGCCTCATGAGGCCAGGAAGGTTTGCCTACAATGGGATTTGTGAACTACTCCAAACCTCAAGGTTTCCTTCTGCACGAAAGTCGAGTGCTATTGGATGGTTCCAGGAGGCCCCATACGGAAAGACTCGAGAGCAGGTGTCTAAGCATGGATGCCTGGGAACGCCACCTCATATTCCCACTCTTTAGTCAGGACAAGGCAGGCTCAATCTGCGGGCTCCTGGGTGAGCTACCCAGAGGGGAGAGTTGAAATGGACTCTCCTGAAGATGAGTCCTACTGTGGCTTGGTGGCCTGGGAGACCTTGGAATGTGGAGGTGGCTCAGGGACTCTGCAGGATGCTCCAACCGGAGGTGTTTGACACGGCTCCAACAAGGAAGCTTCCCATGTGGAGACGAGACAAGTTCTGTTCAGTGCCTCAGGAAAGCCCCATATCCTGTTCTTCGAACCAAAGCCTCTGAGGAGTGACACCTGGAAAACAAAGCAAGAGTTGAGATTAGGGCCTAAGGGCCTGTCCGGCTCAACCTTCTATCTCTGTTGACATCTGTGTGCATGCCTTCATGGAGGTAGCAGCTCAGCTTGTGTCCGAAGGCCCCTGTGTGTGCAGGGAGGCTCCCGGTAATGGTAGGTCTTAGGGGGCCTTGAGGTTTCTCATATTCTGGAGGTGTGTGGCCAAAGGAATGGACACAGTTTCCCAGGAGAGAGCAGGCATGGTCCTGTGGTATGGCTCCAGAGGACCCAGCCTAGAGGCTGTGTTTGCCAGGGCTGTGGGGACAGATGTCTGAAAAAGCAAACTTGGCTCAGGTAGGGGCCAAGGTAATGGCAGGCCTGATCTCCAGTCCGAGAGGGGAGATCCTCTGGATATCAAAGGAGGGCAAGTGGGAGGCAGTCGCTCAGGCTTTTGTCTCTGGGTGTTGCGTTCACAGTGGCCGTTCAGGGTAGGGGTTGCTTCAGGGGCCGAGGAAGAGCCTTCCTCTCGGGGGATTGTCCAAGCTCCCAAGTGTTTGGGTTCATTCTGTGGGAAGGGAAGAGTACTGTTTTCTGCCACAGGGGACCCCCCAGGAGAGGGACTCTAGAGCACAGCAGTGGGTTCCCTCAACTGGAATACACACCATCTAGTTAGTCCTGCGTGCCTATGGGCATGGCAAGCCACATATGCAGGCTCTTGGTCCAATCACTGAGAGGCGTTACTTGAATAAGGTACTCACGCTGAGGGTCACAATGTGTGTTTGTGCCCAAGGCGGCCCTCACACATGGGCGTGGCCTCTTGGGCCATGCCGTTTTCTCCTACACTGAAGGTTTGACTCACTGCCAGCAGCAAGGTTTCTTGCCATGGGGAAGGAGGGGTTCTGACTTGTGCATCAGGTTCCCCCCTGTGCAGGGATTGGAGATAAGGTCTAGGTTCTGATGACTGAAAACCCAGGTTGGGAATGGATGGTGGCCTAAGGCAGTGGCGGGTCCAATGTGCTGGGTGTGCAGCCAGCTGTGTCGGTGTCTGTTGGAAGGTCTGGGCTCAGGCTATTTGCGACAGAGCATCAGTGTTTAAGGTAGCCTATGCAATTGGGGTGTTGCCGAGGGCCAAGCAGTTTGATCCTCATTTGGGGTTTCTGGGCAGCACCATAGACAAAGTTTTTCTCCTGGGAGGCAGGCGGAGTGCTTCATTGTGGCCCCAGAATTCCCAGTAGGGAGGGTTTGTGGGCCAGGAGTGTGAGGACGGAAGTCTAGGAACACAAGCTAAAGTGAGGATCGGAGCCAAGGGCAGAGCAGGCCCACTAGGCAGAGGCTGAATAAAAATCTCCTGCATCTGAAGTCAGGCTGAGGATCAGACGTTGGCTGAGGCTGGAGTATGTGTCCATGATGGCACCTTCATGAAGCGGGGGCCTCATGAGGCCAAGGAAGTTTTCCCACGCTGAGTTTGGAGGTTGCCCCAAACCACCAGGTTTCCTTCTGTGGGACATTCGAGTCCTGTTGCATGGCTCCAGGACATACCATACGGAAGGACTGGAGAGCACGGTTCGAAGGATGGATCCCTGTACAGCATGCCTCGCATTCCCATTGGCCATTAGCCACAAGATATGTTTGATCTGCTGCCTCTGGGGCACGCTAACCAGGGGGCTGAGTTGAAATGGCCTCTCCTGAGGATGCGTCATAATGTGCGTTTGGGTCCATGGAAACATTGGAATGTGCTGGTTGTTCAGTGGCCCTGCGAACTCTCCTACCTGAAGGGTTTGATACATCCCCAGTAAGTAAGCTCCCCATGTGGAGACGAGAGAGGTTTGGTTTGGAGCCTCTGAAAAGCCCCGTGATCTGGTCTACGAAAACAGACCTCTGAGGACGGACACATGGAAACCAAAGCTAAGGTTCAGATTAGGGCCTGGGGGCCTGTCCATTTCAACCTTCTGTCTCTGGGGACACTGTCTGAGAGTCTAAGTGGAGATAGTTGCTCCGCTGGTGTCAGAGAGCCCCTCTTAGTCCAGGGTGGCCTACACTATTGATGGCCTCAGGGGCTTGGAGCTTTTCCCTAACCTGTAGGGTTGTGGTCAATGGATTGGGCACAATTTCCTTGGAGAGGGCAGGCACAATCTTTCGCTGTGGCTCCAGAGGCCCTAGCCTGGCGGTTGTGTGAGTCCAGGCTGAGGGCACAGAAGTCTGAAAACACAAACTCATCTTATGAGTGGCGCCTAGGGTATGGCAGGCCGGATGTACAGCCCGAGAGGGAGCTCCTCGGCCTCTGAAACAAGGGCGAGTGGGAGGCGTTCCTTCAGGCTTTTGTCTCTGGATGTTGTGTCCGAGATAGCCGTGGATTGGAGGGGTGGCCTCAGGGACTGTGGACGAGTATCCCTCTCTGGGGATTTGTCCCAGCTCCCAAGAGTTTGGGGTCATTTTGTGGGAAGGGTGGAAAAGTGTTGTCTGGCTCACGTGTCTCTCCAAGAAAGGGATTCCAGAGCAGAGCCCCAGGTACGGGCGGGGCGACTGGAAAACTCAAACACTGGTGAGGATTGGGTGCATAGGGGCATGGCAAGCCCCATATGCGGGCTCTTGGCCCAGGCCCTGACAGGCCTTTCTTTGACATGGGGCTCATGCTGAGGGTCAGAGTGTGAATTTGTGCCCAAGCAGCACTCAAGTTTGGGCGTGGCATCAGGGACCAGGAAGGTTTCTCCCACCCTGAAGGTGTGACTCCATGCCAAGAGCAAGCTTTACAGCCACGGGGAAGGAGGAGTTCTGTGTTGTGCTTGCGATACCCAGCTGTGTGGAGAATTGATATACTGTCTAGGTTCAGATATCTGAAAACCAAGGTTAGGAAGAGGTGACGGCATAAGACCATGGCGTGTCCGAAGTGCTGGGTGTGCGGCCAGCTGTCTCCTTGTCTGTCTGGACGTCTGGCTTCAGGCTGTGTCAGACAGAGCATGAGTGCCCAGAGCAGCCTATCCAGTTCGGGTACCGTCGAGGCCCGAGCAGGTTGATCCTCATCTGGGTTTTCTGGAGAGAGCCCCACAGGGAAACGTTTTTCTTCCCTTGGGCAGACCCTGGGCTGGGTTGTGGTTCTGGAGTTCCTAGTCCGGAGGGCTTGTTTGCCAGGAGTGTGAGGAAGGAAGTCTGAAAACACAAGCTAGCGTGAGGTTTGGGACCGATGGCACGGCAGGCCCACTCTGAGAGGCTGAATCGAGATCTCCTGCACTGAGGTCATTTCAACTCTGAGACGTGCCTCAGGCTAGAGTTTTTGTCCAGCATGGCCTCTTCCTGAATGGTGTGGGGGCCTCATGAGGCCAGGAAGGTTTGCCTACGATGGGATTTGTGAACTACTCCAAACCTCAAGGTTTCCTTCTGCACGAAAGTCGAGTGCTATTGGATGGTTCCAGGAGGCCCCATACGGAAAGACTCGAGAGCAGGTGTCTAAGCATGGATGCCTGGGAACGCCACCTCATATTCCCACTCTTTAGTCAGGACAAGGCAGGCTCAATCTGCGGGCTCCTGGGTGAGCTACCCAGAGGGGAGAGTTGAAATGGACTCTCCTGAAGATGAGTCCTACTGTGGCTTGGTGGCCTGGGAGACCTTGGAATGTGGAGGTGGCTCAGGGACTCTGCAGGATGCTCCAACCTGAGGTGTTTGACACGGCTCCAACAAGGAAGCTTCCCATGTGGAGACGAGAGAAGTTCTGTTCAGTGCCTCAGGAAAGCCCCATATCCTGTTCTTCGAACCAAAGCCTCTGAGGAGTGACACCTGGAAAACAAAGCAAGAGTTGAGATTAGGGCCTAAGGGCCTGTCCGGCTCAACCTTCTATCTCTGTTGACATCTGTGTGCATGCCTTCATGGAGGTAGCAGCTCCGCTTGTGTCCGAAGGCCCCTGTGTGTGCAGGGAGGCTCCCGGTAATGGTATGTCCTTGGGGGCCTTGAGGTTTCTCATATTCTGGTGTGTGGCCAAAGGAATGGACAGAGTTTCCCAGGAGAGAGCAGGCATGGTCCTGTGGTATGGCTCCAGAGGACCCAGGCTAGAGGCTGTGTTTGCCAGGGCTGTGGGGACAGATGTCTGAAAAAGCAAACTTGGCTCAGGTAGGGGCCAAGGTAATGGCAGGCCTGATCTCCAGTCCGAGAGGGGAGATCCTCTGGATATCAAAGGAGGGCAAGTGGGAGGCAGTCGCTCAGGCTTTTGTCTCTGGGTGTTGCGTTCACAGTGGCCGTTCAGGGTAGGGGTTGCTTCAGGGGCCGAGGAAGAGCCTTCCTCTCGGGGGATTGTCCAAGCTCCCAAGTGTTTGGGTTCATTCTGTGGGAAGGGAAGAGTACTGTTTTCTGCCACAGGGGACCCCCCAGGAGAGGGACTCTAGAGCACAGCAGTGGGTTCCCTCAACTGGAATACACACCATCTAGTTAGTCCTGCGTGCCTATGGGCATGGCAAGCCACATATGCGGACTCTTGGTCCAATCACTGAGAGGCGTTACTTGAATAAGGTACTCACGTTGAGGGTCACAATGTGTGTTTGTGCCCAAGGCGGCCCTCACACATGGGCGTGGCCTCATGGGCCATGCCGTTTTCTCCTACACTGAAGGTTTGACTCACTGCCAGCAGCAAGGTTTCTTGCCATGGGGAAGGAGGGGTTCTGACTTGTGCATCAGGTTCCCCCCTGTGCAGGGATTGGAGATAAGGTCTAGGTTCTGATGACTGAAAACCCAGGTTGGGAATGGATGGTGGCCTAAGGCAGTGGCGGGTCCAATGTGCTAGGTGTGCAGCCAGCTGTGTCGGTGTCTGTTGGAAGGTCTGGGCTCAGGCTATTTGCGACAGAGCATCAGTGTTTAAGGTAGCCTATGCAATTGGGGTGTTGCCGAGGGCCAAGCAGTTTGATCCTCATTTGGGGTTTCTGGGCAGCACCATAGACAAAGTTTTTCTCCTGGGAGGCAGGCGGAGTGCTTCATTGTGGCCCCAGAATTCCCAGTAGGGAGGGTTTGTGGGCCAGGAGTGTGAGGACTGAAATCTAGGAACACAAGCCAAAGTGAGGATTGGAGCCAAGCGCAGAGCAGGCCCACTAGGCAGAGGCTGAATCAAAATCACCTGCATGTGAAATCAGGCTGAGGATCAGACGTTGGCTGAGGCTGGAGTATGTGTCCATGATGGCACCTTCATGAAGCGGGGGCCTCATGAGGCCAAGGAAGTTTTCCCACGCTGAGTTTGGAGGTTGCCCCAAACCACCAGGTTTCCTTCTGTGGGACATTCGAGTCCTGTTGCATGGCTCCAGGACATACCATACGGAAGGACTGGAGAGCACGGTTCGAAGGATGGATCCCTGTACAGCATGCCTCGCATTCCCATTGGCCATTAGCCACAAGATATGTTTGATCTGCTGCCTCTGGGGCACGCTAACCAGGGGGCTGAGTTGAAATGGCCTCTCCTGAGGATGCGTCATAATGTGCGTTTGGGTCCATGGAAACCTTGGAATGTGCTGGTTTTTCAGTGGCCCTGCGGAACTCTCCTACCTGAAGGGTTTGATACATCCCCAGTAAGTAAGCTCCCCATGTGGAGGCGAGAGAGGTTTGGTTTGGTGCCTAAGAAAAGCCCCGTGTGCTGGTCTACGAAAACAGACCTCTGAGGACGGACACATGGAAACCAAAGCTAAGGTTCAGATTAGGGCCTGGGGGCCTGTCCATTTCAACCATCTGTCTCTGGGGACACTGTCTGAAGGTCTAAGTGGAGATAGTTGCTCCGCTGGTGTCAGAGAGCCCCTCTTAGTCCAGGGTGGCCTACACTATTGATGGCCTCAGGGGCCTTGGAGCTTTTCCCTAACCTGTAGGGTTGTGGTCAATGGATTGGGCACAATTTCCTTGGAGAGGGCAGGCACAATCTTTCGCTGTGGCTCCAGAGGCCCTAGCCTGGTGGTTGTGTGGGTCCAGGCTGAGGGCACAGAAGTCTGAAAACACAAACTCAGCTTATGAGTGGCGCCTATGGTATGGCAGGCCGGATGTACAGCCTGAGAGGGAGCTCCTGGGCCTCTGAAACAAGGGCGAGTGGGAGGCGTTCCTTCAGGCTTTTGTCTCTGGATGTTGTGTCCGAGATAGCCGTGGATTGGAGGGGTGGCCTCAGGGACTGTGGACGAGTATCCCTCTCTGGGGATTTGTCCCAGCTCCCAAGAGTTTGGGGTCATTTTGTGGGAAGGGTGGAAAAGTGTTGTCTGGCTCACGTGTCTCTCCAAGAAAGGGATTCCAGAGCAGAGCCCCAGGTACGGGCGGGGCGACTGGAAAACTCAAACACTGGTGAGGATTGGGTGCATAGGGGCTTGGCAAGCCCCATATGCGGGCTCTTGGCCCAGGCCCTGACAGGCCTTTCTTTGACATGGGGCTCATGCTGAGGGTCAGAGTGTGAATTTGTGCCCAAGCAGCACTCAAGTTTGGGCGTGGCATCAGGGACCAGGAAGGTTTCTCCCACCCTGAAGGTGTGACTCCATGCCAAGAGCAAGCTTTACAGCCACGGGGAAGGAGGAGTTCTGTGTTGTGCTTGTGATACCCAGCTGTGTGGAGAATTGATATAATGTCTAGGTTCAGATATCTGAAAACCAAGGTTAGGAAGAGGTGACGGCATAAGACCATGGCGTGTCCGAAGTGCTGGGTGTGCAGCCAGCTGTCTCCTTGTCTGTCTGGACGTCTGGCTTCAGGCTGTGTCAGACAGAGCATGAGTGCCCAGAGCAGCCTATCCAGTTCGGGTACCGTCGAGGCCCGAGCAGGTTGATCCTCATCTGGGTTTTCTGGAGAGAGCCCCACAGGGAAACGTTTTTCTTCCCTTGGGCAGACCCTGGGCTGGGTTGTGGTTCTGGAGTTCCTAGTCCGGAGGGCTTGTTTGCCAGGAGTGTGAGGAAGGAAGTCTGAAAACACAAGCTAGCGTGAGGTTTGGGACCGATGGCACGGCAGGCCCACTCTGAGAGGCTGAATCGAGATCTCCTGCACTGAGGTCATTTCAACTCTGAGACGTGCCTCAGGCTAGAGTTTTTGTCCAGCATGGCCTCTTCCTGAATGGTGTGGGGGCCTCATGAGGCCAGGAAGGTTTGCCTACGATGGGATTTGTGAACTACTCCAAACCTCAAGGTTTCCTTCTGCACGAAAGTCGAGTGCTATTGGATGGTTCCAGGAGGCCCCATACGGAAAGACTCGAGAGCAGGTGTCTAAGCATGGATGCCTGGGAACGCCACCTCATATTCCCACTCTTTAGTCAGGACAAGGCAGGCTCAATCTGCGGGCTCCTGGGTGAGCTACACAGAGGGGAGAGTTGAAATGGACTCTCCTGAAGATGAGTCCTACTGTGGCTTGGTGGCCTGGGAGACCTTGGAATGTGGAGGTGGCTCAGGGACTCTGCAGGATTCTCCAACCTGAGGTGTTTGACACGGCTCCAACAAGGAAGCTTCCCATGTGGAGACGAGAGAAGTTCTGTTCAGTGCCTCAGGAAAGCCCGATATCCTGTTCTTCGAACCAAAGCCTCTGAGGAGTGACACCTGGAAAACAAAGCAAGAGTTGAGATTAGGGACTAAGGGCTTGTCCGGCTCAACCTTCTATCTCTGTTGACATCTGTGTGCATGCCTTCATGGAGGTAGCAGCTCAGCTTGTGTCCGAAGGCCCCTGTGTGTGCAGGGAGGCTCCCGGTAATGGTATGTCCTCGGGGGCCTTGAGGTTTCTCATATTCTGGAGGTGTGTGGCCAAAGGAATGGACAGAGTTTCCCAGGAGAGAGCAGGCATGGTCCTGTGGTATGGCTCCAGAGGACCCAGCCTAGAGGCTGTGTTTGCCAGGGCTGTGGGGACAGATGTCTGAAAAAGCAAACTTGGCTCAGGTAGGGGCCAAGGTAATGGCAGGCCTGATCTCCAGTCCGAGAGGGGAGATCCTCTGGATATCAAAGGAGGGCAAGTGGGAGGCAGTCGCTCAGGCTTTTGTCTCTGGGTGTTGCGTTCACAGTGGCCGTTCAGGGTAGGGGTTGCTTCAGGGGCCGAGGAAGAGCCTTCCTCTCGGGGGATTGTCCAAGCTCCCAAGTGTTTGGGTTCATTCTGTGGGAAGGGAAGAGTACTGTTTTCTGCCACAGGGGACCCCCCAGGAGAGGGACTCTAGAGCACAGCAGTGGGTTCCCTCAACTGGAATACACACCATCTAGTTAGTCCTGCGTGCCTATGGGCATGGCAAGCCACATATGCGGGCTCTTGGTCCAATCACTGAGAGGCGTTACTTGAATAAGGTACTCACGTTGAGGGTCACAATGTGTGTTTGTGCCCAAGGCGGCCCTCACACATGGGCGTGGCCTCATGGGCCATGCCGTTTTCTCCTACACTGAAGGTTTGACTCACTGCCAGCAGCAAGGTTTCTTGCCAAGGGGAAGGAGGGGTTCTGACTTGTGCATCAGGTTCCCCCCTGTGCAGGGATTGGAGATAAGGTCTAGGTTCTGATGACTGAAAACCCAGGTTGGGAATGGATGGTGGCCTAAGGCAGTGGCGGGTCCAATGTGCTGGGTGTGCAGCCAGCTGTGTCGGTGTCTGTTGGATGGTCTGGGCTCAGGCTATTTGCGACAGAGCATCAGTGTTTAAGGTAGCCTATGCAATTGGGGTGTTGCCGAGGGCCAAGCAGTTTGATCCTCATTTGGGGTTTCTGGGCAGCACCATAGACAAAGTTTTTCTCCTGGGAGGCAGGCGGAGTGCTTCATTGTGGCCCCCGAATTCCCAGTAAGGAGGGTTTGTGGGCCAGGAGTGTGAGGACGGAAGTCTAGGAACACAAGCTAAAGTGAGGATTGGAGCCAAGGGCAGAGCAGGCCCACTAGGCAGAGGCTGAATCAAAATCTCCTGCAGGTGAAGTCAGGCTGAGGATCAGACGTTGGCTGAGGCTGGAGTATTTGTCCATGATGGCACCTTCATGAAGCGGGGGCCTCATGAGGCCAAGGAAGTTTTCCCACGCTGAGTTTGGAGGTTGCCCCAAACCACAAGGTTTCCTTCTGTGGGACATTCGAGTCCTGTTGCATGGCTCCAGGACATACCATACGGAAGGACTGGAGAGCACGGTTCGAAGGATGGATCCCTGTACAGCATGCCTCGCATTCCCATTGGCCATTAGCCACAAGATATGTTTGATCTGCTGCCTCTGGGGCACGCTAACCAGGGGGCTGAATTGAAATGGCCTCTCCTGAGGATGAGTCATAATGTGCGTTTGGGTCCATGGAAACCTTGGAATGTGCTGGTTGTTCAGTGGCCCTGCGGAACTCTCCTACCTGAAGGGTTTGATACATCCCCAGTAAGTAAGCTCCCCATGTGGAGGCGAGAGAGATTTGGTTTGGTGCCTCAGAAAAGCCCCGTGTGCTGGTCTACGAAAACAGACCTCTGAGGACGGACACATGGAAACCAAAGCTAAGGTTCAGATTAGGGCCTGGGGGCCTGTCCATTTCAACCTTCTGTCTCTGGGGACACTGTCTGAGAGTCTAAGTGGAGATAGTTGCTCCGCTGGTGTCAGAGAGCCCTTCTTAGTCCAGGGTGGCCTACACTATTGATGGCCTCAGGGGCCTTGGAGCTTTTCCCTAACCTGTAGGGTTGTGGTCAATGGATTGGGCACAATTTCCTTGGAGAGGGCAGGCACAATCTTTCGCTGTGGCTCCAGAGGCCCTAGCCTGGCGGTTGTGTGGGTCCAGGCTGAGGGCACAGAAGTCTGAAAACACAAACTCAGCTTATGAGTGGCGCCTAGGGTATGGCAGGCCGGATGTACAGCCCGAGAGGGAGCTCCTGGGACTCTGAAACAATGGCGAGTGGGAGGCGTTCCTTCAGGCTTTTGTCTCTGGATGTTGTGTCCGAGATAGCCGTGGATTGGAGGGGTGGCCTCAGGGACTGTGGACGAGTATCCATCTTTGGGGATTTGTCCCAGCTCCCAAGAGTTTCGGGTCATTTTGTGGGAAGGGTGGAGTCGTGTTGTCTGGCTCATGTGTTTCTCCAAGAAAGGGATTCCAGAGCAGAGCCCCAGGTACGGGCGGGGCGACTGGAAAACTCAAACACTGGTGAGGATTGGGTGCATAGGGGCTTGGCAAGCCCCATATGTGGGCTCTTGGCCCAGGCCCTGACAGGCCTTTCTTTGACATGGGGCTCATGCTGAGGGTCAGAGTGTGAATTTGTGCCCAAGCAGCACTCAAGTTTGGGCGTGGCATCAGGGACCAGGAAGGTTTCTCCCACCCTGAAGGTGTGACTCCATGCCAAGAGCAAGCTTTACAGCCACGGGGAAGGAGGAGTTCTGTGTTGTGCTTGCGATACCCAGCTGTGTGGAGAATTGATATAATGTCTAGGTTCAGATATCTGAAAACCAAGGTTAGGAAGAGGTGACGGCATAAGACCATGGCGTGTCCGAAGTGCTGGGTGTGCGGCCAGCTGTCTCCTTGTCTGTCTGGACGTCTGGCTTCAGGCTGTGTCAGACAGAGCATGAGTGCCCAGAGCAGCCTATCCAGTTCGGGTACCGTCGAGGCCCGAGCAGGTTGATCCTCATCTGGGTTTTCTGGAGAGAGCCCCACAGGGAAACGTTTTTCTTCCCTTGGGCAGACCCTGGGCTGGGTTGTGGTTCTGGAGTTCCTAGTCCGGAGGGCTTGTTTGCCAGGAGTGTGAGGAAGGAAGTCTGAAAACACAAGCTAGCGTGAGGTTTGGGACCGATGGCACGGCAGGCCCACTCTGAGAGGCTGAATCGAGATCTCCTGCACTGAGGTCATTTCAACTCTGAGACGTGCCTCAGGCTAGAGTTTTTGTCCAGCATGGCCTCTTCCTGAATGGTGTGGGGGCCTCATGAGGCCAGGAAGGTTTGCCTACGATGGGATTTGTGAACTACTCCAAACCTCAAGGTTTCCTTCTGCACGAAAGTCGAGTGCTATTGGATGGTTCCAGGAGGCCCCATACGGAAAGACTCGAGAGCAGGTGTCTAAGCATGGATGCCTGGGAACGCCACCTCATATTCCCACACTTTAGTCAGGACAAGGCAGGCTCAATCTGCGGGCTCCTGGGTGAGCTACCCAGAGGGGAGAGTTGAAATGGACTCTCCTGAAGTTGAGTCTTACTGTGGCTTGGTGGCCTGGGAGACCATGGAATGTGGAGGTGGCTCAGGGACTCTGCAGGATTCTCCAACCTGAGGTGTTTGACACGGCTCCAACAAGGAAGCTTCCCATGTGGAGACGAGAGAAGTTCTGTTCAGTGCCTCAGGAAAGCCCCATATCCTGTTCTTCGAACCAAAGCCTCTGAGGAGTGACACCTGGAAAACAAAGCAAGAGTTGAGATTAGGGCCTAAGGGCCTGTCGGGCTCAACCTTCTATCTCTGTTGACATCTGTGTGCATGCCTTCATGGAGGTAGCAGCTCAGCTTGTGTCCGAAGGCCCCTGTGTGTGCAGGGAGGCTCCCGGTAATGGTATGTCCTCGGGGGCCTTGAGGTTTCTCATATTCTGGAGGTGTGTGGCCAAAGGAATGGACAGAGTTTCCCAGGAGAGAGCAGGCATGGTCCTGTGGTATGGCTCCAGAGGACCCAGCCTAGAGGCTGTGTTTGCCAGGGCTGTGGGGACAGATGTCTGAAAAAGCAAACTTGGCTCAGGTAGGGGCCAAGGTAATGGCAGGCCTGATCTCCAGTCCGAGAGGGGAGATCCTCTGGATATCAAAGGAGGGCAAGTGGGAGGCAGTCGCTCAGGCTTTTGTCTCTGGGTGTTGCGTTCACAGTGGCCGTTCAGGGTAGGGGTTGCTTCAGGGGCCGAGGAAGAGCCTTCCTCTCGGGGGATTGTCCAAGCTCCCAAGTGTTTGGGTTCATTCTGTGGGAAGGGAAGAGTACTGTTTTCTGCCACAGGGGACCCCCCAGGAGAGGGACTCTAGAGCACAGCAGTGGGTTCCCTCAACTGGAATACACACCATCTAGTTAGTCCTGCGTGCCTATGGGCATGGCAAGCCACATATGCGGGCTCTTGGTCCAATCACTGAGAGGCGTTACTTGAATAAGGTACTCACGCTGAGGGTCACAATGTGTGTTTGTGCCCAAGGCGGCCCTCACACATGGGCGTGGCCTCATGGGCCATGCCGTTTTCTCCTACACTGAAGGTTTGACTCACTGCCAGCAGCAAGGTTTCTTGCCATGGGGCAGGAGGGGTTCTGACTTGTGCATCAGGTTCCCCCCTGAGCAGGGATTGGAGATAAGGTCTAGGTTCTGATGACTGAAAACCCCGGTTGGGAATGGATGGTGGCCTAAGGCAGTGGCGGGTCCAATGTGCTGGGTGTGCAGCCAGCTGTGTCGGTGTCTGTTGGAAGGTCTGGGCTCAGGCTATTTGCGACAGAGCATCAGTGTTTAAGGTAGCCTATGCAATTGGGGTGTTGCCGAGGGCCAAGCAGTTTGATCCTCATTTGGGGTTTCTGGGCAGCACCATAGACAAAGTTTTTCTCCTGGGAGGCAGGCGGAGTGCTTCATTGTGGCCCCAGAATTCCCAGTAGGGAGGGTTTGTGGGCCAGGAGTGTGAGGACGGAAGTCTAGGAACACAAGCTAAAGTGAGGATTGGAGCCAAGGGCAGAGCAGGCCCACTAGTCAGAGGCTGAATCAAAATCTCCTGCATCTGAAGTCAGGCTGAGGATCAGACGTTGGCTGAGGCTGGAGTATGTGTCCATGATGGCACCTTCATGAAGCGGGGGCCTCATTAGGCCAAGGAAGTTTTCCCACGCTGAGTTTGGAGGTTGCCCCAAACCACAAGGTTTCCTTCTGTGGGACATTCGAGTCCTGTTGCATGGCTCCAGGACATACCATACGGAAGGACTGGAGAGCACGGTTCGAAGGATGGATCCCTGTACAGCATGCCTCGCATTCCCATTGGCCATTAGCCACAAGATATGTTTGATCTCCTGCCTCTGGCGCACGCTAACCAGGGGGCTGAGTTGAAATGGCCTCTCCTGAGGATGCGTCATAATGTGCGTTTGGGTCCATGGAAACCTTGGAATGTGCTGGTTGTTCAGTGGCCCTGCGGAACTCTCCTACCTGAAGGGTTTGATACATCCCCAGTAAGTAAGCTCCCCATGTGGAGGCGAGAGAGGTTTGGTTTGGTGCCTCAGAAAAGCCCCGTGTGCTGGTCTACGAAAACAGACCTCTGAGGACGGACACATGGAAACCAAAGCTAAGGTTCAGATTAGGGCCTGGGGGCCTGTCCATTTCAACCTTCTGTCTCTGGGGACACTGTCTGAGAGTCTAAGTGGAGATAGTTGCTCCGCTGCTGTCAGAGAGCCCCTCTTAGTCCAGGGTGGCCTACACTATTGATGGCCTCAGGGGCCTTGGAGCTTTTCCCTAACCTGTAGGGTTGTGGTCAATGGATTGGGCACAATTTCCTTGGAGAGGGCAGGCACAATCTTTCGCTGTGGCTCCAGAGGCCCTAGCCTGGCGGTTGTGTGGGTCCAGGCTGAGGGCAGAGAAGTCTGAAAACACAAACTCAGCTTATGAGTGGCGCCTAGGGTATGGCAGGCCGGATGTACAGCCCGAGAGGGAGCTCCTCGGCCTCTGAAACAAGGGCGAGTGGGAGGCCTTCCTTCAGGCTTTTGTCTCTGGATGTTGTGTCCGAGATAGCCGTGGATTGGAGGGGTGGCCTCAGGGACTGTGGACGAGTATCCCTCTCTGGGGATTTATCCCAGCTCCCAAGAGTTTGGGGTCATTTTGTGGGAAGGGTGGAGTCGTGTTGTCTGGCTCATGTGTCTCTCCAAGAAAGGGATTCCGGAGCAGAGCCCCAGGTACGGGCGGGGCGACTGGAAAACTCAAACACTGGTGAGGATTGGGTGCATAGGGGCTTGGCAAGCCCCATATGCGGGCTCTTGGCCCACGCCCTGACAGGCCTTTCTTTGACATGGGGCTCATGCTGAGGGTCAGAGTGTGAATTTGTGCCCAAGCAGCACTCAAGTTTGGGCGTGGCATCAGGGACCAGGAAGGTTTCTCCCACCCTGAAGGTGTGACTCCATGCCAAGAGCAGGCTTTACAGCCACGGGGAAGGAGGAGTTCTGTGTTGTGCTTGCGATACCCAGCTGTGTGGAGAATTGATATAATGTCTAGGTTCAGATATCTGAAAACCAAGGTTAGGAAGAGGTGACGGCATAAGACCATGGCGTGTCCGAAGTGCTGGGTGTGCGGCCAGCTGTCTTCTTGTCTGTCTGGACGTCTGGCTTCAGGCTGTGTCAGACAGAGCATGAGTGCCCAGAGCAGCCTATCCAGTTCGGGTACCGTCGAGGCCCGAGCAGGTTGATCCTCATCTGGGTTTTCTGGAGAGAGCCCCACAGGGAAACGTTTTTCTTCCCTTGGACAGACCCTGGGCTGGGTTGTGGTTCTGGAGTTCCTAGTCCGGAGGGCTTGTTTGCCAGGAGTGTG
The DNA here is from genome assembly GCF_964662115.1 of Mustela nivalis. Classification (NCBI taxonomy): domain Eukaryota; kingdom Metazoa; phylum Chordata; class Mammalia; order Carnivora; family Mustelidae; genus Mustela; species Mustela nivalis. Next base: position 808,079 of record NW_028136529.1, read on the forward strand.
AGGAAGGAAGTCTGAAAACACAAGCTAGCGTGAGGTTTGGGACCGATGGCACGGCAGGCCCACTCTGAGAGGCTGAAACGAGATCTCCTTCACTGAGGTCATTTCAACTCTGAGACGTGCCTCAGGCTAGAGTTTTTGTCCAGCATGGCCTCTTCCTGAATGGTGTGGGGGCCTCATGAGGCCAGGAAGGTTTGCCTACGATGGGATTTGTGAACTACTCCAAACCTCAAGGTTTCCTTCTGCACGAAAGTCGAGTGCTATTGGATGGTTCCAGGAGGCCCCATACGGAAAGACTCGAGAGCAGGTGTCTAAGCATGGATGCCTGGGAACGCCACCTCATATTCCCACTCTTTAGTCAGGACAAGGCAGGCTCAATCTGCGGGCTCCTGGGTGAGCTACCCAGAGGGGAGAGTTGAAATGGACTCTCCTGAAGATGAGTCCTACTGTGGCTTGGTGGCCTGGGAGACCTTGGAATGTGGAGGTGGCTCAGGGACTCTGCAGGATTCTCCAACCTGAGGTGTTTGACACGGCTCCAACAAGAAAGCTTCCCATGTGGAGACGAGAGAAGTTCTGTTCAGTGCCTCAGGAAAGCCCCATATCCTGTTCTTCGAACCAAAGCCTCTGAGGAGTGACACCTGGAAAACAAAGCAAGAGTTGAGATTAGGGCCTAAGGGCCTGTCGGGCTCAACCTTCTATCTCTGTTGACATCTGTGTGCATGCCTTCATGGAGGTAGCAGCTCAGCTTGTGACCGAAGGACCCTGTGTGTGCAGGGAGGCTCCCGGTAATGGTATGTCCTCGGGGGCCTTGAGGTTTCTCATATTCTGGAGGTGTGTGGCCAAAGGAATGGACAGAGTTTCCCAGGAGAGAGCAGGCATGGTCCTGTGGTATGGCTCCAGAGGACCCAGCCTAGAGGCTGTGTTTGCCAGGGCTGTGGGGACAGATGTCTGAAAAAGCAAACTTGGCTCAGGTAGGGGCCAAGATAATGGCAGGCCTGATCTCCAGTCCGAGAGGGGAGATCCTCTGGATATCAAAGGAAGGCAAGTGGGAGGCAGTCGCTCAGGCTTTTGTCTCTGGGTGTTGCGTTCACAGTGGCCGTTCAGGGTAGGGGTTGCTTCAGGGGCCGAGGAAGAGCCTTCCTCTTGGGGGATTGTCCAAGCTCCCAAGTGTTTGGGTTCATTCTGTGGGAAGGGAAGAGTACTGTTTTCTGCCACAGGGGACCCCCCAGGAGAGGGACTCTAGAGCACAGCAGTGGGTTCCCTCAACTGGAATACACACCATCTAGTTAGTCCTGCGTGCCTATGGGCATGGCAAGCCACATATGCGGGCTCTTGGTCCAATCACTGAGAGGCGTTACTTGAATAAGGTACTCACGCTGAGGGTCACAATGTGTGTTTGTGCCCAAGGCGGCCCTCACACATGGGCGTGGCCTCATGGGCCATGCCGTTTTCTCCTACACTGAAGGTTTGACTCACTGCCAGCAGCAAGGTTTCTTGCCATGGGGAATGAGGGGTTCAGACTTGTGCATCAGGTTCCGCCCTGTGCAGAGATTGGAGATAAGGTCTAGGTTCTGATGACTGAAAACCCAGGTTGGGAATGGATGGTGGCCTAAGGCAGTGGCGGGTCCAATGTGCTGGGTGTGCAGCCAGCTGTGTCGGTGTCTGTTGGAAGGTCTGGGCTCAGGCTATTTGCGACAGAGCATCAGTGATTAAGGTAGCCTATGCAATTGGGGTGTTGCCGAGGGCCAAGCAGTTTGATCCTCATTTGGGGTTTCTGGGCAGCACCATAGACAAAGTTTTTCTCCTGGGAGGCAGGCGGAGTGCTTCATTTTGGCCCCAGAATTCCCAGTAGGGAGGGTTTGTGGGCCAGGAGTGTGAGGACGGAAGTCTAGGAACACAAGCTAAAGTGAGGATTGGAGGCAAGGGCAGAGCAGGCCCACTAGGCAGAGGCTGAATCAAAATCTCCTGCATCTGAAGTCAGGCTGAGGATCAGACGTTGGCTGAGGCTGGAGTATGTGTCCATGATGTCACCTTCATGAAGCGGGGGCCTCATGAGGCCAAGGAAGTTTTCCCACGCTGAGTTTGGAGGTTGCCCCAAACCACCAGGTTTCCTTCTGTGGGACATTCGAGTCCTGTTGCATGGCTCCAGGACATACCATACGGAAGGACTGGAGAGCACGGTTCGAAGGATGGATCCCTGTACAGCATGCCTCGCATTCCCATTGGCCATTAGCCACAAGATATGTTTGATCTCCTGCCTCTGGCGCACGCTAACCAGGGGGCTGAGTTGAAATGGCCTCTCCTGAGGATGCGTCATAATGTGCGTTTGGGTCCATGGAAACCTTGGAATGTGCTGGTTGTTCAGTGGCCCTGCGGAACTCTCCTACCTGAAGGGTTTGATACATCCCCAGTAAGTAAGCTCCCCATGTGGAGGCGAGAGAGGTTTGGTTTGGTGCCTCAGAAAAGCCCCGTGTGCTGGTCTACGAAAACAGACCTCTGAGGACGGACACATGGAAACCAAAGCTAAGGTTCAGATTAGGGCCTGGGGGCCTGTCCATTTCAACCTTCTGTCTCTGGGGACACTGTCTGAGAGTCTAAGTGGAGATAGTTGCTCCGCTGCTGTCAGAGAGCCCCTCTTAGTCCAGGGTGGCCTACACTATTGATGGCCTCAGGGGCCTTGGAGCTTTTCCCTAACCTGTAGGGTGGTGGTCAATGGATTGGGCACAATTTCCTTGGAGAGGGCAGGCACAATCTTTCGCTGTGGCTCCAGAGGCCCTAGCCTGGCGGTTGTGTGGGTCCAGGCTGAGGGCAGAGAAGTCTGAAAACACAAACTCAGCTTATGAGTGGCGCCTAGGGTATGGCAGGCCGGATGTACAGACCGAGAGGGAGCTCCTCGGCCTCTGAAACAAGGGCGAGTGGGAGGCCTTCCTTCAGGCTTTTGTCTCTGGATGTTGTGTCCGAGATAGCCGTGGATTGGAGGGGTGGCCTCAGGGACTGTGGACGAGTATCCCTCTCTGGGGATTTGTCCCAGCTCCCAAGAGTTTGGGGTCATTTTGTGGGAAGGGTGGAGTCGTGTTGTCTGGCTCATGTGTCTCTCCAAGAAAGGGATTCCGGAGCAGAGCCCCAGGTACGGGCGGGGCGACTGGAAAACTCAAACACTGGTGAGGATTGGGTGCATAGGGGCTTGGCAAGTCCCATATGCGGGCTCTTGGCCCAGACCCTGACAGGCCTTTCTTTGACATGGGGCTCATGCTGAGGGTCACAGTGTGAATTTGTGCCCAAGCAGCACTCAAGTTTGGGCGTGGCATCAGGGACCAGGAAGGTTTCTCCCACCCTGAAGGTGTGACTCCATGCCAAGAGCAAGCTTTACAGACACGGGGAAGGAGGAGTTCTGTGTTGTGCTTGCGATACCCAGCTGTGTGGAGAATTGATATAATGTCTAGGTTCAGATATCTGAAAACCAAGGTTAGGAAGAGGTGACGGCATAAGACCATGGCGTGTCCGAAGTGCTGGGTGTGCGGCCAGCTGTCTCCTTGTCTGTCTGGACGTCTGGCTTCAGGCTGTGTCAGACAGAGCATGAGTGCCCAGAGCAGCCTATCCAGTTCGGGTACCGTCGAGGCCCGAGCAGGTTGATCCTCATCTGGGTTTTCTGGAGAGAGCCCCACAGGGAAACGTTTTTCTTCCCTTGGGCAGACCCTGGGCTGGGTTGTGGTTCTGGAGTTCCTAGTCCGGAGGGCTTGTTTGCCAGGAGTGTGAGGAAGGAAGTCTGAAAACACAAGCTAGCGTGAGGTTTGGGACCGATGGCACGGCAGGCCCACTCTGAGAGGCTGAAACGAGATCTCCTTCACTGAGGTCATTTCAACTCTGAGACGTGCCTCAGGCTAGAGTTTTTGTCCAGCATGGCCTCTTCCTGAATGGTGTGGGGGCCTCATGAGGCCAGGAAGGTTTGCCTACGATGGGATTTGTGAACTACTCCAAACCTCAAGGTTTCCTTCTGCACGAAAGTCGAGTGCTATTGGATGGTTCCAGGAGGCCCCATACGGAAAGACTCGAGAGCAGGTGTCTAAGCATGGATGCCTGGGAACGCCACCTCATATTCCCACTCTTTAGTCAGGACAAGGCAGGCTCAATCTGCGGGCTCCTGGGTGAGCTACCCAGAGGGGAGAGTTGAAATGGACTCTCCTGAAGATGAGTCCTACTGTGGCTTGGTGGCCTGGGAGACCTTGGAATGTGGAGGTGGCTCAGGGACTCTGCAGGATTCTCCAACCTGAGGTGTTTGACACGGCTCCAACAAGGAAGCTTCCCATGTGGAGACGAGAGAAGTTCTGTTCAGTGCCTCAGGAAAGCCCCATATCCTGTTCTTCGAACCAAAGCCTCTGAGGAGTGACACCTGGAAAACAAAGCAAGAGTTGAGATTAGGGCCTAAGGGCCTGTCGGGCTCAACCTTCTATCTCTGTTGACATCTGTGTGCATGCCTTCATGGAGGTAGCAGCTCAGCTTGTGTCTGAAGGCCCCTGTGTGTGCAGGGAGGCTCCCGGTAATGGTATGTCCTCGGGGGCCTTGAGGTTTCTCATATTCTGGAGGTGTGTGGCCAAAGAAATGGACAGAGTTTCCCAGGAGAGAGCAGGCATGGTCCTGTGGTATGGCTCCAGAGGACCCAGCCTAGAGGCTGTGTTTGCCAGGGCTGTGGGGACAGATGTCTGAAAAAGCAAACTTGGCTCAGGTAGGGGCCAAGGTAATGGCAGGCCTGATCTCCAGTCCGAGAGGGGAGATCCTCTGGATATCAAAGGAGGGCAAGTGGGAGGCAGTCGCTCAGGCTTTTGTCTCTGGGTGTTGCGTTCACAGTGGCCGTTCAGGGTAGGGGTTGCTTCAGGGGCCGAGGAAGAGCCTTCCTCTCGGGGGATTGTCCAAGCTCCCAAGTGTTTGGGTTCATTCTGTGGGAAGGGAAGAGTACTGTTTTCTGCCACAGGGGACCCCCCAGGAGAGGGACTCTAGAGCACAGCAGTGGGTTCCCTCAACTGGAATACACACCATCTAGTTAGTCCTGCGTGCCTATGGGCATGGCAAGCCACATATGCGGGCTCTTGGTCCAATCACTGAGAGGCGTTACTTGAATAAGGTACTCACGCTGAGGGTCACAATGTGTGTTTGTGCCCAAGGCGGCCCTCACACATGGGCGTGGCCTCATGGGCCATGCCGTTTTCTCCTACACTGAAGGTTTGACTCACTGCCAGCAGCAAGGTTTCTTGCCATGGGGAAGGAGGGTTTCAGACTTGTGCATCAGGTTCCGCCCTGTGCAGAGATTGGAGATAAGGTCTAGGTTCTGATGACTGAAAACCCAGGTTGGGAATGGATGGTGGCCTAAGGCAGTGGCGGGTCCAATGTGCTGGGTGTGCAGCCAGCTGTGTCGGTGTCTGTTGGAAGGTCTGGGCTCAGGCTATTTGCGACAGAGCATCAGTGTTTAAGGTAGCCTATGCAATTGGGGTGTTGCCGAGGGCCAAGCAGTTTGATCCTCATTTGGGGTTTCTGGGCAGCACCATAGACAAAGTTTTTCTCCTGGGAGGCAGGCGGAGTGCTTCATTGTGGCCCCAGAATTCCCAGTAGGGAGGGTTTGTGGGCCAGGAGTGTGACGACGGAAGTCTAGGAACACAAGCTAAAGTGAGGATTGGAGCCAAGGGCAGAGCAGGCCCACTAGGCAGAGGATGAATCAAAATCTCCTGCATCTGAAGTCAGGCTGAGGATCAGACGTTGGCTGAGGCTGGAGTATGTGTCCATGATGGCACCTTCATGAAGCAGGGGCCTCATGAGGCCAAGGAAGTTTTCCCACGCTGAGTTTGGAGGTTGCCCCAAACCACCAGGTTTCCTTCTGTGGGACATTCGAGTCCTGTTGCATGGCTCCAGGACATACCATACGGAAGGACTGGAGAGCACGGTTCGAAGGATGTACAGCATGCCTCGCATTCCCATTGGCCATTAGCCACAAGATATGTTTGATCTCCTGCCTCTGGCGCACGCTAACCAGGGGGCTGAGTTGAAATGGCCTCTCCTGAGGATGCGTCATAATGTGCGTTTGGGTCCATGGAAACCTTGGAATGTGCTGGTTGTTCAGTGGCCCTGCGGAACTCTCCTACCTGAAGGGTTTGATACATCCCCAGTAAGTAAGCTCCCCATGTGGAGGAGAGAGAGGTTTGGTTTGGTGCCTCAGAAAAGCCCCGTGTGCTGGTCTACGAAAACAGACCTCTGAGGACGGACACATGGAAACCAGAGCTAAGGTTCAGATTAGGGCCTGGGGGCCTGTCCATTTCAACCTTCTGTCTCTGGGGACACTGTCTGAGAGTCTAAGTGGAGATAGTTGCTCCGCTGGTGTCAGAGAGCCCCTCTTAGTCCAGGGTGGCCTACACTATTGATGGCCTCAGGGGCCTTGGAGCTTTTCCCTAACCTGTAGGGTAGTGGTCAATGGATTGGCCACAATTTCCTTGGAGAGGGCAGGCACAATCTTTCACTGTGGCTCCAAAGGCCCTAGCCTGGCGATTGTGTGGGTCCAGGCTGAGGGCAGAGAAGTCTGAAAACACAAACTCAGCTTATGAGTGGCGCCTAGGGTATGGCAGGCCGGATGTACAGCCCGAGAGGGAGCTCCTCGGCCTCTGAAACAAGGGCGAGTGGGAGGCCTTCCTTTAGGCTTTTGTCTCTGGATGTTGTGTCCGAGATAGCCGTGGATTGGAGGGGTGGCCTCAGGGACTGTGGACGAGTATCCCTCTCTGGGGATTTATCCCAGCTCCCAAGAGTTTGGGGTCATTATGTGGGAAGGGTGGAGTCGTGTTGTCTGGCTCATGTGTCTCTCCAAGAAAGGGATGCCGGAGCAGAGCCCCAGGTACGGGCGGGGCGACTGGAAAACTCAAACACTGGTGAGGATTGGGTGCATAGGGGCTTGGCAAGCCCCATATGCGGGCTCTTGGCCCAGGCCCTGACAGGCCTTTCTTTGACATGTGGCTCATGCTGAGGGTCAGAGTGTGAATTTGTGCCCAAGCAGCACTCAAGTTTGGGCGTGGCATCAGGGACCAGGAAGGTTTCTCCCACCCTGAAGGTGTGACTCCATGCCAAGAGCAGGCTTTACAGCCACGGGGAAGGAGGAGTTCTGTGTTGTGCTTGCGATACCCAGCTGTGTGGAGAATTGATGTAATGTCTAGGTTCAGATATCTGAAAACCAAGGTTAGGAAGAGGTGACGGCATAAGACCAGGGCGTGTCCGAAGTGCTGGGTGTGCGGCCAGCTGTCTCCTTGTCTGTCTGGACGTCTGGCTTCAGGCTGTGTCAGACAGAGCATGAGTGCCCAGAGCAGCCTATCCAGTTCGGGTACCGTCGAGGCCCGAGCAGGTTGATCCTCATCTGGGTTTTCTGGAGAGAGCCCCACAGGGAAACGTTTTTCTTCCCTTGGGCAGACCCTGGGCTGGGTTGTGGTTCTGGAGTTCCTAGTCCGGAGGGCTTGTTTGCCAGGAGTGTGAGGAAGGAAGTCTGAAAACACAAGCTAGCGTGAGGTTTGGGACCGATGGCACGGCAGGCCCACTCTGAGAGGCTGAAACGAGATCTCCTTCACTGAGGTCATTTCAACTCTGAGACGTGCCTCAGGCTAGAGTTTTTGTCCAGCATGGCCTCTTCCTGAATGGTGTGGGGGCCTCATGAGGCCAGGAAGGTTTGCCTACGATGGGATTTGTGAACTACTCCAAACCTCAAGGTTTCCTTCTGCACGAAAGTCGAGTGCTATTGGATGGTTCCAGGAGGCCCCATACGGAAAGACTCGAGAGCAGGTGTCTAAGCATGGATGCCTGGGAACGCCACCTCATATTCCCACTCTTTAGTCAGGACAAGGCAGGCTCAATCTGCGGGCTCCTGGGTGAGCTACCCAGAGGGGAGAGTTGAAATGGACTCTCCTGAAGATGAGTCCTACTGTGGCTTGGTGGCCTGGGAGACCTTGGAATGTGGAGGTGGCTCAGGGACTCTGCAGGATTCTCCAACCTGAGTTGTTTGACACGGCTCCAACAAGGAAGCTTCCCATGTGGAGACGAGAGAAGTTCTGTTCAGTGCCTCAGGAAAGCCCCATATCCTGTTCTTCGAACCAAAGCCTCTGAGGAGTGACACCTGGAAAACAAAGCAAGAGTTGAGATTAGGGCCTAAGGGCCTGTCGGGCTCAACCTTCTATCTCTGTTGACATCTGTGTGCATGCCTTCATGGAGGTAGCAGCTCACCTTGTGTCTGAAGGCCCCTGTGTGTGCAGGGAGGCTCCCGGTAATGGTATGTCCTCGGGGGCCTTGAGGTTTCTCATATTCTGGAGGTGTGTGGCCAAAGAAATGGACAGAGTTTCCCAGGAGAGAGCAGGCATGGTCCTGTGGTATGGCTCCAGAGGACCCAGCCTAGAGGCTGTGTTTGCCAGGGCTGTGGGGACAGATGTCTGAAAAAGCAAACTTGGCTCAGGTAGGGGCCAAGGTAATGGCAGGCCTGATCTCCAGTCCGAGAGGGGAGATCCTCTGGATATCAAAGGAGGGCAAGTGGGAGGCAGTCGCTCAGGCTTTTGTCTCTGGGTGTTGCGTTCACAGTGGCCGTTCAGGGTAGGGGTTGCTTCAGGGGCCGAGGAATAGCCTTCCTCTCGGGGGATTGTCCAAGCTCCCAAGTGTTTGGGTTCATTCTGTGGGAAGGGAAGAGTACTGTTTTCTGCCACAGGGGACCCCCCAGGAGAGGGACTCTAGAGCACAGCAGTGGGTTCCCTCAACTGGAATACACACCATCTAGTTAGTCCTGCGTGCCTATGGGCATGGCAAGCCACATATGCGGGCTCTTGGTCCAATCACTGAGAGGCGTTACTTGAATAAGGTACTCACGCTGAGGGTCACAATGTGTGTTTGTGCCCAAGGCGGCCCTCACACATGGGCGTGGCCTCATGGGCCATGCCGTTTTCTCCTACACTGAAGGTTTGACTCACTGCCAGCAGCAAGGTTTCTTGCCATGGGGAAGGAGGGTTTCAGACTTGTGCATCAGGTTCCGCCCTGTGCAGAGATTGGAGATAAGGTCTAGGTTCTGATGACTGAAAACCCAGGTTGGGAATGGATGGTGGCCTAAGGCAGTGGCGGGTCCAATGTGCTGGGTGTGCAGCCAGCTGTGTCGGTGTCTGTTGGAAGGTCTGGGCTCAGGCTATTTGCGACAGAGCATCAGTGTTTAAGGTAGCCTATGCAATTGGGGTGTTGCCGAGGGCCAAGCAGTTTGATCCTCATTTGGGGTTTCTGGGCAGCACCATAGACAAAGTTTTTCTCCTGGGAGGCAGGCGGAGTGCTTCATTGTGGCCCCAGAATTCCCAGTAGGGAGGGTTTGTGGGCCAGGAGTGTGACGACGGAAGTCTAGGAACACAAGCTAAAGTGAGGATTGGAGCCAAGGGCAGAGCAGGCCCACTAGGCAGAGGATGAATCAAAATCTCCTGCATCTGAAGTCAGGCTGAGGATCAGACGTTGGCTGAGGCTGGAGTATGTGTCCATGATGGCACCTTCATGAAGCAGGGGCCTCATGAGGCCAAGGAAGTTTTCCCACGCTGAGTTTGGAGGTTGCCCCAAACCACCAGGTTTCCTTCTGTGGGACATTCGAGTCCTGTTGCATGGCTCCAGGACATACCATACGGAAGGACTGGAGAGCACGGTTCGAAGGATGTACAGCATGCCTCGCATTCCCATTGGCCATTAGCCACAAGATATGTTTGATCTCCTGCCTCTGGCGCACGCTAACCAGGGGGCTGAGTTGAAATGGCCTCTCCTGAGGATGCGTCATAATGTGCGTTTGGGTCCATGGAAACCTTGGAATGTGCTGGTTGTTCAGTGGCCCTGCGGAACTCTCCTACCTGAAGGGTTTGATACATCCCCAGTAAGTAAGCTCCCCATGGGGAGGAGAGAGAGGTTTGGTTTGGTGCCTCAGAAAAGCCCCGTGTGCTGGTCTACGAAAACAGACCTCTGAGGACGGACACATGGAAACCAGAGCTAAGGTTCAGATTAGGGCCTGGGGGCCTGTCCATTTCAACCTTCTGTCTCTGGGGACACTGTCTGAGAGTCTAAGTGGAGATAGTTGCTCCGCTGGTGTCAGAGAGCCCCTCTTAGTCCAGGGTGGCCTACACTATTGATGGCCTCAGGGGCCTTGGAGCTTTTCCCTAACCTGTAGGGTAGTGGTCAATGGATTGGCCACAATTTCCTTGGAGAGGGCAGGCACAATCTTTCACTGTGGCTCCAAAGGCCCTAGCCTGGCGATTGTGTGGGTCCAGGCTGAGGGCAGAGAAGTCTGAAAACACAAACTCAGCTTATGAGTGGCGCCTAGGGTATGGCAGGCCGGATGTACAGCCCGAGAGGGAGCTCCTCGGCCTCTGAAACAAGGGCGAGTGGGAGGCCTTCCTTTAGGCTTTTGTCTCTGGATGTTGTGTCCGAGATAGCCGTGGATTGGAGGGGTGGCCTCAGGGACTGTGGACGAGTATCCCTCTCTGGGGATTTATCCCAGCTCCCAAGAGTTTGGGGTCATTATGTGGGAAGGGTGGAGTCGTGTTGTCTGGCTCATGTGTCTCTCCAAGAAAGGGATTCCGGAGCAGAGCCCCAGGTACGGGCGGGGCGACTGGAAAACTCAAACACTGGTGAGGATTGGGTGCATAGGGGCTTTGCAAGCCCCATATGCGGGCTCTTGGCCCAGGCCCTGACAGGCCTTTCTTTGACATGTGGCTCATGCTGAGGGTCAGAGTGTGAATTTGTGCCCAAGCAGCACTCAAGTTTGGGCGTGGCATCAGGGACCAGGAAGGTTTCTCCCACCCTGAAGGTGTGACTCCATGCCAAGAGCAGGCTTTACAGCCACGGGGAAGGAGGAGTTCTGTGTTGTTCTTGCGATACCCAGCTGTGTGGAGAATTGATGTAATGTCTAGGTTCAGATATCTGAAAACCAAGGTTAGGAAGAGGTGACGGCATAAGACCATGGCGTGTCCGAAGTGCTGGGTGTGCGGCCAGCTGTCTCCTTGTCTGTCTGGACGTCTGGCTTCAGGCTGTGTCAGACAGAGCATGAGTGCCCAGAGCAGCCTATCCAGTTCGGGTACCGTCGAGGCCCGAGCAGGTTGATCCTCATCTGGGTTTTCTGGAGAGAGCCCCACAGGGAAACGTTTTTCTTCCCTTGGGCAGACCCTGGGCTGGGTTGTGGTTCTGGAGTTCCTAGTCCGGAGGGCTTGTTTGCCAGGAGTGTGAGGAAGGAAGTCTGAAAACACAAGCTAGCGTGAGGTTTGGGACCGATGGCACGGCAGGCCCACTCTGAGAGGCTGAAACGAGATCTCCTTCACTGAGGTCATTTCAACTCTGAGACGTGCCTCAGGCTAGAGTTTTTGTCCAGCATGGCCTCTTCCTGAATGGTGTGGGGGCCTCATGAGGCCAGGAAGGTTTGCCTACGATGGGATTTGTGAACTACTCCAAACCTCAAGGTTTCCTTCTGCACGAAAGTCGAGTGCTATTGGATGGTTCCAGGAGGCCCCATACGGAAAGACTCGAGAGCAGGTGTCTAAGCATGGATGCCTGGGAACGCCACCTCATATTCCCACTCTTTAGTCAGGACAAGGCAGGCTCAATCTGCGGGCTCCTGGGTGAGCTACCCAGAGGGGAGAGTTGAAATGGACTCTCCTGAAGATGAGTCCTACTGTGGCTTGGTGGCCTGGGAGACCTTGGAATGTGGAGGTGGCTCAGGGACTCTGCAGGATTCTCCAACCTGAGTTGTTTGACACGGCTCCAACAAGGAAGCTTCCCATGTGGAGACGAGAGAAGTTCTGTTCAGTGCCTCAGGAAAGCCCCATATCCTGTTCTTCGAACCAAAGCCTCTGAGGAGTGACACCTGGAAAACAAAGCAAGAGTTGAGATTAGGGCCTAAGGGCCTGTCCGGCTCAACCTTCTATCTCTGTTGACATCTGTGTGCATGCCTTCATGGAGGTAGCAGCTCAGCTTGTGACCGAAGGACCCTGTGTGTGCAGGGAGGCTCCCGGTAATGGTATGTCCTCGGGGGCCTTGAGGTTTCTCATATTCTGGAGGTGTGTGGCCAAAGGAATGGACAGAGTTTCCCAGGAGAGAGCAGGCATGGTCCTGTGGTATGGCTCCAGAGGACCCAGCCTAGAGGCTGTGTTTGCCAGGGCTGTGGGGACAGATGTCTGAAAAAGCAAACTTGGCTCAGGTAGGGGCCAAGGTAATGGCAGGCCTGATCTCCTGTCCGAGAGGGGAGATCCTCTGGATATCAAAGGAAGGCAAGTGGGAGGCAGTCGCTCAGGCTTTTGTCTCTGGGTGTTGCGTTCACAGTGGCCGTTCAGGGTAGGGGTTGCTTCAGGGGCCGAGGAAGAGCCTTCCTCTCGGGGGATTGTCCAAGCTCCCAAGTGTTTGGGTTCATTCTGTGGGAAGGGAAGAGTACTGTTTTCTGCCACAGGGGACCCCCCAGGAGAGGGACTCTAGAGCACAGCAGTGGGTTCGCTCAACTGGAATACACACCATCTAGTTAGTCCTGCTTGCCTATGGGCATGGCAAGCCACATATGCGGGCTCTTGGTCCAATCACTGAGAGGCGTTACTTGAATAAGGTACTCACGCTGAGGGTCACAATGTGTGTTTGTGCCCAAGGCGGCCCTCACACATGGGCGTGGCCTCATGGGCCATGCCGTTTTCTCCTACACTGAAGGTTTGACTCACTGCCAGCAGCAAGGTTTCTTGCCATGGGGAAGGAGGGGTTCTGACTTGTGCATCAGGTTCCCCCCTGTGCAGGGATTGGAGATAAGGTCTAGGTTCTGATGACTGAAAACCCCGGTTGGGAATGGATGGTGGCCTAAGGCAGTGGCGGGTCCAATGTGCTGGGTGTGCAGCCAGCTGTGTCGGTGTCTGTTGGAAGGTCTGGGCTCAGGCTATTTGCGACAGAGCATCAGTGTTTAAGGTAGCCTATGCAATTGGGGTGTTGCCGAGGGCCAAGCAGTTTGATCCTCATTTGGGGTTTCTGGGCAGCACCATAGACAAAGTTTTTCTCCTGGGAGGCAGGCGGAGTGCTTCATTGTGGCCCCAGAATTCCCAGTAGGGAGGGTTTGTGGGACAGGAGTGTGAGGACGGAAGTCTAGGAACACAAGCTAAAGTGAGGATTGGAGCCAAGGGCAGAGCAGGCCCACTAGGCAGAGGCTGAATCAAAATCTCCTGCATCTGAAGTCAGGCTGAGGATCAGACGTTGGCTGAGGCTGGAGAATGTGTCCATGATGGCACCTTCATGAAGCGGGGGCCTCATGAGGCCAAGGAAGTTTTCCCACGCTGAGTTTGGAGGTTGCCCCAAACCACCAGGTTTCCTTCTGTGGGACATTCGAGTCCTGTTGCATGGCTCCAGGACATACCATACGGAAGGACTGGAGAGCACGGTTCGAAGGATGGATCCCTGTACAGCATGCCTCGCATTCCCATTGGCCATTAGCCACAAGATATGTTTGATCTCCTGCCTCTGGCGCACGCTAACCAGGGGGCTGAGTTGAAATGGCCTCTCCTGAGGATGCGTCATAATGTGCGTTTGGGTCCATGGAAACCTTGGAATGTGCTGGTTGTTCAGTGGCCCTGCGGAACTCTCCTACCAGAAGGGTTTGATACATCCCCAGTAAGTAAGCTCCCCATGTGGAGGCGAGAGAGGTTTGGTTTGGTGCCTCAGAAAAGCCCCGTGTGCTGGTCTACGAAAACAGACCTCTGAGGACGGACACATGGAAACCAAAGCTAAGGTTCAGATTAGGGCCTGGGGGCCTGTCCATTTCAACCTTCTGTCTCTGGGGACACTGTCTGAGAGTCTAAGTGGAGATAGTTGCTCCGCTGGTGTCAGAGAGCCCCTCTTAGTCCAGGGTGGCCTACACTATTGATGGCCTCAGGGGCCTTGGAGCTTTTCCCTAACCTGTAGGGTGGTGGTCAATGGATTGGGCACAATTTCCTTGGAGAGGGCAGGCACAATCTTTCGCTGTGGCTCCAGAGGCCCTAGCCTGGCGGTAGTGTGGGTCCAGGCTGAGGGCAGAGAAGTCTGAAAACACAAACTCAGCTTATGAGTGGCGCCTAGGTATGGCAGGCCGGATGTACAGCCCGAGAGGGAGCTCCTCGGCCTCTGAAACAAGGGCGAGTGGGAGGCCTTCCTTCAGGCTTTTGTCTCTGGATGTTGTGTCCGAGATAGCCGTGGATTGGAGGGGTGGCCTCAGGGACTGTGGACGAGTATCCCTCTCTGGGGATTTATCCCAGCTCCCAAGAGTTTGGGGTCATTTTGTGGGAAGGGTGGAGTCGTGTTGTCTGGCTCATGTGTCTCTCCAAGAAAGGGATTCCGGAGCAGAGCCCCAGGTACGGGCGGGGCGACTGGAAAACTCAAACACTGGTGAGGATTGGGTGCATAGGGGTTTGGCAAGCCCCATATGCGGGCTCTTGGCCCAGGCCCTGACAGGCCTTTCTTTGACATGGGGCTCATGCTGAGGGTCAGAGTGTGAATTTGTGCCCAAGCAGCACTCAAGTTTGGGCGTGGCATCAGGGACCAGGAAGGTTTCTCCCACCCTGAAGGTGTGACTCCATGCCAAGAGCAAGCTTTACAGCCACGGGGAAGGAGGAGTTCTGTGTTGTGCTTGCGATACCCAGCTGTGTGGAGAATTGATATAATGTCTAGGTTCAGATATCTGAAAACCAAGGTTAGGAAGAGGTGACGGCATAAGACCATGGCGTGTCCGAAGTGCTGGGTGTGCGGCCAGCTGTCTCCTTGTCTGTCTGGACGTCTGGCTTCAGGCTGTGTCAGACAGAGCATGAGTGCCCAGAGCAGCCTATCCAGTTCGGGTACCGTCGAGGCCCGAGCAGGTTGATCCTCATCTGGGTTTTCTGGAGAGAGCCCCACAGGGAAACGTTCTTCTTGCCTTGGGCAGACCCTGGGCTGGGTTGTGGTTCTGGAGTTCCTAGTCCGGAGGGCTTGTTTGCCAGGAGTGTGAGGAAGGAAGTCTGAAAACACAAGCTAGCGTGAGGTTTGGGACCGATGGCACGGCAGGCCCACTCTGAGAGGCTGAATCGAGATCTCCTGCACTGAGGTCATTTCAACTCTGAGACGTGCCTCAGGCTAGAGTTTTTGTCCAGCATGGCCTCTTCCTGAATGGTGTGGGGGCCTCATGAGGCCAGGAAGTTTTGCCTACGATGGGATTTGTGAACTACTCCAAACCTCAAGGTTTCCTTCCGCACGAAAGTCGAGTGCTATTGGATGGTTCCAGGAGGCCCCATACGGAAAGACTCGAGAGCAGGTGTCTAAGCATGGATGCCTGGGAACGCCACCTCATATTCCCACTCTTTAGTCAGGACAAGGCAGGCTCAATCTGCGGGCTCCTGGGTGAGCTACCCAGAGGGGAGAGTTGAAATGGACTCTCCTGAAGATGAGTCCTACTGTGGCTTGGTGGCCTGGGAGACCTTGGAATGTGGAGGTGGCTCAGGGACTCTGCAGGATTCTCCAACCTGAGGTGTTTGACACGGCTCCAACAAGGAAGCTTCCCATGTGGAGACGAGAGAAGTTCTGTTCAGTGCCTCAGGAAAGCCCCATATCCTGTTCTTCGAACCAAAGCCTCTGAGGAGTGACACCTGGAAAACAAAGCAAGAGTTGAGATTAGGGCCTAAGGGCCTGTCGGGCTCAACCTTCTATCTCTGTTGACATCTGTGTGCATGCCTTCAAGGAGGTAGCAGCTCAGCTTGTGTCCGAAGGCCCCTGTGTGTGCAGGGAGGCTCCCGGTAATGGTATGTCCTCGGGGGCCTTGAGGTTTCTCATATTCTGGAGGTGTGTGGCCAAAGGAATGGACAGAGTTTCCCAGGAGAGAGCAGGCATGGTCCTGTGGTATGGCTCCAGAGGACCCAGCCTAGAGGCTGTGTTTGCCAGGGCTGTGGGGACAGATGTCTGAAAAAGCAAACTTGGCTCAGGTAGGGGCCAAGGTAATGGCAGGCCTGATCTCCAGTCCGAGAGGGGAGATCCTCTGGATATCAAAGGAGGGCAAGTGGGAGGCAGTCGCTCAGGCTTTTGTCTCTGGGTGTTGCGTTCACAGTGGCCGTTCAGGGTAGGGGTTGCTTCAGGGGCCGAGGAAGAGCCTTCCTCTCGGGGGAATGTCCAAGCTCCCAAGTGTTTGGGTTCATTCTGTGGGAAGGGAAGAGTACTGTTTTCTGCCACAGGCGACCCCCCAGGAGAGGGACTCTAGAGCACAGCAGTGGGTTCCCTCAACTGGAATACACACCATCTAGTTAGTCCTGCGTGCCTATGGGCATGGCAAGCCACATATGCGGGCTCTTGGTCCAATCACTGAGAGGCGTTACTTGAATAAGGTACTCACGCTGAGGGTCACAATGTGTGTTTGTGCCCAAGGCGGCCCTCACACATGGGCGTGGCCTCATGGGCCATGCCGTTTTCTCCTACACTGAAGGTTTGACTCACTGCCAGCAGCAAGGTTTCTTGCCATGGGGAAGGAGGGGTTCTGACTTGTGCATCAGGTTCCCCCCTGTGCAGGGATTGGAGATAAGGTCTAGGTTCTGATGACTGAAAACCCAGGTTGGGAATGGATGGTGGCCTAAGGCAGTGGCGGGTCCAATGTGCTGGGTGTGCAGCCAGCTGTGTCGGTGTCTGTTGGAAGGTCTGGGCTCAGGCTATTTGCGACAGAGCATCAGTGTTTAAGGTAGCCTATGCAATTGGGGTGTTGCCGAGGGCCAAGCAGTTTGATCCTCATTTGGGGTTTCTGGGCAGCACCATAGACAAAGTTTTTCTCCTGGGAGGCAGGCGGAGTGCTTCATTGTGGCCCCAGAATTCCCAGTAGGGAGGGTTTGTGGGCCAGGAGTGTGAGGACGGAAGTCTAGGAACACAGGCTAAAGTGAGGATTGGAGCCAAGGGCAGAGCAGGCCCACTAGGCAGAGGCTGAATCAAAATCTCCTGCATCTGAAGTCAGGCTGAGGATCAGACGTTGGCTGAGGCTGGAGTATGTGTCCATGATGGCACCTTCATGAAGCGGGGGCCTCATGAGGCCAAGGAAGTTTTCCCACGCTGAGTTTGGAGGTTGCCCCAAACCACAAGGTTTCCTTCTGTGGGACATTCGAGTCCTGTTGCATGGCTCCAGGACATACCATACGGAAGGACTGGAGAGCACGGTTTGAAGGATGGATCCCTGTACAGCATGCCTCGCATTCCCATTGGCCATTAGCCACAAGATATGTTTGATCTCCTGCCTCTGGCGCACGCTAACCAGGGGGCTGAGTTGAAATGGCCTCTCCTGAGGATGCGTCATAATGTGCGTTTGGGTCCATGGAAACCTTGGAATGTGCTGGTTGTTCAGTGGCCCTGCGGAACTCTCCTACCTGAAGGGTTTGATACATCCCCAGTAAGTAACCTCCCCATGTAGAGGCGAGAGAGGTTTGGTTTGGTGCCTCAGAAAAGCCCCGTGTGCTGGTCTACGAAAACAGACCTCTGAGGACGGACACATGGAAACCAAAGCTAAGGTTCAGATTAGGGCCTTGGGGCCTGTCCATTTCAACCTTCTGTCTCTGGGGACACTGTCTGAGAGTCTAAGTGGAGATAGTTGCTCCGCTGGTGTCAGAGAGCCCCTCTTAGTCCAGGGTGGCCTACACTATTGATGGCCTCAGGGGCCTTGGAGCTTTTCCCTAACCTGTAGGGTGGTGGTCAATGGATTGGGCACAATTTCCTTGGAGAGGGCAGGCACAATCTTTCGCTGTGGCTCCAGAGGCCCTAGCCTGGCGGTTGTGTGGGTCCAGGCTGAGGGCAGAGAAGTCTGAAAACACAAACTCAGCTTATGAGTGGCGCCTAGGGTATGGCAGGCCGGATGTACAGCCCGAGAGGGAGCTCCTCGGCCTCTGAAACAAGGGCGAGTGGGAGGCCTTCCTTCAGGCTTTTGTCTCTGGATGTTGTGTCCGAGATAGCCGTGGATTGGAGGGGTGGCCTCAGGGACTGTGGACGAGTATCCCTCTCTGGGGATTTATCCCAGCTCCCAAGAGTTTGGGGTCATTTTGTGGGAAGGGTGGAGTCGTGTTGTCTGGCTCATGTGTCTCTCCAAGAAAGGGATTCCGGAGCAGAGCCCCAGGTACGGGCGGGGCGACTGGAAAACTCAAACACTGGTGAGGATTGGGTGCATAGGGGCTTGGCAAGCCCCATATGCGGGTCTTGGCCCAGGCCCTGACAGGCCTTTCTTTGACATGGGGCTCATGCTGAGGGTCAGAGTGTGAATTTGTGCCCAAGCAGCACTCAAGTTTGGGCGTGGCATCAGGGACCAGGAAGGTTTCTCCCACCCTGAAGGTGTGACTCCATGCCAAGAGCAAGCTTTACAGCCACGGGGAAGGAGGAGTTCTGTGTTGTGCTTGCGATACCCAGCTGTGTGGAGAATTGATATAATGTCTAGGTTCAGATATCTGAAAACCAAGGTTAGGAAGAGGTGACGGCATAAGACCATGGCGTGTCCAAAGTGCTGGGTGTGCGGCCAGCTGTCTCCTTGTCTGTCTGGACGTCTGGCTTCAGGCTGTGTCAGACAGAGCATGAGTGCCCAGAGCAGCCTATCCAGTTCGGGTACCGTCGAGGCCCGAGCAGGTTGATCCTCATCTGGGTTTTCTGGAGAGAGCCCCACAGGGAAACGTTCTTCTTGCCTTGGGCAGACCCTGGGCTGGGTTGTGGTTCTGGAGTTCCTAGTCCGGAGGGCTTGTTTGCCAGGAGTGTGAGGAAGGAAGTCTGAAAACACAAGCTAGCGTGAGGTTTGGGACCGATGGCACGGCAGGCCCACTCTGAGAGGCTGAATCGAGATCTCCTGCACTGAGGTCATTTCAACTCTGAGACGTGCCTCAGGCTAGAGTTTTTGTCCAGCATGGCCTCTTCCTGAATGGTGTGGGGGCCTCATGAGGCCAGGAAGGTTTGCCTACGATGGGATTTGTGAACTACTCCAAACCTCAAGGTTTCCTTCTGCACGAAAGTCGAGTGCTATTGGATGGTTCCAGGAGGCCCCATACGGAAAGACTCGAGAGCAGGTGTCTAAGCATGGATGCCTGGGAACGCCACCTCATATTCCCACTCTTTAGTCAGGACAAGGCAGGCTCAATCTGCGGGCTCCTGGGTGAGCTACCCAGAGGGGAGAGTTGAAATGGACTCTCCTGAAGTTGAGTCTTACTGTGGCTTGGTGGCCTGGGAGACCATGGAATGTGGAGGTGGCTCAGGGACTCTGCAGGATTCTCCAACCTGAGGTGTTTGACACGGCTCCAACAAGGAAGCTTCCCATGTGGAGACGAGAGAAGTTCTGTTCAGTGCCTCAGGAAAGCCCCATATCCTGTTCTTCGAACCAAAGCCTCTGAGGAGTGACACCTGGAAAACAAAGCAAGAGTTGAGATTAGGGCCTAAGGGCCTGTCGGGCTCAACCTTCTATCTCTGTTCACATCTGTGTGCATGCCTTCATGGAGGTAGCAGCTCAGCTTGTGTCCGAAGGCCCCTGTGTGTGCAGGGAGGCTCCCGGTAATGGTATGTCCTCGGGGGCCTTGAGGTTTCTCATATTCTGGAGGTGTGTGGCCAAAGGAATGGACAGAGTTTCCCAGGAGAGAGCAGGCATGGTCCTGTGGTATGGCTCCAGAGGACCCAGCCTAGAGGCTGTGTTTGCCAGGGCTGTGGGGACAGATGTCTGAAAAAGCAAACTTGGCTCAGGTAGGGGCCAAGGTAATGGCAGGCCTGATCTCCAGTCCGAGAGGGGAGATCCTCTGGATATCAAAGGAGGGCAAGTGGGAGGCAGTCGCTCAGGCTTTTGTCTCTGGGTGTTGCGTTCACAGTGGCCGTTCAGGGTAGGGGTTGCTTCAGGGGCCGAGGAAGAGCCTTCCTCTCGGGGGATTGTCCAAGCTCCCAAGTGTTTGGGTTCATTCTGTGGGAAGGGAAGAGTACTGTTTTCTGCCACAGGGGACCCCCCAGGAGAGGGACTCTAGAGCACAGCAGTGGGTTCCCTCAACTGGAATACACACCATCTAGTTAGTCCTGCGTGCCTATGGGCATGGCAAGCCACATATGCGGGCTCTTGGTCCAATCACTGAGAGGCGTTACTTGAATAAGGTACTCACGCTGAGGGTCACAATGTGTGTTTGTGCCCAAGGCGGCCCTCACACATGGGCGTGGCCTCATGGGCCATGCCGTTTTCTCCTACACTGAAGGTTTGACTCACTGCCAGCAGCAAGGTTTCTTGCCATGGGGCAGGAGGGGTTCTGACTTGTGCATCAGGTTCCCCCCTGAGCAGGGATTGGAGATAAGGTCTAGGTTCTGATGACTGAAAACCCAGGTTGGGAATGGATGGTGGCCTAAGGCAGTGGCGGGTCCAATGTGCTGGGTGTGCAGCCAGCTGTGTCGGTGTCTGTTGGAAGGTCTGGGCTCAGGCTATTTGCGACAGAGCATCAGTGTTTAAGGTAGCCTATGCAATTGGGGTGTTGCCGAGGGCCAAGCAGTTTGATCCTCATTTGGGGTTTCTGGGCAGCACCATAGACAAAGTTTTTCTCCTGGGAGGCAGGCGGAGTGCTTCATTGTGGCCCCAGAATTCCCAGTAGGGAGGGTTTGTGGGCCAGGAGTGTGAGGACGGAAGTCTAGGAACACAAGCTAAAGTGAGGATTGGAGCCAAGGGCAGAGCAGGCCCACTAGGCAGAGGCTGAATCAAAATCTCCTGCATCTGAAGTCAGGCTGAGGATCAGACGTTGGCTGAGGCTGGAGTATGTGTCCATGATGGCACCTTCATGAAGCGGGGGCCTCATGAGGCCAAGGAAGTTTTCCCACGCTGAGTTTGGAGGTTGCCCCAAACCACAAGGTTTCCTTCTGTGGGACATTCGAGTCCTGTTGCATGGCTCCAGGACATACCATACGGAAGGACTGGAGAGCACGGTGCGAAGGATGGATCCCTGTACAGCATGCCTCGCATTCCCATTGGCCATTAGCCACAATATATGTTTGATCTCCTGCCTCTGGCGCACGCTAACCAGGGGGCTGAGTTGAAATGGCCTCTCCTGAGGATGCGTCATAATGTGCGTTTGGGTCCATGGAAACCTTGGAATGTGCTGGTTGTTCAGTGGCCCTGCGGAACTCTCCTACCTGAAGGGTTTGATACATCCCCAGTAAGTAAGCTCCCCATGTGGAGGCGAGAGAGGTTTGGTTTGGTGCCTCAGAAAAGCCCCGTGTGCTGGTCTACGAAAACAGACCTCTGAGGACGGACACATGGAAACCAAAGCAAAGGTTCAGATTAGGGCCTGGGGGCCTGTCCATTTCAACCTTCTGTCTCTGGGGACACTGACTGAGAGTCTAAGTGGAGATAGTTGCTCCGCTGCTGTCAGAGAGCCCCTCTTAGTCCAGGGTGGCCTACACTATTGATGGCCTCAGGGGCCTTGGAGCTTTTCCCTAACCTGTAGGGTGGTGGTCAATGGATTGGGCACAATTTCCTTGGAGAGGGCAGGCACAATCTTTCGCTGTGTCTCCAGAGGCCCTAGCCTGGCGGTTGTGTGGGTCCAGGCTGAGGGCAGAGAAGTCTGAAAACACAAACTCAGCTTATGAGTGGCGCCTAGGGTATGGCAGGGCGGATGTACAGCCCGAGAGGGAGCTCCTCGGCCTCTGAAACAAGGGCGAGTGGGAGGCCTTCCTTCAGGCTTTTGTCTCTGGATGTTGTGTCCGAGATAGCCGTGGATTGGAGGGGTGGCCTCAGGGACTGTGCACGAGTATCCCTCTCTGGGGATTTATCCCAGCTCCCACGAGTTTGGGGTCATTTTGTGGGAAGGGTGGAGTCGTGTTGTCTGGCTCATGTGTCTCTCCAAGAAAGGGATTCCGGAGCAGAGCCCCAGGTACGGGCGGGGCGACTGGAAAACTCAAACACTGGTGAGGATTGGGTGCATAGGGGCTTGGCAAGCCCCATATGCGGGCTCTTGGCCCAGGCCCTGACAGGCCTTTCTTTGACATGGGGCTCATGCTGAGGGTCAGAGTGTGAATTTGTGCCCAAGCAGCACTCAAGTTTGGGCGTGGCATCAGGGACCAGGAAGGTTTCTCCCACCCTGAAGGTGTGACTCCATGCCAAGAGCAAGCTTTACAGCCACGGGGAAGGAGGAGTTCTGTGTTGTGCTTGCGATACCCAGCTGTGTGGAGAATTGATATAATGTCTAGGTTCAGATATCTGAAAACCAAGGTTAGGAAGAGGTGACGGCATAAGACCATGGCGTGTCCGAAGTGCTGGGTGTGCGGCCAGCTGTCTCCTTGTCTGTCTGGACGTCTGGCTTCAGGCTGTGTCAGACAGAGCATGAGTGCCCAGAGCAGCCTATCCAGTTCGGGTACCGTCGAGGCCCGAGCAGGTTGATCCTCATCTGGGTTTTCTGGAGAGAGCCCCACAGGGAAACGTTCTTCTTGCCTTGGGCAGACCCTGGGCTGGGTTGTGGTTCTGGAGTTCCTAGTCCGGAGGGCTTGTTTGCCAGGAGTGTGAGGAAGGAAGTCTGAAAACACAAGCTAGCGTGAGGTTTGGGACCGATGGCACGGCAGGCCCACTCTGAGAGGCTGAATCGAGATCTCCTGCACTGAGGTCATTTCAACTCTGAGACGTGCCTCAGGCTAGAGTTTTTGTCCAGCATGGCCTCTTCCTGAATGGTGTGGGGGCCTCATGAGGCCAGGAAGGTTTGCCTACGATGGGATTTGTGAACTACTCCAAACCTCAAGGTTTCCTTCTGCACGAAAGTCGAGTGCTATTGGATGGTTCCAGGAGGCCCCATACGGAAAGACTCGAGAGCAGGTGTCTAAGCATGGATGCCTGGGAACGCCACCTCATATTCCCACTCTTTAGACAGGAAAAGGCAGGCTCAATCTGCGGGCTCCTGGGTGAGCTACCCAGAGGGGAGAGTTGAAATGGACTCTCCTGAAGATGAGTCCTACTGTGGCTTGGTGGCCTGGGAGACCTTGGAATGTGGAGGTGGCTCAGGGACTCTGCAGGATTCTCCAACCTGAGGTGTTTGACACGGCTCCAACAAGGAAGCTTCCCATGTGGAGACGAGAGAAGTTCTGTTCAGTGCCTCAGGAAAGCCCCATATCCTGTTCTTCGAACCAAAGCCTCTGAGGAGTGACACCTGGAAAACAAAGCAAGAGTTGAGATTAGGGCCTAAGGGCCTGTCCGGCACAACCTTCTATCTCTGTTGACATCTGTGTGCATGCCTTCATGGAGGTAGCAGCTCAGCTTGTGTCCGAAGGCCCCTGTGTGTGCAGGGAGGCTCCCGGTAATGGTATGTCCTCGGGGGCCTTGAGGTTTCTCATATTCTGGAGGTGTGTGGCCAAAGGAATGGACAGAGTTTCCCAGGAGAGAGCAGGCATGGTCCTGTGGTATGGCTCCAGAGGACCCAGCCTAGAGGCTGTGTTTGCCAGGGCTGTGGGGACAGATGTCTGAAAAAGCAAACTTGGCTCAGGTAGGGGCCAAGGTAATGGCAGGCCTGATCTCCAGTCCGAGAGGGGAGATCCTCTGGATATCAAAGGAGGGCAAGTGGGAGGCAGTCGCTCAGGCTTTTGTCTCTGGGTGTTGCGTTCACAGTGGCCGTTCAGGGTAGGGGTTGCTTCAGGGGCCGAGGAAGAGCCTTCCTCTCGGGGGATTGTCCAAGCTCCCAAGTGTTTGGGTTCATTCTGTGGGAAGGGAAGAGTACTGTTTTCTGCCACAGGGGACCCCCCAGGAGAGGGACTCTAGAGCACAGCAGTGGGTTCCCTCAACTGGAATACACACCATCTAGTTAGTCCTGCGTGCCTATGGGCATGGCAAGCCACATATGCGGGCTCTTGGTCCAATCACTGAGAGGCGTTACTTGAATAAGGTACTCACGCTGAGGGTCACAATGTGTGTTTGTGCCCAAGGCGGCCCTCACACATGGGCGTGGCCTCATGGGCCATGCCGTTTTCTCCTACACTGAAGGTTTGACTCACTGCCAGCAGCAAGGTTTCTTGCCATGGGGAAGGAGGGGTTCTAACTTGTGCATCAGGTTCCGCCCTGTGCAGGGATTGGAGATAAGGTCTAGGTTCTGATGACTGAAAACCCAGGTTGGGAATGGATGGTGGCCTAAGGCAGTGGCGGGTCCAATGTGCTGGGTGTGCAGCCAGCTGTGTCGGTGTCTGTTGGAAGGTCTGGGCTCAGGCTATTTGCGACAGAGCATCAGTGTTTAAGTTATCCTATGCAATTGGGGTGTTGCCGAGGGCCAAGCAGTTTGATCCTCATTTGGGGTTTCTGGGCAGCACCATAGACAAAGTTTTTCTCCTGGGAGGCAGGCGGAGTGCTTCATTGTGGCCCCAGAATTCCCAGTAGGGAGGGTTTGTGGGCCAGGAGTGTGAGGACGGAAGTCTAGGAACACAAGCTAAAGTGAGGATTGGAGCCAAGGGCAGAGCAGGCCCACTAGGCAGAGGCTGAATCAAAATCTCCTGCATCTGAAGTCAGGCTGAGGATCAGACGTTGGCTGAGGCTGGAGTATGTGTCCATGATGGCACCTTCATGAAGCGGGGGCCTCATGAGGCCAAGGAAGTTTTCCCACGCTGAGTTTGGAGGTTGCCCCAAACCACCAGGTTTCCTTCTGTGGGACATTCGAGTCCTGTTGCATGGCTCCAGGACATACCATACGGAAGGACTGGAGAGCACGGTTCGAAGGATGGATCCCTGTACAGCATGCCTCGCATTCCCATTGGCCATTAGCCACAAGATATGTTTGATCTCCTGCCTCTGGCGCACGCTAACCAGGGGGCTGAGTTGAAATGGCCTCTCCTGAGGATGCGTCATAATGTGCGTTTGGGTCCATGGAAACCTTGGAATGTGCTGGTTGTTCAGTGGCCCTGCGGAACTCTCCTACCTGAAGGGTTTGATACATCCCCAGTAAGTAAGCTCCCCATGTGGAGGCGAGAGAGGTTTGGTTTGGTGCCTCAGAAAAGCCCCGTGTGCTGGTCTACGAAAACAGACCTCTGAGGACGGACACATGGAAACCAAAGCTAAGGTTCAGATTAGGGCCTTGGGGCCTGTCCATTTCAACCTTCTGTCTCTGGGGACACTGTCTGAGAGTCTAAGTGGAGATAGTTGCTCCGCTGGTGTCAGAGAGCCCCTCTTAGTCCAGGGTGGCCTACACTATTGATGGCCTCAGGGGCCTTGGAGCTTTTCCCTAACCTGTAGGGTGTTGGTCAATGGATTGGGCACAATTTCCTTGGAGAGGGCAGGCACAATCTTTCGCTGTGGCTCCACAGGCCCTAGCCTGGCGGTTGTGTGGGTCCAGGCTGAGGGCACAGAAGTCTGAAAACACAAACTCAGCTTATGAGTGGCGCCTAGGGTATGGCAGGCCGGATGTACAGCCCGAGAGGGAGCTCCTGGGCCTCTGAAACAAGGGCGAGTCGGAGGCGTTCCTTCAGGATTTTGTCTCTGGATGTTGTGTCCGAGATAGCCGTGGATTGGAGGGGTGGCCTCAGGGACTGTGGACGAGTATCCCTCTCTGGGGATTTGTCCCAGCTCCCAAGAGTTTGGGGTCATTTTGTGGGAAGGGTGGAAAAGTGTTGTCTGGCTCACGTGTCTCTCCAAGAAAGGGATTCCAGAGCAGAGCCCCAGGTACGGGCGGGGCGACTGGAAAACTCAAACACTGGTGAGGATTGGGTGCATAGGGGCTTGGCAAGCCCCATATGCGGGCTCTTGGCCCAGGCCCTGACAGGCCTTTCTTTGACATGGGGCTCATGCTGAGGGTCAGAGTGTGAATTTGTGCCCAAGCAGCACTCAAGTTTGGGCGTGGCATCAGGGACCAGGAAGGTTTCTCCCACCCTGAAGGTGTGACTCCATGCCAAGAGCAAGCTTTACAGCCTCGGGGAAGGAGGAGTTCTGTGTTGTGCTTGCGATACCCAGCTGTGTGGAGAATTGATATAATGTCTAGGTTCAGATATCTGAAAACCAAGGTTAGGAAGAGGTGACGGCATAAGACCATGGCGTGTCCGAAGTGCTGGGTGTGCGGCCAGCTGTCTCCTTGTCTGTCTGGACGTCTGGCTTCAGGCTGTGTCAGACAGAGCATGAGTGCCCAGAGCAGCCTATCCAGTTCGGGTACCGTCGAGGCCCGAGCAGGTTGATCCTCATCTGGGTTTTCTGGAGAGAGCCCCACAGGGAAACGTTTTTCTTGCCTTGGGCAGACCCTGGGCTGGGTTGTGGTTCTGGAGTTCCTAGTCCGGAGGGCTTGTTTGCCAGGAGTGTGAGGAAGGAAGTCTGAAAACACAAGCTAGAGTGAGGTTTGGGACCGATGGCACGGCAGGCCCACTCTGAGAGGCTGAATCGAGATCTCCTGCACTGAGGTCATTTCAACTCTGAGACGTGCCTCAGGCTAGAGTTTTTGTCCAGCATGGCCTCTT
Organism: Mustela nivalis; assembly: GCF_964662115.1. Classification (NCBI taxonomy): domain Eukaryota; kingdom Metazoa; phylum Chordata; class Mammalia; order Carnivora; family Mustelidae; genus Mustela; species Mustela nivalis. The sequence continues at coordinate 834,479 of NW_028136529.1, forward strand.
CCTGAATGGTGTGGGGGCCTCATGAGGCCAGGAAGGTTTGCCTACGATGGGATTTGTGAACTACTCCAAACCTCAAGGTTTCCTTCTGCACGAAAGTCGAGTGCTATTGGATGGTTCCAGGAGGCCCCATACGGAAAGACTCGAGAGCAGGTGTCTAAGCATGGATGCCTGGGAACGCCACCTCATATTCCCACTCTTTAGTCAGGACAAGGCAGGCTCAATCTACGGGCTCCTGGGTGAGCTACCCAGAGGGGAGAGTTGAAATGGACTCTCCTGAAGATGAGTCCTACTGTGTCTTGGTGGCCTGGGAGACCTTGGAATGTGGAGGTGGCTCAGGGACTCTGCAGGATTCTCCAACCTGAGGTGTTTGACACGGCTCCAACAAGGAAGCTTCCCATGTGGAGACGAGAGAAGTTCTGTTCAGTGCCTCAGGAAAGCCCCATATCCTGTTCTTCGAACCAAAGCCTCTGAGGAGTGACACCTGGAAAACAAAGCAAGAGTTGAGATTAGGCCCTAAGGGCCTGTCGGGCTCAACCTTCTATCTCTGTTGACATCTGTGTGCATGCCTTCATGGAGGTAGCAGCTCAGCTTGTGTCCGAAGGCCCCTGTGTGTGCAGGGAGGCTCCCGGTAATGGTATGTCCTCGGGGGCCTTGAGGTTTCTCATATTCTGGAGGTGTGTGGCCAAAGGAATGGACAGAGTTTCCCAGGAGAGAGCAGGCATGGTCCTGTGGTATGGCTCCAGAGGACCCAGCCTAGAGGCTGTGTTTGCCAGGGCTGTGGGGACAGATGTCTGAAAAAGCAAACTTGGCTCAGGTAGGGGCCAAGGTAATGGCAGGCCTGATCTCCAGTCCGAGAGGGGAGATCCTCTGGATATCAAAGGAGGGCAAGTGGGAGGCAGTCGCTCAGGCTTTTGTCTCTGGGTGTTGCGTTCACAGTGGCCGTTCAGGGTAGGGGTTGCTTCAGGGGCCGAGGAAGAGCGTTCCTCTCGGGGGATTGTCCAAGCTCCCAAGTGTTTGGGTTCATTCTGTGGGAAGGGAAGAGTACTGTTTTCTGCCACAGGGGACCCCCCAGGAGAGGGACTCTAGAGCACAGCAGTGGGTTCGCTCAACTGGAATACACACCATCTAGTTAGTCCTGCGTGCCTATGGGCATGGCAAGCCACATATGCGGGCTCTTGGTCCAATCACTGAGAGGCGTTACTTGAATAAGGTACTCACGCTGAGGGTCACAATGTGTGTTTGTGCCCAAGGCGGCCCTCACACATGGGCGTGGCCTCATGGGCCATGCCGTTTTCTCCTACACTGAAGGTTTGACTCACTGCCAGCAGCAAGGTTTTTGCCATGGGGAAGGAGGGGTTCTGACTTGTGCATCAGGTTCCGCCCTGTGCAGGGATTGGAGATAAGGTCTAGGTTCTGATGACTGAAAACCCAGGTTGGGAATGGATGGTGGCCTAAGGCAGTGGCGGGTCCAATGTGCTGGGTGTGCAGCCAGCTGTGTCGGTGTCTGTTGGAAGGTCTGGGCTCAGGCTATTTGCGACAGAGCATCAGTGTTTAAGGTAGCCTATGCAATTGGGGTGTTGCCGAGGGCCAAGCAGTTTGATCCTCATTTGGGGTTTCTGGGCAGCACCATAGACAAAGTTTTTCTCCTGGGAGGCAGGCGGAGTGCTTCATTGTGGCCCCAGAATTCCCAGTAGGGAGGGTTTGTGGGCCAGGAGTGTGAGGACGGAAGTCTAGGAACACAAGCTAAAGTGAGGATTGGAGCCAAGGGCAGAGCAGGCCCACTAGGCAGAGGCTGAATCAAAATCTCCTGCATCTGAAGTCAGGCTGAGGATCAGACGTTGGCTGAGGCTGGAGTATGTGTCCATGATGGCACCTTCATGACGCGGGAGCCTCATGAGGCCAAGGAAGTTTTCCCACGCTGAGTTTGGAGGTTGCCCCAAACCACCAGGTTTCCTTCTGTGGGACATTCGAGTCCTGTTGCATGGCTCCAGGACATACCATACGGAAGGACTGGAGAGCACGGTTCGAAGGATGGATCCCTGTACAGCATGCCTCGCATTCCCATTGGCCATTAGCCACAAGATATGTTTGATCTGCTGCCTCTGGGGCACGCTAACCAGGGGGCTGAGTTGAAATGGCCTCTCCTGAGGATGCGTCATAATGTGCGTTTGGGTCCATGGAAACCTTGGAATGTGCTGGTTGTTCAGTGGCCCTGCGGAACTCTCCTACCTGAAGGGTTTGATACATCCCCAGTAAGTAAGCTCCCCATGTGGAGGCGAGAGAGGTTTGGTTTGATGCCTCAGAAAAGCCCCGTGTGCTGGTCTACGAAAACAGACCTCTGAGGACGGACACATGGAAACCAGAGCTAAGGATCAGATTAGGGCCTGGGGGCCTGTCCATTTCAACCTTCTGTCTCTGGGGACACTGTCTGAGAGTCTAAGTGGAGATAGTTGCTCCGCTGGTGTCAGAGAGCCCCTCTTAGTCCAGGGTGGCCTACACTATTGATGGCCTCAGGGGCCTTGGAGCTTTTCCCTAACCTGTAGGGTTGTGGTCAATGGATTGGGCACAATTTCCTTGGAGAGGGCAGGCACAATCTTTCGCTGTGGCTCCAGAGGCCCTAGCCTGGTGGTTGTGTGGGTCCAGGCTGAGGGCACAGAAGTCTGAAAACACAAACTCAGCTTATGAGTGGCGCCTAGGGTATGGCAGGCCGGATGTACAGCCCGAGAGGGAGCTCCTGGGCCTCTGAAACAAGGGCGAGTGGGAGGCGTTCCTTCAGGCTTTTGTCTCTGGATGTTGTGTCCGAGATAGCCGTGGATTGGAGGGGTGGCCTCAGGGACTGTGGACGAGTATCCCTCTCTGGGGATTTGTCCCAGCTCCCAAGAGTTTGGGGTCATTTTGTGGGAAGGGTGGAGTCGTGTTGTCTGGCTCATGTGTCTCTCCAAGAAAGGGATTCCAGAGCAGAGCTCCAGGTACGGGCGGGGCGACTGGAAAACTCAAACACTGGTGAGGATTGGGTGCATAGGGGCTTGGCAAGCCCCATATGCGGGCTCTTGGCCCAGGCCCTGACAGACCTTTCTTTGACATGGGGCTCATGCTGAGGGTCAGAGTGTGAATTTGTGCCCAAGCAGCACTCAAGTTTGGGCGTGGCATCAGGGACCAGGAAGGTTTCTCCCACCCTGAAGGTGTGACTCCATGCCAAGAGCAAGCTTTACAGCCACGGGGAAGGAGGAGTTCTGTGTTGTGCTTGCGATACCCAGCTGTGTGGAGAATTGATATAATGTCTAGGTTCAGATATCTGAAAACCAAGGTTAGGAAGAGTTGACGGCATAAGACCATGGCGTGTCCGAAGTGCTGGGTGTGCGGCCAGCTGTCTCCTTGTCTGTCTGGACGTCTGGCTTCAGGCTGTGTCAGACAGAGCATGAGTGGCCAGAGCAGCCTATCCAGTTCCGGTACCGTCGAGGCTCGAGCAGGTTGATCCTCATCTGGGTTTTCTGGAGAGAGCCCCACAGGGAAACGTTTTTCTTGCCTTGGGCAGACCCTGGGCTGGGTTGTGGTTCTGGAGTTCCTAGTCCGGAGGGCTTGTTTGCCAGGAGTGTGAGGAAGGAAGTCTGAAAACACAAGCTAGCGTGAGGTTTGGGACCGATGGCACGGCAGGCCCACTCTGAGAGGCTGAATCGAGATCTCCTGCACTGAGGTCATTTCAACTCTGAGACGTGCCTCAGGCTAGAGTTTTTGTCCAGCATGGCCTCTTCCTGAATGGTGTGGGGGCCTCATGAGGCCAGGAAGGTTTGCCTACGATGGGATTTGTGAACTACTCCAAACCTCAAGGTTTCCTTCTGCACGAAAGTCGAGTGCTATTGGATGGTTCCAGGAGGCCCCATACGGAAAGACTCGAGAGCAGGTGTCTAAGCATGGATGCCTGGGAACGCCACCTCATATTCCCACTGTTTAGTCAGGACAAGGCAGGCTCAATCTGCGGGCTCCTGGGTGAGCTACCCAGAGGGGAGAGTTGAAATGGACTCTCCTGAAGATGAGTCCTACTGTGGCTTGGTGGCCTGGGAGACCTTGGAATGTGGAGGTGGCTCAGGGACTCTGCAGGATTCTCCAACCTGAGGTGTTTGACACGGCTCCAACAAGGAAGCTTCCCATGTGGAGACGAGAGAAGTTCTGTTCAGTGCCTCAGGAAAGCCCCATATCCTGTTCTTCGAACCAAAGCCTCTGAGGAGTGACACCTGGAAAACAAAGCAAGAGTTGAGATTAGGGCCTAAGGGCCTGTCGGGCTCAACCTTCTATCTCTGTTCACATCTGTGTGCATGCCTTCATGGAGGTAGCAGCTCAGCTTGTGTCCGAAGGCCCCTGTGTGTGCAGGGAGGCTCCCGGTAATGGTATGTCCTCGGGGGCCTTGAGGTTTCTCATATTCTGGAGGTGTGTGGCCAAAGGAATGGACAGAGTTTCCCAGGAGAGAGCAGGCATGGTCCTGTGGTATGGCTCCAGAGGACCCAGCCTAGAGGCTGTGTTTGCCAGGGCTGTGGGGACAGATGTCTGAAAAAGCAAACTTGGCTCAGGTAGGGGCCAAGGTAATGGCAGGCCTGATCTCCAGTCCGAGAGGGGAGATCCTCTGGATATCAAAGGAGGGCAAGTGGGAGGCAGTCGCTCAGGCTTTTGTCTCTGGGTGTTGCGTTCACAGTGGCCGTTCAGGGTAGGGGTTGCTTCAGGGGCCGAGGAAGAGCCTTCCTCTCGGGGGATTGTCCAAGCTCCCAAGTGTTTGGGTTCATTCTGTGGGAAGGGAAGAGTACTGTTTTCTGCCACAGGGGACCCCCCAGGAGAGGGACTCTAGAGCACAGCAGTGGGTTCCCTCAACTGGAATACACACCATCTAGTTAGTCCTGCGTGCCTATGGGCATGGCAAGCCACATATGCGGGCTCTTGGTCCAATCACTGAGAGGCGTTACTTGAATAAGGTACTCACGCTGAGGGTCACAATGTGTGTTTGTGCCCAAGGCGGCCCTCACACATGGGCGTGGCCTCATGGGCCATGCCGTTTTCTCCTACACTGAAGGTTTGACTCACTGCCAGCAGCAAGGTTTCTTGCCATGGGGAAGGAGGGGTTCTGACTTGTGCATCAGGTTCCGCCCTGTGCAGGGATTGGAGATAAGGTCTAGGTTCTGATGACTGAAAACCCAGGTTAGGAATGGATGGTGGCCTAAGGCAGTGGCGGGTCCAATGTGCTGGGTGTGCAGCCAGCTGTGTCGGTGTCTGTTGGAAGGTCTGGGCTCAGGCTATTTGCGACAGAGCATCAGTGTTTAAGGTAGCCTATGCAATTGGGGTGTTGCCGAGGGCCAAGCAGTTTGATCCTCATTTGGGGTTTCTGGGCAGCACCATAGACAAAGTTTTTCTCCTGGGAGGCAGGCAGAGTGCTTCATTGTGGCCCCAGAATTCCCAGTAGGGAGGGTTTGTGGGCCAGGAGTGTGAGGACGGAAGTCTAGGAACACAAGCTAAAGTGATGATTGGAGCCAAGGGCAGAGCAAGCCCACTAGGCAGAGGCTGAATCAAAATCTCCTGCATCTGAAGTCAGGCTGAGGATCAGACGTTGGCTGAGGCTGGAGTATGTGTCCCACGCTGAGTTTGGAGGTTGCCCCAAACCACCAGGTTTCCTTCTGTGGGACATTCGAGTCCTGTTGCATGGCTCCAGGACATACCATACGGAAGGACTGGAGAGCACGGTTCGAAGGATGGATCCCTGTACAGCATGCCTCGCATTCCCATTGGCCATTAGCCACAAGATATGTTTGATCTGCTGCCTCTGGGGCACGCTAACCAGGGGGCTGAGTTGAAATGGCCTCTCCTGAGGATGCGTCATAATGTGCGTTTGGGTCCATGGAAACCTTGGAATGTGCTGGTTGTTCAGTGGCCCTGCGGAACTCTCCTACCTGAAGGGTTTGATACATCCCCAGTAAGTAAGCTCCCCATGTGGAGGCGAGAGAGGTTTGGTTTGATGCCTCAGAAAAGCCCCGTGTGCTGGTCTACGAAAAGAGACCTCTGAGGACGGACACATGGAAACCAGAGCTAAGGATCAGATTAGGGCCTGGGGGCCTGTCCATTTCAACCTTCTGTCTCTGGGGACACTGTCTGAGAGTCTAAGTGGAGATAGTTGCTCCGCTGGTGTCAGAGAGCCCCTCTTAGTCCAGGGTGGCCTACACTATTGATGGCCTCAGGGGCCTTGGAGCTTTTCCCTAACCTGTAGGGTTGTGGTCAATGGATTGGGCACAATTTCCTTGGAGAGGGCAGGCACAATCTTTCGCTGTGGCTTTAGAGGCCCTAGCCTGGTGGTTGTGTGGGTCCAGGCTGAGGGCACAGAAGTCTGAAAACACAAACTCAGCTTATGAGTGGCGCCTAGGGTATGGCAGGACGGATGTACAGCCCGAGAGGGAGCTCCTGGGCCTCTGAAACAAGGGCGAGTGGGAGGCGTTCCTTCAGGCTTTTGTCTCTGGATGTTGTGTCCGAGATAGCCGTGGATTGGAGGGGTGGCCTCAGGGACTGTGGACGAGTATCCCTCTTTGGGGATTTGTCCCAGCTCCCAAGAGTTTGGGGTCATTTTGTGGGAAGGGTGGAGTCGTGTTGTCTGGCTCATGTGTCTCTCCAAGAAAGGGATTCCAGAGCAGAGCTCCAGGTACGGGCGGGGCGACTGGAAAACTCAAACACTGGTGAGGATTGGGTGCATAGGGGCTTGGCAAGCCCCATATGCGGGCTCTTGGCCCAGGCCCTGACAGGCCTTTCTTTGACATGGGGCTCATGCTGAGGGTCAGAGTGTGAATTTGTGCCCAAGCAGCACTCAAGTTTGGGCGTGGCATCAGGGACCAGGAAGGTTTCTCCCACCCTGAAGGTGTGACTCCATGCCAAGAGCAAGCTTTACAGCCACGGGGAAGGAGGAGTTCTGTGTTGTGCTTGCGATACCCAGCTGTGTGGAGAATTGATATAATGTCTAGGTTCAGATATCTGAAAACCAAGGTTAGGAAGAGTTGACGGCATAAGACCATGGCGTGTCCGAAGTGCTGGGTGTGCGGCCAGCTGTCTCCTTGTCTGTCTGGACGTCTGGCTTCAGGCTGTGTCAGACAGAGCATGAGTGCCCAGAGCAGCCTATCCAGTTCCGGTACCGTCGAGGCTCGAGCAGGTTGATCCTCATCTGGGTTTTCTGGAGAGAGCCCCACAGGGAAACGTTTTTCTTGCCTTGGGCAGACCCTGGGCTGGGTTGTGGTTCTGGAGTTCCTAGTCCGGAGGGCTTGTTTGCCAGGAGTGTGAGGAAGGAAGTCTGAAAACACAAGCTAGCGTGAGGTTTGGGACCGATGGCACGGCAGGCCCACTCTGAGAGGCTGAATCGAGATCTCCTGCACTGAGGTCATTTCAACTCTGAGACGTGCCTCAGGCTAGAGTTTTTGTCCAGCATGGCCTCTTCCTGAATGGTGTGGGGGCCTCATGAGGCCAGGAAGGTTTGCCTACGATGGGATTTGTGAACTACTCCAAACCTCAAGGTTTCCTTCTGCACGAAAGTCGAGTGCTATTGGATGGTTCCAGGAGGCCCCATACGGAAAGACTCGAGAGCAGGTGTCTAAGCATGGATGCCTGGGAACGCCACCTCATATTCCCACTGTTTAGTCAGGACAAGGCAGGCTCAATCTGCGGGCTCCTGGGTGAGCTACCCAGAGGGGAGAGTTGAAATGGACTCTCCTGAAGATGAGTCCTACTGTGGCTTGGTGGCCTGGGAGACCTTGGAATGTGGAGGTGGCTCAGGGACTCTGCAGGATTCTCCAACCTGAGGTGTTTGACACGGCTCCAACAAGGAAGCTTCCCATGTGGAGACGAGAGAAGTTCTGTTCAGTGCCTCAGGAAAGCCCCATATCCTGTTCTTCGAACCAAAGCCTCTGAGGAGTGAAACCTGGAAAACAAAGCAAGAGTTGAGATTAGGGCCTAAGGGCCTGTCGGGCTCAACCTTCTATCTCTGTTCACATCTGTGTGCATGCCTTCATGGAGGTAGCAGCTCAGCTTGTGTCCGAAGGCCCCTGTGTGTGCAGGGAGGCTCCCGGTAATGGTATGTCCTCGGGGGCCTTGAGGTTTCTCATATTCTGGAGGTGTGTGGCCAAAGGAATGGACAGAGTTTCCCAGGAGAGAGCAGGCATGGTCCTGTGGTATGGCTCCAGAGGACCCAGCCTAGAGGCTGTGTTTGCCAGGGCTGTGGGGACAGATGTCTGAAAAAGCAAACTTGGCTCAGGTAGGGGCCAAGGTAATGGCAGGCCTGATCTCCAGTCCGAGAGGGGAGATCCTCTGGATATCAAAGGAGGGCAACTGGGGGGCAGTCGCTCAGGCTTTTGTCTCTGGGTGTTGCGTTCACAGTGGCCGTTCAGGGTAGGGGTTGCTTCAGGGGCCGAGGAAGAGCCTTCCTCTCGGGGGATTGTCCAAGCTCCCAAGTGTTTGGGTTCATTCTGTGGGAAGGGAAGAGTACTGTTTTCTGCCACAGGGGACCCCCCAGGAGAGGGACTCTAGAGCACAGCAGTGGGTTCGCTCAACTGGAATACACACCATCTAGTTAGTCCTGCGTGCCTATGGGCATGGCAAGCCACATATGCGGGCTCTTGGTCCAATCACTGAGAGGCGTTACTTGAATAAGGTACTCACGCTGAGGGTCACAATGTGTGTTTGTGCCCAAGGCGGCCCTCACACATGGGCGTGGCCTCATGGGCCATGCCGTTTTCTCCTACACTGAAGGTTTGACTCACTGCCAGCAGCAAGGTTTCTTGCCATGGGGAAGGAGGGGTTCTGACTTGTGCATCAGGTTCCCCCCTGTGCAGGGATTGGAGATAAGGTCTAGGTTCTGATGACTGAAAACCCAGGTTGGGAATGGATGGTGGCCTAAGGCAGTGGCGGGTCCAATGTGCTGGGTGTGCAGCCAGCTGTGTAGGTGTCTGTTGGAAGGTCTGGGCTCAGGCTATTTGCGACAGAGCATCAGTGTTTAAGGTAGCCTATGCAATTGGGGTGTTGCCGAGGGCCAAGCAGTTTGATCCTCATTTGGGGTTTCTGGGCAGCACCATAGACAAAGTTTTTCTCCTGGGAGGCAGGCGGAGTGCTTCATTGTGGCCCCAGAATTCCCAGAAGGGAGGGTTTTTGGGCCAGGAGTGTGAGGACGGAAGTCTAGGAACACAAGCTAAAGTGAGGATTGGAGCCAAGGGCAGAGCAGGCCCACTAGGCAGAGGCTGAATCAAAATCTCCTGCATCTGAAGTCAGGCTGAGGATCAGACGTTGGCTGAGGCTGGAGTATGTGTCCATGATGCGGGGGCCTCATGATGCCAAGGAAGTTTTCCCACGCTGAGTTTGGAGGTTGCCCCAAACCACCAGGTTTCCTTCTGTGGGACATTCGAGTCCTGTTGCATGGCTCCAGGACATACCATACGGAAGGACTGGAGAGCATGGTTCGAAGGATGGAACCCTGTACAGCATGCCTCGCATTCCCATTGGCCATTAGCCACAAGATATGTTTGATCTGCTGCCTCTGGGGCACGCTAACCAAGGGGCTGAGTTGAAATGGCCTCTCCTGAGGATGCGTCATAATGTGCGTTTGGGTCCATGGAAACCTTGGAATGTGCTGGTTGTTCAGTGGCCCTGTGGAACTCTCCTACCTGAAGGGTTTGATACATCCCCAGTAAGTAAGCTCCCCATGTGGAGGCGAGAGAGGTTTGGTTTGATGCCTCAGAAAAGCCCCGTGTGCTGGTCTACGAAAACAGACCTCTGAGGACGGACACATGGAAACCAGAGCTAAGGTTCAGATTAGGGCCTGGGGGCCTGTCCATTTCAACCTTCTGTCTCTGGGGACACTGTCTGAGAGTCTAAGTGGAGATAGTTGCTCCGCTGGTGTCAGAGAGCCCCTCTTAGTCCAGGGTGGCCTACACTATTGATGCCCTCAGGGGCCTTGGAGCTTTTCCCTAACCTGTAGGGTTGTGGTCAATGGATTGGGCACAATTTCCTTGGAGAGGGCAGGCACAATCTTTCGCTGTGGCTCCAGAGGCCCTAGTCTGGCGGTTGTGTGGGTCCAGGCTGAGGGCACAGAAGTCTGAAAACACAAACTCAGCTTATGAGTGGCGCCTAGGGTATGGCAGGCCGGATGTACAGCCCGAGAGGGAGCTCCTCGGCCTCTGAAACAAGGGCGAGTGGGAGGCGTTCCTTCAGGCTTTTGTCTCTGGATGTTGTGTCCGAGATAGCCGTGGATTGGAGGGGTGGCCTCAGGGACTGTGGACGAGTATCCCTCTCTGGGGATTTGTCCCAGCTCCCAAGAGTTTGGGGTCATTTTGTGGGAAGGGTGGAGTCGTGTTGTCTGGCTCATGTGTCTCTCCAAGAAAGGGATTCCAGAGCAGAGCCCCAGGTACGGGCGGGGCGACTGGAAAACTCAAACACTGGTGAGGATTGGGTGCATAGGGGCTTGGCAAGCCCCATATGCGGGCTCTTGGCCCAGGCCCTGACAGGCCTTTCTTTGACATGTGGCTCATGCTGAGGGTCAGAGTGTGAATTTGTGCCCAAGCAGCACTCAAGTTTGGGCGTGGCATCAGGGACCAGGAAGGTTTCTCCCACCCTGAAGGTGTGACTCCATGCCAAGAGCAAGCTTTACAGCCACGGGGAAGGAGGAGTTCTGTGTTGTGCTTGCGATACCCAGCTGTGTGGAGAATTGATATAATGTCTAGGTTCAGATATCTGAAAACCAAGGTTAGGAAGAGTTGACGGCATAAGACCATTGCGTGTCCGAAGTGCTGGGTGTGCGGCCAGCTGTCTCCTTGTCTGTCTGGACGTCTGGCTTCAGGCTGTGTCAGACAGAGCATGAGTGGCCAGAGCAGCCTATCCAGTTCGGGTACCGTCGAGGCTCGAGCAGGTTGATCCTCATCTGGGTTTTCTGGAGAGAGCCCCACAGGGAAACGTTTTTCTTGCCTTGGGCAGACCCTGGGCTGGGTTGTGGTTCTGGAGTTCCTAGTCCGGAGGGCTTGTTTGCCAGGAGTGTGAGGAAGGAAGTCTGGAAACACAAGCTAGCGTGAGGTTTGGGACCGATGGCACGGCAGGCCCACTCTGAGAGGCTGAATCGAGATCTCCTGCACTGAGGTCATTTCAACTCTGAGACGTGCCTCAGGCTAGAGTTTTTGTCCAGCATGGCCTCTTCCTGAATGGTGTGGGGGCCTCATGAGGCCAGGAAGGTTTGCCTACGATGGGATTTGTGAACTACTCCAAACCTCAAGGTTTCCTTCTGCACGAAAGTCGAGTGCTATTGGATGGTTCCAGGAGGCCCCATACGGAAAGACTCGAGAGCAGGTGTCTAAGCATGGATGCCTGGGAACGCCACCTCATATTCCCACTCTTTAGTCAGGACAAGGCAGGCTTAATCTGCGGGTTCCTGGGTGAGCTACCCAGAGGGGAGAGTTGAAATGGACTCTCCTGAAGATGAGTCCTACTGTGGCTTGGTGGCCTGGGATACCTTGGAATGTGGAGGTGGCCTAGGGACTCTGCAGGATTCTCCAACCTGAGGTGTTTGACACGGCTCCAACAAGGAAGCTTCCCATGTGGAGACGAGAGAAGTTCTGTTCAGTGCCTCAGGAAAGCCCCATATCCTGTTCTTCGAACCAAAGCCTCTGAGGAGTGACACCTGGAAAACAAAGCAAGAGTTGAGATTAGGGCCTAAGGGCCTGTCGGGCTCAACCTTCTATCTCTGTTGACATCTGTGTGCATGCCTTCATGGAGGTAGCAGCTCAGCTTGTGTCCGAAGGCCCCTGTGTGTGCAGGGAGGCTCCCGGTAATGGTATGTCCTCGGGGGCCTTGAGGTTTCTCATATTCTGGAGGTGTGTGGCCAAAGAAATGGACAGAGTTTCCCAGGAGAGAGCAGGCATGGTCCTGTGGTATGGCTCCAGAGGACCCAGCCTAGAGGCTGTGTTTGCCAGGGCTGTGGGGACAGATGTCTGAAAAAGCAAACTTGGCTCAGGTAGGGGCCAAGGTAATGGCAGGCCTGATCTCCAGTCCGAGAGGGGAGATCCTCTGGATATCAAAGGAGGGCAACTGGGGGGCAGTCGCTCAGGCTTTTGTCTCTGGGTGTTGCGTTCACAGTGGCCGTTCAGGGTAGGGGTTGCTTCAGGGGCCGAGGAAGAGCCTTCCTCTCGGGGGATTGTCCAAGCTCCCAAGTGTTTGGGTTCATTCTGTGGGAAGGGAAGAGTACTGTTTTCTGCCACAGGGGACCCCCCAGGAGAGGGACTCTAGAGCACAGCAGTGGGTTCGCTCAACTGGAATACACACCATCTAGTTAGTCCTGCGTGCCTATGGGCATGGCAAGCCACATATGCGGGCTCTTGGTCCAATCACTGAGAGGCGTTACTTGAATAAGGTACTCACGCTGAGGGTCACAATGTGTGTTTGTGCCCAAGGCGGCCCTCACACATGGGCGTGGCCTCATGGGCCATGCCGTTTTCTCCTACACTGAAGGTTTGACTCACTGCCAGCAGCAAGGTTTCTTGCCATGGGGAAGGAGGGGTTCTGACTTGTGCATCAGGTTCCCCCCTGTGCAGGGATTGGAGATAAGGTCTAAGTTCTGATGACTGAAAACCCAGGTTGGGAATGGATGGTGGCCTAAGGCAGTGGCGGGTCCAATGTGCTGGGTGTGCAGCCAGCTGTGTCGGTGTCTGTTGGAAGGTCTGGGCTCAGGCTATTGCGACAGAGCATCAGTGTTTAAGGTAGCCTATGCAATTGGGGTGTTGCCGAGGGCCAAGCAGTTTGATCCTCATTTGGGGTTTCTGGGCAGCACCATAGACAAAGTTTTTCTCCTGGGAGGCAGGCGGAGTGCTTCATTGTGGCCCCAGAATTCCCAGAAGGGAGGGTTTGTGGGCCAGGAGTGTGAGGACGGAAGTCTAGGAACACAAGCTAAAGTGAGGATTGGAGCCAAGGGCAGAGCAGGCCCACTCTGCAGAGGCTGAATCAAAATCTCCTGCATCTGAAGTCAGGCTGAGGATCAGACGTTGGCTGAGGCTGGAGTATGTGTCCATGATGCGGGGGCCTCATGAGGCCAAGGAAGTTTTCCCACGCTGAGTTTGGAGGTTGCCCCAAACCACCAGGTTTCCTTCTGTGGGACATTCGAGTCCTGTTGCATGGCTCCAGGACATACCATACGGAAGGACTGGAGAGCATGGTTCGAAGGATGGATCCCTGTACAGCATGCCTCGCATTCCCATTGGCCATTAGCCACAAGATATGTTTGATCTGCTGCCTCTGGGGCACGCTAACCAGGGGGCTGAGTTGAAATGGCCTCTCCTGAGGATGCGTCATAATGTGCGTTTGGGTCCATGGAAACCTTGGAATGTGCTGGTTGTTCAGTGGCCCTGCCGAACTCTCCTACCTGAAGGGTTTGATACATCCCCAGTAAGTAAGCTCCCCATGTGGAGGCGAGAGAGGTTTGGTTTGATGCCTCAGAAAAGCCCCGTGTGCTGGTCTACGAAAACAGACCTCTGAGGACGGACACATGGAAACCAGAGCTAAGGTTCAGATTAGGGCCTGGGGGCCTGTCCATTTCAACCTTCTGTCTCTGGGGACACTGTCTGAGAGTCTAAGTGGAGATAGTTGCTCCGCTGGTGTCAGAGAGCCCCTCTTAGTCCAGGGTGGCCTACACTATTGATGGCCTCAGGGGCCTTGGAGCTTTTCCCTAACCTGTAGGGTTGTGGTCAATGGATTGGGCACAATTTCCTTGGAGAGGGCAGGCACAATCTTTCGCTGTGGCTCCAGAGGCCCTAGCCTGGCGGTTGTGTGGGTCCAGGCTGAGGGCACAGAAGTCTGAAAACACAAACTCAGCTTATGAGTGGCGCCTAGGGTATGGCAGGCCGGATGTACAGCCCGAGAGGGAGCTCCTGGGCCTCTGAAACAAGGGCGAGTGGGAGGCGTTCCTTCAGGCTTTTGTCTCTGGATGTTGTGTCCGAGATAGCCGTGGATTGGAGGGGTGGCCTCAGGGACTGTGGACGAGTATCCCTCTCTGGGGATTTGTCCCAGCTCCCAAGAGTTTGGGGTCATTTTGTGGGAAGGGTGGAGTCGTGTTGTCTGGCTCATGTGTCTCTCCAAGAAAGGGATTCCAGAGCAGAGCCCCAGGTATGGGCGGGGCGACTGGAAAACTCAAACACTGGTGAGGATTGGGTGCATAGGGGCTTGGTAAGCCCCATATGCGGGCTCTTGACCCAGGCCCTGACAGGCCTTTCTTTGACATGGGGCTCATGCTGAGGGTCAGAGTGTGAATTTGTGCCCAAGCAGCACTCAAGTTTGGGCGTGGCATCAGGGACCAGGAAGGTTTCTCCCACCCTGAAGGTGTGACTCCATGCCAAGAGCAAGCTTTACAGCCACGGGGAAGGAGGAGTTCTGTGTTGTGCTTGCGATACCCAGCTGTGTGGAGAATTGATATAATGTCTAGGTTCAGATATCTGAAAACCAAGGTTAGGAAGAGGTGACGGCATAAGACCATGGCGTGTCCGAAGTGCTGGGTGTGCGGCCAGCTGTCTCCTTGTCTGTCTGGACGTCTGGCTTCAGGCTGTGTCAGACAGAGCATGAGTGCCCAGAGCAGCCTATCCAGTTCGGGTACCGGTCGAGGCCCGAGCAGGTTGATCCTCATCTGGGTTTTCTGGAGAGAGCCCCACAGGGAAACGTTTTTCTTCCCTTGGGCAGACCCTGGGCTGGGTTGTGGTTCTAGAGTTCCTAGTCCGGAGGGCTTGTTTACCAGGAGTGTGAGGAAGGAAGTCTGGAAACACAAGCTAGCGTGAGGTTTGGGACCGATGGCACGGCAGGCCCACTCTGAGAGGCTGAATCGAGATCTCCTGCACTGAGGTCATTTCAACTCTGAGACGTGCCTCAGGCTAGAGTTTTTGTCCAGCATGGCCTCTTCCTGAATGGTGTGGGGGCCTCATGAGGCCAGGAAGGTTTGCCTACGATGGGATTTGTGAACTACTCCAAACCTCAAGGTTTCCTTCTGCACGAAAGTCGAGTGCTATTGGATGGTTCCAGGAGGCCCCATACGGAAAGACTCGAGAGCAGGTGTCTAAGCATGGATGCCTGGGAACGCCACCTCATATTCCCACTCTTTAGTCAGGACAAGGCAGGCTCAATCTGCGGGCTCCTGGGTGAGCTACCCAGAGGGGAGAGTTGAAATGGACTCTCCTGAAGATGAGTCCTACTGTGGCTTGGTGGCCTGGGAGACCTTGGAATGTAGAGGTGGCTCAGGGACTCTGCAGGATTCTCCAACCTGAGGTGTTTGACACGGCTCCAACAAGGAAGCTTCCCATGTGGAGACGAGAGAAGTTCTGTTCAGTGCCTCAGGAAAGCCCCATATCCTGTTCTTCGAACCAAAGCCTCTGAGGAGTGACACCTGGAAAACAAAGCAAGAGTTGAGATTAGGGCCTAAGGGCCTGTCGGGCTCAACCTTCTATCTCTGTTGACATCTGTGTGCATGCCTTCATGGAGGTAGCAGCTCAGCTTGTGTCCGAAGGCCCCTGTGTGTGCAGGGAGGCTCCCGGTAATGGTATGTCCTCGGGGGCCTTGAGGTTTCTCATATTCTGGAGGTGTGTGGCCAAAGGAATGGACAGAGTTTCCCAGGAGAGAGCAGGCATGGTCCTGTGGTATGGCTCCAGAGGACCCAGCCTAGAGGCTGTGTTTGCCAGGGCTGTGGGGACAGATGTCTGAAAAAGCAAACTTGGCTCAGGTAGGGGCCAAGGTAATGGCAGGCCTGATCTCCAGTCCGAGAGGGGAGATCCTCTGGATATCAAAGGAGGGCAACTGGGGGGCAGTCGCTCAGGCTTTTGTCTCTGGGTGTTGCGTTCACAGTGGCCGTTCAGGGTAGGGGTTGCTTCAGGGGCCGAGGAAGAGCCTTCCTCTCGGGGGATTGTCCAAGCTCCCAAGTGTTTGGGTTCATTCTGTGGGAAGGGAAGAGTACTGTTTTCTGCCACAGGGGACCCCCCAGGAGAGGGACTCTAGAGCACAGCAGTGGGTTCGCTCAACTGGAATACACACCATCTAGTTAGTCCTGAGTGCCTATGGGCATGGCAAGCCACATATGCGGGCTCTTGGTCCAATCACTGAGAGGCGTTACTTGAATAAGGTACTCACGCTGAGGGTCACAATGTGTGTTTGTGCCCAAGGCGGCCCTCACACATGGGCGTGGCCTCATGGGCCATGCCGTTTTCTCCTACACTGAAGGTTTGACTCACTGCCAGCAGCAAGGTTTCTTGCCATGGGGAAGGAGGGGTTCTGACTTGTGCATCAGGTTCCCCCCTGTGCAGGGATTGGAGATAAGGTCTAAGTTCTGATGACTGAAAACCCAGGTTGGGAATGGATGGTGGCCTAAGGCAGTGGCGGGTCCAATGTGCTGGGTGTGCAGCCAGCTGTGTCGGTGTCTGTTGGAAGGTCTGGGCTCAGGCTATTTGCGACAGAGCATCAGTGTTTAAGGTAGCCTATGCAATTGGGGTGTTGCCGAGGGCCAAGCAGTTTGATCCTCATTTGGGGTTTCTGGGCAGCACCATAGACAAAGTTTTTCTCCTGGGAGGCAGGCGGAGTGCTTCATTGTGGCCCCAGAATTCCCAGAAGGGAGGGTTTGTGGGCCAGGAGTGTGAGGACGGAAGTCTAGGAACACAAGCTAAAGTGAGGATTGGAGCCAAGGGCAGAGCAGGCCCACTCTGCAGAGGCTGAATCAAAATCTCCTGCATCTGAAGTCAGGCTGAGGATCAGACGTTGGCTGAGGCTGGAGTATGTGTCCATGATGCGGGGGCCTCATGAGGCCAAGGAAGTTTTCCCACGCTGAGTTTGGAGGTTGCCCCAAACCACCAGGTTTCCTTCTGTGGGACATTCGAGTCCTGTTGCATGGCTCCAGGACATACCATACGGAAGGACTGGAGAGCATGGTTCGAAGGATGGATCCCTGTACAGCATGCCTCGCATTCCCATTGGCCATTAGCCACAAGATATGTTTGATCTGCTGCCTCTGGGGCACGCTAACCAGGGGGCTGAGTTGAAATGGCCTCTCCTGAGGATGCGTCATAATGTGCGTTTGGGTCCATGGAAACCTTGGAATGTGCTGGTTGTTCAGTGGCCCTGCCGAACTCTCCTACCTGAAGGGTTTGATACATCCCCAGTAAGTAAGCTCCCCATGTGGAGGCGAGAGAGGTTTGGTTTGATGCCTCAGAAAAGCCCCGTGTGCTGGTCTACGAAAACAGACCTCTGAGGACGGACACATGGAAACCAGAGCTAAGGTTCAGATTAGGGCCTGGGGGCCTGTCCATTTCAACCTTCTGTCTCTGGGGACACTGTCTGAGAGTCTAAGTGGAGATAGTTGCTCCGCTGGTGTCAGAGAGCCCCTCTTAGTCCAGGGTGGCCTACACTATTGATGGCCTCAGGGGCCTTGGAGCTTTTCCCTAACCTGTAGGGTTGTGGTCAATGGATTGGGCACAATTTCCTTGGAGAGGGCAGGCACAATCTTTCGCTGTGGCTCCAGAGGCCCTAGCC
Organism: Mustela nivalis; assembly: GCF_964662115.1. Lineage (NCBI taxonomy): Eukaryota > Metazoa > Chordata > Mammalia > Carnivora > Mustelidae > Mustela > Mustela nivalis. Next base: position 852,017 of record NW_028136529.1, read on the forward strand.
TGGCGGTTGTGTGGGTCCAGGCTGAGGGCACAGAAGTCTGAAAACACAAACTCAGCTTATGAGTGGCGCCTAGGGTATGGCAGGCTGGATGTACAGCCCGAGAGGGAGCTCCTGGGCCTCTGAAACAAGGGCGAGTGGGAGGCGTTCCTTCAGGCTTTTGTCTCTGGATGTTGTGTCCGAGATAGCCGTGGATTGGAGGGGTGGCCTCAGGGACTGTGGACGAGTATCCCTCTCTGGGGATTTGTCCCAGCTCCCAAGAGTTTGGGGTCATTTTGTGGGAAGGGTGGAGTCGTGTTGTCTGGCTCACGTGTCTCTCCAAGAAAGGGATTCCAGAGCAGAGCCCCAGGTACGGGCGGGGCGACTGGAAAACTCAAACACTGGTGAGGATTGGGTGCATAGGGGCTTGGTAAGCCCCATATGCGGGCTCTTGACCCAGGCCCTGACAGGCCTTTCTTTGACATGGGGCTCATGCTGAGGGTCAGAGTGTGAATTTGTGCCCAAGCAGCACTCAAGTTTGGGCGTGGCATCAGGGACCAGGAAGGTTTCTCCCACCCTGAAGGTGTGACTCCATGCCAAGAGCAAGCTTTACAGCCACGGGGAAGGAGGAGTTCTGTGTTGTGCTTGCGATACCCAGCTGTGTGGAGAATTGATATAATGTCTAGGTTCAGATATCTGAAAACCAAGGTTAGGAAGAGGTGACGGCATAAGACCATGGCGTGTCCGAAGTGCTGGGTGTGCGGCCAGCTGTCTCCTTGTCTGTCTGGACGTCTGGCTTCAGGCTGTGTCAGACAGAGCATGAGTGCCCAGAGCAGCCTATCCAGTTCGGGTACCGGTCGAGGCCCGAGCAGGTTGATCCTCATCTGGGTTTTCTGGAGAGAGCCCCACAGGGAAACGTTTTTCTTCCCTTGGGCAGACCCTGGGCTGGGTTGTGGTTCTAGAGTTCCTAGTCCGGAGGGCTTGTTTACCAGGAGTGTGAGGAAGGAAGTCTGGAAACACAAGCTAGCGTGAGGTTTGGGACCGATGGCACGGCAGGCCCACTCTGAGAGGCTGAATCGAGATCTCCTGCACTGAGGTCATTTCAACTCTGAGACGTGCCTCAGGCTAGAGTTTTTGTCCAGCATGGCCTCTTCCTGAATGGTGTGGGGGCCTCATGAGGCCAGGAAGGTTTGCCTACGATGGGATTTGTGAACTACTCCAAACCTCAAGGTTTCCTTCTGCACGAAAGTCGAGTGCTATTGGATGGTTCCAGGAGGCCCCATACGGAAAGACTCGAGAGCAGGTGTCTAAGCATGGATGCCTGGGAACGCCACCTCATATTCCCACTCTTTAGTCAGGACAAGGCAGGCTCAATCTGCGGGCTCCTGGGTGAGCTACCCAGAGGGGAGAGTTGAAATGGACTCTCCTGAAGATGAGTCCTACTGTGGCTTGGTGGCCTGGGAGACCTTGGAATGTAGAGGTGGCTCAGGGACTCTGCAGGATTCTCCAACCTGAGGTGTTTGACACGGCTCCAACAAGGAAGCTTCCCATGTGGAGACGAGAGAAGTTCTGTTCAGTGCCTCAGGAAAGCCCCATATCCTGTTCTTCGAACCAAAGCCTCTGAGGAGTGACACCTGGAAAACAAAGCAAGAGTTGAGATTAGGGCCTAAGGGCCTGTCGGGCTCAACCTTCTATCTCTGTTGACATCTGTGTGCATGCCTTCATGGAGGTAGCAGCTCAGCTTGTGTCCGAAGGCCCCTGTGTGTGCAGGGAGGCTCCCGGTAATGGTATGTCCTCGGGGGCCTTGAGGTTTCTCATATTCTGGAGGTGTGTGGCCAAAGGAATGGACAGAGTTTCCCAGGAGAGAGCAGGCATGGTCCTGTGGTATGGCTCCAGAGGACCCAGCCTAGAGGCTGTGTTTGCCAGGGCTGTGGGGACAGATGTCTGAAAAAGCAAACTTGGCTCAGGTAGGGGCCAAGGTAATGGCAGGCCTGATCTCCAGTCCGAGAGGGGAGATCCTCTGGATATCAAAGGAGGGCAACTGGGGGGCAGTCGCTCAGGCTTTTGTCTCTGGGTGTTGCGTTCACAGTGGCCGTTCAGGGTAGGGGTTGCTTCAGGGGCCGAGGAAGAGCCTTCCTCTCGGGGGATTGTCCAAGCTCCCAAGTGTTTGGGTTCATTCTGTGGGAAGGGAAGAGTACTGTTTTCTGCCACAGGGGACCCCCCAGGAGAGGGACTCTAGAGCACAGCAGTGGGTTCGCTCAACTGGAATACACACCATCTAGTTAGTCCTGAGTGCCTATGGGCATGGCAAGCCACATATGCGGGCTCTTGGTCCAATCACTGAGAGGCGTTACTTGAATAAGGTACTCACGCTGAGGGTCACAATGTGTGTTTGTGCCCAAGGCGGCCCTCACACATGGGCGTGGCCTCATGGGCCATGCCGTTTTCTCCTACACTGAAGGTTTGACTCACTGCCAGCAGCAAGGTTTCTTGCCATGGGGAAGGAGGGGTTCTGACTTGTGCATCAAGTTCCCCCCTGTGCAGGGATTGGAGATAAGGTCTAAGTTCTGATGACTGAAAACCCAGGTTGGGAATGGATGGTGGCCTAAGGCAGTGGCGGGTCCAATGTGCTGGGTGTGCAGCCAGCTGTGTCGGTGTCTGTTGGAAGGTCTGGGCTCAGGCTATTTGCGACAGAGCATCAGTGTTTAAGGTAGCCTATGCAATTGGGGTGTTGCCGAGGGCCAAGCAGTTTGATCCTCATTTGGGGTTTCTGGGCAGCACCATAGACAAAATTTTTCTCCTGGGAGGCAGGCGGAGTGCTTCATTGTGGCCCCAGAATTCCCAGAAGGGAGGGTTTGTGGGCCAGGAGTGTGAGGACGGAAGTCTAGGAACACAAGCTAAAGTGAGGATTGGAGCCAAGGGCAGAGCAGGCCCACTAGGCAGAGGCTGAATCAAAATCTCCTGCATCTGAAGTCAGGCTGAGGATCAGACGTTGGCTGAGGCTGGAGTATGTGTCCATGATGCGGGGGCCTCATGAGGCCAAGGAAGTTTTCCCACGCTGAGTTTGGAGGTTGCCCCAAACCACCAGGTTTCCTTCTGTGGGACATTCGAGTCCTGTTGCATGGCTCCAGGACATACCATACGGAAGGACTGGAGAGCATGGTTCGAAGGATGGATCCCTGTACAGCATGCCTCGCATTCCCATTGGCCATTAGCCACAAGATATGTTTGATCTGCTGCCTCTGGGGCACGCTAACCAAGGGGCTGAGTTGAAATGGCCTCTCCTGAGGATGCGTCATAATGTGCGTTTGGGTCCATGGAAACCTTGGAATGTGCTGGTTGTTCAGTGGCCCTGCCGAACTCTCCTACCTGAAGGGTTTGATACATCCCCAGTAAGTAAGCTCCCCATGTGGAGGCGAGAGAGGTTTGGTTTGATGCCTCAGAAAAGCCCCGTGTGCTGGTCTACGAAAACAGACCTCTGAGGACGGACACATGGAAACCAGAGCTAAGGTTCAGATTAGGGCCTGGGGGCCTGTCCATTTCAACCTTCTGTCTCTGGGGACACTGTCTGAGAGTCTAAGAGGAGATAGTTGCTCCGCTGGTGTCAGAGAGCCCCTCTTAGTCCAGGGTGGCCTACACTATTGATGGCCTCAGGGGCCTTGGAGCTTTTCCCTAACCTGTAGGGTTGTGGTCAATGGATTGGGCACAATTTCCTTGGAGAGGGCAGGCACAATCTTTCGCTGTGGCTCCAGAGGCCCTAGCCTGGCGGTTGTGTGGGTCCAGGCTGAGGGCACAGAAGTCTGAAAACACAAACTCAGCTTATGAGTGGCGCCTAGGGTATGGCAGGCCGGATGTACAGCCCGAGAGGGAGCTCCTGGGCCTCTGAAACAAGGGCGAGTGGGAGGCGTTCCTTCAGGCTTTTGTCTCTGGATGTTGTGTCCGAGATAGCCGTGGATTGGAGGGGTGGCCTCAGGGACTGTGGACGAGTATCCCTCTCTGGGGATTTGTCCCAGCTCCCAAGAGTTTGGGGTCATTTTGTGGGAAGGGTGGAGTCGTGTTGTCTGGCTCACGTGTCTCTCCAAGAAAGGGATTCCAGAGCAGAGCCCCAGGTACGGGCGGGGCGACTGGAAAACTCAAACACTGGTGAGGATTGGGTGCATAGGGGCTTGGCAAGCCCCATATGCGGGCTCTTGGCCCAGGCCCTGACAGGCCTTTCTTTGACATGGGGCTCATGCTGAGGGTCAGAGTGTGAATTTGTGCCCAAGCAGCACTCAAGTTTGGGCGTGGCATCAGGGACCAGGAAGGTTTCTCCCACCCTGAAGGTGTGACTCCATGCCAAGAGCAGGCTTTAAAGCCACGGGGAAGGAGGAGTTCTGTGTTGTGCTTGCGATACCCAGCTGTGTGGAGAATTGATGTAATGTCTAGGTTCAGATATCTGAAAACCAAGGTTAGGAAGAGGTGACGGCATAAGACCATGGCGTGTCCGAAGTGCTGGGTGTGCGGCCAGCTGTCTCCTTGTCTGTCTGGACGTCTGGCTTCAGGCTGTGTCAGACAGAGCATGAGTGCCCAGAGCAGCCTATCCAGTTCGGGTACCGTCGAGGCTCGAGCAGGTTGATCCTCATCTGGGTTTTCTGGAGAGAGCCCCACAGGGAAACGTTTTTCTTGCCTTGGGCAGACCCTGGGCTGGGTTGTGGTTCTGGAGTTCCTAGTCCGGAGGGCTTGTTTGCCAGGAGTGTGAGGAAGGAAGTCTGGAAACACAAGCTAGCGTGAGGTTTGGGACCGATGGCACGGCAGGCCCACTCTGAGAGGCTGAATCGAGATCTCCTGCACTGAGGTCATTTCAACTCTGAGACGTGCCTCAGGCTAGAGTTTTTGTCCAGCATGGCCTCTTCCTGAATGGTGTGGGGGCCTCATGAGGCCAGGAAGGTTTGCCTACGATGGGATTTGTGAACTACTCCAAACCTCAAGGTTTCCTTCTGCACGAAAGTCGAGTGCTATTGGATGGTTCCAGGAGGCCCCATACGGAAAGACTCGAGAGCAGGTGTCTAAGCATGGATGCCTGGGAACGCCACCTCATATTCCCACTCTTTAGTCAGGACAAGGCAGGCTTAATCTGCGGGTTCCTGGGTGAGCTACCCAGAGGGGAGAGTTGAAATGGACTCTCCTGAAGATGAGTCCTACTGTGGCTTGGTGGCCTGGGATACCTTGGAATGTGGAGGTGGCTCAGGGACTCTGCAGGATTCTCCAACCTGAGGTGTTTGACACGGCTCCAACAAGGAAGCTTCCCATGTGGAGACGAGAGAAGTTCTGTTCAGTGCCTCAGGAAAGCCCCATATCCTGTTCTTCGAACCAAAGCCTCTGAGGAGTGACACCTGGAAAACAAAGCAAGAGTTGAGATTAGGGCCTAAGGGCCTGTCGGGCTCAACCTTCTATCTCTGTTGACATCTGTGTGCATGCCTTCATGGAGGTAGCAGCTCAGCTTGTGTCCGAAGGCCCCTGTGTGTGCAGGGAGGCTCCCGGTAATGGTATGTCCTCGGGGGCCTTGAGGTTTCTCATATTCTGGAGGTGTGTGGCCAAAGAAATGGACAGAGTTTCCCAGGAGAGAGCAGGCATGGTCCTGTGGTATGGCTCCAGAGGACCCAGCCTAGAGGCTGTGTTTGCCAGGGCTGTGGGGACAGATGTCTGAAAAAGCAAACTTGGCTCAGGTAGGGGCCAAGGTAATGGCAGGCCTGATCTCCAGTCCGAGAGGGGAGATCCTCTGGATATCAAAGGAGGGCAACTGGGGGGCAGTCGCTCAGGCTTTTGTCTCTGGGTGTTGCGTTCACAGTGGCCGTTCAGGGTAGGGGTTGCTTCAGGGGCCGAGGAAGAGCCTTCCTCTCGGGGGATTGTCCAAGCTCCCAAGTGTTTGGGTTCATTCTGTGGGAAGGGAAGAGTACTGTTTTCTGCCACAGGGGACCCCCCAGGAGAGGGACTCTAGAGCACAGCAGTGGGTTCGCTCAACTGGAATACACACCATCTAGTTAGTCCTGCGTGCCTATGGGCATGGCAAGCCACATATGCGGGCTCTTGGTCCAATCACTGAGAGGCGTTACTTGAATAAGGTACTCACGCTGAGGGTCACAATGTGTGTTTGTGCCCAAGGCGGCCCTCACACATGGGCGTGGCCTCATGGGCCATGCCGTTTTCTCCTACACTGAAGGTTTGACTCACTGCCAGCAGCAAGGTTTCTTGCCATGGGGAAGGAGGGGTTCTGACTTGTGCATCAGGTTCCCCCCTGTGCAGGGATTGGAGATAAGGTCTAAGTTCTGATGACTGAAAACCCAGGTTGGGAATGGATGGTGGCCTAAGGCAGTGGCGGGTCCAATGTGCTGGGTGTGCAGCCAGCTGTGTCGGTGTCTGTTGGAAGGTCTGGGCTCAGGCTATTGCGACAGAGCATCAGTGTTTAAGGTAGCCTATGCAATTGGGGTGTTGCCGAGGGCCAAGCAGTTTGATCCTCATTTGGGGTTTCTGGGCAGCACCATAGACAAAGTTTTTCTCCTGGGAGGCAGGCGGAGTGCTTCATTGTGGCCCCAGAATTCCCAGAAGGGAGGGTTTGTGGGCCAGGAGTGTGAGGACGGAAGTCTAGGAACACAAGCTAAAGTGAGGATTGGAGCCAAGGGCAGAGCAGGCCCACTAGGCAGAGGCTGAATCAAAATCTCCTGCATCTGAAGTCAGGCTGAGGATCAGACGTTGGCTGAGGCTGGAGTATGTGTCCATGATGCGGGGGCCTCATGAGGCCAAGGAAGTTTTCCCACGCTGAGTTTGGAGGTTGCCCCAAACCACCAGGTTTCCTTCTGTGGGACATTCGAGTCCTGTTGCATGGCTCCAGGACATACCATACGGAAGGACTGGAGAGCATGGTTCGAAGGATGGATCCCTGTACAGCATGCCTCGCATTCCCATTGGCCATTAGCCACAAGATATGTTTGATCTGCTGCCTCTGGGGCACGCTAACCAAGGGGCTGAGTTGAAATGGCCTCTCCTGAGGATGCGTCATAATGTGCGTTTGGGTCCATGGAAACCTTGGAATGTGCTGGTTGTTCAGTGGCCCTGCCGAACTCTCCTACCTGAAGGGTTTGATACATCCCCAGTAAGTAAGCTCCCCATGTGGAGGCGAGAGAGGTTTGGTTTGATGCCTCAGAAAAGCCCCGTGTGCTGGTCTACGAAAACAGACCTCTGAGGACGGACACATGGAAACCAGAGCTAAGGTTCAGATTAGGGCCTGGGGGCCTGTCCATTTCAACCTTCTGTCTCTGGGGACACTGTCTGAGAGTCTAAGAGGAGATAGTTGCTCCGCTGGTGTCAGAGAGCCCCTCTTAGTCCAGGGTGGCCTACACTATTGATGGCCTCAGGGGCCTTGGAGCTTTTCCCTAACCTGTAGGGTTGTGGTCAATGGATTGGGCACAATTTCCTTGGAGAGGGCAGGCACAATCTTTCGCTGTGGCTCCAGAGGCCCTAGCCTGGCGGTTGTGTGGGTCCAGGCTGAGGGCACAGAAGTCTGAAAACACAAACTCAGCTTATGAGTGGCGCCTAGGGTATGGCAGGCCGGATGTACAGCCCGAGAGGGAGCTCCTGGGCCTCTGAAACAAGGGCGAGTGGGAGGCGTTCCTTCAGGCTTTTGTCTCTGGATGTTGTGTCCGAGATAGCCGTGGATTGGAGGGGTGGCCTCAGGGACTGTGGACGAGTATCCCTCTCTGGGGATTTGTCCCAGCTCCCAAGAGTTTGGGGTCATTTTGTGGGAAGGGTGGAGTCGTGTTGTCTGGCTCACGTGTCTCTCCAAGAAAGGGATTCCAGAGAAGAGCCCCAGGTACGGGCGGGGCGACTGGAAAACTCAAACACTGGTGAGGATTGGGTGCATAGGGGCTTGGCAAGCCCCATATGCGGGCTCTTGGCCCAGGCCCTGACAGGCCTTTCTTTGACATGGGGCTCATGCTGAGGGTCAGAGTGTGAATTTGTGCCCAAGCAGCACTCAAGTTTGGGCGTGGCATCAGGGACCAGGAAGGTTTCTCCCACCCTGAAGGTGTGACTCCATGCCAAGAGCAAGCTTTACAGCCACGGGGAAGGAGGAGTTCTGTGTTGTGCTTGCGATACCCAGCTGTGTGGAGAATTGATATAATGTCTAGGTTCAGATATCTGAAAACCAAGGTTAGGAAGAGGTGACGGCACAAGACCATGGCGTGTCCGAAGTGCTGGGTGTGCGGCCAGCTGTCTCCTTGTCTGTCTGGACGTCTGGCTTCAGGCTGTGTCAGACAGAGCATGAGTGCCCAGAGCAGCCTATCCAGTTCGGGTACCGTCGAGGCCCGAGCAGGTTGATCCTCATCTGGGTTTTCTGGAGAGAGCCCCACAGGGAAACGTTTTTCTTCCCTTGGGCAGACCCTGGGCTGGGTTGTGGTTCTAGAGTTCCTAGTCCGGAGGGCTTGTTTACCAGGAGTGTGAGGAAGGAAGTCTGGAAACACAAGCTAGCGTGAGGTTTGGGACCGATGGCACGGCAGGCCCACTCTGAGAGGCTGAATCGAGATCTCCTGCACTGAGGTCATTTCAACTCTGAGACGTGCCTCAGGCTAGAGTTTTTGTCCAGCATGGCCTCTTCCTGAATGGTGTGGGGGCCTCATGAGGCCAGGAAGGTTTGCCTACGATGGGATTTGTGAACTACTCCAAACCTCAAGGTTTCCTTCTGCACGAAAGTCGAGTGCTATTGGATGGTTCCAGGAGGCCCCATACGGAAAGACTCGAGAGCAGGTGTCTAAGCATGGATGCCTGGGAACGCCACCTCATATTCCCACTCTTTAGTCAGGACAAGGCAGGCTCAATCTGCGGGCTCCTGGGTGAGCTACCCAGAGGGGAGAGTTGAAATGGACTCTCCTGAAGATGAGTCCTACTGTGGCTTGGTGGCCTGGGAGACCTTGGAATGTAGAGGTGGCTCAGGGACTCTGCAGGATTCTCCAACCTGAGGTGTTTGACACGGCTCCAACAAGGAAGCTTCCCATGTGGAGACGAGAGAAGTTCTGTTCAGTGCCTCAGGAAAGCCCCATATCCTGTTCTTCGAACCAAAGCCTCTGAGGAGTGACACCTGGAAACCAAAGCAAGAGTTGAGATTAGGGCCTAAGGGCCTGTCTGGCTCAACCTTCTATCTCTGTTGACATCTGTGTGCATGCCTTCCTGGTGGTAGCAGCTCAGCTTGTGTCCGAAGGCCCCTGTGTGTGCAGGGAGGCTCCCGGTAATGGTATGTCCTCGGGGGCCTTGAGGTTTCTCATATTCTGGAGGTGTATGGCCAAAGGAATGGACAGAGTTTCCCAGGAGAGAGCAGGCATGGTCCTGTGGTATGGCTCCAGAGGACCCAGCCTAGAGGCTGTGTTTGCCAGGGCTGTGGGGACAGATGTCTGAAAAAGCAAACTTGGCTCAGGTAGGGGCCAAGGTAATGGCAGGCCTGATCTCCAGTCCGAGAGGGGAGATCCTCTGGATATCAAAGGAGGGCAACTGGGGGGCAGTCGCTCAGGCTTTTGTCTCTGGGTGTTGCGTTCACAGTGGCCGTTCAGGGTAGGGGTTGCTTCAGGGGCCGAGGAAGAGCCTTCCTCTCGGGGGATTGTCCAAGCTCCCAAGTGTTTGGGTTCATTCTGTGGGAAGGGAAGAGTACTGTTTTCTGCCACAGGGGACCCCCCAGGAGAGGGACTCTAGAGCACAGCAGTGGGTTCGCTCAACTGGAATACACACCATCTAGTTAGTCCTGCGTGCCTATGGGCATGGCAAGCCACATATGCGGGCTCTTGGTCCAATCACTGAGAGGCGTTACTTGAATAAGGTACTCACGCTGAGGGTCACAATGTGTGTTTGTGCCCAAGGCGGCCCTCACACATGGGCGTGGCCTCATGGGCCATGCCGTTTTCTCCTACACTGAAGGTTTGACTCACTGCAAGCAGCAAGGTTTCTTGCCATGGGGAAGGAGGGGTTCTGACTTGTGCATCAGGTTCCCCCCTGTGCAGGGATTGGAGATAAGGTCTAAGTTCTGATGACTGAAAACCCAGGTTGGGAATGGATGGTGGCCTAAGGCAGTGGCGGGTCCAATGTGCTGGGTGTGCAGCCAGCTGTGTCGGTGTCTGTTGGAAGGTCTGGGCTCAGGCTATTGCGACAGAGCATCAGTGTTTAAGGTAGCCTATGCAATTGGGGTGTTGCCGAGGGCCAAGCAGTTTGATCCTCATTTGGGGTTTCTGGGCAGCACCATAGACAAAGTTTTTCTCCTGGGAGGCAGGCGGAGTGCTTCATTGTGGCCCCAGAATTCCCAGAAGGGAGGGTTTGTGGGCCAGGAGTGTGAGGACGGAAGTCTAGGAACACAAGCTAAAGTGAGGATTGGAGCCAAGGGCAGAGCAGGCCCACTAGGCAGAGGCTGAATCAAAATCTCCTGCATCTGAAGTCAGGCTGAGGATCAGACGTTGGCTGAGGCTGGAGTATGTGTCCATGATGCGGGGGCCTCATGAGGCCAAGGAAGTTTTCCCACGCTGAGTTTGGAGGTTGCCCCAAACCACCAGGTTTCCTTCTGTGGGACATTCGAGTCCTGTTGCATGGCTCCAGGACATACCATACGGAAGGACTGGAGAGCATGGTTCGAAGGATGGATCCCTGTACAGCATGCCTCGCATTCCCATTGGCCATTAGCCACAAGATATGTTTGATCTGCTGCCTCTGGGGCACGCTAACCAAGGGGCTGAGTTGAAATGGCCTCTCCTGAGGATGCGTCATAATGTGCGTTTGGGTCCATGGAAACCTTGGAATGTGCTGGTTGTTCAGTGGCCCTGCCGAACTCTCCTACCTGAAGGGTTTGATACATCCCCAGTAAGTAAGCTCCCCATGTGGAGGCGAGAGAGGTTTGGTTTGATGCCTCAGAAAAGCCCCGTGTGCTGGTCTACGAAAACAGACCTCTGAGGACGGACACATGGAAACCAGAGCTAAGGTTCAGATTAGGGCCTGGGGGCCTGTCCATTTCAACCTTCTGTCTCTGGGGACACTGTCTGAGAGTCTAAGAGGAGATAGTTGCTCCGCTGGTGTCAGAGAGCCCCTCTTAGTCCAGGGTGGCCTACACTATTGATGGCCTCAGGGGCCTTGGAGCTTTTCCCTAACCTGTAGGGTTGTGGTCAATGGATTGGGCACAATTTCCTTGGAGAGGGCAGGCACAATCTTTCGCTGTGGCTCCAGAGGCCCTAGCCTGGCGGTTGTGTGGGTCCAGGCTGAGGGCACAGAAGTCTGAAAACACAAACTCAGCTTATGAGTGGCGCCTAGGGTATGGCAGGCCGGATGTACAGCCCGAGAGGGAGCTCCTGGGCCTCTGAAACAAGGGCGAGTGGGAGGCGTTCCTTCAGGCTTTTGTCTCTGGATGTTGTGTCCGAGATAGCCGTGGATTGGAGGGGTGGCCTCAGGGACTGTGGACGAGTATCCCTCTCTGGGGATTTGTCCCAGCTCCCAAGAGTTTGGGGTCATTTTGTGGGAAGGGTGGAGTCGTGTTGTCTGGCTCATGTGTCTCTCCAAGAAAGGGATTCCAGAGCAGAGCCCCAGGTACGGGCGGGGCGACTGGAAAACTCAAACACTGGTGAGGATTGGGTGCATAGGGGCTTGGCAAGCCCCATATGCGGGCTCTTGGCCCAGGCCCTGACAGGCCTTTCTTTGACATGGGGCTCATGCTGAGGGTCAGAGTGTGAATTTGTGCCCAAGCAGCACTCAAGTTTGGGCGTGGCATCAGGGACCAGGAAGGTTTCTCCCACTCTGAAGGTGTGACTCCATGCCAAGAGCAAGCTTTACAGCCACGGGGAAGGAGGAGTTCTGTGTTGTGCTTGCGATACCCAGCTGTGTGGAGAATTGATATAATGTCTAGGTTCAGATATCTGAAAACCAAGGTTAGGAAGAGGTGACGGCATAAGACCATGGCGTGTCCGAAGTACTGGGTGTGCGGCCAGCTGTCTCCTTGTCTGTCTGGACGTCTGGCTTCAGGCTGTGTCAGACAGAGCCTGAGTGCCCAGAGCAGCCTATCCAGTTCGGGTACCGTCGAGGCCCGAGCAGGTTGATCCTCATCTGGGTTTTCTGGAGAGAGCCCCACAGGGAAACGTTTTTCTTCCCTTGGGCAGACCCTGGGCTGGGTTGTGGTTCTAGAGTTCCTAGTCCGGAGGGCTTGTTTACCAGGAGTGTGAGGAAGGAAGTCTGGAAACACAAGCTAGCGTGAGGTTTGGGACCGATGGCACGGCAGGCCCACTCTGAGAGGCTGAATCGAGATCTCCTGCACTGAGGTCATTTCAACTCTGAGACGTGCCTCAGGCTAGAGTTTTTGTCCAGCATGGCCTCTTCCTGAATGGTGTGGGGGCCTCATGAGGCCAGGAAGGTTTGCCTACGATGGGATTTGTGAACTACTCCAAACCTCAAGGTTTCCTTCTGCACGAAAGTCGAGTGCTATTGGATGGTTCCAGGAGGCCCCATACGGAAAGACTCGAGAGCAGGTGTCTAAGCATGGATGCCTGGGAACGCCACCTCATATTCCCACTCTTTAGTCAGGACAAGGCAGGCTCAATCTGCGGGCTCCTGGGTGAGCTACCCAGAGGGGAGAGTTGAAATGGACTCTCCTGAAGATGAGTCCTACTGTGGCTTGGTGGCCTGGGAGACCTTGGAATGTGGAGGTGGCTCAGGGACTCTGCAGGATTCTCCAACCTGAGGTGTTTGACACGGCTCCAACAAGGAAGCTTCCCATGTGGAGACGAGAGAAGTTCTGTTCAGTGCCTCAGGAAAGCCCCATATCCTGTTCTTCGAACCAAAGCCTCTGAGGAGTGACACCTGGAAAACAAAGCAAGAGTTGAGATTAGGGCCTAAGGGCCTGCGGGCTCAACCTTCTATCTCTGTTCACATCTGTGTGCATGCCTTCATGGAGGTAGCAGCTCAGCTTGTGTCCGAAGGCCCCTGTGTGTGCAGGGAGGCTCCCGGTAATGGTATGTCCTCGGGGGCCTTGAGGTTTCTCATATTCTGGAGGTGTGTGGCCAAAGGAATGGACAGAGTTTCCCAGGAGAGAGCAGGCATGGTCCTGTGGTATGGCTCCAGAGGACCCAGCCTAGAGGCTGTGTTCGCCAGGGCTGTGGGGACAGATGTCTGAAAAAGCAAACTTGGCTCAGGTAGGGGCCAAGGTAATGGCAGGCCTGATCTCCAGTCCGAGAGGGGAGATCCTCTGGATATCAAAGGAGGGCAAGTGGGAGGCAGTCGCTCAGGCTTTTGTCTCTGGGTGTTGCGTTCACAGTGGCCGTTCAGGGTAGGGGTTGCTTCAGGGGCCGAGGAAGAGCCTTCCTCTCGGGGGATTGTCCAAGCTCCCAAGTGTTTGGGTTCATTCTGTGGGAAGGGAAGAGTACTGTTTTCGGCCACAGGGGACCCCCCAGGAGAGGGACTCTAGAGTACAGCAGTGGGTTCCCTCAACTGGAATACACACCATCTAGTTAGTCCTGCGTGCCTATGGGCATGGCAAGCCACATATTCGGGCTCTTGGTCCAATCACTGAGAGGCGTTACTTGAATAAGGTACTCACGCTGAGGGTCACAATGTGTGTTTGTGCCCAAGGCGGCCCTCACACATGGGCGTGGCCTCATGGGCCATGCCGTTTTCTCCTACACTGAAGGTTTGACTCACTGCCAGCAGCAAGGTTTCTTGCCATGGGGAAGGAGGGGTTCTGACTTGTGCATCAGGTTCCCCCCTGTGCAGGGATTGGAGATAAGGTCTAAGTTCTGATGACTGAAAACCCAGGTTGGGAATGGATGGTGGCCTAAGGCAGTGGCGGGTCCAATGTGCTGGGTGTGGAGCCAGCTGTGTCGGTGTCTGTTGGAAGGTCTGGGCTCAGGCTATTTGCGACAGAGCATCAGTGTTTAAGGTAGCCTATGCAATTGGGGTGTTGCCGAGGGCCAAGCAGTTTGATCCTCATTTGGGGTTTCTGGGCAGCACCATAGACAAAGTTTTTCTCCTGGGAGGCAGGCGGAGTGCTTCATTGTGGCCCCAGAATTCCCAGAAGGGAGGGTTTGTGGGCCAGGAGTGTGAGGACGGAAGTCTAGGAACACAAGCTAAAGTGAGGATTGGAGCCAAGGGCAGAGCAGGCCCACTAGGCAGAGGCTGAATCAAAATCTCCTGCATCTGAAGTCAGGCTGAGGATCAGACGTTGGCTGAGGCTGGAGTATGTGTCCATGATGCGGGGGCCTCATGAGGCCAAGGAAGTTTTCCCACGCTGAGTTTGGAGGTTGCCCCAAACCACCAGGTTTCCTTCTGTGGGACATTCGAGTCCTGTTGCATGGCTCCAGGACATACCATACGGAAGGACTGGAGAGCATGGTTCGAAGGATGGATCCCTGTACAGCATGCCTCGCATTCCCATTGGCCATTAGCCACAAGATATGTTTGATCTGCTGCCTCTGGGGCACGCTAACCAAGGGGCTGAGTTGAAATGGCCTCTCCTGAGGATGCGTCATAATGTGCGTTTGGGTCCATGGAAACCTTGGAATGTGCTGGTTGTTCAGTGGCCCTGCCGAACTCTCCTACCTGAAGGGTTTGATACATCCCCAGTAAGTAAGCTCCCCAAGTGGAGGCGAGAGAGGTTTGGTTTGGTGCCTCAGAAAAGCCCCGTGTGCTGGTCTATGAAAACAGACCTCTGAGGACGGACACATGGAAACCAGAGCTAAGGTTCAGATTAGGGCCTGGGGGCCTGTCCATTTCAACCTTCTGTCTCTGGGGACACTGTCTGAGAGTCTAAGTGGAGATAGTTGCTCCGCTGGTGTCAGAGAGCCCCTCTTAGTCCAGGGTGGCCTACACTATTGATGGCCTCAGGGGCCTTGGAGCTTTTCCCTAACCTGTAGGGTTGTGGTCAATGGATTGGGCACAATTTCCTTGGAGAGGGCAGGCACAATCTTTCGCTGTGGCTCCAGAGGCCCTAGCCTGGCGGTTGTGTGGGTCCAGGCTGAGGGCACAGAAGTCTGAAAACACAAACTCAGCTTATGAGTGGCGCCTAGGGTATGGCAGGCCGGATGTACAGCCCGAGAGGGAGCTCCTGGGCCTCTGAAACAAGGGCGAGTGGGAGGCGTTCCTTCAGGCTTTTGTCTCTGGATGTTGTGTCCGAGATAGCCGTGGATTGGAGGGGTGGCCTCAGGGACTGTGGACGAGTATCCCTCTCTGGGGATTTGTCCCAGCTCCCAAGAGTTTGGGGTCATTTTGTGGGAAGGGTGGAGTCGTGTTGTCTGGCTCATGTGTCTCTCCAAGAAAGGGATTCCAGAGCAGAGCCCCAGGTACGGGCGGGGCGACTGGAAAACTCAAACACTGGTGAGGATTGGGTGCATAGGGGCTTGGCAAGCCCCATATGCGGGCTCTTGGCCCAGGCCCTGACAGGCCTTTCTTTGACATGGGGCTCATGCTGAGGGTCAGAGTGTGAATTTGTGCCCAAGCAGCACTCAAGTTTGGGCGTGGCATCAGGGACCAGGAAGGTTTCTCCCACCCTGAAGGTGTGACTCCATGCCAAGAGCAAGCTTTACAGCCACGGGGAAGGAGGAGTTCTGTGTTGTGCTTGCGATACCCAGCTGTGTGGAGAATTGATATAATGTCTAGGTTCAGATATCTGAAAACCAAGGTTAGGAAGAGGTGACGGCATAAGACCATGGCGTGTCCGAAGTGCTGGGTGTGCGGCCAGCTGTCTCCTTGTCTGTCTGGACGTCTGGCTTCAGGCTGTGTCAGACAGAGCATGAGTGCCCAGAGCAGCCTATCCAGTTCGGGTACCGTCGAGGCCCGAGCAGGTTGATCCTCATCAGGGTTTTCTGGAGAGAGCCCCACAGGGAAACGTTTTTCTTCCCTTGGGCAGACCCTGGGCTGGGTTGTGGTTCTGGAGTTCCTAGTCCGGAGGGCTTGTTTGCCAGGAGTGTGAGGAAGGAAGTCTGAAAACACAAGCTAGCGTGAGGTTTGGGACCGATGGCACGGCAGGCCCACTCTGAGAGGCTGAATCGAGATCTCCTGCACTGAGGTCATTTCAACTCTGAGACGTGCCTCAGGCTAGAGTTTTTGTCCAGCATGGCCTCTTCCTGAATGGTGTGGGGGCCTCATGAGGCCAGGAAGGTTTGCCTACGATGGGATTTGTGAACTACTCCAAACCTCAAGGTTTCCTTCTGCACGAAAGTCGAGTGCTATTGGATGGTTCCAGGAGGCCCCATACGGAAAGACTCGAGAGCAGGTGTCTAAGCATGGATGCCTGGGAACGCCACCTCATATTCCCACTCTTTAGTCAGGACAAGGCAGGCTCAATCTGCGGGCTCCTGGGTGAGCTACCCAGAGGGGAGAGTTGAAATGGACTCTCCTGAAGATGAGTCCTACTGTGGCTTGGTGGCCTGGGAGACCTTGGAATGTGGAGGTGGCTCAGGGAATCTGCAGGATTCTCCAACCTGAGGTGTTTGGCACGGCTCCAACAAGGAAGCTTCCCATGTGGAGACGAGAGAAGTTCTGTTCAGTGCCTCAGGAAAGCCCCATATCCTGTTCTTCGAACCAAAGCCTCTGAGGAGTGACACCTGGAAAACAAAGCAAGAGTTGAGATTAGGGCCTAAGGGCCTGTCGGGCTCAACCTTCTATCTCTGTTGACATCTGTGTGCATGCCTTCATGGAGGTAGCAGCTCAGCTTGTGTCCGAAGGCCCCTGTGTGTGCAGGGAGGCTCCCGGTAATGGTATGTCCTCGGGGGCCTTGAGGTTTCTCATATTCTGGAGGTGTGTGGCCAAAGGAATGGACAGAGTTTCCCAGGAGAGAGCAGGCATGGTCCTGTGGTATGGCTCCAGAGGACCCAGCCTAGAGGCTGTGTTTGCCAGGGCTGTGGGGACAGATGTCTGAAAAAGCAAACTTGGCTCAGGTAGGGGCCAAGGTAATGGCAGGCCTGATCTCCAGTCCGAGAGGGGAGATCCTCTGGATATCAAAGGAGGGCAAGTGGGAGGCAGTCGCTCAGGCTTTTGTCTCTGGGTGTTGCGTTCACAGTGGCCGTTCAGGGTAGGGGTTGCTTCAGGGGCCGAGGAAGAGCCTTCCTCTCGGGGGATTGTCCAAGCTCCCAAGTGTTTGGGTTCATTCTGTGGGAAGGGAAGAGTACTGTTTTCGGCCACAGGGGACCCCCCAGGAGAGGGACTCTAGAGCACAGCAGTGGGTTCGCTCAACTGGAATACACACCATCTAGTTAGTCCTGCGTGCCTATGGGCATGGCAAGCCACATATGCGGGCTCTTGGTCCAATCACTGAGAGGCGTTACTTGAATAAGGTACTCACGCTGAGGGTCACAATGTGTGTTTGTGCCCAAGGCGGCCCTCACACATGGGCGTGGCCTCATGGGCCATGCCGTTTTCTCCTACACTGAAGGTTTGACTCACTGCCAGCAGCAAGGTTTCTTGCCATGGGGAAGGAGGGGTTCTGACTTGTGCATCATGTTCCCCCCTGTGCAGGGATTGGAGATAAGGTCTAAGTTCTGATGACTGAAAACCCAGGTTGGGAATGGATGGTGGCCTAAGGCAGTGGCGGGTCCAATGTGCTGGGTGTGCAGCCAGCTGTGTCGGTGTCTGTTGGAAGGTCTGGGCTCAGGCTATTTGCGACAGAGCATCAGTGTTTAAGGTAGCCTATGCAATTGGGGTGTTGCCGAGGGCCAAGCAGTTTGATCCTCATTTGGGGTTTCTGGGCAGCACCATAGACAAAGTTTTTCTCCTGGGAGGCAGGCGGAGTGCTTCATTGTGGCCCCAGAATTCCCAGAAGGGAGGGTTTGTGGGCCA
This sequence comes from Mustela nivalis, assembly GCF_964662115.1. Lineage (NCBI taxonomy): Eukaryota > Metazoa > Chordata > Mammalia > Carnivora > Mustelidae > Mustela > Mustela nivalis. The sequence goes on from NW_028136529.1 coordinate 869,807, forward strand.
GGAGTGTGAGGACGGAAGTCTAGGAACACAAGCTAAAGTGAGGATTGGAGCCAAGGGCAGAGCAGGCCCACTAGGCAGAGGCTGAATCAAAATCTCCTGCATCTGAAGTCAGGCTGAGGATCAGACGTTGGCTGAGGCTGGAGTATGTGTCCATGATGCGGGGGCCTCATGAGGCCAAGGAAGTTTTCCCACGCTGAGTTTGGAGGTTGCCCCAAACCACCAGGTTTCCTTCTGTGGGACATTCGAGTCCTGTTGCATGGCTCCAGGACATACCATACGGAAGGACTGGAGAGCATGGTTCGAAGGATGGATCCCTGTACAGCATGCCTCGCATTCCCATTGGCCATTAGCCACAAGATATGTTTGATCTGCTGCCTCTGGGGCACGCTAACCAAGGGGCTGAGTTGAAATGGCCTCTCCTGAGGATGCGTCATAATGTGCGTTTGGGTCCATGGAAACCTTGGAATGTGCTGGTTGTTCAGTGGCCCTGCCGAACTCTCCTACCTGAAGGGTTTGATACATCCCCAGTAAGTAAGCTCCCCAAGTGGAGGCGAGAGAGGTTTGGTTTGGTGCCTCAGAAAAGCCCCGTGTGCTGGTCTATGAAAACAGACCTCTGAGGACGGACACATGGAAACCAGAGCTAAGGTTCAGATTAGGGCCTGGGGGCCTGTCCATTTCAACCTTCTGTCTCTGGGGACACTGTCTGAGAGTCTAAGTGGAGATAGTTGCTCCGCTGGTGTCAGAGAGCCCCTCTTAGTCCAGGGTGGCCTACACTATTGATGGCCTCAGGGGCCTTGGAGCTTTTCCCTAACCTGTAGGGTTGTGGTCAATGGATTGGGCACAATTTCCTTGGAGAGGGCAGGCACAATCTTTCGCTGTGGCTCCAGAGGCCCTAGCCTGGCGGTTGTGTGGGTCCAGGCTGAGGGCACAGAAGTCTGAAAACACAAACTCAGCTTATGAGTGGCGCCTAGGGTATGGCAGGCCGGATGTACAGCCCGAGAGGGAGCTCCTGGGCCTCTGAAACAAGGGCGAGTGGGAGGCGTTCCTTCAGGCTTTTGTCTCTGGATGTTGTGTCCGAGATAGCCGTGGATTGGAGGGGTGGCCTCAGGGACTGTGGACGAGTATCCCTCTCTGGGGATTTGTCCCAGCTCCCAAGAGTTTGGGGTCATTTTGTGGGAAGGGTGGAGTCGTGTTGTCTGGCTCATGTGTCTCTCCAAGAAAGGGATTCCAGAGCAGAGCCCCAGGTACGGGCGGGGCGACTGGAAAACTCAAACACTGGTGAGGATTGGGTGCATAGGGGCTTGGCAAGCCCCATATGCGGGCTCTTGGCCCAGGCCCTGACAGGCCTTTCTTTGACATGGGGCTCATGCTGAGGGTCAGAGTGTGAATTTGTGCCCAAGCAGCACTCAAGTTTGGGCGTGGCATCAGGGACCAGGAAGGTTTCTCCCACCCTGAAGGTGTGACTCCATGCCAAGAGCAAGCTTTACAGCCACGGGGAAGGAGGAGTTCTGTGTTGTGCTTGCGATACCCAGCTGTGTGGAGAATTGATATAATGTCTAGGTTCAGATATCTGAAAACCAAGGTTAGGAAGAGGTGACGGCATAAGACCATGGCGTGTCCGAAGTGCTGGGTGTGCGGCCAGCTGTCTCCTTGTCTGTCTGGACGTCTGGCTTCAGGCTGTGTCAGACAGAGCATGAGTGCCCAGAGCAGCCTATCCAGTTCGGGTACCGTCGAGGCCCGAGCAGGTTGATCCTCATCAGGGTTTTCTGGAGAGAGCCCCACAGGGAAACGTTTTTCTTCCCTTGGGCAGACCCTGGGCTGGGTTGTGGTTCTGGAGTTCCTAGTCCGGAGGGCTTGTTTGCCAGGAGTGTGAGGAAGGAAGTCTGAAAACACAAGCTAGCGTGAGGTTTGGGACCGATGGCACGGCAGGCCCACTCTGAGAGGCTGAATCGAGATCTCCTGCACTGAGGTCATTTCAACTCTGAGACGTGCCTCAGGCTAGAGTTTTTGTCCAGCATGGCCTCTTCCTGAATGGTGTGGGGGCCTCATGAGGCCAGGAAGGTTTGCCTACGATGGGATTTGTGAACTACTCCAAACCTCAAGGTTTCCTTCTGCACGAAAGTCGAGTGCTATTGGATGGTTCCAGGAGGCCCCATACGGAAAGACTCGAGAGCAGGTGTCTAAGCATGGATGCCTGGGAACGCCACCTCATATTCCCACTCTTTAGTCAGGACAAGGCAGGCTCAATCTGCGGGCTCCTGGGTGAGCTACCCAGAGGGGAGAGTTGAAATGGACTCTCCTGAAGATGAGTCCTACTGTGGCTTGGTGGCCTGGGAGACCTTGGAATGTGGAGGTGGCTCAGGGAATCTGCAGGATTCTCCAACCTGAGGTGTTTGGCACGGCTCCAACAAGGAAGCTTCCCATGTGGAGACGAGAGAAGTTCTGTTCAGTGCCTCAGGAAAGCCCCATATCCTGTTCTTCGAACCAAAGCCTCTGAGGAGTGACACCTGGAAAACAAAGCAAGAGTTGAGATTAGGGCCTAAGGGCCTGTCGGGCTCAACCTTCTATCTCTGTTGACATCTGTGTGCATGCCTTCATGGAGGTAGCAGCTCAGCTTGTGTCCGAAGGCCCCTGTGTGTGCAGGGAGGCTCCCGGTAATGGTATGTCCTCGGGGGCCTTGAGGTTTCTCATATTCTGGAGGTGTGTGGCCAAAGGAATGGACAGAGTTTCCCAGGAGAGAGCAGGCATGGTCCTGTGGTATGGCTCCAGAGGACCCAGCCTAGAGGCTGTGTTTGCCAGGGCTGTGGGGACAGATGTCTGAAAAAGCAAACTTGGCTCAGGTAGGGGCCAAGGTAATGGCAGGCCTGATCTCCAGTCCGAGAGGGGAGATCCTCTGGATATCAAAGGAGGGCAAGTGGGAGGCAGTCGCTCAGGCTTTTGTCTCTGGGTGTTGCGTTCACAGTGGCCGTTCAGGGTAGGGGTTGCTTCAGGGGCCGAGGAAGAGCCTTCCTCTCGGGGGATTGTCCAAGCTCCCAAGTGTTTGGGTTCATTCTGTGGGAAGGGAAGAGTACTGTTTTCGGCCACAGGGGACCCCCCAGGAGAGGGACTCTAGAGCACAGCAGTGGGTTCGCTCAACTGGAATACACACCATCTAGTTAGTCCTGCGTGCCTATGGGCATGGCAAGCCACATATGCGGGCTCTTGGTCCAATCACTGAGAGGCGTTACTTGAATAAGGTACTCACGCTGAGGGTCACAATGTGTGTTTGTGCCCAAGGCGGCCCTCACACATGGGCGTGGCCTCATGGGCCATGCCGTTTTCTCCTACACTGAAGGTTTGACTCACTGCCAGCAGCAAGGTTTCTTGCCATGGGGAAGGAGGGGTTCTGACTTGTGCATCATGTTCCCCCCTGTGCAGGGATTGGAGATAAGGTCTAAGTTCTGATGACTGAAAACCCAGGTTGGGAATGGATGGTGGCCTAAGGCAGTGGCGGGTCCAATGTGCTGGGTGTGCAGCCAGCTGTGTCGGTGTCTGTTGGAAGGTCTGGGCTCAGGCTATTTGCGACAGAGCATCAGTGTTTAAGGTAGCCTATGCAATTGGGGTGTTGCCGAGGGCCAAGCAGTTTGATCCTCATTTGGGGTTTCTGGGCAGCACCATAGACAAAGTTTTTCTCCTGGGAGGCAGGCGGAGTGCTTCATTGTGGCCCCAGAATTCCCAGAAGGGAGGGTTTGTGGGCCAGGAGTGTGAGGACGGAAGTCTAGGAACACAAGCTAAAGTGAGGATTGGAGCCAAGGGCAGAGCAGGCCCACTAGGCAGAGGCTGAATCAAAATCTCCTGCATCTGAAGTCAGGCTGAGGATCAGACGTTGGCTGAGGCTGGAGTATGTGTCCATGATGCGGGGGCCTCATGAGGCCAAGGAAGTTTTCCCACGCTGAGTTTGGAGGTTGCCCCAAACCACCAGGTTTCCTTCTGTGGGACATTCGAGTCCTGTTGCATGGCTCCAGGACATACCATACGGAAGGACTGGAGAGCATGGTTCGAAGGATGGATCCCTGTACAGCATGCCTCGCATTCCCATTGGCCATTAGCCACAAGATATGTTTGATCTGCTGCCTCTGGGGCACGCTAACCAAGGGGCTGAGTTGAAATGGCCTCTCCTGAGGATGCGTCATAATGTGCGTTTGGGTCCATGGAAACCTTGGAATGTGCTGGTTGTTCAGTGGCCCTGCCGAACTCTCCTACCTGAAGGGTTTGATACATCCCCAGCAAGTAAGCTCCCCAAGTGGAGGCGAGAGAGGTTTGGTTTGGTGCCTCAGAAAAGACCCGTGTGATGGTCTACGAAAACAGACCTCTGAGGACGGACACATGGAAACCAGAGCTAAGGTTCAGATTAGGGCCTGGGGGCCTGTCCATTTCAACCTTCTGTCTCTGGGGACACTGTCTGAGAGTCTAAGTGGAGATAGTTGCTCCGCTGGTGTCAGAGAGCCCCTCTTAGTCCAGGGTGGCCTACACTATTGATGGCCTCAGGGGCCTTGGAGCTTTTCCCTAACCTGTAGGGTTGTGGTCAATGGATTGGGCACAATTTCCTTGGAGAGGGCAGGCACAATCTTTCGCTGTGGCTCCAGAGGCCCTAGCCTGGCGGTTGTGTGGGTCCAGGCTGAGGGCACAGAAGTCTGAAAACACAAACTCAGCTTATGAGTGGCGCCTAGGGTATGGCAGGCCGGATGTACAGCCCGAGAGGGAGCTCCTGGGCCTCTGAAACAAGGGCGAGTGGGAGGCGTTCCTTCAGGCTTTTGTCTCTGGATGTTGTGTCCGAGATAGCCGTGGATTGGAGGGGTGGCCTCAGGGACTGTGGACGAGTATCCCTCTCTGGGGATTTGTCCCAGCTCCCAAGAGTTTGGGGTCATTTTGTGGGAAGGGTGGAGTCGTGTTGTCTGGCTCATGTGTCTCTCCAAGAAAGGGATTCCAGAGCAGAGCCCCAGGTACGGGCGGGGCGACTGGAAAACTCAAACACTGGTGAGGATTGGGTGCATAGGGGCTTGGCAAGCCCCATATGCGGGCTCTTGGCCCAGGCCCTGACAGGCCTTTCTTTGACATGGGGCTCATGCTGAGGGTCAGAGTGTGAATTTGTGCCCAAGCAGCACTCAAGTTTGGGCGTGGCATCAGGGACCAGGAAGGTTTCTCCCACCCTGAAGGTGTGACTCCATGCCAAGAGCAAGCTTTACAGCCACGGGGAAGGAGGAGTTCTGTGTTGTGCTTGCGATACCCAGCTGTGTGGAGAATTGATATAATGTCTAGGTTCAGATATCTGAAAACCAAGGTTAGGAAGAGGTGACGGCATAAGACCATGGCGTGTCCGAAGTGCTGGGTGTGCGGCCAGCTGTCTCCTTGTCTGTCTGGACGTCTGGCTTCAGGCTGTGTCAGACAGAGCATGAGTGCCCAGAGCAGCCTATCCAGTTCGGGTACCGTCGAGGCCCGAGCAGGTTGATCCTCATCAGGGTTTTCTGGAGAGAGCCCCACAGGGAAACGTTTTTCTTCCCTTGGGCAGACCCTGGGCTGGGTTGTGGTTCTGGAGTTCCTAGTCCGGAGGGCTTGTTTGCCAGGAGTGTGAGGAAGGAAGTCTGAAAACACAAGCTAGCGTGAGGTTTGGGACCGATGGCACGGCAGGCCCACTCTGAGAGGCTGAATCGAGATCTCCTGCACTGAGGTCATTTCAACTCTGAGACGTGCCTCAGGCTAGAGTTTTTGTCCAGCATGGCCTCTTCCTGAATGGTGTGGGGGCCTCATGAGGCCAGGAAGGTTTGCCTACGATGGGATTTGTGAACTACTCCAAACCTCAAGGTTTCCTTCTGCACGAAAGTCGAGTGCTATTGGATGGTTCCAGGAGGCCCCATACGGAAAGACTCGAGAGCAGGTGTCTAAGCATGGATGCCTGGGAACGCCACCTCATATTCCCACTCTTTAGTCAGGACAAGGCAGGCTCAATCTGCGGGCTCCTGGGTGAGCTACCCAGAGGGGAGAGTTGAAATGGACTCTCCTGAAGATGAGTCCTACTGTGGCTTGGTGGCCTGGGAGACCTTGGAATGTGGAGGTGGCTCAGGGAATCTGCAGGATTCTCCAACCTGAGGTGTTTGGCACGGCTCCAACAAGGAAGCTTCCCATGTGGAGACGAGAGAAGTTCTGTTCAGTGCCTCAGGAAAGCCCCATATCCTGTTCTTCGAACCAAAGCCTCTGAGGAGTGACACCTGGAAAACAAAGCAAGAGTTGAGATTAGGGCCTAAGGGCCTGTCGGGCTCAACCTTCTATCTCTGTTGACATCTGTGTGCATGCCTTCATGGAGGTAGCAGCTCAGCTTGTGTCCGAAGGCCCCTGTGTGTGCAGGGAGGCTCCCGGTAATGGTATGTCCTCGGGGGCCTTGAGGTTTCTCATATTCTGGAGGTGTGTGGCCAAAGGAATGGACAGAGTTTCCCAGGAGAGAGCAGGCATGGTCCTGTGGTATGGCTCCAGAGGACCCAGCCTAGAGGCTGTGTTTGCCAGGGCTGTGGGGACAGATGTCTGAAAAAGCAAACTTGGCTCAGGTAGGGGCCAAGGTAATGGCAGGCCTGATCTCCAGTCCGAGAGGGGAGATCCTCTGGATATCAAAGGAGGGCAAGTGGGAGGCAGTCGCTCAGGCTTTTGTCTCTGGGTGTTGCGTTCACAGTGGCCGTTCAGGGTAGGGGTTGCTTCAGGGGCCGAGGAAGAGCCTTCCTCTCGGGGGATTGTCCAAGCTCCCAAGTGTTTGGGTTCATTCTGTGGGAAGGGAAGAGTACTGTTTTCGGCCACAGGGGACCCCCCAGGAGAGGGACTCTAGAGCACAGCAGTGGGTTCGCTCAACTGGAATACACACCATCTAGTTAGTCCTGCGTGCCTATGGGCATGGCAAGCCACATATGCGGGCTCTTGGTCCAATCACTGAGAGGCGTTACTTGAATAAGGTACTCACGCTGAGGGTCACAATGTGTGTTTGTGCCCAAGGCGGCCCTCACACATGGGCGTGGCCTCATGGGCCATGCCGTTTTCTCCTACACTGAAGGTTTGACTCACTGCCAGCAGCAAGGTTTCTTGCCATGGGGAAGGAGGGGTTCTGACTTGTGCATCATGTTCCCCCCTGTGCAGGGATTGGAGATAAGGTCTAAGTTCTGATGACTGAAAACCCAGGTTGGGAATGGATGGTGGCCTAAGGCAGTGGCGGGTCCAATGTGCTGGGTGTGCAGCCAGCTGTGTCGGTGTCTGTTGGAAGGTCTGGGCTCAGGCTATTTGCGACAGAGCATCAGTGTTTAAGGTAGCCTATGCAATTGGGGTGTTGCCGAGGGCCAAGCAGTTTGATCCTCATTTGGGGTTTCTGGGCAGCACCATAGACAAAGTTTTTCTCCTGGGAGGCAGGCGGAGTGCTTCATTGTGGCCCCAGAATTCCCAGAAGGGAGGGTTTGTGGGCCAGGAGTGTGAGGACGGAAGTCTAGGAACACAAGCTAAAGTGAGGATTGGAGCCAAGGGCAGAGCAGGCCCACTAGGCAGAGGCTGAATCAAAATCTCCTGCATCTGAAGTCAGGCTGAGGATCAGACGTTGGCTGAGGCTGGAGTATGTGTCCATGATGCGGGGGCCTCATGAGGCCAAGGAAGTTTTCCCACGCTGAGTTTGGAGGTTGCCCCAAACCACCAGGTTTCCTTCTGTGGGACATTCGAGTCCTGTTGCATGGCTCCAGGACATACCATACGGAAGGACTGGAGAGCATGGTTCGAAGGATGGATCCCTGTACAGCATGCCTCGCATTCCCATTGGCCATTAGCCACAAGATATGTTTGATCTGCTGCCTCTGGGGCACGCTAACCAAGGGGCTGAGTTGAAATGGCCTCTCCTGAGGATGCGTCATAATGTGCGTTTGGGTCCATGGAAACCTTGGAATGTGCTGGTTGTTCAGTGGCCCTGCCGAACTCTCCTACCTGAAGGGTTTGATACATCCCCAGCAAGTAAGCTCCCCAAGTGGAGGCGAGAGAGGTTTGGTTTGGTGCCTCAGAAAAGCCCCGTGTGATGGTCTACGAAAACAGACCTCTGAGGACGGACACATGGAAACCAGAGCTAAGGTTCAGATTAGGGCCTGGGGGCCTGTCCATTTCAACCTTCTGTCTCTGGGGACACTGTCTGAGAGTCTAAGTGGAGATAGTTGCTCCGCTGGTGTCAGAGAGCCTCTCTTAGTCCAGGGTGGCCTACACTATTGATGGCCTCAGGGGCCTTGGAGCTTTTCCCTAACCTGTAGGGTTGTGGTCAATGGATTGGGCACAATTTCCTTGGAGAGGGCAGGCACAATCTTTCACTGTGGCTCCAGAGGCCCTAGCCTGGCGGTTGTGTGGGTCCAGGCTGAGGGCACAGAAGTCTGAAAACACAAACTCAGCTTATGAGTGGCGCCTAGGGTATGGCAGGCCGGATGTACAGCCCGAGAGGGAGCTCCTGGGCCTCTGAAACAAGGGCGAGTGGGAGGCGTTCCTTCAGGCTTTTGTCTCTGGATGTTGTGTCCGAGATAGCCGTGGATTGGAGGGGTGGCCTCAGGGACTGTGGACGAGTATCCCTCTCTCGGGATTTGTCCCAGCTCCCAAGAGTTTGGGGTCATTTTGTGGGAAGGGTGGAGTCGTGTTGTCTGGCTCATGTGTCTCTCCAAGAAAGGGATTCCAGAGCAGAGCCCCAGGTACGGGCGGGGCGACTGGAAAACTCAAACACTGGTGAGGATTGGGTGCATAGGGTCTTGGCAAGCCCCATATGCGGGCTCTTGGCCCAGGCCCTGACAGGCCTTTCTTTGACATGGGGCTCATGCTGAGGGTCAGAGTGTGAATTTGTGCCCAAGCAGCACTCAAGTTTGGGCGTGGCATCAGGGACCAGGAAGGTTTCTCCCACCCTGAAGGTGTGACTCCATGCCAAGAGCAAGCTTTACAGCCACGGGGAAGGAGGAGTTCTGTGTTGTGCTTGCGATACCCAGCTGTGTGGAGAATTGATATAATGTCTAGGTTCAGATATCTGAAAACCAACGTTAGGAAGAGGTGACGGCATAAGACCATGGCGTGTCCGAAGTGCTGGGTGTGCGGCCAGCTGTCTCCTTGTCTGTCTGGACGTCTGGCTTCAGGCTGTGTCAGACAGAGCATGAGTGCCCAGAGCAGCCTATCCAGTTCGGGTACCGTCGAGGCCCGAGCAGGTTGATCCTCATCTGGGTTTTCTGGAGAGAGCCCCACAGGGAAACGTTTTTCTTGCCGTGGGCAGACCCTGGGCTGGGTTGTGGTTCTGGAGTTCCTAGTCCGGAGGGCTTGTTTGCCAGGAGTGTGAGGAAGGAAGTCTGAAAACACAAGCTAGCGTGAGGTTTGGGACCGATGGCACGGCAGGCCCACTCTGAGAGGCTGAATCGAGATCTCCTGCACTGAGGTCATTTCAACTCTGAGACGTGCCTCAGGCTAGAGTTTTTGTCCAGCATGGCCTCTTCCTGAATGGTGTGGGGGCCTCATGAGGCCAGGAAGGTTTGCCTACGATGGGATTTGTGAACTACTCCAAACCTCAAGGTTTCCTTCTGCACGAAAGTCGAGTGCTATTGGATGGTTCCAGGAGGCCCCATACGGAAAGACTCGAGAGCAGGTGTCTAAGCATGGATGCCTGGGAACGCCACCTCATATTCCCACTCTTTAGTCAGGACAAGGCAGGCTCAATCTGCGGGCTCCTGGGTGAGCTACCCAGAGGGGAGAGTTGAAATGGACTCTCCTGAAGATGAGTCCTACTGTGGCTTGGTGGCCTGGGAGACCTTGGAATGTGGAGGTGGCTCAGGGACTCTGCAGGATTCTCCAACCTGAGGTGTTTGACACGGCTCCAACAAGGAAGCTTCCCATGTGGAGACGAGAGAAGTTCTGTTCAGTGCCTCAGGAAAGCCCCATATCCTGTTCTTCGAACCAAAGCCTCTGAGGAGTGACACCTGGAAAACAAAGCAAGAGTTGAGATTAGGGCCTAAGGGCCTGTCGGGCTCAACCTTCTATCTCTGTTGACATCGGTGTGCATGCCTTCATGGAGGTAGCAGCTCCGCTTGTGTCCGAAGGCCCCTGTGTGTGCAGGGAGGCTCCCGGTAATGGTATGTCCTCGGGGGCCTTGAGGTTTCTCATATTCTGGAGGTGTGTGGCCAAAGGAATGGACAGAGTTTCCCAGGAGAGAGCAGGCATGGTCCTGTGGTATGGCTCCAGAGGACCCAGCCTAGAGGCTGTGTTTGCCAGGGCTGTGGGGACAGATGTCTGAAAAAGCAAACTTGGCTCAGGTAGGGGCCAAGGTAATGGCAGGCCTGATCTCCAGTCCGAGAGGGGAGATCCTCTGGATATCAAAGGAGGGCAAGTGGGAGGCAGTCGCTCAGGCTTTTGTCTCTGGGTGTTGCGTTCACAGTGGCCGTTCAGGGTAGGGGTTGCTTCAGGGGCCGAGGAAGAGCCTTCCTCTCGGGGGATTGTCCAAGCTCCCAAGTGTTTGGGTTCATTCTGTGGGAAGGGAAGAGTACTGTTTTCTGCCACAGGGGACCCCCCAGGAGAGGGACTCTAGAGCAAAGCAGTGGGTTCCCTCAACTGGAATACACACCATCTAGTTAGTCCTGCGTGCCTATGGGCATGGCAAGCCACATATGCGGGCTCTTGGTCCAATCACTGAGAGGCGTTACTTGAATAAGGTACTCACGCTGAGGGTCACAATGTGTGTTTGTGCCCAATGCGGCCCTCACACATGGGCGTGGCCTCATGGGCCATGCCGTTTTCTCCTACACTGAAGGTTTGACTCACTGCCAGCAGCAAGGTTTCTTGCCATGGGGAAGGAGGGGTTCTGACTTGTGCATCAGGTTCCCCCCTGTGCAGGGATTGGAGATAAGGTCTAGGTTCTGATGACTGAAAACCCAGGTTGGGAATGGATTCTGGCCTAAGGCAGTGGCGGGTCCAATGTGCTGGGTGTGCAGCCAGCTGTGTCGGTGTCTGTTGGAAGGTCTGGGCTCAGGCTATTTGCGACAGAGCATCAGTGTTTAAGGTAGCCTATGCAATTGGGGTGTTGCCGAGGGCCAAGCAGTTTGATCCTCATTTGGGGTTTCTGGGCAGCATCATAGACAAAGTTTTTCTCCTGGGAGGCAGGCGGAGTGCTTCATTGTGGCCCCAGAATTCCCAGAAGGGAGGGTTTGTGGGCCAGGAGTGTGAGGACGGAAGTCTAGGAACACAAGCTAAAGTGAGGATTGGAGCCAAGGGCAGAGCAGGCCCACTAGGCAGAGGCTGAATCAAAATCTCCTGCATCTGAAGTCAGGCTGAGGATCAAACGTTGGCTGAGGTTGGAGTATGTGTCCATGATGCGGGGGCCTCATGAGGCCAAGGAAGTTTTCCCACGCTGAGTTTGGAGGTTGCCCCAAACCACCAGGTTTCCTTCTGTGAGACATTCGAGTCCTGTTGCATGGCTCCAGGACATACCATACGGAAGGACTGGAGAGCAGGGTTCGAAGGATGGATCCCTGTACAGCATGCCTCGCATTCCCATTGGCCATTAGCCACAAGATATGTTTGATCTGCTGCCTCTGGGGCACGCTCACCAGGGGGCTGAGTTGAAATGGCCTCTCCTGAGGATGCGTCATAATGTGCGTTTGGGTCCATGGAAACCTTGGAATGTGCTGGTTGTTCAGTGGCCCTGCGGAACTCTCCTACCTGAAGGGTTTGATACATCCCCAGTAAGTAAGCTCCCCATGGGGAGGCGAGAGAGGTTTGGTTTGGTGCCTCAGAAAAGCCCCGTGTGCTGGTCTATGAAAACAGACCTCTGAGGACGGACACATGGAAACCAGAGCTAAGGTTCAGATTAGGGCCTGGGGGCCTGTCCATTTCAACCTTCTGTCTCTGGGGACACTGTCTGAGAGTCTAAGTGGAGATAGTTGCTCCGCTGGTGTCAGAGAGCCCCTCTTAGTCCAGGGTGGCCTACACTATTGATGGCCTCAGGGGCCTTGGAGCTTTTCCCTAACCTGTAGGGTTGTGGTCAATGGATTGGGCACAATTTCCTTGGAGAGGGCAGGCACAATCTTTCGCTGTGGCTCCAGAGGCCCTAGCCTGGCGGTTGTGTGGGTCCAGGCTGAGGGCACAGAAGTCTGAAAACACAAACTCAGCTTATGAGTGGCGCCTAGGGTATGGCAGGCCGGATGTACAGCCCGAGAGGGAGCTCCTGGGCCTCTGAAACAAGGGCGAGTGGGAGGCGTTCCTTCAGGCTTTTGTCTCTGGATGTTGTGTCCGAGATAGCCGTGGATTGGAGGAGTGGCCTCAGGGACTGTGGACGAGTATCCCTCTCTGGGGATTTGTCCCAGCTCCCAAGAGTTTGGGGTCATTATGTGGGAAGGGTGGAAAAGTGTTGTCTGGCTCACGTGTCTCTCCAAGAAAGGGATTCCAGAGCAGAGCCCCAGGTACGGGCGGGGTGACTGGAAAACTCAAACACTGGTGAGGATTGGGTGCATAGGGGCTTGGCAAGCCCCATATGCGGGCTCTTGGCCCAGGCCCTGACAGGCCTTTCTTTGACATGGGGCTCATGCTGAGGGTCAGAGTGTGAATTTGTGCCCAAGCAGCACTCAAGTTTGGGCGTGGCATCAGGGACCAGGAAGGTTTCTCCCACCCTGAAGGTGTGACTCCATGCCAAGAGCAAGCTTTACAGCCACGGGGAAGGAGGAGTTCTGTGTTGTGCTTGCGATACCCAGCTGTGTGGAGAATTGATATAATGTCTAGGTTCAGATATCTGAAAACCAAGGTTAGGAAGAGGTGACGGCATAAGACCATGGCGTGTCCGAAGTGCTGGGTGTGCGGCCAGCTGTCTCCTTGTCTGTCTGGACGTCTGGCTTCAGGCTGTGTCAGACAGAGCATGAGTGCCCAGAGCAGCCTATCCAGTTCGGGTACCGTCGAGGCCCGAGCAGGTTGATCCTCATCTGGGTTTTCTGGAGAGAGCCCCACAGGGAAACGTTTTTCTTCCCTTGGGCAGACCCTGGGCTGGGTTGTGGTTCTGGAGTTCCTAGTCCGGAGGGCTTGTTTGCCAGGAGTGTGAGGAAGGAAGTCTGGAAACACAAGCTAGCGTGAGGTTTGGGACCGATGGCACGGCAGGCCCACTCTGAGAGGCTGAATCGAGATCTCCTGCACTGAGGTCATTTCAACTCTGAGACGTGCCTCAGGCTAGAGTTTTTGTCCAGCATGGCCTCTTCCTGAATGGTGTGGGGGCCTCATGAGGCCAGGAAGGTTTGCCTACGATGGGATTTGTGAACTACTCCAAACCTCAAGGTTTCCTTCTGCACGAAAGTCGAGTGCTATTGGATGGTTCCAGGAGGCCCCATACGGAAAGACTCGAGAGCAGGTGTCTAAGCATGGATGCCTGGGAACGCCACCTCATATTCCCACTCTTTAGTCAGGACAAGGCAGGCTCAATCTGCGGGCTCCTGGGTGAGCTACCCAGAGGGGAGAGTTGAAATGGACTCTCCTGAAGATGAGTCCTACTGTGGCTTGGTGGCCTGGGAGACCTTGGAATGTGGAGGTGGCTCAGGGACTCTGCAGGATTCTCCAACCTGAGGTGTTTGACACGGCTCCAACAAGGAAGCTTCCCATGTGGAGACGAGAGAAGTTCTGTTCAGTGCCTCAGGAAAGCCCCATATCCTGTTCTTCGAACCAAAGCCTCTGAGGAGTGACACCTGGAAAACAAAGCAAGAGTTGAGATTAGGGCCTAAGGGCCTGTCGGGCTCAACCTTCTATCTCTGTTGACATCGGTGTGCATGCCTTCATGGAGGTAGCAGCTCCGCTTGTGTCCGAAGGCCCCTGTGTGTGCAGGGAGGCTCCCGGTAATGGTATGTCCTCGGGGGCCTTGAGGTTTCTCATATTCTGGAGGTGTGTGGCCAAAGGAATGGACAGAGTTTCCCAGGAGAGAGCAGGCATGGTCCTGTGGTATGGCTCCAGAGGACCCAGCCTAGAGGCTGTGTTTGCCAGGGCTGTGGGGACAGATGTCTGAAAAAGCAAACTTGGCTCAGGTAGGGGCCAAGGTAATGGCAGGCCTGATCTCCAGTCCGAGAGGGGAGATCCTCTGGATATCAAAGGAGGGCAAGTGGGAGGCAGTCGCTCAGGCTTTTGTCTCTGGGTGTTGCGTTCACAGTGGCCGTTCAGGGTAGGGGTTGCTTCAGGGGCCGAGGAAGAGCCTTCCTCTCGGGGGATTGTCCAAGCTCCCAAGTGTTTGGGTTCATTCTGTGGGAAGGGAAGAGTACTGTTTTCTGCCACAGGGGACTCCCCAGGAGAGGGACTCTAGAGCACAGCAGTGGGTTCCCTCAACTGGAATACACACCATCTAGTTAGTCCTGCGTGCCTATGGGCATGGCAAGCCACATACGCGGGCTCTTGGTCCAATCACTGAGAGGCGTTACTTGAATAAGGTACTCACGCTGAGGGTCACAATGTGTGTTTGTGCCCAAGGTGGCCCTCACACATGGGCGTGGCCTCATGGGCCATGCCATTTTCTCCTACACTGAAGGTTTGACTCACTGCCAGCAGCAAGGTTTCTTGCCATGGGGAAGGAGGGGTTCTGACTTGTGCATCAGGTTCCCCCCTGTGCAGGGATTGGAGATAAGGTCTAGGTTCTGATGACTGAAAACCCAGGTTGGGAATGGATGGTGGCCTAAGGCAGTGGCGGGTCCAATGTGCTGGGTGTGCAGCCAGCTGTGTAGGTGTCTGTTGGAAGGTCTGGGCTCAGGCTATTTGCGACAGAGCATCAGTGTTTAAGGTAGCCTATGCAATTGGGGTGTTGCCGAGGGCCAAGCAGTTTGATCCTCATTTGGGGTTTCTGGGCAGCACCATAGACAAAGGTTTTCTCCTGGGAGGCAGGCGGAGTGCTTCATTGTGGCCCCAGAATTCCCAGTAGGGAGGGTTTGCGGGCCAGGAGTGTGAGGGCCGAAGTCTAGGAACACAATCTAAAGTGAGGATTGGAGCCAAGGCCAGAGCAGGCCCACTAGGCAGAGGCTGAATCAAAATCTCCTGCATCTGAAGTCAGGCTGAGGATCAGACGTTGGCTGAGGCTGGAGTATGTGTCCATGATGGCACCTTCATGAAGCGGGGGCCCCATGAGGCCAAGGAAGTTTTCCCACGCTGAGTTTGGAGGTTGCCCCAAACCACCAGGTTTCCTTCTGTGGGACATTCGAGTCCTGTTGCATCGCTCCAGGACATACCATACTGAAGGACTGGAGAGCACGGTTCGAAGGATGGATCCCTGTACAGCATGCCTCGCATTCCCATTGGCCATTAGCCACAAGATATGTTTGATCTGCTGCCTCTGGGGCACGCTAACCAGGGGGCTGAGTTGAAATGGCCTCTCCTGAGGATGCGTCATAATGTGCGTTTGGGTCCATGGAAACCTTGGAATGTGCTGGTTGTTCAGTGGCCCTGCGGAACTCTCCTACCTGAAGGGTTTGATACATCCCCAGTAAGTAAGCTCCCCATGTGGAGGCGAGAGAGGTTTGGTTTGGTGCCTCAGAAAAGCCCCGTGTGCTGGTCTACGAAAACAGACATCTGAGGACGGACACATGGAAACCAGAGCTAAGGTTCAGATTAGGGCCTGGGGGCCTGTCCATTTCAACCTTCTGTCTCTGGGGACACTGTCTGAGAGTCTAAGTGGAGATAGTTGCTCCGCTGGTGTCAGAGAGCCCCTCTTAGTCCAGGGTGGCCTACACTATTGATGGCCTCAGGGGCCTTGGAGCTTTTCCCTAACCTGTAGGGTTGTGGTCAATGGATTGGGCACAATTTCCTTGGAGAGGGCAGGCACAATCTTTCGCTGTGGCTCCAGAGGCCCTAGCCTGGCGGTTGTGTGGGTCCAGGCTGAGGGCACAGAAGTCTGAAAACACAAACTCAGCTTATGAGTGGCGCCTAGGGTATGGCAGGCTGGATGTACAGCCCGAGAGGGAGCTCCTGGGCCTCTGAAACAAGGGCGAGTGGGAGGCGTTCCTTCAGGCTTTTGTCTCTGGATGTTGTGTCCGAGATAGCCGTGGATTGGAGCGGTGGCCTCAGGGACTGTGGACGAATATCCCTCTCTGGGGATTTGTCCCAGCTCCCAAGAGTTTGGGGTCATTTTGTGGGAAGGGTGGAGTCGTGTTGTCTGGCTCATGTGTCTCAAAAAGAAAGGGATTCCAGAGCAGAGCCCCAGGTACGGGAGGGGCGACTGTTAAACTCAAACACTGGTGAGGATTGGGTGCATAGGGGCTTGGCAAGCCCCATATGCGGGCTCTTGGCCCAGGCCCTGACAGGCCTTTCTTTGACATGGGGCTCATGCTGAGGGTCAGAGTGTGAATTTGTGCCCAAGCAGCACTCAAGTTTGGGCGTGGCATCAGGGACCAGGAAGGTTTCTCCCACCCTGAAGGTGTGACTCCATGCCAAGAGCAAGCTTTACAGCCACGGGGAAGGAGGAGTTCTGTGTTGTGCTTGCGATACCCAGCTGTGTGGAGAATTGATATAATGTCTAGGTTCAGATATCTGAAAACCAAGGTTAGGAAGAGGTGACGGCATAAGACCATGGCGTGTCCGAAGTGCTGGGTGTGCGGCCAGCTGTCTCCTTGTCTGTCTGGACGTCTGGCTTCAGGCTGTGTCAGACAGAGCATGAGTGCCCAGAGCAGCCTATCCAGTTCGGGTACCGTCGAGGCTCGAGCAGGTTGATCCTCATCTGGGTTTTCTGGAGAGAGCCCCACAGGGAAACGTTTTTCTTCCCTTGGGCAGACCCTGGGCTGGGTTGTGGTTCTGGAGTTCCTAGTCCGGAGGGCTTGTTTGCCAGGAGTGTGAGGAAGGAAGTCTGAAAACACAAGCTAGCGTGAGGTTTGGGACCGATGGCACGGCAGGCCCACTCTGAGAGGCTGAATCGAGATCTCCTGCACTGAGGTCATTTCAACTCTGAGACGTGCCTCAGGCTAGAGTTTTTGTCCAGCATGGCCTCTTCCTGAATGGTGTGGGGGCCTCATGAGGCCAGGAAGGTTTGCCTACGATGGGATTTGTGAACTACTCCAAACCTCAAGGTTTCCTTCTGCACGAAAGTCGAGTGCTATTGGATGGTTCCAGGAGGCCCCATACGGAAAGACTCGAGAGCAGGTGTCTAAGCATGGATGCCTGGGAACGCCACCTCATATTCCCACTCTTTAGTCAGGACAAGGCAGGCTCAATCTGCGGGCTCCTGGGTGAGCTACGCAGAGGGGAGTGTTGAAATGGACTCTCCTGAAGATGAGTCCTACTGTGGCTTGGTGGCCTGGGAGACCTTGGAATGTGGAGGTGGCTCAGGGACTCTGCAGGATTCTCCAACCTGAGGTGTTTGACACGGCTCCAACAAGGAAGCTTCCCATGTGGAGACGAGAGAAGTTCTGTTCAGTGCCTCAGGAAAGCCCCATATCCTGTTCTTCGAACCAAAGCCTCTGAGGAGTGACACCTGGAAAACAAAGCAAGAGTTGAGATTAGGGCCTAAGGGCCTGTCGGGCTCAACCTTCTATCTCTGTTGACATCTGTGTGCATGCCTTCATGGAGGTAGCAGCTCAGCTTGTGTCCGAAGGCCCCTGTGTGTGCAGGGAGGCTCCCGGTAATGGTATGTCCTCGGGGGCCTTGAGGTTTCTCATATTCTGGAGGTGTGTGGCCAAAGGAATGGACAGAGTTTCCCATGAGAGAGCAGGCATGGTCCTGTGGTATGGCTCCAGAGGACCCAGCCTAGAGGCTGTGTTTGCCAGGGCTGTGGGGACAGATGTCTGAAAAAGCAAACTTGGCTCAGGTAGGGGCCAAGGTAATGGCAGGCCTGATCTCCAGTCCGAGAGGGGAGATCCTCTGGATATCAAAGGAGGGCAAGTGGGAGGCAGTCGCTCAGGCTTTTGTCTCTGGGTGTTGCGTTCACAGTGGCCGTTCAGGGTAGGGGTTGCTTCAGGGGCCGAGGAAGAGCCTTCCTCTCGGGGGATTGTCCAAGCTCCCAAGTGTTTGGGTTCATTCTGTGGGAAGGGAAGAGTACTGTTTTCTGCCACAGGGGACCCCCCAGGAGAGGGACTCTAGAGCACAGCAGTGGGTTCCCTCAACTGGAATACACACCATCTAGTTAGTCCTGCGTGCCTATGGGCATGGCAAGCCACATATGCGGGCTCTTGGTCCAATCACTGAGAGGCCTTACTTGAATAAGGTACTCACGCTGAGGGTCACAATGTGTGTTTGTGCCCAAGGCGGCCCTCACACATGGGCGTGGCCTCATGGGCCATGCCGTTTTCTCCTACACTGAAGGTTTGACTCACTGCCACCAGCAAGGTTTCTTGCCATGGGGAAGGAGGGATTCTGACTTGTGCATCAGGTTCCCCCCTGTGCAGGGATTGGAGATAAGGTCTAGGTTCTGATGACTGAAAACCCAGGTTGGGAATGGATGGTGGCCTAAGGCAGTGGCGGGTCCAATGTGCTGGGTGTGCAGCCAGCAGTGTCGGTGTCTGTTGGAAGGTCTGGGCTCAGGCTATTTGCGACAGAGCATCAGTGTTTAAGGTAGCCTATGCAATTGGGGTGTTGCCGAGGGCCAAGCAGTTTGATCCTCATTTGGGGTTTCTGGGCAGCACCATAGACAAAGATTTTCTCCTGGGAGGCATGCGGAGTGCTTCATTGTGGCCCCAGAATTCCCAGAAGGGAGGGTTTGTGGGCCAGGAGTGTGAGGACGGAAGTCTAGGAACACAAGCTAAAGTGAGGATTGGAGCCAAGGGCAGAGCAGGCCCACTAGGCAGAGGCTGAATCAAAATCTCCGGCATCTGAAGTCAGGCTGAGGATCAGACGTTGGCTGAGGCTGGAGTATGTGTCCATGATGGCACCTTCATGAAGCGGGGGCCTCATGAGGCCAAGGAAGTTTTCCCATGCTGAGTTTGGAGGTTGCCCCAAACCACCAGGTTTCCTTCTGTGGGACATTCGAGTCCTGTTGCATGGCTCCAGGACATACCATACGGAAGGACTGGAGAGCACGGTTCGAAGGATGGATCCCTGTACAGCATGCCTCGCATTCCCATTGGCCATTAGCCACAAGATATGTTTGATCTGCTGCCTCTGGGGCACGCTAACCAGGGGGCTGAGTTGAAATGGCCTCTCCTGAGGATGCGTCATAATGTGCGTTTGGGTCCATGGAAACCTTGGAATGTGCTGGTTGTTCAGTGGCCCTGCGGAACTCTCCTACCTGAAGGGTTTGATACATCCCCAGTAAGTAAGCTCCCCATGTGGAGGCGAGAGAGGTTTGGTTTGGTGCCTCAGAAAAGCCCCGTGTGCTGGTCTACGAAAACAGACCTCTGAGGACGGACACATGGAAACCAGAGCTAAGGTTCAGATTAGGGCCTGGGGGCCTGTCCATTTCAACCTTCTGTCTCTGGGGACACTGTCTGAGAGTCTAAGTGGAGATAGTTGTTCCGCTGGTGTCAGAGAGCCCCTCTTAGTCCAGGGTGGCCTACACTATTGATGGCCTCAGGGGCCTTGGAGCTTTTCCCTAACCTGTAGGGTTGTGGTCAATGGTTTGGGCACAATTTCCTTGGAGAGGGCAGGCACAATCTTTCGCTGTGGCTCCAGAGGCCCTAGTCTGGCGGTTGTGTGGGTCCAGGCTGAGGGCACAGAAGTCTGAAAACACAAACTCAGCTTATGAGTGGCGCCTAGGGTATGGCAGCCCGGATGTACAGCCCGAGAGGGAGCTCCTGGGCCTCTGAAACAAGGGCGAATGGGAGGCGTTCCTTCAGGCTTTTGTCTCTGGATGTTGTGTCCGAGATAGCCGTGGATTGGAGGGGTGGCCTCAGGGACTGTGGACGAGTATCCCTCTCTGGGGATTTGTCCCAGCTCCCAAGAGTTTGGGGTCATTTTGTGGGAAGGGTGGAAATGTGTTGTCTGGCTCACGTGTCTCTCCAAGAAAGGGATTCCAGAGCAGAGCCCCAGGTACGGGCGGGGCGACTGGAAAACTCAAACACTGGTGAGGATTGGGTGCATAGGGGCTTGGCAAGCCCCATATGCGGGCTCTTGGCCCAGGCCCTGACAGGCCTTTCTTTGACATGGGGCTCATGCTGAGGGTCAGAGTGTGAATTTGTGCCCAAGCAGCACTCAAGTTTGGGCGTGGCATCAGGGACCAGGAAGGTTTCTCCCACCCTGAAGGTGTGACTCCATGCCAAGAGCAAGCTTTACAGCCACGGGGAAGGAGGAGTTCTGTGTTGTGCTTGCGATACCCAGCTGTGTGGAGAATTGATATAATGTCTAGGTTCAGATATCTGAAAACCAAGGTTAGGAAGAGGTGACGGCATAAGACCATGGCGTGTCCGAAGTGCTGGGTGTGCGGCCAGCTGTCTCCTTGTCTGTCTGGACGTCTGGCTTCAGGCTGTGTCAGACAGAGCATGAGTGCCCAGAGCAGCCTATCCAGTTCGGGTACCGTCGAGGCCCGAGCAGGTTGATCCTCATCTGGGTTTTCTGGAGAGAGCCCCACAGGGAAACGTTTTTCTTCCCTTGGGCAGACCCTGGGCTGGGTTGTGGTTCTGGAGTTCCTAGTCCGGAGGGCTTGTTTGCCAGGAGTGTGAGGAAGGAAGTCTGAAAACACAAGCTAGCGTGAGGTTTGGGACCGATGGCACGGCAGGCCCACTCTGAGAGGCTGAATCGAGATCTCCTGCACTGAGGTCATTTCAACTCTGAGACGTGCCTCAGGCTAGAGTTTTTGTCCAGCATGGCCTCTTCCTGAATGGTGTGGGGGCCTCATGAGGCCAGGAAGGTTTGCCTACGATGGGATTTGTGAACTACTCCAAACCTCAAGGTTTCCTTCTGCACGAAAGTCGAGTGCTATTGGATGTTTCCAGGAGGCCCCATACGGAAAGACTCGAGAGCAGGTGTCTAAGCATGGATGCCTGGGAACGCCACCTCATATTCCCACTCTTTAGTCAGGACAAGGCAGGCTCAATCTGCGGGCTCCTGGGTGAGCTACGCAGAGGGGAGTGTTGAAATGGACTCTCCTGAAGATGAGTCCTACTGTGGCTTGGTGGCCTGGGAGACCTTGGAATGTGGAGGTGGCTCAGGGACTCTGCAGGATTCTCCAACCTGAGGTGTTTGACACGGCTCCAACAAGGAAGCTTCCCATGTGGAGACGAGAGAAGTTCTGTTCAGTGCCTCAGGAAAGCCCCATATCCTGTTCTTCGAACCAAAGCCTCTGAGGAGTGACACCTGGAAAACAAAGCAAGAGTTGAGATTAGGGCCTAAGGGCCTGTCGGGCTCAACCTTCTATCTCTGTTGACATCTGTGTGCATGCCTTCATGGAGGTAGCAGCTCAGCTTGTGTCCGAAGGCCCCTGTGTGTGCAGGGAGGCTCCCGGTAATGGTATGTCCTCGGGGGCCTTGAGGTTTCTCATATTCTGGAGGTGTGTGGCCAAAGGAATGGACAGAGTTTCCCATGAGAGAGCAGGCATGGTCCTGTGGTATGGCTCCAGAGGACCCAGCCTAGAGGCTGTGTTTGCCAGGGCTGTGGGGACAGATGTCTGAAAAAGCAAACTTGGCTCAGGTAGGGGCCAAGGTAATGGCAGGCCTGATCTCCAGTCCGAGAGGGGAGATCCTCTGGATATCAAAGGAGGGCAAGTGGGAGGCAGTCGCTCAGGCTTTTGTCTCTGGGTGTTGCGTTCACAGTGGCCGTTCAGGGTAGGGGTTGCTTCAGGGGCCGAGGAAGAGCCTTCCTCTCGGGGGATTGTCCAAGCTCCCAAGTGTTTGGGTTCATTCTGTGGGAAGGGAAGAGTACTGTTTTCTGCCACAGGGGACCCCCCAGGAGAGGGACTCTAGAGCACAGCAGTGGGTTCCCTCAACTGGAATACACACCATCTAGTTAGTCCTGCGTGCCTATGGGCATGGCAAGCCACATATGCGGGCTCTTGGTCCAATCACTGAGAGGCCTTACTTGAATAAGGTACTCACGCTGAGGGTCACAATGTGTGTTTGTGCCCAAGGCGGCCCTCACACATGGGCGTGGCCTCATGGGCCATGCCGTTTTCTCCTACACTGAAGGTTTGACTCACTGCCACCAGCAAGGTTTCTTGCCATGGGGAAGGAGGGATTCTGACTTGTGCATCAGGTTCCCCCCTGTGCAGGGATTGGAGATAAGGTCTAGGTTCTGATGACTGAAAACCCAGGTTGGGAATGGATGGTGGCCTAAGGCAGTGGCGGGTCCAATGTGCTGGGTGTGCAGCCAGCAGTGTCGGTGTCTGTTGGAAGGTCTGGGCTCAGGCTATTTGCGACAGAGCATCAGTGTTTAAGGTAGCCTATGCAATTGGGGTGTTGCCGAGGGCCAAGCAGTTTGATCCTCATTTGGGGTTTCTGGGCAGCACCATAGACAAAGATTTTCTCCTGGGAGGCATGCGGAGTGCTTCATTGTGGCCCCAGAATTCCCAGAAGGGAGGGTTTGTGGGCCAGGAGTGTGAGGACGGAAGTCTAGGAACACAAGCTAAAGTGAGGATTGGAGCCAAGGGCAGAGCAGGCCCACTAGGCAGAGGCTGAATCAAAATCTCCGGCATCTGAAGTCAGGCTGAGGATCAGACGTTGGCTGAGGCTGGAGTATGTGTCCATGATGGCACCTTCATGAAGCGGGGGCCTCATGAGGCCAAGGAAGTTTTCCCATGCTGAGTTTGGAGGTTGCCCCAAACCACCAGGTTTCCTTCTGTGGGACATTCGAGTCCTGTTGCATGGCTCCAGGACATACCATACGGAAGGACTGGAGAGCACGGTTCGAAGGATGGATCCCTGTACAGCATGCCTCGCATTCCCATTGGCCATTAGCCACAAGATATGTTTGATCTGCTGCCTCTGGGGCACGCTAACCAGGGGGCTGAGTTGAAATGGCCTCTCCTGAGGATGCGTCATAATGTGCGTTTGGGTCCATGGAAACCTTGGAATGTGCTGGTTGTTCAGTGGCCCTGCGGAACTCTCCTACCTGAAGGGTTTGATACATCCCCAGTAAGTAAGCTCCCCATGTGGAGGCGAGAGAGGTTTGGTTTGGTGCCTCAGAAAAGCCCCGTGTGCTGGTCTACGAAAACAGACCTCTGAGGACGGACACATGGAAACCAGAGCTAAGGTTCAGATTAGGGCCTGGGGGCCTGTCCATTTCAACCTTCTGTCTCTGGGGACACTGTCTGAGAGTCTAAGTGGAGATAGTTGTTCCGCTGGTGTCAGAGAGCCCCTCTTAGTCCAGGGTGGCCTACACTATTGATGGCCTCAGGGGCCTTGGAGCTTTTCCCTAACCTGTAGGGTTGTGGTCAATGGTTTGGGCACAATTTCCTTGGAGAGGGCAGGCACAATCTTTCGCTGTGGCTCCAGAGGCCCTAGTCTGGCGGTTGTGTGGGTCCAGGCTGAGGGCACAGAAGTCTGAAAACACAAACTCAGCTTATGAGTGGCGCCTAGGGTATGGCAGCCCGGATGTACAGCCCGAGAGGGAGCTCCTGGGCCTCTGAAACAAGGGCGAATGGGAGGCGTTCCTTCAGGCTTTTGTCTCTGGATGTTGTGTCCGAGATAGCCGTGGATTGGAGGGGTGGCCTCAGGGACTGTGGACGAGTATCCCTCTCTGGGGATTTGTCCCAGCTCCCAAGAGTTTGGGGTCATTTTGTGGGAAGGGTGGAAATGTGTTGTCTGGCTCACGTGTCTCTCCAAGAAAGGGATTCCAGAGCAGAGCCCCAGGTACGGGCGGGGCGACTGGAAAACTCAAACACTGGTGAGGATTGGGTGCATAGGGGCTT
Organism: Mustela nivalis; assembly: GCF_964662115.1. Lineage (NCBI taxonomy): Eukaryota > Metazoa > Chordata > Mammalia > Carnivora > Mustelidae > Mustela > Mustela nivalis. The sequence continues at coordinate 893,580 of NW_028136529.1, forward strand.
GGCAAGCCCCATATGCGGGCTCTTGGCCCAGGCCCTGACAGGCCTTTCTTTGACATGGGGCTCATGCTGAGGGTCAGAGTGTGAATTTGTGCCCAAGCAGCACTCAAGTTTGGGCGTGGCATCAGGGACCAGGAAGGTTTCTCCCACCCTGAAGGTGTGACTCCATGCCAAGAGCAAGCTTTACAGCCACGGGGAAGGAGGAGTTCTGTGTTGTGCTTGCGATACCCAGCTGTGTGGAGAATTGATATAATGTCTAGGTTCAGATATCTGAAAACCAAGGTTAGGAAGAGGTGACGGCATAAGACCATGGCGTGTCCGAAGTGCTGGGTGTGCGGCCAGCTGTCTCCTTGTCTGTCTGGACGTCTGGCTTCAGGCTGTGTCAGACAGAGCATGAGTGCCCAGAGCAGCCTATCCAGTTCGGGTACCGTCGAGGCCCGAGCAGGTTGATCCTCATCTGGGTTTTCTGGAGAGAGCCCCACAGGGAAACGTTTTTCTTCCCTTGGGCAGACCCTGGGCTGGGTTGTGGTTCTGGAGTTCCTAGTCCGGAGGGCTTGTTTGCCAGGAGTGTGAGGAAGGAAGTCTGAAAACACAAGCTAGCGTGAGGTTTGGGACCGATGGCACGGCAGGCCCACTCTGAGAGGCTGAATCGAGATCTCCTGCACTGAGGTCATTTCAACTCTGAGACGTGCCTCAGGCTAGAGTTTTTGTCCAGCATGGCCTCTTCCTGAATGGTGTGGGGGCCTCATGAGGCCAGGAAGGTTTGCCTACGATGGGATTTGTGAACTACTCCAAACCTCAAGGTTTCCTTCTGCACGAAAGTCGAGTGCTATTGGATGTTTCCAGGAGGCCCCATACGGAAAGACTCGAGAGCAGGTGTCTAAGCATGGATGCCTGGGAACGCCACCTCATATTCCCACTCTTTAGCCAGGACAAGGCAGGCTCAATCTGCGGGCTCCTGGGTGAGCTACCCAGAGGGGAGAGTTGAAATGGACTCTCCTGAAGATGAGTCCTACTGTGGCTTGGTGGCCTGGGAGACCTTGGAATGTGGATGTGGCTCAGGGACTCTGCAGGATTCTCCAACCTGAGGTGTTTGACACGGCTCCAACAAGGAAGCTTCCCATGTGGAGACGAGAGAAGTTCTGTTCAGTGCCTCAGGAAAGCCCCATATCCTGTTCTTCGAACCAAAGCCTCTGAGGAGTGACACCTGGAAAACAAAGCAAGAGTTGAGATTAGGGCCTAAGGGCCTGTCGGGCTCAACCTTCTATCTCTGTTGACATCGGTGTGCATGCCTTCATGGAGGTAGCAGCTCCGCTTGTGTCCGAAGGCCCCTGTGTGTGCAGGGAGGCTCCCGGTAATGGTATGTCCTCGGGGCCTTGAGGTTTCTCATATTCTGGAGGTGTGTGGCCAAAGGAATGGACAGAGTTTCCCAGGAGAGAGCAGGCATGGTCCTGTGGTATGGCTCCAGAGGACCCAGCCTAGAGGCTGTGTTTGCCAGGGCTGTGGGGACAGATGTCTGAAAAAGCAAACTTGGCTCAGGTAGGGGCCAAGGTAATGGCAGGCCTGATCTCCAGTCCGAGAGGGGAGATCCTCTGGATATCAAAGGAGGGCAAGTGGGAGGCAGTCGCTCAGGCTTTTGTCTCTGGGTGTTGCGTTCACAGTGGCCGTTCAGGGTAGGGGTTGCTTCAGGGGCCGAGGAAGAGCCTTCCTCTCGGGGGATTGTCCAAGCTCCCAAGTGTTTGGGTTCATTCTGTGGGAAGGGAAGAGTACTGTTTTCTGCCACAGGGGACCCCCCAGGAGAGGGACTCTAGAGCACAGCAGTGGGTTCCTGAACTGGAATACACACCATCTAGTTAGTCCTGTGTGCCTATGGGCATGGCAAGCCACATATGCGGGCTCTTGGTCCAATCACTGAGAGGCGTTACTTGAACAAGGTACTCACGCTGAGGGTCACAATGTGTGTTTGTGCCCAAGGCAGCCCTCACACATGGGCGTGGCCTCATGGGCCATGCCGTTTTCTCCTACACTGAAGGTTTGACTCACTGCCAACAGCAAGGTTTCTTGCCATGGGGAAGGAGGGGTTCTGACTTGTGCATCAGGTTCCGCCTTGTGCAGGGATTGGAGATAAGGTCTAGGTTCTGATGACTGAAAACCCAGGTTGGGAATGGATGGTGGCCTAAGGCAGTGGCGGGTCCAATGTGCTGGGTGTGCAGCCAGCTGAGTCGGTGTCTGTTGGAAGGTCTGGGCTCAGGCTATTTGCGACAGAGCATCAGTGTTTAAGTTAGCCTATGCAATTGGGGTGTTGCCGAGGGCCAAGCAGTTTGATCCTCATTTGGGGTTTTTGGGCAGCAACATAGACAAAGTTTTTCTCCTGGGAGGCAGGCGGAGTGCTTCATTGTGGCCCCAGAATTCCCAGAAGGGAGGGTTTGTGGGCCAGGAGTGTGAGGACGGAAGTCTAGGAACACAAGCTAAAGTGAGGATTGGAGCCAAGGGCAGAGCAGGCCCACTAGGCAGAGGCTGAATCAAAATCTCCGGCATCTGAAGTCAGGCTGAGGATCAGACGTTGGCTGAGGCTGGAGTATGTGTCCATGATGGCACCTTCATGAAGCGGGGGCCTCATGAGGCCAAGGAAGTTTTCCCATGCTGAGTTTGGAGGTTGCCCCACACCACCAGGTTTCCTTCTGTGGGACATTCGAGTCCTGTTGCATGGCTCCAGGACATACCATACGGAAGGACTGGAGAGCACGGTTCGAAGGATGGATCCCTGTACAGCATGCCTCGCATTCCCATTGGCCATTAGAGACAAGATATGTTTGATCTGCTGCCTCTGGGGCACGCTAACCAAGGGGCTGAGTTGAAATGGCCTCTCCTGAGGATGCGTCATAATGTGCGTTTGGGTCATGGAAACCTTGGAATGTGCTGTTTGTTCAGTGGCCCTGCGGAACTCTCCTACCTGAAGGGTTTGATACATCCCCAGTAAGTAAGCTCCCCATGTGGAGGCGAGAGAGGTTTGGTTTGGTGCCTCAGAAAAGCCCCGTGTGCTGGTCTACGAAAACAGACCTCTGGGGACGGACACATGGAAACCAGAGCTAAGGTTCAGATTAGGGCCTGGGGGCCTGTCCATTTCAACCTTCTGTCTCTGGGGACACTGTCTGAGAGTCTAAGTGGAGATAGTTGCTCCGCTGGTGTCAGAGAGCCCCTCTTAGTCCAGGGTGGCCTACACTATTGATGGCCTCAGGGGCCTTGGAGCTTTTCCCTAACCTGTAGGGTTGTGGTCAATGGATTGGGCACAATTTCCTTGGAGAGGGCAGGCACAATCTTTCGCAGTGGCTCCAGACGCCCTAGCCTGGCGGTTGTGTGGGTCCAGGCTGAGGGAACAGAAGTCTGAAAACACAAACTCAGCTTATGAGTGGCGCCTAGCGTATGGCAGGCCGGATGTACAGCCCGAGAGGGAGCTCCTTGGCCTCTGAAACAAGGGCGAGTGGGAGGCGTTCCTTCAGGCTTTTGTCTCTGGATGTTGTGTCCGAGATAGCCGTGGATTGGAGGGGTGGCCTCAGGGACTGTGGACGAGTATCCCTCTCTGGGGATTTGTCCCAGCTCCCAAGAGTTTGGGGTCATTTTGTGGGAAGGGTGGAGTCGTGTTGTCCTGCTCATGTGTCTCTCCAAGAAAGGGATTCCAGAGCAGAGCCCCAGGTACGGGCGGGGCGACTGGAAAACTCAAACACTGGTGAGGATTGGGTGCATAGGGGCTTGGCAGGCCCATATGCGGGCTCTTGGCCCAGGCCCTGACAGGCCTTTCTTTGACATGGGGCTCATGCTGAGGGTCAGAGTGTGAATTTGTGCCCAAGCAGCACTCAAGTTTGGGCGTGGCATCAGGGACCAGGAAGGTTTCTCCCACCCTGAAGGTGTGACTCCATGCCAAGAGCAAGCTTTACAGCCACGGGGAAGGAGGAGTTCTGTGTTGTGCTTGAGATACCCAGCTGTGTGGAGAATTGATATAATGTCTAGGTTCAGATATCTGAAAACCAAGGTTAGGAAGAGGTGACGGCATAAGACCATGGCGTGTCCGAAGTGCTGGGTGTGCGGCCAGCTGTCTCCTTGTCGGTCTGGACGTCTGGCTTCAGGCTGTGTCAGACAGAGCATGAGTGCCCAGAGCAGCCTATCCAGTTCGGGTAACGTCGAGGCTCGAGCAGGTTGATCCTCATCTGGGTTTTCTGGTGAGAGCCCCACAGGGAAACGTTTTTCTTCCCTTGGGCAGACCCTGGGCTGGGTTGTGGTTCTGGAGTTCCTAGTCCGGAGGGCTTGTTTGCCAGGAGTGTGTGGAAGGAAGTCTGGAAACACAAGCTAGCGTGAGGTTTGGGACCGATGGCACGGCAGGCCCACTCTGAGAGGCTGAATCGAGATCTCCTGCACTGAGATCATTTCAACTCTGAGACGTGCCTCAGGCTAGAGTTTTTGTCCAGCATGGCCTCTTCCTGAATGGTGTGGGGGCCTCATGAGGCCAGGAAGGTTTGCCTACGATGGGATTTGTGAACTACTCCAAACCTCAAGGTTTCCTTCTGCACGAAAGTCGAGTGCTATTGGATGGTTCCAGGAGGCCCCATACGGAAAGACTCGAGAGCAGGTGTCTAAGCATGGATGCCTGGGAACGCCACCTCATATTCCCACTCTTTAGTCAGGACAAGGCAGGCTCAATCTGCGGGCTCCTGGGTGAGCTACCCAGAGGGGAGAGTTGAAATGGACTCTCCTGAAGATGAGTCCTACTGTGGCTTGGTGGCCTGGGAGACCTTGGAATGTGGAGGTGGCTCAGGGACTCTGCAGGATTCTCCAACCTGAGGTGTTTGACACGGCTCCAACAAGGAAGCTTCCCATGTGGAGACGAGAGAAGTTCTGTTCAGTGCCTCAGGAAAGCCCCATATCCTGTTCTTCGAACCAAAGCCTCTGAGGAGTGACACCTGGAAAACAAAGCAAGAGTTGAGATTAGGGCCTAAGGGCCTGTCCGGCTCAACCTTCTATCTCTGTTGACATCTGTGTGCATGCCTTCATGGAGGTAGCAGCTCTGCTTGTGTCCGAAGGCCCCTGTGTGTGCAGGGAGGCTCCCGGTAATGGTATGTCCTCGGGGGCCTTGAGGTTTCTCATATTCTGGAGGTGTATGGCCAAAGGAATGGACAGAGTTTCCCAGGAGAGAGCAGGCATGGTCCTGTGGTATGGCTCCAGAGGACCCAGCCTAGAGGCTGTGTTTGCCAGGGCTGTGGGGACAGATGTCTGAAAAAGCAAACTTGGCTCAGGTAGGGGCCAAGGTAATGGCAGGCCTGATCTCCAGTCCGAGAGGGGAGATCCTCTGGATATCAAAGGAGGGCAAGTGGGAGGCAGTCGCTCAGGCTTTTGTCTCTGGGTGTTGCGTTCACAGTGGCCGTTCAGGGTAGGGGTTGCTTCAGGGGCCGAGGAAGAGCCTTCCTCTCGGGGGATTGTCCAAGCTCCCAAGTGTTTGGGTTCATTCTGTGGGAAGGGAAGAGTACTGTTTTCTGCCACAGGGGACCCCCCAGGAGAGGGACTCTAGAGCACAGCAGTGGGTTCCCTCAACTGGAATACACACCATCTAGTTAGTCCTGCGTGCCTATGGGCATGGCAAGCCACATATGCGGGCTCTTGGTCCAATCACTGAGAGGCCTTACTTGAATAAGGTACTCACGCTGAGGGTCACAATGTGTGTTTGTGCCCAAGGCGGCCCTCACACTTGGGCGTGGCCTCATGGGCCATGCTGTTTTCTCCTACACTGAAGGTTTGACTCACTGCCAGCAGCAAGGTTTCTTGCCATGGGGAAGGAGGGGTTCTGACTTGTGCATCAGGTTCCGCCCTGTGCAGGGATTGGAGATAAGTTCTAGGTTCTGATGACTGAAAACCCAGGTTGGGAATGGATGGTGGCCTAAGGCAGTGGTGGGTCCAATGTGCTGGGTGTGCAGCCAGCTGTGTCGGTGTCTGTTGGAAGGTCTGGGCTCAGGCGATTTGCGACAGAGCCTCAGTGTTTAAGGTAGCCTATGCAATTGGGGTGTTGCCGAGGGCCAAGCAGTTTGATCCTCATTTGGGGTTTCTGGGCAGCACCATAGACAAAGTTTTTCTCCTGGGAGGCAGGCGGAGTGCTTCATTGTGGCCCCAGAATTCCCAGAAGGGAGGGTTTGTGGGCCAGGAGTGTGAGGACGGAAGTCTAGGAACACAAGCTAAAGTGAGGATTGGAGCCAAGGGCAGAGCAGGCCCACTAGGCAGAGGCTGAATCAAAATCTCCGGCATCTGAAGTCAGGCTGAGGATCAGACATTGGCTGAGGCTGGAGTATGTGTCCATGATGGCACCTTCATGAAGCGGGGGCCTCATGAGGCCAAGGAAGTTTTCCCATGCTGAGTTTGGAGGTTGCCCCAAACCACCAGGTTTCCTTCTGTGGGACATTCGAGTCCTGTTGCATGGCTCCAGGACATACCATAGGAAGGACTGGAGAGCACGGTTCGAAGGATGGATCCCTGTACAGCATGCCTCGCATTCCCATTGGCCATTAGCCACAAGATATGTTTGATCTGCTGCCTCTGGGGCACGCTAACCAGGGGGCTGAGTTGAAATGGCCTCTCCTGAGGATGCGTCATAATGTGCGTTTGGGTCCATGGAAACCTTGGAATGTGCTGGTTGTTCAGTGGCCCTGCGGAACTCTCCTACCTGAAGGGTTTGATACATCCCCAGTAAGTAAGCTCCCCATGTGGAGGCGAGAGAGGTTTGGTTTGGTGCCTCAGAAAAGCCCCGTGTGCTGGTCTACGAAAACAGACCTCTGAGGACGGACACATGGAAACCAGAGCTAAGGTTCAGATAAGGGCCTGGGGGCCTGTCCATTTCAACCTTCTGTCTCTGGGGACACTGTCTGAGAGTCTAAGTGGAGATAGTTGCTCCGCTGGTGTCAGAGAGCCCCTCTTAGTCCAGGGTGGCCTACAATATTGATGGCCTCAGGGGCCTTGGAGCTTTTCCCTAACCTGTAGGGTTGTGGTCAATGGATTGGGCACAATTTCCTTGGAGAGGGCAGGCACAATCTTTCGCTGTGGCTCCAGAGGCCCTAGCCTGGCGGTTGTGTGGGTCCAGGCTGAGGGCAAAGAAGTCTGAAAACACAAACTCAGCTTATGAGTGGCGCCTAGGGTATGGCAGGCCGGATGTACAGCCGGAGAAGGAGCTCCTGGGCCTCTGAAACAAGGGCAAGTGGGAGGCGTTCCTTCAGGCTTTTGTCTCTGGATGTTGTGTCCGAGATAGCCGTGGATTGGAGGGGTGGCCTCAGGGACTGTGGACGAGTATCCCTCTCTGGGGATTTGTCCCAGCTCCCAAGAGTTTGGGGTCATTTTGTGGGAAGGGTGGAGTCGTGTTGTCTGGCTCATGTGTCTCTCCAAGAAAGGGATTCCAGAGCAGAGCCCCAGGTACGGGCGGGGCGACTGGAAAACTCAAACACTGGTGAGGATTGGGTGCATAGGGGCTTGGCAGGCCCATATGCGGGCTCTTGGCCCAGGCCCTGACAGGCCTTTCTTTGACATGGGGCTCATGCTGAGGGTCAGAGTGTGAATTTGTGCCCAAGCAGCACTCAAGTTTGGGCGTGGCATCAGGGACCAGGAAGGTTTCTCCCACCCTGAAGGTGTGACTCCATGCCAAGAGCAAGCTTTACAGCCACGGGGAAGGAGGAGTTCTGTGTTGTGCTTGCGATACCCAGCTGTGTGGAGAATTGATATAATGTCTAGGTTCAGATATCTGAAAACCAAGGTTAGGAAGAGGTGACGGCATAAGACCATGGCGTGTCCAAAGTGCTGGGTGTGCGGCCAGCTGTCTCCTTGTCTGTCTGGACGTCTGGCTTCAGGCTGTGTCAGACAGAGCATGAGTGCCCAAAGCAGCCTAACCAGTTCGGGTACCGTCGAGGCCCGAGCAGGTTGATCCTCATCTGGGTTTTCTGGAGAGAGCCCCACAGGGAAACGTTTTTCTTGCCGTGGGCAGACCCTGGGCTGGGTTGTGGTTCTGGAGTTCCTAGTCTGGAGGGCTTGTTTGCCAGGAGTGTGAGGAAGGAAGTCTGGAAACAGAAGCTAGCGTGAGGTTTGGGACCGATGGCACGGCAGGCCCACTCTGAGAGGCTGAATCGAGATCTCCTGCACTGAGGTCATTTCAACTCTGAGACGTGCCTCAGGCTAGAGTTTTTGTCCAGCATGGCCTCTTCCTGAATGGTGTGGGGGCCTCATGAGGCCAGGAAGGTTTGCCTGCGATGGGATTTGTGAACTACTCCAAACCTCAAGGTTTCCTTCTGCACGAAAGTCGAGTGCTATTGGATGGTTCCAGGAGGCCCCATACGGAAAGACTCGAGAGCAGGTGTCTAAGCATGGATGCCTGGGAACGCCACCTCATATTCCCACTCTTTAGTCAGGACAAGGCAGGCTCAATCTGCGGGCTCCTGGGTGAGCTACCCAGAGGGGAGAGTTGAAATGGACTCTCCTGAAGATGAGTCCTACTGTGGCTTGGTGGCCTGGGAGACCTTGGAATGTGGAGGTGGCTCAGGGACTCTGCAGGATTCTCCAACCTGAGGTGTTTGACACGGCTCCAACAAGGAAGCTTCCCATGTGGAGACGAGAGAAGTTCTGTTCAGTGCCTCAGGAAAGCCCCATATCCTGTTCTTCGAACCAAAGCCTCTGAGGAGTGACACCTGGAAAACAAAGCAAGAGTTGAGATTAGGGCCTAAGGGCCTGTCCGGCTCAACCTTCTATCTCTGTTGACATCTGTGTGCATGCCTTCATGGAGGTAGCAGCTCTGCTTGTGTCCGAAGGCCCCTGTGTGTGCAGGGAGGCTCCCGGTAATGGTATGTCCTCGGGGGCCTTGAGGTTTCTCATATTCTGGAGGTGTGTGGCCAAAGGAATGGACAGAGTTTCCCAGGAGAGAGCAGGCATGGTCCTGTGGTATGGCTCCAGAGGACCCAGCCTAGAGGCTGTGTTTGCCAGGGCTGTGGGGACAGATGTCTGAAAAAGCAAACTTGGCTCAGGTAGGGGCCAAGGTAATGGCAGGCCTGATCTCCAGTCCGAGAGGGGAGATCCTCTGGATATCAAAGGAGGGCAAGTGGGAGGCAGTCGCTCAGGCTTTTGTCTCTGGGTGTTGCGTTCACAGTGGCCGTTCAGGGTAGGGGTTGCTTCAGGGGCCGAGGAAGAGCCTTCCTCTCGGGGGATTGTCCAAGCTCCCAAGTGTTTGGGTTCATTCTGTGGGAAGGGAAGAGTACTGTTTTCGGCCACAGGGGACCCCCCAGGAGAGGGACTCTAGAGCACAGCAGTGGGTTCCCTCAACTGGAATACACACCATCTAGTTAGTCCTGCGTGCCTATGGGCATGGCAAGCCACATATGCGGGCTCTTGGTCCAATCACTGAGAATCGTTACTTGAATAAGGTACTCACGCTGAGGGTCACAATGTGTGTTTGTGCCCAAGGCGGCCCTCAAACATGGGCGTGGCCTCATGGGCCATGCTGTTTTCTCCTACACTGAAGGTTTGACTCACTGCCAGCAGCAAGGTTTCTTGCCATGGGGAAGGAGGGGTTCTGACTTGTGCATCAGGTTCCGCCCTGTGCAGGGATTGGAGATAAGTTCTAGGTTCTGATGACTGAAAACCCAGGTTGGGAATGGATGGTGGCCTAAGGCAGTGGTGGGTCCAATGTGCTGGGTGTGCAGCCAGCTGTGTCGGTGTCTGTTGGAAGGTCTGGGCTCAGGCTATTTGCGACAGAGCATCAGTGTTTAAGGTAGCCTATGCAATTGGGGTGTTGCCGAGGGCCAAGCAGTTTGATCCTCATTTGGGGTTTCTGGGCAGCACCATAGACAAAGTTTTTCTCCTGGGAGGCAGGCGGAGTGCTTCATTGTGGCCCCAGAATTCCCAGTAGGGAGGGATTGTGGGCCAGGAGTGTGAGGACGGAAGTCTAGGAACACAAGCTAAAGTGAGGATTGGAGCCAAGGGCAGAGCAGGCCCACTAGGCAGAGGCTGAATCAAAATCTCCTGCAACTGAAGTCAGGCTGAGGATCAGACGTTGGCTGAGGCTGGAGTATGTGTCCATGATGGCACCTTCATGAAGCGGGGGCCTCATGAGGCCAAGGAAGTTTTCCCACACTGAGTTTGGAGGTTGCCCCAAACCACCAGGTTTCCTTCTGTGGGACATTCGAGTCCTGTTGCATGGCTCCAGGACATACCATACGGAAGGACTGGAGAGCACGGTTCGAAGGATGGATCCCTGTACAGCATGCCTCGCATTCCCATTGGCCATTAGCCACAAGATATGTTTGATCTGCTGCCTCTGGGGCACGCTACCCAGGGGGCTGAGTTGAAATGGCCTCTCCTGAGGATGCGTCATAATGTGCGTTTGGGTCCATGGAAACCTTGGAATGTGCTGTTTGTTCAGTGGCCCTGCGGAACTCTCCTACCTGAAGGTTTTGATACATCCCCAGTAAGTAAGCTCCCCATGTGGAGGCGAGAGAGGTTTGGTTTGGTGCCTCAGAAAAGCCCCGTGTGCTGGTCTACGAAAACAGACCTCTGAGGACGGACACATGGAAACCAGAGCTAAGGTTCAGATTAGGGCCTGGGGGCCTGTCCATTTCAAACTTCTGTCTCTGGGACACTGTCTGAGAGTCTAAGTGGAGATAGTTGCTCCGCTGGTGTCAGAGAGCCCCTCTTAGTCCAGGGTGGCCTACACTATTGATGGCCTCAGGGGCCTTGGAGCTTTTCCCTAACCTGTAGGGTTGTGGTCAATGGATTGGGAACAATTTCCTTGGAGAGGGCAGGCACAATCTTTCGCTGTGGCTCCAGAGGCCCTAGCCTGGCGGTTGTGTGGGTCCAGGCTGAGGGCACAGAAGTCTGAAAACACAAACTCAGCTTATGAGTGGCGCCTAGGGTATGGCAGGCCGGATGTACAGCCCGAGAGGGAGCTCCTGGGCCTCTGAAACAAGGGCGAGTGGGAGGCGTTCCTTCAGGCTTTTGTCTCTGGATGTTGTGTCCGAGATAGCCGTGGATTGGAGGGGTGGCTTCAGGGACTGTGGACGAGTATCCCTCTCTGGGGATTTGTCCCAGCTCCCAAGAGTTTGGGGTCATTTTGTGGGAAGGGTGAAGTCGTGTTGTCTGGTTCATGTGTCTCTCCAAGAAAGGGATTCCAGAGCAGAGCCCCAGGTACGGGCGGGGCGACTGGAAAACTCAAACACTGGTGATGATTGGGTGCATAGGGGCTTGGCAAGCCCCATATGCGGGCTCTTGGCCCAGGCCCTGACAGGCCTTTCTTTGACATGGGGCTCATGCTGAGGGTCAGAGTGTGAATTTGTGCCCAAGCAGCACTCAAGTTTGGGCGTGGCATCAGGGACCAGGAAGGTTTCTCCCACCCTGAAGGTGTGACTCCATGCCAAGAGCAAGCTTTACAGCCACGGGGAAGGAGGAGTTCTGTGTTGTGCTTGCGATACCCAGCTGTGTGGAGAATTGATATAATGTCTATGTTCAGATATCTGAAAACCAAGGTTAGGAAGAGGTGACGGCATAAGACCATGGCGTGTCCGAAGTGCTGGGTGTGCGGCCAGCTGTCTCCTTGTCTGTCTGGACGTCTGGCTTCAGGCTGTGTCAGACAGAGCATGAGTGCCCAGAGCAGCCTATCCAGTTCGGGTACCGTCGAGGCCCGAGCAGGTTGATCCTCATCTGGGTTTTCTGGAGAGAGCCCCACAGGGAAACGTTTTTCTTGCCGTGGGCAGACCCTGGGCTGGGTTGTGGTTCTGGAGTTCCTAGTCCGGAGGGCTTGTTTGCCAGGAGTGTGAGGAAGGAAGTCTGGAAACAGAAGCTAGCGTGAGGTTTGGGACCGATGGCACGGCAGGCCCACTCTGAGAGGCTGAATCGAGATCTCCTGCACTGAGGTCATTTCAACTCTGAGACGTGCCTCAGGCTAGAGTTTTTGTCCAGCATGGCCTCTTCCTGAATGGTGTGGGGGCCCCATGAGGCCAGGAAGGTTTGCCTACGATGGGATTTGTGAACTACTCCAAACCTCAAGGTTTCCTTCTGCACGAAAGTCGAGTGCTATTGGATGGTTCCAGGAGGCCCCATACGGAAAGACTCGAGAGCAGGTGTCTAAGCATGGATGCCTGGGAACGCCACCTCATATTCCCACTCTTTAGTCAGGACAAGGCAGGCTCAATCTGCGGGCTCCTGGGTGAGCTACCCAGAGGGGAGAGTTGAAATGGACTCTCCTGAAGATGAGTCCTACTGTGGCTTGGTGGCCTGGGAGACCTTGGAATGTGGAGGTGGCTCAGGGACTCTGCAGGATTCTCCAACCTGAGGTGTTTGACACGGCTCCAACAAGGAAGCTTCCCATGTGGAGACGAGAGAAGTTCTGTTCAGTGCCTCAGGAAAGCCCCATATCCTGTTCTTCGAACCAAAGCCTCTGAGGAGTGACACCTGGAAAACAAAGCAAGTGTTGAGATTAGGGCCTAAGGGCCTGTCCGGCTCAACCTTCTATCTCTGTTGACATCTGTGTGCATGCCTTCATGGAGGTAGCAGCTCAGCTTGTGTCCGAAGGCCCCTGTGTGTGCAGGGAGGCTCCCGGTAATGGTATGTCCTCGGGGGCCTTGAGGTTTCTCATATTCTGGAGGTGTGTGGCCAAAGGAATGGACAGAGTTTCCCAGGAGAGAGCAGGCATGGTCCTGTGGTATGGCTCCAGAGGACCCAGCCTAGAGGCTGTGTTTGCCAGGGCTGTGGAGACAGATGTCTGAAAAAGCAAACTTGGCTCAGGTAGGCGCCAATGTAACGGCAGGCCTGATCTCCAGTCCGAGAGGGGAGATCCTCTGGATATCAAACGAGGGCAAGTGGGAGGCAGTCGCTCAGGCTTTTGTCTCTGGGTGTTGCGTTCACAGTGGCCGTTCAGGGTAGGGGTTGCTTCAGGGGCCGAGGAAGAGCCTTCCTCTCGGGGGATTGTCCAAGCTCCCAAGTGTTTGGGTTCATTCTGTGGGAAGGGAAGAGTACTGTTTTCTGCCACAGGGGACCCCCCAGGAGAGGGACTCTAGAGCACAGCAGTGGGTTCCCTCAACTGGAATACACACCATCTAGTTAGTCCTGCGTGCCTATGGTCATGGCAAGCCACATATGCGGGCTCTTGGTCCAATCACTGAGAGGCGTTACTTGAATAAGGTACTCACGCTGAGGGTCACAATGTGTGTTTGTGCCCAAGGCGGCCCTCACACATGGGCGTGGCCTCATGGGCCATGCCGTTTTCTCCTACACTGAAGGTTTGAATCACTGCCAGCAGCAAGGTTTCTTGCCATGGGGAAGGAGGGGTTCTGACTTGTGCATCAGGTTCCGCCCTGTGCAGGGATTGGAGATAAGGTCTAGGTTCTGATGACTGAAAACCCAGGTTGGGAATGGATGGTGGCCTAAGGCAGTGGCGGGTCCAATGTGCTGGGTGTGCAGCCAGCTGTGTCGGTGTCTGTTGGAAGGTCTGGGCTCAGGCTATTTGCGACAGAGCCTCAGTGTTTAAGGTAGCCTATGCAATTGGGGTGTTGCCGAGGGCCAAGCAGTTTGATCCTCATTTGGGGTTTCTGGGCAGCACCATAGACAAAGTTTTTCTCCTGGGAGGCAGGCGGAGTGCTTCATTGTGGCCCCAGAATTCCCAGTAGGGAGGGATTGTGGGCCAGGAGTGTGAGGACGGAAGTCTAGGAACACAAGCTAAAGTGAGGATTGGAGCCAAGGGCAGAGCAGGCCCACTAGGCAGAGGCTGAATCAAAATCTCCTGCAACTGAAGTCAGGCTGAGGATCAGACGTTGGCTGAGGCTGGAGTATGTGTCCATGATGGCACCTTCATGAAGCGGGGGCCTCATGAGGCCAAGGAAGTTTTCCCACGCTGAGTTTGGAGGTTGCCCCAAACCACCAGGTTTCCTTCTATGGGACATTCGAGTCCTGTTGCATGGCTCCAGGACATACCATACGGAAGGACTGGAGAGCACGGTTCGAAGGATGGATCCCTGTACAGCATGCCTCGCATTCCCATTGGCCATTAGCCACAAGATATGTTTGATCTGCTGCCTCTGGGGCACGCTAACCAGGGGGCTGAGTTGAAATGGCCTCTCCTGAGGATGCGTCATAATGTGCGTTTGGGTCCATGGAAACCTTGGAATGTGCTGGTTGTTCAGTGGCCCTGCGGAACTCTCCTACCTGAAGGGTTTGATACATCCCCAGTAAGTAAGCTCCCCATGTGGAGGCGAGAGAGGTTTGGTTTGGTGCCTCAGAAAAGCCTCGTGTGCTGGTCTACGAAAACAGACCTCTGAGGACGGACACATGGAAACCAGAGCTAAGGTTCAGATTAGGGCCTGGGGGCCTGTCCATTTCAACCTTCTGTCTCTGGGGACACTGTCTGAGAGTCTAAGTGGAGATAGTTGCTCCGCTGGTGTCAGAGAGCCCCTCTTAGTCCAGGGTGGCCTACACTATTGATGGCCTCAGGGGCCTTGGAGCTTTTCCCTAACCTGTAGGGTTGTGGTCAATGGATTGGGCACAATTTCCTTGGAGAGGGCAGGCACAATCTTTCGCTGTGGCTCCAGAGGCCCTAGCCTGGCGGTTGTGTGGGTCCACGCTGAGGGCACAGAAGTCTGAAAACACAAACTCAGCTTATGAGTGGCGCCTAGGGTATGGCAGGCCGGATGTACAGCCCGAGAGGGAGCTCCTGGGCCTCTGAAACAAGGGCGAGTGGGAGGCGTTCCTTCAGGCTTTTGTCTCTGGATGTTGTGTCCGAGATAGCCGTGGATTGGAGGGGTGGCCTCAGGGACTGTGGACGAGTATCCCTCTCTGGGGATTTGTCCCAGCTCCCAAGAGTTTGGGGTCATTTTGTGGGAAGGGTGGAAAAGTGTTGTCTGGCTCACGTGTCTCTCCAAGAAAGGGATTCCAGAGCAGAGCCCCAGGTACGCGCGGGGCGACTGGAATACTCAAACACTGGTGAGGATTGGGTGCATAGGGGCTTGGCAAGCCCCATATGCGGGCTCTTGGCCCAGGCCCTGACAGGCCTTTCTTTGACATGGGGCTCATGCTGAGGGTCAGAGTGTGAATTTGTGCCCAAGCAGCACTCAGGTTTGGGCGTGGCATCAGGGACCAGGAAGGTTTCTCCCACCCTGAAGGTGTGACTCCATGCCAAGAGCAAGCTTTACAGCCACGGGGAAGGAGGAGTTCTGTGTTGTGCTTGCGATACCCAGCTGTGTGGAGAATTGATATAATGTCTAGGTTCAGATATCTGAAAACCAAGGTTAGGAAGAGGTGACGGCATAAGACCATGGCGTGTCCGAAGTGCTGGGTGTGCGGCCAGCTGTCTCCTTGTCTGTCTGGACGTCTGGCTTCAGGCTGTGTCAGACAGAGCATGAGTGCCCAGAGCAGCCTATCCAGTTCGGGTACCGTCGAGGCCCGAGCAGGTTGATCCTCATCTGGATTTTCTGGAGAGAGCCCCACAGGGAAACGTTTTTCTTGCCTTGGGCAGACCCTGGGCTGGGTTGTGGTTCTGGAGTTCCTAGTCCGGAGGGCTTGTTTGCCAGGAGTGTGAGGAAGGAAGTCTGAAAACACAAGCTAGCGTGAGGTTTGGGACCGATGGCACGGCAGGCCCACTCTGAGAGGCTGAATCGAGATCTCCTGCACTGAGGTCATTTCAACTCTGAGACGTGCCTCAGGCTAGAGTTTTTGTCCAGCATGGCCTCTTCCTGAATGGTGTGGGGGCCTCATGAGGCCAGGAAGGTTTGCCTACGATGGGATTTGTGAACTACTCCAAACCTCAAGGTTTCCTTCTGCACGAAAGTCGAGTGCTATTGGATGGTTCCAGGAGGCCCCATACGGAAAGACTCGAGAGCAGGTGTCTAAGCATGGATGCCTGGGAACGCCACCTCATATTCCCACTCTTTAGTCAGGACAAGGCAGGCTCAATCTGCGGGCTCCTGGGTGAGCTACCCAGAGGGGAGAGTTGAAATGGACTCTCCTGAAGATGAGTCCTACTGTGGCTTGGTGGCCTGGGAGACCTTGGAATGTGGAGGTGGCTCAGGGACTCTGCAGGATTCTCCAACCTGAGGTGTTTGACACGGTTCCAACAAGGAAGCTTCCCATTTGGAGACGAGAGAAGTTCTGTTCAGTGCCTCAGGAAAGCCCCATATCCTGTTCTTCGAACCAAAGCCTCTGAGGAGTGACACCTGGAAAACGAAGCAAGTGTTGAGATTAGGGCCTAAGGGCCTGTCCGGCTCAACCTTCTATCTCTGTTGACATCTGTGTGCATGCCTTCATGGAGGTAGCAGCTCAGCTTGTGTCCGAAGGCCCCTGTGTGTGCAGGGAGGCTCCCGGTAATGGTATGTCCTCGGGGGCCTTGAGGTTTCTCATATTCTGGAGGTGTGTGGCCAAAGGAATGGACAGAGTTTCCCAGGAGAGAGCAGGCATGGTCCTGTGGTATGGCTCCAGAGGACCCAGCCTAGAGGCTGTGTTTGCCAGGGCTGTGGGGACAGATGTCTGAAAAAGCAAACTTGGCTCAGGTAGGGGCCAAGGTAATGGCACGCCTGATCTCCAGTCCGAGAGGGGAGATCCTCTGGATATCAAAGGAGGGCAACTGGGAGGCAGTCGCTCAGGCTTTTGTCTCTGGGTGTTGCGTTCACAGTGGCCGTTCAGTGTAGGGGTTGCTTCAGGGGCCGAGGAAGAGCCTTCCTCTCGGGGGATTGTCCAAGCTCCCAAGTGTTTGGGTTCATTCTGTGGGAAGGGAAGAGTACTGTTTTCTGCCACAGGGGACCCCCCAGGAGAGGGACTCTAGAGCACAGCAGTGGGTTCCCTCAACTGGAATACACACCATCTAGTTAGTCCTGCGTGCCTATGGGCATGGCAAGCCACATATGCAGGCTCTTGGTCCAATCACTTAGAGGCGTTATTTCAATAAGGTACTCACGCTGAGGGTCACAATGTGTGTTTGTGCCCAAGGCGGCCCTCACACATGGGCGTGGCCTCATGGGCCATGCCGTTTTCTCCTACACTGAAGGTTTGACTCACTGCCAGCAGCAAGGTTTCTTGCCATGGGGAAGGAGGGGTTCTGACTTGTGCATCAGGTTCTGCCCTGTGCAGGGATTGGAGATAAGTTCTAGGTTCTGATGACTGAAAACCCAGGTTGGGAATGATTGGTGGCCCAAGGCAGTGGCGGGTCCAATGTGCTGGGTGTGCAGCCAGCTGTGTCGGTGTCTGTTGGAAGGTCTGGGCTCAGGCTATTTGCGACAGAGCATCAGTGTTTAAGGTAGCCTATGCAATTGGGGTGTTGCCGAGGGCCAAGCAGTTTGATCCTCATTTGGGGTTTCTGGGCAGCACCATAGACAAAGTTTTTCTCCTGGGAGGCAGGCGGAGTGCTTCATTGTGGCCCCAGAATTCCCAGAAGGGAGGGTTTGTGGGCCAGGAGTGTGAGGACGGAAGTCTAGGAACACAAGCTAAAGTGAGGATTGGAGCCAAGGGCAGAGCAGGCCCACTAGGCAGAGGCTGAATCAAAATCTCCTGCAACTGAAGTCAGGCTGAGGATCAGACGTTGGCTGAGGCTGGACTATGTGTCCATGATGGCACCTTCATGAAGCGGGGGCCTCATGAGGCCAAGGAAGTTTTCCCACGCTGAGTTTGGAGGTTGCCCCAAACCACCAGGTTTCCTTCTGTGGGACATTCGAGTCCTGTTGCATGGCT
Organism: Mustela nivalis; assembly: GCF_964662115.1. Lineage (NCBI taxonomy): Eukaryota > Metazoa > Chordata > Mammalia > Carnivora > Mustelidae > Mustela > Mustela nivalis. The sequence continues at coordinate 911,292 of NW_028136529.1, forward strand.
CTAGGACATACCATACGGAAGGACTGGAGAGCACGGTTCGAAGGATGGATCCCTGTACAGCATGCCTCGCATTCCCATTGGCCATTAGCCACAAGATATGTTTGATCTGCTGCCTCTGGGGCACGCTAACCAGGGGGCTGAGTTGAAATGGCCTCTCCTGAGGATGCGTCATAATGTGCGTTTGGGTCCATGGAAACCTTGGAATGTGCTGGTTGTTCAGTTGCCCTGCGGAACTCTCCTACCTGAAGGGTTTGATACATCCCCAGTAAGTAAGCTCCCCATGTGGAGGCGAGAGAGGTTTGGTTTGGTGCCTCAGAAAAGCCTCGTGTGCTGGTCTACGAAAACAGACCTCTGAGGACGGACACATGGAAACCAGAGCTAAGGTTCAGATTAGGGCCTGGGGGCCTGTCCATTTCAACCTTCTGTCTCTGGGGACACTGTCTGAGAGTCTAAGTGGAGATAGTTGCTCCGCTGGTGTCAGAGAGCCCCTCTTAGTCCAGGGTGGCCTACACTATTGATGGCCTCAGGGGCCTTGGAGCTTTTCCCTAACCTGTAGGGTTGTGGTCAATGGATTGGGCACAATTTCCTTGGAGAGGGCAGGCACAATCTTTCGCTGTGGCTCCAGAGGCCCTAGCCTGGCGGTTGTGTGGGTCCAGGCTGAGGGCACAGAAGTCTGAAAACACAAACTCAGCTTATGAGTGGCGCCTAGGGTATGGCAGGCCGGATGTACAGCCCGAGAGGGAGCTCCTGGGCCTCTGAAACAAGGGCGAGTGGGAGGCGTTCCTTCAGGCTTTTGTCTCTGGATGTTGTGTCCGAGATAGCCGTGGATTGGAGGGGTGGCCTCAGGGACTGTGGACGAGTATCCCTCTCTGGGGATTTGTCCCAGCTCCCAAGAGTTTGGGGTCATTTTGTGGGAAGGGTGGAGTCGTGTTGTCTGGCTCACGTGTCTCTCCAAGAAAGGGATTCCAGAGCAGAGCCCCAGGTACGGGCGGGGCGACTGGAAAACTCAAACACTGGTGAGGATTGGGTGCATAGGGGCTTGGCAAGCCCCATATGCGGGCTCTTGGCCCAGGCCCTGACAGGCCTTTCTTTGACATGGGGCTCATGCTGAGGGTCAGAGTGTGAATTTGTGCCCAAGCAGCACTCAAGTTTGGGCGTGGCATCAGGGACCAGGAAGGTTTCTCCCACCCTGAAGGTGTGACACCATGCCAAGAGCAAGCTTTACAGCCACGGGGAAGGAGGAGTTCTGTGTTGTGCTTGCGATACCCAGCTGTGTGGAGAATTGATATAATGTCTAGGTTCAGATATCTGAAAACCAAGGTTAGGAAGAGGTGACGGCATAAGACCATGGCGTGTCCGAAGTGCTGGGTGTGCGGCCAGCTGTCTCCTTGTCTGTCTGGACGTCTGGCTTCAGGCTGTGTCAGACAGAGCATGAGTGCCCAGAGCAGCCTATCCAGTTCGGGTACCTTCGAGGCCCGAGCAGGTTGTTCCTCATCTGGGTTTTCTGGAGAGAGCCCCACAGGGAAACGTTTTTCTTGCCTTGGGCAGACCCTGGGCTGGGTTGTGGTTCTGGAGTTCCTAGTCCGGAGGGCTTGTTTGCCAGGAGTGTGAGGAAGGAAGTCTGAAAACACAAGCTAGCGTGAGGTTTGGGACCGATGGCACGGCAGGCCCACTCTGAGAGGCTGAATCGAGATCTCCTGCACTGAGGTCATTTCAACTCTGAGGCGTGCCTCAGGCTAGAGTTTTTGTCCAGCATGGCCTCTTCCTGAATGGTGTGGGGGCCTCATGAGGCCAGGAAGGTTTGCCTACGATGGGATTTGTGAACTACTCCAAACCTCAAGGTTTCCTTCTGCACGAAAGTCGAGTGCTATTGGATGGTTCCAGGAGGCCCCATACGGAAAGACTCGAGAGCAGGTGTCTAAGCATGGATGCCTGGGAACGCCACCTCATATTCCCACTCTTTAGTCAGGACAAGGCAGGCTCAATCTGCGGGCTCCTGGGTGAGCTACCCAGAGGGGAGAGTTGAAATGGACTCTCCTGAAGATGAGTCCTACTGTGGCTTGGTGGCCTGGGAGACCTTGGAATGTGGAGGTGGCTCAGGGACTCTGCAGGATTCTCCAACCTGAGGTGTTTGACACGGCTCCAACAAGGAAGCTTCCCATGTGGAGACGAGAGAAGTTCTGTTCAGTGCCTCAGGAAAGCCCCATATCCTGTTCTTCGAACCAAAGCCTCTGAGGAGTGACACCTGGAAAACAAAGCAAGAGTTGAGATTAGGGCCTAAGGGCCTGTCGGGCTCAACCTTCTATCTCTGTTGACATCTGTGTGCATGCCTTCATGGAGGTAGCAGCTCTGCTTGTGTCCGAAGGCCCCTGTGTGTGCAGGGAGGCTCCCGGTAATGGTATGTCCTCGGGGGCCTTGAGGTTTCTCATATTCTGGAGGTGTGTGGCCAAAGGAATGGACAGAGTTTCCCAGGAGAGAGCAGGCATGGTCCTGTGGTATGGCTCCAGAGGACCCAGCCTAGAGGCTGTGTTTGCCAGGGCTGTGGAGACAGATGTCTGAAAAAGCAAACTTGGCTCAGGTAGGGGCCAAGGTAATGGCAGGCCTGATCTCCAGTCCGAGAGGGGAGATCCTCTGGATATCAAAGGAGGGCAAGTGGGAGGCAGTCGCTCAGGCTTTTGTCTCTGGGTGTTGCATTCACAGTGGCCGTTCAGGGTAGGGGTTGCTTCAGGGGCCGAGGAAGAGCCTTCCTCTCGGGGGATTGTCCAAGCTCCCAAGTGTTTGGGTTCATTCTGTGGGAAGGGAAGAGTACTGTTTTCTGCCACAGGGGACCCCCCAGGAGAGGGACTCTAGAGCACAGCAGTGGGTTCCCTCAACTGGAATACACACCATCTAGTTAGTCCTGCGTGCCTATGGGCATGGCAAGCCACATATGCGGGCTCTTGGTCCAATCACTGAGAGGCGTTACTTGAATAATGTACTCACGCTGAAGGTCACAATGTTGTTTGTGCCCAAGGCGGCCCTCACACATGGGCGTGGCCTCATGGGCCATGCCGTTTTCTCCTACACTGAAGGTTTGAATCACTGCCAGCAGCAAGCTTTCTTGCCATGGGGAAGGAGGGGTTCTGACTTGTGCATCAGGTTCCGCCCTGTGCAGGGATTGGAGATAAGGTCTAGGTTCTGATGACTGAAAACCCAGGTTGGGAATGGATGGTGGCCTAAGGCAGTGGCGGGTCCAATGTGCTGGGTGTGCAGCCAGCTGTGTCGGTGTCTGTTGGAAGGTCTGGGCTCAGGCTATTTGCGACAGAGCATCAGTGTTTAAGGTAGCCTATGCAATTGGGGTGTTGCCGAGGGCCAAGCAGTTTGATCCTCATTTGGGGTTTCTGGGCAGCACCATAGACAATGTTTTTCTCCTGGGAGGCAGGCGGAGTGCTTCATTGTGGCCCCAGAATTCCCAGAAGGGAGGGTTTGTGGGCAAGGAGTGTGAGGACGGAAGTCTAGGAACACAAGCTAAAGTGAGGATTGGAGCCAAGGGCAGAGCAGGTCCACTAGGCAGAGGCTGAATCAAAATCTCCTGCAACTGAAGTCAGGCTGAGGATCAGACGTGGGCTGAGGCTGGAGTATGTGTCCATGATGGCACCTTCATGAAGCGGGGGCCTCATGAGGCCAAGGAAGTTTTCCCACGCTGAGTTTGGAGGTTGCCCCAAACCACCAGGTTTCCTTCTGTGGGACATTCGAGTCCTGTTGCATGGCTCCAGGACATACCATACGGAAGGACTGGAGAGCACGGTTCGAAGGATGGATCCCTGTACAGCATGCCTCGCATTCCCATTGGCCATTAGCCACAAGATATGTTTGATCTGCTGCCTCTAGGGCACGCTAACCAGGGGGATGAGTTGAAATGGCCTCTCCTGAGGATGCGTCATAATGTGCGTTTGGGTCCATGGAAACCTTGGAATGTGCTGGTTGTTCAGTGGCCCTGCGGAACTCTCCTACCTGAAGGGTTTGATACATCCCCAGTAAGTAAGCTCCCCATGTGGAGGCGAGAGAGGTTTGGTTTGGTGCCTCAGAAAAGCCCCGTGTGCTGGTCTACGAAAACAGACCTCTGAGGACGGACACATGGAAACCAGAGCTAAGGTTCAGATTAGGGCCTGGGGGCCTGTCCATTTCAACCTTCTGTCTCTGGGGACACTGTCTGAGAGTCTAAGTGGAGATAGTTGCTCCGCTGGTGTCAGAGAGCCCCTCTTAGTCCAGGGTGGCCTACACTATTGATGGCCTCAGGGGCCTTGGAGCTTTTCCCTAACCTGTAGGGTTGTGGTCAATGGATTGGGCACAATTTCCTTGGAGAGGGCAGGCACAATCTTTCGCTGTGGCTCCAGAGGCCCTAGCCTGGCGGTTGTGTGGGTCCAGGTTGAGGGCACAGAAGTCTGAAAACACAAACTCAGCTTATGAGTGGCGCCTAGGGTATGGCAGGCCGGATGTACAGCCCGAGAGGGAGCTCCTGGGCCTCTGAAACAAGGGCGAGTGGGAGGCGTTCCTTCAGGCATTTGTCTTTGGATGTTGTGTCCGAGATAGCCGTGGATTGGAGGGGTGGCCTCAGGGACTGTGGACGAGTATCCCTCTCTGGGGATTTGTCCCAGCTCCCAAGAGTTTGGGGTCATTTTGTGGGAAGGGTGGAAAAGTGTTGTCTGGCTCACGTGTCTCTCCAAGAAAGGGATTCCAGAGCAGAGCCCCAGGTACGGGCGGGGCGACTGGAAAACTCAAACACTGGTGAGGATTGGGTGCATAGGGGCTTGGCAAGCCCCATATGCGGGCTCTTGGCCCAGGCCCTGACAGGCCTTTCTTTGACATGGGGCTCATGCTGAGGGTCGGAGTGTGAATTTGTGCCCAAGCAGCACTCAAGTTTGGGCGTGGCATCAGGGACCAGGAAGGTTTCTCCCACCCTGAAGGTGTGACTCCATGCCAAGAGCAAGCTTTACAGCCACGGGGAAGGAGGAGTTCTGTGTTGTGCTTGCGATACCCAGCTGTGTGGAGAATTGATATAATGTCTAGGTTCAGATATCTGAAAACCAAGGTTAGGAAGAGGTGACGGCATAAGACCATGGCGTGTCCGAAGTGCTGGGTGTGCGGCCAGCTGTCTCCTTGTCTGTCTGGACGTCTGGCTTCAGGCTGTGTCAGACAGAGCATGAGTGCCCAGAGCAGCCTATCCAGTTCGGGTACCTTCGAGGCCCGAGCAGGTTGATCCTCATCTGGGTTTTCTGGAGAGAGCCCCACAGGGAAACGTTTTTCTTGCCTTGGGCAGACCCTGGGCTGGGTTGTGGTTTTGGAGTTCCTAGTCCGGAGGGCTTGTTTGCCAGGAGTGTGAGGAAGGAAGTCTGAAAACACAAGCTAGCGTGAGGTTTGGGACCGATGGCACGGCAGGCCCACTCTGAGAGGCTGAATCGAGATCTCCTGCACTGAGGTCATTTCAACTCTGAGACGTGCCTCAGGCTAGAGTTTTTGTCCAGCATGGCCTCTTCCTGAATGGTGTGGGGGCCTCATGAGGCCAGGAAGGTTTGCCTACGATGGGATTTGTGAACTACTCCAAACCTCAAGGTTTCCTTCTGCACGAAAGTCGAGTGCTATTGGATGGTTCCAGGAGGCCCCATACGGAAAGACTCGAGAGCAGGTGTCTAAGCATGGATGCCTGGGAACGCCACCTCATATTCCCACTCTTTAGTCAGGACAAGGCAGGCTCAATCTGCGGGCTCCTGGGTGAGCTACCCAGAGGGGAGAGTTGAAATGGACTCTCCTGAAGATGAGTCCTACTGTGGCTTGGTGGCCTGGGAGACCTTGGAATGTGGAGGTGGCTCAGGGACTCTGCAGGATTCTCCAACCTGAGGTGTTTGACACGGCTCCAACAAGGAAGCTTCCCATGTGGAGACGAGAGAAGTTCTGTTCAGTGCCTCAGGAAAGCCCCATATCCTGTTCTTCGAACCAAAGCCTCTGAGGAGTGACACCTGGAAAACAAAGCAAGAGTTGAGATTAGGGCCTAAGGGCCTGTCGGGCTCAACCTTCTATCTCTGTTGACATCTGTGTGCATGCCTTCATGGAGGTAGCAGCTCAGCTTGTGTCCGAAGGCCCCTGTGTGTGCAGGGAGGCTCCCGGTAATGGTATGTCCTCGGGGGCCTTGAGGTTTCTCATATTCTGGAGGTGTGTGGCCAAAGGAATGGACAGAGTTTCCCAGGAGAGAGCAGGCATGGTCCTGTGGTATGGCTCCAGAGGACCCAGCCAAGAGGCTGTGTTTGCCAGGGCTGTGGAGACAGATGTCTGAAAAAGCAAACTTGGCTCAGGTAGGGGCCAAGGTAATGGCAGGCCTGATCTCCAGTCCGAGAGGGGAGATCCTCTGGATATCAAAGGAGGGCAAGTGGGAGGCAGTCGCTCAGGCTTTTGTCTCAGGGTGTTGCATTCACAGTGGCCGTTCAGGGTAGGGGTTGCTTCAGGGGCCGAGGAAGAGCCTTCCTCTCGGGGGATTGTCCAAGCTCCCAAGTGTTTGGGTTCATTCTGTGGGAAGGGAAGAGTACTGTTTTCTGCCACAGGGGACCCCCCATGAGAGGGACTCTAGAGCACAGCAGTGGGTTCCCTCAACTGGAATACACACCATCTAGTTAGTCCTGCGTGCCTATGGTCATGGCAAGCCACATATGCGGGCTCTTGGTCCAATCACTGAGAGGCGTTACTTGAATAAGGTACTCACGCTGAGGGTCACAATGTGTGTTTGTGCCCAAGGCGGCCCTCACACATGGGCGTGGCCTCATGGGCCATGCCGTTTTCTCCTACACTGAATGTTTGACTCACTGCCAGCAGCAAGGTTTCTTGCCATGGGGAAGGAGGGGTTCTGACTTGTGCATCAGGTTCCCCCCTGTGCAGGGATTGGAGATAAGGTCTAGGTTCTGATGACTGAAAACCCAGGTTGGGAATGGATGGTGGCCTAAGGCAGTGGCGGGTCCAATGTGCTGGGTGTGCAGCCAGCTGTGTCGGTGTCTGTTGGAAGGTCTGGGCTCAGGCTATTTGCGACAGAGCATCAGTGTTTAAGGTAGCCTATGCAATTGGGGTGTTGCCGAGGGCCAAGCAGTTTGATCCTCATTTGGGGTTTCTGGGCAGCACCATAGACAAAGTTTTTCTCCTGGGAGGCAGGCGGAGTGCTTCATTGTGGCCCCAGAATTCCCAGTAGGGAGGGTTTGCGGGCCAGGAGTGTGAGGACGGAAGTCTAGGAACACAAGCTAAAGTGAGGATTGGAGCCAAGGGCAGAGCAGGCCCACTAGGCAGAGGCTGAATCAAAATCTCCTGCATCTGAAGTCAGGCTGAGGATCAGACGTTGGCTGAGGCTGGAGTATGTGTCCATGATGGCACCTTCATGAAGCGGGGGCCTCATGAGGCCAAGGAAGTTTTCCCACGCTGAGTTTGGAGGTTGCCCCAAACCACCAGGTTTCCTTCTGTGGGACATTCGAGTCCTGTTGAATGGCTCCAGGACATACCATACGGAAGGACTGGAGAGCACGGTGCGAAGGATGGATCCCTGTACAGCATGCCTCGCATTCCCATTGGCCATTAGCCACAAGATATGTTTGATCTGCTGCCTCTGGGGCACGCTAACCAGGGGGATGAGTTGAAATGGCCTCTCCTGAGGATGCGTCATAATGTGCGTTTGGGTCCATGGAAACCTTGGAATGTGCTGGTTGTTCAGTGGCCCTGCGGAACTCTCCTACCTGAAGGGTTTGATACATCCCCAGTAAGTAAGCTCCCCATGTGGAGGCGAAAGAGGTTTGGTTTGGTGCCTCAGAAAAGCCCCGTGTGCTGGTCTACGAAAACAGACCTCTGAGGACGGACACATGGAAACCAGAGCTAAGGTTCAGATTAGGGCCTGGGGGCCTGTCCATTTCAACCTTCTGTCTCTGGGGACACTGTCTGAGAGTCTAAGTGGAGATAGTTGCTCCGCTGGTGTCAGAGAGCCCCTCTTAGTCCAGGGTGGCCTACACTATTGATGGCCTCAGGGGCCTTGGAGCTTTTCCCTAACCTGTAGGGTTGTGGTCAATGGATTGGGCACAATTTCCTTGGAGAGGGCAGGCACAATCTTTCGCTGTGGCTCCAGAGGCCCTAGCCTGGCGGTTGTGTGGGTCCAGGCTGAGGGCACAGAAGTCTGAAAACACAAACTCAGCTTATGAGTGGCGCCTAGGGTATGGCAGGCCGGATGTACAGCCCGAGAGGGAGCTCCTGGGCCTCTGAAACAAGGGCGAGTGGGAGGCGTTCCTTCAGGCTTTTGTCTCTGGATGTTGTGTCCGAGATAGCCGTGGATTGGAGGGGTGGCCTCAGGGACTGTGGACGAGTATCCCTCTCTGGGGATTTGTCCCAGCTCCCAAGAGTTTGGGGTCATTTTGTGGGAAGGGTGGAAAAGTGTTGTCTGGCTCACGTGTCTCTCCAAGAAAGGGATTCCAGAGCAGAGCCCCAGGTACGGGCGGGGCGACTGGAAAACTCAAACACTGGTGAGGATTGGGTGCATAGGGGCTTGGCAAGCCCCATATGCGGGCTCTTGGCCCAGGCCCTGACAGGCCTTTCTTTGACATGGGGCTCATGCTGAGGGTCGGAGTGTGAATTTGTGCCCAAGCAGCACTCAAGTTTGGGCGTGGCATCAGGGACCAGGAAGGTTTCTCCCACCCTGAAGGTGTGACTCCATGCCAAGAGCAAGCTTTACAGCCACGGGGAAGGAGGAGTTCTGTGTTGTGCTTGCGATACCCAGCTGTGTGGAGAATTGATATAATGTCTAGGTTCAGATATCTGAAAACCAAGGTTAGGAAGAGGTGACGGCATAAGACCATGGCGTGTCCGAAGTGCTGGGTGTGCGGCCAGCTGTCTCCTTGTCTGTCTGGACGTCTGGCTTCAGGCTGTGTCAGACAGAGCATGAGTGCCCAGAGCAGCCTATCCAGTTCGAGTACCGTCGAGGCCCGAGCAGGTTGATCCTCATCTGGGTTTTCTGGAGAGAGCCCCACAGGGAAATGTTTTTCTTGCCTTGGGCAGACCCTGGGCTGGGTTGTGGTTCTGGAGTTCCTAGTCCGGAGGGCTTGTTTGCCAGGAGTGTGAGGAAGGAAGTCTGAAAACACAAGCTAGCGTGAGGTTTGGGACCGATGGCACGGCAGGCCCACTCTGAGAGGCTGAATCGAGATCTCCTGCACTGAGGTCATTTCAACTCTGAGACGTGCCTCAGGCTAGAGTTTTTGTCCAGCATGGCCTCTTCCTGAATGGTGTGGGGGCCTCATGAGGCCAGGAAGGTTTGCCTACGATGGGATTTGTGAACTACTCCAAACCTCAAGGTTTCCTTCTGCACGAAAGTCGAGTGCTATTGGATGGTTCCAGGAGGCCCCATACGGAAAGACTCGAGAGCAGGTGTCTAAGCATGGATGCCTGGGAACGCCACCTCATATTCCCACTCTTTAGTCAGGACAAGGCAGGCTCAATCTGCGGGCTCCTGGGTGAGCTACCCAGAGGGGAGAGTTGAAATGGACTCTCCTGAAGATGAGTCCTACTGTGGCTTGGTGGCCTGGGAGACCTTGGAATGTGGAGGTGGCTCAGGGACTCTGCAGGATTCTCCAACCTGAGGTGTTTGACACGGCTCCAACAAGGAAGCTTCCCATGTGGAGACGAGAGAAGTTCTGTTCAGTGCCTCAGGAAAGCCCCATATCCTGTTCTTCGAACCAAAGCCTCTGAGGAGTGACACCTGGAAAACAAAGCAAGAGTTGAGATTAGGGCCTAAGGGCCTGTCCGGCTCAACCTTCTATCTCTGTTGACATCTGTGTGCATGCCTTCATGGAGGTAGCAGCTCAGCTTGTGTCCGAAGGCCCCTGTGTGTGCAGGGAGGCTCCCGGTAATGGTATGTCCTCGGGGGCCTTGAGGTTTCTCATATTCTGGAGGTGTGTGGCCAAAGAAATGGACAGAGTTTCCCAGGAGAGAGCAGGCATGGTCCTGTGGTATGGCTCCAGAGGACCCAGCCTAGAGGCTGTGTTTGCCAGGGCTGTGGGGACAGATGTCTGAAAAAGCAAACTTGGCTCAGGTAGGGGCCAAGGTAATGGCAGGCCTGATCTCCAGTCCGAGAGGGGAGATCCTCTGTATATCAAAGGAGGGCAAGTGGGAGGCAGTCACTCAGGCTTTTGTCTCTGGGTGTTGCGTTCACAGTGGCCGTTCAGGGTAGGGGTTGCTTCAGGGGCCGAGGAAGAGCCTTCCTCTCGGGGGATTGTCCAAGCTCCCAAGTGTTTGGGTTCATTCTGTGGGAAGGGAAGAGTACTGTTTTCTGCCACAGGGGACCCGCCAGGAGAGGGACTCTAGAGCACAGCAGTGGGTTCCCTCAACTGGAATACACACCATCTAGTTAGTCCTGCGTGCCTATGGGCATGGCAAGCCACATATGCGGGCTCTTGGTCCAATCACTGAGAGGCGTTACTTGAATAAGGTACTCACGCTGAGGGTCACAATGTGTGTTTGTGCCCAAGGCGGCCCTCACACATGGGCGTGGCCTCATGGGCCATGCCGTTTTCTCCTACACTGAAGGTTTGACTCACTGCCAGCAGCAAGGTTTCTTGCCATGGGGAAGGAGGGGTTCTGACTTGTGCATCAGGTTCCCCCCTGTGCAGGGATTGGAGATAAGGTCTAGGTTCTGATGACTGAAAACCCAGGTTGGGAATGGATGGTGGCCTAAGGCAGTGGCGGGTCCAATGTGCTGGGTGTGCAGCCAGCTGTGTCGGTGTCTGTTGGAAGGTCTGGGCTCAGGCTATTTGCGACAGAGCCTCAGTGTTTAAGGTAGCCTATGCAATTGGGGTGTTGCCGAGGGCCAAGCAGTTTGATCCTCATTTGGGGTTTCTGGGCAGCACCATAGACAAAGTTTTTCTCCTGGGAGGCAGGCGGAGTGCTTCATTGTGGCCCCAGAATTCCCAGTAGGGAGGGTTTGTGGGCCAGGAGTGTGAGGACGGAAGTCTAGGAACACAAGCTAAAGTGAGGATTGGAGCCAAGGGCAGAGCAGGCCCACTAGGCAGAGGCTGAATCAAAATCTCCTGCATCTGAAGTCAGGCTGAGGATCAGACGTTGGCTGAGGCTGGAGTATGTGTCCATGATGGCACCTTCATGAAGCGGGGGCCTCATGAGGCCAAGGAAGTTTTCCCACGCTGAGTTTGGAGGTTGCCCCAAACCACCAGGTTTCCTTCTGTGGGACATTCGAGTCCTGTTGAATGGCTCCAGGACATACCATACGGAAGGACTGGAGAGCACGGTTCGAAGGATGGATCCCTGTACAGCATGCCTCGCATTCTCATTGGCCATTAGCCACAAGATATGTTTGATCTGCTGCCTCTGGGGCACGCTAACCAGGGGGCTGAGTTGAAATGGCCTCTCCTGAGGATGCGTCATAATGTGCGTTTGGGTCCATGGAAACCTTGGAATGTGCTGGTTGTTCAGTGGCCCTGCGGAACTCTCCTACCTGAAGGGTTTGATACATCCCCAGTAAGTAAGCTCCCCATGTGGAGGCGAGAGAGGTTTGGTTTGGTGCCTCAGAAAAGCCCCGTGTGCTGGTCTACGAAAACAGACCTCTGAGGACGGACACATGGAAACCAGAGCTAAGGTTCAGATTAGGGCCTGGGGGCCTGTCCATTTCAACCTTCTGTCTCTGGGGACACTGTCTGAGAGTCTAAGTGGAGATAGTTGTTCCGCTGGTGTCAGAGAGCCCCTCTTAGTCCAGGGTGGCCTACACTATTGATGGCCTCAGGGGCCTTGGAGCTTTTCCCTAACCTGTAGGGTTGTGGTCAATGGATTGGGCACAATTTCCTTGGAGAGGGCAGGCACAATCTTTCGCTGTGGCTCCAGAGGCCCTAGCCTGGCGGTTGTGTGGGTCCAGGCTGAGGGCACAGAAGTCTGAAAACACAAACTCAGCTTATGAGTGGCGCCTAGGGTATGGCAGGCCGGATGTACAGCCCGAGAGGGAGCTCCTGGGCCTCTGAAACAAGGGCGAGTGGGAGGCGTTCCTTCAGGCTTTTGTCTCTGGATGTTGTGTCCGAGATAGCCGTGGATTGGAGGGGTGGCCTCAGGGACTGTGGACGAGTATCCCTCTCTGGAGATTTGTCCCAGCTCCCAAGAGTTTGGGGTCATTTTGTGGGAAGGGTGGAAAAGTGTTGTCTGGCTCACGTGTCTCTCCAAGAAAGGGATTCCAGAGCAGAGCCCCAGGTACACGCGGGGCGACTGGAATACTCAAACACTGGTGAGGATTGGGTGCATAGGGGCTTGGCAAGCCCCATATGCGGGCTCTTGGCCCAGGCCCTGACAGGCCTTTCTTTGACATGGGGCTCATGCTGAGGGTCAGAGTGTGAATTTGTGCCCAAGCAGCACTCAAGTTTGGGCGTGGCATCAGGGACCAGGAAGGTTTCTCCCACCCTGAAGGTGTGACTCCATGCCAAGAGCAAGCTTTACAGCCACGGGGAAGGAGGAGTTCTGTGTTGTGCTTGCGATACCCAGCTGTGTGGAGAATTGATATAATGTCTAGGTTCAGATATCTGAAAACCAAGGTTAGGAAGAGGTGACGGCATAAGACCATGGCGTGTCCGAAGTGCTGGGTGTGCGGCCAGCTGTCTCCTTGTCTGTCTGGACGTCTGGCTTCAGGCTGTGTCAGACAGAGCATGAGTGCCCAGAGCAGCCTATCCAGTTCGGGTACCGTCGAGGCCCGAGCAGGTTGATCCTCATCTGGGTTTTCTGGAGAGAGCCCCACAGGGAAACGTTTTTCTTCCCTTGGGCAGACCCTGGGCTGGGTTGTGGTTCTGGAGTTCCTAGTCCGGAGGGCTTGTTTGCCAGGAGTGTGAGGAAGGAAGTCTGAAAACACAAGCTAGTGTGAGGTTTGGGACCGATGGCACGGCAGGCCCACTCTGAGAGGCTGAATCGAGATCTCCTGCACTGAGGTCATTTCAACTCTGAGACGTGCCTCAGGCTAGAGTTTTTGTCCAGCATGGCCTCTTCCTGAATGGTGTGGGGGCCTCATGAGGCCAGGAAGGTTTGCCTACGATGGGATTTGTGAACTACTCCAAACCTCAAGGTTTCCTTCTGCACGAAAGTCGAGTGCTATTGGATGGTTCCAGGAGGCCCCATACGGAAAGACTCGAGAGCAGGTGTCTAAGCATGGATGCCTGGGAACGCCACCTCATATTCCCACTCTTTAGTCAGGACAAGGCAGGCTCAATCTGCGGGCTCCTGGGTGAGCTACCCAGAGGGGAGAGTTGAAATGGACTCTCCTGAAGATGAGTCCTACTGTGGCTTGGTGGCCTGGGAGACCTTGGAATGTGGAGGTGGCTCAGGGACTCTGCAGGATTCTCCAACCTGAGGTGTTTGACACGGCTCCAACAAGGAAGCTTCCCATGTGGAGACGAGAGAAGTTCTGTTCAGTGCCTCAGGAAAGCCCCATATCCTGTTCTTCGAACCAAAGCCTCTGAGGAGTGACACCTGGAAAACAAAGCAAGAGTTGAGATTAGGGCCTAAGGGCCTGTCGGGCTCAACCTTCTATCTCTGTTGACATCTGTGTGCATGCCTTCATGGAGGTAGCAGCTCAGCTTGTGTCCGAAGGCTCCCGTGTGTGCAGGGAGGTTCCCGGTAATGGTATGTCCTCGGGGCCTTGAGGTTTCTCATATTCTGGAGGAGTGTGGCCAAAGGAATGGACAGAGTTTCCCAGGAGAGAGCAGGCATGGTCCTGTGGTATGGCTCCAGAGGACCCAGCCTAGAGGCTGTGTTTGCCAGGGCTGTGGAGACAGATGTCTGAAAAAGCAAACTTGGCTCAGGTAGGCGCCAATGTAACGGCAGGCCTGATCTCCAGTCCGAGAGGGGAGATCCTCTGGATATCAAAGGAGGGCAAGTGGGAGGCAGTCGCTCAGGCTTTTGTCTCTGGGTGTTGCGTTCACAGTGGCCGTTCAGGGTAGGGGTTGCTTCAGGGGTCGAGGAAGAGCCTTCCTCGCGGGGGATTGTCCAAGCTCCCAAGTGTTTGGGTTCATTCTGTGGGAAGGGAAGAGTACTGTTTTCTGCCACAGGGGACCCGCCAGGAGAGGGACTCTAGAGCACAGCAGTGGGTTCCCTCAACTGGAATACACACCATCTAGTTAGTCCTGCGTGCCTATGGGCATGGCAAGCCACATATGCGGGCTCTTGGTCCAATCACTGAGAGGCGTTACTTGAATAAGGTACTCACGCTGAGGGTCACAATGTGTGTTTGTGCCCAAGGCGGCCCTCACACATGGGCGTGGCCTCATGGGCCATGCCGTTTTCTCCTACACTGAAGGTTTGACTCACTGCCAGCAGCAAGGTTTCTTGCCATGGGGAAGGAGGGGTTCTGACTTGTGCATCAGGTTCCCCCCTGTGCAGGGATTGGAGATAAGGTCTAGGTTCTGATGACTGAAAACCCAGGTTGGGAATGGATGGTGGCCTAAGGCAGTGGCGGGTCCAATGTGCTGGGTGTGCAGCCAGCTGTGTCGGTGTCTGTTGGAAGTTCTGGGCTCAGGCTATTTGCGACAGAGCCTCAGTGTTTAAGGTAGCCTATGCAATTGGGGTGTTGCCGAGGGCCAAGCAGTTTGATCCTCATTTGGGGTTTCTGGGCAGCACCATAGACAAAGTTTTTCTCCTGGGAGGCAGGCGGAGTGCTTCATTGTGGCCCCAGAATTCCCAGTAGGGAGGGTTTGTGGGCCAGGAGTGTGAGGACGGAAGTCTAGGAACACAAGCTAAAGTGAGGATTGGAGCCAAGGGCAGAGCAGGCCCACTAGGCAGAGGCTGAATCAAAATCTCCTGCATCTGAAGTCAGGCTGAGGATCAGACGTTGGCTGAGGCTGGAGTATGTGTCCATGATGGCACCTTCATGAAGCGGGGGCCTCATGAGGCCAAGGAAGTTTTCCCACGCTGAGTTTGGAGGTTGCCCCAAACCACCAGGTTTCCTTCTGTGGGACATTCGAGTCCTGTTGCATGGCTCCAGGACATACCATACGGAAGGACTGGAGAGCACGGTTCGAAGGATGGATCCCTGTACAGCATGCCTCGCATTCCCATTGGCCATTAGCCACAAGATATGTTTGATCTGCTGCCTCTGGGGCACGCTAACCAGGGGGCTGAGTTGAAATGGCCTCTCCTGAGGATGCGTCATAATGTGCGTTTGGGTCCATGGAAACCTTGGAATGTGCTGGTTGTTCAGTGGCCCTGCGGAACTCTCCTACCTGAAGGGTTTGATACATCCCCAGTAAGTAAGCTCCCCATGTGGAGGCGAGAGAGGTTTGGTTTGGTGCCTCAGAAAAGCCCCGTGTGCTGGTCTACGAAAACAGACCTCTGAGGACGGACACATGGAAACCAGAGCTAAGGTTCAGATTAGGGCCTGGGGGCCTGTCCATTTCAACTTCTGTCTCTGGGGACACTGTCTGAGAGTCTAAGTGGAGATAGTTGCTCCGCTGGTGTCAGAGAGCCCCTCTTAGTCCAGGGTGGCCTACACTATTGATGGCCTCAGGGGCCTTGGAGCTTTTCCCTAACCTGTAGGGTTGTGGTCAATGGATTGGGCACAATTTCCTTGGAGAGGGCAGGCACAATCTTTCGCTGTGGCTCCAGAGGCCCTAGCCTGGCGGTTGTGTGGGTCCAGGCTGAGGGCACAGAAGTCTGAAAACACAAACTCAGCTTATGAGTGGCGCCTAGGGTATGGCAGGCCGGATGTACAGCCCGAGAGGGAGCTCCTGGGCCTCTGAAACAAGGGCGAGTGGGAGGCGTTCCTTCAGGCTTTTGTCTCTGGATGTTGTGTCCGAGATAGCCGTGGATTGGAGGGGTGGCCTCAGGGACTGTGGACGAGTATCCCTCTCTGGGGATTTGTCCCAGCTCCCAAGAGTTTGGGGTCATTTTGTGGGAAGGGTGGAAAAGTGTTGTCTGGCTCACGTGTCTCTCCAAGAAAGGGATTCCAGAGCAGAGCCCCAGGTACGGGCGGGGCGACTGGAAAACTCAAACACTGGTGAGGATTGGGTGCATAGGGGCTTGGCAAGCCCCATATGCGGGCTCTTGGCCCAGGCCCTGACAGGCCTTTCTTTGACATGGGGCTCATGCTGAGGGTCAGAGTGTGAATTTGTGCCCAAGCAGCACTCAAGTTTGGGCGTGGCATCAGGGACCAGGAAGGTTTCTCCCACTCTGAAGGTGTGACTCCATGCCAAGAGCAAGCTTTACAGCCACGGGGAAGGAGGAGCTCTGTGTTGTGCTTGCGATACCCAGCTGTGTGGAGAATTGATATAATGTCTAGGTTCAGATATCTGAAAACCAAGGTTAGGAAGAGGTGACGGCATAAGACCATGGCGTGTCCGAAGTGCTGGGTGTGCGGCCAGCTGTCTCCTTGTCTGTCTGGACGTCTGGCTTCAGGCTGTGTCAGACAGAGCATGAGTGCCCAGAGCAGCCTATCCAGTTCGAGTACCGTCGAGGCCCGAACAGGTTGATCCTCATCTGGGTTTTCTGGAGAGACCCCCACAGGGAAATGTTTTTCTTGCCTTGGGCAGACCCTGGGCTGGGTTGTGGTTCTGGAGTTCCTAGTCCGGAGGGCTTGTTTGCCAGGAGTGTGAGGAAGGAAGTCTGAAAACACAAGCTAGCGTGAGGTTTGGGACCGATGGCACGGCAGGCCCACTCTGAGAGGCTGAATCGAGATCTCCTGCACTGAGGTCATTTCAACTCTGAGACGTGCCTCAGGCTAGAGTTTTTGTCCAGCATGGCCTCTTCCTGAATGGTGTGGGGGCCTCATGAGGCCAGGAAGGTTTGCCTACGATGGGATTTGTGAACTACTCCAAACCTCAAGGTTTCCTTCTGCACGAAAGTCGAGTGCTATTGGATGGTTCCAGGAGGCCCCATACGGAAAGACTCGAGAGCAGGTGTCTAAGCATGGATGCCTGGGAACGCCACCTCATATTCCCACTCTTTAGTCAGGACAAGGCAGGCTCAATCTGCGGGCTCCTGGGTGAGCTACCCAGAGGGGAGAGTTGAAATGGACTCTCCTGAAGATGAGTCCTACTGTGGCTTGGTGGCCTGGGAGACCTTGGAATGTGGAGGTGGCTCAGGGACTCTGCAGGATTCTCCAACCTGAGGTGTTTGACACGGCTCCAACAAGGAAGCTTCCCATGTGGAGACGAGAGAAGTTCTGTTCAGTGCCTCAGGAAAGCCCCATATCCTGTTCTTCGAACCAAAGCCTCTGAGGAGTGACACCTGGAAAACAAAACAAGAGTTGAGATTAGGGCCTAAGGGCCTGTCCGGCTCAACCTTCTATCTCTGTTGACATCTGTGTGCATGCCTTCATGGAGGTAGCAGCTCAGCTTGTGTCCGAAGGCCCCTGTGTGTGCAGGGAGGCTCCCGGTAATGGTATGTCCTCAGGGGCCTTGAGGTTTCTCATATTCTGGAGGTGTGTGGCCAAAGGAATGGACAGAGTTTCCCAGGAGAGAGCAGGCATGGTCCTGTGGTATGGCTCCAGAGGACCCAGCCTAGAGGCTGTGTTTGCCAGGGCTGTGGGGACAGATGTCTGAAAAAGCAAACTTGGCTCAGGTAGGGGCCAAGGTAATGGCAGGCCTGATCTCCAGTCCGAGAGGGGAGATCCTCTCGATATCAAAGGAGGGCAAGTGGGAGGCAGTCACTCAGGCTTTTGTCTCTGGGTGTTGCGTTCACAGTGGCCGTTCAGGGTAGGGGTTGCTTCAGGGGCCGAGGAAGAGCCTTCCTCTCGGGGGATTGTCCAAGCTCCCAAGTGTTTGGGTTCATTCTGTGGGAAGGGAAGAGTACTGTTTTCTGCCACAGGGGACCCGCCAGGAGAGGGACTCTAGAGCACAGCAGTGGGTTCCCTCAACTGGAATACACACCATCTAGTTAGTCCTGCGTGCCTATGGGCATGGCAAGCCACATATGCGGGCTCTTGGTCCAATCACTGAGAGGCGTTACTTGAATAAGATACTCACGCTGAGGGTCACAATGTGTGTTTGTGCCCAAGGCGGCCCTCACACATGGGCGTGGCCTCATGGGCCATGCCGTTTTCTCCTACACTGAAGGTTTGACTCACTGCCAGCAGCAAGGTTTCTTGCCATGGGGAAGGAGGGGTTCTGACTTGTGCATCAGGTTCCCCCCTGTGCAGGGATTGGAGATAAGGTCTAGGTTCTGATGACTGAAAACCCAGGTTGGGAATGGATGGTGGCCTAAGGCAGTGGCGGGTCCAATGTGCTGGGTGTGCAGCCAGCTGTGTCGGTGTCTGTTGGAAGGTCTGGGCTCAGGCTATTTGCGACAGAGCCTCAGTGTTTAAGGTAGCCTATACAATTGGGGTGTTGCCGAGGGCCAAGCAGTTTGATCCTCATTTGGGGTTTCTGGGCAGCACCATAGACAAAGTTTTTCTCCTGGGAGGCAGGCGGAGTGCTTCATTGTGGCCCCAGAATTCCCAGAAGGGAGGGTTTGTGGGCCAGGAGTGTGAGGACGGAAGTCTAGGAACACAAGCTAAAGTGAGGATTGGAGCCAAGGGCAGAGCAGGCCCACTAGGCAGAGGCTGAATCAAAATCTCCTGCATCTGAAGTCAGGCTGAGGATCAGACGTTGGCTGAGGCTGGAGTATGTGTCCATGATGGCACCTTCATGAAGCGGGGGCCTCATGAGGCCAAGGAAGTTTTCCCACGCTGAGTTTGGAGGTTGCCCCAAACCACCAGGTTTCCTTCTGTGGGACATTCGAGTCCTGTTGCATGGCTCCAGGACATACCATACGGAAGGACTGGAGAGCACGGTTCGAAGGATGGATCCCTGTACAGCATGCCTCGCATTCTCATTGGCCATTAGCCACAATATATGTTTGATCTGCTGCCTCTGGGGCACGCTAACCAGGGGGCTGAGTTGAAATGGCCTCTCCTGAGGATGCGTCATAATGTGCGTTTGGGTCCATGGAAACCTTGGAATGTGCTGGTTGTTCAGTGGCCCTGCCGAACTCTCCTACCTGAAGGGTTTGATACATCCCCAGTAAGTAAGCTCCCCATGTGGAGGCGAGAGAGGTTTGGTTTGGTGCCTCAGAAAAGCCCCGTGTGCTGGTCTACGAAAACAGACCTCTGAGGACGGACACATGGAAACCAGAGCTAAGGTTCAGATTAGGGCCTGGGGGCCTGTCCATTTCAACCTTCTGTCTCTGGGGACACTGTCTGAGAGTCTATGTGGAGATAGTTGCTCTGCTGGTGTCAGAGAGCACCTCTTAGTCCAGGGTGGCCTACACTATTGATGGCCTCAGGGGCCTTGGAGCTTTTCCCTAACCTGTAGGGTTGTGGTCAATGGATTGGGCACAATTTCCTTGGAGAGGGCAGGCACAATCTTTCGCTGTGGCTCCAGAGGCCCTAGCCTGGCGGTTGTGTGGGTCCAGGCTGAGGGCACAGAAGTCTGAAAACACAAACTCAGCTTATGAGTGGCGCCTAGGGTATGGCAGGCCGGATGTACAGCCCGAGAGGGAGCTCCTGGGCCTCTGAAACAAGGGCGAGTGGGAGGCGTTCCTTCAGGCTTTTGTCTCTGGATGTTGTGTCCGAGATAGCCGTGGATTGGAGGGGTGGCCTCAGGGACTGTGGACGAGTATCCCTCTCTGGGGATTTGTCCCAGCTCCCAAGAGTTTGGGGTCCTTTTGTGGGAAGGGTGGAAAAGTGTTGTCTGGCTCACGTGTCTCTCCAAGAAAGGGATTCCAGAGCAGAGCCCCAGGTACGGGCGGGGCGACTGGAAAACTCAAACACTGGTGAGGATTGGGTGCATAGGGGCTTGGCAAGCCCCATATGCGGGCTCTTGGCCCAGGCCCTGACAGGCCTTTCTTTGACATGGGGCTCATGCTGAGGGTCAGAGTGTGAATTTGTGCCCAAGCAGCACTCAAGTTTGGGCGTGGCATCAGGGACCAGGAAGGTTTCTCCCACCCTGAAGGTGTGACTCCATGCCAAGAGCAAGCTTTACAGCCACGGGGAAGGAGGAGTTCTGTGTTGTGCTTGCGATACCCAGCTGTGTGGAGAATTGATATAATGTCTAGGTTCAGATATCTGAAAACCAAGGTTAGGAAGAGGTGACGGCATAAGACCATGGCGTGTCCAAAGTGCTGGGTGTGCGGCCAGCTGTCTCCTTGTCTGTCTGGACGTCTGGCTTCAGGCTGTGTCAGACAGAGCATGAGTGCCCAAAGCAGCCTAACCAGTTCGGGTACCGTCGAGGCCCGAGCAGGTTGATCCTCATCTGGGTTTTCTGGAGAGAGCCCCACAGGGAAACGTTTTTCTTGCCGTGGGCAGACCCTGGGCTGGGTTGTGGTTCTGGAGTTCCTAGTCCGGAGGGCTTGTTTGCCAGGAGTGTGAGGAAGGAAGTCTGGAAACAGAAGCTAGCGTGAGGTTTGGGACCGATGGCACGGCAGGCCCACTCTGAGAGGCTGAATCGAGATCTCCTGCACTGAGGTCATTTCAACTCTGAGACGTGCCTCAGGCTAGAGTTTTTGTCCAGCATGGCCTCTTCCTGAATGGTGTGGGGGCCTCATGAGGCCAGGAAGGTTTGCCTACGATGGGATTTGTGAACTACTCCAAACCTCAAGGTTTCCTTCTGCACGAAAGTCGAGTGCTATTGGATGGTTCCAGGAGGCCCCATACGGAAAGACTCGAGAGCAGGTGTCTAAGCATGGATGCCTGGGAACGCCACCTCATATTCCCACTCTTTAGTCAGGACAAGGCAGGCTCAATCTGCGGGCTCCTGGGTGAGCTACCCAGAGGGGAGAGTTGAAATGGACTCTCCTGAAGATGAGTCCTACTGTGGCTTGGTGGCCTGGGAGACCTTGGAATGTGGAGGTGGCTCAGGGACTCTGCAGGATTCTCCAACCTGAGGTGTTTGACACGGCTCCAACAAGGAAGCTTCCCATGTGGAGACGAGAGAAGTTCTGTTCAGTGCCTCAGGAAAGCCCCATATCCTGTTCTTCGAACCAAAGCCTCTGAGGAGTGACACCTGGAAAACAAAGCAAGTGTTGAGATTAGGGCCTAAGGGCCTGTCCGGCTCAACCTTCTATCTCTGTTGACATCTGTGTGCATGCCTTCATGGAGGTAGCAGCTCAGCTTGTGTCCGAAGGCCCCTGTGTGTGCAGGGAGGCTCCCGGTAATGGTATGTCCTCGGGGGCCTTGAGGTTTCTCATATTCTGGAGGTGTGTGGCCAAAGGAATGGACAGAGTTTCCCAGGAGAGAGCAGGCATGGTCCTGTGGTATGGCTCCAGAGGACCCAGCCTAGAGGCTGTGTTTGCCAGGGCTGTGGGGACAGATGTCTGAAAAAGCAAACTTGGCTCAGGTAGGGGCCAAGGTAATGGCAGGCCTGATCTCCAGTCCGAGAGGGGAGATCCTCTGGATATCAAAGGAGGGCAAGTGGGAGGCAGTCGCTCAGGCTTTTGTCTCTGGGTGTTGCGTTCACAGTGGCCGTTCAGGGTAGGGGTTGCTTCAGGGGCCGAGGAAGAGCCTTCCTCTCGGGGGATTGTCCAAGCTCCCAAGTGTTTGGGTTCATTCTGTGGGAAGGGAAGAGTACTGTTTTCTGCCACAGGGGACCCCCCAGGAGAGGGACTCTAGAGCACAGCAGTGGGTTCCCTCAACTGGAATACACACCATCTAGTTAGTCCTGCGTGCCTATGGGCATGGCAAGCCACATATGCGGGCTCTTGGTCCAATCACTGAGAGGCGTTACTTGAATAAGGTACTCACGCTGAGGGTCACAATGTGTGTTTGTGCCCAAGGCGGCCCTCACACATGGGCGTGGCCTCATAGGCCATGCCGTTTTCTCCTAACTGAAGGTTTGACTCACTGCCAGCAGCAAGGTTTCTTGCCATGGGGAAGGAGGGGTTCTGACTTGTGCATCAGGTTCCGAACTGTGCAGGGATTGGAGATAAGGTCTAGGTTCTGATGACTGAAAACCCAGGTTGTGAATGGATGGTGGCCTAAGGCAGTGGCGGGTCCAATGTGCTGGGTGTGCAGCCAGCTGTGTCGGTGTCTGTTGGAAGGTCTGGGCTCAGGCTATTTGCGACAGAGCATCAGTGTTTAAGGTAGCCTATGCAATTGGGGTGTTGCCGAGGGCCAAGCAGTTTGATCCTCATTTGGGGTTTCTGGGCAGCACCATAGACAAAGTTTTTCTCCTAGGAGGCAGGCGGAGTGCTTCATTGTGGCCCCAGAATTCCCAGAAGGGAGGGTTTGTGGGCCAGGAGTGTGAGGACGGAAGTCTAGGAACACAAGCTAAAGTGAGGATTGGAGCCAAGGGCAGAGCAGGCCCACTAGGCAGAGGCTGAATTAAAATCTCCTGCATCTGAAGTCAGGCTGAGGGTCAGACGTTGGCTGAGGCTGGAGTATGTGTCCATGATGGCACCTTCATGAAGCGGGGGCCTCATGAGGCCAAGGAAGTTTTCCCACGCTGAGTTTGGAGGTTGCCCCAAACCACCAGGTTTCCTTCTGTGGGACATTCGAGTCCTGTTGCATGGCTCCAGGACATACCATACGGAAGGACTGGAGAGCAGGGTTCGAAGGATGGATCCCTGTACAGCATTCCTCGCATTCCCATTGGCCATTAGCCACAAGATATGTTTGATCTGCTGCCTCTGGGGCACGCTAACCAGGGGGCTGAGTTGAAATGGCCTCTCCTGAGGATGCGTCATAATGTGCGTTTGGGTCCATGGAAACCTTGGAATGTGCTGGGTGTTCAGTGGCCCTGCGGAACTCTCCTACCTGAAGGGTTTGATACATCCCCAGTAAGGAAGCTCCCCATGTGGAGGCGAGAGAGGTTTGGTTTGGTGCCTCAGAAAAGCCCCGTGTGCTGGTCTACGAAAACAGACCTCTGAGGACGGACACATGGAAACCAAAGCTAAGTTTCAGATTAGGGCCTGGGGGCCTGTCCATTTCAACCTTCTGTCTCTGGGGACACTGTCTGAGAGTCTAAGTGGAGATAGTTGCTCCGCTGGTGTCAGAGAGCCCCTCTTAGTCCAGGGTGGCCTACACTATTGATGGCCTCAGGGGCCTTGGAGCTTTTCCCTAACCTGTAGGGTTGTGGTCAATGGATTGGGCACAATTTCCTTGGAGAGGGCAGGCACAATCTTTCGCTGTGGCTCCAGAGGCCCTAGCCTGGCGGTTGTGTGGGTCCAGGCTGAGGGCACAGAAGTCTGAAAACACAAACTCAGCTTATGAGTGGCGCCTAGGGTATGGCAGGCCGGATGTACAGCCCGAGAGGGAGCTCCTGGGCCTCTGAAACAAGGGCGAGTGGGAGGCGTTCCTTCAGGCTTTTGTCTCTGGATGTTGTGTCCGAGATAGCCGTGGATTGGAGGGGTGGCCTCAGGGACTGTGGACGAGTATCCCTCTCTGGGGATTTGTCCCAGCTCCCAAGAGTTTGGGGTCATTTTGTGGGAAGGTTGGAAAAGTGTTGTCTGGCTCACGTGTCTCTCCAAGAAAGGGATTCCAGAGCAGAGCCCCAGGTACGGGCGGGGCGATTGGAAAACTCAAACACTGGTGAGGATTGGGTGCATAGGGGCTTGGCAAGCCCCATATGCGGGCTCTTGGGTTGCTTCAGGGGCCGAGGAAGAGCCTTTCTCTCAGGGCATTGTCCAAGCTCCCAAGTGTTTGGGTTCATTCTGTGGGAAGGGAAGAGTACTGTTTTCTGCCACAGGGGACCCCCCAGGAGAGCGACTCTAGAGCACAGCAGTGGGTTCCCTCTACTGGAATACACACCATCTAGTTAGTCCTGGGTGGCTATGGGCATGGCATGCCCCATATGTGGGCTCTTGGTCCAGGCCCTGACAGGCCTTTCTTTGACATGGGTCTCATGCTGAGGGTCACAGTGTGAATTTGTGCCCAAGCAGCACTCAATTTTGGGCGTGACATCAGGGGCCATGAAGGTTTCTCCCTCTCTGAAGGTGTGACACCATGCCAAGAGCAAGCTTTACAGCCACGGGGAAGGAGGAGTTCTGTGTTGTGCTTGCGATACCCAGCTGTGTGGAGAATTGATATAATGTCTAGGTTCAGATATCTGAAAACCAAGGTTAGGAAGAGGAGACGGCATAA
Source organism: Mustela nivalis (assembly GCF_964662115.1). Lineage (NCBI taxonomy): Eukaryota > Metazoa > Chordata > Mammalia > Carnivora > Mustelidae > Mustela > Mustela nivalis. Next base: position 935,368 of record NW_028136529.1, read on the forward strand.
GACCATGGCGTTTCCGAAGTGCTGGGTGTGCGGCCAGCTGTCTCCTTGACTGTCTGGACGTCTGGCTTCAGGCTGTGTCAGACAGAGCATGAGTGCCCAGAGCAGCCTATCCAGTTCAGGTACCATCGAGGCCCGAGCAGGTTGATCCTCATCTGGGTTTTCTGGAGAGGGCCCCACAGGGAAACGTTTTTCTTCCCTTGGGCAGTCCCTGGGCTGGGTTGTGGTTCTGGAGTTCCTAGTCCGGAGGGCTTGTTTGCCAGGAGTGTGAGGAATGAAGTCTGAAAACACAAGGTAGCGTGAGGTTTGGGACCGATGGCACGGCAGGCCCACTCTGAGAGGCTGAATCGAGATCTCCTGCACTGAGGTCATGTCAAATATGAGACGTGCCTCAGGCTAGAGTTTTTGTCCAGCATGGCCTCTTCCTGAAGGGTGTGGGGGCCTCATGAGGCCAGGAAGTTTTGCCTACGATGGGATTTGTGAACTACTCCAAACCTCAAGGTTTCCTTCTGCACGAAAGTCGAGTGCTATTGGATGGTTCCAGGAGGCCCCATACGGAAAGACTCGAGAGCAGGTGTCTAAGCATGGATGCCTGGGAACGCCACCTCATATTCCCACTCTTTAGTCAGGACAATGCAGGCTCAATCTGCGGGCTCCTGGGTGAGCTACCCAGAGGGGAGAGTTGAAATGGACTCTCCTGAAGATGAGTCCTACTGTGGCTTGGTGGCCTGGGAGACCTTGGAATGTGGAGGTGGCTCAGGGACTCTGCAGGATTCTCCAACCGGAGGTGTTTGACACGGCTCTAACAAGAAAGCTTCCCATGTGGAGTCGAGAGAAGTTCTGTTCAGTGCCTCAGGAAAGCCCCATATACTGTTCTTCGAACCAAAGCCTCTGAGGAGTGTGACACCTGGAAAACAAATCAAGAGTTGAGATTAGGGCCTAAGGGCCTGTCCGTCTCAACCTTCAGTCATGCACAGAAAATACAACCTGAGCCAACGTCTGATCCTCGCCGTGACTTCAGATGCATGAGATATTGGTTCAGATGTGCAAGGGGTACCTGCCTTGCCCTCAGCCTGAAGCCCAAGTCTAGCTTGTGGTCTCAGACATCTGTCCGCACACTACCGGCCCAGAAGCCCTCAAGTTTGGCAATTCCGGACCCACAATGCAGCACTCTGCCTGCCCTCGAGAAAAAATATCTTGCCTATGAGCTGCCCAGGCACCTCAAATGAGGATCAACCTACACGGCACTCGACTGTACCCAAATTACATAGTCTAACCTGGGCACTAATGCACTGTCTGACACAACCTGAGTCCGAACCTCCCGACCAAAAACCAGGCAGCTGACCGCACACTGAGCACATCAGACCCACCATGGCCTTAGGTCATCATCTCTTCCCAACTGCGATTTTCAGGCTTCCGAACCTAGACCTTATCTCCAACCACTGCCCAGGGTTGAAAGTGATGCAGAAATCAGAACTCCTTCCCCATGGCAAGAGACCTTGTGATTGGCATGTTGTCCAAAGTTCAGTGAAGTTGAAACCAGTGTGGCCCATGAGGCCCCGCCCAAGCTCCCGAGCCACATTGGTCACAAACACACATTGTGACCCTCAGCCTGAGCCCAGTCCTCAAGGAATGCCTCTCAGTGGCTGGATGAAGAGACAGCATATGGGGCCTGCCATGCCCCTAGGCCCCAAATTTTAACCATAGTTTGGGTTGTCCCTTCACTCTTCCCCAGGGCTCTACTTTGGAATTCCTCTTTGGTTGGGACACCTAAGGTAACAAACCTGAAAGGATACCTCCCATCCCACAGATTGACGAAAAACAATTGGGACCGGGCCAAATCCACAGAGAGGAAGATTCGTCCCTGGCACATGAGGCCTTCCCACATTCCACGACCATCGTTGACACAAAATCCAGAGACCAAAGCCTGAGCAAGTGCCTTAGACTCGCTCTTTCTTCACATCCTGAAGAGTTCTGCTCATGGGTTGTAGATTGGGCCTGCCATACCTACGTCCCCAAACCTAAGCTGAGTTTGTGTTTTCAGACTTCTGTCCTCAAATTCCTGGGCAACACACACTCCAGGCTGGCACCCCTGGAGCCACACATTAGGACTGTGCCTATTCCATGCATGGGAATTCTGCCCATTCCATTGTCCAAAATTGTACAAATTAGGAGAACCCTCCAAAGTCCCCGTGGCCATCCCAATATCTAGGTCTCCGTGGACAACAAGGGCGGTCTGACACCAGCTGAGCATCTACGTCCACTCATACCATACATGGATGTCCCCAGTGAAGGATATGGTACCAGACAGGACCCTAGGCCATAATCGGATCCATTGCTTTGGTTTACAGGCATGTCTCCACAAAATCCTCGATTCCAATACCAGCATAGGGGCTTTCCTGAGGCACCCATCAAAAAAAATCTCGTCTCCACGAGGAAACTTGTGCATGGAACCCATGTCAAAATCATAGGAGCATACTTCAGAGTCCCGGTGCCACCGCCCCATTCCAAGGTACTCATGGACACAAACACACATTAGGCCCCATGCTCATAAAAGTCCATTTCAACTCAGCCAACCCGGTTGCTCCTGTAGAGCCCTCCGATCTCAACTGTCTTGTTGCTAGGAGACAATTGGAATGAGAGGCGGGCTACCGTGGCATCCATCCTCGTTTGGTGCTCTGGAGTCATTCCATATGGGATGTGTTGGAGCTGCCCAACAGGTTTCAATTGTCCCGCAGAAGGAATCCTTGAAGGGGTTATCCCGCAACTCCCAACATTGGAAAACCTCCATGGCCTTGAGATTCCACTCCGTTCATGAAGGGGCAGTCATGCACCGAAACGACAACCTGAGCCAACGCCTGATCCTCGCCGTGACTTCAGATGCATGAGATATTGGTTCAGATGTGCAGGGGGTACCTGCCTTGCCTCGGCCTGAAGCCCAAGACTAGCTTGTGGTCTCAGACTTCTGTCCTCACACTCTTGGCCCAGAAGCCCTCAAGTTTGGCAATTCCCGACCCACAATGCAGCACTCTGCCTGCCCTCGAGTAAAAATATCTTGCCTATGAGCTGCCCATGCACCTCAAATAAGGATCAACATACATGGCACTCGACTGTACCCAAATTACATAGTCTAACCTGGGCACTAATGCACTGTCTGCACAACCTGAGCCCGAACCTCCTGACCAACAACCAGGCAGCTGACCACACACTGAGCACATCAGACCCACCATGGCCTTAGGTCATCATCTCTTCCCACCTGCAGTTTTCAGGCTTCCGAACCTAGACCTTATCTCCAACCACTGCCCAGGGTTGAAAATGATGCAGAAATAAGAACTCCTTCACCATGGCAAGAGACCTTGTGATTGGCATCTTCTCCAAAGTTCAGTTTAGTTGAAAACAGTGTGGCCCATGAGGCCCCGCCCATGCTCGGGAGGGACATTGGTCACAAACACACATTGTGACCCTCAGCCTGAGCCCAGTCTTCAAGTAAGGCCTCTCAGTGGCTGGATGAAGAGACAGCATATGGGGCCTGCCATGCCCCTAGGCCCCAAGTTTTAACCATAGTTTGGGTTGTCCCTTCACTCATCCCCAGGGCTCTGCTTTGGAATTCCTCTTTGGTTGGGACACCTGAGGTAACAAAACTGAAAGAAGACCTCCCATCCAACAGATTGACGAAAAACAATTGGGACCGGGCCAAATCCACAAAGAGGAAGATTCGTCTATGGCCCATGAGGCCTCCCCACATTCCACGGCCATCGTTGACAAAAAATCCAGAGACCAAAGCCTTAGCAAGCGCCTCAGACTCGCTCTTTCTTCATATCCTGAAAAGTTCTGCTAATGGTTTAGAGATTGGGCCTGCCATACCTACGTCCCCAAACCTAAGCTGAGTTTGTGTTTTCAGACTTCTGTCCTCAAAGTCCTGGGCCACACACCCTCCATGCTGGGGCCCCTGGAGCTACACATTAGGACTGTGCCTACCCCATGCATGGGAATTCTGCCCATTCCATTGTCCAAAATTGTACAAATTAGGAGAACCCTCCAAAGTCCCTGAGGCCATCCCAATATGTAGGTCTCTGTGGACAAACAAAGGCGGACTGACACCTGCTGAGCATCTACCTCCACTCATACCATAATGGATGTACCAAGAGAAGGAGATGGAACCAGACAGGACCCTCGGCCATAATCGGACCCATTGCTTTGGTTTACAGGCATGTCTCCTCAAAATCCTGGATTCCAATACCAGCATAGCAGGTTTCCTGAGGCATCCATCAGAAAAAATCTCGTCTCCACGAAAATCTTGTGCATGGGACCTATGTCAAAATCTTAGGAGAATACTTCAGAGTCCCGGTGCCACCGCCCCATTCCAAGGTCCTCATGGACACAAAAACACATTAGGCCCCATGCTCAGGAAAGTCCATTTCAACTCAGCCACCCCGGTTGCTCCCAATAGCCATCCGATCTCAACTGTCTTGTTGCTAGGAGACAATTGGAATGCGAGGCGGGCTTCCCTGGCATCCATCCTCGATTGGTGCTCTGGAGTCATTCCATATGGGATGTGTTGGAGCTGCCCAACAGGTCTCAATTCTCCCGCAGAAGGTATCCTTGAAGGGGGCATCCCACAACTCCCAACGTGGGAAAACCTCCATGGCCTTGAGATTCCTCTCCGTTCATGAAGGGGCAGTCATGCACAGAAACTACAACCTGAGCCAACGTCTGATCCTCGCCGTGACTTCAGATGCATGAGATATTGGTTCAGATGTGCAGGGGGTACCTGCCTTGCCCTCGGCCTGAAGCCCAAGTCTAGCTTGTGTTCTCAGACTTCTGTCCTCACACTACTGGCCCAGATGCCCTCAAGTTTGGCAATTCCGGACCCACAATGCAGCACTGTGCCTGCCCTCTAGAAAAAATATCATGCCTAATGAGCTGCGCAGGCACCTCAAATGAGGATCAACCTACACGGCACTCGACTGTACACAAATTATAGAGTCTAACCTGGGCACTAGCACTGTCTAACAAAACCTGAGCTCGAACCTCCCCACCAACAACCAGGCAGCTGACCGCACACTGAGCACATCAGACCCACCATGGCCTTAGGTCATCATCTCTTCCAAACTGCGGTTTTCAGGCTTCCGAACCTAGACCTTATCTCCTACCACTGCCCAGGGTTGAAGGTGATGCAGAAATCAGAACTCCTTCCCCATGGCAAGAAACCTTGTGGTTGGCATGTTGTCCAAAGTTCAGTGTAGTTGAAACCAATGTGGCCCATGAGGCCCCGCCCATGCTCGCGAGCCACATTGGTCACAAACACACATTGTGACACTCAGCCTAACCCAGTCCTTAAGTAAGGCCTCTCAGTGGTTGGATGAAGAGACAGCATATCGGGCCTGCCATGCCCCTAGGCCCCAAATTTTAACCATAGTTTGGGTTGTCACTTCACTATTCCCCAAGGCTCTGCTTTGGAATTCCTCTTTGGTTGGGACACCTGAGGTAACATTCCTGAAAGGAGACCTCCCATCCCACAGATTGAGGAAAAACAATGGGGACCGGGCAAAATCCACAGAGAGGAAGATTCGTCCATGGCCCATGAGGCCTCCCCACATTCCACGGCCATCGTTGACACAAAATAAAGAGACCAAATCCTGAGCAAGTGCCTCAGACTCGCTCTTTCTTCATGTCTTGAAGAGTTCTTCTCATGGTTTGTAGATTGGGCCTGCCATACCTGCGTCCCCAAACCTAAGCTGAGTTTGTGTTTTCAGACTTCTGTCCTCAAAGTCCTGGGCCACACACCCTCTAGCTGGGGTCCCTGGAGCCACACATTAGGACAATGCCTCCCCAATGCATGGGAATTCTGCCCATTCCATTGTCCAAAGTCCCCGAGGCCGTCCAATATGTAGTTCTCAGTGGACAAACAAGGGCGGTCTGACACCAGCTGAGCATCTACCTCCACTCATACCATAGATGGATGTCCTCAGAGAAGGAGATGGAACCAGACAGGACCCTAGGCCGTAATCGGATCCATTGCTTTGGTTTACAGGCATGTCTCCTCAAAATCCTGAATTCCAATACCAGCATAGGGGGTTTCCTGAGGCACCCATCAGAAAAAATCTCGTCTCCACTAGGACACTTATGCATGGGAAGTATGTCAAAATATTATGAGAATACTTCAGAGTCCCGGTGCCACCGCCCCATTTTAAGGTCCTCATGGACACACACATATTAGGCCCCATACTCAGGAAAGTCCATTTCAAATCAGCCACCCCGGTTGCTCCCGCAGAGCCATCCGATCTCAACTGTCTTGTAGCTAGGAGACAATTGGAATGCGAGGCGATCTTTCCTGGCATCCATCCTCGAACGGTGCTCTGGAGTCATTCCATATGGGATGTTTTGGAGCTGCCCAACAGGTCTCAATTGTCCCGCAGAAGGAATCCTTGAAGGGGGCATCCCACAACTCCCAACGTGGGAAAACCTCCATGGCCTTGAGATTCCTCTCCGTTCATGAAGGGGCAGTCATGCACAGAAACTACAACCTGAGCCAACGTCTGATCCTCGCCGTGACTTCAGATGCATGAGATATTGGTTCAGATGTGCAGGGGGTAACTGCCTTGCCCTCGGCCTGAAGCCCAAGTCTAGCTTGTGTTCTCAGACTTCTGTCCTCACACTACTGGCCCAGAAGCCCTCAAGTTTGGCAATCCCAGACCCACAATGCAGCACTGTGCCTGCCCTCTAGAAAAAATATCTTGCCTAATGAGCTGCCCAGTCACCTTAAATGAGGATCAACCTACACGGCACTCGACTGTACCCAAATTATAGAGTCTAACCTGGGCACCAATGCACTGTTTGACACAACCTGAGCCCGAACTTCCTGACCAACAACCAGGCAGCTGACCGCACACTGAGCACATCAGACCCACCATGGCCTTAGGTCATCATCTCTTCCCAACTGCAGGTTTCAGGCTTCCGAACCTAGACCTTATCTCCAAACACTGCCCAGGTTTGAAAATGATGCAGAAATCAGAACTCCTTCCCCATGGCAAGAGACCTTGTGATTGGCATCTTCTCCAAAGTTCAGTTTAGTTGAAACCAGTGTGGCCCATGAGTCCCCGCCCATGCCCGCCAGCCACATTGGTCACAAACACACATTGTGAACCTCAGCCTGAGCCCAGTCTTCAATAAGGCCTCTCAGTGGCTGGATGAAGAGACAGCATATGGGGCCTGCCATGCCCCTAGGCCCCAAATTTTAACCATAGTTTGGGTTGTCCCTTCACTCTTCCCCAGGGCTATGCTTTGGAATTCCTCTTTGGTTGGGACACCTGAGGTAACAAAACTGAAAGGAGACCTCCCATTCAACAGATTGACGAAAAACAATTGGGACCGGGCCAAATCCACAGAGAGGAAGATTCGTCTATGGCCCATGAGGCCTCCCCACATTCCACGGCCATCGTTGACACAAAATCCAGAGACCAAAGCCTGAGCAAGCGCCTCAGACACGCTCTTTCTTCACATCCTGAAGAGATCTGCTCATGGTTTGTAGATTGGGCCTACCATACCTACGTCCCCAAACCTAAGCTGAGTTTGTGTTTTCAGACTTCTGTCCTCAAAGTCCTGGGCCACACACCCTCCATGCTGGGGCCCCTGGAGCTACACATTAGGACTGTGCCTACCCCATGCATGGGAATTCTGCCCATTCCATTGTCCAAAATTGTACAAATTAGGAGAACCCTACAAAGTCCCCGAGGCCATCCCAATATGTAGGTCTCTGTGGACAAACAAAGGAGGACTGACACCAGCTGAGCATCTACCTCCACTCATACCATAGATGGATATACCAAGAGAAGGAGATGGAACCAGACCGGACCCTCGGCCATAATCGGACCCATTGCTTTGGTTTACAGGCATGTCTCCTCAAAATCCTGGATTCCAATACCAGCATAGCAGGTTTCCTGAGGTATCCATCAGAAAAAATCTCGTCTCCACGAAAAACTTGTGCATGGGACCTATGTCAAAATCTTAGGAGAATACTTCAGAGTCCCGGTGCCACCGCCCCATTCCAAGGTTCTCATGGACACAAACACACATTAGGCCCCATGCTCAGGAAAGTCCATTTCAACTCAGCCACCCTGGTTGCTCCCAATAGCCATCCGATCTCAACTGTCTTGTTGCTAGGAGACAATTGGAATGCGAGGCGGGCTTCCCTGGCATCAATCCTCGAACGGTGCTCTGGAGTCATTCCATATGGGATGTGTTGGAGCTGCCCAACAGGTCTCAATTCTCCCGCAGAAGGTATCCTTGAAAGGGGCATCCCACAACTCCCAACGTGGGAAAACCTCCATGGCCTTGAGATTCCTCTCCGTTCATGAAGGGGCAGTCATGCACAGAAACTACAACCTGAGCCAAAGTCTGATCCTCGTCGTGAATTCAGATGCATGAGATATTGGTTCACATGTGCAGGGCGTACCTGCCTTGCCCTCGGCCTGAAGCCCAAGTCTAGCTTTTGTTCTCAGACTTTTGTCCTCACACTACTGGCCCAGATGCCCTCACGTTTGGCAATTCCGGACCCACAATGCAGCACTCTGCCTGCCCTCTAGAAAAAATATCTTGCCTAATGAACTGCTCGGGCACCTCAAGTAAGGATCAACCTAACGGCACTCGACTGTACCCAAATTATATAGTCTAACCTGGGCACTAATGCACTGTCTGACACAACCTGAGCCTGAATCTCCTGACCAACAACCAGGCAGCTGACCGCACACTGAGCACATCAGAACCACCATGGCCTTAGGTCATCATCTCTTCCCAACTGTGGTTTTCAGGATTCACAACTTAGACCTTATATCCAACCACAGCCCAGGGTTAAAAATGATGCAGAAATCAGAACTCCTTCCCCATGGCAAGGGACCTTGTGACTGGCATGTTGTCCAAAGTTCTGTGTAGATGAAACCAGTGTGGCCCATGAGGCCTCGCACATGCTCGCGGGCCACATTGGTCACAAACACACATTGTGACCCTCAGCCTGAGCCCAGTCCTCAAGTAAGGCCTCTCAGTGGCTGGATGACGAGACAGCATATGAGCCTGCCATGCCCCTAGGCCCCAAATTTTATCCATAGTTTGGGTTGTCCCTTCACTCGTCCCCGGGGCTCTGCTTTGGAATTCCTCTTTGGTTGGGACACCTGAGGTAACAAACCTGAAAGGAGACCTCCCATCCCACAGATTGACGAAAAACAATTGGGACCGGGCCAAATGCCAAGAGATGAAGATTCGTCCATGTCCCATTAGTCCTCCCCTCATTCCACGGCCATCGTTGACAAAAGATCCAGAGACCAAAGCCTGAGCAAGCGCCTCAGACTCGCTCTTTCTTCATATCCCGAAGACTTCTTCTCATGGTTTGTAGATTGGGCCTGCCATACCTACGTCCCCAAACCTAAGCTGAGTTTGTGTTTTCAGACTTCTGTCCTCAAAGTCCTGGGACACACCCTCCAGGCTGGGGACCCTGGAGCCACACATTAGGACTATGCCTACCCCATACATGGGAATTCTGCCCATTACATTGTCCAAAATTGTACAAATTAGGATAACCCTCCAAATTCCCCGAGGCCATCGCAATATGTAGGTCTCTGTGGACAAACAAGGGCGGTCTGACACCAGCTGAGCATCTACCTCCACTCATACCATAGATGGATGTCCCCAGAGAATGAGATGGAACCAGACAGGACCCGAGGCCATAATCCGATCCATTGCTTTGGTTTACAGGAATGTCTCCTCAAAATCCTGGATTCCAATACCAGCATAGGGGGTTTCCTGAGGCACCCATCAGAAAAAGTCTCGTCTCCACGAGGAAACTTGTGCATGGGACCTATGTCAAAATCTTAGAAAAATAATTCAGAGTCCCGGTGTCACCGCCCCATTCCAAGGTCCTCATGGACACAAACACACATTAGGCCCCATGCTCATAAAAGTCCATTTCAACTCAGCCACCCCGGTTGCTCCCAATAGCCATCCGATCTCAACTGTCTTGTTGCTAGGAGACAATTGGCATGCGAGGCGGGCTTCCTTGGCATCCATCCTCGATCGGTGCTCTGGAGTAATTCCATATGGGATGTGTTGGAGCTGCCCAACAGGTCTCAATTGTCCCGCAGAAGGTATCCTTGAAGGGGGCATCCCACAACTCCCAACGTGGGAAAACCTCCATGGCCTTGAGATACCTCTCCGTTCATGAAGGGGCAGTCATGCACAGAAACTACAACCTGAGCCAACGCCTGATCCTCGCCGTGACTTCAGATGCATGAGATATTGGTTCAGATGTGCAGGGGGTACCTGCCTTGCCCTCGGCCTGAAGCCCAAGTCTAGCTTGTGTTCTCAGACTTCTGTCCTCACACTACTGGCCCAGAAGCCCTCAAGTTTGGCAATTCCGGACCCACAATGCAGCACTGTGCCTGGCCTCTAGAAAAAATATCATGCCTAATGAGCTGCGCAGGCACCTCAAATGAGGATCAACCTACACGGTACTCGACTGTACCCAAATTATAGAGTCTAACCTGGGCACTAGCACTGTCTAACAAAACCTGAGCCCGAACTTCCTGACCAACAACCAGGCAGCTGACCACACACTGAGCACATCAGACCCACCATGGCCTTAGGTCATCATCTCTTCCAAACTGCGGTTTTCAGGCTTCCGAACCTAGACCTTATCTCCAACCACTGCCCAGGGTTGAAAATGATGCAGAAATCAGAACTCCTTCCCCATGGCAAGAGACCTTGTGATTGGCATGTTGTCCAAAGTTCAGTGTAGTTGAAACCAATGTGGCCCATGAGGCCCCGCCCATGCTCGCGAGCCACATTGGTCACAAACACACATTGTGACACTCAGCCTGAGCCCAGTTCTCAAGTAAGGCCTCTCAGTGGTTGGATGAAGAGACAGCATATGGGGCCTGCCATGCCCCTAGGCCACAAATTTTAACCATAGTTTGGGTTGTCACTTCACTATTCCCCAAGGCTCTGCTTTGGAATTCCTCTTTGGTTGGGACACCTGAGGTAACAAACCTGAAAGGAGACCTCCCATCCCACAGATTGAGGAAAAACAATGGGGACCGGGCCAAATCCACAGAGAGGAAGATTCGTCCATGGCCCATGAGGCCTCCCCACATTCCACGACCATCGTTGACACAAAATCCAAAGACCAAAGCCTGAGCAAGAGCCTCAGACTCGCTCTTTCTAAATATCCTGAAGAGTTCTTCTCATGGTTTGTAGATTGGGCCTGCCATACCTACGTCCCCAAACCTAAGCTGAGTTTGTTTTTTCAGATTTCTGTCCTCAAATTCCTGGGCAACTCACACTCCAGGCTGGCACCCCTGGAGCCACACATTAGGACTGTGCCTACCCCATGCATGGGAATTCTGCCCATTCCATTGTCCGAAATTGTACAAATTAGGAGAACCCTCTAAAGTCCCCGAGGCCATCCCAATATGTAGGTCTCTGTGGACAAACAAGGGCGGTCTGACACCAGCTGAGCATCTACCTCCGCTCATACCATACATGGATGTCCCCAGAGAAGGAGATGGTACCAGACAGGAACCTAGGCCATAATCGGATCCATGGCTTTGGTTTACAGGCATGTCTCCTCAAAAGCATGGATTCCAATACCAGCAGAGGGGGTTTCCTGAGGCACCCATCAGACAACATCTCGTCTCCACGAGGAAACTTGTGCATGGGACCTATGTCAAAATCTTAGGAGAATAATTCAGAGTCCCGGTGCCACCGCTCCATACCAAGGTCCTCATGGACACAAACACACATTAGGCCCCATGCTCAGGAAAGTCCATTTCAACTCAGCCATCCCGGTTGCTCCCGCAGAGCCATCCGATCTCAACTGTCTTGTTGCTAGGAGACATTTGGAATGCGAGGCGTGCTTCCCTGGCATATATCCTCGAACGTTGCTCTGGAGTCATTCCATATGGGATGTGTTGGAGCTGCCCAACAGGTCTCAATTGTCCCGCAGAAGGAATCCTTGAAGGGGGCATCCCAGAACTCCCAACGTGGGAAAACCTCCATGGCCTTGAGATTCCTCTCCGTTCATGAAGGGGCAGTCATGCACAGAAACTACAAACTGAGCCAACGTCTGACCCTCGCCGTGACTTCAGATGCATGAGATATTGGTCAGATGTGCAGGGGGTAACTGCCTTGCCCTCGGCCTGAAGCCCAAATCTAGCTTGTGGTCTCAGACTTCTGTCCTCACACTACTGGCCCAGAAGCCCTCAAGTTTGTCAATTCCGGACCCACAATGCAGCTCTCTGCCTGCCCTCGAGAAAAAATATCTTGCCTAACGACCTGCCCAGGAACCTCAAATGAGGATCAACCTACACGGCACTCGACCGTACCCAAATTACATAGTCTAACCTGGTCACTAATGCACTGTCTGACACAACCTGAGCCCGAACCTCCTGACCAACAACCAGGCAGCTGACCGCACACTGAGCACATCAGACCCACCATGGCCTTAGGTCATCATCTCTTCCCAACTGCGGCTTTCAGGCTTCCGAACCTAAACCTTATCTCCAAACCCTGCCCAGGGTTGAAAATGATGCAGAAATCAGAACTCCTTCCCCATGGCAAGAGACCTTGTGATTGGCATGTTGTCCAAAGTTCAGTGTAGTTGAAACCAATGTGGCCCATGAGGCCCCGCCCATGCTCGCGAGCCACATTGGTCACAAACACACATTGTGACACTCAGCCTGAGCCCTGTCCTCAAGTAAGGCCTCTCAGGGGCTGGATGAAGAGACAGCATATGGGGCCTGCCATGCCCCTAGGCCCCAAATTTTAACCATAGATTTGGTTGTCCCCTCACTCTTCCCCAGGGCTCTGCTTTGGAATTCCTCTTTGGTTGGGACACCTGAGGTAACAAACCTAAAAGGAGACCTCCCATCCCACAGATTGACGAAAAACAATTGGGACCGGGCCATGTGCCAAGAGATGAAGATTCGTCCATGTCCCATTAGTCCTCCCCTCATTCCACGGCCATCGTTGACAAAAGATCCAGAGACCAAAGCCTGAGCAAGCGCCTCAGACTCGCTCTTTCTTCATATCCCGAAGACTTCTTCTCATGGTTTGTAGATTGGGCCTGCCATACCTACGTCCCCAGACCTAAGCTGAGTTTGTGTTTTCAGACTTCTGTCCTCAAAGTCCTGGGACACACCCTCCAGGCTGGGGCCCCTGGAGCCACACATTAGGACTATGCCTACCCCATACATGGGAATTCTGCCCATTACATTGTCCAAAATTGTACAAATTAGGATAACCCTCCAAATTCCCCGAGGCCATCGCAATATGTAGGTCTCTGTGGACAAACAAGGGCGGTCTGACACCAGCTGAGCATCTACCTCCACTCATACCATAGATGAATGTCCCCAGAGAATGAGATGGAACCAGACAGGACCCGAGGCCATAATCCGATCCATTGCTTTGGTTTACAGGCATGTCTCCTCAAAATCCTGGATTCCAATACCAGCATAGGGGGTTTCCTGAGGCACCCATCAGAAAAAGTCTCGTCTCCACGAGGAAACTTGTGCATGGGACCTATGTCAAAATCTTAGAAAAATAATTCAGAGTCCCGGTGTCACCGCCCCATTCCAAGGTCCTCATGGACACAAACACACATTAGGCCCCATGCTCATAAAAGTCCATTTCAACTCAGCCACCCCGGTTGCTCCCAATAGCCATCCGATCTCAACTGTCTTGTTGCTAGGAGACAATTGGCATGTGAGGCGGGCTTCCTTGGCATCCATCCTCGATCGGTGCTCTGGAGTAATTCCATATGGGATGTGTTGGAGCTGCCCAACAGGTCTCAATTGTCCCGCAGAAGGTATCCTTGAAGGGGGCATCCCACAACTCCCAACGTGGGAAAACCTCCATGGCCTTGAGATACCTCTCCGTTCATGAAGGGGCAGTCATGCACAGAAACTACAACCTGAGCCAACGCCTGATCCTCGCCGTGACTTCAGATGCATGAGATATTGGTTCAGATGTGCAGGGGGTACCTGCCTTGCCCTCGGCCTGAAGCCCAATTCTAGCTTGTGTTCTCAGACTTCTGTCCTCACACTACTGGCCCAGAAGCCCTCAAGTTTGGCAATTCCGGACCCACAATGCAGCACTGTGCCTGCCCTCTAGAAAAAATATCATGCCTAATGAGCTGCGCAGGCACCTCAAATGAGGATCAACCTACACGGTACTCGACTGTACCCAAATTATAGAGTCTAACCTGGGCACTAGCACTGTCTAACAAAACCTGAGCCCGAACCTCCTGACCAACAACCAGGCAGCTGACCGCACACTGAGCACATCAGACCCACCATGGCCTTAGGTCATCATCTCTTCCAAACTGCGGTTTTCAGGCTTCCGAACCTAGACCTTATCTCCAAACCCTGCCCAGGGTTGAAAATGATGCAGAAATCAGAACTCCTTCCCCATGGCAAGAGACCTTGTGATTGGCATGTTGTCCAAAGTTCAGTGTAGTTGAAACCAATGTGGCCCATGAGGCCCCGCCCATGCTCGCGAGCCACATTGGTCACAAACACACATTGTGACACTCAGCCTGAGCCCAGTTCTCAAGTAAGGCCTCTCAGTGGTTGGATGAAGAGACAGCATATGGGGCCTGCCATGCCCCTAGGCCACAAATTTTAACCATAGTTTGGGTTGTCACTTCACTATCCCCAAGGCTCTGCTTTGGAATTCCTCTTTGGTTGGGACACCTGAGGTAACAAACCTGAAAGGAGACCTCCCATCCCACATATTGAGGAAAAACAATGGGGACCGGGCCAAATCCACAGAGAGGAAGATTCGTCCATGGCCCATGAGGCCTCCCCACATTCCACGACCATCGTTGACACAAAATCCAGAGACCAAAGCCTGAGCAAGAGCCTCAGACTCGCTCTTTCTAAATATCCTGAAGAGTTCTTCTCATGGTTGTAGATTGGGCCTGCCATACCTACGTCCCCAAACCTAAGCTGAGTTTGTTTTTTCAGATTTCTGTCCTCAAATTCCTGGGCAACTCACACTCCAGGCTGGCACCCCTGGAGCCACACATTAGGACTGTGCCTACCCCATGAATGGGAATTCTGCCCATTCCATTGTCCGAAATTGTACAAATTAGGAGAACCCTCTAAAGTCCCCGAGGCCATCCCAATATGTAGGTCTCTGTGGACAAACAAGGGCGGTCTGACACCAGCTGAGCATCTACCTCCGCTCATACCATACATGGATGTCCCCAGAGAAGGAGATGGTACCAGACAGGAACCTAGGCCATAATCGGATCCATGGCTTTGGTTTACAGGCATGTCTCCTCAAAAGCATGGATTCCAATACCAGCAGAGGGGGTTTCCTGAGGCACCCATCAGACAACATCTCGTCTCCACGAGGAAACTTGTGCATGGGACCTATGTCAAAATCTTAGGAGAATAATTCAGAGTCCCGGTGCCACCGCTCCATACCAAGGTCCTCATGGACACAAACACACATTAGGCCCCATGCTCAGGAAAGTCCATTTCAACACAGCCATCCCGGTTGCTCCCGCAGAGCCATCCGATCTCAACTGTCTTGTTGCTAGGAGACATTTGGAATGCGAGGCGTGCTTCCCTGGCATATATCCTCGAACGTTGCTCTGGAGTCATTCCATATGGGATGTGTTGGAGCTGCCCAACAGGTCTCAATTGTCCCGCAGAAGGAATCCTTGAAGGGGGCATCCCAGAACTCCCAACGTGGGAAAACCTCCATGGCCTTGAGATTCCTCTCCGTTCATGAAGGGGCAGTCATGCACAGAAACTACAAACTGAGCCAACGTCTGACCCTCGCCGTGACTTCAGATGCATGAGATATTGGTCAGATGTGCAGGGGGTAACTGCCTTGCCCTCGGCCTGAAGCCCAAATCTAGCTTGTGGTCTCAGACTTCTGTCCTCACACTACTGGCCCAGAAGCCCTCAAGTTTGGCAATTCCGGACCCACAATGCAGCTCTCTGCCTGCCCTCGAGAAAAAATATCTTGCCTAACGACCTGCCCAGGAACCTCAAATGAGGATCAACCTACACGGCACTCGACCGTACCCAAATTACATAGTCTAACCTGGTCACTAATGCACTGTCTGACACAACCTGAGCCCGAACCTCCTGACCAACAACCAGGCAGCTGACCGCACACTGAGCACATCAGACCCACCATGGCCTTAGGTCATCATCTCTTCCCAACTGCGGCTTTCAGGCTTCCGAACCTAAACCTTATCTCCAAACCCTGCCCAGGGTTGAAAATGATGCAGAAATCAGAACTCCTTCCCCATGGCAAGAGACCTTGTGATTGGCATGTTGTCCAAAGTTCAGTGTAGTTGAAACCAATGTGGCCCATGAGGCCCCGCCCATGCTCGCGAGCCACATTGGTCACAAACACACATTGTGACACTCAGCCTGAGCCCTGTCCTCAAGTAAGGCCTCTCAGGGGCTGGATGAAGAGACAGCATATGGGGCCTGCCATGCCCCTAGGCCCCAAATTTTAACCATAGCTTTGGTTGTCCCCTCACTCTTCCCCAGGGCTCTGCTTTGGAATTCCTCTTTGGTTGGGACACCTGAGGTAACAAACCTAAAAGGAGACCTCCCATCCCACAGATTGACGAAAAACAATTGGGACCGGGCCATGTGCCAAGAGATGAAGATTCGTCCATGTCCCATTAGTCCTCCCCTCATTCCACGGCCATCGTTGACAAAAGATCCAGAGACCAAAGCCTGAGCAAGCGCCTCAGACTCGCTCTTTCTTCATATCCCGAAGACTTCTTCTCATGGTTTGTAGATTGGGCCTGCCATACCTACGTCCCCAGACCTAAGCTGAGTTTGTGTTTTCAGACTTCTGTCCTCAAAGTCCTGGGACACACCCTCCAGGCTGGGGCCCCTGGAGCCACACATTAGGACTATGCCTACCCCATACATGGGAATTCTGCCCATTACATTGTCCAAAATTGTACAAATTAGGATAACCCTCCAAATTCCCCGAGGCCATCGCAATATGTAGGTCTCTGTGGACAAACAAGGGCGGTCTGACACCAGCTGAGCATCTACCTCCACTCATACCATAGATGAATGTCCCCAGAGAATGAGATGGAACCAGACAGGACCCGAGGCCATAATCCGATCCATTGCTTTGGTTTACAGGCATGTCTCCTCAAAATCCTGGATTCCAATACCAGCATAGGGGGTTTCCTGAGGCACCCATCAGAAAAAGTCTCGTCTCCACGAGGAAACTTGTGCATGGGACCTATGTCAAAATCTTAGAAAAATAATTCAGAGTCCCGGTGTCACCGCCCCATTCCAAGGTCCTCATGGACACAAACACACATTAGGCCCCATGCTCATAAAAGTCCATTTCAACTCAGCCACCCCGGTTGCTCCCAATAGCCATCCGATCTCAACTGTCTTGTTGCTAGGAGACAATTGGCATGTGAGGCGGGCTTCCTTGGCATCCATCCTCGATCGGTGCTCTGGAGTAATTCCATATGGGATGTGTTGGAGCTGCCCAACAGGTCTCAATTGTCCCGCAGAAGGTATCCTTGAAGGGGGCATCCCACAACTCCCAACGTGGGAAAACCTCCATGGCCTTGAGATACCTCTCCGTTCATGAAGGGGCAGTCATGCACAGAAACTACAACCTGAGCCAACGCCTGATCCTCGCCGTGACTTCAGATGCATGAGATATTGGTTCAGATGTGCAGGGGGTACCTGCCTTGCCCTCGGCCTGAAGCCCAATTCTAGCTTGTGTTCTCAGACTTCTGTCCTCACACTACTGGCCCAGAAGCCCTCAAGTTTGGCAATTCCGGACCCACAATGCAGCACTGTGCCTGCCCTCTAGAAAAAATATCATGCCTAATGAGCTGCGCAGGCACCTCAAATGAGGATCAACCTACACGGTACTCGACTGTACCCAAATTATAGAGTCTAACCTGGGCACTAGCACTGTCTAACAAAACCTGAGCCCGAACCTCCTGACCAACAACCAGGCAGCTGACCGCACACTGAGCACATCAGACCCACCATGGCCTTAGGTCATCATCTCTTCCAAACTGCGGTTTTCAGGCTTCCGAACCTAGACCTTATCTCCAAACCCTGCCCAGGGTTGAAAATGATGCAGAAATCAGAACTCCTTCCCCATGGCAAGAGACCTTGTGATTGGCATGTTGTCCAAAGTTCAGTGTAGTTGAAACCAATGTGGCCCATGAGGCCCCGCCCATGCTCGCGAGCCACATTGGTCACAAACACACATTGTGACACTCAGCCTGAGCCCAGTTCTCAAGTAAGGCCTCTCAGTGGTTGGATGAAGAGACAGCATATGGGGCCTGCCATGCCCCTAGGCCACAAATTTTAACCATAGTTTGGGTTGTCACTTCACTATCCCCAAGGCTCTGCTTTGGAATTCCTCTTTGGTTGGGACACCTGAGGTAACAAACCTGAAAGGAGACCTCCCATCCCACATATTGAGGAAAAACAATGGGGACCGGGCCAAATCCACAGAGAGGAAGATTCGTCCATGGCCCATGAGGCCTCCCCACATTCCACGACCATCGTTGACACAAAATCCAGAGACCAAAGCCTGAGCAAGAGCCTCAGACTCGCTCTTTCTAAATATCCTGAAGAGTTCTTCTCATGGTTGTAGATTGGGCCTGCCATACCTACGTCCCCAAACCTAAGCTGAGTTTGTTTTTTCAGATTTCTGTCCTCAAATTCCTGGGCAACTCACACTCCAGGCTGGCACCCCTGGAGCCACACATTAGGACTGTGCCTACCCCATGCATGGGAATTCTGCCCATTCCATTGTCCGAAATTGTACAAATTAGGAGAACCCTCTAAAGTCCCCGAGGCCATCCCAATATGTAGGTCTCTGTGGACAAACAAGGGCGGTCTGACACCAGCTGAGCATCTACCTCCGCTCATACCATACATGGATGTCCCCGGAGAAGGAGATGGTACCAGACAGGAACCTAGGCCATAATCGGATCCATGGCTTTGGTTTACAGGCATGTCTCCTCAAAAGCATGGATTCCAATACCAGCAGAGGGGGTTTCCTGAGGCACCCATCAGACAACATCTCGTCTCCACGAGGAAACTTGTGCATGGGACCTATGTCAAAATCTTAGGAGAATAATTCAGAGTCCCGGTGCCACCGCTCCATACCAAGGTCCTCATGGACACAAACACACATTAGGCCCCATGCTCAGGAAAGTCCATTTCAACTCAGCCATCCCGGTTGCTCCCGCAGAGCCATCCGATCTCAACTGTCTTGTTGCTAGGAGACATTTGGAATGCGAGGCGTGCTTCCCTGGCATATATCCTCGAACGTTGCTCTGGAGTCATTCCATATGGGATGTGTTGGAGCTGCCCAACAGGTCTCAATTGTCCCGCAGAAGGAATCCTTGAAGGGGGCATCCCAGAACTCCCAACGTGGGAAAACCTCCATCGCCTTGAGATTCCTCTCCGTTCATGAAGGGGCAGTCATGCACAGAAACTACAAACTGAGCCAACGTCTGACCCTCGCCGTGACTTCAGATGCATGAGATATTGGTCAGATGTGCAGGGGGTAACTGCCTTGCCCTCGGCCTGAAGCCCAAATCTAGCCTGTGGTCTCAGACTTCTGTCCTCACACTACTGGCCCAGAAGCCCTCAAGTTTGTCAATTCCGGACCCACAATGCAGCTCTCTGCCTGCCCTCGAGAAAAAATATCTTGCCTAACGACCTGCCCAGGAACCTCAAATGAGGATCAACCTACACGGCACTCGACCGTACCCAAATTACATAGTCTAACCTGGTCACTAATGCACTGTCTGACACAACCTGAGCCCGAACCTCCTGACCAACAACCAGGCAGCTGACCGCACACTGAGCACATCAGACCCACCATGGCCTTAGGTCATCATCTCTTCCCAACTGCGGCTTTCAGGCTTCCGAACCTAAACCTTATCTCCAAACCCTGCCCAGGGTTGAAAATGATGCAGAAATCAGAACTCCTTCCCCATGGCAAGAGACCTTGTGATTGGCATGTTGTCCAAAGTTCAGTGTAGTTGAAACCAATGTGGCCCATGAGGCCCCGCCCATGCTCGCGAGCCACATTGGTCACAAACACACATTGTGACACTCAGCCTGAGCCCTGTCCTCAAGTAAGGCCTCTCAGGGGCTGGATGAAGAGACAGCATATGGGGCCTGCCATGCCCCTAGGCCCCAAATTTTAACCATAGTTTTGGTTGTCCCCTCACTCTTCCCCAGGGCTCTGCTTTGGAATTCCTCTTTGGTTGGGACACCTGAGGTAACAAACCTAAAAGGAGACCTCCCATCCCACAGATTGACGAAAAACAATTGGGACCGGGCCATGTGCCAAGAGATGAAGATTCGTCCATGTCCCATTAGTCCTCCCCTCATTCCACGGCCATCGTTGACAAAAGATCCAGAGACCAAAGCCTGAGCAAGCGCCTCAGACTCGCTCTTTCTTCATATCCCGAAGACTTCTTCTCATGGTTTGTAGATTGGGCCTGCCATACCTACGTCCCCAGACCTAAGCTGAGTTTGTGTTTTCAGACTTCTGTCCTCAAAGTCCTGGGACACACCCTCCAGGCTGGGGCCCCTGGAGCCACACATTAGGACTATGCCTACCCCATACATGGGAATTCTGCCCATTACATTGTCCAAAATTGTACAAATTAGGATAACCCTCCAAATTCCCCGAGGCCATCGCAATATGTAGGTCTCTGTGGACAAACAAGGGCGGTCTGACACCAGCTGAGCATCTACCTCCACTCATACCATAGATGAATGTCCCCAGAGAATGAGATGGAACCAGACAGGACCCGAGGCCATAATCCGATCCATTGCTTTGGTTTACAGGCATGTCTCCTCAAAATCCTGGATTCCAATACCAGCATAGGGGGTTTCCTGAGGCACCCATCAGAAAAAGTCTCGTCTCCACGAGGAAACTTGTGCATGGGACCTATGTCAAAATCTTAGAAAAATAATTCAGAGTCCCGGTGTCACCGCCCCATTCCAAGGTCCTCATGGACACAAACACACATTAGGCCCCATGCTCATAAAAGTCCATTTCAACTCAGCCACCCCGGTTGCTCCCAATAGCCATCCGATCTCAACTGTCTTGTTGCTAGGAGACAATTGGCATGTGAGGCGGGCTTCCTTGGCATCCATCCTCGATCGGTGCTCTGGAGTAATTCCATATGGGATGTGTTGGAGCTGCCCAACAGGTCTCAATTGTCCCGCAGAAGGTATCCTTGAAGGGGGCATCCCACAACTCCCAACGTGGGAAAACCTCCATGGCCTTGAGATACCTCTCCGTTCATGAAGGGGCAGTCATGCACAGAAACTACAACCTGAGCCAACGCCTGATCCTCGCCGTGACTTCAGATGCATGAGATATTGGTTCAGATGTGCAGGGGGTACCTGCCTTGCCCTCGGCCTGAAGCCCAAGTCTAGCTTGTGTTCTCAGACTTCTGTCCTCACACTACTGGCCCAGAAGCCCTCAAGTTTGGCAATTCCGGACCCACAATGCAGCACTGTGCCTGCCCTCTAGAAAAAATATCATGCCTAATGAGCTGCGCAGGCACCTCAAATGAGGATCAACCTACACGGTACTCGACTGTACCCAAATTATAGAGTCTAACCTGGGCACTAGCACTGTCTAACAAAACCTGAGCCCGAACCTCCTGACCAACAACCAGGCAGCTGACCGCACACTGAGCACATCAGACCCACCATGGCCTTAGGTCATCATCTCTTCCAAACTGCGGTTTTCAGGCTTACGAACCTAGACCTTATCTCCAACCACTGCCCAGGGTTGAAAATGATGCAGAAATCAGAACTCCTTCCCCATGGCAAGAGACCTTGTGATTGGCATGTTGTCCAAAGTTCAGTGTAGTTGAAACCAATGTGGCCCATGAGGCCCCGCCCATGCTCGCGAGCCACATTGGTCACAAACACACATTGTGACACTCAGCCTGAGCCCAGTTCTCAAGTAAGGCCTCTCAGTGGTTGGATGAAGAGACAGCATATGGGGCCTGCCATGCCCCTAGGCCACAAATTTTAACCATAGTTTGGGTTGTCACTTCACTATCCCCAAGGCTCTGCTTTGGAATTCCTCTTTGGTTGGGACACCTGAGGTAACAAACCTGAAAGGAGACCTCCCATCCCACAGATTGAGGAAAAACAATGGGGACCGGGCCAAATCCACAGAGAGGAAGATTCGTCCATGGCCCATGAGGCCTCCCCACATTCCACGACCATCGTTGACACAAAATCCAGAGACCAAAGCCTGAGCAAGAGCCTCAGACTCGCTCTTTCTAAATATCCTGAAGAGTTCTTCTCATGGTTGTAGATTGGGCCTGCCATACCTACGTCCCCAAACCTAAGCTGAGTTTGTTTTTTCAGATTTCTGTCCTCAAATTCCTGGGCAACTCACACTCCAGGCTGGCACCCCTGGAGCCACACATTAGGACTGTGCCTACCCCATGCATGGGAATTCTGCCCATTCCATTGTCCGAAATTGTACAAATTAGGAGAACCCTCTAAAGTCCCCGAGGCCATCCCAATATGTAGGTCTCTGTGGACAAACAAGGGCGGTCTGACACCAGCTGAGCATCTACCTCCGCTCATACCATACATGGATGTCCCCAGAGAAGGAGATGGTACCAGACAGGAACCTAGGCCATAATCGGATCCATGGCTTTGGTTTACAGGCATGTCTCCTCAAAAGCATGGATTCCAATACCAGCAGAGGGGGTTTCCTGAGGCACCCATCAGACAACATCTCGTCTCCACGAGGTAACTTGTGCATGGGACCTATGTCAAAATCTTAGGAGAATAATTCAGAGTCCCGGTGCCACCGCTCCATACCAAGGTCCTCATGGACACAAACACACATTAGGCCCCATGCTCAGGAAAGTCCATTTCAACTCTGCCATCCCGGTTGCTCCCGCAGAGCCATCCGATCTCAACTGTCTTGTTGCTAGGAGACATTTGGAATGCGAGGCGTGCTTCCCTGGCATATATCCTTGAACGTTGCTCTGGAGTCATTCCATATGGGATGTGTTGGAGCTGCCCAACAGGTCTCAATTGTCCCGCAGAAGGAATCCTTGAAGGGGGCATCCCAGAACTCCCAACGTGGGAAAACCTCCATGGCCTTGAGATTCCTCTCCGTTCATGAAGGGGCAGTCATGCACAGAAACTACAAACTGAGCCAACGTCTGATCCTCGCCGTGACTTCAGATGCATGAGATATTGGTCAGATGTGCAGGGGGTACCTGCCTTGCCCTCGGCCTGAAGCCCAAATCTAGCTTGTGGTCTCAGACTTCTGTCCTCACACTACTGGCCCAGAAGCCCTCAAGTTTGTCAATTCCGGACCCACAATGCAGCTCTCTGCCTGCCCTCGAGAAAAAATATCTTGCCTAACGACCTGCCCAGGAACCTCAAATGAGGATCAAACTACACGGCACTCGACCGTACCCAAATTACATAGTCTAACCTGGTCACTAATGCACTGTCTGACACAACCTGAGCCCGAACCTCCTGACCAACAACCAGGCAGCTGACCGCACACTGAGCACATCAGACCCACCATGGCCTTAGGTCATCATCTCTTCCCAACTGCGGCTTTCAGGCTTCCGAACCTAAACCTTATCTCCAACCCCTGCCCAGGGTTGAAAATGATGCAGAAATCAGAACTCCTTCCCCATGGCAAGAGACCTTGTGATTGGCATGTTGTCCTAAGTTCAGTGTAGTTTAAACCAGTGTGGCCCATGAGGCCCCGCCCATGCTCGCGGGCCACATTGGTCACAAACACACATTGTGACCCTCAGCCTGAGCCCTGTCCTCAAGTAAGGCCTCTCAGGGGCTGGATGAAGAGACAGCATATGGGGCCTGCCATGCACCTAGGCCCCAAATTTTAACCATAGTTTTGGTTGTCCCCTCACTCTTCCCCAGGGCTCTGCTTTGGAATTCCTCTTTGGTTGGGACACCTGAGGTAACAAACCTGAAAGGAGACCTCCAATCCCACAGATTGACGAAAAACAATTGGGACCGGGCCAAATGCCAAGAGATGAAGATTCGTCCATGTCCCATTAGTCCTCCCCTCATTCCACGGCCATCGTTGACAAAAGATCCAGAGACCAAAGCATGAGCAAGCGCCTCAGACTCGCTCTTTCTTCAAATCCCGAAGACTTCTTCTCATGGTTTGTAGATTGGGCCTGCCATACCTACGTCCCCAGACCTAAGCTGAGTTTGTGTTTTCAGACTTCTGTCCTCAAAGTCCTGGGACACACCCTCCAGGCTGGGGCCCCTGGAGCCACACATTAGGACTATGCCTACCCCATACATGGGAATTCTGCCCATTACATTGTCCAAAATTGTACAAATTAGGATAACCCTCCAAATTCCCCGAGGCCATCGCAATATGTAGGTCTCTGTGGACAAACAAGGGCGGTCTGACACCAGCTGAGCATCTACCTCCACTCATACCATAGATGGATGTCCCCAGAGAATGAGATGGAACCAGACAGGACCCGAGGCCATAATCCGATCCATTGCTTTGGTTTACAGGCATGTCTCCTCAAAATCCTGGATTCCAATACCAGCATAGGGGGTTTCCTGAGGCACCCATCAGAAAAAGTCTCGTCTCCACGAGGAAACTTGTGCATGGGACCTATGTCAAAATCTTAGAAAAATAATTCAGAGTCCCGGTGTCACCGCCCCATTCCAAGGTCCTCATGGACACAAACACACATTAGGCCCCATGCTCATAAAAGTCCATTTCAACTCAGCCACCCCGGTTGCTCCCAATAGCCATCCGATCTCAACTGTCTTGTTGCTAGGAGACAATTGGAATGCGAGGCGGGCTTCCTTGGCATCCATCCTCGATCGGTGCTCTGGAGTAATTCCATATGGGATGTGTTGGAGCTGCCCAACAGGTCTCAATTGTCCCGCAGAAGGTATCCTTGAAGGGGGCATCCCACAACTCCCAACGTGGGAAAACCTCCATGGCCTTGAGATACCTCTCCGTTCATGAAGGGGCAGTCATGCACAGAAACTACAACCTGAGCCAACGCCTGATCCTCGCCGTGACTTCAGATGCATGAGATATTGGTTCAGATGTGCAGGGGGTACCTGCCTTGCCCTCGGCCTGAAGCCCAAGTCTAGCTTGTGTTCTCAGACTTCTGTCCTCACACTACTGGCCCAGAAGCCCTCAAGTTTGGCAATTCCGGACCCACAATGCAGCACTGTGCCTGCCCTCTAGAAAAAATATCATGCCTAATGAGCTGCGCAGGCACCTCAAATGAGGATCAACCTACACGGTACTCGACTGTACCCAAATTATAGAGTCTAACCTGGGCACTAGCACTGTCTAACAAAACCTGAGCCCGAACCTCCTGACCAACAACCAGGCAGCTGACCGCACACTGAGCACATCAGACCCACCATGGCCTTAGGTCATCATCTCTTCCAAACTGCGGTTTTCAGGCTTCCGAACCTAGTCCTTATCTCCAACCACTGCCCAGGGTTGAAAATGATGCAGAAATCAGAACTCCTTCCCCATGGCAAGAGACCTTGTGATTGGCATGTTGTCCAAAGTTCAGTGTAGTTGAAACCAATGTGGCCCATGAGGCCCCGCCCATGCTCGCGAGCCACATTGGTCACAAACACACATTGTGACACTCAGCCTGAGCCCAGTTCTCAAGTAAGGCCTCTCAGTGGTTGGATGAAGAGACAGCATATGGGGCCTGCCATGCCCCTAGGCCACAAATTTTAACCATAGTTTGGGTTGTCACTTCACTATTCCCCAAGGCTCTGCTTTGGAATTCCTCTTTGGTTGGGACACCTGAGGTAACAAACCTGAAAGGAGACCTCCCATCCCACAGATTGAGGAAAAACAATGGGGACCGGGCCAAATCCACAGAGAGGAAGATTCGTCCATGGCCCATGAGGCCTCCCCACATTCCACGACCATCGTTGACACAAAATCCAAAGACCAAAGCCTGAGCAAGAGCCTCAGACTCGCTCTTTCTAAATATCCTGAAGAGTTCTTCTCATGGTTTGTAGATTGGGCCTGCCATACCTACGTCCCCAAACCTAAGCTGAGTTTGTTTTTTCAGATTTCTGTCCTCAAATTCCTGGGCAACTCACACTCCAGGCTGGCACCCCTGGAGCCACACATTAGGACTGTGCCTACCCCATGCATGGGAATTCTGCCCATTCCATTGTCCAAAATTGTACAAATTAGGAGAACCCTCTAAAGTCCCCGAGGCCATCCCAATATGTAGGTCTCTGTTGACAAACAAGGGCGGTCTGACACCAGCTGAGCATCTACCTCCGCTCATACCATACATGGATATCCCCAGAGAAGGACATGGTACCAGACAGGAACCTAGGCCTTAATCGGATCCATGGCTTTCGTTTACAGGCATGTCTCCTCAAAAGCATGGATTCCAATACCAGCAGAGGGGGTTTCTTGAGGCACCCATCAGAAAACATCTCGTCTCCACGAGGAAACTTGTGCATGGGACCTATGTCAAAATCTTAGGAGAATAATTCAGAGTCCCGGTGCCACCGCTCCATACCAAGGTCCTCATGGACACAAACACACATTAGGCCCCATGCTCAGGAAAGTCCATTTCAACTCAGCCATCCCGGTGGCACCCGCAGAGCCATCCGATCTCAACTGTCTTGTTGCTAGGAGACATTTGGAATGCGAGGCGGGCTTCCCTGGCATACATCCTGGAACGTTGCTCTGGAGTCATTCCATATGGGATGTGTTGGAGCTGCCCAACAGGTCTCAATTGTCCCGCAGTAGGAATCCTTGAAGGGGGCATTCCAGAACTCCCAACGTCGGAAAACCTCCATGAACTTGAGATTCCTCTCCGTTCATGAAGGGGCAGTCATGCACAAAAACTACAACCTGAGCCAACGTCTGATCCTCGCCGTGACTTCAGATGCATGAGATATTGGTCAGATGTGCAGGGGGTACCTGCCTTGCCCTCGGCCTGAAACCCAAGTCTAGCTTGTGGTCTCAGACTTCTGTCCTCACACTACTGGCCCAGAATCCCTCAAGTTTGGCAATTCCGGACCCACAATGCAGCACTCTGCCTGCCCTCGAGAAAAAATATCTTGCTTAACGACCTGCCCAGGAACCTCAAATGAGGATCAACCTACACAGCACTCGAAAGTACCCAAATTACATAGTCTAACCTGGGCACTAATGCACTGTCTGACACAACCTGAGCCCGAACCTCCTGACCAACAACCAGGCAGCTGACCGCACACTGAGCACATCAGACCCACCATGGCCTTAGGTCATCATCTCTTCCCAACTGCGGCTTTCAGGCTTCCGAACCTAAACCTTATCTCCAAACCCTGCCCAGGGTTGAAAATGATGCAGAAATCAGAACTCCTTCCCCATGGCAAGAGACCTTGTGATTGGCATGTTGTCCTAAGTTCAGTGTAGTTTATACCAGTGTGGCCCATGAGGCCCCGCCCATGCTCGCGGGCCACATTGGTCACAAACACACCTTGTGACCCTCAGCCTGAGCCCTGTCCTCAAGTAGGGCCTCTCAGGGGCTGGATGAAGAGACAGCATATGGGGCCTGCCATGCCCGTAGGCCCCAAATTTTAACCATAGTTTTGGTTGTCCCCTCACTCTTCCCCAGGGCTCTGCTTTGGAATTCCTCTTTGGTTGGGACACCTGAGGGAACAAACATGAAAGGAGACCTCCAATCCCACAGATTGACGAAAAACAATTGGGACCGGGCCAAATGCCAAGAGATGAAGATTCGTCCATGTCCCATTAGTCCTCCCCTCATTCCACAGCCATTGTTGACAAAAAATCCAGAAACCAAAGCCTGAGCAAGCGCCTCAGACTCGCTCTTTCTTCATATCCCGAAGACTTCTTCTCATGGTTTGTAGATTGGGCCTGCCATACCTACGTCCCCAAACCTAAGCTGAGTTTGTGTTTTCAGACTTGTGTCCTCAATGTCCTGGGACACACCCTCCAGGCTGGGGACCCTGGAGCCACACATTAGGACTATGCCTACCCCATACATGGGAATTCTGCCCATTACATTGTCCAAAATTGTACAAATTAGGATAACCCTCCAAATTCCCCGAGGCCATCACAATATGTAGGTCTCTGTGGACAAACAAGGGCGGTCTGACACCAGCTGAGCATCTACCTCCACTCATACCATAGATGGATGTCCCCAATGAATGAGATGGAACCAGACAGGACCCGAGGCCATAATCCGATCCATTGCTTTGGTTTACAGGCATGTCTCCTCAAAATCCTGGATTCCAATACCAGCATAGGGGGTTTCCTGAGGCACCCATCAGAAAAAGTCTCGTCTCCACGAGGAAACTTGTGCATGGGACCTATGTCAAAATCTTAGAAAAATAATTCAGAGTCGCGGTGTCACCGCCCCATTCCAAGGTCCTCATGGACACAAACACACATTAGGCCCCATGCTCAGGAAAGTCCATTTCAACTCAGCCACCCCGGTTGCTCCCAATAGCCGTCCGTCTCAACTGTCTTGTTGCTAGGAGACAATTGGCATGCGAGGCGGGCTTCCTTGGCATCCATCCTCGATCGGTGCTCTGGAGTCATTCCATATGGGATGTGTTGGAGCTGCCCAACAGGTCTCAATTGTCCCGCAGAAGGTATCCTAAAGGGGGCATCCCACAACTCCCAACGTGGGAAAACCTCCATGGCCTTGAGATACCTCTCCGTTCATGAAGGGGCAGTCATGCACAGAAACTACAACCTGAGCCAACGCCTGATCCTCGCCGTGACTTCAGATGCATGAGATATTGGTTCAGATGTGCAGGGGGTACCTGCCTTGCCCTCGGCCTGAAGCCCAAGTCTAGCTTGTGTTCTCAGACTTCTGTCCTCACACTACTGGCCCAGATGCCCTCAAGTTTGGCAATTCCGGACCCACAATGCAGCACTGTGCCTGCCCTCTAGAAAAAATATCATGCCTAATGAGCTGCGCAGGCACCTCAAATGAGGATCAACCTACACGGCACTCGACTGTACACAAATTATAGAGTCTAACCTGGGCACTAGCACTGTCTAACAAAACCTGAGCCCGAACCTCCCGACCAACAACCAGGCAGCTGACCGCACACTGAGCACATCAGACCCACCATGGCCTTAGGTCATCATCTCTTCCAAACTGCGGTTTTCAGGCTTCCGAACCTAGACCTTATCTCCTACCACTGCCCAGGGTTGAAGGTGATGCAGAAATCAGAACTCCTTCCCCATGGCAAGAAACCTTGTGGTTGGCATGTTGTCCAAAGTTCAGTGTAGTTGAAACCAATGTGGCCCATGAGGCCCCGCCCATGCTCGCGAGCCACATTGGTCACAAACACACATTGTGACACTCAGCCTGAGCCCAGTTCTCAAGTAAGGCCTCTCAGTGGTTGGATGAAGAGACAGCATATGGGGCCTGCCATGCCCCTAGGCCCCAAATTTTACCATAGTTTGGGTTGTCACTTCACTATTCCCCAAGGCTCTGCTTTGGAATTCCTCTTTGGTTGGGACACCTGAGGTAACAAACCTGAAAGGAGACCTCCCATCCCACAGATTGACGAAAAACAATGGGGACCGGGCCAAATCCACAGAGAGGTAGATTCGTCCATGGCCCATGAGGCCTCCCCACATTCCACGGCCATCGTTGACACAAAATCCAGAGACCAAAGTCTGAGCAAGTGTCTCAGACTCGCTCTTTCTTCATGTCCTGAGGAGTTCTTCTCATGGTTTGTAGATTGTGCCTGCCATACCTGCGTCCCCAAACCTAAGCTGAGTTTGTGTTTTCAGACTTCTGTCCTCAAAGTCCTGGGCCACACACCCTCTAGGCTGGGGTCCCTGGAGCCACACATTAGGACAATGCCTCCCCAATAATGGGAATTCTGCACATTCCATTGTCCAAAATTGTACAAATTAGGTAAAACCTCCAAAGTCCCCGAGGCCATCCCAATATGTAGTTCTCAGTGGACAAACAAGGGCGGTCTGACACCAGCTGAGCATCTACCTCCAATCATACCATAGATGGATGTCCTCAGAGAAGGAGATGGAACCAGACAGGACCCTAGGCCGTAATCGGATCCATTGCTTTGGTTTACAGGCATGTCTCCTCAAAATCCTGGATTCCAATACCAGCATAGGGGTTTCCTGAGGCACCCATCAGAAAAAATCTCGTCTCCACTAGGAAACTTATGCATGGGAACTATGTCAAAATATTATGAGAATACTTCAGAGTCCCGGTGCCACCACCCCATTTCAAGGTCCTCATGGACACACACATATTAGGCCCCATACTCAGGAAAGTCCATTTCAACTCAGCCACTTCGGTTGCTCCCGCAGAGCCATCCGATCTCAACTGTCTTGTAGCTAGGAGACTATTGGAATGCAAGGCGATCTTTCCTGGTATGCTTTCTCGAACGGTGCTCTGGAGTCATTCCATATGGGATGTTTTGGAGCTGCCCAACAGGTCTCAATTGTCCCGCAGAAGGAATCCTTGAAGGGGGCATCCCACAACTCCCAACGTGGGAAAACCTCCATGGCCTTGAGATTCCTCTCCGTTCATGAAGGGGCAGTCATGCACAGAAACTACAACCTGAGCCAACGTCTGATCCTCGTCGTGACTTCAGATGCATGAGATATTGGTTCAGATGTGCAGGGGGTACCTGCCTTGCCCTCGGCCTGAAGCCCAAGTCTAGCTTGTGTTCTCAGACTTCTGTCCTCACACTACTGGCCCAGAAGCCCTCAAGTTTGGCAATTCCGGACCCACAATGCAGCACTGTGCCGGCCCTCTAGAAAAATATCTTGCCTAATGAGCTGCCCAGTCACCTTAAATGAGGATCAACCTACACGGCACTCGACTGTACCCAAATTATATAGTCTAACCTGGGCACCAATGCACTGTTTGACACAACCTGAGCCCGAACCTCCTGACCAACAACCAGGCAGCTGACCGCACACTGAGCACATCAGACCCACCATGGCCTTAGGACATCATCTCTTCCCAACAGCGGTTTTCAGGCTTCCGAACCTAGACCTTATCTCCAAACACTGCCCAGGGTTGAAAATGATGCAGAAATCAGAACTCCTTCACCATGGCAAGAGACCTTGTGATTGGCATCTTCTCCAAAGTTCAGTTTAGTTGAAACCAGTGTGGCCCATGAGTCCCCGCCCATGCTCGCAAGCCACATTGGCCACAAACACACATTGTGAACCTCAGCCTGAGCCCAGTTTTCAAGTAAGGCCTCTCAGTGGCTGGATGAAGAGACAGCATATGGGGCTTGCCATGCCACTAGGCCCCAAATTTTAACCATAGTTTGGGTTGTCCCTTCACTCTTCCCCAGGTCTCTGCTTTGGAATTCCTCTTTGGTTGGGACACCTGAGGTAACAAAACTGAAAGGAGACCTCCCATCCAACAGATTAACGAAAAACAATTGGGACCGGGCCAAATCCACAGAGAGGAATATTCGTCTATGGCCCATGAGGACTCCCCACATTCCACGGCCATCGTTGACACAAAATCCAGAGACCAAAGCCTGAGCAAGCGCCTCAGACTCGCTCTTTCTTCACATCCTGAAGAGTTCTGCTCATGGTTTGTAGATTGGGCCTGCCATACCTACGTCCCCAAACCTAAGCTGAGTTTGTGTTTTCAGACTTCTGTCCTCAAAGACCTGGGCCACACACCCTCCATGCTGGGCCCCCTGGAGCTACACATTAGGACTGTGCCTAACCCATGCATGGGAATTCTGCCCATTCCATTGTCCAAAATTGTACAAATTAGGAGAACCCTCCGAAGTCCCCGAGGCCATCCCAATATGTAGGTCTCTGTGGACAAACAAGGCGGACAGACACCAGCTTAGCATCTACCTCCACTCATACCATAGATGGATGTACCAAGAGAAGGAGATGGAACCAGACCGGACCCTCGGCCATAATCGGACCCATTGCTTTGGTTTACAGGCATGTCTCCTCAAAATCCTGGATTCCAATACCAGCATAGCAGGTTTCCTGAGGCATCCATCAGAAAAAATCTCGTCTCCACGAAAAATTGTGCATGGGACCTATGTCAAAATCTTAGGAGAATACTTCAGAGTCCCGGTGCCACCGCCCCATTCCAAGGTCCTCATGGAAACAAACACACATTAGGCCCCATGCTAAGGAAAGTCCATTTCAACTCAGCCACCCTGGTTGCTCCCAATAGCCATCCGATCTCAACTGTCTTATTGCTAGGAGACAACTGGAATGCGAGGCGGGCTTTCCTGGCATCCATCCTCGAACGTTGCTCTGGAGTCATTCCATATGGGATGTGATAGAGCTGCCCAACAGGTCTCAATTCTCCCGCAGAAGGTATCCTTGAAGGGGGCATCCCACAACTCCCAACGTGGGAAAACCTCCATGGCCTTGAGATTCCTCTTCGTTCATGAAGGGGCAGTCATGCACAGAAACTACAACCTGAGCCAACGTCTGATCCTCGTCGTGACTTCAGATGCATGAGATATTGGTTCATATGTGCAGGGCGTACCTGCCTTGCCCTCGGCCTGAAGCCCAAGTCTAGCTTTTGTTCTCAGACTTTTGTCCTCACACTACTGGCCCAGATGCCCTCACGTTTGGCAATTCCGGACCCACAATGCAGCACTCTGCCTGCCCTCTAGAAAAAATATCTTGCCTAATGAACTGCTTGGGCACCTCAAATAAGGATCAACCTAACGGCACTCGAATGTACCCAAATTATATAGTCTAACCTGGGCACTAATGCACTGTCTGACACAACCTGAGCCTGAACCTCCTGACCAACAACCAGGCAGTGACCGCACACTGAGCACATCAGAACCACCATGGCCTTAGGTCATCATCTCTTCCCAACTGTGGTTTTCAGGATTCAGATCCTAGACCTTATATCCAACCACAGCCCAGGGTTGAAAATGATGCAGAAATCAGAACTCCTTCCCCATGGCAAGAGACCTTGTGATTGGCATGTTGTCCAAATTTCTGTGTAGATGAAACCAGTGTGGCCCATGAGGCCCCACACAAGCTCGCGGGCCACATTGGTCACAAACACACATTGTGACCCTCAGCCTGAGCCCAGTCCTCAAGTAAGACCTCTCAGTGGCTGGATGAAGAGACAGCATATAGGGCCTGCCATGCCCCTAGGCCCCAAATTTTAACCATAGTTTGGGTTGTCCCTTCACTCTTCCCCAGGGCTCTGCTTTGGAATTCCTCTTTGGTTGGGACACCTGAGGTAACAAACCTGAAAGGAGACCTCCCATCCCACAGATTGACGAAAAACAATTGAGACCGGGCAAAATCCACAGAGAGGAAGGTTCGTCCATGGCCCATGAGATTCACCACATTCCACGGCCATCGTTGACACAAAATCCAGAGACCAAAGCCTGAGCAAGCGCCTCAGACTCGCTCTTTCTTCGTATATTGAAGAGTTCTTCTCATGGTTTGTAGATTGGGACTGCCACACCTACGTCCCCAAACTTAAGCTGAGTTTGTGTTTTCAGACTTCTGTCCTCAAAGTCCTGGGCCACACACCCTACAGGCTGGGGCCCCTGGAGCCACACATAAGGACTGTTCCTACCCCATGCATGGTAATTCTGCCCATTCCATTGTCCAAAATTGTACAAATTAGGAGAACCCTCCAAAGTCCCCGAGGCCATCCCAATATGTAGGTCTCTTTGGACAAACAAGGGCGGTCTGACACCAGCTGAGCATCTACCTCCACTCATAACATACATGGATGTCCCCAGAGAAGGAGATGGTACCAGACAGGAACCTAGGCCATAATCGGATCCATGGCTTTGGTTTACAGGCATGTCTCCTCAAAAGCATGGATTCCTATACCAGCAGAGGGGGTTTCCTGAGGCACCCATCAGAAAAAATCTCGTCTCCACA
This sequence comes from Mustela nivalis, assembly GCF_964662115.1. Classification (NCBI taxonomy): domain Eukaryota; kingdom Metazoa; phylum Chordata; class Mammalia; order Carnivora; family Mustelidae; genus Mustela; species Mustela nivalis. The sequence goes on from NW_028136529.1 coordinate 969,334, forward strand.
AGTTAACTTGTGCTTGGGACCTATGTCAAAATCTTAGGAGAATAATTCAGAGTCCCGGTGCCACCGCTCCATACCGAGGTCCTCATGGACACAAACACACATTAGGCCCCAAGCTCAGGAAAGTCCATTTCAACTCAGCCATCCCAGTTGCTCCCGCAGAGCCATCCGATCTCAAGTGTCTTGTTGCTAGGAGAAATTTGGAATGCGAGGCGGGCTTCCCTGGCATACATCCTCGAACGTTGCTCTGGAGTCATTCCATATGGGATGTGTTGGAGCTGCCCAACAGGTCTCAATTGTCCCGCAGAAGGAATCCTTGAAGGGGGCATCCCAGAACTCCCAACGTGGAAAAACCTCCATGGCCTTGAGATTCCTCTCCGTTCATGAAGGGGCAGTCATGCACAGAAACTACAACCTGAGCCAACGTCTGATCCTCGCCGTGACTTCAGATGCATGAGATATTGGTCAGATGTGCAGGGGGTACCTGCCTTGCCCTCGGCCTGAAGCCCAAGTCTAGCTTGTGGTCTCAGACTTCTGTCCTCACAGTACTGGCCCAGAAGCCCTCAAGTTTGGCAATTCCGGACCCACAATGCAGCACTCTGCCTGCCCTCGAGAAAAAATATCTTGCCTAATGAGCTGCCCAGGCACCTCAAATGAAGATCAAAATACAAGGCACTCGACTGTACCCAAATTACATAATCTAACCTGGGCACTAATGCACTGTCTGACACAACCTGAGCCCGAACCTCCTGACCAACAACCAGGCAGCTGACCGCACACTGAGCACATCAGACCCACCATGGCCTTAGGTCATCATCTCTTCCTAAATGCAGCTTTCAGGTTTCCGAACCTAAACCTTATATCCAACCCCTGCCCAGGGTTGAAAATGATGCAGAAATCAGAACTCCTTCCCCATGGCAAGAGACCTTGTGATTGGCATGTTGTCCTAAGTTCAGTGTAGTTTAAACCAGTGTGGCCCATGAGGCCCCGCCCATGCTCGCGGGCCACATTGGTCACAAACACACATTGTGACCCTCAGCCTGAGCCCTGTCCTCAAGTAAGGCCTCTCAGGGGCTGGATGAAGAGACAGCATATGGGGCCTGTCATGCCCCTAGGCCCCAAATTTTAACCATAGTTTTGGTTGTCCCCTCACTCTTTCCCAGGACTCTGCTTTGGAATTCCTCTTTGGTTGGGACACCTGAGGTAACAAACATGAAAGGAGACCTCCAATCCCACAAATTAATGAAAAACAATTGGGACCGGGCCAAATGCCAAGAGATGAAGATTCGTCCATGTCCCATTAGTCCTCCCCTCATTCCACGGCCATTGTTGACAAAAGATCCAGAGACCAAAGACTGAGCAAGCGCCTCAGACTCGCTCTTTCTTCAATCCTGAAGACTTCTTCTCATGTTTTGTAGATTGGGCCTGCCATACCTACGTCCCCAAACCTAAGCTGAGTTTGTGTTTTCAGACTTCTGTCCTCAAAGTCCTGGGTCAAACCCTCCAGGCTGGGGCCCCTGGAGCCACACATTAGGACTATGCCTACCCCATACATGGGAATTCTGCCCATTACATTGTCCAAAATTGTACAAATTAGGATAACCCTCCAAATTCCCCGAGGCCATCGCAATATGTAGGTCTCTGTGGACAAACAAGGGCGGTCTGACACCAGCTGAGCATCTACCTCCACTCATACCATAGATGGATGTCCCCAGAGAATGAGATGGAACCAGACAGGACCCGAGGCCATAATCCGATCCATTGCTTTGGTTTACAGGCATGTCTCCTCAAAATCCTGGATTCCAATACCAGCATAGGGGGTTTCCTGAGGCACCCATCAGAAAAAGTCTCGTCTCCACGAGGAAACTTGTGCATGGGACCTATGTCAAAATCTTAAAAAATAATTCAGAGTCCCGGTGTCACCGCCCCATTCCAAGGTCCTCATGGACACAAACACACATTAGGCCCCATGCTCAGGAAAGTCCATTTCAACTCAGCCAAACCGGTTGCTCCCAATAGCCATCCGATCTCAACTGTCTTGTTGCTAGGAGACAATTGGAATGCGAGGCGGGCTTCCTTGGCATCCATCCTCGATCGGTGCTCTGGAGTAATTCCATATGGGATGTGTTGGAGCTGCCCAACAGGTCTCATGTCCCACAGAAGGTATCCTTGAAGGGGGCATCCCACAACTCCCAACGTGGGAAAACCTCCATGGCCTTGAGATACCTCTCCGTTCATGAAGGGGCAGTCATGCACAGAAACTACAACCTGAGCCAACGCCTGATCCTCGCCGTGACTTCAGATGCATGAGATATTGGTTCAGATGTGCAGGGGGTACCTGCCTTGCCCTCGGCCTGAAGCCCAAGTCTAGCTTGTGTTCTCAGACTTCTGTCCTCACACTACTGGCCCAGAAGCCCTCAAGTTTGGCAATTCCAGACCCACAATGCAGCATTGTGCCTGCCCTCTAGAAAAAATATCATGCCTAATGAGCTGCGCAGGCACCTCAAATGAGGATCAACTTACACGGCACTCGACTGTACCCAAATTATAGAGTCTAACCTGGGCACTAGCACTGTCTAACAAAACCTGAGCCCGAACCTCCCGACCAACAAACAGGCAGCTGACCGCACACTGAGCACATCAGACCCACCATGGCCTTAGGTCATCATCTCTTCCAAACTGCGGTTTTCAGGCTTCCGAACCTAGACCTTATCTCCTACCACTGCCCAGGGTTGAAGGTGATGCAGAAATCAGAACTCCTTCCCCATGGCAAGAAACCTTGTGGTTGGCATGTTGTCCAAAGTTCAGTGTAGTTGAAACCAATGTGGCCCATGAGGCCCCGCCCATGCTCGCGAGCCACATTGGTCACAAACACACATTGTGACACTCAGCCTGAGCCCAGTCTTCAAGTAAGGTCTCTCAGTGGATGGATATAGAGACAGCATATGGGGCCTGCCATGCCCCTAGGCCCCAAATTTTAACCATAGTTTGGGTTGTCCCTTCACTATTCCCAAAGGCTCTGCTTTGGAATTCCTCTTTGGTTGGGACACCTGAGGTAACAAACCTGAAAGGAGACCTCCCATCCCACAGATTGACGAAAAACAATGGGGACCGGGCCAAATCCACAGAGAGGAAGAATCGTCCATGGCCCATGAGGCCTCCCCACATTCCACGGCCATCGTTGACACAAAATCCAGAGACCAAAGCCTTAGCAAGCGCCTCAGAATCGCTCTTTCTTCATGTCCTGAAGATTTCTTCTCATGGTTTGTAGATTGGGCCTGCCATACCTGTGTCCCCAAACCTAAGCTGAGTTTGTGTTATCAGACTTCTGACCTCAAAGTCCTGGGCCACACACCCTCTAGGCTGGGTCCCTGGAGCCACACAGTAGGACAATGCCTCCCCAATGCATGGGAATTCTGCCCATTCCACTGTCCAAAATTGTACAAATTAGGTGAACCCTCCAAAGTCCCCGAGGCCATCCCAATATGTAGTTCTCAGTGGACAAACAAGGGCGGTCTGACACCAGCTGATCATCTACCTCCACTCATACCATGGATGGATGTCCTCAGAGAAGGATATGGAACCAGACAGGACCCTAGGCCGTAATTGGATCCATTGCTTTGGTTTATAGGCATGTCTCCTCAAAATCCTGGATTCCAATACCAGCATAGGGGGTTTCCTGAGGCACCCATCAGAAAAAATCTCGTCTCCACTAGGAAACTTATGCATGGGAACTATGTCAAAATATTATGAGAATACTTCAGAGTCCCGGTGCCACCGCCCCATTTCAAGGTCCTCATGGACACACACATATTAGGCCCCATACTCAGGAAAGTCCATTTCAACTCAGCACACCGCGGTTGCTCCCGCAGAGCCATCCATCTCAACTGTCTTGTAGCTAGGAGACTATTGGAATGTGAGGCGGTCTTTCCTGGCATCCATCCTCGAACAGTGCTCTAGTCATTCCATATGGGATGTTTTGGAGCTGCCCAACAGGTCTCAATTGTCCCGCAGAAGGAATCCTTGAAGGGGGCATCCCACAACTCCCAACGTTGGAAAACCTCCATGGCCTTGAGATTCCTCTCCGTTCATGAAGGGGCAGTCATGCACGGAAACTACAACCTGAGCCAACGTCTGATCCTCGTCGTGACTTCAGATGCATGAGATATTGGTTCAGATGTGCAGGGGGTACCTGCCTTGCCCTCGGCCTGAAGCCCAAGTCTAGCTTGTTTCTCAGACTTCTGTCCTCACACTACTGGCCCAGAAGCCCTCAAGTTTGGCAATTCCGGACCCACAATGCAGCACTGTGCCTGCCCTCTAGAAAAAATATCTTGCCTAGTGAGCTGCCCAGGCACCTTAAATGAGGATCAACCTACACGGCACTCGACTCTACCCAATTATAGAGTCTAACCTGGGCACTAATGCACTGTCTGACACAACCTGAGCCCGAACCTCCTGACCAACAACCAGGCAGATGACCACAGAATGAGCACATCAGAACCACCATGGCCTTAGGTCATCATCTCTTCCCAACTGTGGTTTTCAGGATTCAGACCTAGACCTTATATCCAACCACAGCCCAGGGTTGAAAATGATGCAGAAATCAGAACTCCTTCCCCATGGCAAGAGACATTGTGATTGGCATGTTGTCCAAAGTTCTGTGTAGATGAAACCAGTGTGGCCCATGAGGCCCCGCACATGCTCGCGGGCCACATTGGTCACAAACACACATTGTGACCCTCAGCCTGAGCCCAGTCCTCAAGTAAGGCCTCTCAGTGGCTGGATGAAGAGACAGCATATGGGGCCTGCCATGCCACTAGGCCCCAAATTTTAACCATAGTTTGGGTTGTCCCTTCACTCTTCCCCAGGGCTCTGCTTTGGAATTCCTCTTTGGTTGGGACGCCTGAGGTAACAAACCTGAAAGGAGACCTCCCATCCCACAGATTGACGAAAAACAATTGGGACCGTGCCAAATCCACAGAGAGGAAGGTTCGTCCATGGCCCATGAGCTTCACCAAATTCCACGGCCATCGTTGACACAAAATCCAGAGACCAAAGCCTGAGCAAGTGCCTCAGACTCGCTCTTTCTTCGTATCCTGAAGAGTTCTTCTCATGGTTTGTAGATTGGGACTGCCACACCTACGTCCCCAAACCTCAGCTGAGTTTGTGTTTTCAGACTTCTGTCCTCAAAGTCCTGGGCCAAACACCCTCCAGGCTGGGGCCCCTTGAGCCACACATTAGGACTGTTCCTACCCCATGCATGGTAATTCTGCCCATTCCATTGTCCAAAATTGTACAAATTAGGAGAACCCTCCAAAGTCCCCGAGGCCATCCCAATATGTAGGTCTCTTTGGACAAACATGGGCGGTCTGACACCAGCTGAGCATCTACATCCACTCATAACATACATGGATGTCCCCAGAGAAGGAGATGGTACCAGACAGGAACCTAGGCCATAATCGGATCCATGGCTTTGGTTTACAGGCATGTCTCCTCAAAAGCATGGATTCCAATGCCAGAAGAGGGGGTTTCCTGAGGCACCCATCAGAAAACATCTCGTCTCCACGAGGAAACTTGTGCTTGGGACCTATGTCAAAATCTTAGGAGAATAATTCAGAGTCCCGTGCCACCGCTCCATACCAAGGTCCTCATGGACACAAACACACATTAGGCCTCATGCTCAGGAAAGTCCATTTCAACTCAGCCATCCCGGTTGCTCCCGCAGAGCCATCCGATCTCAACTGTCTTGTTGCTAGGAGACATTTGGAATGCGAGGCGGCCTTCCCTGGCATACATCCTCGAACGTTGCTCTGGAGTCATTCCATATGGGATGTGTTGGAGCTGCCCAACATGTCTCAATTGTCCCGCAGAAGGAATCCTTGAAGGGGGCATCCCAGAACTCCCAACGTGGGAAAACCTCCATGGCATTGAGGTTCCTCTCCGTTCATGAAGGGGCAGTCATGCACAGAAACTACAACCTGAGCCAACGTCTGATCCTCGCCGTGACTTCAGATGCATGAGATATTGGTCAGATGTGCAGGGGTACCTGCCTTGCCCTCGGCCTGAAGCCCAAGTCTAGCTTGTGGTCTCAGACTTCTGTCCTCACAGTACTGGCCCAGAAGCCCTCAAGTTTGGCAATTCCGGACCCACAATGCAGCACTCTGCCTGCCCTCGAGAAAAAATATCTTGCCTAATGAGCTGCCCAGGCACCTCAAATGAGGATCAACCTACACGGCACTCGACTGTACCCAAATTACATAGTCTAACCTGGGCACTAATGCACTGTCTGACACAACCTGAGCCCGAACCTCCTGACCAACAACCGGGCAGCTGACCGCACACTGAGCACATCAGAACCACCATGGCCTTAGGTCATCATCTCATCCCAACTGCGGCTTTCAGGCTTCCGAACCTAAACCATTCTCCAACCCCTGCCCAGGGTTGAAAATGATGCAGAAATCAGAACTCCGTCCCCATTGCAAGAGACCTTGTGATTGGCATGTTGTCCTAAGTTCAGTGTAGTTTAAACCAGTGTGGCACATGAGGCCCCGCCCATGTTCGCGGGCCACATTGGTCACAAACACACATTGTGACCCTCAGCCTGAGCCCTGTCCTCAAGTAAGGCCTCTCAGGGGCTGGATGAAGAGACAGCATATGGGGCCTGCCATGCCCCTAGGCCCCAAATTTTAACCATTGTTTTGGTTGTCCCCTCACTCTTCCCCAGGGCTCTGCTTTGGATTCCTCTTTGGTTGGGACACCTGAGGTAACAAACATGAAAGGAGACCTCCAATCCCACAGATTGACGAAAAACAATTGGGACCGGGCCAAATGCCAAGAGATGAAGATTCGTCCATGTCCCATTAGTCCTCCCCTCATTCCACGGCCATCGTTGACAAAAAATCCAGAGACCAAAGCCTGAGCAAGCGCCTCAGACTCGCTCTTTCTTCAATCCTGAAGAATTCTTCTCATGTTTTGTAGATTGGGCCTGCCATACCTACGTCCCCAAACCTAAGCTGAGTTTGTGTTTTCAGACTTCTGTCCTCAAAGTCCTGGGTCAAACCCTCCAGGCTGGGGCCCCTGGAGCCACACATTAGGACTATGCCTACCCCATACATGGGAATTCTGCCCATTACATTGTCCAAAATTGTACAAATTAGGATAACCCTCCAAATTCCCCGAGGCCATCGCAATATGTAGGTCTCTGTGGACAAACAAGGGCGGTCTGACACCAGCTGAGCATCTACCTCCACTCATACCATAGATGGATGTCCCCAGAGAATGAGATGGAACCAGACAGGACCCGAGGCCATAATCCGATCCATTGCTTTGGTTTACAGGCATGTCTCCTCAAAATCCTGGATTCCAATACCAGCATAGGGGGTTTCCTGAGGCACCCATCAGAAAAAGTCTCGTCTCCACGAGGAAACTTGTGCATGGGACCTATGTCAAAATCTTAAAAAATAATTCAGAGTCCCGGTGTCACCGCCCCATTCCAAGGTCCTCATGGACACAAACACACATTAGGCCCCATGCTCAGGAAAGTCCATTTCAACTCAGCCACCCCGGTTGCTCCCAATAGCCATCCGATCTCAACTGTCTTGTTGCTAGGAGACAATTGGAATGCGAGGCGGGCTTCCTTGGCATCCATCCTCGATCGGTGCTCTGGAGTAATTCCATATGGGATGTGTTGGAGCTGCCCAACAGGTCTCATGTCCCGCAGAAGGTATCCTTGAAGGGGGCATCCCACAACTCCCAACGTGGGAAAACCTCCATGGCCTTGAGATACCTCTCCGTTCATGAAGGGGCAGTCATGCACAGAAACTACAACCTGAGCCAACGCCTGATCCTCGCCGTGACTTCAGATGCATGAGATATTGGTTCAGATGTGCAGGGGGTACCTGCCTTGCCCTCGGCCTGAAGCCCAAGTCTAGCTTGTGTTCTCAGACTTCTGTCCTCACACTACTGGCCCAGAAGCCCTCAAGTTTGGCAATTCCAGACCCACAATGCAGCACTGTGCCTGCCCTCTAGAAAAAATATCATGCCTAATGAGCTGCGCAGGCACCTCAAATGAGGATCAACTTACACGGCACTCGACTGTACCCAAATTATAGAGTCTAACCTGGGCACTAGCACTGTCTAACAAAACCTGAGCCCGAACCTCCCGACCAACAACCAGGCAGCTGACCGCACACTGAGCACATCAGACCCACCATGGCCTTAGGTCATCATCTCTTCCAAACTGCGGTTTTCAGGCTTCCGAACCTAGACCTTATCTCCTACCACTGCCGAGGGTTGAAGGTGATGCAGAAATCAGAACTCCTTCCCCATGGCAAGAAACCTTGTGGTTGGCATGTTGTCCAAAGTTCAGTGTAGTTGAAACCAATGTGGCCCATGAGGCCCGCCCATGCTCGCGAGCCACATTGGTCACAAACACACATTGTGACACTCAGCCTGAGCCCAGTCTTCAAGTAAGGTCTCTCAGTGGATGGATGTAGAGACAGCATATGGGGCCTGCCATGCCCCTAGGCCCCAAATTTTAACCATAGTTTGGGTTGTCACTTCACTATTCCCAAAGGCTCTGCTTTGGAATTCCTCTTTGGTTGGGACACCTGAGGTAACAAACCTGAAAGGAGACCTCCCATCCCACAGATTGACGAAAAACAATGGGGACCGGGCCAAATCCACAGAGAGGAAGATTCGTCCATGGCCCATGAGGCCTCCCCACATTCCACGGCCATCGTTGACACAAAATCCAGAGACCAATGCCTGACCAAGCGCCTCTGAATCGCTCTTTCTTCATGTCCTGAAGAGTTCTTCTCATGGTTTGTAGATTGGGCCTGCCATACCTGCGTCCCCAAACCTAAGCTGAGTTTGTGTTATCAGACTTCTGTCCTCAAAGTCCTGGGCCACACACCCTCCAGGCTGGGGTCCCTGGAGCCACACATTAGGACAATGCCTACCCAATGCATGGGAATTCTGCCCATTCCATTGTCCAAAATTGTACAAATTAGGAGAACCCTCCAAAGTCCCCGAGGCCATCCAATATGTAGTTCTCAGTGGACAAACAAGGGCGGTCTGACACCAGCTGAGCATCTACCTCCTCTCATACCATAGATGGATGTCCTCAGAGAAGGAGATGGAACCAGACAGGACCCTAGGCCGTAATCGGATCCATTGCTTTGTTTTACAGGCATGAATCCACAAAATCCTGGATTCCAATACCAGCATAGGGGGTTTCCTGAGGAACCCATCAGAAAATATCTCGTCTCCACGAGGAAACTTGTACATTGCACCTATGTCAAAATCTTAGGAGAATACTTCAGAGTCCCGGTGCCACCGCCCCATTCCAAGGTCCTCATGGACACAAACACACATTATGCCCCATGCTCAGGAAAGTCCATTTCTACTCAGCCACCCCGGTTGCTCACGCAGAGCCATCCGATCTCAACTGTATTGTTACTAGGAGACAATTGGAATGCGAGGCGGTCTTTCCTGGCATCCATCCTCGAAAGGTGCTCTGGAGTCATTCCATATGGGATGTTTTGGAGCTGCCCAACAGGTTTCAATTGTCCCTCAGAAGGTATCCTTGAAGGGGGCATCCCACAACTCCCAACGTGGGAAAACCTCCATGGCCTTGAGATTCCTCTCCGTTCATGAAGGGGCAGTCATGCACAGCAACTACAATCTGAGCCAACGTCTGATCCTCGTCGTGACTTCAGATGCATGAGATATTGGTTCAGATGTGCAGGAGGTACCTGCCTTGCCCTCGGCCTGAAGCCCAAGTCTAGCTTGTGGTCTCAGACTTCTGTCCTCACACTACTGGCCCAGAAGCCCTCAAGTTTGGCAATTCCGGACCCACAATGCAGCACTGTGCCTGCCCACTAGAAAAAATATCTTGCCTAATGAGCTGCCCAGGCACCTTAAATGAGGATCAACCTACACGGCACTCGACTATACCCAATTATAGAGTCTAACCTGGGCACAATTGCTCTGTCTGACACAACCTGAGCCCGAACTTCCTGACCAAAAACCAGGCAGCTGACCGCACACTGAGCACATCAGAACCACCATGGCCTTAGGTCATCATCTCTTCTCAACTGCGGTTTTCAGGCTTCCGAACCTAGACCTTATGTCCAACCACTGCCCAGGGTTGAAAATGATGCAGAAATCAGAACTCCTTCCCCATGGCAAGAGACCTTTTGATTGGCATGTTGTCCAAAGTTCAGTGTAGTTGAAACCAGTGTGGCCCATGAGGCCCCGCCCATGCTCGCAAGCCACATTGGTCACAAACACACATTGTTACCCTCAGCCTGAGCCCAGTCCTCAAGTAAGGCCTCTCAGTGGCTGGATGAAGAGACAGCATATGGGGCCTGCCATGCCACTAGGCCCCAAATTTTAACCATAGTTTGGGTTGTCCCTTCACTCTTCCCCAGGGCTCTGCTTTGGAATTCCTCTTTGGTTGGGACACCTGAGGTAACAAACCTGAAAGGAGACCTCCCATCCCACAGATTGACGAAAAACAATTGGGACCGGGCCAAATCCACAGAGAGGAAGATTCGTCCATGGCCCATGAGGCCTCCCCACATTCCACGGCCATCGTTGACACAAAATCCAGAGACCAAAGACTGAGCAAGCGCCTCAGACTCGCTCTTTCTTCATATCCTGAACAGTTCTTCTCATGGTTTGTAGATTGGGCCTGCCATACCTACATCCCCAAACCTAAGCTGAGTTTGTGTTTTCAGACTTCTGTCCTCAAAGTCCTGGGCCACACACCCTACAGGCTGGGGCCCCTGGAGCCACACATTAGGACTGTGCCTACCCCATGGATGGTAATTCTGCGCATTCCATTGTCCAAAATTGTACAAATTAGGAGAACCCTCCAAAGTCCCCGAGGCCATCCCAATATGTAGGTCTCAGTGGACAAACAAGGGCGGTCTGACAGCAGCTGAGAATCAACCTCCACTCATTCCAAGATATGTCCCCAGAGAAGGATATGGTACCAGACAGGACCCTAGGCCATAATCGGATCCATTGCTTTGGTTCACAGACATGTCTCCTCAAAATCATGGATTCCAATACCAGCATAGGGGGTTTCATGAGGCACCCATCAGAAGAAATCTCATCTCCACGAGGAAACTTGTGCATGGGACCTGTCAAAATATTAGGAGAATACGTCAGAGTCCCGGTGCCACCGCCCCATTCCAAGGTCCTAATGGACACAAACACACATTAGGCCCCATGCTCAGGAAAGTCCATTTCAACCCAGCCACCCCGTTTGCTCCTGCAGAGATATCCGATCTCAACTGTCTTGTTGCTAGGAGACAATTGGAATGCGAGGCGGGCTTCCCTGGCATCCATCCTTGAACGGTGCTCTGGAGTCATTCCATATGGGATATTTTGGAGCTGCCAAACAGGTCTCAATTGTCCCGCAGAAGGAATCCTTGAAGGGGGCATCCAAGAACTCCCAACGTGGGAAAACCTCCATAACCTTGAGATTCCTCTCCGTTCATGAAGGGGCAGTCATGCACAGAAACTACAACCTGAGCCAACGTCTGATCCTCGCCGTGACTTCAGATGCATGATCATATTGGTTCAGATGTGCAGGGGGTACCTGCCTTGCCCTCGGCCTGTAGCCATGGTCTAGCTTGTGTTCTCAGACTTCTGTCCTCACACTACTGGCCCAGAATCCCTCAAGTTTTCCAATTCCGGGCCCACAATGCAGCACTCTGCCTGCCCTCGAGAAAAAATATCTTGCCTAATGAGTTGCACAGGCACCTCAAATGAGGATCAACCTACTCGGTACTCGACTGTACCCAAATTATAGAGTTTAACCTGGGCACAAATGCACTGTCTGACACAACCTGAGCCCGAACCTACTGACCAACAACCAGGCAGCTGACCGCACACTGAGCATATCAGACCCACCATGGCCTTATGTCATCACCTCTCCCAACTGCGGTTTTAAGGCTTCCAAACCTAGACCTTATCTCCAACCACTGCCCAGGGTTGAAAATGATGCAGAAATCAGAACTCCTTCCCCATGGCAAGAGACCTTGTGATTGGCATGTTGTCCAAAGTTCAGTGTAGTTGAAACCAGTGTGGCCCTTGAGGCCCCGCCCATGCTCGCAAGCCACATTGGTCACAAACACACATTGTGACCCTCAGCCTGAGCCCAGTCCTCAAGTAAGGCCTCTCAGTGGCTGGATGAAGAGACAGCATATGGGGCCTGCCATGCCCCTAGGCCCCAAATTTTTACCATAGTTTGGGTTGTCCCTTCACTCTTCCCCAGGGCTCTTCTTTGGAATTCCTCTTTGGTTGGGACACCCGAGGTAACAAACCTGAAAGGAGACCTCCCATCCCACAGATTGACGAAAACAATTGGGACTGGGCCAAATCCACAGAAAGGAATATTTGTCCATGGCCCATAGGCCTCCCTACATTCCACGGCCATCGTTGACACAAAATCCAGAGACCAAAACCTGAGCAAGCGCCTCAGACTCGCTCTTTCTTCATATCCTGAAGAGTGCTTCTCATGGTTTGTAGATTGGCCCTGCCATACCTACGTTCCCAACCTAAGCTGAGTTTGTGTTTTCAGACTTCTGTCCTCAGATTCCTGGGCCACACACCCTACAGGCTGGGGCCCCTGGAGCCAACATTAGGACTGTGCCTACCCAATCCATGGGAATTCTGCCCATTCCATTATCCAAAATCGTACAAATTAGGAGAACTCTCCAAAGTCCCCGAGGCCATCCCAATATTGTAGGTCTCCGGGGACAAACAAGGGCGGTCTGACACCAGCTGAGCATCTACCTCCACTCATATCATAAATGGATGTCCCCAGAGAAGGAGATGGAACCAGACAGGACCCTAGGCCATATTCGGATCCATTGCTTTGGTTTACAGACATGTCTCCTTAAAAGCCTGGATTCCAAGACCAGCATAGGGGGTTTCCTGAGGCACCCATCAGAACAAATCTCGTTTCCACAAGGATACTTGTGTATGGGACCTATGTCAAAAGCTTAGGAGAATACTTCAGGGTCCCGGTGTCACCGCCCCATTCCAAGGCCCTCATGGACAAATAAACACACATTAGGCCCCAACCTCGGGAAAGTCCATTTCACACAGCCGCCCCGATTGCTCCCGCAGAGCCATCAAAACTCAACTGTCTTGTTGCTAGGAGAAAATTGGAATGCGAGGCGGGATTCTTTGGCATCGATCCTCGAACGGTGCTCTGGAGTCATTCCATATGGGATGTCCTGGAGCTGACCAACAGGTCTCAATTGTCCCGCAGAAGGAATCCTTGAAGGGGGCATCCCACAACTCCCAACGTGGGAAAACCTCCATGGCCTTGAGATTCCGCTCCGTTCATGAAGGGGCAGTCATGCACAGAAACTCCAACCCGAGCCAACGTCTGATCCTCGCCGTGACTTCAGATGCATGAAATATTGGTTCAGATCTGCAGGAGGTACCTGCCGTGCCCTCGGCCTGAAGCCCAAGTCTAGCTTGTGTTCTCAGACTTCTGTCCTCACACTCCTGGCCCAGAAGCCCTCAAGTTTGGCAATTCTGGAACCAAAGTGCAGCACTCTGCCTGCCCTCTAGAAAAAATATCTTGCCTATTGAGCTCCCCAGGCACCTCAAATGAGGATAAACCTATACGGCACTCGACTGTACCCAAATTATATAGTCTAACCTGGGACTAATGCACTGACTGACACAACCTGAGCCCGAACCTCCTGCCCAACACCCAAGCAGCTGACCGCACACTGAGCATATCAGACCCGCCATGGCCTTAGGTCGTCATCTCTTCCCAACTTCGGTTTTTCAGGCTTCAGAACCTAGACCTTATCTCCAACCACTGCCCAGGGTTGAAAATGATGCAGATATCAGAACACATTCCCCATGGCCAGAGACCTTGTGTTTGGCAGGTTGTCCAAAGTCCAGTGTAGTTGAAACCAGTGTGGCCCATGAGGCCCCGCCCATGCTCGCGGGCCACATTGGTCACAAACACACATTGTGACCCTCAGCATGAGCCCAGTCCTCAAGTAAGGCCTCTCAGTGGCTGGATGAAGAGACAGCATATTGGGCCTGCCATGCACCTAGGCCCCAATTTTTAACCATAGTTTGGGTTGTCCCTTCACTCTTCCCCAGGGCTCTGCTTTGGAATTCCTATTTTGTTCGGACACCTGAGGTAATAAACCTGAAAGGAGACCTCCCATCCGACAATTGAAGAAAAACTATTGCGACCGGGCCAAATCCACAGAGAGGAAGATTCGTCCATATCCCATGAGGCCTCCCCACATTCTACAGCCATTGTTGATACAAAATCCAGAGACAAAAGCCTGAGCAAGTGCCTCAGACTCGCTCTTTCTTCATATCCTGAGGGGTACTTCTCATGGTTTGTAGATTGGGCCTCCCATACCTACGTCCCAAAACCTTAGCTGAGTTTGTGTTTTCAGACTTCTGTCCTCAAAGTCCTGGGCCGCACACCCTCCAGGCTGGGGCCCCTGGAGCCACACAATAGGACTGTGCCTACCCAATCCATGGGAATTCTGCCCATTCCATTGTCCAAAATCTCACCAATTAAGAATACTCTCCAAAGTCCCCGAGGCCATCCCAATAGTGTAGGTCTCCAGGGACAAACAAGGGCGGTGTGACACCAGGTGAGCATCTCCCTCCACTCATTCCATAGATGGATATCACCAGAGAAGAAGATTGAACCAGACAGGACCCTAGGCCATAATCGGATCCATTGTTTTGGTTTACAGGCATGTCTCCTCAAAAGCCTGGATTCCAATACCAGCATAGGGGGTTTCCTGAGGCACACCTCAGAACAAATCTCATCTCCACAAGGAAACTTGTGCATGGGAGGTATGTCAAAAGCTTAGGAGAACACTTCAGGGTCCCGGTGCCAACGCCCCATTCCAAGGCCCTCATGGACACAAACACACAATGGGCCCGATCCTAAAAGTCCATTTCAACTCAGCCACGCGGGTTGCTCCCGCAGAGCTATCCGATCTCAACTGTCTTGTTGCTAGGAAACATTTGGAATGCGAGGCCCGCTTCCCAGGCATCCACCCCGAACGGTGCTCTGGAGTCCTTCCATATGCGATATCCTGGAGCTGCCCAACAGGTCTCAATTGTCCCGCAGAAGGAAGCCTTGAAGGGGGCATCCCACAACTCCCAATGTGGGAAAACCTCCATGGCCTTGAGATTCCGCTCCGTTCATGAAGGGGCAGTCATGCACAGAAACTCCAACCCGAGCCAACGTCTGATCCTCGCCGTGACTTCAGAAGCATGATATATTCGTTCAGATCTGCAGGGGGTACCAGCCGTGCCCTCGGCCTGAAGCCCAAGTCTAGCTTCTGTTCTCAGACTTGTCCTCACACTCCTGGTCCAGAATCCCTCATGTTTGGCAATACCGGACCCACAATGCAGCACTCTGCCTGCCTCTAGAAAAAATATATTGCCTAATGAGTAGCCCAGGCACCTCAAATGAGGATAAACCTACACGGCTCTCGACTGTACCTGAATTATATAGTCTAACCTGGGTACTAATTCACTGTCTGACACAACATGAACCCGAACCTCCGGACCAACAACCAGGCAGCTGACCGCACACTGAGCACATCAGACCCGCCATGGCCTTAGGTCGTCATCTCTTCCCAACTGCGGTTTTCAGTCTTCAGAACGTAGACCTTATCTCCAAACACTGCCCAGGGTTGAAAATGATGCAGAAATCAGAGCTCCTTCCCCATGGCAAGAGACCTTGTGATTGGCATGTTATCCAAAGTTCTTGTAGTTGAAACCAGTGTGGCCCTTGAGGCCCCGCCCATGCTCGCAGGCCACATTGGTCACAAACACACATGCTGACCCTCAGCCTGTGCCCAGTCTTTAAGTAAGGCCACTCAGTGGCTGGATGAAGAGACAACATATTGGGTCTGCCATGCCCCTAGGCCCCAATTTATAACCATTGTTTGGGTTGTCCCTTCACTCTTCCCCAGGGCTCTGCTTTGGAATTCCTCTTTGGTTGGGACACCTGAATTAACAAACCTAAGAGGAGACCTCCCATCCCACAGAACGATGGAAAGAAATTGGGACCGGGCCAAATCCACAGAGAGGAAGATTCGTCCATGGACCATGAGGCCTCCCCACATCCCATGCCCATCTTTGATACAAAATCCAGAGACAAAAGCCTGAGCACGTGCCTCAGACTCGCTCTTTCTTCATATCCTGAAGAGTTCTTCACATGATTTGTAGATTGGACCTGCCATACCTTCGTCCCCAACCTAAGCTGAGTTTGTGTTTTCAGACCTCTCTCCTCAAATTCCTGTGCCACACACCCTCCAACCTGGGGCCCCTGGAGCCACACATTAGGAATGTGCCTACCCAATCCATGGGAATTCAGCCCATTCCATTGTCCAAAATCGTACAAATTAGGAGAACCCTCCAAAGTTCCCGAGGCCATCCCAATAGTGTAGGTCTCCCGGGACAAACAAGGGCGGTCTGACACCACCTGAGCATCTACCTACACTCATACCATAGATGGATGTCCCCAGAGAAGAAGATGGAACCAGACAGGACCCTAGGCCATAATCAGATCCATTGCTTTGGTTTACAGGCATGTCTCCTCAAAAGCCTGGATTCCAAGACCAGCAAAGCGGGTTTCCAGAGGCACCCATCAGAACAAATCTCGTCTCCACAAGGAAACTTGTGCATGGGACCTATGTCAAAAGCTTAGGAGAAAACTTCAGAGTCCCGGTGCCACCGCCCCATTCCAAGGCCCTCATGGACACAAACACATATTAGGCCCCATGCTCGGGAAAGTCCATTTCAACTCAGCCACCCTGGTTGCTCCCGCAGAGCCTTCAGATCTCAACTGTCTTGTTGCTAGGAGACAATTAGAATGCGAGGCCGGCTTCCCTGGCATCCATCCCCGAACGGTGCTCTGGACTCATTCCATATGGGATAACATGGAGCTGCCCAACAGGTCTCAATTGGCCCGCAGAAGGAATCCTTGAAGGGGGCATTCCAAAACTCCGAACGTGGGAAAACCTCCATGGCCTTGAGATTCCGCTCCATTCATGAAGGGGCAGTCAGCACAGAAACTCCAACCTGAGCCAACGTCTGAACCTCGCCATAACTTCAGAAGCATGAGATATTCGTTCAGATCAGCAAGGGGTACCAGCCATGCCCTCGGCCTGAAGCCCAAGTCTAGCTTCTGTTCTCAGACTTGTCCTCACACTCCTGGTCCAGAATCCCTCATGTTCGGCAATACCGGACCCACAATGCAGCACTCTGCTTGCCCTCTAGAAAAAAATATATTGCCTAATGAGTTGCCCAGGCACATCAAATGAGGATAAACCTACACGGCACTAGAATGTACCTAAATTATATATCTAACCTGGGCACTAATGCACAGTCTGACACAACCTGAACCCGAAACTCCGGACCAACACCCAGGCAGCTGCCCGCAAACTGAGCACATCAGACCCGCCATGGCCTTAGGTCGTCATCTCTTCCCAACTGCGGTTTCCAGGCTTCAGAAACTAGACCTTATCTCCAACCACTGCCCAGGGTTGAAAATGATGCAGAAATCAGAGCTCCTTCCCCATGGCAAGAGACCTTGTGATTGGCATGTTGTCCAAAGTTCAGTGTAGATGAAAACAGTGTGGCACATGAGGCCCCGCCCCTGCTGGCGGGCAACATTAGTCACAAACACACATTGTGACCCTCAGCCTGAACCCCGTCCTCACGTAAGGCCACTCAGTGGCTGGAAGAAGAGACAGCATATTTGGCCTGCCATGCCCCTAAGCCCCATTTTTTAACGATAATTTGGGTTGTCACTTCACTCTTCCCCAGGGCTCTGCTTAGGAATTCCTCTTTGGTTGGGACACCTGAGGTAACAAACCTGAGAGGAGACCTCCCATCCCACAGATTGACGGAAAGAAATTGGGACCGGGCCAAATCCACAGATAGGAAGTTTCGTCCATGGCCCATGAGGCCTCCCCACATTCCACGCCCATCTTTGATAAAAAATCCAGAGACAAAAGCCCGAGCAAGTGCCTCAGACTCGCTCTTTCTTCATATCCTGAAGAGTTCTTCACATGATTTGTAGATTGGACCTGCCATACCTACGTCCCCAAACCTAAGCTGAGTTTGTGTTCTCAGACCTCTGTCCTCAAATTCCTGGGCCACACACCCTCCAACCTGGGTCCCCTGGAGCCACACATTAGGACTGTGTCTACCCAATCCATGGGAATTCTGCCCATTCCATTGTCCAAAATCGTACAAATTAGGAGAGCCCTCCAAAGTTCCCGAGGCCATCCCAATAGTGTAGGTCTCCCGGGACAAACAAGGGCGGTCTGACACCAGCTGAGCATCTACCTACACTCATACCATAGATGGATGTCCCCAGAGAAGAAGATGGAACCAGACAGTACCCTAGGCCATAATCGGGTCCATTGCTTTTGTTTACAGGCATGTCTCCTCAAAAGCCTGGATTCCAAGACCAGCAGGGGGCTTCCTGAGGCACCCATCAGAACAAATCTCGTCTCCACAAGGAAACTTGTGCATGGGACCTATGTCAAAAGCTTAGGAGAATACTTCAGGGTCCCGGTGCCACCGCCCCATTGCAAGTTCTCATGGACACAAACACATATTAGGCCACATCCTCGGGAAAGTCCATTTCAACTCAGCCACCCCGGTTGCTCCGGCATGGCCTTCAGATCTCAACTGTCTTGTTGCTAGGAGACAATTAGAATGCGAGGCCGGCTTCCCTGGCATCCATCCCCGAATGGTGCTCTGGTGTCATTCCATATCGGATATCCTGGAGCTGACCACCAGGTCTCAATTGTCCCGCAGAAGGAATCCTTGAAGGGGGCATCCCAAAACTCCCAACGTGGAAAAACCTCCATGGCCTTGAGATTCCGCTCCGTTCATGAAGGGGCAGTCAGCACAGACTCCAACTTGAGTCAACGTCTGAACCTCGCCGTAACTTCAGAAGCATGAGATATTCGTTCAGATCTGCAAGGGGTACCAGCCATGCCCTCGGCCTGAAGCCCAAGTCTAGCTTCTGTTCTCAGACTTGTCCTCACACTCCTGGTCCAGAATCCCTCATGTTCGGCAATACCGGACCCACAATGCAGCACTCTGCTTGCCCTCTAGAAAAAATATATTGCCTAATGTGTTGCCCAGGCACTTCAAATGATGATAAACCTACACGGCACTAGAATGTACCTAAATTATATATCTAACCTGGGCACTAATGCACTGTCTGACACAACCTGAAAGAGAACCTCCGGACCAACACCCAGGCAGCTGACCGCACACTGAGCACATCAGACCCGCCATGGCCTTAGTTCGTCATCTCTTCCCAACTGCGGTTTCCAGGCTTCAGAACCTAGACCTTATCTCCAACCACTGCCCAGGGTTGAAAATGATGAAGAAATCAGAGCTCCTTCAACATGGCAAGAGACCTTGTGATTAGCATGTTGTCCAAAATTCAAAGTAGATGAAACCAGTGTGGCACATGAGGCCCCTCCCCTGTTCGCAGGCCACATTAGTCACAAACACACATTGTGACCCTCAGCCTGAACCCCGTCCTCAAGTAAGGCCACTCAGTGGCTGGAAGAAGAGACAGCATATTGGGCCTGCCATGCCCCTAGGCCCCATTTTTTAACCATAATTTGGGTTGTCCCTTCACTCTTCCCCAGGGCTCTCCTTAGGAATTCCTCTTTGGTTGTACACCTGAGGTAACAAACCTGAGAGGAGACCTCCCATCCCACAGATTCACGGAAAGAAATTGGGACCGGGCCAAATCCACAGAGAGGAAGATTCGTCCATGGCCCATGAGGTCTTCCCACATTTGACGCCCATCTTTGATACAAAATCCACAGACAAATGCCTGAGGAAGCACCTCAGAATCACTCTTTTTTCATATCCTGAAGAGTTCTTCTCATGGTTGTAGATTGGACCTGCCATACCTACGTCCCCTAACCTAAGCTGACTTTGTGTTTTCAGACTTCTGTCTTCAAATTCCTGGGCCACACACACTCCAGGCTGGGGCCTCTGGAGCCACAAATTAGGACTGTGCCTACCCAATCCATGGGAATTCTGCCCATACCATTGTCCAAAATCGTACAAATTAGGAGAACACTCCAACATCCCGGAAGCCATCCCAATAGTGTAAGTCTCCAGGGACAAACAAGGGTGGTCTGCCACCAGCTGAGCATCTACCTCCATTCATACCATAGATGGATGTCCCCAGAGAAGAAGTTTGAACCAGACAGGACCCTAGGCCATAATCGGATCCATTATTTGGTTTACAGGCATGTCTCCTCAAAATCCCGGATTCCAATACCAGCAAAGGGGGTTTCCTGAGGCACCCATCAGAACAAAAATCGTCTTCACAAGGAAACTTGTGCTTGGGAGCTATGTCCAAAGGTTAGGAGAATACTTCAGGGTCCCGGTGCCACCCCCCCATTCCAACGCCCTCATGGACACAAAAACACATTAGGCCCCATCCTCAGGAAAGTCCATTTCAACTCAGCCACCAAGGTTGCTCCTGCAGGCCATTCGATCTCAACTGTCTTGTTGCTAGGAGACAATTGGAATGCGAGGCGGTCTACCTGGGCATCCATCCTCCAAGGCCCTCATGGACACAAACACACCTTAGGCTCCATTCTGAGGAAAAATCCAATTCAACTCAGCCACCCCGGTTGCTCCAGCATAGCCATCCGATCTCACCTGTCTTGTTGCTAAAAGACAATTGGAATGCGAGGCGGGCTTCCCTGGCATCCATCCTCCAATGGTGATCTGGAGTCATTCCTTATGGGATGTCCTGGAGCTGCCCAACCAGTCTCGATTGTCCCTCAGAAGGAATCCATGAAGGGGGAATCCCACAACTCCCAACGTGGGAAAACCTCCATGGCCTTGAGATTCCGGTCCGTTCATGAAGGGGCAGTCATGCACAGAAAATCCAACCTGAACCAACGTCTGATCCTCGCCGTGAATTCAGATGCATTAGATATTGGTTCCGATCTGCAGGGGGTAACTGCCGTGCCATCGGCCTGAAGCCCAAGTCTAGCTTGTGTTCTAAGACTTCTGTCCTCACACTATTGGCCCAGGAGACCTCAGGTTTGGCAATTCCGGACCCACAATGCAGCACTCTACCAGCCCTCTAGAAAAAATATCTTGCCTAATGAGCTGCCCAGGCACCTCAAATGAGGATAAACCTACACGGCACTCGACTGTACCCAAATTATATAGTCTAACCAGAGCACTAATGCACTCTCTGACAAAACCTGAGCCCGAACCTCCGGACCAACATCAGGCAGCTGACCGCACATTGAGCACATCAGACCTGCCATGGCCTTAGGTCGCCTTCTCTTCCCTACCTCAGTTCAGGCTTCAAAACGAGACCTTATCTGCAATCACTGCCCAGGGGTGAGTGTGATGCAGAAATCAGAACTCCCCCTTACCCATGGCAAGAAACCTTGTGGTTGGCACTTGTCCAACGCTCAGTAGAGGAGAAACCAGCATTCACCCTGATGCCTCACCCATTTTGAGTGCGACGAGGGCATAAACACGCATTGTGACCCTCAGCATGAGTTCTGTCCTCTAGTAAGTCCTCTCAGTGGCTGGACCATTAGATATCATAATGGGCTTGACATGTCCCTAGGCCCCAATTTTTAACCCGATTTCTGATTGTCCAGTCGTCCCTACCCAGGGCTCTACTCTGGAATCCCTCATTTGGTGGGACACCTGAGGTTAAAAAAGAAAGCAACAACAACATAATAACGGACTTCTTCCATCCCACAGTATGACCACAAACTCTTTGTACAGGGCCAAACCACCAGAGAGTAAGACTCGACCATTTCCCATGAAGTCACGCAGAAATTTCACCACCATGATTGACACTATATCCAGAGACAAAAACTTGCTCAAGAGCCTCACACTCGCCCTTTTCTCAAATCACGAAGAGTTCTCCTCAAGTCTGTAGATCAGTCCTGCCATACCTATGACCCGAAACATAAGCCGAGTTTCTATTTTCAGACAACTGTCCAAACAGCCCTGGCCTACACAACCTACAGGCTCAGGTCCCTGGAGCCAAACCTAAGGACTATACTTGCCCTCTCCAAGGGGATTGTGTGTGCCCATTCCGATGGCCACAACACTTCTAATAGGAAAAATCGCCAACGTCCCTGATCCATCTCACTAGTGGTGGCTTCCCAGGAAAATCAGGGGCAATCTGAGGCCATCTGAGCACTTATCTACACTCAGACCAATAGACAGATGTCCCCAGAGGTCCAAAGGAAAGAACTGGAACCTAGGCACTAATCAGATCCATTGCTTTGGTTTCCAGGCATCTCTCCTCAGAGGCCTGGTTTTCAAAACCAGCATATGGCTGTTTCTTGACTCAGCCATCAGAAAACATCTCATCTACACATGGGAAACTTGCACGTTGGAGCTGTGTCAAAGCATCTGTTTAGGAGAACGATCAGGGCCCCAGTGCCACTGCTTCATTCCAAGGTCTGCATAGACACAAAAGCACATTAGGAGCCATCCACAGGCGAGTCCATTTCAACTCAGCCTCCTCGGTTGCTCGACAAGATCCAGCATCTAAACTCTCTTGTTGCTAGGAGACAATTGGAATGCGAGGTGGGCTACCCAGCCATCCATCCTTAGAACTGTGCTCAGAATCATTGGCCTGGACCCAAACAACAGGTCTCAATTGTCCTGCAGAAGACTCTCTCCAGTTTGGAGCTTCTCATAACTCCCATCGTGGGAAAACCCCCATGGCCTCGTGATGCACCCACATTCATGAAGGGGCCATCAGGGGCAGAAACTCCAACCTGAGCGATCGTCTGATCCTCGCCCTGACTTCAGATGCACGAGATCTCGATTCAGGTCTGTAGATTGTGCCTGCCATGGCCTCACCCAGTAACCTAAGCCTAGCTTGTGTTCTCAGAATTTTGTCGTCAGACTACTGGCCCACAAGCCATCCAGTTTGGCAATCCAGAACTAAAATGCAACACTCTGCCTGCCCTCCAGAAGAAAAACATTGTCCTCTGGGGCTAACCAGTAACCCCAAATGAGGATCAACCTGCACCGAACTTGGCTGTACCCCAAATACATAGGCTGACCAGGGCACTAATGCCCTTTCTGACACAGTCTGAGCCTGGACCCCTGGCCCCTCCCTGACAGCTGGCCGCACACTGAGCACATGGAGCCGCCATGGCATTAGGTCGTCATCTCTTCCCAAACTCGGTTTTCAGGTTTCAGAACCTAGACCTTATCTCCAATCACTGCCCAGGGTTGAAGGTGATACAGAAATCGGATCTCCTTCCCCATGGCAAGAAACCTTGTGGTTGGCATGTTGTCCAACGTTCAGTGTAGTTGAAACCAGTGTGGCCCATGAGGCCCCGCCCATGCTCGCGGGCCACATTGGTCACAAACACACATTGTGACCCTCAGGCTGAGTCAGTCCTCAAGTAAGGCCACTCAGTGTCTAGATGAAAAGATAGCATATTGGGCTTGCCATGCCCCTAGGCCCCAATTTTTAACCATAGTTCGGGTTGTCCCTTCAGTCTTCCCCACGGCTTTGCTTTGGAATTCCTCTTTTGGAGGGACACCTGAGGTAACAAAACTGAAATGACTCCTCCCATCCCACAGATTGACGAAAAGCAATTGGGAATCGGGCCAAATCCTCAGAGAGGAAGATTCGTCCATGGCCCAGGAGGCCTCCCCGACATTCCACGGCCATCGCTGATACAAAATCCAGAGACAAAAGCCTGAGCAAGCGCCGCAGACTCGCACTTTCTTCATATCCTGAAGAGTTCTTCTCATAGCTTATAGATCGTGCCTGCCATACCTACGTCCCCAAACCTAAGCTGAGTTTGTGTTTTCAGACTTCTGTCCTCAAAGTCTTGGGCCACACACCCTGGAGCCACACATTAGGACTGTGCCTACCAATCCATGGGAATTCTGCTCATTCCATTGTCCAAAATCGTACAAATTAGGAGAAACCTCCAAAGTCCCTGAGGCCATCGCAATAGTGTAGGTCGCCCGGAACAAAAAAGGGCTGTCTGACACCAGCTGATAATCGACCTCCACTCATACCATAGATGGATGTCCCCAGAGAAGAAGATTGAACCAGACAGAACCCTAGGCCATAATAGGATCCATTGCTTTGGGTTACAGGCATGTGTCCTCAAAAGCCTGATTCCAATACGAGCATAGGGGTTTTCCTGAGGCACCCATCAGAACTCATCTCGTCTCCACAAGGTAACCTGTGCATGGGAGCCATGTCCAAAGCTTAGGAGAGTACTTCAGGGTCCCGGTGCCACCGCCCCATTCCAAGGCCCTCATGGACACAAAAACACATTAGGACCCATGATCAGGAAAGTCCATTTCAACTCAGCCACACCGGTTGCTCCGGGAGAGCCATCATATCTAAACTGTCTTGTTGCTAGGAGACAATTGGAATGTGAGGCAGGCTTCCCAGGCATCCATCCGCGAATGGTGCACTGGAGTCATTCCATATGGGATGTCCTGGAGACGTCCAACAGGTCTCAATTGTCCTGCAGAAGGAATCCTTGAAGGGGGCATCCCACAACTCGAAACGTGGGAAAACCTCAATGGACTCGAGATTCCGCTCCCTACATGAAGCGGCCGTCATGCACAGAAACTCCAACCTGAGCCAACGTCTGATCCTCGCCCTGACTTCAGATGCATAAGATATTGGGTCAGATCTGCAGGGGGTACCTGCCGTGCCCTCGCCCTGAAACCCAAGTCTAGCTTGTCTTCTCAGACTTCCGTCCTCACATTCCTGGCCCCGAAGCCCTCAAGTTTGGCAATTCCGGACCCACTATGCAGCACTCTGCCTGCCCTCTAGAAAAAAAATTATTGCCTCATGAGCTGCCCAGGCACATTAAATGAGGATCAACCTACACAGCACTCGACTTTACCCAAATTATATAGTCTATCCTGGGCACTAATGCACTGTCGAACACAACCTGAACCCGGACCTCCTGACCAACACCCAGAAAGCTGACCGCACACTGAGCTCATAAAACCCGCCATGGCCTTAGGTCATCATCTCTTTCCTACCTCAGTTTTCAGGCTTCAGAACCGAGACCTTATCTCCAATCACTGCCCAGGGGTGAGTGTGATGCAGAAATCAGAACTCCTCCTTACCCATGGCAAGAACCCTTGTGGTTGGCACGTTGTCCAACGTTCAGTGTAGGAGAAACCAGCATTCACCCTGAGGCCCCGCCCATTCTTGAGTGCGACGAGGGCATACACACGCATTGTGACCCTCAGCATGAGTCCTGTCCTCTAGTAAGTCCTCTCAGTTGCTGGACCATTAGATGTCATAATGGGCTTGACATGTCCCTAGTCCCCAATTTTTAACCAGATTTCTGATTGTCCAGTCGCCCCTCCCCAGGGCTCTACTCTGGAATCCCTCATTTGGTGGGACACCTGAGGTTAAAAAAGAAAACAACAACAACAACAACAAAAAAAAACGGACTTCTTCCAGCCCATAGAATGCCCCCAAACTCTTTGGACGGGGCCAAACCACAAGAGAGTAAGACTCGTCCATTTCCCATGAAGTCCCCCAGAAATTTCACGACCATGAGTGAAACGATATCCAGAGACAAAAACTTGAGCAGGGGCCTCGCACTCGCCCTTCTTTCAAATCCCGAAGTGTTCTCTTCATGGTCTGTAGATCAGTCCTGCCATACCTATGACCCGAAACATAAGCCGAGTTTGTGTTTTCAGACAACTGTCCAAACAGCCCTGGCCTACAAAACCTACAGGCTCAGGACCCTGGAGCCAAACCTGAGGACTGTACTTGCCCTCTCCTAGGGAATTGTGTGTGCCCATTCCAATGGCCACAACCCTTCTAATAGGATAAACCTCCGAAGTCCCTGATCCATCTCAATAGTGGTGGCTTCCCAGGAAAAACAGGGGCAATCTGAGCCCAACTGAGCACCTACCTGCACTCAGACACATAGACAGATGTGGACAGAAGTCTGAGACCACAACTAGACTTGGGCTTCAGGCCCGAGGGTAAGGCAGGTACCCCCTGCACATCTGAACCAATATCTCATGCATCTGATGTCACGGCAAAGATCAGACGTTGGCTCAGGTTGTAGTTTCTGTGCATGACTGCCCCTGCATGAACGGAGAGGAATCTCAAGGCCATGGAGGTTTTCCCACATTGCGAGTTGTGGGATGCCCCCTTCAAGGATTCCTTCTGCGGGACAATTGAGATCTGTTTGGCAGCTCCAAAACATCCCATATGGAATGACCCAGAGTACCGTTCGAGGATGGATGCCAGGGAAGCCCGCCTCGCATTCCAATTGTCTCCTAGCAACAAGACAGTGGAGATCGGATGGCTCTGCGGGAGCAACTGGGGTGGCTGAGTTCAAATGGACGTTCCCGAGCATGGGGCCTAATATGTGTTTGTGTCCATGAGGACCTTGGAATGGGGCTGTGGCACTGGGACTCTGAAGTATTCTCCTAAGATTTTGACATAGGTCCCATGCACAAGTTTCCTCGTGGAGACGAGATGTTTTCTGATGGGTGCCTCAGGAAACCCCCTATGCTGGTATTGGTATCCAGGCTTTTGAGGAGACATGCCTGTAAACCAAAGCAATGGATCCGATTATGGCCTACGGTCCTGTCTGGTTCCATCTCCTTCTCTGGGGACATCCATCTATGGTATGAGTGGAGGTAGATGCTCAGCTGGTGTCAGACCGCCCTTCTTTGTTCACAGAGACCTACATTATTGGGATGGCCTCGGGGACTTTGGAGGGTTCTCCTAATTTGTACAATTTTGGACAATGGAATGGGCAGAATTCCCATGCATGGGGTAGGCACAGTCCTAATGTGTGGCACCAGTGGCCAGACCCTGGAGGGTGTGTGGCCCAGGACTGTGAGGACAGAAGTCGGAAAACACAAACGCAGCTTAGGTTTGGGGACGTAGGTATGGCAGGCCCAATCTACAAACCATGAGAAGAAATCTTCAGGATACAAAGAAAGAGCGAGTCTGAGGCGCTTGCTCAGGCTTTGGTCTCTGGATTTTGTGTCAAAGATGGCCGTGGAATGTGGGGAGGCCTCATGGGCCATGGACGAATCTTCCTCTCTGTGGATTTGGATCGGCCTAATTGTTTTTCGTCAATCTGTGGGATGGAAGGTCTCCTTTCAGGTTTGTTACCTCAGGTGTCCCAACCAAAGAGGAATTCCAAACAGAGCCCTGGGAAGAGTGAAGGGACAACCCAAACTGTGGTTAAAATTTGGGGCCTAGGGGCATGGCAGGCCCCATATGCTGTCCCTTCATCCAGCCACTGAGAGGCCTTACTTGAGGACTGGGCTCAGGCTGAGGTTCACAATGTGTGCTTGTGACCAATGTGGCCCGCGAGCTTGGGCGGGGCCTCATGGGCCACACTGGTTTCAACTACACTGAACTTTGGACAACATGCCAATCACAAGGTCTCTTGCCATGGTGAAGGAGTTCTGATTTCTGCATCATTTTCAACCCTGGGCAGTGGATGGAGATAAGGTCTAGGTTCTGAAGCCTGAAATCCGCAGTTGGGAAGAGATGATGACCTAAAGCCATGGTGGTTCTGATGTGCTCAGTGTGCGGCCAGCTGCCTGGTTGTTGGTCAGGAGTTTTAGGCTCAGGTTGTGTCAGACAGTGCATTAGTGCCCAGGTTAGACTATGTAATTTGGGTACAGTCGAGTGCCGTGTAGGTTGATTCTCATTTGAGGTGCCTGGGCAGCTCATTAGGCAAGATATTTTTTCTAGAGGGCAGGCAGAGTGTTGCATTGTGGGTCCGTAATTGCCAAACTTGAGGGCTTCTGGGCCAGTAGTGTGATGACAGAAGTCTGAGACCACAAGCTAGGCTTGGGCTTCAGTCCCGAGGGCAAGGCAGGTACCCCCTGCACATCTGAACCAATATCTCATGCATCTGATGTCACGGCGAGGATCAGACTTTGGCTCAGGTTGTAGTTTCTGTGCATAACTGCCCCTTCATGAACGGAGAGGAATCTCAAGGCCATGGAGGTTTTCCCACGTTGGGAGTTGTGGGATGCCCCCTTAAAGGATTCCTTCTGCGGGACAATTGAGACCTGTTTGGCAGCTCCAAAATATCCCATATGGAATGACTCCAGAGCACTGTTCGAGGATGGATCCAGGGAAGCCCGCCTCGCATTCCAATTGTCTCCTAGCAACAAGACAGTGGAGATTGGATGGCTCTGCGGGAGACACCGGGGTGGCTGAGTTGAAATGGACGTTCCCGAGCATGGGGCCTAATGTGTATTTGTTTCCATGAGGACCTTGGAATGGGGCGGTGGCACTGGGACTTGGAAGTATGCTCCTAAGTTTTTGACATAGGTCCCATGCACAAGTTTCCTCGTGGAGACGAGATTTTTTCTGATGGGTGCCTCAGGAAACACCCTATGCTGGTATTAGAATCCAGGATTTTGAGGAGACATGCCTGTAAACCAAAGAAGTGGATCCGATTATGGCCTAGGGTCCTGTCTGTTTCCATCTCCTTCTCTGGGGACATCCATCTATGGTATGAGTGGAGGTAGATGCTCAGCTGGTGTCAGACTGCCCTTGTTTGTCCACAGACACCTACATATTGGGATGGCCTCGGGGACTTTGGAGGGTTCTCCTAATTTGTACAATTTTGGACAATGGAATGGGCAGAATTCCCATAGATTGGGTAGGCACAGTCCTAATGTGTGGCTCCAGGGGCCCCAGCCTGGAGGGTGTGTGGCCCAGGACTTTGAGGACAGAAGTCTGAAAACACAGACACAGCTTAGGTTTGGGGACGTAGGTATGGCAGGCCCAATCTACAAACCATGAGAAGAATTCTTCAGGATATGAAGAAAGAGCGAGTCTGAGGCGCTTGCTCAGGCTTTGGTCTCTGGATTTTGTATCAACGATGGCCGTGGAATGTGGGGAGACTTCATGGGCCATGGACGATTCTTCCTCTCTGTGGATCTGGACCGGTCCCAATTGTATTTCATCAATCTGTGGGATGGGAGGTCTCCTTTCAGGTTTGTAACCTCAGGTGTCCCAACCAAAGAGGAATTCCAAAGCAGAGCCCTGGGGAAGAGTGAAGGGACAACCCAAACTATGGTTAAAATTTGGGGCCTAGGGGCATGTCAGGCCCCATATGCTGTCTCTTCACCAGCCACTGAGAGGCCTTACTTGAGAACTGGGCTCAGGCTGAGGGTCACAATGTGTGTTTGTGTCCAATGTGGCCCGGGAGAGTGTGCGTGGCCTCATGGGCCACACCGGTTTCATCTACACTGAACTTTGGACAACATGCCAATCACAAGGTCTCTTGCCATGGTGAAGGAGTTCTGATTTCTGCATTATTTTCAACCCTGGGCCGTGGTTGGAGATAAGGTCTAGGTTCGGAAGACGAAAACTGCAGTTGGGAAGAGATGATGACCTAAGGCCATGGTGGGTCTGATGTGCTCAGTGTGCGGTCAGCTGCCTGGTTGTTGGTCAGGAGTTTCGGGCTCAGGTTGTGTCAGACAGTGCATTAGTGCCCAGGTTAGACTATATAATTTGGATACAGTCGATTGCCGTGTATGTTGATCCTTATTTGAGGTACCCGGGCAGTTCCTTAGACAAGATATTTTTTCTAGAGGGCAGGTAGAGTGCTGCATTGTGGTTCCAGAATTGCCAAACGTGAGAGCTTCTGGGCCAGCAGTGTGAGGACAGAAGTCTGAGACCACAAGCTAGACTTGGGCTTCAGGCCGAGGGCAAGGCAGGTACCCCCTACACATCTGAACCAATATCTCATGCATCTGAAGTCACGGCGAGGATCCGACGTTGGCCTAGGTTGTAGTTTCTGTGCATGACTGCCCCTTCATGAACGGAGAGGAATCTCAAGGCCATGGAGTTTTTCCCACGTTGGGAGTTGTGGGATGGCCCCTTCAAGGATTCCTTCTGCGGGACAATTGAGACCTGTTGGGCAGCTCCAAAACATGCCATATGGAATGACTCCAGAGCACCGTTCGAGGATGGATTCCAGGGAAGCCCACCTCGCTCTCCAATTGTCTCCTAGCAACAAGACAGTTGAGTTCGGATGGCTGTGCGGGAGCAACCTGGTTGGCTGAGTTGATATGGACTTTCCTGAGCATGGGGCCTAATGTGGGTTTGTGTCCATGAGGACCTTGGAATGGGGCGGTGGCACCGGGACTCTGAATTATTCTCCTAAGATTTTGACATAGGTCCCATGCACAAGTTTCCTCGTGGAGACGAGATTTTTTCTGATGGGTGCCTCAGGAAAGCCCCTATGCTGGTATAGGAATCCAGGATTTTGAGGAGACATGCCTTTAAACCAAAGCAATGGATCCGATTATGGCCTAGGGTCCTGTCTGGTACCATATCCTTCTCTGGGGACATCCATCTATGGTATGAGTGGAGGTAGATGCTCAGCTGGTGTCAGACCGCCCTTGTTTGTCCACAGACACCTACATATTGGGATGGCCTCGGGGACTTTGGAGGGTTCTCCTAATTTGTACGATTTTGGACAATGGAATGGGCAGAATCCCCATGCATGGGGTAGGCACAGTCCTAATGTGTGGATCCAGAGGCCCCTGCCTGGAGGGTGTGTGGCCCAGGACTTTGAGGACAGAGGTCGGAAAACACAAAGGCAGCTTAGGTTTGGGGACGTAGGTATGGCAGGCCCAATCTACAAACCATGAGAAGAAATCTTCAGGATACGAAGAAAGAACGAGTCTGAGGCGCTTGCTCAGGCTTTGGTGTCTGGATTTTGTGTCAACGATGGCCATGGAATGAGGGGAGGCCTCATGGGCCATGGACGAACTTCCTCTCTTGGGATTTGGCCCGGTCCCAATTGTTTTTCGTCAATCTGTGGGATGGGAGGTCTCCTTTCAGGTTTGTTACCTCAGGTGTCCGAACCAAAGAGGAATTCCAAAGCAGAGCCCTGGGAAGAGTGAAGGGACAACTCAAACTATGGTTAAAATTTGGGGCCTAGGGGCATGGCAGGCCCCATATGCTATTTCTTCATCCAGCCACTGAGAGGCCTTACTTGAGGACTGGGCTCAGGCTGAGGTTCACAATGTGTGCTTGTGACCAATGTGGCCCGCGAGCTTGGGCGGGGCCTCATGGGCCACACTGGTTTCAACTACACTGAACTTTGGACAACATGCCAATCACAAGGTCTCTTGCCATGGTGAAGGAGTTCTGATTTCTGCATCATTTTCAACCCTGGGCAGTGGATGGAGATAAGGTCTAGGTTCTGAAGCCTGAAATCCGCAGTTGGGAAGAGATGATGACCTAAAGCCATGGTGGTTCTGATGTGCTCAGTGTGCGGTCAGCTGCCTGGTTGTTGGTCAGGAGTTTCGGGCTCAGGTTGTGTCAGACAGTGCATTAGTGCCCAGGTTAGACTATATAATTTGGGTACAGTCGAGTTCCGTGAAGGTTGATCATCTTGTGGTGCCTGGGAAGCTCATTAGGCAAGATATTTTTTCTAGAGGGCAGGCAGAGTACTGCATTGTGGGTCCGGAATTGCCAAACGTGAGGGCTTCTGGGCCAGTAGTGTGAGGACAGAAGTCTGAGACCACAAGCTAGACTTGGGCGTCAGGCCGAGTGCAAGGCACGTACCCCCTGCACATCTGAACCCATATCTCATGCATCTGAAGTCACGGCAGGATCAGACGTTGACTCAGGTTGTAGTTTCTGTGCATGACTGCCCTTCATGAACGGAGAGGAATCTCAAGGCCATGGAGGTTTTGCCTCGTTGGGAGTTGTGGGATGCCCCCTTCAAGGATTCCTTCTGCGGGACAATTGAGACCTGTTGGGCAGCCCCAAAACATCCCATATGGAATGACTCCAGAGTACCGTTCGAGGATGGATGCCAGGGATGCCCGCCTCACATTCCAATTGTCTCCTAGCAACAAGACAGTGGAGATCGGATGGCTCTGCGGGAGCAACCGGGGTGGCTGATTTGAAATGGACTTTCGTGAGCATGGGGCCTAATGTGTGTTTGTGTCCATGAGGACCTTGGAATGGGGCGGTGGCACCGGCTCTGAAGTATTCTCCTAAGATTTTGACATAGGTCCCATGCACAAGTTTCCTCGTGGAGACGAGATGTTTTCTGATGGGTGCCTCAGGAAACCCCCTATGCTGGTATTGGAATCCAGGATTTTGAGGAGACATGCCTGTAAACCAAAGCAATGGATCCGATTATGGCCTAGGGTCCTGTCTGGTTCCATCTCCTTCTCTTGGGACATCCATCTATGGTATGAGTGGAGGTAGATGCTCAGCTGGTGTCAGACCGCCCTTGTTTGTCCAAAGAGACCTACATATTGGGATGGCCTCGGGGACTTTGAGGGTTCTCCTAATTTGTACAATTTTGGACAATGGAATGGGCAGAATTCCCATGCATGAAGTAGGCACAGTCCTAATATGTGGCTCCAGGGGCCCCAGCCAGGAGGGTGTGTTGCCCAGGACTTTGAGGACAGAAGTCGGAAAACACAAACTCAGCCAAGTTCTGAATCCTGAAAACCGCAGTTGGGAAGAGATGATGACCTAAGGCCATGGTGGGTCTGATGTGCTCAGTGTGCGGTCAGCTGCCTGGTTGTTGGTCAGGAGGTTCGGGCTCAGGTTGTAGTTTCTGTGCATGACTGCCCCTTCATGACCTACATAGGTCCCATGCACAAGTTTCTTCGTGGAGACGAGATTATTTCTGATGGGTGCCTCAGGAAACCCCCTATGCTGGAATAGGAATCCAGGATTTTGAGGAGACATGCCTATAAACCAAAGCAATGGATCCGATTATGTTGTCAGACCGCCCTTGTTTGTCCACAGAGACCTACACTATTGGGATGGCCTAGGGTCTTTGGAGGGTTCTCCTAATTTGTACGAAATTATACAATGGAATGGGCATGGGGTAGGCACAGTCCTAATGTGTGGCTCCAGTGGCCCCAGCCTGGAGTGTGTGTGGCCCAGTACTTTGAGGACAGATGTCTGAAAACACAAACTCAGCTTGGTTTGGGGACGTAGGTATATCAGGCCCCATCTACAAACCATGAGAAGAACTCTTCAGGATATGAAGAAAGAGCGAGTCTGAGGTGCTTGCTCAGGCTATGGTCTCTGTATTTTGTATCAACGAAGGCCGTCGAATGTGAGGAGGCCTCATGGGCCATGGACGAATCTTCCTCTCTGTGAATTTTGCCCAGTCCCAATTGTTTTTTAAATCTGTGGGCTGGGATGTTGCCTTCAGGTATGTTACCTCAGGTGTCCGAACCAAAGAGGAATTCCAAAGCAGAGACCTGGGGAAGAGTGAAGGGACAACCCAAACTATGGTTAAAAATTTGGGCCTAGTGGCATGGCAGGCCCCATATGCTGTCTCTTCATCCAGCCACTGAGAGGCCTTACTTGAGGACTGGGCTCAGGCTGAGGGTCACAATGTGTGTTTGTGACCAATGTGGCCCGCGAGCATGGGCGGGGCCTCATGGGCCACACTGGTTTCAACTACACTGAACGTTGGACAACATGCCAATCACAAGGTTTCTTGCCATGGGGAAGGAGTTCTGCTTTCTGCATCATTTTCAAACCTGGGCAGTGGTTGGAGATAAGGTCTAGGTTCTTGATCCTGAAAACCGCAGTTGGGAAGAGATGACGACCTAAGTCCATGGCGGGTCTGATGTGCTCAGTGTGCGGTCAGCTGCCTGGGTGTTGGTCAGCCAGTTCGGGCTCAGGTTGTGTCAGACAGTGCATTAGTGCCCAGGTTAGACTGTATAATTTGGGTACAGTCGAGTGCCTTGTAGTTTTATCCTCCTTTAAGTTGCCTGGGCACCTCATTAGGCAATATATTTTTTTCTAGAGGGTAGGCAGAGTGCTGCATTGTGGGTCCAGAATTGCCAAACTTGAGGAATTCTGGGCCAGTAGTGTGAGGACAGAAGTCTGAGAACACAAGCTTGACTTGAGCTTCAGGCCGAGGGCAGGGCAGGTACCCCCTGAAGTTCTGAACCAATATCTCATGCATCTGAAGTCACGGCGAGGATCAGACGTTGGCTCAGTTTGGAGTTTCTGTGCATGACTGCACCTTCATGAACATGGCTGACTCTCACGACCATGGAGGTTTTCAACACGTTGGGACTTGTGGGATGCCCCTTTCCAGGATTTCTTCTGCGGGACAATTGAGACCTTTTGGGCAGCTCCAGGACTTCCCATATGGAATGACTCCAGAGCACAGTTCGAATATGGATGCCAAGGAAGCCCGCCTCGCATTCCAATTGTCTCCTCGCAACAAGACATTTGAAATCGGATGGCTCTGCGGGAGCAACCGGGGTGGCTGAGTTGAAATGGACTTTCCTGAGGATGGGGCCTAATGTGTGTTTGTGTCCATGAGGACCTTGGAATGGGCGGTGTCACTGGGACCCTGAAGTATTCTCCTAAGCTTTTGACATAGCTTACATGC
The DNA here is from genome assembly GCF_964662115.1 of Mustela nivalis. Taxonomy (NCBI): domain Eukaryota; kingdom Metazoa; phylum Chordata; class Mammalia; order Carnivora; family Mustelidae; genus Mustela; species Mustela nivalis. Next base: position 1,003,812 of record NW_028136529.1, read on the forward strand.
ACAAGTTTCCTCATGGAGACGAGAATTGTTCTCATGGGTGCCTCAGGAAAACCCCTATGCTTGTATTGGAATCCAGGCTTTTGAGGAGACATGCCTGTAAACCAAAGCAATGGATCCGATTATGGCCTAGTGTCCTGTCTGGTTCAATCTTCTTCTCTGAGGACATATATCTATGGTATGAGTGGAGGTAGATGCTCAGCTGGTGTCAGACGGCCCTTGTTTGTCCCGGGAGACCACACAATTGTGATGTCCACGGGTACTTTGTAGGGTTCTCCTAATTTGTACGATTTGGAACAATGGAATGGGCAGAATTCCCATGTATTGTGTAGGCACAGTCCTAATATGTGGCTCCAGGTGCCCAGCCTGGAGGGTGTGTGGCCCAGGATTTCTAGGACAGAAGACTGAAAACACAAACTCAGCCAAGGTTTGGGACGTAGGTATGGCAGGCCCAATCTACAAACCATGAAAAGAACTCTTCAGGATATGAAGAAAGTGCGAGTCTGAGGCGCCTGCTCAGGCTATTTCTTGATTTTGTATCAACGATGGCCGTGGAATGTGGGGAGGCCTCATGGGCCATGGATGAATCTTCCTCTCTGTGGATTTGGCGTGGTCCCCATTGTTATTCGTCAATCTGTGTGATGGGAAGTCACCTTTCAGGTTTGTTACCTCAGGTGTCCCAACCAAAGAGGAATTCCAAAGCAGAGCCCTGGGGAAGAGTGAAGGGACAACCCAAACTGAACCAATATCTCATGCTTCTGAAGTCACGGCGATGATTAGACGTTGGCTCATGTTGGAGTTTCTGTGCATGACTGTCCCTTCAGGAACGAAGCGGAAACTCAAGGCTTTGGTGGTTTTCCCAAGTTGGAAGTTGTGGGATGCCCCCTTCAAGGATTTTTTCGGCGGGACATTTCAGACCTGTTGGGCAGCTCCAGGACATCCCATATGGAATGATTCCGGAGCACCGTTCGAGGATGGATGCCAGGAAAGCCCGCCTCGCATTCCAATAGTCTGCTAGCACCAAGACAGTTTAGATTGGATGGTTCTGCGGGAGCTACCGGTGTGACTGAGTTGAATGGGACTTTCGTGGGGCTCCTGGGTGGCTCAGTGTGTTAAGCCACTTCTTTCAACTCAGGTCATGATCTCAGAGTCCTAGGATCGAGCCTCACATCAGGCACTCTGCTCAGCAGGGAGCCTGCTTCCTACTCTCTCTCTGCCTGCTTGTGATCTATGACTGTCAAATAAATAAATAAAATCTTAAAAAAAAAAGTAATGGACTTTCTGAGGTTGGGGTCTAAGGTGTGTTTGTGTCCATGAGGGCCTTGGAATGGGGCGGGGGCACCGGGACCCTGAAGTATTCTCCTAAGATTTGGACATAGCTCCCATGCGCAAGTTTCCTTGTGGAGATGAGATTTGTTCTAATGGGTGCCTCAGGAAACCCCCTATGCTGGTATTGGAATCCAAGCTTTTGAGGAGACATGCCTGTAAACCAAAGCAATGGATCCGTTTATGGCCTAGCGTCCTGTCTGGTTCAATTTTCTTCTCTGGGGACATCCATCTGTGGTATGAGTGGAGGTAGATGCTCAGCTGGTGTGAGACCGCCCTTGTTTGTCCTGGGAGACTTACACAATTGGGATGGCCTCGGGGACTATAGAGGGTTCTCCTTATTTGTGCGATTTTCAACAATGGAATGGGCAGAATTCCCATAGATTGGGTAGACACAGTGCTCATGTGTGGCTCCAGTGGCCCTAGCCTAGAGGGTGTGTGGCCCAGGACTTTGAGGACAGAATTCTGAAAACACAAACTTAGCTTAGGTTTGGGGACGTAGGTATGGCAGGCCCAATCTACAAACCGTAGGAAGAACTCTTCAGGATATGAAGAAAGAGCAAGTCTGAGGCGCTTGCTCAGGCTTTTGTCTCTGGATTTTGTATCAACGATGGCCGTGGAATGTGGGGAGGCCACATGGGCCATGGATGAATCTTCCTCTCTGTGGATTAGTCCCGGTCCCAATTGTTTTTCGTCAATCTGTTGGATGGGAGGTCTGCTTTCAGGTTTGTTACCTCAGGTGTCCCAACCAAAGAGGAATCCTAAGCAGAGGCCTGGGAAAGAGTGAAGGGACAACCCAAACTATGGTTAAAAATTGGGGCCTATGGGCAGGGCAGGCCCAATATGCTATCTCATCATCCAGCCGCTGATAGGCCTTACTTGAGGACTGGGCTTAGGCTGAGGGACAGAATGTGTGTTTGTGACCAATGTGGCCCTCGAGCTTGGGTGGGGCCTCATTGGCCACATTGGTTTCAACTACACTGAACTTTGGACAACATGCCAATCACAAGGTCTCTTGCCATGGGGATGGAGTTCTGATTTCTGCATCATTTTCAACCCTGGGCAGAGGTTGGATATAAAGTCTAGGTTCTGAAGCCTGAACCGCAGTTGGGAAGAGATGATGACCTAAGGCCATGGCGGGTCTGATGTGCTCAGTGTGCGGTCAGCTGTCTGGGTGTTGGTCAGGATGTTCGGGCTCAGGTTGTGTCAGACAGTGCATTAGTGTTCTGGTTAGACTATATAATTTGGGTATAGTCGGAGCCGTGTAGGTTTATCCTCATTAAGGTGCCTGGGAGGCTCATTAGGCAAAATATTTTTCGAGAGGGCTGTCAGTGCTGCATGTGGGTCAGGAATTGCCAGAGTTGAGGGCTTCTGGGCCAGGTGTGTGAGGACAGAATTCTGAGAACACAAGCTAGACTTGGACTTCAGGCTGTGGGCACGGCAGGTACCCCCTGCAGATCTGAACCAATATCTCATGCATCGGAAGTCATGGCGAGGATGAGACGTTGGCTCAGTTTGGAGTTTCCTGTCCATGACTGCACCTTCATGAATGGAGCAGAATCTCAAGGCCATGGAGTTTCTCCCACGTTGGGAGTTGTGGGATGCCCCCTTCAAGGATTCCTTCTGCGGGACAATTGAGACCTGTTGGGCAGCTCCAGGACCTCCCATATGGAATGACGCCAGAGCACCGTTCGAGGATGAATGCCAAGGAAGCCCACCTCGCTTTCCAATTGTCTCCTCGCAACAAGACAGTGGAGATCGGATGGCTCTGCAGGAGCAACCTGGGTGGCTGAGTTGAAATGGTCTTTCCTGAGGATGGGGCCTAATGTGTGTTTGTGTCCATGAGGGCCTTGGAATGGGGCGGTGGGACCGGGAACCTGAAGTATGTGGCCCTCGAGCATGAGCGGGGCCTCATGGGCCACACTGGTTTCAGCTACACTGAACTTTGGACAACATGCCAATCACAAGGTTTCTTGCCATGGGGAAAGAGTTCTGCTTTCTGCATCATTATCAAACCTGGGCAGTGGTTGGAGATAAGGTCTAGGTTCTGAAGCCTGATAACCACAGTTGGGAAGAGATGACGACCTTAGGCCATGGCATGTTGATGTGCTCAGTATGAGGTCAGCTACCTGGGTGTTGGTCAGGAGGTTCGGGCTCAGGTGGTGACAGACAGTGCATTAGTGCCCAGCTTAGACTATATAATTTGGGTGCAGTGGAGTGCCGTTTAGGTTTATCCTCATTTAAGGTGCCTGGGCAGCTCATTAGGCAATAAAATTTTTTGAAGAGGTCAGGCAGAGTCTTGCCTTGTGGGTCCGGAATTGCAAAACTTGAGGGATTCTTGCCTAGGAGTGTGAGGACAGAAGTCTGAGAACACAAGCTAGACTTGGGCTTCAGGCCGAGGGGAAGCTGGTACCCCCTGCAGATCTGAACCTATATCTCATGCATCTGATGTCACGGTGAGGATCAGACGTTGGCTCAGGTTGGAGTTTCTGTGCATGACAGCCCCTTCATGAACGGTGCGGAATCTCAAGGCCATGGAGGTTTTTCCACGTTGGGAGTTGTGGGATGCCCCCTTCAAGGATTCATGTGCGGGACAATTGAGACCTGTTGGGCAGCTCCAGGACATCACATATGGAATGACTCCAGAGCACCGTTGAAAGATGAATGCCAGGGAAGCCCGCCTCGCATTCCAATTTTCTCCTAGCACAAAGACAGTTTAGAATGGATGGCTCTGCGGGAGCAACCGGGGTGGCTGAGTTGAAATGGACTTTCCTGAGAAAGGGGCCTAATGTGTGTTTTTGTCCATGAGGGCCTTGGAATGGGGGGGTGGCACCGGGACCCTGAAGTATTCTCCTAAGTTTTTGACTAGCTCCCATGCACAAGTTTCCTTGTGAAGACGAGATTTGTTCTGATGGGTGACTCAGGAAACCCCCTTTGCTGGTTTGGTTTCCAGGGTTTTGAGTAGACATGCCTGTAAACCAAAGCAATGGATCCGATTATGGCCTAGTGTCCTGTCTGGTTCAATCTTCTTCCCATGGATTGGGTAGTCACAGTCCTAATGTGTGGCTTCAGGGGCCCCAGCCTGGAGGGTGTGTGGCCCAGGACTTTGGGGACAGAAGTCTGATAACACAAACTCATCTTAGGTTGTGGGAGGTAGGTATGGCAGGCCCAATCTACAAACCATGAGAAGAATTCTTCAGGATATGAAGAAAGAGCTAGTCTGAGGTGCTTGTTCAGACATTTGTCTCTGGATATTGTATCAACCATGGCCGTGGAAGATGGGGAGGCCTCATGGGCCATGGACGAATCTCCCTCTTTGTGGATTTGGCCCGGTCCCAAATATTTTTCGTCAATCTGTGGGATGGGAGGTCTCTTTCAGGTTTGCTACCTCAGGTGTCCCAACAAAAGAGGAATTCCAAGCAGAGCCCTGGGGAAGAGTGAAGGGAAAACCCAAACTATGGTTAAAAATTGGGGCCTAGGGGCATGGCATGCCCAATATGCTGTCACTTCATCCAGACACTGAGAGGCCTTACTTGAGGACTGGGCTCAGGCTGAGGGTCACAATATGCGTTTGTGACCAATGTGCCCCGCGAGCATGGGCGGGGCCTAATTGGCCACACTGATTTCAACTACACTGAACTTTGGACAACATGCCAATTACAAGGTTTCTTACCACGGGGAAAGAGTTCTGATTTCTTGATCATTTTTACCCTGGGCAGTGGTTTGAGATAAGGTCTAGGTTCTGAAGCCTGAAAACCGCAGTAGGGAAGAGATGACGACCTAAGTGTGTGTGTGACCTATGTGGCCCGCGAGCATGGGCGGGGCAACATTGGCAACACTGCTTTCAACTACACTGACCTAAGGCCATGGCGGGTCTGATGTGCTCAGTGTGCGGTCAGCTGCCTGGGTTTTGGTCAGGAGGTTCGTGCTCAGTTGGTGCTGATGGTGCATTAGTGCCCAGGTTAGACTATATAATTTGGGTACAGTCGAGAGCCGTGTAGGTTTATACTCATTTAAGGTGCTTGGGCAGCTCATTAGGCAAGATATGTTTTTTTAGAGGGCTGGCAGAGTGCTGCATTGTGGGTCCGGAATTGACAAACTTGAGGGTTTCTAGGCCAGGAGTGTGAGGACAGAAGTCTGAGAACACAAGCTAGACTTGGACTTCAGGCCGAGGCCACAGCAGGTACCCCCTGCAGATCTGACCCAATGTCTCATGCGTATGAAGTCACGGCGAGGATCAGACGTTGGCTCAGTTTGGAGTTTCTGTGCATGACTGCCTCTTCATGAACGGAGCAGTTCTAAAGGCCATGGAGGTTTTCCCACGTTGGGAGTTGTGGGCTGCCCCCTTCAAGGGGCTGCCCCCTTCAAGGATTCCTTCTGCGGGACAATTAAGACCTGTTGGGCAGCTCCAGGACATCCCATATGGAATGACTCCAGAGCACCGTTCGAGGATGGATGCCAGGGAAGCCCGCCTCGCATTCCAATTGTCTCCTAGGAACAAGACAGTTTAGGTCGGATGGCTCTGCGGGGGCAAACGGGGTGGCTGAGTTGAAATGGACTTTCCTGTGGCTCCTGGGTGGCTCAGTGGGTTAAGCCGCTTCCTTAGGCTCAGGTCATGATCTCAGAGTCCTGGTTTCGAGCCTCATATCGGGCCTGCTTCCTTCTATCTCTCTGCCTGCCTCTCTGCCTGCTTGTGATCTCTGTCTGTCTTATAAATAAATAAAATCTTTAAACAAAAAAAAGAAATGGACTGCCTGAGGATGGTGCCTAATGTGTGTTTGTGTCCATGAAGGCCTTGGAATGGGGCGGTGGCACCGGGACCCTGAAGTATTCTCCTAAGCTTTTGACATAGCTCCCATGCACAAATTTCCTTGTGGAGACGAGATTTGTTCTGATGGGTGCCACAGGAAGCCCCTTATTCTGGTATTGGAATCCAGGCTTTTGATGAGACATGACTGTAAACCAAAGCAATGCATCCGATTATGGCCTAGGGTCCTGTCTGGTTCAATCTTCTTCTCTAGGGACATCCATCTATGGTATAATTGGAGGTAGATGCTCAGCTGGTGTCAGACCGCCCTTGTTTGTCCCCGGAGACCTACATTATTGGGATGGCCTCGGGTACTTTGGATGGTTCTCCTAATGTGTACGATTTTGGACAATGGAATGCGCAGATTCCCATGGATTGGGTAGGCACAGTCCTATATGTATGGCTCCAGGGGCCCCAGCCTGGAGGGTGTGTGGCCCAGGACTTTGAGGACAGAAGTCTGAAAACACAAACTCAGCTTAGGTTTGGGGACGTAGGTATGGCAGGTCCAATCTATAAACCATGTAAAGAATTCTTCAGGATATGAAGAAAGAGCGAGTCTGAGGCACTTGCTCAGGCTTTGTCTCTGGATTTTGTATCAACGATGGCCGTGGAATGTGGGGAGGCCTCATGGGCCGTGGATGAATCTTCCTCTCTGCGGATTTGACCCGTTCCCAATTGTTTTTCGTCAAGCTGTGGGATGGGAGGTCTCCTTTCAGGTTTGTTACCTCAGTGTCTCAACCAAAGAGGAATTCCAAAGTAGAGCCCCGGGGAAGAGTGAATGGACAACCCAAACTGTGGTTAAAAATTGGGGCCTAGGATCATGGCAGGCCCAATATGCTGTCTCTTCATCCAGCCGCTGAGAGGCATTACTTGAGGACTCTGCTCAGGCTGAGGGTCACAATATATATATATATTTTTTCTAGAGGGCAGGCAGAGTCCTGCATTGTGGGTCCGGAATTGCCAAATTTGAGGGCTTCTGGGCCAGGAGTGTAAGGAGAGAAGTCTGATCAGGACAATTGAGACCTGTTTGGCAGCTCCAGACATCCCATATGGAATGACTCCAGAGCACCGTTCAAGATCGATGCCAGGGAAGCCCGCCTCGCATTCCAATTGTCTCCTAGCACCAAGCAGTTTAGATTGGATGGCTCTGCGGGTGGAACCGGGGTGGCTGAGTTGAATTGGATTTTCCTGAGGATGGGGCCTAATGTGTGATTGTGTCCATGAGGGCCTTGGATTGGGGCGGTGGCACAGGGCCCATGAAGTATTCTCCTAAGGTTTTGACATAACTCCCATGCACAAGTTTCCTTGTGGAGATAGATTTGTTCTGATCGGTGCCTGAGGAAACCATTTTTGCTGGTATTAGAATGCAGTCCTTTGAGGAGACATGCCTGTAAACCAAATCAATGCATCCGATTATGGGCTAGGGTCCTGTCTGGTTCCATCTTCTTCTCTGGGGACATCCATCTATGTTATGAGTGGAGGTAGATGCTCAGCCGGTGTCAGACCGCCCTTGTTTGTCCCAGGAGACCTACACCATTGGGATGGCCTCGGGGACTTTGGAGGGTTCTCCTGATTTGTAAGATTTTGAACAATGGAATGCGCAGAATTCCCATGGATTGGGTAGGCCCAGTCCTACTGTGTGGCTCCAGGGGCACCAGCCTTTACGGTGTGTGTCCAAGGACTTTGAGGACACAAGTCTGAAAACACAAACTCACCTTAGGTTTGGGGACGTAGGAATGGCAGGCCCAATCTACAGACCATGAGAAGAAATCTTCAGGGTATGAAGAAAGAGCTAGTCTGAGGCGCTTGCTCAGGCTTTTGTCTCTGGATTTTGTATCAACGGTGGCCGTGGAATGTGGGGATTCCTCATGTGCCATGGACGAATCTTCCTCTTTGTGGATTTGGCCCAGTCCCAATGGTTTTTCGTCAATCTCTGGGATGGGAGGTCTCCTTTCAGGTTTGTTACCTCAGTGTCCCAACAAAAGAGGAAATCCAAAGCAGAGCCCTGGGGAAGAGTGAAGGGACAACCCAAACTATGGCTAAAATTGGTGCCTTGGGGCATGGCAGGCCCAATATACTGTCACTTCATCCAGCCACTAAGAGGCCTTACTTGAGGACTTGGCTCAGGCTGAGGGTCACAATGTGTGTTTGTGACCAATGTGGCCAACAAGCATCCCCGGGGATCATGGGCCACACTGGTTTCAACTACACTGAACTTTGGACAACATGCCAATCACATGGATTCTTGCCATGGGAAAGGAGTTCTGATTTCTGCATCATTTTCAACCCTGGGCAGTGGTTGGAGATAATGTCTAGGTTCTGAAGCCTGAAAATCGCAGTTGGGAGGAGATGAAGACCTAAGGCCATGTCGGGTCTGATGTGCTCAGTGTACGGTCAGCTGCCTGGGTGTTGGTCAAGAGGTTCAGGCACAGGTTGGGCCAGAGTGCATTACTGCCCAGGTTAGCCTACATAATTTGTGTACAGTCGAGTGCCGTGTATGTTTATCATCATTTGAGATTCCTCGGAAACTCATTTGGAAATATATTTTTTCTAGAGTGCTGGCAGTCTGGTGCATTGTGGGTCCGGAATTGCTAGACTTGAGGGGTTCTGGGTAGTAGTGTGAGGACAGTAGTCTGAGAACACAAGCTAGACTTGGGCTTCAGGCCGAGGGCACGGCAGGTACCCCCTGCAGATCTGAACCAATATCTCATGCATCTGAAGTCACGGCGAGGATCAGACGTTGGCTCAGGTTGGAATTTCTGTGCATGACTGCCCCTTCATGAACGGAGCGGAATCTCAAGGCCATGGGGGTTTTTCCACGTTGGGAGTTGTGGGATGCCCCCTTCAAGGATTCCTTCTGCGGGACAATTGAGACCTGTTGGGCAGATCCAGTACATCTCATATGAAATGACTCCAGAGCACCGTTCGTGGATGGATTCCAGGGAAGCCCGCCTCGCATTCCAATTGGCTAATAGCAACAAGACAGTGTAGATCAGATGGCTCTGCGGGAGCAACCGGGGTGGCTGAATAGAAATGGACTATCCTGGGTCTCCTGGGTGGCTCAATGGGTTAAGCTGCTGCCTTTGGCTGAAGTCATGATCTCAGAGTTCTCGATCAAGCCTCATATCAGGCTCTCTGCTTAGCAGGGAGCCTACCTCCTACTCTCTCTCTGCCTGCCTCTCTGCCTGCTTGTGATCTTTGTCTGTCAAATAAATAAAAGAAATCTTAAATAGAAAAAAAAAAAGAAATGGTCTTTCCTGAGGATGGGGCATAATGTGTGTTTGGGTCCATGAGGGCCTTGGTTTGGGGCGGTGGCACAGTGACCCTGAAGTATTCTCCTAAGCTTTTGACATAGCTCCCATGCACAAGTTTCCTTGTGGAGATGAGATTTGTTCTCATGGGTGCCTCAGGAAACCCGCTTTGCTGGTATTGGAATCCAGTCCTTTGAGGAGACATGCCTGTAAACCAAAGCAATGCATCCGATTATGGCCTAGGGTCCTGTCTGGTTCAATCTTCTTCTTTGGGGATATCCATCTATGGTATGGGTGGAGGTAGATGCTCAGCTGGTGTCAGACCGCCCTTCTTTGTCCCGGGAGACCTACACTATTGGGATGGCCTCGGGGACTTTGGAGGGTTCTCCTGATTTGTACGATTTTGGACAATGGAATGGGCAGAATTCCAAAGGATTGTGTAGGCACAGTCCTAATATGTGACTCAGGGGCCACAGCCTGGAGGGTTTGTGGCCAAGGACTTTGAGGACAGAAGTCTGAAAACAAAAACTCAGCTTAGGTTTGGGGACGTAGGTATGGCAGGCCAAATCTACAAACCATGTGAAGAACACTTCAGTATCTGAAGCAAGAACGAGTCTGAGGCGCTTGCTCAGGCTTTTGTCTCTGGATTATGTATCAATAGCCGTGGAATGTGCGGAGACCTCATGGGCCATGGACGAATCTTCATCTCTGTGGATTAGGCACGGCCCAATTGTTTTTCGTCAATCTGTTGGATGGGAGGTCTCCTTTCAGGTTTGTTACCTCAGGTGTCCCAACCAAAGAGGAATTCCAAAGCAGAGCACTGTGGAAGAGTGAAGGGGCTACCCAAACTCTGCTTAAAAATTGGGGCCTAGGGGCAGGGCAGGCCCAATATGCTGTCCCTTCAATAGCCACTTAGAAGCCTTACTTGAGGACTGGGTTCAGGCTGAGGGTCACAATGTGTGTTTGTGACCAATGTGGCCTGCGTACATGGGCGGGGCCACATGGGCAACACTGGTTTTATCTACACTGTACATTGGACCACATGCCAATCACAAGGTGTCTAGCCATGGGGAAGAAATTCTGATTTCTGCATCATTTTCAACCCTGGGCAGTGGTTGGAGATAAGGTCTAGGTTCTGAAACCTGAAAACCGCAGTTGGGTAGAGATGAGGACTTAAGGCCTTGGCGGGTCTGATTTGCTCAGTGTGCAGTCAGCTGTCTGGGTGTTGGTCAGGATGTTGGGCTCAGGTTGTGTCAGAAAGTGCATTATGCCCATGTTAGACTATATATTTGAGTACAGTCGAGTGCCGTGTAGGTTTATCCTCATTTAAGGTGCCTGGGCAGCTCTTAAGCAATAAATTTTTTCTAGAGGTCAAGCAGAGTGCTGCATATGTGTCCGGAACTGCCAGACTTGAGGGATTCTGGGCCAGGAGTGTGAGGACAGAAGTCTGAGAACAGAAGCTAGACTTGGGCTTCAGGCCGAGGGCACGGCAGGTACCCCCTTCAGATCTGAACCATTATCTCATGCATCTGAACTCTCGGCGAGGATCAAACGTTGGCTCAGGTTTGAGTTTCTGTGCATGACGGCCCCTCCATGAAAGGAGCGGAATCTCAAGGCCATGGAGGTTTTCCCACGTTGGGAGTTGTGGGATGCCCCCTTCAAGAATTCCTTCTGTGGGACAATTGAGACCTGTTGGGCAGCTCCAGGACGTCCCATATGGAAAGACTCCAGAGCATCGTTCGAGGATGGATGCCAGGGAAGCCCGCCTCGCATTCCAATTGTCTCCTAGCAACAAGACAGTTGAGATCTTCTGGCTCTGCGGGAGCAACCAGGTTGGCAGAGTTGAAATGGACTTTCATGAGGATGTGGCCTAATGTGTGTTTGTGTCCACGAGGGCCTTGGAATGGGGCGGTGGCACCGGGACCCTGAAGTATTCTCCTTAGCTTTTGACATAGCTCCCATGCACAAGTTTCCTCGTGGAGACGAGATTTAACCTGATGGGTGCCTCAGGAAACCCCCTATGCTGTTATTGGAGTCCAGGCTTTTGAGGATACATGCCTGTAAACCAAAGCAACTGATCCGAATATGGCCTAGGGACCTGTCTGGTTCAATCTTCTTCTCTGGGGCATCCATCTATGGTATGAGTGGAGGTCGATGCTCAGCTGGTGTCAGACCGCCCTTGTTTGTCCTGGGAGACCTACACTATTGGGATGGCCTCGGGGAATTGGAGGGTTCTCCTAATATGTACGATTTTGGACAATGGAATGGGCAGAATTCCCATTCATGGGGTAAGCACAGTCCTAATGTGAGGCTCCAGGGGCCCCAGCCTGGAGGGTGTGTGGCCCAGGACTTTGCGGACAGAAGTCTGAAAACACAAACTCAGCTTAGGTTTGGGGACGTAGGTATGGCAGGCCCAATCTCAAACCATGAGAACAACTCTTCAGGATATGAAGAAAGAGTGAGTCTGAGGCGCTTGCTCAGGCTTTTGTCTCTGGATTTTGTATCAACTATGGCCGTGGAAAGTGGGGAGGCCTCATGGGCCATGGGCGAATCTTCCTCTCTGTGGATATGGCCCGGTCCCAGTGGTTTTTCGACAATCTGTGGGATGGGAGGTGTCCTTTCAGGTTTGTTACCTCAGGTGTCTCAACCAAAGAGGAATTCCAAAGCAGAGCCCTGGGGAAGAGTGAAGGGACAACCCAATTATGGTTAAAAATTTGGTCCTAGGGGCATGGCAGGCCCAATATGCTGTCTCTTCATCCAGCCACTGAGAGGCCTTACTTTAGGACTGGACTCGGGCTGAGAGTCAAAATGTGTATTTGTGACCAATTGGCCTGCGAGCATGGGCGGGGCCCCATGGGCCACACTGTTTTCAACTTCACTGAACTTTGGACAACATGCCAATCACAAGGTTTCTTGCCATGGGGAAGGAGGTCTGATTTCTGCATCATTTTCAACCCTGGGCAGTGGGTGGATTTAAGGTCTAGGTTCTAAATCCTGAAAACCGCAGTTGGGAAGAGATGATGACCTAAGGCCATGGTGGGTCTGATATGCTCAGTGTGCGGTCAGCTGCCTGGTTGTTGGTCAGGAGGTTCGGGCTCAGGTTGTGTCAGACATTGCATTAGTGTCCAGGTTCGACTTTATAATTTTGTTACAATCGAGTGCCGTGTAGTTTTATCCTCATTTGTGGTGCCTGGGCAGCTAAGTACGCAAGATATTTTTTCTAGAGGGCAGGCAGAGTGCTGCATTGTGGGTCCAGAATTGCCAAAAGTGAGGGCTTCGGGGCCAGTAGTGTGAGGACAGAAATCTGAGAACACCAGCTAGACTCCGATGTCAGGCCGAGGGCAGGGCAGGTACCCCCTGCAGATATGAACCAATATCTCATGCATCTGAAGTCACGGCGTGGATCAGACTTGGCTCAGGTTGGAGTTTCTGTGCATGACTGCCCCTTCATGAACGAAGCAAAGTCTTAAGGCTGTTAACGTTTTCCCACGTTGGGAGTAGTTCGATGCCCCCTTCAAGGATTCCTTATTCGGGACATTTGAGACCTGTTGGGCAGCTCCAGGACATTTCCTATGGAATGACTCCAGAGCATCGTTCGAGGAAGGATGCCAGGGAAGATTGCCTCGCATTCCAATTGTCTCCTAACAACAAGAAAGTTGAGATCTGATGGCTCTGCGGGAGACACCGGGAAGGCTGAGTTGAAATGGACTTTCCCGAGGTAAGGTCCTAAAGTGTGTTTGTGTCCATGGGGGCGTTGGAATGGAGCGGTGGCACCGGGACCCTGAAGTATTCTCCTAAACTTTTGACATAGCTCCCATGCTCAAGTTTCCTTGTGCAAATGAGGTTTGTTCTGATCGGTGCCTCAGGAAACCCCCTATGCTTGTATTGGAATTCAGGCTTTTGAGGAGACATGATTGTAAACCAAAGCTTGGATCCGATTATGGCCTAGGGTTATGTCTGGTTCCATCTTCTTCTCTGGGGACATCCATCTATGTCATGTGTGGAGATAGATGCTCAGCTGGTGTCAGACAGCCCTTGTTTGTCCCGGGAGACCTACACTCTTGGGATGGCCTCGGGGACTTTGCAGGGTTCTCCTAATATGTACGATATTGAACAATGGAATGGGCAGAATTTCCATGCATGGGGTAAGCACAGTCCTAATGTGTGGCTCCAGGGGCCCCATCCTGGAGGGTGTGTGGCCCTGGAATTTGAGGACAGAAAGCTGAAAACACAAACTCAGCTTAGGTTTGGGGACGTCGGTATGGCAGGCCCAATCTACAAACCATGAGAATAAAACTTCAGGATATGAAGAAAGAGCGAGTCTGAGGCGCTTGCTCAGGCTTTTGTCTCTGGATTTTGTATCAACCATGGCCTTGGAATGTGGGGAGGCCTCCTGGGCCATGGACAAATCTTCCTCTCTGTGGATATGGCCCGGTCCCAATGATTTTTCGTCAATCTGTGGGATGGGAGGTCTCCTTTCAGGTTTGATACCTCAGGTGCCCCAAACAAATAGGAATTCCAAAGCAGAGCCCTGGGGAAGAGAGAAGGGACTAGACAGTTGAGATCTGATGGCTCTGCGGAGGAAACCGGGGTGGCTGAGTTGAAATGGACTTTCTTGAGGATGGGGCCTAATGTGTGTTTGTGTCCATGAGGGCCTTGTAATGGAGGCTAGCCTGGAGGTTGTTTGGGTCCAGGCTGTGGGCACAGATGTCTGGAAACACAAACTCAGCTTATGAGTGGCGCCTAGGGTATGGCAGGCCGGATGTACAGCCCAAGAGGGAGCTCCTGGGCCTCTGAAACAAGGGCGAGTGGGAGGCGTTCCTTCAGGCTTTTGTCTCTGGATGTTGTGTCCGGGATAGCCGTGGATTGGACGGGTGGCCTCAGGGAATATGGACGAGTATCCCTCTCTGGGTATTTGTCCCAGCTCCCAAGAGTTTGGGGTCATTTTGTGGGAAGGGTAGAGTCGTGTTGTCTGGCTCATGTGTCTCTCCAAGAAAGGGATTCGAGAGCAGAGCCCCAGGTACGGGCGGGGAGACTGGAAAACTCAAACAAGGTGAGGATTGGGTGCATAGCGGCCTGGCAAGCCCCATATATGGGCTCTTGGTCCAGGCCCTGACAGGCCTTACTTTGACATGGGGCTCACACTGAGGGTCACAGTGTGAATTTGTGCTGCAGCACTCACGGTTGGGCGTGGAATCAGGGGCCATGAAGGTTTCTCTCAACCTGAAGGTGTGACTCCATGCCAAGAGCAAGCTTTACAACCATGGGGAAGGAGGAGTTCTCTTTTGTGCTTGTGATACCCAGCTGTGTGGAGAATTGATATAATGTCTAGGTTCAGATATCTGAAAACCAAGGTTAGGAAGAGGTGACGGTATAAGACCATGGCGTGTCCGAAGTGCTGGGTGTGTGGCCAGCTGTCTCCTTGTCTGTCTCGACGTGTGGCATCAGGCTGTGTCAGATGGAGCATAAGTGCCAAGAGCAGCCTATCCAGTTCGGGTACCGTCGAGGCCCGAGCAGGTTGATCCTCATCTGGGTTTTCTGGAGAACCCCACAGGGAAACGTTGTTCTTCCGTTGGGCAGACCCTGGGCTGGATTGTGGTTCTGGAGTTCCTAGTCCGGAGGGCTTGTTTGCCAGGAGTGTGAGGAAGGAAGTCTGAAAACACAAGCTAGCCTGAGGTTTGGGACCAAGGGCAGAGCAGGCCCACTCTGCAGAGGCTGTATCGAGATCTCCTGCACTGAGGTCATGTCATATATGAGACGTGCCTCAGGCTAGAGTTTTTGTCCAGCATGGCCTCTTCCTTAAGGGTGTGGGGGCTTCATGACGCCAGGGAGGTTTGCCTACGATGGGATTTGTGAACTACTCCAAACCTCAAGGTTTCCTTCTGCACGACAGTCGAGTCCTATTGGATGGTTCCAGGAGGTCCCATATGGAAACACTCGAGAGCAGGTGTCTAAGCATGGATGCCTGGGAACGCCACCTCATATTCCCACTCTTTAGTCAGGACAAGTCAGGCTCAATCTGCGGGCTCCTGGGTGAGCTACCCAGAGGGGAGAGTTGAAATGGACTCTCCTGAAGATGAGTCCTACTGTGGCTTGGTGGCCTGGGAGACCTTGGAATGTGGAGGGGGCTCAGGACTCTGCAGGATTCTCCAACCTGAGGTTTTTAACATGGCTCCAACAAGGAAGCTTCCATGTGGAGTCGAGAGGTGATATGTTCAGTGCCTCAGGAAAGCCCCATATCCTGTTCTTCAAACCAAAGCCTCTGAGGAGTGACACCTGGACACCAAAGCAAGAGTTGAGATTAGGGCCTAAGGGCCTGTCCGGCTCAACCTTCTATCTCTGTTGACATCTGTGTGCATGCCTTGGTGGAAGTAGCTGCTCAGCTTGTGTCCGAATGCCCCTGTTTCTCCAGGGAGGCTCCCAGTAGTGGGATGTCCTTGAGGTTTCTCATATTCTGGAGGTGTGACGCCAAAGGAATGGACACAGTTTTCCAGGAGAGAGCAGGCACGGTCCTGTGGTCCAATGTGCTAGGTGTGCAGCCAGCTGTGTCGGTGTCTGTTGGAAGGTCTGGGCTCAGGCTATTTGCGACAGAGCATCAGTGTTTAAGGTAGCCTATGCAATTGGGGTGTTGCCGACGGCCAAGCTCTTTGGTCCTCATTTGGGGTTTCTGGGCAGCACCATAGACAATATTTTTCTCCTGGGAGGCAGGCAGAGTGCTTCATTGTGGCCCGAGAATTCCCAGGAGGGTGGGTTAGTGGGCCCGGAATGTGAGGACAGAAGTCTGAAAACACAAGCTAGGGTGAGGATTGGAGCCAAGGGCAGAGCAGGCCCACTCTGCAGAGGCTGAATCAAAATCTACTTCATCTGAAGTCAGGCTGAGGATCAGACGTTGGCTGAGGCTGGAGTATGTGTCCATGATGGCACCTTCATGAAGCAGGGGCCTCATGAGGCCAAGGAAGTTTTCCCACGCTGAGTTTGGAGGTTACCCCAACCACAAGGTTTCCTTCTGCGAGACATTGAGTCCTGTTGCATGGCTCCAGGACATAGGATACGGAAGTAGTGGAGAGCAGGGTTCAAAGGATGGATCCCTGAACAGCATGCCTCGCATTCCCATTGGCCATTAGCCACAAGATATGTTTGATCTGCTGCCTCTGGGGCACGCTACCCAGGGGGCTACGTTGAAATGGCCTCTCCTGAGGATGCGTCGTAATTTGCGTTTGTGTCCATGGAGACCTTGGAATGTGCAGGTTGTTCAGTGGCCCTGCGGAACTCTCCTACCTGAAGGGTTTGATACGTCCCCAGTAAGAAAGCCCCCCATGTGTAGACGAGAGAGGTTTCTTTGGTGCCTCAGAAAAGCCCCGTCTGCTGGTCTACGAAAACAGTCCTCTGAGGACGGACACATGGAAACCAAATCTAAGGTTCAGATTAGGGCCTGGGGGCCTGTCCATTTCAACCTTCTGTCTCTGGGGACACTGTCTGAGAGTCTAAGTGGATATAGATGCTCCGCTGGTGTCAGAGAGCCCCTCTTAGTCCAGGGTGGCCTACACTATTGATGACCTCAGGGGCCTTGGAGCTTTTCCCTAACCTGTAGGGTTGTGGTCAATGGATTGGGCACAATTTCCTTGGAGAGGGCAGGCACAATCTTTCGCTGTGGCTCCAGAGGCCCTAGCCTGGAGGTTGTGTGGGTCCAGGCTGTGGGCACAGAAGTCTGAAAACACAAACTCAGCTTATGCGTGGCGCCTAGCGTATGGCAGGCCGCATGTACAGCCCGAGAGGGAGCTCCTGGGCCTCTGAAACAAGGGCGAGTGGGAGGCGTTCCTTCAGGCCTTTGTCTCTGGATGTTGTGTCCGGGATAGCCGTGGATAGGAGGGATGGCCTCAAGGACTGTGCACGAGTATCTCTCTTTGGGGATTTGTCCCAGCTCCCAAGAGTTTGGGGTCATTTTGTGGTAAGGGTGGAGTCGTGTTTTCTGGCTCATGTGTCTCTCCAAGAAAGGGATTCCAGAGCAGAGCCCCTGGTATGGGCTGGGCGACTGGTAAACTCAAACACTGGTGAGGATTGGGAGCATATGGCCTTTGCAAGCCCCATATGTGGGCTCTTGGTCCAGGCCCTGACAGGCCTTTCTTTGACATGGGGCTCATGCTGAGGGTCACAGTGTGAATTTGTGCCCAAGCAGCACTCAAGTTTGGGCGTGGCATCAGGGGCCATAAAGGTTTCTCCCACCCTGAAGTTGTGATTCCATGCCAAGAGCAAGCTTTACAACCATGGGGAAGGAGGAGTTCTGTTTTGTGCCTGCGATACCCAGTTGTGTGGAGAATTGATATAATGTCTAGGTTCAGATATCTGAAAACTAAGGTTAGGAAGAATTGGCGGCATAAGACCATGGCGTGTCCGAAGTGCTGGGTATGCGGCCAGCTGTCTCCTTGTCTGTCTGGACATCTGGCTTCAGGCTGTGTCAGACAGAGCATGAGTGCCCAGAGCAGCCTATCCATTTCGGGGACGGTCGAGGTCCGAGCAGGTTGATCCTCATCTGGGTTTTCTGGAGAACCCAACAGGGAAACGTTTTTCTTCCATTGGGCAGACACTGGGCTGGGTTGTGGTTCTGGAGTACATAGTCCGGAGGGCTTGTTTGCCAGGAGTGTGAGGAAGCAAGTCTGAAAACACAAGCTAGCGTGAGGTTTGGGACCGAGGGCATGGCAGGCCCACACTGCAGAGGCTGAATCGATATCTCCTGCTTTGAGGTCATGTCAAATATGAGACGTGCCTCAGGCTAGAGTTTTTGTCCAGCATGGCCTCTTCCTGAAGGGTGTGGGTTTTTCATGAGGCCAGGGATGTTTGCCTACGATGGGATTTGTAAACTACTCCAAACCTCAAGGTTTCCTTCTGCACGACAGTCGAGTGCTATTGGATGGTTCCAGGAGGCCCCATACGGAAAGACTCGAGAGCATGTGTCTAAGCATGGATGCCTGGGAACGCCACCTCATTTTCCCACTCTTTAGTCAGGACAAGGCAGGCTCAATCTGCGGGCTCCTGGGTGAGCTACCCAGAGGGGAGAGTTGAAATGGACTCTCCTGAAGATGAGTCCTACTGTGGCTTGGTGGCCTGGGAGACCTTGGAATGTGGAAGTGGCTCAGGGACTCTGCAGGATTCTCCAACCTGAGGTGTTTGACACGGCTCCAACAAGGAAGCTTCCCATGTGGAGACGAGAGAAGTTCTGTTCAGTGCCTCAGGAAAGCCCCATATCCTGTTCTTCGAACCAAAGCCTCTGAGGAGTGACACCTGGAAAACAAAGCAAGAGTTGAGATTAGGGCCTAAGGGCCTGTCCGGCTCAACCTTCTATCTCTGTTGACATCTGTATGCATGCCTTCGTGGAGGTAGCTGCTCAGCTTGTGTCAGAATGCCTCTGTGTGTCCAGGGAGGCTCCCAGTAGTGGGATGTCCTCGGGGGCCTTGAGGTTAATCATATTCTGGAGGTGTGACGCCAAAGGAATGGACACAGTTTCCCAGGAGAGAGCAGGCACGGTCCTGTGGTAATGCTCCAGAGGACCCAGCCTAGAGGCTGTGTTTGCCAGGCCTGTGGGGACAGATGTCTGAAAAAGCAAACTTGGCTCAGGTAGGGGCCAAGGTAATGGCAGGCCTGATCACCACTCCGTGAGGGGAGATCCTCTGGATATCAAAGGAGGGCAAGTGGGAGGCAGTTGCGCAGGCTTTTGTCTCTGGGTGTTGCGTTCACAGTGGCCGTTCAGGGTAGGGGTTGCTTCAGGGGCTGAGGAAGACCCTTCCTCTCGGGGGATTGTCCAAGCTCCCAAGTGTTTGGGTTCATTCTGTGGGAAGGGAAGAGTACTGTTTTCTGCCACAAGGGACCCCCCAAGAGAGGGACTCTAGAGCAAAGCAATGGGATCCCTCAACTGGAATACACACCATCTAGTTAGTCCTGGGTGCCTATGGGCATGGCAAGCCACATATGCGGGCTCTTGGTCCAGTCACTGAGAGGCGTTACTTGAATAAGGAACTCACGCTGAGGGTTACAATGTGTGTTGGTGCCCAAGGCGGCGCTCACGCATGGTCGTGGCCTCATGGGCCATGCCGTTTTCTTCTACACTGAAGGTTGGACTCACTGCCAGCAGCAAGGTTTCTTGCCATGGGGAAGGAGGGGTTCTGACTTGTGCATCAGGTTCCCCCCTGTGCAGGGATTGGAGATAAGTCTAGGATCCGAAGACTGAAAACCCAGGTTAGGAATGGATGGTGGACTAAGGCAGTGGCGGGTCCAATGTGCTGGGGGTGCAGCCAGCTGTTTCGGTGTCTGTTGGAAGGTCTGGGCTCAGGCTATTTTCGAAAGAGCATTAGTGTTTAAGGTAGCCTATGCAATTGGGGTGTTGCCGAGGGCCAAACAGTTTGATCTTCATTTGGGGTTTCTGGGCAGCACCATAGACAATGTTTTTCTCCTGGGTGGCAGGCAGAGTGCTTCATTGTGGCCCCAGAATTTCCAGTAGGGAGGGTTTGTGGGCCAGGAGTGTGAGGACGGAAGTCTGAAAACACAAGCTAGGGTGAGGATTGGAGCCAAGGGCAGAGCAGGCCCACTCTGCAGAGGCTGAATCAAAATCTCCTGCATTTGAAGTCAGGCTGAGGATCAGATGTTGGCTGAGGATGGCGTATGTGTCTATGATGGCACCTTCATGAAGCGGGGGCCTGGAGGCCTGTCCATTTCAACCTTCTGTCTCTGGGGACACTGTCTGAGAGTCTAAGTGGATATAGATGCTCCGCTGGTGTCAGAGAGCCCCTCTTAGTCCAGGGTGGCCTACACTATTGATGACCTCAGGGGCCTTGGAGCTTTTCCCTAACCTGTAGGGTTGTGGTCAATGGATTGGGCACAATTTCCTTGGAGTAGGCAGGCACAATCTTTCGCTGTGGCTCCAGAGGCCCTAGCCTGGAGGTTGTGTGGGTCCAGGCTGTGGGCACAGAAGTCTGAAAACACAAACTCAGCTTATGCGTGGCGCCTAGCGTATGGCAGGCCGGATGTACAGCCCGAGAGGGAGCGCCTGGGCCTCTGAAACAAGGGCGAGTGGGAGGCGTTCCTTCAGGCTTTTGTCTCTGGATGTTGTGTCCGGGATAGCCGTGGATAGGAGGGGTTGCCTCAGGGACTATGGACGAGTATCCCTCTCTGGGTATTTGTCCCAGCTCCCAAGAGTTTGGGGTCATTTTGTGGGAAGGGTGGAGTTGGGTTTTCTGGCTCATGTGTCTCCTCAAGAAAGGGATTCCAGACGAGAGCCCCAGGTACGGGCGGGGTGACCGTTAAACTCAAACACTGATGAGGATTGGGTGTATGGGGGCTTGGAAAGCAAGCATGCGCAGGGCCTCATGGGCCACACTGGTTTCAACTACACTGAACGTTGCACAACATGCCAACCACAAGGTTTCTTGCCCTGGGGAAGGATTTCTGATTTCTGCATTACGTTCAGACCTAGGCAGTGAATAGAGATAAGGTCTAGGTTCTGAAGCCTGAAAACCGAGATGGAAAGAGATGACGTTCTAAGGCCATGGCGGCTCGATGTGCTCAGTGTGCGGCCAGCTGTCTTGGTGGGGCCAGGCGTTCTAGGCTCAGGCTGTGTCAGAAAGGGCATTAGTGCCCTGGTCAGCCTATGTATTTGGGGTACAGCCAAGGTAGGTGCAGGTTGATCCTCAATGGGGTTACTTGGTAGCCCCAGAGGGCAATGTGTTTCTTCTGGAGGGCAGGCAGAGTGCTGCTTTGTAGTTCTGGATTGCCAAATTGGAGGGCTTCTGGGTCAGTAGTCTGAGGAAAGAAGTCTGAGAACACCAGCTAGGCTTAGGTTTCTGGGTGAGGACATGGCAGGCACAATCTACAGAACTGAATAGAGATCTCGTGCATCTGAAGTCATGGCGAGGATGAGACGATCGCTCAGGTTGGAGTTTCTGACCCTGATAGCCCCCTCATGAAGGGGGGGATCACGAGGCCATGGCGGTTTTCCCACAATGGGAATTGTGAGAAGGTCCAAACTGCAAAGTGTCTTCTGCAGGACAATTGAGACCTGTTGTTGGCTCCAGACTAATGATTCTGAGCAGGGTTCTCTAAGGATGGATGGCTGGGTAGCCCACCTCGCATTCCAATTGTCTCCTAGCAACTAGACAGGTTAGTTCTGCTGGATCTAGGGGAGAAACCGTGGAAGCTGAGTTGAAATGGACTCTCCTGTAGATGGGTCCTATTGTGCTTTTGTGTCTTTGGAGACCTTGGAATGAAGCGGTGGCACTGGGGCTCTGAAGGGTTCTCCTAAACAGAGCCTTTAAAAAAGCTACAACGTGCAAGTTTCCCATGTGTAGATGAGATATTTTCTGATGGGTGAGTCAAGAAACAGCCATATGATGGTTTTGAAATCCAGGCCTCTGAGGAGAGATGCCTGGAGACAAAAGCAATGGATATGATTAGTGCCTAGGGGCCTGTTCTTTCCTTTTAACCTCTGGGGACATCTGTCTATGGGTCTGAGTACAGGTAGGTGCTCAGATGGGCTCAGATTGCCCCTGTTTTACCTGGGAAGCCACCACTAATGAGATGGATCAGGGACTTTGGAGGTTTATCCTATTAGAAGAGATGTAGCCATTGGAATGGGCACACACATTTCCCTTGGAGAGGGCAAGTACAGTCCTCAGGTTTGGCTCCAGGGGCCTGAGTCTGTAGGTTGTGTAGGCCAGGGCTGTTTGGACAGTTGTCTGAAAACACAAACTTGGCTTATGTTTCAGGTCATAGGGATGGCAGGACTTATCTACAGACCATGAGGAAAACTTTTTGGGATTGGAGAAAAGGGCGAGTGTGAGGCTCTTGCTCAAGTTTTTGTCTCTGGATATCGTGTCACTCATGGTCGTGAAATTTCTGGATGACTTCATGGGAAATGGACGAGTCTTACTCCCTGGTGGTTTGGTCCGACAAAGGGTTTGGGGTCACACTGTGGGATGGAAGAAGTCCGTTTTTTTTTTTTTGATGTTGTTTTCTTTTTAACCTCAGGTGTCGCACCAAATTAGGGACTCCAGAGTAGAGCGCTGGGGTGGGGGTGACTGGACAATCAGAAATCTGGTTAAAAATTGGGGCCTAGGAACATATCAAGCCCATTATGACATCTAATGGTCCAGTCACTGAGAGGACTTACTAGAGGACAGGACTCATGCTGAGGGTCACAATGCGTGTTTATGCCCTTGTCGCACTCAAGAATGGGCGGGGCCTCAGGGTGAATGCTGGTTTCTCCTACACTGAACATTGGACGACGTGCCAACCACAAGGTTTCTTACCATGGGTAAGGAGGTGTTCTGATTTCTGCATCACACTCACCCCTGGGCAGTGATTGGAGATAATGTCTCGGTTCTGAGGCCTGAAAACTGAGGTAGGGAAGAGATGATGACCTAAGGCCATGGCGGGTCTTATGTGCTCAGTGTGCGGTCTGCTTTCCGGGTGTTGGTAAGGAGGTCCGGGCTCAGGTTGTGTCCGACAGTGCATTAGTGCCCAGGTTAGACTATATAATTTGGGTAAATCGAGTGCTGTCGAGGTTTTCCTCATTGAAGGTGCATGGGCAGCTCATGAGGCAATAATTTTTTTCTAGAGGGCAGGCAGAGTGCTGCATTTTGGGTCTGGAATTGCCAAACTTGAGGGCCTCGGGGGCAGGAGTGTGAGGCCCGAAGTCTTAGAAGACAAGCTAGACTTGGGTTTCAGGCCGAGGGCACGGCAGGTACCCCTTCCAGATCTGAACCAATACTCATGCATCTGAAGTCCGGGCGAGGATCAGACGTTGGCTCAGGTCGGAGTTTCCGTGCATGACGGCCGCTTCATGAAGGGAGCGGATTCTCGAGGCCACTGAAGTTTTCCCACGTTGGGAGTTGTGGGATGCCCCCTTCAATAATTCCTTCTGCGGGACAATTGAGACCTGTTGGACAGCTCCAGGACATCCCATATGGAATGACTCCAGCGCACCGTTCGAGGATGGATGCTTGGGAAGCCCGCCTCGCATTCCAATTGTCTCCTAGCAACAAGACAGTTTAGATCTGATGGCTCTGCAGGAGCGACCGGGGTGGCTGAGTTGAAATGGACTCCCCTGAGGATGGGTCCTAATGTGTTTTTGTGTCCATGAGGGCCTTGGAATGGGGCGGTGGCACCGGGACCCTGAAGTACTCTCCTATGCTTTGGACATGGCTCCCATGCACAGGTTTCCTTGTGGAGACGAGATGAGTTCTCTGGGTGCCTCAGCAAAACCCTTATGCTCGTATTGGAATCAGGCTTTTGAGGAGACATGCCTGTAAACCAAGGCAATGGATCCTATTATGGCCTAGGGTCCTGTCTGGTTCAATCTTCTCCTCTGGGGACATCCATTTATGGTATGAGTGGAGGTAGATTATCAGCTGGTGTCAGACAGCCCTTGTTTGTTCCGGGCGACCTACGCGATTGGGATCGCCTCAGGGACTTTGGAGGTTTCTCCTAATTTGTACGATTTTGGACAATGGAATGGGCAGAATTCCCATGGATTGGTAGGCACAGTCCTAATGTGTGGCTCCAGGGGCCCCAGCCTGGAGGGTGTGTGGCCCTGGACTTTGAGGACAGAAGTCTGAAAACACAAACTCAGCTTATATTTGGGGACGTTGGTATGGCAGATCCGATCTACAAACCATGAGAAGAACTCTTCAGGATATGAAGAAAGTGCGAGTCTGAGGCGCTTGCTCAGGTTTTTGTCTCTGGATTTTGTATCAGCGATGGCACAATCTACAGACCTGAATCAAGATCTCGTGCATCTGAAGTCAGGGCGAGGATCAGACGATCGCTCAAGTTGGTGTTTCTGTCCCTGATGGCCCCTTCACGAAGGGGCGGCATCACGAGGCCATGGGAGTTTTCCCACGATGGGATTTGTGAGCAGCTCCAAACTGCAAAGTGTCTTCTGCAGGACAATTGAGACCTGTTGTTTGGCTCCAGGCCAATAATTCTGAGCAGGGTTCTAAGGATGCATGGCTGGGTAGCCCACCTCGCATTCCAATGGTCTCCTAGAAACAAGACAGGTTAGATCTGCTGGATCTGGGGGAGCAACCGAGGAGGCTGAGTTGAAATGGACTCTCCTATGGATGGGTCCTAATGTGCTTTTGTGTCTATGGAGACCTTGGAATGAAGAGGTGGCACTGGGGCCCAGAAGGATTCTCCTAAACAGAGGCTTTGACACAGCTCCAACGTGCAAGTTTCCCATGTGTAGATGAGATGTTTTCTGATGGGTGAGTCAAGAAACAGCCATATGCTGGTTTTGAAATCCAGGCCTCTGAGGAGAGATGCCTGGAAACCAAAGCAATGGATATGATTAGTGCCTAGGGGCCTGTTCTTTCCTTTTTACCTCTGGGGACATCTGTCTATGGGTCTGAGTACAGGTAGGTGCTCAGATGGGCTCAGATTGCCCCTGTTTTACCTGGGAAGCCACCACTAATGACATGGATCAGGGACTTTGGAGGTTTATCCTATTAGAAGGGATGTGGCCATTGGAATAGGCACACACAATTCCCTTGGAGAGGGCAAGTACAGTCCTCAGGTTTGGCTCCAGGGGCCTGAGTCTGTAGGTTGTGTAGGCCAGGGCTGTTTGGACAGTTGTCTGAAAACACAAACTTGGCTTATGTTTCAGGTCATAGGTATGGCAGGACTTATCTACAGACCATGAGGAGAACTTTTCGGGATTTGAGAAAAGGGCGAGTGTGAGGCTCTTGCTCAAGTTTTTGTCTCTGGATATCGTGTCACTCATGGTCGTGAAATTTCTGGATGACTTCATGGGAAATGGACGAGTAGTACTTCCTGGTGGTTTGACCCAGTCCAAAGCATTTGGGGTCACTCTGTGGGATGGAAGAATTCCGTTTTTTTTTTTTTTTTTTTTTTTTTGAGGTTGTTTTCTTTTTAACCTTAGGTGTCCCACCGAATGAGGGATTCCAGAATAGAGCCCTGGGCGGGGGGGTGACTGGACAATCAGAAATCTGGTTAAAAATTGGGGCTTAGGGACATATCAAGTCCATTATCACATCTAATGGTCCAGTCACTGAGAGGACTTACTAGAGGACAGGACTCACGCTGAGGGTCACAATGCGTGTTTATGCTCTCGTCGCACTCAAGAATGGGCGGGGCCTCAGGGTGAATGCTGGTTTCTCCTACACTGAACGTTGGACGACGTGCCAACCACAAGGTTTCTTACCATGGGTAAGGAGGTGTTCTGATTTCTGCATCACACTCACCCCTGGGCAGTGATTCGAGATAATGTCTCGGTTCTGAGGCCTGAAACCTGAGGTAGGGAAGATATGATGACCTAAGGCCATGGCGGGTCTTATGTGCTCAGTGTGCGGTCTGCTTTCCAGGTGTTGTTCAGGAGGTCCGGGCTAAGGTTGTGTCCGACAGTGCATTAGTGCCCAGGTTAGACTATATAATTTGGGTGAATTCGAGTGCTGTGGAGGTTTATCCTCATTGAAGGTGCCTGGGCAGCTCATGAGGCAATAATTTTTTCTAGAGGGCAGGCAGAGTGCTGCATTTTGGGTCCGGAATTGCCAAATTTGAGGGCTCTCAGTGGCTGGACCATTAGATGTCATAATGGGCTTGACATGTCCCTAGTCCCCAACTTTTAACCAGATTTCTGGTTGTCCAGTCGCCCCACCCCAGGGCTCTACTCTGGAATCCCTCATTTGGTGGGACATCTGAGGTTGAAAAACAAAATGAAACAAATCGACAACAACAACAAAAAAACGGACTTCTTCCATCCCCAGAATGACCGCAAACTCTTTGGACGGGACCGAACCCCCAGAGAGTAAGACTCGTCCATTTCCCATGAAGTCACCCGGCAATTTCACGACCATGAGTGACACGATATCCAGAGACAAAAACTTGAGCAAGAGCCTCACACTCGCCCTTTTTTCATATCCCGAAGTGTTCTGCTCATGGTCTGTAGATCAGTCCTGCCATAACTATGACCCAAAACATGAGCCGAGTTTGTGTTTTCAGACAACTGTCCAAACAGCTCTGGCCTACACACCCTACAGGCTCAGGGCCCTGGAGCCAAACCTGAGGACTGTACTTGCCCTCTCCAAGGGAATTGTATGTGCCCATTCCAATAGCCACAACCCTACTAATAGGATAACCTCCAAAGTCCCTGAGGCCATCCCAAGAGTTGTGGCTTCCCAGGACAAACAGGGGCAATCTGAGCCCATCTGAGCACCTACCTGCACTCAGACCCCTAGACTGATGTCCCCAGAGGTAAAAAGGAACGAAGAGGCCCCTAGGCACTAATCGGATCCATTGCTTTGGTTTCCAGGAAACTCTCC
The DNA here is from genome assembly GCF_964662115.1 of Mustela nivalis. Taxonomy (NCBI): domain Eukaryota; kingdom Metazoa; phylum Chordata; class Mammalia; order Carnivora; family Mustelidae; genus Mustela; species Mustela nivalis. The sequence goes on from NW_028136529.1 coordinate 1,030,517, forward strand.
TCAGAGGCCTGGATTTCAATACCAGCATATGGCTGTTTCTTGACTCACCCATCAGAACAAATCTCATCTACACATGGGAAACATGCACGTTGGAGCTGTGTCAAAGCCTCTGTTTCGGAGAACTCTTCAGGGCCCCAGGGCCACCGCTTCATTCCAAGGTCTCCATAGACACAAAAACATATTAGGACACATCCACAGGAGTGTCCATTTCAACTCAGCCTCCTCGGTTGCCCCCCACATCTAGCAGATCTAACCTGTCTTGTTGCTTGGAGACCATTGGAATGCGAGGTGGGCTACCCAGCCATCCATCCTTAGAACCCTGCTCGGAATCGTTGGCCTGGAGACAACCAACAGGTCTCAATTGTCCTGCAGAAGAATCTTTGCAGTTTGGAGCTTCTCACAACTCCCATCGTGGGAAAACCCCCATGTCCTCGTGATCCAACCCCCTTCAAGAAAGGGGCATCAGGGCAGAAAGTCCAACCTGAGCGATCGTCTGATCCTTGCCCTGACTTCAGATGCACGAGATCTCTATTGAGGTCTGTAGATTGTGCCTGCCATATCCTCACCCAGAAACCTAGGCCTAGCTTGGGTTCTCAGACTCCGTCCTCAGACTACTGGCCCACAAGCCCTCCAGTTTGGAAATCCAGAACTACAATGCCGCACTCTGCCTGCCCTACAGAAGTTAAACATTGCCCTCAGGGCTACCCCGAAACCCCAAATGAGGATCAACCTGCACGCCATTCGGCTGTACCCCAAACATAGAGGCTGACCTGGGCACTATTTCCCCTTCTGACCCAGCCTGAGCCTGGACCTCCTGGTCCCACCCAGACAGCTGGCCACACACTGAGCACATCGGACCCGCCATGGCCTTAGGTCGTCATCTCTTCCCAACTGCGGTTTTCAGGCTCCAGAACCTAGACCTTATCTCCAACCACTGCCCAGGGTTGAAAATGATGCAGAAATCAGAACTCTTTCCCCATGGCAAGAAACCTTGTGCTTGGCATGTTGTCCAACGTTCAGTGTAGTTGAAACAAGCGTGGCCCATGAGGCCCAGCCCATGCTTGCGGGCCACATTGGTCACAAACACACATTGTGACCCTCAGCCTGAGCCCAGTCCTCAGGTAAGGCCTCTCAGGGCCTATATGAAGAGACAGCATATTGGGCTTGCCATGCCCCTAGGCCCCAATTTTTAACCATCGTTCGGGGTGTCCCTTCACTCTTCCCCAGGGCTCTGCTTTGGAATTCCTCTTTTGGTGGGACACCTGAGGTAACAAACCTGAAAGGAGTCCTCCCATCCCACAGATTGACGAAAAACAATTGGGATCGGGCCAAATCCACAGAGAGGAAGATTCGTCCATGGCCCATGAGACCTCCCCAACATTCCACGGCCATCGCTGAAACAAAATCCAGAGACAAAAGCCTGAGCAAGCGCCTCAGACTCGCTCATTCTTCATATCCTGAAGAGTTCTTCTCATGGTTTGTAGATCGGGCATGCCATACCTACGTCCCCAAACTTAAGCTGAGTTTGTGTTTTCAGTCTTCTGTCCTCAAAGTCCTGGGCCACACTCCCTCCAGGCTGGGGCCCCTGGAGCCACACATTAGGACTGCCCCCACCCAATCCATGGGAATTCTGCCCATTCCATTGTCAAAAATCGTACAAATTAGGAGAACCCTCCAAAGTCCCTGAGGCCATCCCAATAGTGTAGGTCGCCCGGGACAAAAAAGGGCGGTTGATACCAGCTGAGCATCTTCCTCCACTCATCTACCTCCACTCATACCAAGAAGATTGAACCAGACAGGACCCGAGGCCATTATCGGATCCATTGCTTTGGTTTACAGGCATGTCTCCTCAAAAGCCTGGATTCCAATACCAGCAGAGGGGATTTCCTGAGGCACCCATCAGAACAAATCTCGTCTCCACAAGGAAACTTGTGCATGGGAGCTATGCCAAAGCTTAGGAGAATACTTCAGGGTCCCGGTGCCACCTCCCCATTCCAAGGCCCTCATGGACACAAACACACATTAGGTCCCATCCTCTGGAAAGTGCATTTCAACTCAGCCACCCCGGTTGCTCCCGCAGATCCATTAGATCTAAACTGTCTTGTTGCTAGGAGACAATTGGAAGGCGAGGCGGACTTCCCAGGCATCCATCCTCGAACGGTGCTCTGGAGTCATTCCATATGGGATGTCCTGGAGCTGTCCAACAGGTCTCAATTGTCCCGCAGAAGGAATCCTTGAAGGGGGCATCCCACATCTCCCAACGTGGAAAACCTCCATGGCCTCGAGATTCCGCTCCCTTCATGAAGGGGCCGTCATGCACAGAAACTCCAACCTGAGCCAACGTCGGATCCTCGCCCTGACTTCAGATGCATGAGATATTGGTTCAGATCTGCAGGGGGTACCTGCCGTGCCCTCACCCTGAATCCGAAGTCTAGCTTGTGTTCTCAGACTTCCGTCCTCACTCTCCTGGCCCCGAAGCCCTCATGTTTGGCAATTCCGGACCGACAATGAAGCACTCTGCCTGCCCTCTAGAAAAAATATACTGCCTAATGAGCTGCCCAGGCAGCTTAAATGAAGATAAACCTACACGGCACTCGAATGTACCCAAATTATATAGTCTAACCTGGGCACTAATGCACTGTCTGACACAACCTGAGCCCGGACCTGCTGACCAACACCCAGACAGCTGACCGCACCCTGAGCACATCAGACCCGCCCTGGCCTTAGGTCATCATCTCTTCCCTACCTCAGTTTTCAGGCTTCAGAACCTAGACCTTATCTCCAATCACTGCCCACGGGTGACTGTGATGCAGAAATCAGAACTCTTCCTGACCCATGGCAAGAAACCTTGTGGTTGGCATGTTGTCCAACGTTCAGTGTAGGAGAAAACAGCATTCACCCTGAGGCCCCGCCCATTCTTGAGTGCGACGAGAGCATAAACACGCATTGTGACCTCAGCGTGAGTCCTGTCCTCTAGTAAGTCCTCTCAGTGGCTGGACCATTAGATGTCATAATGGGCTTGACATGTCCCTAGTCCCCAATTTTTAACCAGATTTCTGGTTGTCCAGTCGCCCCACCCCAGGGCTCTACTCTGGAATCCCTCATTTGGTGGGACATCTGAGGTTGAAAAACAAAATGAAACAAATCGACAACAACAACAAAAAAACGGACTTCTTCCATCCCCAGAATGACCGCAAACTCTTTGGACGGGACCGAACCCCCAGAGAGTAAGACTCGTCCATTTCCCATGAAGTCACCCGGCAATTTCACGACCATGAGTGACACGATATCCAGAGACAAAAACTTGAGCAAGAGCCTCACACTCGCCCTTTTTTCATATCCCGAAGTGTTCTGCTCATGGTCTGTAGATCAGTCCTGCCATAACTATGACCCAAAACATGAGCCGAGTTTGTGTTTTCAGACAACTGTCCAAACAGCTCTGGCCTACACACCCTACAGGCTCAGGGCCCTGGAGCCAAACCTGAGGACTGTACTTGCCCTCTCCAAGGGAATTGTATGTGCCCATTCCAATGGCCACAACCCTACTAATAGGATAACCTCCAAAGTCCCTGAGGCCATCCCAAGAGTTGTGGCTTCCCAGGACAAACAGGGGCAATCTGAGCCCATCTGAGCACCTACCTGCACTCAGACCCCTAGACTGATGTCCCCAGAGGTAAAAAGGAACGAAGAGGCCCCTAGGCACTAATCGGATCCATTGCTTTGGTTTCCAGGAAACTCTCCTCAGAGGCCTGGATTTCAATACCAGCATATGGCTGTTTCTTGACTCACCCATCAGAACAAATCTCATCTACACATGGGAAACATGCACGTTGGAGTTGTGTCAAAGCCTCTGTTTCGGAGAACTCTTCAGGGCCCCAGGGCCACCGCTTCATTCCAAGGTCTCCATAGACACAAAAACATATTAGGACACATCCACAGGAGAGTCCATTTCAACTCAGCCTCCTCGGTTGCCCCCCACATCCAGCAGATCTAACCTGTCTTGTTGCTTGGAGACCATTGGAATGCGAGGTGGGCTACCCAGCCATCCATCCTTAGAACCCTGCTCGGAATCGTTGGCCTGGAGACAACCAACAGGTCTCAATTGTCCTGCAGAAGAATCTTTGCAGTTTGGAGCTTCTCACAACTCCCATCGTGGGAAAACCCCCATGTCCTCGTGATCCAACCCCCTTCAAGAAAGGGGCATCAGGGCAGAAAGTCCAACCTGAGCGATCGTCTGATCCTTGCCCTGACTTCAGATGCACGAGATCTCTATTGAGGTCTGTAGATTGTGCCTGCCATATCCTCACCCAGAAACCTAGGCCTAGCTTGGGTTCTCAGACTCCGTCCTCAGACTACTGGCCCACAAGCCCTCCAGTTTGGAAATCCAGAACTACAATGCCGCACTCTGCCTGCCCTACAGAAGTTAAACATTGCCCTCAGGGCTACCCCGAAACCCCAAATGAGGATCAACCTGCACGCCATTCGGCTGTACCCCAAACATAGAGGCTGACCTGGGCACTATTTCCCCTTCTGACCCAGCCTGAGCCTGGACCTCCTGGTCCCACCCAGACAGCTGGCCACACACTGAGCACATCGGACCCGCCATGGCCTTAGGTCGTCATCTCTTCCCAACTGCGGTTTTCAGGCTCCAGAACCTAGACCTTATCTCCAACCACTGCCCAGGGTTGAAAATGATGCAGAAATCAGAACTCTTTCCCCATGGCAAGAAACCTTGTGCTTGGCATGTTGTCCAACGTTCAGTGTAGTTGAAACAAGCGTGGCCCATGAGGCCCAGCCCATGCTTGCGGGCCACATTGGTCACAAACACACATTGTGACCCTCAGCCTGAGCCCAGTCCTCAGGTAAGGCCTCTCAGGGCCTATATGAAGAGACAGCATATTGGGCTTGCCATGCCCCTAGGCCCCAATTTTTAACCATCGTTCGGGGTGTCCCTTCACTCTTCCCCAGGGCTCTGCTTTGGAATTCCTCTTTTGGTGGGACACCTGAGGTAACAAACCTGAAAGGAGTCCTCCCATCCCACAGATTGACGAAAAACAATTGGGATCGGGCCAAATCCACAGAGAGGAAGATTCGTCCATGGCCCATGAGACCTCCCCAACATTCCACGGCCATCGCTGAAACAAAATCCAGAGACAAAAGCCTGAGCAAGCGCCTCAGACTCGCTCATTCTTCATATCCTGAAGAGTTCTTCTCATGGTTTGTAGATCGGGCATGCCATACCTACGTCCCCAAACTTAAGCTGAGTTTGTGTTTTCAGTCTTCTGTCCTCAAAGTCCTGGGCCACACTCCCTCCAGGCTGGGGCCCCTGGAGCCACACATTAGGACTGCCCCCACCCAATCCATGGGAATTCTGCCCATTCCATTGTCAAAAATCGTACAAATTAGGAGAACCCTCCAAAGTCCCTGAGGCCATCCCAATAGTGTAGGTCGCCCGGGACAAAAAAGGGCGGTTGATACCAGCTGAGCATCTTCCTCCACTCATCTACCTCCACTCATACCAAGAAGATTGAACCAGACAGGACCCGAGGCCATTATCGGATCCATTGCTTTGGTTTACAGGCATGTCTCCTCAAAAGCCTGGATTCCAATACCAGCAGAGGGGATTTCCTGAGGCACCCATCAGAACAAATCTCGTCTCCACAAGGAAACTTGTGCATGGGAGCTATGCCAAAGCTTAGGAGAATACTTCAGGGTCCCGGTGCCACCTCCCCATTCCAAGGCCCTCATGGACACAAACACACATTAGGTCCCATCCTCTGGAAAGTGCATTTCAACTCAGCCACCCCGGTTGCTCCCGCAGATCCATTAGATCTAAACTGTCTTGTTGCTAGGAGACAATTGGAAGGCGAGGCGGACTTCCCAGGCATCCATCCTCGAACGGTGCTCTGGAGTCATTCCATATGGGATGTCCTGGAGCTGTCCAACAGGTCTCAATTGTCCCGCAGAAGGAATCCTTGAAGGGGGCATCCCACATCTCCCAACGTGGAAAACCTCCATGGCCTCGAGATTCCGCTCCCTTCATGAAGGGGCCGTCATGCACAGAAACTCCAACCTGAGCCAACGTCGGATCCTCGCCCTGACTTCAGATGCATGAGATATTGGTTCAGATCTGCAGGGGGTACCTGCCGTGCCCTCACCCTGAATCCGAAGTCTAGCTTGTGTTCTCAGACTTCCGTCCTCACTCTCCTGGCCCCGAAGCCCTCATGTTTGGCAATTCCGGACCGACAATGAAGCACTCTGCCTGCCCTCTAGAAAAAATATACTGCCTAATGAGCTGCCCAGGCAGCTTAAATGAAGATAAACCTACACGGCACTCGAATGTACCCAAATTATATAGTCTAACCTGGGCACTAATGCACTGTCTGACACAACCTGAGCCCGGACCTGCTGACCAACACCCAGACAGCTGACCGCACCCTGAGCACATCAGACCCGCCCTGGCCTTAGGTCATCATCTCTTCCCTACCTCAGTTTTCAGGCTTCAGAACCTAGACCTTATCTCCAATCACTGCCCACGGGTGACTGTGATGCAGAAATCAGAACTCTTCCTGACCCATGGCAAGAAACCTTGTGGTTGGCATGTTGTCCAACGTTCAGTGTAGGAGAAAACAGCATTCACCCTGAGGCCCCGCCCATTCTTGAGTGCGACGAGAGCATAAACACGCATTGTGACCTCAGCGTGAGTCCTGTCCTCTAGTAAGTCCTCTCAGTGGCTGGACCATTAGATGTCATAATGGGCTTGACATGTCCCTAGTCCCCAATTTTTAACCAGATTTCTGGTTGTCCAGTCGCCCCACCCCAGGGCTCTACTCTGGAATCCCTCATTTGGTGGGACATCTGAGGTTGAAAAACAAAATGAAACAAATCGACAACAACAACAAAAAAACGGACTTCTTCCATCCCCAGAATGACCGCAAACTCTTTGGACGGGACCGAACCCCCAGAGAGTAAGACTCGTCCATTTCCCATGAAGTCACCCGGCAATTTCACGACCATGAGTGACACGATATCCAGAGACAAAAACTTGAGCAAGAGCCTCACACTCGCCCTTTTTTCATATCCCGAAGTGTTCTGCTCATGGTCTGTAGATCAGTCCTGCCATAACTATGACCCAAAACATGAGCCGAGTTTGTGTTTTCAGACAACTGTCCAAACAGCTCTGGCCTACACACCCTACAGGCTCAGGGCCCTGGAGCCAAACCTGAGGACTGTACTTGCCCTCTCCAAGGGAATTGTATGTGCCCATTCCAATGGCCACAACCCTACTAATAGGATAACCTCCAAAGTCCCTGAGGCCATCCCAAGAGTTGTGGCTTCCCAGGACAAACAGGGGCAATCTGAGCCCATCTGAGCACCTACCTGCACTCAGACCCCTAGACTGATGTCCCCAGAGGTAAAAAGGAACGAAGAGGCCCCTAGGCACTAATCGGATCCATTGCTTTGGTTTCCAGGAAACTCTCCTCAGAGGCCTGGATTTCAATACCAGCATATGGCTGTTTCTTGACTCACCCATCAGAACAAATCTCATCTACACATGGGAAACATGCACGTTGGAGTTGTGTCAAAGCCTCTGTTTCGGAGAACTCTTCAGGGCCCCAGGGCCACCGCTTCATTCCAAGGTCTCCATAGACACAAAAACATATTAGGACACATCCACAGGAGAGTCCATTTCAACTCAGCCTCCTCGGTTGCCCCCCACATCCAGCAGATCTAACCTGTCTTGTTGCTTGGAGACCATTGGAATGCGAGGTGGGCTACCCAGCCATCCATCCTTAGAACCCTGCTCGGAATCGTTGGCCTGGAGACAACCAACAGGTCTCAATTGTCCTGCAGAAGAATCTTTGCAGTTTGGAGCTTCTCACAACTCCCATCGTGGGAAAACCCCCATGTCCTCGTGATCCAACCCCCTTCAAGAAAGGGGCATCAGGGCAGAAAGTCCAACCTGAGCGATCGTCTGATCCTTGCCCTGACTTCAGATGCACGAGATCTCTATTGAGGTCTGTAGATTGTGCCTGCCATATCCTCACCCAGAAACCTAGGCCTAGCTTGGGTTCTCAGACTCCGTCCTCAGACTACTGGCCCACAAGCCCTCCAGTTTGGAAATCCAGAACTACAATGCCGCACTCTGCCTGCCCTACAGAAGTTAAACATTGCCCTCAGGGCTACCCCGAAACCCCAAATGAGGATCAACCTGCACGCCATTCGGCTGTACCCCAAACATAGAGGCTGACCTGGGCACTATTTCCCCTTCTGACCCAGCCTGAGCCTGGACCTCCTGGTCCCACCCAGACAGCTGGCCACACACTGAGCACATCGGACCCGCCATGGCCTTAGGTCGTCATCTCTTCCCAACTGCGGTTTTCAGGCTCCAGAACCTAGACCTTATCTCCAACCACTGCCCAGGGTTGAAAATGATGCAGAAATCAGAACTCTTTCCCCATGGCAAGAAACCTTGTGCTTGGCATGTTGTCCAACGTTCAGTGTAGTTGAAACAAGCGTGGCCCATGAGGCCCAGCCCATGCTTGCGGGCCACATTGGTCACAAACACACATTGTGACCCTCAGCCTGAGCCCAGTCCTCAGGTAAGGCCTCTCAGGGCCTATATGAAGAGACAGCATATTGGGCTTGCCATGCCCCTAGGCCCCAATTTTTAACCATCGTTCGGGGTGTCCCTTCACTCTTCCCCAGGGCTCTGCTTTGGAATTCCTCTTTTGGTGGGACACCTGAGGTAACAAACCTGAAAGGAGTCCTCCCATCCCACAGATTGACGAAAAACAATTGGGATCGGGCCAAATCCACAGAGAGGAAGATTCGTCCATGGCCCATGAGACCTCCCCAACATTCCACGGCCATCGCTGAAACAAAATCCAGAGACAAAAGCCTGAGCAAGCGCCTCAGACTCGCTCATTCTTCATATCCTGAAGAGTTCTTCTCATGGTTTGTAGATCGGGCATGCCATACCTACGTCCCCAAACTTAAGCTGAGTTTGTGTTTTCAGTCTTCTGTCCTCAAAGTCCTGGGCCACACTCCCTCCAGGCTGGGGCCCCTGGAGCCACACATTAGGACTGCCCCCACCCAATCCATGGGAATTCTGCCCATTCCATTGTCAAAAATCGTACAAATTAGGAGAACCCTCCAAAGTCCCTGAGGCCATCCCAATAGTGTAGGTCGCCCGGGACAAAAAAGGGCGGTTGATACCAGCTGAGCATCTTCCTCCACTCATCTACCTCCACTCATACCAAGAAGATTGAACCAGACAGGACCCGAGGCCATTATCGGATCCATTGCTTTGGTTTACAGGCATGTCTCCTCAAAAGCCTGGATTCCAATACCAGCAGAGGGGATTTCCTGAGGCACCCATCAGAACAAATCTCGTCTCCACAAGGAAACTTGTGCATGGGAGCTATGCCAAAGCTTAGGAGAATACTTCAGGGTCCCGGTGCCACCTCCCCATATCAAGGCCCTCATGGACACAAACACACATTAGGACCCATCCTCTGGAAAGTGCATTTCAACTCAGCCACCCCGGTTGCTCCCGCAGATCCATTAGATCTAAACTGTCTTGTTGCTAGGAGACAATTGGAAGGCGAGGCGGACTTCCCAGGCATCCATCCTCGAACGGTGCTCTGGAGTCATTCCATATGGGATGTCCTGGAGCTGTCCAACAGGTCTCAATTGTCCCGCAGAAGGAATCCTTGAAGGGGGCATCCCACATCTCCCAACGTGGAAAACCTCCATGGCCTCGAGATTCCGCTCCCTTCATGAAGGGGCCGTCATGCACAGAAACTCCAACCTGAGCCAACGTCGGATCCTCGCCCTGACTTCAGATGCATGAGATATTGGTTCAGATCTGCAGGGGGTACCTGCCGTGCCCTCACCCTGAATCCGAAGTCTAGCTTGTGTTCTCAGACTTCCGTCCTCACTCTCCTGGCCCCGAAGCCCTCATGTTTGGCAATTCCGGACCGACAATGAAGCACTCTGCCTGCCCTCTAGAAAAAATATACTGCCTAATGAGCTGCCCAGGCAGCTTAAATGAAGATAAACCTACACGGCACTCGAATGTACCCAAATTATATAGTCTAACCTGGGCACTAATGCACTGTCTGACACAACCTGAGCCCGGACCTGCTGACCAACACCCAGACAGCTGACCGCACCCTGAGCACATCAGACCCGCCCTGGCCTTAAGTCATCATCTCTTCCCTACCTCAGTTTTCAGGCTTCAGAACCTAGACCTTATCTCCAATCACTGCCCACGGGTGACTGTGATGCAGAAATCAGAACTCTTCCTGACCCATGGCAAGAAACCTTGTGGTTGGCATGTTGTCCAACGTTCAGTGTAGGAGAAAACAGCATTCACCCTGAGGCCCCGCCCATTCTTGAGTGCGACGAGAGCATAAACACGCATTGTGACCTCAGCGTGAGTCCTGTCCTCTAGTAAGTCCTCTCAGTGGCTGGACCATTAGATGTCATAATGGGCTTGACATGTCCCTAGTCCCCAATTTTTAACCAGATTTCTGGTTGTCCAGTCGCCCCACCCCAGGGCTCTACTCTGGAATCCCTCATTTGGTGGGACATCTGAGGTTGAAAAACAAAATGAAACAAATCAACAACAACAACAAAAAAACGGACTTCTTTCATCCCCAGAATGACCGCAAACTCTTTGGACGGGACCGAACCCCCAGAGAGTAAGACTCGTCCATTTCCCATGATGTCACCCGGCAATTTCACGACCATGAGTGACACGATATCCAGAGACAAAAACTTGAGCAAGAGCCTCACACTCGCCCTTTTTTCGTATCCCGAAGTGTTCTGCTCATGGTCTGTAGATCAGTCCTGCCATAACTATGACCCAAAACATGAGCCGAGTTTGTGTGTTCAGACAACTGTCCAAACAGCTCTGGCCTACACACCCTACAGGCTCAGGGCCCTGGAGCCAAACCTGAGGACTGTACTTGCCCTCTCCAAGGGAATTGTATGTGCCCATTCCAATGGCCACAACCCTACTAATAGGATAACCTCCAAAGTCCCTGAGGCCATCCCAAGAGTTGTGGCTTCCCAGGACAAACAGGGGCAATCTGAGCCAATCTGAGCACCTACCTGCACTCAGACCCTAGACTGATGTCCCCAGAGGTAAAAAGGAACGAACAGGCCCCTAGGCACTAATCGGATCCATTGCTTTGCTTTCCAGGAAACTCTCCTCAGAATCCTGGATTTCAATACCAGCATATGGCTGTTTCTTGACTCACCCATCAGAACAAATCTCATCTACACATGGGAAACATGCACGTTGGAGCTGTGTCAAAGCCTCTGTTTCGGAGAACCCTTCAGGGCCCCAGGGCCACCGCTTCATTCCAAGGTCTCCATAGACACAAAAACATATTAGGACACATCCACAGGAGAGTCCATTTCAACTCAGCCTCATCGGTTGCCCCCCACATCCAGCAGATCTAACCTGTCTTTTGCTTGGAGACAATTGGAATGCAGGGTGGGCTACCCAGCCATCCATCCTTAGAACCCTGCTTGGAATCGTTGGCCTGGAGCCAAACAACAGGTCTCAATTGTCCTGCAGAAGAATCTTTGCAGTTTGGAGCTTCTCACAACTCCCATCGTTGAAAACCCCCTTGTCCTCGTGATCCAACCCCCTTCAAGAAAGGGCCATCAGGGCAGAAAGTCCAACCTGAGCGATCGTCTGATCCTTGCCCTGCCTTCAGATGCACGAGATCTCTATTGAGGTCTGTAGATTGTGCCTGCCATATCCTCACCCAGAAACCTAGGCCTAGCTTGGGTTCTCAGACTCCGTCCTCAGACTACTGGCCCACAAGCCCTCCAGTTTGGAAATCCAGAACTACAATGCCGCACTCTGCCTGCCCTACAGAAGTAAAACATTGCCCTCAGGGCTACCCCGAAACCCCAAATGAGGATCAACCTGCACGCCATTCGGCTGTACCCCAAACATAGAGGCTGACCTGGGCACTATTTCCCCTTCTCACCCAGCCTGAGCATGGACCTCCTGGTCCCACCCAGACAGCTGGCCGCACACTGAGCACATCGGACCCGCCATGGCCTTACGTCGTCATCTCTTCCCAACTGCGGTTTTCAGGCTCCAGAACCTAGACCTTATCTCCAACCACTGCCCAGGGTTGAAAATGATGCAGAAATCAGAACTCTTTCCCCATGGCAAGAAACCTTGTGCTTGGCATGTTGTCCAACGTTCAGTGTAGTTGAAACAAGCGTGGCCCATGAGGCCCAGCCCATGCTTGCGGGCCACATTGGTCACAAACACACATTGTGACCCTCAGCCTGAGCCCAGTCCTCAGGTAAGGCCTCTCAGGGCCTATATGAAGAGACAGCATATTGGGCTTGCCATGCCCCTAGGCCCCAATTTTTAACCATCGTTCGGGGTGTCCCTTCACTCTTCCCCAGGGCTCTGCTTTGGAATTCCTCTTTTGGTGGGACACCTGAGGTAACAAACCTGAAAGGAGTCCTCCCATCCCACAGATTGACGAAAAGCAATTGGGATCGGGCCAAATCCACAGAGAGGAAGATTCGTCCATGGCCCATGAGACCTCCCCAACATTCCACGGCCATCGCTGAAACAAAATCCAGAGACAAAAGCCTGAGCAAGCGCCTCAGACTCGCTCATTCTTCATATCCTGAAGAGTTCTTCTCATGGTTTGTAGATCGGGCATGCCATACCTACGTCCCCAAACTTAAGCTGAGTTTGTGTTTTCAGTCTTCTGTCCTCAAAGTCCTGGGCCACACTCCCTCCAGGCTGGGGCCCCTGGAGCCACACATTAGGACTGCCCCCACCCAATCCATGGGAATTCTGCCCATTCCATTGTCAAAAATCGTACAAATTAGGAGAACCCTCCAAAGTCCCTGAGGCCATCCCAATAGTGTAGGTCGCCCGGGACAAAAAAGGGCGGTTGATACCAGCTGAGCATCTTCCTCCACTCATCTACCTCCACTCATACCAAGAAGATTGAACCAGACAGGACCCGAGGCCATTATCGGATCCATTGCTTTGGTTTACAGGCATGTCTCCTCAAAAGCCTGGATTCCAATACCAGCAGAGGGGATTTCCTGAGGCACCCATCAGAACAAATCTCGTCTCCACAAGGAAACTTGTGCATGGGAGCTATGCCAAAGCTTAGGAGAATACTTCAGGGTCCCGGTGCCACCTCCCCATTCCAAGGCCCTCATGGACACAAACACACATTAGGACCCATCCTCTGGAAAGTGCATTTCAACTCAGCCACCCCGGTTGCTCCCGCAGATCCATTAGATCTAAACTGTCTTGTTGCTAGGAGACAATTGGAAGGCGAGGCGGACTTCCCAGGCATCCATCCTCGAACGGTGCTCTGGAGTCATTCCATATGGGATGTCCTGGAGCTGTCCAACAGGTCTCAATTGTCCCGCAGAAGGAATCCTTGAAGGGGGCATCCCAAATCTCCCAACGTGGAAAACCTCCATGGCCTCGAGATTCCGCTCCCTTCATGAAGGGGCCGTCATGCACAGAAACTCCAACCTGAGCCAACGTCGGATCCTCGCCCTGACTTCAGATGCATGAGATATTGGTTCAGATCTGCAGGGGGTACCTGCCGTGCCCTCACCCTGAATCCGAAGTCTAGCTTGTGTTCTCAGACTTCCGTCCTCACTCTCCTGGCCCCGAAGCCCTCATGTTTGGCAATTCCGGACCGACAATGAAGCACTCTGCCTGCCCTCTAGAAAAAATATATTGCCTAATGAGCTGCCCAGGCAGCTTAAATGAAGATAAACCTACACGGCACTCAAATGTACCCAAATTATATAGTCTAACCTGGGCACTAATGCACTGTCTGACACAACCTGAGCCCGGACCTGCTGACCAACACCCAGACAGCTGACCGCACCCTGAGCACATCAGACCCGCCCTGGCCTTAGGTCATCATCTCTTCCCTACCTCAGTTTTCAGGCTTCAGAACCTAGACCTTATCTCCAATCACTGCCCACGGGTGACTGTGATGCAGAAATCAGAACACTTCCTGACCCATGGCAAGAAACCTTGTGGTTGGCATGTTGTCCAACGTTCAGTGTAGGAGAAAACAGCATTCACCCTGAGGCCCCGCCCATTCTTGAGTGCGACGAGAGCATAAACACGCATTGTGACCTCAGCGTGAGTCCTGTCCTCTAGTAAGTCCTCTCAGTGGCTGGACCATTAGATGTCATAATGGGCTTGACATGTCCCTAGTCCCCAATTTTTAACCAGATTTCTGGTTGTCCAGTCGCCCCACCCCAGGGCTCTACTCTGGAATCCCTCATTTGGTGGGACATCTGAGGTTGAAAAACAAAATGAAACAAATCGACAACAACAACAAAAAAACGGACTTCTTCCATCCCCAGAATGACCGCAAACTCTTTGGACGGGACCGAACCCCCAGAGAGTAAGACTCGACCATTTCCCATGAAGTCACCCGGCAATTTCACGACCATGGGTGACACGATATCCAGAGACAAAAACTTGAGCAAGAGCCTCACACTCGCCCTTTTTTCATATCCCGAAGTGTTCTGCTCATGGTCTGTAGATCAGTCCAGCCATAACTATGACCCAAAACATGAGCCGAGTTTGTGTTTTCAGACAACTGTCCAAACAGCTCTGGCCTACACACCCTACAGGCTCAGGGCCCTGGAGCCAAACCTGAGGACTGTACTTGCCCTCTCCAAGGGAATTGTATGTGCCCATTCCAATGGCCACAACCCTACTAATAGGATAACCTCCAAAGTCCCCGAGGCCATCCCAAGAGTTGTGGCTTCCCAGGACAAACAGGGGCAATCTGAGCCCATCTGAGCACCTACCTGCACTCAGACCCCTAGACTGATGTCCCCAGAGGTAAAAAGGAACGAACAGGCCCCTAGGCACTAATCGGATCCATTGCTTTGGTTTTCAGGAAACTCTCCTCAGAGGCCTGGATTTCAATACCTGCATATGGCTGTTTCTTGACTCACCCATCAGAACAAATCTCATCTACACATGGGAAACATTCTCGTTGGAGCTGTGTCAAAGCCTCTGTTTCGGAGAACTCTTCAGGGCCCCAGGGCCACCGCTTCATTCCAAGGTCTCCATAGACACAAAAACATATTAGGACACATCCACAGGAGAGTCCATTTCAACTCAGCCTCCTCGGTTGCCCCCCACATCCAGCAGATCTAACCTGTCTTGTTGCTTGGAGACCATTGGAATGCGAGGTGGGCTACCCAGCCATCCATCCTTAGAACCCTGCTCGGAATCGTTGGCCTGGAGCCAACCAACAGGTCTCAATTGTCCTGCAGAAGAATCTTTGCAGTTTGGAGCTTCTCACAACTCCCATCGTGGGAAAACCCCCATGTCCTCGTGATCCAACCCCCTTCAAGAAAGGGCCATCAGGGCAGAAAGTCCAACCTGAGCGATCGTCTGATCCTTGCCCTGACTTCAGATGCACGAGATCTCTATTGAGGTCTGTAGATTGTGCCTGCCATATCCTAACCCAGAAACGTAGGCCTAGCTTGGGTTCTCAGACTCCGTCCTCAGACTACTGGCCCACAAGCCCTCCAGTTTGGAAATCCAGAACTACAATGCCGCACTCTGCCTGCCCTACAGAAGTTAAACATTGCCCTCAGGGCTACCCCGAAACCCCAAATGAGGATCAACCTGCACGCCATTCGGCTGTACCCCAAACATAGAGGCTGACTTGGGCACTATTTCCCTTCTGACCCAGCCTGAGCATGGACCTCCTGGTCCCACCCAGACAGCTGGCCGCACACTGAGCACATCGGACCCGCCATGGCCTTACGTCGTCATCTCTTCCCAACTGCGGTTTTCAGGCTCCAGAACCTAGACCTTATCTCCAACCACTGCCCAGGGTTGAAAATGATGCAGAAATCAGAACTCTTTCCCCATGGCAAGAAACCTTGTGCTTGGCATGTTGTCCAACGTTCAGTGTAGTTGAAACAAGCGTGGCCCATGAGGCCCAGCCCATGCTTGCGGGCCACATTGGTCACAAACACACATTGTGACCCTCAGCCTGAGCCCAGTCCTCAGGTAAGGCCTCTCAGGGCCTATATGAAGAGACAGCATATTGGGCTTGCCATGCCCCTAGGCCCCAATTTTTAACCATAGTTCGGGGTGTCCCTTCACTCTTCCCCAGGGCTCTGCTTTGGAATTCCTCTTTTGGTGGGACACCAGAGGTAACAAACCTGAAAGGAGTCCTCCCATCCCACAGATTGACGAAAAACAATTGGGATCGGGCCAAATCCACAGAGAGGAAGATTCGTCCATGGCCCATGAGACCTCCCCAACATTCCACGGCCATCGCTGAAACAAAATCCAGAGACAAAAGCCTGAGCAAGCGATTCAGACTCGCTCATTCTTCATATCCTGAAGAGTTCTTCTCATGGTTTGTAGATCGGGCGTGCCATACCTACGTCCCCAAACTTAAGCTGAGTTTGTGTTTTCAGTCTTCTGTCCTCAAAGTTTTGGGCCACACTCCCTCTAGGCTGGGGCCCCTGGAGACACACATTAGGACTGCCCCCACCCAATCCATGGGAATTCTGCCCATTCCATTGTCAAAAATCGTACAAATTAGGAGAACCCTCCAAAGTCCCTGAGGCCATCCCAATAGTGTAGGTCGCCCGGGACAAAAAAGGGCAGTTGATACCAGCTGAGCATCTACCTCCACTCTTCTACCTCCACTCATACCAAGAAGATTGAACCAGACAGGACCCGAGGCCATTATCGGATCCATTGCTTTGGTTTACAGGCATGTCTCCTCAAAAGCCTGGATTCCAATACCAGCAGAGGGAATTTCCTGAGGCACCCATCAGAACAAATCTCGTCTCCACAAGGAAACTTGTGCATGGGAGCTATGCCAAAGCTTAGGAGAATACTTCAGGGTCCCGGTGCCACCACCCCATTCCAAGGCCCTCATGGACACAAACACACATTAGGACCCATCCTCTGGAAAGTGCATTTCAACTCAGCCACCCCGGTTGCTCCCGCAGATCCATTAGATTTAAACTGTCTTGTTGCTAGGAGATAATTGGAAGGCGAGGCGGACTTCCCAGGCATCCATCCTCGAACGGTGCTCTGGAGTCTTTCCATATGGGATGTCCTGGAGCTGTCCAACAGGTCTCAAATGTCCCGCAGAAGGAATCCTTGAAGGGGGCATCCCACATCTCCCAACGTGGAAAACGTCCATGGCCTCGAGATTCCGCTCCCTTCATGAAGGGGCCGTCATGCACAGAAACTCCAACCTTAGTCAACGTCGGATCCTAGCGCTGACTTCAGATGCTTGAGATATTGGTTCAGATCTGCAGGGGGTACCTGCAGTGCCCTCGGCCAGAAGCCTAAGTCGAGCTTGTGTTCTCAGGCTTCTGTCCTTACACTTCTGGCCCAGAAGCCCTCAAGTTTGGCCATTCCGGACCCACAATGCAGCACTCTGCCTGCCCTCTAGAAAAAATATCTTCCCTCTTGAGCTGCCTGGACACCTCAAATGAGGATAAACCTACAAGGCACTCGAATGTACCCATATTATATAGTCTAACCTGGGCACTAATGCATGTCTGACACAACCTGAGCCAGAACCTCCTGACCAACACCCAGGCAGCTGACCACACAGTGAGCCTATCAGACCCGCCATGGCCTTAGGTGGTCATCTCTTCCCAACAGCGGTTTTTCGGGCTTCAGAACCTAGGCCTTATCTCCAACCACAGCCCATGGTTGAAAATGATGCAGAAATCAGAAAACTTTTCCCATGGTTAGAGACCTTGTGATTGGCAAGTTGTCCAATGTCCAGTGTAGTTGAAACCAGTGTGGCCCATGAGGCCCCGCCCATGCTCGCAAATCCACATTGGTCACAAACACACATTGTGACCCTCAGCCTGAGCCCAGTCCTCAAGTACGGCCTCTCAGCGGCTGGATGAAGAGACAGCATATTGGGCGTGCCATGCACCTAGGCCCCAATTTTTAAACATAGTTTGGGTTGTCCCTTCACTCTTCCCCAGCGCTCTGTTTTGGAATTCCTCTTATGTTCGGACACCTGAGGTAATAAACCTGAAAGGAGACCTCCAATTCCACAGATTGACGAAAAACAATTGGGACTGGGCCAAATCCACAGAGAGGAAGATTCGTCCATGGGCCATGAGGCCTCCCCAAATTCCACGGCCATCATTGATACAAAATCCAAAGACAAAAGCCTGAGCAAGTACCTCAGACTCGCTCTTTCTTCATATCCTGAAGAGTTCTTCTCATGGTTTGTAGATTACGCCTGCCATACCTACGTCCCCAAACCTAAGCTGAGTTTCTGTTTTCAATCTTCTGTCCTCAAAGTCCTGGGCCACACACCCTCCAGGCTGGGGCGCCAGGAGCCACACATTAGTACTGTGCCTACCCAATCCATGGGAATTCTGCCCATTCCATTGTCCCAAATCGTACAAATTAGGAGAACCCTCCAAAGTCCCCGAGGCCCTCCCAATAGTGTATTTCTCCGGGGACAAACAGGGCGGTCTGACACCAGGTGATCATCTACCTCCACTCATTCCATAGATGGAGAACCCCAGAGAAGAAGATTGAACCAGACAGGACCCTAGGCCATAATCGGGTCCATTGCTTTGGTTTACAGGCATGTGTCCTCAAAAGCCTGGATTCCATACCAACATAAGGGGTTTCCTTAGGCACCCATCAGAAAAAATCTCGTCTCCACAAGGAAACTTTTGCATGGGAGCTATGTCAAAAGCTTAGGAGAATACTTCAGGGTCCCGGTGCCACCGCCCTAATCCAAGGCCCTCATGGACACAACACACATTAGGCCCCATCCTCAGGAAAATCCATTTCAACTCAGCCACCTCGGTTGCTCCCACAGAGCCACCGATCTCAACGCTATTGTTGCTAGGAGACAATTGTAATGCGAGGCGGGCTTCCCTGGCATCCATCCTCCAACGGTGCTCTGGAGTCATTCCATATGGGATATCCTGGAGCTGCCCAACAGGTCTCAATTGTCCCACAGAAGGAATCCTTGAAGAGGGCATCCATAAACTCCCAACGGGGGAAAACCTCCATGGCCTTGAGATTCCTCTCCGTTCATGAAGGGGCAGGCATGCACAGAAACTCCAACCTGAGCCAACGTCTGATCCTCGCCTTGGCTTCATATGCTTGAGATATTGGATCCGATCTGCAGGGGGTACATGCCGTGCCCTCGGCCTGAAGCCCAAGTCTAGCTTGTGTTCTCAGACTTCTGTCCTCACACTCCTGGCCCAGAAGCTCTCAAGTTTGGCAATTCCGGACCCACAATGCAGCACTCTGCCTGCCCTCTAGAAAAAACATCTTGCCTAATGAGCTGCCCAAAACCTAAAAGGGGGATAAACCTACACGGCACTCGACTGTACCCAAATTATATAGTCTAACCTGGTCACTAATGCACTGTCTGACACACCCTGAGCTAGAACCTCCTGACCAAAACCCAGGCAGATGAATGCACACTGAGCATATGAGACCCACCATGGCCTTAGGTCGTCATCGCTTCCCAACTGCGATTTTTCAGGCTTCAGAACCTAGACCTTATCTCCAACCACTGCCCAGGGTTGAAAATGATGCAGAAATCAGAACACCTTCCCCATGGCAAGAGACCTTGTGATTGGCATGTTGTCCAAATCCAGTGTAGTTGAAACCAGTGTGGCCCATAAGGCCCCGCCCATGCTCGCAGGCCATATTGGTCACAAACTCACATTGTGACCCTCAGCATGAGCCCAGTCCTCAAGTCAGGCCTCTCAGTGGCTGGATGAAGAGACAGCATATTGGGCCTGCCATGCCCCTAGTCCCCAATTTTTAACCATAGTTTGGGTTGTCCCTTCACTCTTTCCCAAGGCTCTGCTTTGGAATTCCTCTTTTGTGCGGACACCTGAGTTAATAAACAGGAAAGGAAACCTCCCATCCCACAGATTGACGAAAAACAATTGGGACCGGGCCAAATCCACAGAGAGGAAGATTCGTCCATGGCCCATGAGGCCTCCCCACATTCCACGGCCATTGTTGATATAAAATGCAGAGGCAAAACCTGATCAAGTGCCTCAGACTCGCTCTTTCTTCATATCCTGAAGAGTTCTTCTCATGGTTTGTAGATTGGGCCTGCATACCTACGTCCCCAAACCTGAGCTGAGTTTGTGTTTTTGGAATACTGTCCTCAAAGTCCTTTGCCACACACCCTCCAGGCTGGGTCCCCTGGAGCCACCCATTGGGACTGTGCCCTCTCAATCCATGGGAATTCTTCCCATCCATTGTCCAAAATCGTACAAATTAGGAGAACTCTCCAAAGTCCCCGAGGCCATCCCAATAGTGTAGGTTTCCGGGGACAAACAAGGGCGGTCTGACACCAGGTGAGCATCTACCTCCACTCATACCATACATGGATGTCCCCAGAGAAGAAGATTGAACCAGAGAGTACGCTAGGCCATAATCAGATCCATTGCTTTGGCTTACAGGCATGTCTCCTCAAAAGCCTGGATTCCAATACAAGCATAAGTGGTTTGCTGAGGCACCCATCAGAACAAATCTCGTCTCCACAAGGAAACTTGTGCATGGGATCTATGTCAAAAGCTTAGGAGAATACTACAGGGTCCCGGTGCCACCGCCCCATTCCAAGGCCCTCATGGACACAAACACACATTAGGCCCCATTCTCAGGAAAGTCTATTTCAACTAAGCCACCCAGGTTGCTCCCGCAGAGTCATCCGATCTCAAATGTATTGTTGCTAGGAGACAATTGGAATGCGAGGCGGGCTTCCCTGGCATCCATCTTCCAACGGTGCTCTGGAGTTAATCCATATGGGATGTCCTGGAGCTGCCCAACATGTCTCAATTGTCCCCAGAAGGAATCCTTGAAGGGGGCATCCCATAACTCCCAACATGGGAAAAACTCCATGGCCTTGAGATTCTGCTCCGTTCATGAAGGGGCAGTCATGCACAGAAACTCCAACCTGAGCCAACGTCTGATCCTCGCCGTGACTTCAGATGTATGAGATATTGGTTCAGATCTGCAGGAGGTACCTGCCGCGCCCTCGGCCTGATGTCCAAGTCAACTTGTGTTCTCAAACTTTTGTCCTCACACTCCTGGCCGAGAAGACCGCAAGTTTGGCAATTCCAGACACACAATGCAGCACTCTGCCTGCACTCTAGAAAAAATATCTTGCCTAATGAGCTGCCCAGGCACCTCAAATGTGGATAAACCTACACGGCACTCGACTGTACCCAAATTATATAGTCTAACCTGAGCTCTAATGCACTCTCTGACACAACCTGAGCCTGAACCTCCAGTTCAACATCCAGGCAGCTGACCACACACTGAGCACATCAGAGCCGCCATGGCCTTAGGTCATCATCTCTACCCAACTGCGATTTTCAGGCTTCAGAACCTAGTCCTTATCTCCAATCACTGCCCAGGGTTGAAAATGATGCAGAAATCACACCTTCCCCATGGAAAGAGACCTGTGATTGGCATGTTGTCCAAAGTCCCGTGTAGTTGAAATTAGTGTGGCCCATGAGGCCCCGCCCATGCTCGCGGGCCACATTGGTCACAAACACACATTGTGACCCTCAGCCTGAGCCGAGTCCTCAAGTACGGCCTCTCAGTGGCTGGATGAAGAGACAGCATATTGGCCGTGCCATGCCCCTAGGCCCCAATTTTTAAACATAGTTTGGGTTGTCCCTTCACTCTTCCCCAGCGCTCTGTTTTGGAATTCCTCTTATGTTCGGACACCTGAGGTAATAAACCTGAAAGGAGACCTCCCATTCCACAGATTGACGAAAAACAATTGGGACTGGGCCAAATCCACAGAGAGGAAGATTCGTCCATGGGCCATGAGGCCTCCCCAAATTCCACGGCCATCATTGATACAAAATCCAAAGACAAAAGCCTGAGCAAGTACCTCAGACTCGCTCTTTCTTCATATCCTGAAGAGTTCTTCTCATGGTTTGTAGATTACGCCTGCCATACCTACGTCCCCAAACCTAAGCTGAGTTTCTGTTTTCAATCTTCTGTCCTCAAAGTCCTGGGCCACACACCCTCCAGGCTGGGGCGCCAGGAGCCACACATTAGTACTGTGCCTACCCAATCCATGGGAATTCTGCCCATTCCATTGTCCCAAATCGTACAAATTAGGAGAACCCTCCAAAGTCCCCGAGGCCCTCCCAATAGTGTATGTCTCCGGGGACAAACAGGGCGGTCTGACACCAGGTGATCATCTACCTCCACTCATTCCATAGATGGAGAACCCCAGAGCAGAAGATTGAACCAGACAGGACCCTAGGCCATAATCGGGTCCATTGCTTTGGTTTACAGGCATGTGTCCTCAAAAGCCTGGATTCCAATACCAGCATAAGTGGTTTGCTGAGGCACCCATTAGAAAAAATCTCGTCTCCACAAGGAAACTTTTGCATGGGAGCTATGTAAAAAGCTTAGGAGAATACTTCAGGGTCCCAGTGCCACTGCCCTAATCCAAGGCCCTCATGGACACAACACACATTAGGCCCCATCCTCAGGAAAATCCATTTCAACTCAACCACCTCGGTTGCTCCCACAGAGCCACCGATCTCAATGCTATTGTTGCTAGGAAACAATTGTAATACGAGGCGGGCTTCCCTGGCATCCATCCTCCAACGGTGCTCTGGAGTCATTCCATATGGGATGTCCTGGAGCTGCCCAACAGGTCTCAATTGTCCCACAGAAGGAATCCTTGAAGAGGGCATCCATAAACTCCCAACATGGGAAAACCTCCATGGCCTTGAGATTCCTCTCCGTTCATGAAGGTGCAGTCATGCACAGAAACTCCAACCTGAGCCAACATCTGATCCTCGCCTTGGCTTCAGATGCTTGAGATATTGGTTCCGATCTGCAGGGGGTACATGCCGTGGCCTCGGCCTGAAGCCCAAGTCTAGCTTGTGTTCTCAGACTTCTGTCCTCACACTCCTGGCCCAGAAGCTCTCAAGTTTGGCAATTCCGGACCCACAATGCAGCACTCTGCCTGCCCTCTAGAAAAAACATCTTGCCTAATGAGCTGCCCAGGAACCTAAAAAGGGGATAAACCTACACGGCACTCGACTGTACCCAAATTATATAGTCTAACCTGGTCACTAATGCACTGTCTGACACACCCTGAGCTAGAACCTCCTGACCAAAACCCAGGCAGATGAATGCACACTGAGCGTATGAGACCCACCATGGCCTTAGGTCGTCATCTCTTCCCAACTGCGATTTTTCAGGCTTCAGAACCTAGACCTTATCTCCAACCACCGCCCAGGGTTGAAAATGATGCAGAAATCAGAACACCTTCCCCATGGCAAGAGACCTTGTGATTGGCATGTTGTCCAAATCCAGTGTAGTTGAAACCAGTGTGGCCCATAAGGCCCCGCCCATGCTCGCAGGCCATATTGGTCACAAACTCACATTGTGACCCTCAGCATGAGCCCAGTCCTCAAGTCAGGCCTCTCAGTGGCTGGATGAAGAGACAGCATATTGGGCCTGCCATGCCCCTAGTCCCCAATTTTTAACCATAGTTTGGGTTGTCCCTTCACTCTTTCCCAAGGCTCTGCTTTGGAATTCCTCTTTTGTGCGGACACCTGAGTTAATAAACAGGAAAGGAAACCTCCCATCCCACAGATTGACGAAAAACAATTGGGACCGGGCCAAATCCACAGAGAGGAAGATTCGTCCATGGCCCATGAGGCCTCCCCACATTCTACGGCCATTGTTGATATAAAATGCAGAGGCAAAACCTGATCAAGTGCCTCAGACTCGCTCTTTCTTCATATCCTGAAGAGTTCTTCTCATGGTTTGTAGATTGGGCCTGCATACCTACGTCCCCAAACCTGAGCTGAGTTTGTGTTTTTGGAATACTGTCCTCAAAGTCCTTTGCCACACACCCTCCAGGCTGGGTCCCCTGGAGCCACCCATTAGGACTGTGCCCTCTCAATCCATGGGAATTCTTCCCATCCATTGTCCAAAATCGTACAAATTAGGAGAACTCTCCAAAGTCCCCGAGGCCATCCAAATAGTGTAGGTTTCCGGGGACAAACAAGGGCGGTCTGACACCAGGTGAGCATCTACCTCCACTCATACCATACATGGATGTCCCCAGAGAAGAAGATTGAACCAGAGAGTACGCTAGGCCATAATCAGATCCATTGCTTTGGTTTACAGGCATGTCTCCTCAAAAGCCTGGATTCCAATACAAGCATAAGTGGTTTGCTGAGGCACCCATCAGAACAAATCTCGTCTCCACAAGGAAACTTGTGCATGGGATCTATGTCAAAAGCTTAGGAGAATACTACAGGGTCCCGGTGCCACCGCCCCATTCCAAGGCCCTCATGGACACAAACACACATTAGGCCCCATTCTCAGGAAAGTCTATTTCAACTAAGCCACCCAGGTTGCTCCCGCAGAGTCATCCGATCTCAAATGTATTGTTGCTAGGAGACAATTGGAATGCGAGGCGGGCTTCCCTGGCATCCATCTTCCAACGGTGCTCTGGAGTTAATCCATATGGGATGTCCTGGAGCTGCCCAACATGTATCAAATGTCCCCAGAAGGAATCCTTGATGGGGGCATCCAATAACTCCCAACATGGGAAAAACTCCATGGCCTCGAGATTCCGCTCCGTTCATGAAGGGGCAGTCATGCACAGAAACTCCAACCTGAGCCAACGTCTGATCCTCGCCGTGACTTCAGATGTATGAGATATTGGTTCAGATCTGCAGGGGGTACCTGCCGCGCCCTCGGCCTGATGTCCAAGTCAACTTGTGTTCTCAAACTTTTGTCCTCACACTCCTGGCCGAGAAGACCGCAAGTTTGGCAATTCCAGACCCACAATGCAGCACTCTGCCTGCACTCTAGAAAAAATATCTTGCCTAATGAGCTGCCCAGGCACCTCAAATGTGGATAAACCTACACGGCACTCGACTGTACCCAAATTATATAGTCTAACCTGACCTCTAATGCACTCTCTGACACAACCTGAGCCTGAACCTCCAGATCAACATCCAGGCAGCTGACCACACACTGAGCACATCAGAGCCGCCATGGCTTTAGGTCATCATCTCTACCCAACTGCGGTTTTCAGGCTTCAGAACCTAGTCCTTATCTCCAATCACTGCCCAGGGTTGAAAATGATGCAGAAATCACACCTTCCCCATGGAAAGAGACCTTGTGATTGGCATGTTGTCCAAAGTCCCGTGTAGTTGAAATTAGTGTGGCCCATGAGGCCCCGCCCATGCTCGCGGGCCACATTGGTCACAAACACACATTGTGACCCTCAGCCTGAGCCGAGTCCTCAAGTACGGCCTCTCAGTGGCTGGATGAAGAGACAGCATATTGGGCGTGCCATGCCCCTAGGCCCCAATATTTAACCATAGTTTGGGTTGTCCCTTCACTCTTCCCCAGGTCTCTGCTTTGGAATTCCTCTTTTGTTCGGACACTTGAGGTAATAAACCTGAAAGGAGACATCCCATCCCACAGATTGACGAAAAACAATTGGGACTGGGCCAAAACCACAGAGAGGAAGATTCGTCCATGGCCCATGTGGCCTCCCCACATTCCACGGCCATCGTTGATACAAAATACAGATACAAAAGCCTGAGCAAGTGCCTCAGACTCGATCTTTCTTCATATCCTGAAGAGTTCTTCTCATGGTTTGTAAATTGGGCCTGCCATTCCTACGTCCCCAAACCTAAGCTGAGTTTGTGTTTTCAGACTTCTGTCCTCAAAGTCCTGGGCCAAACACCCTCCAGGCTGGGGCCCCTGGAGCCACACATTAGGACTGTGCCTACCCAATCTATGGGAATTCTGCCCATTCCATTGTCCAAAATCGTACAAATTAGGAGAACTCTCCAAAGTCCCAGGGGCCATCCCAATAGTGTAGGACTCCGGGGACAAACAAGGGTGGTCTGACAACAGGTGAACATCTACCTCCACTCATTCCATAGATGGATATCCCCAGAGAAGAAGATTGAACCAGACAGGACCCTAGGCCATAATTGGATCCATTGCTTTGGTTTGCAGGCATGTCTCCTCAAAAGCCTGGTATCCAATACGAGCATAAGGGGTTTCCGGAGGCACCCATCAAAACAAATCTAGTCTCCACAAGGAAACTTGTGCATGGGAGCTATATCAAATGCTTAGGAGAATACTTAGGGTCCCGGAACCACCGTCCCATTCCAAGGCCCTAATGGACACAAACACACATTAGGCCCCATCCTCAGGAAAGTCCATTTCAACTCAGCCACCCTGGTTGCTCCCGCAGAGCCATCCGATTTCAACTGTATTGTTGCTAGGAGACAATTAGAATGCGAGGCAGGCTTTCCTGGCATCCATCCTCCAACTGTGCTCTGCAGTCATTCCATATGGGATGTCCTGGAGCTGCCCGACAGGTCTCAATTGTCCCGCAGAAGGAATCCTTGAAGGGGGCATCCCACAACTCCCAACGTGGGAAAACCTCCAGGCCCTTGAGATTCCGCTCTGTTCATGAAGGATAGTCATGCACAGAAACTCCAACCTGAGCCAACGTCTGATACTCGCCGTGATTTCAGATGCTTGAGATATTGGTTCAGATCTGCAGGGGGTACCTGCAGTGCCCTCGACCAGAAGCCCAAGTCGAGCTTGTGTTCTCAGACTTCTGTCCTCACACTCCTGGCCCAGAAGCCCTCAAGTTTGGCAATTCCGGACCCACAAGGCAGCACTCTGCCTGCCCTCTAGAAAAAATATCTTCCCTAATGAGCTGCCTGGACACCTCAAATGAGGATAAACCTACAAGGCACTCGAATGTACCCAAATTATATTGTCTAACCTGGGCACTAATGCACTGTTGACACAACCTGAGCCAGAACCTCCTGACCAACACCCAGGCAGCTGACCACACAGTGAGCCTATCAGACCCGCCATGCCCTTAGTGGTCATATCTTCCAAACAGCGGTTTTTCGGGCTTCAGAACCTAGGCCTTATCTCCAACCACGGCCCATGGTTGAAAATTATGCAGAAATCAGAACACCCTTTCCATGGTTAGAGACCTTGTGATTGGCAAGTTGTCCAAAGTCCAGTGTAGTTGAAACCAGTGTGGCCCATGAGGCCCCGCCCATGCTCGCAAAACCACATTGGTCACAAACACACATTGTGACCCTCAGCCTGAGCCCAGTCCTCAAGTACGGCCTCTCAGTGGCTGGATGAAGAGACAGCATATTGGGCGTGCCATGCCCCTAGGCCCCAATTTTTAAACATAGTTTGGGTTGTCCCTTCACTCTTCCCCAGCGCTCTGTTTTGGAATTCCTCTTATGTTCGGACACCTGAGGTAATAAACCTGAAAGGAGACCTCCCATTCCACAGATTGACGAAAAACAATTGGGACTGGGCCAAATCCACAGAGAGGAAGATTCGTCCATGGGCCATGAGGCCTCCCCAAATTCCACGGCCATCATTGATACAAAATCCAAAGACAAAAGCCTGAGCAAGTACCTCAGACTCGCTCTTTCTTCATATCCTGAAGAGTTCTTCTCATGGTTTGTAGATTACGCCTGCCATACCTACGTCCCCAAACCTAAGCTGAGTTTCTGTTTTCAATCTTCTGTCCTCAAAGTCCTGGGCCACACACACTCCAGGCTGGGGCGCCAGGAGCCACACATTAGTACTGTGCCTACCCAATCCATGGGAATTCTGCCCATTCCATTGTCCCAAATCGTACAAATTAGGAGAACCCTCCAAAGTCCCTGAGGCCCTCCCAATAATGTATGTCTCCGGGGACAAACAGGCCGGTCTGACACCAGGTGATCATCTACCTCCACTCATTCCATGGATGGAGAACCCCAGAGCAGAAGATTGAACCAGACAGGACCCTAGGCCATAATCGGGTCCATTGCTTTGGTTTACAGGCATGTGTCCTCAAAAGCCTGGATTCCAATACCAGAATAAGGGGTTTCCTGAGGCACCCATCAGAAAAAATCTCGTCTCCACAAGGAAACTTTTGCATGGGAGCTATGTAAAAAGCTTAGGAGAATACTTCAGGGTCCCAGTGCCACCGCCCTAATCCAAGGCCCTCATGGACACAACACACATTAGGCCCCATCCTCAGGAAAATCCATTTCAACTCAGCCACCTCGGTTGCTCCCACAGAGCCACCAATCTCAACTCTATTGTTGCTAGGAGACAATTGTAATGCGAGGCGGGCTTCCCTGGCATCCATCCTCCAACGGTGCTCTGGAGTCATTCCATATGGGATGTCCTGGAGCTGCCCAACAGGTCTCAATTGTCCCACAGAAGGAATCCTTGAAGAGGGCATCCATAAACTCCCAACGTGGGAAAACCTCCATGGCCTTGAGATTCCTCTCCGTTCATTAAGGGGCAGGCATGCACAGAAACTCCAACCTGAGCCAACGTCTGATCCTCGGCTTGGCTTCAGATGCTTGAGATATTGGTTCCGATCTGCAGGGGGTACATGCCGTGCCCTCGGCCTGAAGCCCAAGTCTAGCTTGTGTTCTCAGACTTCTGTCCTCACACTCCTGGCCCAGAAGCTCTCAAGTTTGGCAATTCCGGACCCACAATGCAGCACTCTGCCTGCCCTCTAGAAAAAACATCTTGCCTAATGAGCTGCCCAGGAACCTAAAATGGGGATAAACCTACACGGCACTCGACTGTACCCAAATTATATAGTCTAACCTGGTCACTAATGCACTGTCTGACACACCCTGAGCTAGAACCTCCTGAGCAAAACCCAGGCAGATGAATGCACACTGAGCGTATGAGACCCACCATGGCCTTAGGTCGTCAATTCTTCCCAACTGCGATTTTTCAGGCTTCAGAACCTAGACCTTATCTCCAACCACTGCCCAGGGTTGAAAATGATGCAGAAATCAGAACACCTTCCCCATGGCAAGAGACCTTGTGATTGGCATGTTGTCCAAATCCAGTGTAGTTGAAACCAGTGTGGCCCATAAGGCCCCGCCCATGCTCGCAGGCCATATTGGTCACAAACTCACATTGTGACCCTCAGCATGAGCCCAGTCCTCAAGTCAGGCCTCTCAGTGGCTGGATGAAGAGACAGCATATTGGGCCTGCCATGCCCCTAGTCCCCAATTTTTAACCATAGTTTGGGTTGTCCCTTCACTCTTTCCCAAGGCTCTGCTTTGGAATTCCTCTTTTGTGCGGACACCTGAGTTAATAAACAGGAAAGGAGACCTCCCATCCCACAGATTGACGAAAAACAATTGGGACGGGGCCAAATCCACAGAGAGGAAGATTCGTCCATGGCCCATGAGGCCTCCCCACATTCCACGGCCATTGTTGATATAAAATGCAGAGGCAAAACCTGATCAAGTGCCTCAGACTCGCTCTTTCTTCATATCCTGAAGAGTTCTTCTCATGGTTTGTAGATTGGGCCTGCATACCTACGTCCCCAAACCTGAGCTGAGTTTGTGTTTTTGGAATACTGTCCTCAAAGTCCTTTGCCACACACCCTCCAGGCTGGGTCCCCTGGAGCCACCCATTAGGACTGTGCCCTCTCAATCCATGGGAATTCTTCCCATCCATTGTCCAAAATCGTACAAATTAGGAGAACTCTCCAAAGTCCCCGAGGCCATCCCAATAGTGTAGGTTTCCGGGGACAAACAAGGGCGGTCTGACACCAGGTGAGCATCTACCTCCACTCATACCATACATGGATGTCCCCAGAGAAGAAGATTGAACCAGATAGTACACTAGGCCATAATCAGATCCATTGCTTTGGTTTACAGGCATGTCTCCTCAAAAGCCTGGATACCAATACAAGCATAAGTGGTTTGCTGAGGCACCCATCAGAACAAATCTCGTCTCCACAAGGAAACTTGTGCATGGGATCTATGTCAAAAGCTTAGGAGAATACTACAGGGTCCCGGTGCCACCGCCCCATTCAAGGCCCTCATGGACACAAACACACATTAGGCCCCATTCTCAGGAAAGTCTATTTCAACTAAGCCACCCAGGTTCCTCCCGCAGAGTCATCCGATCTCAAATGTATTGTTGCTAGGAGACAATTGGAATGCGAGGCGGGCTTCCCTGGCATCCATCTTCCAACGGTGCTCTGGAGTTAATCCATATGGGATGTCCTGGAGCTGCCCAACATGTCTCAATTGTCCCCAGAAGGAATCCTTGAAGGGGGCATCCCATAACTCCCAACATGGGAAAAACTCCATGGCCTTGATATTCCGCTCCGTTCATGAAGGGGCAGTCATGCACAGAAACTCCAACCTGAACCAACGTCTGATCCTCCCCGTGACTTCAGATGTTTGAGATATTGGTTCAGATCTGCAGGGGGTACCTGCCACGCCCTCGGCCTGATGTCCAAGTCAACTTGTGTTCTCAAACTTTTGTCCTCACACTCCTGGCCGAGAAGACCGCAAGTTTGGCAATTCCGGACCCACAATGCAGCACTCTGCCTGCACTCTAGAAAAAATATCTTGCCTAATGAGCTGCCCAGGCACCTCAAATGTGGATAAACCTACACGGCACTCGACTGTACCCAAATTATATATTCTAACCTGAGCTCTAATGCACTCTCTGACACAACCTGAGCCTGAACCTCCAGATCAACATCCAGGAAGCTGACCATACACTGAGCACATCAGAGCCGCCATGGCCTTAGGTCATCATCTCTACCCAACTGCGGTTTTCAGGCTTCAGAACCTAGTCCTTATCTCCAATCACTGCCCAGTGTTGAAAATGATGCAGAAATCACACCTTCCCCATGGAAAGAGACCTTGTGATTGGCATGTTGTCCAAAGTCCCGTGTAGTTGAAATTAGTGTGGCCCATGAGGCCCCGCCCATGCTCGCGGGCCACATTGGTCACAAACACACATTGTGACCCTCAGCCTGAGCCGAGTCCTCAAGTAAGGCCTCTCAGTGGCTGGATGAAGAGACAGCATATTGGGCGTGCCAAGCCCCTAGGCCCCAATATTTAACCATAGTTTGGGTTGTCCCTTCACTCTTCCCCAGGTCTCTGCTTTGGAATTCCTCTTTTGTTCGGACACTTGAGGTAATAAACCTGAAAGGAGACCTCCCATCCCACAGATTGACGAAAAACAATTGGGACTGGGCCAAAACCACAGAGAGGAAGATTCGTCCATGGCCCATGAGGCCTCCCCACATTCCACGGCCATCGTTGATACAAAATACAGATACAAAAGCCTGAGCAAGTGCCTCAGACTCGATCTTTCTTCATATCCTGAAGAGTTCTTCTCATGGTTTGTAGATTGGGCCTGCCATTCCTACGTCCCCAAACCTAAGTTGAGTTTGTGTTTTCAGACTTCTGTCCTCAAAGTCCTGGGCCAAACACCCTCCAGGCTGGGGCCCCTGGAGCCACACATTAGGACTGTGCCTACCCAATCTATGGGAATTCTGCCCATTCCATTGTCCAAAATCATACAATTAGGAGAACTCTCCAAAGTCCCAGGGGCCATCCCAATAGTGTAGGACTCCGGGGACAAACAAGGGTGGTCTGACAACAGGTGAGCATCTACCTCCACTCATTCCATAGATGGATATCCCCAGAGAAGAAGATTGAACCAGACAGGACCCTAGGCCATAATTGGATCCATTGCTTTGGTTACAGGCTTGTCTCCTCAAAAGCCTGGTATCCAATACGAGCATAAGGGGTTTCCGGAGGCACCCATCAAAACAAATCTAGTCTCCACAAGGAAACTTGTGCATGGGAGCTATGTCAAAAGCTTAGGAGAATACTTAGGGTCCCGGTGCCACCGCCCCATTCCAAGGCCCTCATGGACACAAACACACATTAGGCCCCATCCTCAGGAAAGTCCATTTCAACTCAGCCACCCTGGTTGCTCCCGCAGAGCCATCCGATTTCAACTGCCTTGTTGCTAGGAGACAATTGGAATGCGAGGCAGGCTTCCCTGGCATCCATCCTCCAACTGTGCTCTGCAGTCATTCCATATGGGATGTCCTGGAGCTGCCCAACAGGTCTCAATTGTCCCGCAGAAGGAATCCTTGAAGGGGGCATCCCAAAACTCCCAACGTGGGAAAACCTCCAGGCCCTTGAGATTCCGCTCCGTTCATGAAGGATAGTCATGCACAGAAACTCCAACCTGAGCCAACGTCTGATACTCGCCTTGATTTCAGATGCTTGAGATATTGGTTCAGATCTGCAGGGGGTACCTGCAGTGCCCTCGGCCATAAGCCCAAGTCGAGCTTGTGTTCTCAGACTTCTGTCCTCACACTCCTGGCCCAGAAGCCCTCAAGTTTGGCAATTCCGGACCCACAATGCAGCACTCTGCCTGTCCTCTAGAAAAAATATCTTCCCTAATGAGCTGCCTGGACACCTCAAATGAGGATAAACCTACAAGGCACTCGAATGTACCCAAATTATATAGTCTAACCTGGGCACTAATGCACTGTCTGACACAACCTGAGCCAGAACCTCCTGACCAACACCCAGGCAGCTGACCACACAGTGAGCCTATCAGACCCGCCATGGCCTTAGGTGGTCATCTCTTCCCAACAGCGGTTTTTCGGGCTTCAGAACCTAGGCCTTATCTCCAACCATGGTTGAAAATGATGCAGAAATCAGAACACCCTTTTCATGGTTAGAGACCTTGTGATTGGCAAGTTGTCCAAAGTCCAGTGTAGTTGAAACCAGTGTGGCCCATGAGGCCCCGCCCATGCTCGCAAAACCACATTGGTCACAAACACACATTGTGACCCTCAGCCTGAGCCCAGTCCTCAAGTACGGCCTCTCAGTGGCTGGATGAAGAGACAGCATATTGGGCGTGCCATGCCCCTAGGCCCCAATTTTTAAACATAGTTTGGGTTGTCCCTTCACTCTTCCCCAGTGCTCTGTTTTGGAATTCCTCTTATGTTCGGACACCTGAGGTAATAAACCTGAAAGGAGACCTCCCATTCCACAGATTGACGAAAAACAATTGGGACTGGGCCAAATCCACAGAGAGGAAGATTCGTCCATCGGCCATGAGGCCTCCCCAAATTCCACGGCCATCATTGATACAAAATCCAAAGACAAAAGCCTGAGCAAGTACCTCAGACTCGCTCTTTTTTCATATCCTGAAGAGTTCTTCTCATGGTTTGTAGATTACGCCTGCCATACCTACGTCCCCAAACCTAAGCTGAGTTTCTGTTTTCAATCTTCTGTCCTCAAAGTCCTGGGCCACACACCCTCCAGGCTGGGGCGCCAGGAGCCACACATTAGAACTGTGCCTACCCAATCCATGGGAATTCTGCCCATTCCATTGTCCCAAATCGTACAAATTAGGAGAACCCTCCAAAGTCCCCGAGGCCCTCCCAATAGTGTATGTCTCCGGGGACAAACAGGGCGGTCTGACACCAGGTGATCATCTACCTCCACTCATTCCATAGATGGAGAACCCCAGAGAAGAAGATTGAACCAGACAGGACCCTAGGCCATAATCGGGTCCATTGCTTTGGTTTACAGGCATGTGTCCTCAAAAGCCTGGATTCCAATACCAGAATAAGGGGTTTCCTGAGGCACCCATCAGAAAAAATCTCGTCTCCACAAGGAAACTTTTGCATGGGAGCTATGTCAAAAGCTTAGGAGAATACTTCAGGGTCCCGGTGCCACCGCCCTAATCCAAGGCCCTCATGGACACAACACACATTAGGCCCCATCCTCAGGAAAATCCATTTCAACTCAGCCACCTCGGTTGCTCCCACAGAGCCACCGATCTCAACGCTATTGTTGCTAGGAAACAATTGTAATGCGAGGCGGGCTTCCCTGGCATCCATCCTCCAACGGTGCTCTGGAGTCATTCCATATGGGATGTCCTGGAGCTGCCCAACAGGTTTCAATTGTCCCATAGAAGGAATCCTTGAAGAGGGCATCCATAAACTCCCAACGTGGGAAAACCTCCATGGCCTTGAGATTCCTCTCCGTTCATGAAGGTGCAGTCATGCACAGAAACTCCAACCTGAGCCAACGTCTGATCCTCGCCTTGGCTTCAGATGCTTGAGATATTGGTTCCGATCTGCAGGGGGTACATGCCGTGCCCTTGGCCTGAAGCCCAAGTCTAGCTTGTGTTCTCAGACTTCTGTCCTCACACTCCTGGCCCAGAAGCTCTCAAGTTTGGCAATTCCGGACCCACAATGCAGCACTCTGCCTGCCCTCTAGAAAAAACATCTTGCCTAATGAGCTGCCCAGGAACCTAAAAGGGGGATAAACCTACACGGCACTCGACTGTACCCAAATTATATAGTCTAACCTGGTCACTAATGCACTGTCTGACACACCCTGAGCTAGAACCTCCTGACCAAAACCCAGGCAGATGAATGCACACTGAGCGTATGAGACCCACCATGGCCTTAGGTCGTCATCTCTTCCCAACTGCGATTTTTCAGGCTTCAGAACCTAGACCTTATCTCCAACCACTGCCCAGGGTTGAAAATGATGCAGAAATCAGAACACCTTCCCCATGGCAAGAGACCTTGTGATTGGCATGTTGTCCAAATCCAGTGTAGTTGAAACCAGTGTGGCCCATAAGGCCCCGCCCATGCTCGCAGGCCATATTGGTCACAAACTCACATTGTGACCCTCAGCATGAGCCCAGTCCTCAAGTCAGGCCTCTCAGTGGCTGGATGAAGAGACAGCATATTGGGCCTGCCATACCCCTAGTCCCCAATTTTTAACCATAGTTTGGGTTGTCCCTTCACTCTTTCCCAAGGCTCTGCTTTGGAATTCCTCTTTTGTTCGGACACCTGAGTTAATAAACAGGAAAGGAAACCTCCCATCCCACAGATTGACGAAAAACAATTGGGACCGGGCCAAATCCACAGAGAGGAAGATTCGTCCATGGCCCATGAGGCCTCCCCACATTCCACGGCCATTGTTGATATAAAATGCAGAGGCAAAACCTGATCAAGTGCCTCAGACTCGCTCTTTCTTCATATCCTGAAGAGTTCTTCTCATGGTTTGTAGATTGGGCCTGCATACGTACGTCCCCAAACCTGAGCTGAGTTTGTGTTTTTGGAATACTGTCCTCAAAGTCCTTTGCCACACACCCTCCAGGCTGGGTCCCCTGGAGCCACCCATTAGGACTGTGCCCTCTCAATCCATGGGAATTCTTCCCATCCATTGTCCAAAATCGTACAAATTAGGAGAACTCTCCAAAGTCCCCGAGGCCATCCCAATAGTGTAGGTTTCCGGGGACAAACAAGGGCGGTCTGACACCAGGTGAGCATCTACCTCCACTCATACCATACATGGATGTCCCCAGAGAAGAAGATTGAACCAGAGAGTACGCTAGGCCATAATCAGATCCATTGCTTTGGTTTACAGGCATGTCTCCTCAAAAGCCTGGATTCCAATACAAGCATAAGTGGTTTGCTGAGGCACCCATCAGAACAAATCTCGTCTCCACAAGGAAACTTGTGCATGGGATCTATGTCAAAAGCTTAGGAGAATACTACAGGGTCCCGGTGCCACCGCCCCATTCCAAGGCCCTCATGGACACAAACACACATTAGGCCCCATTCTCAGGAAAGTCTATTTCAACTAAGCCACCCAGGTTCCTCCCGCAGAGTCATCCGATCTCAAATGTATTGTTGCTAGGAGACAATTGGAATGCGAGGCGGGCTTCCCTGGCATCCATCTTCCAACGGTGCTCTGGAGTTAACCCATATGGGATGTCCTGGAGCTGCCCAACATGTCTCAATTGGGCAAGGAATCCTTGAAGGGGGTATCCCATAACTCCCAACATGGGAAAAACTCCATGGCCTTGAGATTCCGCTCCGTTCATGAAGGGGCAGTCATGCACAGAAACTCCAACCTGAGCCAACGTCTGATCCTCGCCTTGGCTTCAGATGCTTGAGATATTGGTTCCGATCTGCAGGGGGTACATGCCGTGCCCTCGGCCTGAAGCCCAAGTCTAGCTTGTGTTCTCAGACTTCTGTCCTCACACTCCTGGCCCAGAAGCTCTCAAGTTTGGCAATTCCGGACACACAATGCAGCACTCTGCCTGCCCTCTAGAAAAAACATCTTGCCTAATGAGCTGCCCAGGAACCTAAAAGGGGGATAAACCTACACGGCACTCGACTGTACCCAAATTATATAGTCTAACCTGGTCACTAATGCACTGTCTGACACACCCTGAGCTAGAACCTCCTGACCAAACCCCAGGCAGATGAATGCACACTGTGCGTATGAGACCCACCATGGCCTTAGGTCGTCATCTCTTCCCAACTGCGATTTTTCAGGCTTCTGAACCTAGACCTTATCTCCAACCACTGCCCATGGTTGAAAATGATGCAGAAATCAGAACACCTTCCCCATGGCAAGAGACCTTGTGATTGGCATGTTGTCCAAATCCAGTGTAGTTGAAACCAGTGTGGCCCATAAGGCCCCGCCCATGCTCGCAGGCCATATTGGTCACAAACTCACATTGTGACCCTCAGCATGAGCCCAGTCCTCAAGTCAGGCCTCTCAGTGGCTGGATGAAGAGACAGCATATTGGGCCTGCCATGCCCCTAGTCCCCAATTTTTAACCATAGTTTGGGTTGTCCCTTCACTCTTTCCCAAGGCTCTGCTTTGGAATTCCTCTTTTGTTCGGACACCTGAGTTAATAAACAGGAAAGGAAACCTCCCATCCCACAGATTGACGAAAAACAATTGGGACCGGGTCAAATCCACAGAGAGGAAGATTCGTCCATGGCCCATGAGGCCTCCCCACATTCCACGGCCATTGTTGATATAAAATGCAGAGGCAAAACCTGATCAAGTGCCTCAGACTCGCTCTTTCTTCATATCCTGAAGAGTTCTTCTCATGGTTTGTAGATTGGGCCTGCATACGTACGTCCCCAAACTTGAGCTGAGTTTGTGTTTTTGGAATACTGTCCTCAAAGTCCTTTGCCACACACCCTCCAGGCTGGGTCCCCTGGAGCCACCCATTAGGACTGTGCCCTCTCAATCCATGGGAATTCTTCCCATCCATTGTCCAAAATCGTACAAATTAGGAGAACTCTCCAAAGTCCCCGAGGCCATCCCAATAGTGTAGGTTTCCGAGGACAAACAAGGGCGGTCTGACACCAGGTGAGCATCTACCTCCACTCATACCATACATGGATGTCCCCAGAGAAGAAGATTGAACCAGACAGTACGCTAGGCCATAATTGGATCCATTGCTTTGGTTTACAGGCATGTCTCCTCAAAAGCCTGGATTCCAATACAAGCATAATTGGTTTGCTGAGGCACCCGTCAGAACAAATCTCGTCTCCACAAGGAAACTTGTGCATGGGATCTATGTCAAAAGCTTAGGAGAATACTACAGGGTCCCGGTGCCACCGCCCCATTCCAAGGCCCTCATGGACACAAACACACATTAGGCCCCATTCTCAGGAAAGTCTATTTCAACTAAGCCACCCCGGTTGCTCCCGCAGAGTCATTCGATCTCAAATGTATTGTTGCTAGGAGACAATTGGAATGCGAGGCGGGCTTCCCTGGCATCCATCTTCCAACGGTGCTCTGGAGTTAATCCATATGGGATATCCTGGAGCTGCCCAACATGTCTCAATAGTCCCCAGAAGGAATCCTTGAAGGGGGCATCCCATAACTCCCAACATGGGAAAAACTCCATGGCCTTGAGATTCCGCTCCGTTCATGAAGGGGCAGTCATGCACAGAAACTCCAACCTGAGCCAACGTCTGATCCTCGCCGTGACTTCAGATGTATGAGATATTGGTTCAGATCTGCAGGGGGTACCTGCCGCGCCCTCGGCCTGATGTACAAGTCAACTTGTGTTCTCAAACTTTTGTCCTCACACTCCTGGCCGAGAAGACCGCAAGTTTGGCAATTCCAGACCCACAATGCAGCACTCTGCCTGCACTCTAGAAAAATATCTTGCCTAATGAGCTGCCCAGGCACCTCAAATGTGGATAAACCTACACGGCACTCGACTGTACCCAAATTATATAGTCTAACCTGAGCTCTAATGCACTCTCTGACACAACCTGAGCCTGAACCTCCAGATCAACATCCAGGCAGCTGACCACACACTGAGCACATCAGAGCCGCCATGGCCTTAGGTCATCATCTCTACCCAACTGCGGTTTTCAGGCTTCAGAACCTAGTCCTTATCTCCAATCACTGCCCAGGGTTGAAAATGATGCAGAAATCACACCTTCCCCATGGAAAGAGACCTTGTGATTGGCATGTTGTCCAAAGTCCCGTGTAGTTGAAATTACTGTGGCCCATGAGGCCCCGCCCATGCTCGCGGGCCACATTGGTCACAAACACACATTGTGACCCTCAGCCTGAGCCGAGTCCTCATAAGGCCTCACAGTGGCTGGATGAAGAGACAGCTTATTGGGCGTGCCATGCCCCTAGGCCCCAATTTTTAACCATAGTTTGGGTTGTCCCTTCACTCTTCCCCAGGTCTCTGCTTTGGAATTCCTCTTTTGTTCGGACACTTGAGGTAATAAACCTGAAAGGAGACCTCCCATCCCACAGATTCACGAAAAACAATTGGGACCGGGCCAAAACCACAGAGAGGAAGATTCGTCCATGGCCCATGAGGCCTCCCCACAGTCCACGGCCATCGTTGATACAAAATACAGATACTAAAGCCTGAGCAAGTGCCTCAGACTTCCTCTTTCTTCATATCCTGAAGAGTTCTTCTCATGGTTTGTAGATTGGGCCTGCCATTCCTACGTCCCCAAACCTAAGCTGAGTTTGTGTTTTCAGACTTCTGTCCTCAAAGTCCTGGGTCAAACACCCTCCAGGCTGGGGCCCCTGGAGCCACACATTAGGACTGTGCCTACCCAATCTATGGGAATTCTGCCCATTCCATTGTCCAAAATCGTACAAATTCGGAGAACGCTCCAATGTCCCAGGGGCCATCCCAATAGTGCAGGACTCCGGGGACAAACAAGGGTGGTCTGACAACAGGTGAGCATCTACCTCCACTCATTCCATAGATGGATATCCCCAGAGAAGAAGATTGAACCAGACAGGACCCTAGGCCATAACTGGATCCATTGCTTTGGTTTGCAGGCATGTCTCCTCAAAAGCCTGGTATCCAATACGAGCATAAGGGGTTTCCGGACGCACCCATCAAAACAAATCTAGTCTCCACAAGGAAACTTGTGCATGGGAGCTATGTCAAAAGCTTAGGAGAATACTTAGGGTCCCGGTGCCACCGCCCCATTCCAAGGCCCTAATGGCACAAAAACACATTAGGCCCCATCCTCAGGAAAGTCCATTTCAACTCAGCCACCCCGGTTGCTCCCGCAGAGCCATCCGATTTCAACTGTCTTGTTGCTAGGAGACAATTGGAATGCGAGGCAGGCTTCCCTGGCATCCATCCCCCAACTCTGCTCTGCAGTCATTCCATATGGGATGTCCTGGAGCTGCCCGACAGGTCTCAATTGTCCCGCAGAAGGAATCCTTGAAGGGGGCATCCCACAACTCCCAACGTGGGAAAACCTCCAGGCCCTTGAGATTCCGCTCCGTTCATGAAGGATAGTCATGCACAGAAACTCCAACCTGAGCCAACGTCTGATACTCGCCGTGATTTCAGATGCTTGAGATATTGGTTCAGATCTGCAGGGGGTACCTGCAGTGCCCTCGGCCAGAAGCCCAAGTCGAGCTTGTGTTCTCAGACTTCTGTCCTCACACTCCTGGCCCAGAAGCCCTCAAGTTTGGCAATTCCGGACCCACAATGCAGCACTCTGCCTGCCCTCTAGAAAAAATATCTTCCCTAATGAGCTGCCTGGACACCTCAAATGAGGATAAACCTACAAGGCACTCGAATGTACCCAAATTATATAGTCTAACCTGGGCACTAATGCACTGTCTGACACAACCTGAGCCAGAACCTCCTGACCAACACCCAGGCAGCTGACCACACACAGTGAGCCTATGAGACCCGCCATGGCCTTAGGTGGTCATCTCTTCCCAACAGCGGTTTTTCGGGCTTCAGAACCTAGGCCTTATCTCCAACCACGGCCCATGGTTGAAAATGATGCAGAAATCAGAACACCCATCCCATGGTTAGAGACCTTGTGATTGGCAAGTTGTACAAAGTCCAGTGTAGTTGAAACCAGTGTGGCCCATGAGGCCCCGCCCATGCTCGCAAAACCACATTGGTCACAAACACACATTGTGACCCTCAGCCTGAGCCCAGTCCTCAAGTACGGCCTCTCAGTGGCTGGATGAAGAGACAGCATATTGGGCGGGCCATGCCCCTAGGCCCCAATTTTTAAACATAGTTTGGGTTGTCCCTTCACTCTTCCCCAGCGCTCTGTTTTGGAATTCCTCTTATGTTCGGACACCTGAGGTAATAAACCTGAAAGGAGACCTCCCATTCCACAGATTGACGAAAAACAATTGGGACTGGGCCAAATCCACAGAGAGGAAGATTCGTCCATGGGCCATGAGGCCTCCCCAAATTCCACGGCCATCATTGATACAAAATCCAAAGACAAAAGCCTGAGCAAGTACCTCAGACTCGCTCTTTCTTCATATCCTGAAGAGTTCTTCTCATGGTTTGTAGATTACGCCTGCCATACCTACGTCCCCAAACATAAGCTGAGTTTCTGTTTTCAATCTTCTGTCCTCAAAGTCCTGGGCCACACACCCTCCAGGCTGGGGCGCCAGGAGCCACACATTAGTACTGTGCCTACCCAATCCATGGGAATTCTGCCCATTCCATTGTCCCAAATCGTACAAATTAGGAGAACCCTCCAAAGTCCCCGAGGCCCTCCCAATAGTGTATGTCTCCGGGGACAAACAGGGCGGTCTGACACCAGGTGATCATCTACCTCCACTCATTCCATAGATGGAGAACCCCAGAGAAGAAGATTGAACCAGACAGGACCCTAGGCCATAATCGGGTCCATTGCTTTGGTTTACAGGCATGTGTCCTCAAAAGCCTGGATTCCAATACCAGCATAAGGGGTTTCCTGAGGCACCCATCAGAAAAAATCTCGTCTCCACAAGGAAACTTTTGCATGGGAGCTATGTCAAAAGCTTAGGAGAATACTTCAGGGTCCCGGTGCCACCGCCCTAATCCAAGGCCCTCATGGACACAACACACATTAGGCCCCATCCTCAGGAAAATCCATTTCAATTCAGCCACCTCGGTTGCTCCCACAGAGCCACCGATCTCAACGCTATTGTTGCTAGGAGACATTTGTAATGTGAGGCGGGCTTCCCTGGCATCCATCCTCCAATGAAGCTCTGGAGTCATTCCATATGGGATGTCCTGGAGCTGCCCAACAGGTCTCAATTGTCCCACAGAAGGAATCCTTTAAGAGGGCATTCATAAACTCCCAACGTGGGAAAACCTCCATGGCCTTGAGATTCCTCTCCGTTCATGAAGGGGCAGTTATGCTCAGAAACTCCAACCTGAGCCAACGTCTGATCCTCGCCTTGGCTTCAGATGCTTGAGATATTGGTTCCGATCTGCAGGGGGTACATGCCGTGCCCTCGGCCTGAAGCCCAAGTCTAGCTTGTGTTCTCAGACTTCTGTCCTCACACTCCTGGCCCAGAAGCTCTCAAGTTTGGCAATTCCGGACCCACAATGCAGTACTCTGCCTGCCCTCTAGAAAAAACATCTTGCCTAATGAGCTGCCCAGGAACCTAAAAGGGGGATAAACCTACACGGCACTCGACTGTACCCAAATTATATAGTCTAACCTGGTCACTAATGCACTGTCTGACACACCCTGAGCTAGAACCTCTTGACCAAAACCCAGGCAGATGAATGCACACTGAGCGTATGAGACCCACCATGGCCTTAGGTCGTCATCTCTTCCCAACTGCGATTTTTCAGGCTTCAGAACCTAGACCTTATCTCCAACCACTGCCCATGGTTGAAAATGATGCAGAAATCAGAACACCTTCCCCATGGCAAGAGACCTTGTAATTGGCATGTTGTCCAAAGTCCAGTGTAGTTGAAACCAGCGTGGCCCATGAGGCCCCGCCCATGCTCGCGGGCCACATTGGTCACAAACTCACATTGTGACCCTCAGCATGAGCCCAGTCCTCAAGTCAGGCCTCTCAGTGGCTGGATGAAGAGACAGCATATTGGGCCTGCCATGCCCCTAGTCCCCAATTTTTAACCATAGTTTGGGTTGTCCCTTCACTCTTTCCCAAGGTTCTGCTTTGGAATTCCTCTTTTGTTCGGACACCTGAGTTAATAAACAGGAAAGGAGACCTCCCATCCCACAGATTGACGAAAAACAATTGGGACCGGGCCAAATCCACAGAGAGGAAGATTCGTCCATGGCCCATGAGGCCTCCCCACATTCCACGGCCATCGTTGATATAAAATGCAGAGGCAAAACCTGATCAAGTGCCTCACACTCGCTCTTTCTTCATATCCTGAAGAGTTCTTCTCATGGTTTGTAGATTGGGCCTGCATACCTACGTCCCCAAACCTAGCTGAGTTTGTGTTTTTAGAATACTGTCCTCAAAGTCCTTTGCCACACACCCTCCAGGCTGGGTCCCCTGGAGCCACACATTAGGACTGTGCCTACTCAATCCATGGGAATTCTTCCCATCCATTGTCCAAAATCGTACAAATTAGGAGAACTCTCCAAAGTCCCCGAGGCCATCCCAATAGTGTAGGTTTCCGGGGACAAACAAGGGCGGTCTGACACGAGGTGAGCATCTACCTCCACTCATACCATACATGGATGTCCCCAGAGAAGAAGATTGAACCAGACAGTACGCTAGGCCATAATCGGATCCATTGCTTTGGTTTACAGGCATGTCTCCTCAAAATCCTGGATTCCAATACAAGCATAAGTGGTTTGCTGAGGCACCCATCAGAACAAATCTCGTCTCCACAAGGAAACTTGTGCATGGGATCTATGTCAAAAGCTTAGGAGAATACTACAGGGTCCCTGTGCCACCGCCCCATTCCAAGGCCCTCATGGACACAAACACACATTAGGCCCCATTCTCAGGAAAGTCTATTTCAACTAAGCCACCCAGGTTGCTCCCGCAGAGTCATCCGATCTCAAATGTATAGTTGCTAGGAGACAATTGGAATGCGAGGCGGTCTTCCCTGGCATCCATCTTCCAACGGTGCTCTGGAGTTAATCCATATGGGATCTCCTGGAGCTGCCCAACATGTCTCAATTGTCCCCAGAAGGAATCCTTGAAGGGGGCATTCCACAACTCCCAACATGGGAAAAACTCCATGGCCTTGAGATTCCGCTCCGTTCATGAAGGGGCAGTCATGCACAGAAACTCCAACCTGAGCCAACGTCTGATCCTCGCCGTGACTTCAGATGTATGAGATATTGGTTCAGATCTGCAGGGGGTACCTGCCGCGCCCTCGGCCTGATGTCCAAGTCAACTTGTGTTCTCAAAATTTGTCCTCACACTCCTGGCCGAGAAGACCGCAAGTTTGGCAATTCCGGACCCACAATGCAGCACTCTGCCTGCCCTCTAGAAAAAATATCTTGCCTCATGAGCTGCCCAGGCACCTCAAATGTGGATAAACCTACACGGCACTCGACTGTACCCAAATTATATAGTCTAACCTGAGCTCTAATGCACTCTCTGACACAACCTGAGCCTGAACCTCCAGATCAACATCCAGGCAGCTG
Source organism: Mustela nivalis (assembly GCF_964662115.1). NCBI lineage: Eukaryota > Metazoa > Chordata > Mammalia > Carnivora > Mustelidae > Mustela > Mustela nivalis. Next base: position 1,074,157 of record NW_028136529.1, read on the forward strand.
ACCACACACTGAGCACATCAGAGCCTCCATGGCCTTAGGTCATCATCTCTACCCAACTGCGGTTTTCAGGCTTCAGAACCTAGTCCTTATCTCCAATCACTGCCCAGGGTTGAAAATGACGCAGAAATCACACCTTACCCATGGAAAGAGACCTTGTGATTGGCATGTTGTCCAAATCCCGTGTAGTTGAAATTAGTGTGGCCCATGAGGCCCCGCCCATGCTCGCGGGCCACATTGGTCACAAACACACATTGTGACCCTCAGCCTGAGCCGAGTCCTCAAGTAAGGCCTCTCAGTGGCTGGATGAAGAGACAGCATATTGGGCGTGCCATGCCCCTAGGCCCCAATTTTTAACCCTAGTTTGGGTTGTCCCTTCACTCTTCCCCAGGGCTCGGCTTTGGAATTCCTCTTTTGTTCGGAAACCTGATGTAATAAACCCAAAAGGAGACCCTCCATCGCACAGATTGACGAAAAACAATTGGGACCGGGCCAAATCCACAAAGAGGAAGATTCGTCCATGGCCCATGAGGCCTCCCCACATTCCATGGCTACCGTTGATAAAAATCCAGAGACAAAATCCTGAGCAAGCGCTAAGACTCGATCTTTCTTCATTTCCTGAAAAGTTCTTCTCATGGATTGTATATTGGACCTGCCATACCTACATCCCCAAACCTAAGCTGTGTTTGTGTATTCTGACTTCAGTCCTCAATGTCCTGGGCCAGACACCCTCCAGGCTGGGGCCCCTGTAGCCACACATTAGGACTGTGCCTACCAAATACATGGGAATTCTGCCTACTCCATTTTCCAAATTCGTAGAAATTAGGAGAACTCTCCAAAGTCCCCGAGGCCATCCCAATAGTGTAGGTCTCCGGGGACAAACAAGTGCGGTCTGACACCAGGTGAGCATCTACGTCCACTCATTCCATAGATGGATATCCCCTGAGAAGAAGATTGAACCAGACAGGACCCTAGGCCATAATCGCATCCATTGCTTTGGTTTACAGGCATGTCTCCTCAAAGCCTGGATTCCAATACCAGCATAGGGGGTTTACTGAGGCACCCATCAGAACAAATCCCGTCTCCACAAGGAAACCTGTGCTTGGGAGCTATGTAAAAGCTTAGGAGAATACTTCAGGGTCCCGAATCAACCGCCCCATTCCAAGGCCATCATGGACACAAACACACATTAGGCCCCATCCTCAGGAAAGTCCATTTCAACTCAGCCACCCCGGTTGCTCCCACATAGCCATCCGATCTCAACTGTCTTGTTGCTAGGAGACAATTGGAATGCAAGGCGGCTTCCCTGGCATCCATCCTCCAAGGGTGCTCTGGAGTCATTCCATATGGGTTGTCCTGGACCTGCCCAACAGGTGTCAATTGTCCAGCAGAAGGAATCCTTGAAGGGGGCATCCCACAACTCCCAACGTGGGAAAACCTTCATAGACTTGAGATTTTGCTCCGTTCAAGAAGGGGCAATCCTGCACACAAACTCCAACCTGAGCCAACGTCTAATCCTCGCCGTGACTTCAGATGCATGAGATATTGGTTCAGATCTGCAAGGGGTACCTGCCGTGCCCTCGGCCCGAAGCCCAAGTCTAGCTTGTGTTCTCAGACTTCTGTCCTCACACTCCTGGCCCAGAAGCCCTCAAGTTTGGCAATTCCGGACCCACAATACAGTACTCTTCCTGCCCTCTAGAAAAAATATCTTGCCTAATGAGCTGCCCAGGCACCTCAATGAGGATAATCATACACGGCACTCGACTGTACCCAAATTATATAGTTTAACCTGAGCTCTAATGCACTCTCTGACACAAACTGAGCCCAAACCTCCTGACCAACACCCAGCCAGCTGACCGCACAGTGAGCACATCAGACCCGCCATGGCCTAGGTCATCATCTCATCCCAATTGCGGTTTTCAGGCTTCAGAACTAGACCTTATCTCAAAACACTGCCCAGGGTTGAAAATGTTGCAGAAATCAGAACTCCTTCCCCATGGCAAGAGACCTTGTGATTGGCATGTTGTTCAAAGTTCAGTGTAGTTGAAACCAGTGTGGCCCATGAGGCCCCGCCCATGCTCACAGGCCAAATTTGTCACAAACACACATTGTGGCCCTCAGCCTGAGCCGAGTCCTCAAGTAAGGCCTCTCAGTGTCTGGATGAAGAGAAAGCTATTGGGCCTGACATGCCCCTAGGCTCCAATTTTTAACCATAGTTTGGGTTGTCCCTTCACTCTTCCCCAGGGCTCTGCTTTGCAATTCTTCTTTGTTTGGGACACGTTAGATAACAAACCCGAAAGGAGACATCCATCCCACAGATTGACAGAAAACAAATGGGACCGGGCCAAATCCACAGAGAGGAAGATTCATCCATGGCGCATGAGGCCTCCACACATACCATGGCATTCGTTGAATCAAAATCCAGAGACAAAAGCCTGAGCAAGGGCCTCAGACTCTATCTTTCTTCATTTCTTGAAGAGTTCTTCTCATGGTTTGTAGATTGGGCCTGCCATACCTACGTCCCCATGCTTAAGCTGAGTTTGTGTTTTCAGACTTCTGTCCTCAAAGTCATGAGCCACACCCCTACAGGCTGGGGCCCCTAGAGCCACAAATAGAATTGTGCCTACCCAATCCATGAGACTTCTGCCCATTCCATTTTCCAAAATCGTACAAATTAGGAGTAACCTCCAAATTCCGAGGCCATCTCAATTGTGTAGGTCTCCGGGGAAAAACAAGGGCGGTGTCATACCAGCTGAGCACCTACCTCCACTCATACCATAGATGGATATACCCAGAGAAGAAGATTGAACCAGACAGTACGCTAGGCCATAATCGGATCCATTGCTTTGGTTTACAGGCATGTCTCCTCAAAATCCTGGATTCCAATACAAACATAAGTGGTTTGCTGAGGCACCCATCAGAACAAATCTCGTCTCCACAAGGAAACTTGTGCATGGGATCTATGTCAAAAGCTTAGGAGAATACTTCAGGGTCCCGGTGCCACAGCCCCATTCCAAGGCCCTCATGGACACAAACACACATTAGGCCCCATTCTCAGGAAAGTCTATTTCAACTAAGCCACCCCGGTTGCTCCCGCAGAGTCATCCGATCTCAACTGTATTGTTGCTAGGAGACAATTGGAATGCGAGGCTGGCTTCCCTGGCATCCATCTTCCAACGGTGCTCTGAAGTTAATCCATATGGGATGTCCTGGAGCTGCCCAGCATGTCTCAATTGTCCCCCAAAAGGAATCCTTGAAGGGGGCATCCCACAACTCCCAACATGGGAAAACCTCCATGGCCTTGAGATTCCGCTCCGTTAAAAAGGGGCAGTCATGCACAGAAACTCCAACCTGAGCCAACGTCTGATCCTCGCCGTGACTTCAGATGTATGAGATATTGGTTCAGATCTGCAGGGGGTACCTGCCGTGCCCTCGGCCTGATGTCCAAGTCAACTTGTGTTCTCAAACTTTTGTCCTCACACTCCTGGCCGAGAAGACCGCAAGTTTGGCAATCCCGGACCCACAATGCAGCACTCTGCCTGCACTCTAGATAAAATATCTTTCCTAATAGGCTGCCCAGGCACCTCAAATTTGGATAAACCTACACGGCACTCGACTGTACCCAAATTATATAGTCTAACCTGAGCTCTAATGCACTCTCTGACAAAACCTGAGCCTGAACCTCCAGATCAACATCCAGGCAGCTGACCACACACTGAGCACATCAGACCCGCCATGGGCTTAGGTCATCATCTCTTCCTAACTGCTGTTTTCAGGCTTCAGAACCTAGACCTTATCTCCAACCACTGCCCAGGGTTGAAAATGATGCAGAAATCACACCTTCCCCATGGAAAGAGACCTGTGATTGGCATGTTGTCCAAAGTCCCGTGTAGTTGAAATCAGTGTGGCCCATGAGGCCCCGCCCATGCTCGCGGGCCACATTGGTCATAAACACACATTGTGACCCTCAGCCTGAGCCGAGTCCTCAAGTAAGTCCTCTCAGTGGCTGGATGAAGAGACAGCATATTGGGCGTGCCATGCCCCTAGGCCCCAATTTTTAACCCTAGTTTGGGTTGTCCCTTCACTCTTCCCCAAGGCTCTGCTTTGGAATTCCTCTTTTGGTGGGACACCTGAGGTAATAAACCTGAAAGGAGACCTCCCATCCCACAGATTGACGAAAAACAATTGGGACCGGGGCATATCCACAGAGAAGAAGATTCATCCATGACCCATGAGGTCTCCCCACATTCCACGGCCACCGTTGATACAAAATCCAGAGACAAAATCCTGAGCAAGCGCCTAAGACTCGCTCTTTCTTCATTTCCTGAAAAGTTCTTCTCATGGTTAGTATATGGGGCCTGCCATACCTACGTCCCCAAACCTAAGCTGAGTTTGTGTATTCTGACTTCAGTCCTCAAAGTCCTGGGCCACACAACCTCCAGGCTGGGGCCCCTGGAGCCACACATTAGGTCTGTGCCTACCAAATACATAGGAATTCTGCCCACTCCATTTTCAAAAATCGTACAAATTAGGAGAACTCTCCAAATTCCTCGAGGCCATCCCAATAATGTAGGTCTCCGGGGACAAACAAGGGCGGTCTGACACCACTGAGCATCTCCCTCTACTCATACCATAGATGGATGTCCCCAGAGAAGAAGATTGAACCAGACAGGACCCTAGGACATAAACGGATCCATTGCTTTGGTTTACAGGCATGTCTCCTCAAAAGTCTGGATTCCATGACCAGCTTAGGGGTTTTTCTGAGGCACCCATCAGAACAAATCTCGTCTCCACTAGGAAACTTGTGCATGGGAACTATATCAAAAGCTTAGGAGAACACTTCATGGTCCCGGTGCCACTGCCCTATTCCAAGGCCCTCATGGACACAAACAAACTTTAGGCCCCATCCTCAGGAAAGTCCATTTCAACTCAGCCACCCCGGTTGCTCCGGCAGAGCCATCCGATCTCAAGTGTCTTGTTGCTAGGAGACAATTAGAATGCGAGGCAGGGTTCCCTGGCATCCATCCTTGAACGGTGCTCTGGATTCGTTCCATATCGGATGTCCTGGAGCTGCCCAACATGTCTCAATTGTCCCGCAGAAGGAATACTTGAAGGGGGTATCCCACAACTCCCAAAGTGGGAAAACCTCCATGGCCTTGAGATTCCGCTCCGTTCATGAAGGGGCAGTCATGCACCCGATACTCCCATCTTAGCCAACGTCTGATCCTCGCCGTGACTTCAGATGCATGAGATATTGTTTCAGATCTGCAGGAGTACCTGCCGTGCCCAGGCCGAAGGCCAATCTAGCTTGTGTTCTCAGACTTCTGTCCTCACACTCCTGGCCCAGAAGACCTCACGTTTGGCAATTCCAAACCCACAATGCAGCACTCTGTCTGTCCTCTAGAAAAAATACTTTGCCTAATGAACTGCCCAGGTACCTCAAATGAGGATAAACCTACACGGCACTCGACTATACCCAAATTATATAGTCTAACCTGAGCACTAATGCACTCTCTGACACAACCTGAGCCCGAACCTCCTGACCAACACCCAGGCAGCTGACCGCACAGTGAGCACATCAGACCCACCAAGGCCTTAGGTCGTCATCTATTCCCATTTGCGGTTTTCATGCTTCAGAACCTACACCATATCGCCAACCACTGCCCAGGGTTGAAAATGATGCAGAAATCAGAACTCTTTCTCCATGGCAAGAGAGCTTGTGCTTGGAATGTTGTCCAAAGTTCAGTGTCGTTGAAACCAATGTGGCCCATGAGACCCCGCCCATGATCGTGGGCCACTATGGTCACAAACACACATTGTGACCCTCAGCCTGAGCCCAGTCCTCAAGTAAGGCCTCTCAGTGGCTGGATGAAGAGACAGCATATAGGTCCTGCCATGCCCCAAGCCACAATTTTTAACCATAGTTTGGGTTGTCCCTCCACTGTTCCCCAGGGCTCTGCTTTGGAATTCCTTTTTGGTTGGGACACCTGAGGTAACAAACATGAAAGGAGACCTCCCATCCCAGATTGATGAAAAAGAATTCTGACCTGACCATATCCACAGAGAGAAAGATTTGTCCATGGCCCATGAGGCCTCCCCACTTTCCACAGCCATCGTTGATTCAAAATCCATAGACAAAATCCTGAGCAAGCGCCTCTGACTCTCTCTTTCTTCATACCCTGAAGAGTTCTTCTCATGGGTTTTTAAATTGGGCCTGCCAAATCTACGTCCCAAACCTAAGCCGAGATTGTATTTTCAGGTTTCTTTCCTCAAAGTCCTGGGGCACACCCGCCCGGCAGGAACCCCTGGAGCCACACATTAGACTGTGCCTACCCAATCCATGGGAATTCTGCCCATTCCATTGTCCAGAATCGTACAAATCAGGAGATCCCTCCAAAGTCCCGGAGGCCATCCCAATATTGTAGGCCTCCTGGGACAAACAAGGGCGGTCTGAAAGCAGCTGAGCATCTACCTCCACTCATATCATAGATGGATGTCCCCAGAGAAGAAGATTGAACCAGACAGGAACCTAGGCCATAATCGGATCCATTGCTTTGGTTTACAGGCATGTCTCCTCAAAAGCCTGGATTCCAATACAAGCATAGGGGGTTTCCTGAGGCACCCATCAGAACAAATCTCAACTCCACAAGGAAACTTGTGCTTGGGAGCTATGTCAAAAGCTTAGGAGAATAATTCAGGGTCCCGGTGACACCACCCCATTCCAAGGCCCTCATGGACACAAACACACATTAGGCCCAATCCTCAGGAAAGTCCATTTCAACTCAGCCACCCCGGTTGCTCCCGCAGAGCTATCTGATCTCAACTGTCTTGTTGTTAGGAGAAAATTGTAATGCGAGGCAGGCTTCCCTGGCATCCATCCTCGAACGGTGCTCTCGAGTCATTCCATATTGGATATCCTGGAGGTGCCCAACAGGTCTCAATTGTCCCGCAGAAGGAATCCTTAAAGGAGGCATCCCAAAACTCCCAACGTGGGAAAACCTCCATGGCCTTGAGATTCTGCTCCGTTCATGAAGGGGAAGTCATGCACAGAAACTCCAACCTGAGCCATCGTCTGATCCTCGCTGATACTTCAGATACTTGAGATATTAGTTCAGATCTGCAGGGGGTAACTGCCATGCCGTCGGCCTGAAGCCCAAGTCTAGCTTGTATTCTCAGACTTCTGTCCTCACGCTCCTGACCTAGAATTCCTCAAGTTTGGCAATTCTGGACCCACAATGCAGCACTCTGCCTGCCCTCAAAAAAAAATATCTTGCCTAATGAGCTGCCCAGGCACCTCAAATGAGCATAAACCTACACGGCACTCGACTGTACCCAAATTATATAGTCTACCCTGACCACTAATGTACTCTCTGACACAACCTGAGCGCAAACCTCCTGACCAACACCCAGGCAGCTGACTGCACAGTGAGCATATCAGACCCGCCATGGACTTATGTCGTCATCTATACCCAACTGCGGATTTCAGGCTTTAGAACCTAGACCTTATCTCCAACCACTGCCCAGGGTTGAAAATGATACAGAAATCAGAACTCTTTTCCCATGGCAAGAGAGCTTGTGCTTGGAATGTTGTCCAAAGTTCAGTGTATTTGAAACCAGTGCAGCCCATTAGGCCCCGCCCATGCTCACGGGCCACATTGGTCACAAACACACATTTTGACCCTCAGCCTGAGCCCAGTCCTCAAGTACGGCCTCTCAGTGGCTAGATGAAGAGAGAGCATATTGGGCCTGCCATGCCACTAGGCCCCAATTTTTAACTATAATTTGGGTTGTCCCTTCACTCTTCCCCAAGGCTCTGCTATGGAATTCCTCTTTGTTTGGGACACCTAAGGTAACAAACCGGAAAGGAGACCTCCCATCCCACAGCTTGACGAAAAACAATTGGGACCGGGCCAAATCCACACAGAGGAAGATTCGTCCATGGCCCATGAGGCCTCCCCACAGTTCACGGCCATCGTTGATATAAAATCCAGAGACAAAAGCCTGAGCAAGCACCTCAAACTCGCTCTTTCTTCATATCCTGAAGAGTTCTTCTCATGGATTGTAGATTGGGCCTGCCCTACCTACGTCCCCAAACCTAAGCTGAGTTTGTGTTTTCAGATTCTGTCCTCAAAGTCCTGGGCCACACACCCTCCAGGCTGGGGCCCCTGGAGCCACATATTAGGACTGTACCTACCCGATCCATGGGAATTCAGCCCATTCCACTGTCCAAAATCGTACAAATTTGGACAACACTCCAAAGTCCCCGAGGCCATCCCAATAGTGTAGGATTCCAGGAAAAACAAGGGCGGTCTGACACCAGCTGAGCATCTACCTCCACTCATACCATAGATAGATGTTCCCAGAGAAGAATATTGAACCAGACTGGACCCTAGGCCTTAATCGGATCCATTGCTTTGGTTTACAGGCATGTCTCCTCAAAAGCCTGGATTCCAATATCAGCATAGTGGGTTTTCTGAGCCACCCATCAGAACAAATCTCGTCTCCACAAGGAAACTTGTGCATGGGAGATATGTCAAAAGCTTAGGAGAATACTTCAGTGTCCTGGTGCCACCACCCCATTCCAAGGCCCTCATGGACACACACACACACATTAGGCCCCATCCTCAGGAAAGTCCATTTCAATTCAGGCACCCCGGTTGCTCTCACAGAGCTATCCGATCTCAACTGTCTTGTTGCTAGGAGAAATTGGAATGAGAGGCTGCCTTTCCTGGCATCCATTCTCGAACGGCGCTCTGGAGTCATTCCATATGGGATGTCCTGGAGCTCCCCAACAGGTCTCAAATGTCGCACAGGAGGAATCCTTGAAGGGGGAATCACACAACTCACAACGTGGGAAAACCTCCATGGCCTTGAGATTCCGCTCCGTTCATGATGGGGCAGTCATGCACAGAAACTCCAACCTGAGCCAACGTCTGATCCTCGCCATTACTTCAGATACTTGAGATATTAGTTCAGATCTGCAGGGGGTACCTACCGTGCCCTCGGCCTGAAGCCCAAGTCTAGCTTGTATTCTCAAACTTCTGTCCTCACACTCCTGACCTAGAAGTCCTCAAGTTTGTATATTCCGGACCCACAATGCAGCACTCTGCCTGCCCTCTAGAAAAAATATCTTGCCTAATGAGCTGCCCAGGCACCTCAAATGAGCATAAACCTACAGGGCACTCGACTGTACCCAAATTATATAGTCTAACCTGACCACTAATGTACTCTCTGACACAACCTGAGCGCAAACCTCCTAACCAACACCCAGGCAGCTGACCGCACAGTGAGCATATCAGACCCGCCATGGCCTTATGTCGTCATCTATACCCAACTGCAGTTTTCAGGCTTCAGAACCTACACCTTATCTCCAACCACTGCCCAGGGTTGAAAATGATGCAGAAATCAGAACTCTTTATCCATGGCAAGAGAGCTTGTGCTTGGAATGTTGTCCAAAGTTCAGTGTAGTTGAAACCAGTGTGGCCCATGAGACCCCGCCCATGATCGCGGGTCACATTGGTCACAAACACAGCCTGAGCCCAGTCCTCAAGTAAGGCCTCTCAGTGGCTGGATGAAGAGACAGCATATAGGGCCTGCCATGCCCCTAGCCACAATTTTTAACCATAGTTTGGGTTGTCCCTTCACTCTTCCCCAGGGCTCTGCTTTGGAATTCCACTTTGGTTGGGAATCCCACAGATTGATGAAAAAGAATTCGGACCGGACCAAATCCACAGAGAGGAAGATTCATCCATGGCCCATGAGGCCTCCAACATTCCACGGCCATCGTTGATAAAAAATCCAGAGACAAAATCCTGAGCAAGCACCTCTGACTCGCTCTTTTTCATATTCTGAAGAGTTCTTCTCATGGGTTTTTAGTTTGGGCCTGCCATACCTTCGTCCCAAACCTAAGCCGAGTTTGTGTTTTCAGATTTCCGTCCTCAAAGACCTGGGGCAAACCCTCCCGGCTGGAGCCTCTGGAGCCACACATTAGACTGTGCCTACCAATCCATGGGAATTCTGCCCATACCATTGCCAAGAATCGTACAAATCAGGAGATCCCTCCAATGTCCCAAAGGCCATCCCAATAGTGTAGGTCTCCTGGGACAAACAAGGGCAGTCTGACAGCAGCTGAGCATCTACATCCACTCATATCATAGATGGATGTCCCCAGAGAAGAAGATTGAACCAGACAGGACCCTAGGCCATAATCGGATCCATTGCTTTGGTTTACAGTCATGTCTCCTCAAAAGCCTGGATTCCAATACGAGCATAGGGGGTTTCCTGAGGCACCCATCAGAACAAATCTCGCCTCTACAAGGAAACTTGTCCATGGGAGCTATGTCAAAGCTTAGGAGAATACTTCAGGTTCCTGGTGCCACCGCCCCATTCCAAGGCCCTCATGGACACAAACACACATTAGGCCCCATCCTCAGGAAAGTCCATTTCAACTCAGCCACCCCGGTTGCTCCCGCAGAGCTATCCGATCTCAACTGCCTGTTGTTAGGAAAAAATTGGAATGCGAGGCTGGCTTCCCTGGCATCCATCCTCGAACGGTGCTCTGGAGTCATTCCATATTGGATATCCTGGAGCTGCCCAACAGGTCTCAATTGTCCCGCAGAAGGAATCCTTGAAGGGGGCATCCCAGAACTCCCAACGTGGGAAAACCTACATGGCCTTGAGATTCCATTCCGTTCATGAAGGGGCAGTCATGCACAGAAACTCCAACCTGAGCCAAAGTCTGATCCTCGCCATTACTTCAGATACTTGAGATATTAGTTTAGATCTGCAGGGGGTACCTACCGTGCCCTCGGCCTGAAGCCCAAGTCTAGCTTGTATTCTCAAACTTCTGTCCTCACACTCCTGACCTAGAAGTCCTCAAGTTTGTATATTCCGGACCCACAATGCAGCACTCTGCCTGCCCTCTAGAAAAAATATCTTGCCTAATGAGCTGCCTGGACACCTCAAATGAGGATAAACCTACACGGCACTCGACTGTACCCACATTATATAGTCTAACCTGAACACTAATGCACTGTCTGACACAACCTGAGCCCGAACCTCCTGACCCACACCCAGGCAGCTGACCGCACAGTGAGCACATCAGACCCGTCATGGCCTTAGGTTGTCATCTCTTCCCAACTGCCGTTTTCATGCTTCAGAACCTCGACCTTATCTCCAACCACTGCCCAGGGTTGAAAATGATGCAGAAATCAGAACACCTTCCCCATGGCAAGAGACCTTGTGATTGGCATCTTGTCCAAAGTTCAGTGTAGTTGAAACCAGTGTAGCCCATGAGGCCCTGGCCATGCTCGTGGGCCACATTGGTCACAAACATACATTGTGACTCTCAGCCTGAGCCCAGTCTTCAAGTAAGACCTCTCAGTGGCTGGATAAAGAGACAGCATATTGGGCCTGCCATGCCCCTAGGCCCCAATTTTAACCATAGTTTGGATTGTCCCTTCACTCATCCCTAGGGCTCTGCTTTGGATTTCCTCTTTGGTTGTTACACTTGAGGTAACCAACCTTAAAGGAGACCTCCCATCCCACTGCTTGACGAAAAACAATTGGGACCAGAACAAATCCACAGAGAGGAAGATTCATCCATGGCCCATGAGGCCTCCCCACATTCGACGGCCATCGTTGATACAAAATCCAGAGACGAAAGCCTGAGCAAGCGCCTCAGATTAATTCTTTCTTCATATCCTGAAGAGTTCTTCTCATGGTTTCTAGATTGGGCCTGCCATACCCACGTCCCCAAACATATGCTGAGTTTGTGTTTTCAGACTTCTGTCCTCAAAGTCCTGGGCCAAACACCCTCCTGGCTGGGGCCACTAGAGCCACTAATTAGGACTGTGTCTACCCAATCCATGGGAATTCTGCCCATTCCATTGTTGAAATCGTACAAATTAGGAGAACCCCCCAAAATCCCCGAGGCCATCCCAATAGTATAGGTCTCCGGGGACAAAAAAGGGCAGTCTGACAGCAGCTGAGAATCTACCTCCACTCATACATAGATGGATGTCCCCAGAGAAGAAGATTGAACCATACAGGACCCTAGGCCATTATCGGATCCATTGCTTTGGTTTACAGGCATGTCTCCTCAAAAGCCTGGATTCCAATACCAGCATAAGGGGTTTCCAAGGCACCCATCAGAACAATTATCCTCTCCACAAGGAAACTTGTGCATGGGAGCTATGCCAAAAGCTTAGGAGAATACTTCAGGGTCCCAGTGCCACCGCCCTATTCCAAGGCCCTCATGGACACAAACACACATTAGGTCCCATCATCAGGAAAGTCCATTTCAACTCAGCCACCCCGGTTGCTCGCCCAGAGCCATCTGATCTCAACTGTCTTGTTGCTAGGAGACAATTGTAATGGGATGCGGCTACCCTGGCATCCATCCTCGAAAGGTGCTCTGGAGTCATTCCAAATGGGATATCCTGGAGCTGCTCAACATGTCTCAAATGACCCACAGATATAATTCTTAAAAGGGGCATCCCACAACTCCCAACGTGGGAAAACCTCCATGGCCTTGAGATTCCGCTCCGTTCATGAAGGGGCAGTCATGCACAGAAACTCCAACCTGAGCCAACGTCTGTTCCTCGCGGTGACTTCAGATGCATGAGATATTGGTTCAGATATGCAGGGGGTACCTGCCGTGCCCTCGCCCTGAAGCCCAAGTCTAGCTTGTGTTCTCAGACTTCTGTCCTCACACTCCTGGCCCAGAAGCCCTCAAGTTTGGCAATTCCGGACCCACAATGCAGCACTCTGCCTGCACTCTATGAAACATATCTTCCCTAATGAGCTGCCCAGGCACCTCAAAAGAGGATAAACCTACACGGCACTCGACTGTACCCAAATTATATAGTCTAACCTGAACACTAATGCACTGTCTGACACAACCTGAGCCCGAACCTCCTGACCAACACTCAGGCAGCTGACCGCACAGTGAGCACATCAGACTTGCCATGGCCTTCGGTCGTCATCCCTTCCCAACTGCGGTTTTCAGGTTTCAGAACCTAGACCTTATCTCCAACCACTGCCCAGGGTTGAAAATGATGCAGAAATCAGAACTCCTTCCCCATGGCAAGAAACCTTGTTATTGGCATGTTGTCCAAAGTTCAGTGAAGTTGAAACCAGTGTGGCCCATGAGGCCCCGCCCATGCACGTGGGCTACATTGGTCATAAACACACATTGTGACCCTCAGCTTTAGACCAGTCCTCAATTAAGGGCTCTCAGAAGCTGGATGTATAGACAGCATATTGGGCCTGCCATGCCACTAGGCCCCAATTTTTAACCATAGATTGGCTTGTCCCTTCACTCTTCCTGTTGGCTCTGCTTTGGAATGCCTCCTTTGTTGGGACACCTGAGGTAACAAACCTGAAAGGAGACCCCCCATCCCACAGCTTGACGAAAAACAATTGGGACCGGGCCAAATCCACAGAGAGGAAGATTCGTCCATGGCCCATGAGACATCCCCACATTCCACGGCCATCGTTGATACAAAACCCAGATACAAAAGCATGAGCAAGCGCCTCAGATTTGGTCTTTCTTAATATCCTGAGGAGTTCTTCTAATGGTTTGTAGATTGGGCCACCCATACGTACGTCCCCAACCTATGCTGAGTTTGTGTTTTCAGACTTCTGTCCTCAAAGTCCTGGGTCACACACCCTCCAGGCTGGGGCCCCTGGAGCCACTCATTAGGACTGTTCCTAACCAATCTATGGGAATTCTGCACATTCCATTGTCTAAAATCGTACAAAATAAGAGGACCCTACAAATTCCTGAGTCCCTGCTCATAGTGTAGGTCTCCCGGGACAAACAAGGGGGATCTGACACCAGCTGAGCATCTACCTCCACTCATATCATAGATGGATGTCCCCAGAGTTAAAGATTGAACCAGACAGGGCCTAGGGCATAATCGGATCCATTGCTTTGGTTTACAGGTATATCACCTCAAAAGCCTGGATTCCAATACGAGCATAGGGGGTTTCCTGAGGCACCCATCAGAAAAATCTCGTCTCCACAAGGAAACTTGTGCATGGGAGCTATGTCAAAAGCTTAGGAGAATACTTCAGGGTCCTGGTGCCCCCTCCCCATTCCAAGGCCCTCATTTTCACAAACACACATTAGGCCCCATCCTCAGGAAGTCCATTTCAACTGGGCCAATTGGTTACTCATGCAGAGCCATCCGTACTCAACTCTCTTGTTACTAGGAGACAATTGGAATGCCAGGCGGGCTTCCCTGGCATCCATCCTCCAACGGTGCTCTGGCGTCATTCCATATGGGATATCCTGGAGCTCCCAACAGGTCTCTATTGTCCCGCAGAAGGAATCCTTGAGGAGGCTTCCCACAACTCCCAACGTGGGGAAAACCTCCATGGCCTTGAGATTCCGCTTCGTTCATGAAGGGGCAGTCATGCACAGAAACTCCAACCTGAGCCAACGTCTGATCTTCGCCGTGACTTCAGATGCATGACATATTGGTTCAGATCTGCAGGGGGTACCTGCGTTGCCCTCGGCCTGAAGCCCAAGTCTAGCTTGTGTTCTCAGACTTCTGTCCTCACACTCCGGCCCCAGAAGCCATCAAGTTTGGCAATTCCGGACCCACAATGCAGCACTCTGCCTGCCCTCTAAAAAAATATCTTTCCTAATGAGCAGCCCAGGCAACTCAAATGAGGATAAACCTACACGGCACTCGACTGTACCCAAACTATATAGTCTAACCTGAGCACTAATGCACTGTGTGACACAATCTGAGTCCCAACCTCCTGACCAACACCCAGGCAGCGGACCGCACAGTGAGCAAATCAGACCCGCCAAGGCCTTAGGTTGTCATCTCTTCCCAAATGCTGTTTTTTAGGCTTCAGAAGCTATACCTTATCTCCAACCACTGCCCAGGGTTAAAAATGATGCAGAAATCAGAACACCTTAACCATGCAAGAGATCTTGTGATTGGCATCTTCTCCAAAGTTCAGTTTAGTTGAAACCAGTGTAGCCCATGAGGCCCCGGCCAGGCTTGCAGGCCACAATGGTCACAAACATACATTGTGACTCTCAGCCTGAGCCCAGTCTTCAAGTAAGACCTCTCAGTGGCTGGATGAACAGACAGCATATTGGGCCTGCCATGCCCCTAGGCCCCTAATTTAAACCATAGTTTGGGTTGTCTCTTCACTCTTCCCTAGGGCTCTGCTTTGGAATTCCTCTTTGGTTGGGACACTTGAGGTAACAAACCTGAAAGGAGACTTCCCATCCCACAGCTTGACGAAAAACAATTGGGAACAAACCAAATCCAAAGAGAGGAAGATTCGTCCATTGCCCATGAGGCCTCCCCACATTCGACGGCCATCGTTGATACAAAATCCAGAGACAAAAGCCTGAGCAAGCGCCTCAGATTAATTCTTTCTTCATATCCTGAAGAGTTCTTCTCATGGTTTGTAGATTGGGCCTGCCATACCTACGTCCTCAAAGCTAAGCTGAGTTTGTGTTCTCAGACTTTTGTCCTCAAAGACCTGGGCCACACACCCTCCCGGCTGGGGCCCCTGCAGCCACTAATTAGGACAGTGTCTACCCAATCGATGGGAATTCTGCCCATTCCTTTGTCGAAATCGTACAAATTAGGAGAACCTTCCAAAATCCCCGAGGCCATCCCAATAGTGTAGTTCGCCGGGGACAAACAAGGGCGGTCTGACAACAGGTGAGCATCTACCTCCACTCATTCCATAGATGGATATCCCCAGAGAAGTAGCTTGAACCAGACAGGACCCTAGGCCATAATCGCATCCATTGCTTTGGTTTACAGGCTTGTCTCCTCAAAAGCCTGAATTCCAATACAAGCATAGGGGGTTTCCTGACACCCATCAGAAAAATCTCGTCTCCACAAGGAAACTTGGGCATGGGAGCTATTTCAAAAGTTTAGGAGAATACTTCAGTGTCCTGGTGCCACCTCCCCATTCCAAGGTACTCATGGACACAAACACACATTAGGCCCCATCCTCAGGAAAGTCCATTTCAACTCAGCCACCCCGGTTGCTCCCGCAGAACCATCCGATCTCAACTCTCTTGTTGCTAGGAGACAATTGGAATGCGAGGCGGGCTTCCCTGGCATCCATCCTCCAACGGTGCTCTGGCATCATTCCATATGGGATGTCCTGGAGCTGCCCAACAGATCTCAATTGTCCTGCAGAAGGAATCATTGAAGGGGGCATCCCAAAACTCCCAACGTGGGAAAACCTCCATGGCCTTGAGATCCCACTCTGTTCATGAAGGGGCAGTCATGCACAGAAACTCCAACCTGAGCCAACGTCTGTTCCTCGCGGTGACTTCAGATGCATGAGATATTGGTTCAGATATGCAGGGGGTACCTGCCGTGCCCACGGCCTGAAGCCCAAGTCTAGCTTGTGTTCTCAGACTTCTGTCCTCACACTCCTGGCCCAGAAGCCCTCAAGTTTGGCAATTCCGGACCCACAATGCAGCACTCTGCCTGCACTCTATGAAACATATCTTCCCTAATGAGCTGCCCAGGCACCTCAAAAGAGGATAAACCTACACGGCACTCGACTGTACCCAAATTATATAGTCTAACCTGAACACTAATGCACTGTCTGACACAACCTGAGCCCGAACCTCCTGACCAACACTCAGGCAGCTGACCGCACAGTGAGCACATCAGACTTGCCATGGCCTTCGGTCGTCATCCCTTCCCAACTGCGGTTTTCAGGTTTCAGAACCTAGACCTTATCTCCAACCACTGCCCAGGGTTGAAAATGATGCAGAAATCAGAACTCCTTCCCCATGGCAAGAAACCTTGTTATTGGCATGTTGTCCAAAGTTCAGTGAAGTTGAAACCAGTGTGGCCCATGAGGCCCCGCCCATGCACGTGGGCTACATTGGTCATAAACACACATTGTGACCCTCAGCTTTAGACCAGTCCTCAATTAAGGGCTCTCAGAAGCTGGATGTATAGACAGCATATTGGGCCTGCCATGCCACTAGGCCCCAATTTTTAACCATAGATTGGCTTGTCCCTTCACTCTTCCTGTTGGCTCTGCTTTGGAATGCCTCCTTTGTTGGGACACCTGAGGTAACAAACCTGAAAGGAGACCCCCCATCCCACAGCTTGACGAAAAACAATTGGGACCGGGCCAAATCCACAGAGAGGAAGATTCGTCCATGGCCCATGAGACATCCCCACATTCCACGGCCATCGTTGATACAAAACCCAGATACAAAAGCATGAGCAAGCGCCTCAGATTTGGTCTTTCTTAATATCCTGAGGAGTTCTTCTAATGGTTTGTAGATTGGGCCACCCATACGTACGTCCCCAACCTATGCTGAGTTTGTGTTTTCAGACTTCTGTCCTCAAAGTCCTGGGTCACACACCCTCCAGGCTGGGGCCCCTGGAGCCACTCATTAGGACTGTTCCTAACCAATCTATGGGAATTCTGCACATTCCATTGTCTAAAATCGTACAAAATAAGAGGACCCTACAAATTCCTGAGTCCCTGCTCATAGTGTAGGTCTCCCGGGACAAACAAGGGGGATCTGACACCAGCTGAGCATCTACCTCCACTCATATCATAGATGGATGTCCCCAGAGTTAAAGATTGAACCAGACAGGGCCTAGGGCATAATCGGATCCATTGCTTTGGTTTACAGGTATATCACCTCAAAAGCCTGGATTCCAATACGAGCATAGGGGGTTTCCTGAGGCACCCATCAGAAAAATCTCGTCTCCACAAGGAAACTTGTGCATGGGAGCTATGTCAAAAGCTTAGGAGAATACTTCAGGGTCCTGGTGCCCCCTCCCCATTCCAAGGCCCTCATTTTCACAAACACACATTAGGCCCCATCCTCAGGAAGTCCATTTCAACTGGGCCAATTGGTTACTCATGCAGAGCCATCCGTACTCAACTCTCTTGTTACTAGGAGACAATTGGAATGCCAGGCGGGCTTCCCTGGCATCCATCCTCCAACGGTGCTCTGGCGTCATTCCATATGGGATATCCTGGAGCTCCCAACAGGTCTCTATTGTCCCGCAGAAGGAATCCTTGAGGAGGCTTCCCACAACTCCCAACGTGGGGAAAACCTCCATGGCCTTGAGATTCCGCTTCGTTCATGAAGGGGCAGTCATGCACAGAAACTCCAACCTGAGCCAACGTCTGATCTTCGCCGTGACTTCAGATGCATGACATATTGGTTCAGATCTGCAGGGGGTACCTGCGTTGCCCTCGGCCTGAAGCCCAAGTCTAGCTTGTGTTCTCAGACTTCTGTCCTCACACTCCGGCCCCAGAAGCCATCAAGTTTGGCAATTCCGGACCCACAATGCAGCACTCTGCCTGCCCTCTAAAAAAATATCTTTCCTAATGAGCAGCCCAGGCAACTCAAATGAGGATAAACCTACACGGCACTCGACTGTACCCAAACTATATAGTCTAACCTGAGCACTAATGCACTGTGTGACACAATCTGAGTCCCAACCTCCTGACCAACACCCAGGCAGCGGACCGCACAGTGAGCAAATCAGACCCGCCAAGGCCTTAGGTTGTCATCTCTTCCCAAATGCTGTTTTTTAGGCTTCAGAAGCTATACCTTATCTCCAACCACTGCCCAGGGTTAAAAATGATGCAGAAATCAGAACACCTTAACCATGCAAGAGATCTTGTGATTGGCATCTTCTCCAAAGTTCAGTTTAGTTGAAACCAGTGTAGCCCATGAGGCCCCGGCCAGGCTTGCAGGCCACAATGGTCACAAACATACATTGTGACTCTCAGCCTGAGCCCAGTCTTCAAGTAAGACCTCTCAGTGGCTGGATGAACAGACAGCATATTGGGCCTGCCATGCCCCTAGGCCCCTAATTTAAACCATAGTTTGGGTTGTCTCTTCACTCTTCCCTAGGGCTCTGCTTTGGAATTCCTCTTTGGTTGGGACACTTGAGGTAACAAACCTGAAAGGAGACTTCCCATCCCACAGCTTGACGAAAAACAATTGGGAACAAACCAAATCCAAAGAGAGGAAGATTCGTCCATTGCCCATGAGGCCTCCCCACATTCGACGGCCATCGTTGATACAAAATCCAGAGACAAAAGCCTGAGCAAGCGCCTCAGATTAATTCTTTCTTCATATCCTGAAGAGTTCTTCTCATGGTTTGTAGATTGGGCCTGCCATACCTACGTCCTCAAAGCTAAGCTGAGTTTGTGTTCTCAGACTTTTGTCCTCAAAGACCTGGGCCACACACCCTCCCGGCTGGGGCCCCTGCAGCCACTAATTAGGACAGTGTCTACCCAATCGATGGGAATTCTGCCCATTCCTTTGTCGAAATCGTACAAATTAGGAGAACCTTCCAAAATCCCCGAGGCCATCCCAATAGTGTAGTTCGCCGGGGACAAACAAGGGCGGTCTGACAACAGGTGAGCATCTACCTCCACTCATTCCATAGATGGATATCCCCAGAGAAGTAGCTTGAACCAGACAGGACCCTAGGCCATAATCGCATCCATTGCTTTGGTTTACAGGCTTGTCTCCTCAAAAGCCTGAATTCCAATACAAGCATAGGGGGTTTCCTGACACCCATCAGAAAAATCTCGTCTCCACAAGGAAACTTGGGCATGGGAGCTATTTCAAAAGTTTAGGAGAATACTTCAGTGTCCTGGTGCCACCTCCCCATTCCAAGGTACTCATGGACACAAACACACATTAGGCCCCATCCTCAGGAAAGTCCATTTCAACTCAGCCACCCCGGTTGCTCCCGCAGAACCATCCGATCTCAACTCTCTTGTTGCTAGGAGACAATTGGAATGCGAGGCGGGCTTCCCTGGCATCCATCCTCCAACGGTGCTCTGGCATCATTCCATATGGGATGTCCTGGAGCTGCCCAACAGATCTCAATTGTCCTGCAGAAGGAATCATTGAAGGGGGCATCCCAAAACTCCCAACGTGGGAAAACCTCCATGGCCTTGAGATCCCACTCTGTTCATGAAGGGGCAGTCATGCACAGAAACTCCAACCTGAGCCAACGTCTGTTCCTCGCGGTGACTTCAGATGCATGAGATATTGGTTCAGATATGCAGGGGGTACCTGCCGTGCCCACGGCCTGAAGCCCAAGTCTAGCTTGTGTTCTCAGACTTCTGTCCTCACACTCCTGGCCCAGAAGCCCTCAAGTTTGGCAATTCCGGACCCACAATGCAGCACTCTGCCTGCACTCTATGAAACATATCTTCCCTAATGAGCTGCCCAGGCACCTCAAAAGAGGATAAACCTACACGGCACTCGACTGTACCCAAATTATATAGTCTAACCTGAACACTAATGCACTGTCTGACACAACCTGAGCCCGAACCTCCTGACCAACACTCAGGCAGCTGACCGCACAGTGAGCACATCAGACTTGCCATGGCCTTCGGTCGTCATCCCTTCCCAACTGCGGTTTTCAGGTTTCAGAACCTAGACCTTATCTCCAACCACTGCCCAGGGTTGAAAATGATGCAGAAATCAGAACTCCTTCCCCATGGCAAGAAACCTTGTTATTGGCATGTTGTCCAAAGTTCAGTGAAGTTGAAACCAGTGTGGCCCATGAGGCCCCGCCCATGCACGTGGGCTACATTGGTCATAAACACACATTGTGACCCTCAGCTTTAGACCAGTCCTCAATTAAGGGCTCTCAGAAGCTGGATGTATAGACAGCATATTGGGCCTGCCATGCCACTAGGCCCCAATTTTTAACCATAGATTGGCTTGTCCCTTCACTCTTCCTGTTGGCTCTGCTTTGGAATGCCTCCTTTGTTGGGACACCTGAGGTAACAAACCTGAAAGGAGACCCCCCATCCCACAGCTTGACGAAAAACAATTGGGACCGGGCCAAATCCACAGAGAGGAAGATTCGTCCATGGCCCATGAGACATCCCCACATTCCACGGCCATCGTTGATACAAAACCCAGATACAAAAGCATGAGCAAGCGCCTCAGATTTGGTCTTTCTTAATATCCTGAGGAGTTCTTCTAATGGTTTGTAGATTGGGCCACCCATACGTACGTCCCCAACCTATGCTGAGTTTGTGTTTTCAGACTTCTGTCCTCAAAGTCCTGGGTCACACACCCTCCAGGCTGGGGCCCCTGGAGCCACTCATTAGGACTGTTCCTAACCAATCTATGGGAATTCTGCACATTCCATTGTCTAAAATCGTACAAAATAAGAGGACCCTACAAATTCCTGAGTCCCTGCTCATAGTGTAGGTCTCCCGGGACAAACAAGGGGGATCTGACACCAGCTGAGCATCTACCTCCACTCATATCATAGATGGATGTCCCCAGAGTTAAAGATTGAACCAGACAGGGCCTAGGGCATAATCGGATCCATTGCTTTGGTTTACAGGTATATCACCTCAAAAGCCTGGATTCCAATACGAGCATAGGGGGTTTCCTGAGGCACCCATCAGAAAAATCTCGTCTCCACAAGGAAACTTGTGCATGGGAGCTATGTCAAAAGCTTAGGAGAATACTTCAGGGTCCTGGTGCCCCCTCCCCATTCCAAGGCCCTCATTTTCACAAACACACATTAGGCCCCATCCTCAGGAAGTCCATTTCAACTGGGCCAATTGGTTACTCATGCAGAGCCATCCGTACTCAACTCTCTTGTTACTAGGAGACAATTGGAATGCCAGGCGGGCTTCCCTGGCATCCATCCTCCAACGGTGCTCTGGCGTCATTCCATATGGGATATCCTGGAGCTCCCAACAGGTCTCTATTGTCCCGCAGAAGGAATCCTTGAGGAGGCTTCCCACAACTCCCAACGTGGGGAAAACCTCCATGGCCTTGAGATTCCGCTTCGTTCATGAAGGGGCAGTCATGCACAGAAACTCCAACCTGAGCCAACGTCTGATCTTCGCCGTGACTTCAGATGCATGACATATTGGTTCAGATCTGCAGGGGGTACCTGCGTTGCCCTCGGCCTGAAGCCCAAGTCTAGCTTGTGTTCTCAGACTTCTGTCCTCACACTCCGGCCCCAGAAGCCATCAAGTTTGGCAATTCCGGACCCACAATGCAGCACTCTGCCTGCCCTCTAAAAAAATATCTTTCCTAATGAGCAGCCCAGGCAACTCAAATGAGGATAAACCTACACGGCACTCGACTGTACCCAAACTATATAGTCTAACCTGAGCACTAATGCACTGTGTGACACAATCTGAGTCCCAACCTCCTGACCAACACCCAGGCAGCGGACCGCACAGTGAGCAAATCAGACCCGCCAAGGCCTTAGGTTGTCATCTCTTCCCAAATGCCGTTTTTTAGGCTTCAGAAGCTATACCTTATCTCCAACCACTGCCCAGGGTTAAAAATGATGCAGAAATCAGAACACCTTAACCATGCAAGAGATCTTGTGATTGGCATCTTCTCCAAAGTTCAGTTTAGTTGAAACCAGTGTAGCCCATGAGGCCCCGGCCAGGCTTGCAGGCCACAATGGTCACAAACATACATTGTGACTCTCAGCCTGAGCCCAGTCTTCAAGTAAGACCTCTCAGTGGCTGGATGAACAGACAGCATATTGGGCCTGCCATGCCCCTAGGCCCCTAATTTAAACCATAGTTTGGGTTGTCTCTTCACTCTTCCCTAGGGCTCTGCTTTGGAATTCCTCTTTGGTTGGGACACTTGAGGTAACAAACCTGAAAGGAGACTTCCCATCCCACAGCTTGACGAAAAACAATTGGGAACAAACCAAATCCAAAGAGAGGAAGATTCGTCCATTGCCCATGAGGCCTCCCCACATTCGACGGCCATCGTTGATACAAAATCCAGAGACAAAAGCCTGAGCAAGCGCCTCAGATTAATTCTTTCTTCATATCCTGAAGAGTTCTTCTCATGGTTTGTAGATTGGGCCTGCCATACCTACGTCCTCAAAGCTAAGCTGAGTTTGTGTTCTCAGACTTTTGTCCTCAAAGACCTGGGCCACACACCCTCCCGGCTGGGGCCCCTGCAGCCACTAATTAGGACAGTGTCTACCCAATCGATGGGAATTCTGCCCATTCCTTTGTCGAAATCGTACAAATTAGGAGAACCTTCCAAAATCCCCGAGGCCATCCCAATAGTGTAGTTCGCCGGGGACAAACAAGGGCGGTCTGACAACAGGTGAGCATCTACCTCCACTCATTCCATAGATGGATATCCCCAGAGAAGTAGCTTGAACCAGACAGGACCCTAGGCCATAATCGCATCCATTGCTTTGGTTTACAGGCTTGTCTCCTCAAAAGCCTGAATTCCAATACAAGCATAGGGGGTTTCCTGACACCCATCAGAAAAATCTCGTCTCCACAAGGAAACTTGGGCATGGGAGCTATTTCAAAAGTTTAGGAGAATACTTCAGTGTCCTGGTGCCACCTCCCCATTCCAAGGTACTCATGGACACAAACACACATTAGGCCCCATCCTCAGGAAAGTCCATTTCAACTCAGCCACCCCGGTTGCTCCCGCAGAACCATCCGATCTCAACTCTCTTGTTGCTAGGAGACAATTGGAATGCGAGGCGGGCTTCCCTGGCATCCATCCTCCAACGGTGCTCTGGCATCATTCCATATGGGATGTCCTGGAGCTGCCCAACAGATCTCAATTGTCCTGCAGAAGGAATCATTGAAGGGGGCATCCCAAAACTCCCAACGTGGGAAAACCTCCATGGCCTTGAGATCCCGCTCTGTTCATGAAGGGGCAGTCATGCACAGAAACTCCAACCTGAGCCAACGTCTGTTCCTCGCGGTGACTTCAGATGCATGAGATATTGGTTCAGATATGCAGGGGGTACCTGCCGTGCCCACGGCCTGAAGCCCAAGTCTAGCTTGTGTTCTCAGACTTCTGTCCTCACACTCCTGGCCCAGAAGCCCTCAAGTTTGGCAATTCCGGACCCACAATGCAGCACTCTGCCTGCACTCTATGAAACATATCTTCCCTAATGAGCTGCCCAGGCACCTCAAAAGAGGATAAACCTACACGGCACTCGACTGTACCCAAATTATATAGTCTAACCTGAACACTAATGCACTGTCTGACACAACCTGAGCCCGAACCTCCTGACCAACACTCAGGCAGCTGACCGCACAGTGAGCACATCAGACTTGCCATGGCCTTCGGTCGTCATCCCTTCCCAACTGCGGTTTTCAGGTTTCAGAACCTAGACCTTATCTCCAACCACTGCCCAGGGTTGAAAATGATGCAGAAATCAGAACTCCTTCCCCATGGCAAGAAACCTTGTTATTGGCATGTTGTCCAAAGTTCAGTGAAGTTGAAACCAGTGTGGCCCATGAGGCCCCGCCCATGCACGTGGGCTACATTGGTCATAAACACACATTGTGACCCTCAGCTTTAGACCAGTCCTCAATTAAGGGCTCTCAGAAGCTGGATGTATAGACAGCATATTGGGCCTGCCATGCCACTAGGCCCCAATTTTTAACCATAGATTGGCTTGTCCCTTCACTCTTCCTGTTGGCTCTGCTTTGGAATGCCTCCTTTGTTGGGACACCTGAGGTAACAAACCTGAAAGGAGACCCCCCATCCCACAGCTTGACGAAAAACAATTGGGACCGGGCCAAATCCACAGAGAGGAAGATTCGTCCATGGCCCATGAGACATCCCCACATTCCACGGCCATCGTTGATACAAAACCCAGATACAAAAGCATGAGCAAGCGCCTCAGATTTGGTCTTTCTTAATATCCTGAGGAGTTCTTCTAATGGTTTGTAGATTGGGCCACCCATACGTACGTCCCCAACCTATGCTGAGTTTGTGTTTTCAGACTTCTGTCCTCAAAGTCCTGGGTCACACACCCTCCAGGCTGGGGCCCCTGGAGCCACTCATTAGGACTGTTCCTAACCAATCTATGGGAATTCTGCACATTCCATTGTCTAAAATCGTACAAAATAAGAGGACCCTACAAATTCCTGAGTCCCTGCTCATAGTGTAGGTCTCCCGGGACAAACAAGGGGGATCTGACACCAGCTGAGCATCTACCTCCACTCATATCATAGATGGATGTCCCCAGAGTTAAAGATTGAACCAGACAGGGCCTAGGGCATAATCGGATCCATTGCTTTGGTTTACAGGTATATCACCTCAAAAGCCTGGATTCCAATACGAGCATAGGGGGTTTCCTGAGGCACCCATCAGAAAAATCTCGTCTCCACAAGGAAACTTGTGCATGGGAGCTATGTCAAAAGCTTAGGAGAATACTTCAGGGTCCTGGTGCCCCCTCCCCATTCCAAGGCCCTCATTTTCACAAACACACATTAGGCCCCATCCTCAGGAAGTCCATTTCAACTGGGCCAATTGGTTACTCATGCAGAGCCATCCGTACTCAACTCTCTTGTTACTAGGAGACAATTGGAATGCCAGGCGGGCTTCCCTGGCATCCATCCTCCAACGGTGCTCTGGCGTCATTCCATATGGGATATCCTGGAGCTCCCAACAGGTCTCTATTGTCCCGCAGAAGGAATCCTTGAGGAGGCTTCCCACAACTCCCAACGTGGGGAAAACCTCCATGGCCTTGAGATTCCGCTTCGTTCATGAAGGGGCAGTCATGCACAGAAACTCCAACCTGAGCCAACGTCTGATCTTCGCCGTGACTTCAGATGCATGACATATTGGTTCAGATCTGCAGGGGGTACCTGCGTTGCCCTCGGCCTGAAGCCCAAGTCTAGCTTGTGTTCTCAGACTTCTGTCCTCACACTCCGGCCCCAGAAGCCATCAAGTTTGGCAATTCCGGACCCACAATGCAGCACTCTGCCTGCCCTCTAAAAAAATATCTTTCCTAATGAGCAGCCCAGGCAACTCAAATGAGGATAAACCTACACGGCACTCGACTGTACCCAAACTATATAGTCTAACCTGAGCACTAATGCACTGTGTGACACAATCTGAGTCCCAACCTCCTGACCAACACCCAGGCAGCGGACCGCACAGTGAGCAAATCAGACCCGCCAAGGCGTTAGGTTGTCATCTCTTCCCAAATGCCGTTTTTTAGGCTTCAGAAGCTATACCTTATCTCCAACCACTGCCCAGGGTTAAAAATGATGCAGAAATCAGAACACCTTAACCATGCAAGAGATCTTGTGATTGGCATCTTCTCCAAAGTTCAGTTTTTGAAACCAGTGTAGCCCATGAGGCCCCGGCCAGGCTTGCAGGCCACAATGGTCACAAACATACATTGTGACTCTCAGCCTGAGCCCAGTCTTCAAGTAAGACCTCTCAGTGGCTGGATGAACAGACAGCATATTGGGCCTGCCATCCCCTAGGCCCAATATTTTAACCATAGTTTGGGTTGTCCCTTCACTCTTCCCTAGGGCTCTGCTTTGGAATTCCTCTTTGGTTGGGACACTTGAGGTAACAAACCTGAAAGGAGACTTCCCATCCCACAGCTTGACGAAAAACAATTGGGAACAAACCAAATCCAAAGAGAGGAAGATTCGTCCATTGCCCATGAGGCCTCCCCACATTCGACGGCCATCGTTGATACAAAATCCAGAGACAAAAGCCTGAGCAAGCGCCTCAGATTAATTCTTTCTTCATATCCTGAAGAGTTCTTCTCATGGTTTGTAGATTGGGCCTGCCATACCTACGTCCTCAAAGCTAAGCTGAGTTTGTGTTCTCAGACTTTTGTCCTCAAAGACCTGGGCCACACACCCTCCCGGCTGGGGCCCCTGCAGCCACTAATTAGGACAGTGTCTACCCAATCGATGGGAATTCTGCCCATTCCTTTGTCGAAATCGTACAAATTAGGAGAACCTTCCAAAATCCCCGAGGCCATCCCAATAGTGTAGTTCGCCGGGGACAAACAAGGGCGGTCTGACAACAGGTGAGCATCTACCTCCACTCATTCCATAGATGGATATCCCCAGAGAAGTAGCTTGAACCAGACAGGACCCTAGGCCATAATCGCATCCATTGCTTTGGTTTACAGGCTTGTCTCCTCAAAAGCCTGAATTCCAATACAAGCATAGGGGGTTTCCTGACACCCATCAGAAAAATCTCGTCTCCACAAGGAAACTTGGGCATGGGAGCTATTTCAAAAGTTTAGGAGAATACTTCAGTGTCCTGGTGCCACCTCCCCATTCCAAGGTACTCATGGACACAAACACACATTAGGCCCCATCCTCAGGAAAGTCCATTTCAACTCAGCCACCCCGGTTGCTCCCGCAGAACCATCCGATCTCAACTCTCTTGTTGCTAGGAGACAATTGGAATGCGAGGCGGGCTTCCCTGGCATCCATCCTCCAACGGTGCTCTGGCATCATTCCATATGGGATGTCCTGGAGCTGCCCAACAGATCTCAATTGTCCTGCAGAAGGAATCATTGAAGGGGGCATCCCAAAACTCCCAACGTGGGAAAACCTCCATGGCCTTGAGATCCCGCTCTGTTCATGAAGGGGCAGTCATGCACAGAAACTCCAACCTGAGCCAACGTCTGTTCCTCGCGGTGACTTCAGATGCATGAGATATTGGTTCAGATATGCAGGGGGTACCTGCCGTGCCCACGGCCTGAAGCCCAAGTCTAGCTTGTGTTCTCAGACTTCTGTCCTCACACTCCTGGCCCAGAAGCCCTCAAGTTTGGCAATTCCGGACCCACAATGCAGCACTCTGCCTGCACTCTATGAAACATATCTTCCCTAATGAGCTGCCCAGGCACCTCAAAAGAGGATAAACCTACACGGCACTCGACTGTACCCAAATTATATAGTCTAACCTGAACACTAATGCACTGTCTGACACAACCTGAGCCCGAACCTCCTGACCAACACTCAGGCAGCTGACCGCACAGTGAGCACATCAGACTTGCCATGGCCTTCGGTCGTCATCCCTTCCCAACTGCGGTTTTCAGGTTTCAGAACCTAGACCTTATCTCCAACCACTGCCCAAGGTTGAAAATGATGCAGAAATCAGAACTCCTTCCCCATGGCAAGAAACCTTGTTATTGGCATGTTGTCCAAAGTTCAGTGAAGTTGAAACCAGTGTGGCCCATGATGCCCCGCCCATGCTCGTGGGCTACATTGGTCATAAACACACATTGTGACCCTCAGCTTTAGACCAGTCCTCAATTAAGGGCTCTCAGAAGCTGGATGTATAGACAGCATATTGGGCCTGCCATGCCACTAGGCCCCAATTTTTAACCATAGATTGGCATGTCCCTTCACTCTTCCTGTTGGCTCTGCTTTGGAATGCTCTTTTGTTGGGACACCTGAGGTAACAAACCTGAAAGGAGACCCCCCATCCCACAGCTTGACGAAAAACAATTGGGACCGGGCCAAATCCACAGAGAGGAAGATTCGTCCATGGCCCATGAGACCTCCCCACATTCCACGGCCATCGTTGATACAAAATCCAGATACAAAAGCATGAGCAAGCGCCTCAGATTTGGTCTTTCTTAATATCCTGAGGAGTTCTTCTAATGGTTTGTAGATTGGGCCACCCATACGTACGTCCCCAACCTATGCTGAGTTTGTGTTTTCAGACTTCTGTCCTCAAAGTCCTGGGTCACACACCCTCCAGGCTGGGGCCCCTGGAGCCACTCATTAGGACTGTTCCTAACCAATCCATGGGAATTCTGCACATTCCATTGTCTAAAATCGTACAAAATAAGAGGACCCTACAAATTCCTGAGTCCCTGCTTATAGTGTAGGTCTCCCGGGACAAACAAGGGGGATCTGACACCAGCTGAGCATCTACCTCCACTCATATCATAGATGGATGTCCCCAGAGTTAAAGATTGAACCAGACAGGGCCTAGGGCATAATCGGATCCATTGCTTTGGTTTACAGGCATATCACCTCAAAAGCCTGGATTCCAATACGAGCATAGGGGGTATCCTGAGGCACCCATCAGAAAAATCTCGTCTCCACAAGGAAACTTGGGCATGGGAGCTATGTCAAAAGCTTAGAAGAATACTTCAGGGTCCTGGTGCCCCCTCCCCATTCCAAGGCCCTCATTTTCACAAACACACATTAGGCCCCATCCTCAGGAAGACCATTTCAACTGGGCCAATCGGATACTCATGCAGAGCCATCCGATCTCAACTCTCTTGTTGCTAGGAGACAATTGGAATGCGAGGCGGGCTTCCCTGGCATCCATCCTCCAATGGGGCTCTGGCGTCATTCCATATGGGATATCCTGGAGCTCCCAACAGGTCTCTATTGTCCCGCAGAAGGAATCCTTGAGGAGGCTTCCCACAACTCCCAACGTGGGGAAAACCTCCATGGCCTTGAGATTCCGCTTCGTTCATGAAGGGGCAGTCATGCACAGAAACTCCAACCTGAGCCAACGTCTGATCTTCGCCGTGACTTCAGATGCATGACATATTGGTTCAGATCTGCAGGGGGTACCTGCCGTGCCCTCGGCCTGAAGCCCAAGTCTAGCTTGTGTTCTCAGACTTCTGTCCTCACACTCCTGCCCCAGAAGCCATCAAGTTTGGCAATTCCGGACCCACAATGCAGCACTCTGCCTGCCCTCTAAAAAAATATCTTGCCTAATGAGCAGCCCAGGCACCTCAAATGAGGATAAACCTACACGGCACTTGACTGTACCCAAACTATATAGTCTAACCTGAGCACTAATGCACTGTGTGACACAATCTGAGCCCCAACCTCCTGACCAACACACAGGCACCGGACCGCACAGTGAGCAAATCAGACCCGCCAAGGCCTTAGGTTGTCATCTCTTCCCAAATGCCGTTTTTTAGGCTTCAGAAGCTATACCTTATCTCCAACCACTGCCCAGGGTTAAAAATGATGCAGAAATCAGAACACCTTAACCATGCAAGAGATCTTGTGATTGGCATCTTCTCCAAAGTTCAGTTTTTGAAACCAGTGTAGCCCATGAGGCCCCGGCCAGGCTTGCAGGCCACAATGGTCACAAACATACATTGTGACTCTCAGCCTGAGCCCAGTCTTCAAGTAAGACCTCTCAGTGGCTGGATGAACAGACAGCATATTGGGCCTGCCATCCCCTAGGCCCAATATTTTAACCATAGTTTGGGTTGTCCCTTCACTCTTCCCTAGGGCTCTGCTTTGGAATTCCTCTTTGGTTGGGACACTTGAGGTAACAAACCTGAAAGGAGACTTCCCATCCCACAGCTTGACGAAAAACAATTGGGAACAAACCAAATCCAAAGAGAGGAAGATTCGTCCATTGCCCATGAGGCCTCCCCACATTCGACGGCCATCGTTGATACAAAATCCAGAGACAAAAGCCTGAGCAAGCGCCTCAGATTAATTCTTTCTTCATATCCTGAAGAGTTCTTCTCATGGTTTGTAGATTGGGCCTGCCATACCTACGTCCTCAAAGCTAAGCTGAGTTTGTGTTCTCAGACTTTTGTCCTCAAAGACCTGGGCCACACACCCTCCCGGCTGGGGCCCCTGCAGCCACTAATTAGGACAGTGTCTACCCAATCGATGGGAATTCTGCCCATTCCTTTGTCGAAATCGTACAAATTAGGAGAACCTTCCAAAATCCCCGAGGCCATCCCAATAGTGTAGTTCGCCGGGGACAAACAAGGGCGGTCTGACAACAGGTGAGCATCTACCTCCACTCATTCCATAGATGGATATCCCCAGAGAAGTAGCTTGAACCAGACAGGACCCTAGGCCATAATCGCATCCATTGCTTTGGTTTACAGGCTTGTCTCCTCAAAAGCCTGAATTCCAATACAAGCATAGGGGGTTTCCTGACACCCATCAGAAAAATCTCGTCTCCACAAGGAAACTTGGGCATGGGAGCTATTTCAAAAGTTTAGGAGAATACTTCAGTGTCCTGGTGCCACCTCCCCATTCCAAGGTACTCATGGACACAAACACACATTAGGCCCCATCCTCAGGAAAGTCCATTTCAACTCAGCCACCCCGGTTGCTCCCGCAGAACCATCCGATCTCAACTCTCTTGTTGCTAGGAGACAATTGGAATGTGAGGCGGGCTTCCCTGGCATCCATCATCCAACGGTGCTCTGGCGTCATTCCATATGGCATGTCCTGGAGCTGCCCAACAGATCTCAATTGTCCTGCAGAAGGAATCATTGAAGGGGGCATCCCAAAACTCCCAACGTGGGAAAACCTCCATGGCCTTGAGAATCCGCTCCGTTCATGAAGGGGCAGTCATGCACAGAAACTCCAACCTGATCCAACGTCTGATCCTTGCCGTGACTTCAGATGCATGAGATATTGTTTCAGATCTGCAGGGGGTACCTGCCGTGCCCTCGGCCTGAAGTCCAAGTCTAGCTTGTCTTCTCAGACTTCTGTCCTCACACTCCTGGCCCAGAAGCCCTCAAGTTTGGCAATTCCGGACCCACAATGCAGCACTCTGCCTGCCCTCTAGAAAAAATATCTTTCCTAATGAGTAGCCCAGGCTCCTCAAATGAGAATAAATCTACACGGCACTCGACGGTACCCAAATTATATAGTCTAACTAGGGCACTAATACACTGTCTGACACAACCTGAAGCTGAGCCTCCTGACCAAGACCCAGCAGCTGACCGCACAGTGAGCACATCAGTCCCGCCAAGGCCTAGGTCGTCATCTCTTCCCAACTGCGGTTTTCAGGCTTCAGAACCTAGACCTTATCTCCAACCACTGCCCAGGGTTGAAAATGATGCAGAAATCAGAACTCCTTCACCATGGCAAGAGACCTTCTGATTGGCATCTTGTCCAAAGTTCAGTGTAGTTGAAACCAGTGTACCCCATGAGCACCCGGCCATGCTCGCGGGCCACATTGGTCACAAACACACATTGTGACTCTCAGCTCAGCCCAGTCCTCAAGTAAGTCCTCTCAGTGGCTGGATGGAGAGACAGCATATTGGGCCTGCCATGCCCATATGCCCCAATTTTTAACCATAGTTTGGGTTGTCCCTTCACTCTTCCCTAGGTCTCTGGTTTGCAATTCCTCTTTGGTGGGGGCACATTAGGTAACAACACTGAGAGGAGACCTCCCATCCCACAGCTTGACGAAAAACAATTGGGACTGGACCAAATCCACAGATAGGAAGATTCGTCCATGGACCATGAGGCCTCCCCACATTCCACTGCCATCGTTGATACAAAATCCAGAGACAAAAGCCTGAGGAAGCGCCGCAGATTCGCTCTTTCTTCATATCCTGAAGAGTTCTTCTCATGGTTTGTAGATTCGGCCTGCCATACCTACGTCCCCAAACCTAAGCTGAGTTTGTGTTTTCAGACTTCTGTCCTCAAAGTCCTGGGCCACACACCCTCCAGGCTGGGGCCCCTGGAGCCACATATTAGGACTGTGCCTACCCAATACGTGGGAATTCTGCCCACTTCATTTTCCAAAATCGTACAAATTAGCAGAACTCTCCAATGTACCCGAGGCCATCCCAATAGTATAGGTCTCCCAGCACAAACAAGGGCGGTCTGACACCAGCTGAAATCTACCTCCACTCATACCATAGATGGATGTCCCCAGAGAAGAAATTGAACTACACAGGACCCTAGGCCATAATCGGAACCATTGCTTTGGTTTACAGGCATGTCTCCTCAAAAGTCTGGAATCCAATACCAGCATAGGGGGTTTCCGGAGGCACCCATCAGAACAAATCTCGTCTCCACAAGGAAACTTGTGCATTGGAGCTATGTCAAAAGCTTTGGAGAATATTTCAGGGTCCCGTGGCACTTACCCATTCCAAGGCCCTCATGGACACAAATACACATTAGGACCCATCCTCAGGAATGTCCATTTCAACAGCCACCCTTGTTGTTCCCGCAGAGCTATCCGATCTCAACTGTATTGTTGCTAGGAGACAATTGTAATGCGAGGCGGGCTACCCTGGCATCCATCCTCCAATGCTGCTTTGGAGTCATTCCATGTAGCATGTCCTGGAGCTGCCCAACAGTTCTCAATTGTCAGGCAGAAGGAATCCTTGAAGGGGGCATCCCAAAACTCCCTACGTGGGAAAACCTCCAAGGCCTTGAGATTCCGCTCCGTTCATGAAGGGGCAGTCATGCACAGAAACTCCAACCTGAGCCAACGTCTGATCCTCGCCGTGACTTCAGATGCTTGAGATATTGGTTCAGATCTGCGGGTGTACCTTCTATGTCCTCGGCCTGAAGCCCAATTCGAGCTTGTGTTCTCAGACTTCTGTCCTCACACTCCTGGCCCAGAAGCCCTCATGTTTGGCAATTCCGGACCCACAATGCAGCACTCTGCCTGCCCTCTAGAAAAAATATATTTCCTAATAAGCAGCCCAGGCTCCTCAAATGAGAATAAATCTACACGGCACTCGACGGTACCCAAATTATATAGTCTAACTAGGGCACTAATACACTGTCTGACACAACCTGAAGCTGAGCCTCCTGACCAAGACCCAGCAGCTGACCGCACAGTGAGCACATCAGTCCCGCCAAGGCCTAGGTCGTCATCTCTTCCCAACTGCGGTTTTCAGGCTTCAGAACCTAGACCTTAACTCCAACCACTGCCCAGGGTTGAAAATGATGCAGAAATCAGAACTCCTTCACCATGGCAAGAGACCTTCTGATTGGCATCTTGTCCAAAGTTCAGTGTAGTTGAAACCAGTGTAGCCCATGAGCACCTGGCCATGCTCGCGGGCCACATTGGTCACAAACACACATTGTGACTCTCAGCTCAGCCCAGTCCTCAAGTAAGTCCTCTCAGTGGCTGGATGGAGAGACAGCATATTGGGCCTGCCATGCCCATATGCCCCAATTTTTAACCATAGTTTGGGTTGTCCCTTCACTCTTCCCTAGGTCTCTGGTTTGCAATTCCTCTTTGGTGGGGGCACATTAGGTAACAACACTGAGAGGAGACCTCCCATCCCACAGCTTGACGAAAAACAATTGGGACTGGACCAAATCCACAGATAGGAAGATTCATCCATGGACCATGAGGCCTCCCCACATTCCACTGCCATCGTTGATACAAAATCCAGAGACAAAAGCCTGAGGAAGCGCCGCAGATTCGCTCTTTCTTCATATCCTGAAGAGTTCTTCTCATGGTTTGTAGATTCGGCCTGCCATACCTACGTCCCCAAAACTAAGCTGAGTTTGTGTTTTCAGACTTCTGTCCTCAAAGTCCTGGGCCACACACCCTCCAGGCTGGGGCCCCTGGAGCCACATATTAGGACTGTGCCTACCCAATACGTGGGAATTCTGCCCACTACATTTTCCAAAATCGTACAAATTAGCAGAACTCTCCAATGTACCCGAGGCCATCCCAAAAGTATAGGTCTCCCAGCATAAACAAGGGCGGTCTGACACCAGCTGATAATCTACCTCCACTCATACCATAGATGGATGTCCCCAGAGAAGAAATTGAACTACACAGGACCCTAGGCCATAATCGGAACCATTGCTTTGGTTTACAGGCATGTCTCCTCAAAAGTCTGGAATCCAATACCAGCATAGGGGGTTTCCGGAGGCACCCATCAGAACAAATCTCGTCTCCACAAGGAAACTTGTGCATTGGAGCTATGTCAAAAGCTTGGGAGAATACTTCAGGGTCCCGGTGCCACCGCCCCATTCCAAGGCCCTCATGGACACAAACACACATTAGGACCCATCCTCAGGAATGTCCATTTCAACAGCCACCCTTGTTGTTCCCGCAGAGCTATCCGATCTCAACTGTATTGTTGCTAGGAGACAATTGGAATGCGAGGCGGGCTTCCCTGGCATCCATCCTCCAACGCTGCTCTGGAGTCATTCCATATGGCATGTCCTGGAGCTCCCCAACAGGTCTCAATTGTCAGGCAGAAGGAATCCTTGAAGGGGGCATCCCACAACTCCCTACGTGGGAAAACCTCCAAGGCCTTGAGATTCCGCTCCGTTCATGAAGAGGCAGTCATGCACAGAAACTCCAACCTGAGCCAACGTCTGATCCTCGCTGTGACTTCAGATGCTTGAGA
Source organism: Mustela nivalis (assembly GCF_964662115.1). Taxonomy (NCBI): domain Eukaryota; kingdom Metazoa; phylum Chordata; class Mammalia; order Carnivora; family Mustelidae; genus Mustela; species Mustela nivalis. The sequence goes on from NW_028136529.1 coordinate 1,109,043, forward strand.
TATTGGTTCAGATCTGCGGGTGTACCTTCTGTGTCCTCGGCCTGAAGCCCAATTCGAGCTTGTGTTCTCAGACTTCTGTCCTCACACTCCTGGCCCAGAAGCCCTCAAGTTTGGCAATTACGGACCCACAATGCAGCACTCTGCCTGCCCTCTAGAAAAAATATCTTGCCTATTGAGCTGCCCAGGCACCTCAAATGAGGATAAACCTACACGGAACTCGACTGTACCCAAATTATATAGTCTATCCTGGGCACTAATACACTGTCTGACACAACCTGAAGCTGAGCCTCCTGACCAAAACCCAGGCAGCTGACCGCACAGTGAGCAAATCAGACCTGCCATGGTTTTAGTTCGTCATCTCTTCCTAACTACGGTTCAGGACTCAGAATCTAGACATTATCTACAACCACTGCCCAGGGTTGAAAATAATGCAGAAATCAGAACTCCTTCCCCATGGCAAGAGACCTTTTGATTGGCATGTTGTTCAAAGTTCAGTGTAGTTGAAAAAAGTGTGGCCCATGAGGCCCCGCCCATGCTCGCGGGGAAAATTGATCACAAACAAACATTGTGACCCTCAGCCTTAGCTCAGTCCTCAAGTAAGGCCTCTCGGTGGCTGGATGAAGAGACAGCATATTGGGCCTGCCATGCCCCTAGGCCGCAATTTTTACCATAGTTTGGGTTGTACCTTCACTCCTTCACAATGCTCTGCTTTGGAATTCCTCTTTTGTTCGACACCTGAGGTAATGAAACTGAAAGGAGTCTTCCCATTCCACAGATTGACGTAAAACAATTTGGACCGGGCCAAATCCACAGAGAGGAAAATTCGTCCATGGCCCATGAGGACTCCCCACATTCCACGGCCATCGATGATACAAAATCCAGAGACTAAAGGCTGAGCAAGTTCCTCAGAATCACTCTTTCTTCATATCCTGAAGAGTTCTTCTCATGGTTTGTAGATAGGGCTGCCATACCTACGTCCCTAAACCTAAGCTGAGTTTGTGTTTTCAGACTTCTGTCCTCAAAGTCCTGGGCCACACACCGTCAAGGCTGGGGCCCCTGGAGCCACACATTAGGACTGTGCCTGCCCAATCCATGGGAATTCTCCCCATTCCATTGTCCAAAATCTTAAAAATTAAGAGAACTCCCAAAGACCCCGAGGCCATCCCAATAGTGTAGGTCTCCGGGGACAAACAAGGGAGGTCTGACACCAGTTGAGCATCTACCTCCACACATTCCATCGATGGATATCACCAGAGAATAAGATTGAACCAGACAGGACCCAAGGCCATAATCGGATCCATTGATTTGGTTTACAGGCATGTCTCCTCAAAAGCCAGGATTCCAATACCAGCATAAGGGGTTCCCGAGGCACCCATCAGAACAAATCTCGTCTCCACAAGGAAACTTGTGCATGGGAGCTATGTCAAAAGCTTAGGAGAATACTTCAGGGTCCCGGTGCCACCGCCCCATTCCAAGGCCCCCATGGACACAAACACACATTAGACCCCAAGCTCAGGAAAGTCCATTTCATCTAGGCCACCCCGGTTGCTCCCACAGAGCCATCCGATCTCAAATGTATTGCTAGGAGACAATTGGAATGCGAGGCAGGCTTCCGGCCATCCATCCTCCAATGGTGCGATGGAGTCATTCCATATGGGATGTCCTGGAGCTGCCCAACAGGTCTCAATTGTCCTGCAGAAGGAATCCTTGAAGGGGGCATCCCACAACTCCCAACGTGGAAAAACCTCCATGGCCTTGAGATTCCGCTCCGTTCATGAAGGGTCAGTCATGCAGAGAAACTCCAACCTGAGCCAACGTCTGATCCTCGCCGTGACTTCAGATGCTTGAGATATTTGTTCAGATCTGCGGGTGTACCTGCCGTGTCCTCGGCCTGAAGCCAAAGTCGAGCTTGTGTTCTCAGACTCCTGTCCTAACACTCCTGGCCCAGAGGCCCTCACTTTTGGCAATTTCGGAACCACAATGCAGCACTCTGCCTGCCCTCTAGAAAAAATATCATGCCTAATGAGCTGCCCAGGCACCGCAAATGAGGATAAACCTACACGGCACTCGACTGTACCAAATTTTATAGTCTAACCTGGGCACTAATGCACTGTCTGACACAACCTGAGCCAGAACCTCCTGACCAAAACCCAGGCAGCTGACCGCTCACTGAGCTTATCAGACCCGCCATGGCCTTAGGTCTTCATCTCTTCCCAACTGCTGCTTTTCAGGCTTCAGGACCTAGACGTTATCTCCAACCACTGCCCAGGGTTGAAAATGATGCAGAAATCAGAACACCTTCCCCATGGCAAGAGACCTTGTGATTGGCATGTTGTCCAAATTCCAGTGTAGTTGAAAGCAGTGTGGCCCATGAGCCGCGCCCATGCTCGCGGGCCACATTGGTCACAAACACACATTGTGACCCTCAGCCTTTGCCCAGTTATCAAGTAAGGCCTCAGTTGCTGGATGAAGAGACAGCATATTGGGCCTGCCATGCCCGTAGGCCCCAATTTTTAACCATAGTTTGGTTTGTCCCTTCACTCTTCCCCAGGCCTCCTCTTTGGAATTCCTCTTTGATTCGGACACCTGAGGTAATAAACATGAAAGGAGACCTCCCTTCCCACAGATTGACGAAAAAAATTGGGACTGGGCCAAATCCACAGAGAGGAAGATTCGTCCATGGCCCATGAGTCCTACCAACATTCCACGGCCATCGTTGATACAAAATCCAGAGACAAACGCCTGAGCAATTCCTCAGAATCGCTCTTTCTTCATCAACTGAAGAGTTCTTCTCATGGTTTGTAGATTGGGCCTGCCAAACCTACGTCCCCAAACCTAAGCTGAGTTTGTGTTTTCAGAATTCTGTCCTCAAAGTCCTGGGCCACACACCCTCCAGGTTGGGGCCCCTGGAGCCACACATTAGGACTGTGCCTACCCAATCCATGGGAATTCTGCCCATTCCATTGTCCAAAATCATACGAATTAGGAGAACTCTCCAAAGTCCCCGAGGCCATCCCAATACTGTAGGTCTCCGGGGACAAACAAGGGCGGACTGACACCAGGTGAGCATCTACCTCCACTCATTCCATAGATGGATATCCCCAGAGAAGAAGATTGAACCAGACAGGCCGTAGGCCATAATCAGATCCATTGCTTTCATTTACAGGCATGTCTCCTCAAAAGCCTGAATTCCAATACCATCATAAGGGGTTTCCTGAGGCACCCATCAGAACAAATCTCGTCTCCAAATTGAAACTTGTGCATGGGAGCTATGTCAAAAGCTTAGGAGAATACTTCAGGGTCCTGGTGCCACCTCCCCATTCCAAGGCCCTCATGGACACAAACACATATTAGGCCCCATCCTCAGGAAAGTCCATTTCAACACAGCCACCAAGGTTTCTCCCGCAGAGCCATCCGATCTCAACTCTCTTGTTGCTAGGAGACAATTGGAATGCGAGGCGGGCTTCCCTGGCATCCATCCTCCAAAGTTGCTCTGGCGTCATTCCATATGGGATGTCCTGGAGCTGCCCAACAGGTCTATTATCCCGCAGAAGGAATCCTTGAAGGGGGCATCCCACAACCCCAACGTTGGAAAACCTGCATGGCCTTGAGATTCCGCTCTGTTCATGAAGGGGCAGTCTTGCACAGAAACTCCAATCTGATCCAACGTCTGATCCTTGCCGTGACTTCAGATGCATGAGATATTGGTTCAGATCTGCAGGGGGGTAACTACCATGCCCTCGGCCTGAAGCCCAAGTGTAGCTTGTGTTCTCAGACTTCTGTCCTCACACTCCTGGCCCAGAAGCCCTCAAGTTTGGCAATTCCGGACCCACAATGCAGCACTCTGCCTGCCCTCTAAAAAAATATCTGGCCTAATGAACAGCCCAGGCACCTCAAATGAGGATAAACCTACACGGCACTCGACTGTACCCAAAATATATAGTCTAAACTGAGCACTAATGCACTGTGTGACACAAATGAGCCCGAACCTCCTGACCAACACCCAGGCGGCTGACCGCACAGTGAGCACTTCAGACCCGCCATGGCCTTTGGTCGTCATCTCTTCCCAAGTGCGGTGTTCATGCTTCGGAACCTAGACCTTATTTCCAACCACTGCCCAGGTTTGAAAATGATGCAGAAATCAGAAATCCTTACCCATGGCAAGAGAGCTTGTGATTGGTATGTTGTCCAAAGTCCAGTGTAGTTGAAACCAGTGTGGCCCATGAGGCCCCGCCCATGCTCCCGGGACACATTGGTCACAAACACACATTGTGACCCTCAGCCGGAGACCAGTCTTCAAGTAAGGTCTCTCAGTGGCTGATGAAGAGACAGCATATTGGGCCTTGCATGCCCCTAGGCCCAAATTTTTAACCATATTTGGGTTGTCCCTTCTCACTTCCCTAGGGCTCTGCTTGGAATTCCTCTTTCTTTGGGACACCTAAGGTAACAAACCTGAAAGGGGACCTCCATCCCACAGCTTGAGGAAAAACAATTGGGACCGGGCCAAATCCACAGGGAGGAATATTCGTCCATGTCCCATGACCTCCCCATATACCACGGACATAGTTGATACAAAATCCAGAGACAAAAGCCTGAGCAAGCGCCTCAGACTCGCTCTTTCTTCATATCCTGAAGAGTTCTTCTCATGGTTTGTAGATTGGTCCTGCCATACCTACGTCCCCAAACCTAAGCTGAGTTTGTGTTTTCAGACGTCTGTCCTCAAAGTCCTGGGCCACACACCCTCCAGGCTGGGGCCCCTGGAGCCACACATTAGGACTGTGCCTACCAATCCATGAGAATTCTGCCCATTCCATTGTCCAAAATCGTACAAATTAGGAGAAACCTCCAAAGTCCCTGAGGCCATCCCAATTGTGTAGGTCGCCCGGAACAAAGATGGGCTGTCTGACACCAGCTGATAATCTACCACCACTCAGACTATACATGGATGTCCCCAGAGGAGAAGATTGAACCACACAGGACCCTAGGCTATAATAGGATCCAATGCCTTGGTTTACAGGCATGTCTCCTCAAAAGCCTGATTCCAATACGAGCATAGGGGTTTTGCTGAGGCACCTAGCAGAACTCATCTCGTCTCCACAAGGAAACCTGTGCATGGGAGCCATCCAAAGCATAGGAGAGTACTCAGGGTCCCGGGGTCACCGCCCCATTCCAAGGCCCTCATGGACACAAAAACACATTAGGAACCATCCTCAGGAAAGTCCATTTCAACTCAGCCACCCCGGTTGCTCCCACAGAGCCATCAGCTCTAAACTGTCTTGTTGCCAGGAGACAATTGGAATGCGAGGCGGGCTTCCCAGGCATCCATGCTCGAATGGTGCTCTGGAGTCATTCCATATGGGATGTCCTGGAGCTGTCCAACAGGTCTCAATTGTCCCGCAGAAGGAATCCTTGAAGGGGGCATCCCACAACTCCCAACGTGGGAAAACTTCAGTGGCCTCAGATTCCGCTCCCTTCATGAAGCGGCCGTCATGCACGGAAACTCCGACCTGAGCCAATGTCTGACCTCGCCCTGACTTCAGATGCATGAGTATTGGTTCAGATCTGCAGGGAGTACCTGCCGTGCCCTCGGCCTGAAACCCAAGTCTAGCTTGTCTTCTCAGACTTCCGTCCTCACACTCCTGCCCCCGAAGCCCTCAAGTTTGGCAATAACGGACCCACAATGCAGCACTCTGCCTGCCCTCTACAAAAAAATTATTGCCTCATGAGCTGCCCAGGCACCTTCAATGAGGATAAACCTCCACAGCACTCGACTTCACCCAAATTATATAGTCTAACCTGGGCACTAATGCACTGTCGGACACAACCTGAGCCCGGACCTCCTGACCAACACCCGGAAAGCAGACCGCACACTGAGCACATAAGAACCGCCATGGCCTTAGGTCATCATCTCTTCCCTACCTCCGTTTTCAGGCCTCAGAACCGAGACATTATCTCCAATCACTGCCCAGGGGTGAGTTTGATGCAGAAATCAGAATACCTCCTTACCCATGGTAAGAAACGTTGTGGTTGGCATGGGGTCCAACGTACAGTGTAGGAGAAACCAGCATTCACCCTGAGGCCCCGCACATTCTTGAGTGCGACAAGGGCATATACTTGCATTGTGACCCTCAGCATGAGTCCTGTCCTCTAGTAAGTCGTCTCTGTGACTGGACCTTTAGATGTGATAATGGGCTTGATATGTCCCTAAGCCCCAATTTTTAACTAGATTTCTGATTGTCCAGTCACCCCACCCCCCAGGGCTTTACTCTGGAATCCCTCATTCGGTGGGACACCTGAGGTTAAAAAGAAAACAACATCAAAAAAAAAAAAAAACAAAAAAAAAATATTCTTCCATCCCACAGAGTGACCCCAAACGCTTTCGACTGGACCAAACCACCAGGAAGTACGACTCGTCCACTTCCCATGAAGTCATCCAGAAATTTCACGACCATGAGTGACACGATATCCAGAGACAAAAACTTGAGCAAGAGCCTCACACTCACCTTTTTCTCAAATCCCGAAATGTTCTCCTCATGTTCTGTAGATAAGTCCTGCCATACCTATGACCTGAAACATAAGCCAAGTTTGTGTTTTCAGACAACGATCCAAAAGCCCTGGCCTACACAACCTACAGGCTCAGGCCCCTGGAGCCAAACCTGAGGACTGTACTTGCCCTCTCCAAGGGAATTGTCTGTGCCTATTCCAATGGCCACATCCCTTTTAATAGGATAAACCTCCACAGTCCCTGATCCATCTCATTATTGGTGGCTTTCCAGGTAAAACAGGGGCAATCTGAGCCCATCTGAGCACCTACCTGTACTCAGACCCATAGACAGATGTCCCCAGAGGTAAAAAGGAAAGAACAGGCCCCTAGGCACTAATCATATCCATTGCTTTTGTTTCCAGGCATCTCTCCACAGAGACCTGGAATTCAAAACCAGCATATGGCTGTTTCTTGACTCACCCATCAGAAAACATCTCATCTACACATGGGAAACTTGCACGTTGGAGCTGTGTCAAAGCCTCTGTTTAGGAGAACCCTTCAGGGCCCCAGTGCCACCGCTTCATTCCAAGGTCTCCATAGACACAAAAGCACATTAGGACCCATCCATAGGAGAGTCCATTTCAACTCAGCCTCCTCGGTTGATCCCCCAGATCCAGCAGATCTAACCTGTCTTGTTTCTAGGAAACAATTGGAATGCGAGGTGGGCTACCCAGCCATGCATCCTTAGAACCCTGCTCAGATTTATTGGCCTGGAGCCAAACAACAGGTCTCAATTGTCCTGCAGAAGACACTTTGCAGTTTGGAGCTTCTCACAAATCCCATCGTGGGAAAACCCCCATGGCCTCGTGATGCCGCCCCTTCGTGAAGGGGCCATCAGGGACAGAAACACCAACTTGAGCGATCGTCTGATTCTCGCCCTGACTTCAGATGCACGAGATCTCGATTCAGGTCTGTAGATTGTGCCATCGCTGATACAAAATCCAGAGACAAAAACCTGAGCAAGCGCCTCCGACTCGCACTTTCTTCATATCCTGAAGAGTTCTTCTCATGGTTTGTAGATCGGATCTGCCATACCAACGTCCCCAAACCTAAGCTGAGTTTGTGTTTACAGACTTCTGTCCTCAAAGGCCAGGGCCACACACCCTCCAGGCTGGGGCCCCTGGAGCCACACATTAGGACTGTGCCTACCAATCCATGGGAATTCTGCCCATTCCATTGTCCAAAATCATACAAATTAGGAGAAACCTCCAATGTCCCTGAGGCCATCCCAATCGTGTAGGTCGCCCAGAACAAACAAGGGCTGTCTGACACCAGCTGATAATCTACCTCCACTCATACCATAAATGGATGTCCCCAGAGAAGAAGATTGAACCAGACAGGACCCTAGGCCATAATAGAATCCATTGCCTTGGTTTACAGGCATGTCTCCTCAAAAGCCTGATTCCAATACGAGCATGGGGATTTTGCTGAGGCACCCAGCAGAACTCATCTCGTCTCCACAAGGAAACCTGTGCATGGGAGCCATGTCCAAAGCATAGGAGAGTACTTCAGGGTCCCGGTGCCACCGCCCCATTCCAAGGCCCTCATGGACACAAAAACACATTAGGACCCATCCTCATGGGAGTCCATTTCAACTCAACCACCCCGGTCGCTCCCGCAGAGCCATCAGATCTAAACTGTCTTGTTGCTAGGAGACAATTGGAATGCGAGGCGGGCTTCCCAAGCATCCATCCTCGAACGGTGCTCTGGAGTCATTCCATATGGGATGTCCTGGAGCTGTCCAACAGGTCTCAATTGTCCCGCAGAAGGAATCCTTGAAGGGGGCATCCCACAACTCCCAACGTGGGAAAACTTCAGTGGCCTCGAGATTCCGCTCCCTTCATGAAGCAGCCGTCATGCACGGAAACTCCGACCTGAGCCAACGTATGATCCTCGCCCTGATTTCAGATGCATGAGTATTGGTTCAGATCTGCAGGGAGTACCTGCCGTGCCCTCGGCCTGAAACCCAAGTCTAGCTTGTCTTCTCAGACTTCCGTCCTCACACTCCTGCCCCCGAAGCCCTCAAGTTTGGCAATAACGGACCCACAATGCAGCACTCTGCCTGCCCTCTAGAAAAAAATTATTGCCTCATGAGCTGCCCAGGCACCTTCAATTAGGATAAACCTCCATAGCACTCGACTTCACCCAAATTATGTAGTCTAACCTGGGCACTAATTCACTGTCGGACACAACCTGAGCCCGGACATCCTGACCAACACCCAGAAAGCAGACCGCACACTGAGCACATAAGACCCACCATGGCCTTAGGTCATCATCTCTTCCCTACCTCAGATTTCAGTCCTCAGAACCGAGACCTTATCTCCAATCACTGCCCAGAGGTGAGTGTGATGCAGAAATCAGAACACCTCCTTACCCATGGTAAGAAACCTTGTGGTTGGCACGTCGTCCAACGTTCAGTGTAGGAGAAACCATCATTCACCCTGAGGCCCCGCCCATTCTTGAGTGCGACAAGGGCATAAACACGCATTGTGACCCTCAGCATGAGTCCTGTCCTCTAGTAAGTCCTCTCAGTGACTGGACCATTAGATGTGATAATGGGCTTTATATGTCCTTAAGCCCTAATTTTTAACCAGATTTCTGATTGTCCCGTCACCCGCCCCCCCAGGGCTCTAATCTGGAATCCCTCATTCGGTGGGACAACTGAGGTTAAAAAGAAAACAACATCAAAAAAAAAAACAACAAAAAAACCGGACTTCTTCCATCCCACAGAGTGACCCCAAACGCTTTGCACTGGGCCAAACCACCAGGGAGTAAGACTCGTCCATTTCCCATGAAGTCATCCAGAAATTTCACGACCATGAGTGACACGATATCCAGAGACAAAAACTTGAGCAAGAGCCTCACACTTGCCCTTTTCTCAAATCCCGAAATGGTCTCCTCATGGTCTGTAGATAAGTCCTGCCATACCTATGACCTGAAACATAAGCCAAGTTTGTGTTTTCAGACAACTGTCCAAACAGCCCTGGCCTACACAACCTACAGGCTCAGGCCCCTGAGGCAAACCTGAGGACTGTACTTGCCCTCTCCAAGGGAATTGTGTGTGCCTATTCCAATGGCCACATCCCTTCTAATAGGATAAACCTCCAAAGTCCCTGATCCATCTCATTAGTGGTGGCTTCCCAGGTAAAACAGGGGCAATCTGAGCCCATCTGAGCACCTACCTGTACTCAGACCCATAGACAGATGTCCCCAGAGGTAAAAAGGGAAGAACAGGCCCCTAGGCACTAATCATATCCATTGCTTTGGTTTCCAGGCATCTCTCCTCAGAGGCCTGGATTTCAATACCAGCATATGGCTGTTTCTTGACTCACCCATCAGAAAACATCTCATCTACACATGGGAAACTTGCACGTTGGAGCTGTGTCAAAGCCTCTGTTTAGGAGAACCCTTCAGGGCCCCAGTGCTACCGCTTAATTCCAAGGTCTCCATAGACACAAAAGCACATTAGGACCCATCCATAGGAGAGTCCATTCAACTCAGCCTCCTCGGTTGATCCCCCAGATCCAGCAGATCTAACCTGTCTTGTTTCTAGGAGACAATTGGAATGCGAGGTGGGCTACCCAGCCATGCATCCTTAGAACCCGGCTCAGAATCATTGGCCTGGAGCCAAACAACAGGTCTCAATTGTCCTGCAGAAGACACTTTGCAGTTTGGAGCTTCTCACAAATCCCATCGTGGGAAAACTCCATGGCCTCGTGATGCCGCCCCTTCGTGAAGGGGCCATCAGAAACAGAAACACCAACTTGAGCGATCGTCTGATCCTCGCCCTGACTTCAGATGCACGAGATCTCGATTCAGGTCTGTAGATTGTGCCATCGCTGATACAAAATCCAGAGACAAAAACCTGAGCAAGCGCCTCAGACTCGCACTTTCTTTATATCCTGAAGAGTTCTTTTCATGTTTTGTTGATCGTGCCTGCCATACCTACGTCCCCAAACCTAAGCTGAGATTGTGTTTTCAGACTTCTGTCCTCAATGTCCAGGGCCACACACCCTCCAGGCTGGGGCCCCTGGAGCCACACATTAGGATGGTAACTACCAATCCATGGGAATTCTGCCCATTCCATTGTCCAAAATCGTACAAATTAGGAGAAACCTCCAAAGTCCCTGAGGCCATCCCAATCGTGTAGGTCGCCCGGAACAAACAAGGGCTGTCTGACACCAGCTGATAATCTAGCTCCACTCATACCATAAATGGATGTCCCCAGAGGAGAAGATTGAACCAGACAGGACCCTAGGCCATAATAGGATCCATTGCCTTGGTTTACAGGCATGTCTCCTCAAAAGCCTGATTCCAATACGAGCATAGGGGTTTTGCTGAGGCACCCAGCAGAACTCATCTCATCTCCACAAGGAAATCTGTGCATGGGAGCCATGTCCAAAGCATAGGAGAGTACTTCAGGGTCCCGGTGCCACCGCCCCATTCCAAGGCCCTCATGGACACAAAAACACATTAGGACCCATCCTCAGGGGAGTCCATTTCAACTCAGCCACCCCGGTCGCTCCCGCAGAGCCATCAGATCAAAACTGTCTTGTTGCTAGGAGACAATTCGAATGCGAGGCGGGCTTCCCAAGCATCCATCCTCGAACGGTGCTCTGGAGTTATTCCATATGGGATGTCCTGGAGCTGTCCAACAGGTCTCAATTTTCCCGCAGAAGGAATCCTTGAAGGGGACATCCCACAACTCCCAACCTGGGAATACTTCAGTGGCCTCGAGATTCCGCTCCCTTCATGAAGCGGCCGTCATGCACGGAAACTCCGACCTGAGCCAACGTCTGATCCTCGCCCTGACTTCAGATGCATGAGTATTGGTTCAGATCTGCAGGGAGTACCTGCCGTGCCCTCGGCCTGAAACCCAAGTCTAGCTTGTCTTCTCAGACTTCCGTCCTCACACTCCTGCCCCCGAAGCCCTCAAGTTTGGCAATTCCGGACCAACAATGCAGCTCTCTGTCTGCCCTTTAGAAAAAAATTATTGCCTCATGAGCTGCCCAGGCACCTTCCATGAGGATAAACCTCCACAGCACTCGACTTCACCCAAATTATATAGTCTAACCTGGGCACTAATGCACTGTCGGACACAACCTGAGCCCGGACATCCTGACCAACACCCGGAAAGCAGACCACACACTGAGCACATAAGACCCGCCATGGCGTTAGGTCATCATCTCTTCCCTACCTCAGATTTCAGGCCTCAGAACCGATACCTTATCTCCAATCACTGCCCAGGGGTGAGTGTAATGCAGAAATCAGAACACCTCCTTACCCATGGTAAGAAACCTTGTGGTTGGGACGTCGTCCAACGTTCAGTGTAGGAGAAACCAGCATTCACCCTGAGGCCCCGCACATTCTTGAGTGCGACAAGGGCATAAACACGCATTGTGACCCTCAGCATGAGTCCTGTCCTCTAGTAAGTCCTCTCAGTGACTGGACCATTAGATGTGATAATGGGCTTGATATGTCCCTAAGCCCCAATTTTTAACCAGATTTCTGATTGTCCAGTCACCCCCCACCCCAGGGCTCTACTCTGGAATCCCTCATTCGGTGGGACACCTGAGGTTAAAAAGAAAACAACATAAAAAAAAAAAAAACCGGACTTCTTCCATCCCACAGAGTGACCCCAAACGCTTTGCACTGGGCCAAACCACCAGGAAGTACTACTCGTCCATTTCCCATGAAGTCATCCAGAAATTTCACGACCATGAGTGACACGATATCCAGAGACAAAAACTTGAGCAAGAGCCTCACACTCGCCCTTTTCTCAAATCCCGAAAAGTTCTCCTCATGGTCTGTAGATAAGTCCTGCCATACCTATGACCTGAAACATAAGCCAAGTTTGTGTTTTCAGACAACTGTCCAAACAGCCCTGGCCTACACAACCTACAGGCTCAGGCCCCTGAGGCAAACCTGAGGACTGTACTTGCCCTCTCCAAGGGAATTGTGTGTGCCTATTCCAATGGCCACATCCCTTCTAATAGGATAAACCTCCAAAGTCCCTGATCCATCTCATTAGTGGTGGCTTCCCAGGTAAAACAGGGGCAATCTGAGCCCATCTGAGCACCTACCTGTACTCAGACCCATAGACAGATGTCCCCAGAGGTAAAAAGGAAAGAACAGGCCCCTAGGCACTAATCATATCCATTGCTTTGGTTTCCAGGCATCTCTCCACAGAGGCCTGGATTTCAATACCAGCATATGGCTGTTTCTTGACTCACCCATCAGAAAACATCTCATCTACACATGGGAAACTTGCACGTTGGAACTGTGTCAAAGCCTCTGTTTAGTAGAACCCTTCAGGGCCCCAGTGCTACCGCTTAATTTCAAGGTCTCCATAGACACAAAAGCACATTAGGACCCATCCATAGGAGAGTCCATTTCAACTCAGCCTCCTCGGTTGATCCCCCAGATCCAGCAGATCTAACCTGTCTTGTTTCTAGGAGACAATTGGAATGCGAGTTGGGCTACCCAGCCATGCATCCTTAGAACCCTGCTCAGAATCATTGGCCTGGAGCCAAACAACAGGTCTCAATTGTCCTGCAGAAGACACTTTGCAGTTTGGAGCTTCTCACAAATCCCATCGTGGGAAAACTCCATGGACTCGTGATGCCTCCCCTTCGTGAAGGGGCCATCAGGGACAGAAACACCAACCTGAGCGATCGTCTGATCCTCGCCCTGACTTCAGATGCACGAGATCTCGATTCAGGTCTGTAGATTGTGCCATCGCTGATACAAAATCCAGAGACAAAAACCTGAGCAAGCGCCTCAGACTCGCACTTTCTTTATATCCTGAAGAGTTCTTCTCATGTTTTGTTGATCGTGCCTGCCATACCTACGTCCCCAAACCTAAGCTGAGATTGTGTTTTCAGACTTCTGTCCTCAATGTCCAGGGCCACACACCCTCCAGGCTGGGGCCCCTGGAGCCACACATTAGGACGGTACCTACCAATCCATGGGAATTCTGCCCATTCCATTGTCCAAAATCGTACAAATTAGGAGAAACCTCCAAAGTCCCTGAGGCCATCCCAATCGTGTAGGTCGCCCGGAACAAACAAGGGCTGTCTGACACCAGCTGATAATCTACCTCCACTCATACCATAAATGGATGTCCCCAGAGGAGAAGATTGAACCAGACAGGACCCTAGGCCATAATAGGATCCATTGCCTTGGTTTACAGGCATGTCTCCTCAAAAGCCTGATTCCAATACGAGCATACGGGTTTTGCTGAGGCACCCAGCAGAACTCATCTCGTCTCCACAAGGAAATCTGTGCATGGGAGCCATGTCCAAAGCATAGGAGAGTACTTCAGGGTCCCGGTGCCACCGCCCCATTCCAAGGCCCTCATGGACACAAAAACACATTAGGACCCATCCTCAGGGGAGTCCATTTCAACTCAGCCACCCCGGTCGCTCCCGCAGAGCCATCAGATCAAAACTGTCTTGTTGCTAGGAGACAATTCGAATGCGAGGCGGGCTTCCCAAGCATCCATCCTCGAACGGTGCTCTGGAGTTATTCCATATGGGATGTCCTGGAGCTGTCCAACAGGTCTCAATTTTCCCGCAGGAGGAATCCTTGAAGGGGACATCCCACAACTCCCAACCTGGGAATACTTCAGTGGCCTCGAGATTCCGCTCCCTTCATGAAGCGGCCTTCATGCACGGAAACTCTGACCAGAGCCAACGTCTGATCCTCGCCCTGACTTCAGATGCATGAGTATTGGTTCAGATCTGCAGGGAGTACCTGCCGTGCCCTCGGCCTGAAACCCAAGTCTAGCTTGTCTTCTCAGACTTCCGTCCTCACACTCCTGCCCCCGAAGCCCTCAAGTTTGGCAATTCCGGACCCAAAATGCAGCACTCTGCCTGCCCTCTAGAAAAAAAATATTGCCTCATGAGCTGCCCAGGCACCTTCAATGAGGATAAACCTCCACAGCACTCGACTTCACCCAAATTATATAGTCTAACCTGGGCACTAATGCACTGTCGGACACAACCTGAGCCCGGACCTCCTGACCAACACCCGGAAAGCAGACCACACACTGAGCACATAAGACCCGCCATGGCGTTAGGTCATCATCTCTTCCCTACCTCAGATTTCAGGCCTCAGAACCGAGACATTATCTCCAATCACTGCCCAGGGGTGAGTGTAATGCAGAAATCAGAACACCTCCTTACCCATGGTAAGAAACCTTGTGGTTGGCATGTCGTCCAACGTTCAGTGTAGGAGAAACCAGCATTCACCCTGAGGCCCCGCCCATTCTTGAGTGCGACAAGGGCATAAACACGCATTGTGACCCTCAGCATGAGTCCTGTCTTCTAGTAAGTCCTCTCAGTGACTGGACCATTAGATGTGATAATGGGCTTGATATGTCCCTAAGCCCCAATTTTTAACCAGATTTCTGATTGTCCAGTCACCCCCCCTCCAGGGCTCTACTCTGGAATCCCTCATTCGGTGGGACACCTGAGGTTAAAAAGAAAACAACATAAAAAAAATAAAAAACCGGACTTCTTCCATCCCACAGAGTGACCCCAAACGCTTTGGACTGGGCCAAACCACCAGGAAGTACTACTCGTCCATTTCCCATGAAGTCATCCAGAAATTTCACGACCATGAGTGACACGATATCCAGAGACAAACACTTGAGCAAGAGCCTCACACTCGCCCTTTTCTCAAATCCCGAAAAGTTCTCCTCATGGTCTGTAGATAAGTCCTGCCATACCTATGACCTGAAACATAAGCCAAGTTTGTGTTTTCAGACAACTGTCCAAACAGCCCTGGCCTACACAACCTACAGGCTCAGGCCCCTGAGGCAAACCTGAGGACTGTACTTGCCCTCTCCAAGGGAATTGTGTGTGCCTATTCCAATGGCCACATCCCTTCTAATAGGATAAACCTCCAAAGTCCCTGATCCATCTCATTAGTGGTGGCTTCCCAGGTAAAACAGGGGCAATCTGAGCCCATCTGAGCACCTACCTGTACTCAGACCCATAGACAGATGTCCCCAGAGGTAAAAAGGGAAGAACAGGCCCCTAGGCACTAATCATATCCATTGCTTTGGTTTCCAGGCATCTCTCCACAGAGGCCTGGATTTCAATACCAGCATATGGCTGTTTCTTGACTCACCCATCAGAAAACATCTCATCTACACATGGGAAACTTGCACGTTGGAACTGTGTCAAAGCCTCTGTTTAGTAGAACCCTTCAGGGCCCCAGTGCTACCGCTTAATTTCAAGGTCTCCATAGACACAAAAGCACATTAGGACCCATCCATAGGAGAGTCCATTTCAACTCAGCCTCCTCGGTTGATCCCCCAGATCCAGCAGATCTAACCTGTCTTGTTTCTAGGAGACAATTGGAATGCGAGTTGGGCTACCCAGCCATGCATCCTTAGAACCCTGCTCAGAATCATTGGCCTGGAGCCAAACAACAGGTCTCAATTGTCCTGCAGAAGACACTTTGCAGTTTGGAGCTTCTCACAAATCCCATCGTGGGAAAACTCCATGGCCTCGTGATGCCTCCCCTTCGTGAAGGGGCCATCAGGGACAGAAACACCAACTTGAGCGATCGTCTGATCCTCGCCCTGACTTCAGATGCACGAGATCTCGATTCAGGTCTGTAGATTGTGCCATCGCTGATACAAAATCCAGAGACAAAAACCTGAGCAAGCGCCTCAGACTCGCACTTTCTTTATATCCTGAAGAGTTCTTCTCATGTTTTGTTGATCGTGCCTGCCATACCTACGTCCCCAAACCTAAGCTGAGATTGTGTTTTCAGACTTCTGTCCTCAATGTCCAGGGCCACACACCCTCCAGGCTGGGGCCCCTGGAGCCACACATTAGGACGGTACCTACCAATCCATGGGAATTCTGCCCATTCCATTGTCCAAAATCGTACAAATTAGGAGAAACCTCCAAAGTCCCTGAGGCCATCCCAATCGTGTAGGTCGCCCGGAACAAACAAGGGCTGTCTGACACCAGCTGATAATCTACCTCCACTCATACCATAAATGGATGTCCCCAGAGGAGAAGATTGAACCAGACAGGACCCTAGGCCATAATAGGATCCTTTGCCTTGGTTTACAGGCATGTCTCCTCAAAAGCCTGATTCCAATACGAGCATACGGGTTTTGCTGAGGCACCCAGCAGAACTCATCTCGTCTCCACAAGGAAATCTGTGCATGGGAGCCATGTCCAAAGCATAGGAGAGTACTTCAGGGTCCCGGTGCCACCGCCCCATTCCAAGGCCCTCATGGACACAAAAACACATTAGGACCCATCCTCAGGGGAGTCCATTTCAACTCAGCCACCCCGGTCGCTCCCGCAGAGCCATCAGATCAAAACTGTCTTGTTGCTAGGAGACAATTCGAATGCGAGGCGGGCTTCCCAAGCATCCATCCTCGAACGGTGCTCTGGAGTTATTCCATATGGGATGTCCTGGAGCTGTCCAACAGGTCTCAATTTTCCCGCAGAAGGAATCCTTGAAGGGGACATCCCACAACTCCCAACCTGGGAATACTTCAGTGGCCTCGAGATTCCGCTCCCTTCATGAAGCGGCCGTCATGCACGGAAACTCCGACCAGAGCCAACGTCTGATCCTCGCCCTGACTTCAGATGCATGAGTATTGGTTCAGATCTGCAGGGAGTACCTGCCGTGCCCTCGGCCTGAAACCCAAGTCTAGCTTGTCTTCTCAGACTTCCGTCCTCACACTCCTGCCCCCGAAGCCCTCAAGTTTGGCAATTCCGGACCCAAAATGCAGCACTCTGCCTGCCCTCTAGAAAAAAATTATTGCCTCATGAGCTGCCCAGGCACCTTCAATGAGGATAAACCTCCACAGCACTCGACTTCACCCAAATTATATAGTCTAACCTGGGCACTAATGCACTGTCGACACAACCTGAGCCCGGACCTCCTGACCAACACCCGGAAAGCAGACCACACACTGATCACATAAGACCCGCCATGGCCTTAGGTCATCATCTCTTCCCTACCTCAGATTTCAGGCCTCAGAACCGAGACATTATCTCCAATCACTGCCCAGGGGTGAGTGTAATGCAGAAATCAGAACACCTCCTTACCCATGGTAAGAAACCTTGTGGTTGGCATGTCGTCCAACGTTCAGTGTAGGAGAAACCAGCATTCACCCTGAGGCCCCGCCCATTCTTGAGTGCGACAAGGGCATAAACACGCATTGTGACCCTCAGCATGAGTCCTGTCTTCTAGTAAGTCCTCTCAGTGACTGGACCATTAGATGTGATAATGGGCTTGATATGTCCCTAAGCCCCAATTTTTAACCAGATTTCTGATTGTCCAGTCACCCCCCCTCCAGGGCTCTACTCTGGAATCCCTCATTCGGTGGGACACCTGAGGTTAAAAAGAAAACAACATAAAAAAAATAAAAAACCGGACTTCTTCCATCCCACAGAGTGACCCCAAACGCTTTGGACTGGGCCAAACCACCAGGAAGTACTACTCGTCCATTTCCCATGAAGTCATCCAGAAATTTCACGACCATGAGTGACACGATATCCAGAGACAAACACTTGAGCAAGAGCCTCACACTCGCCCTTTTCTCAAATCCCGAAATGTTCTCCTCATGGTCTGTAGATAAGTCCTGCCATACCTATGACCTGAAACATAAGCCAAGTTTGTGTTTTCAGACAACTGTCCAAACAGCCCTGGCCTACACAACCTACAGGCTCAGGCCCCTGAGGCAAACCTGAGGACTGTACTTGCCCTCTCCAAGGGAATTGTGTGTGCCTATTCCAATGGCCACATCCCTTCTAATAGGATAAACCTCCAAAGTCCCTGATCCATCTCATTAGTGGTGGCTTCCCAGGTAAAACAGGGGCAATCTGAGCCCATCTGAGCACCTACCTGTACTCAGACCCATAGACAGATGTCCCCAGAGGTAAAAAGGAAAGAACAGGCCCCTAGGCACTAATCATATCCATTGCTTTGGTTTCCAGGCATCTCTCCACAGAGGCCTGGATTTCAATACCAGCATATGGCTGTTTCTTGACTCACCCATCAGAAAACATCTCATCTACACATGGGAAACTTGCACGTTGGAACTGTGTCAAAGCCTCTGTTTAGTAGAACCCTTCAGGGCCCCAGTGCTACCGCTTAATTTCAAGGTCTCCATAGACACAAAAGCACATTAGGACCCATCCATAGGAGAGTCCATTTCAACTCAGCCTCCAAGGTTGATCCCCCAGATCCAGCAGATCTAACCTGTCTTGTTTCTAGGAGACAATTGGAATGCGAGTTGGGCTACCCAGCCATGCATCCTTAGAACCCTGCTCAGAATCATTGGCCTGGAGCCAAACAACAGGTCTCAATTGTCCTGCAGAAGACACTTTGCAGTTTGGAGCTTCTCACAAATCCCATCGTGGGAAAACTCCATGGCCTCGTGATGCCTCCCCTTCGTGAAGGGGCCATCAGGGACAGAAACACCAACTTGAGCGATCGTCTGATCCTCGCCCTGACTTCAGATGCACGAGATCTCGATTCAGGTCTGTAGGTTGTGCCATCGCTGATACAATATCCAGAGACAAAAACCTGAGCAAGCGCCTCAGACTCGCACTTTCTTTATATCCTGAAGAGTTCGTCTCATGTTTTGTTGATCGTGCCTGCCATACCTACGTCCCCAAACCTAAGCTGAGATTGTGTTTTCAGACTTCTGTCCTCAATGTCCAGGGCCACACACCCTCCAGGCTGGGGCCCCTGGAGCCACACATTAGGACGGTACCTACCAATCCATGGGAATTCTGCCCATTCCATTGTCCAAAATCGTACAAATTAGGAGAAACCTCCAAATTCCCTGAGGCCATCCCAATCGTGTAGGTCGCCCGGAACAAACAAGGGCTGTCTGACACCAGCTGATAATCTACCTCCACTCATACCATAAATGGATGTCCCCAGAGGAGAAGATTGAACCAGACAGGACCCTAGGCCATAATAGGATCCATTGCCTTGGTTTACAGGCATGTCTCCTCAAAAGCCTGATTCCAATACGAGCATACGGGTTTTGCTGAGGCACCCAGCAGAACTCATCTCGTCTCCACAAGGAAATCTGTGCATGGGAGCCATGTCCAAAGCATAGGAGAGTACTTCAGGGTCCCGGTGCCACCGCCCCATTCCAAGGCCCTCATGGACACAAAAACACATTAGGACCCATCCTCAGGGGAGTCCATTTCAACTCAGCCACCCCGGTCGCTCCCGCAGAGCCATCAGATCAAAACTGTCTTGTTGCTAGGAGACAATTCGAATGCGAGGCGGGCTTCCCAAGCATCCATCCTCGAACGGTGCTCTGGAGTTATTCCATATGGGATGTCCTGGAGCTGTCCAACAGGTCTCAATTTTCCCGCAGAAGTAATCCTTGAAGGGGACATCCCACAACTCCCAACCTGGGAATACTTCAGTGGCCTCGAGATTCCGCTCCCTTCATGAAGCAGCCGTCATGCACGGAAACTCCGACCAGAGCCAACGTCTGATCCTCGCCCTGACTTCAGATGCATGAGTATTGGTTCAGATCTGCAGGGAGTACCTGCCGTGCCCTCGGCCTGAAACCCAAGTCTAGCTTGTCTTCTCAGACTTCCGTCCTCACACTCCTGCCCCCGAAGCCCTCAAGTTTGGCAATTCCGGACCCAAAATGCAGCACTCTGCCTGCCCTCTAGAAAAAAATTATTGCCTCATGAGCTGCCCAGGCACCTTCAATGAGGATAAACCTCCACAGCACTCGACTTCACCCAAATTATATAGTCTAACCTGGGCACTAATGCACTGTCGGACACAACCTGAGCCCGGACCTCCTGACCAACACCCGGAAAGCAGACCACACACTGAGCACATAAGACCCGCCATGGCCTTAGGTCATCATCTCTTCCCTACCTCAGATTTCAGGCCTCAGAACCGAGACATTATCTCCAATCACTGCCCAGGGGTGAGTGTAATGCAGAAATCAGAACACCTCCTTACCCATGGTAAGAAACCTTGTGGTTGGCATGTCGTCCAACGTTCAGTGTAGGAGAAACCAGCATTCAACCTGAGGCCCCGCCCATTCTTGAGTGCGACAAGGGCATAAACACGCATTGTGACCCTCAGCATGAGTCCTGTCTTCTAGTAAGTCCTCTCAGTGACTGGACCATTAGATGTGATAATGGGCTTGATATGTCCCTAAGCCCCAATTTTTAACCAGATTTCTGATTGTCCAGTCACCCCCCCTCCAGGGCTCTACTCTGGAATCCCTCATTCGGTGGGACACCTGAGGTTAAAAAGAAAACAACATAAAAAAAATAAAAAACCAGACTTCTTCCATCCCACAGAGTGACCCCAAACGCTTTGGACTGGGCCAAACCACCAGGAAGTACTACTCGTCCATTTCCCATGAAGTCATCCAGAAATTTCACGACCATGAGTGACACGATATCCAGAGACAAAAACTTGAGCAAGAGCCTCACACTCGCCCTTTTCTCAAATCCCGAAATGTTCTCCTCATGGTCTGTAGATAAGTCCTGCCATACCTATGACCTGAAACATAAGCCAAGTTTGTGTTTTCAGACAACTGTCCAAACAGCCCTGGCCTACACAACCTACAGGCTCAGGCCCCTGAGGCAAACCTGAGGACTGTACTTGCCCTCTCCAAGGGAATTGTGTGTGCCTATTCCAATGGCCACATCCCTTCTAATAGGATAAACCTCCAAAGTCCCTGATCCATCTCATTAGTGGTGGCTTCCCAGGTAAAACAGGGGCAATCTGAGCCCATCTGAGCACCTACCTGTACTCAGACCCATAGACAGATGTCCCCAGAGGTAAAAAGGGAAGAACAGGCCCCTAGGCACTAATCATATCCATTGCTTTGGTTTCCAGGCATCTCTCCTCAGAGGCCTGGATTTCAATACCAGCATATGGCTGTTTCTTGACTCACCCATCAGAAAACATCTCATCTACACATGGGAAACTTGCACGTTGGAGCTGTGTCAAAGCCTCTGTTTAGGAGAACCCTTCAGGGCCCCAGTGCCACCGCTTCATTCCAAGGTCTCCATAGACACAAAAGCACATTAGGACCCATCCATAGGAGAGTCCATTTCAACTCAGCCTCCTCGGTTGATCCCCCAGATCCAGCAGATCTAACCTGTCTTGTTTCCAGGAAACAATTGGAATGCGAGGTGGGCTACCCAGCCATGCATCCTTAGAACCCTGCTCAGAATCATTGGCCTGGAGCCAAACAACAGGTCTCAATTGTCCTGCAGAAGACACATTGCAGTTTGGAGCTTCTCACAAATCCCATCGTGGGAAAACCCCCATGGCCCCGTGATGCCGCCCCTTCGTGAAGGGGCCATCAGGGACAGAAACACCAACTTGAGCGATTGTCTGATCCTCGCCCTGACTTCAGATGCACGAGATCTCGATTCAGGTCTGTAGATTGTGCCATCGCTGATACAAAATCCAGAGACAAAAACCTGAGCAAGCCCCTCCGTCTTGCACTTTCTTCATATCCTGAAGAGTTCTTCTCATGGTTTGTAGATCGGATCTGCCATACCAACGTCCCCAAACCTAAGCTGAGTTTGTGTTTACAGACTTCTGTCCTCAAAGGCCAGGGCCACACACCCTCCAGGCTGGGGCCCTGGAGCCACACATTAGGACTGTGCCTACCAATCCATGGGAATTTTGCCCATTCCATTGTCCAAAATCATACAAATTAGGAGAAACCTCCAATGTCCCTGAGGCCATCCCAATCGTGTAGGTCGCCCGGAAAAAACAAGGGCTGTCTGACACCAGCTGATAATCTACCTCCACTCATACCATAAATGGATGTCCCCAGAGAAGAAGATTGAACCAGACAGGACCCTAGGCCATAATAGAATCCATTGCCTTGGTTTACAGGCATGTCTCCTCAAAAGCCTGATTCCAATACGAGCATGGGGATTTTGCTGAGGCACCCATCAGAACTCATCTCGTCTCCACAAGGAAACCTGTGCATGGGAGCCATGTCCAAAGCAGAGGAGAGTACTTCAGGGTCCCGGTGCCACCGCCCCATTCCAAGGCCCTCATGGACACAAAAACACATTAGGACCCATCCTCATGGGAGTCCATTTCAACTCAACCACCCCGGTCGCCCCCGCAGAGCCATCAGATCTAAACTGTCTTGTTGCTAGGAGACAATTGGAATGCGAGGCGGGCTTCCCAAGCATCCATCCTCGAACGGTGCTCTGGAGTCATTCCATATGGGATGTCCTGGAGCTGTCCAACAGGTCTCAATTGTCCCGCAGAAGGAATCCTTGAAGGGGGCATCCCACAACTCCCAACGTGGGAAAACTTCAGTGGCCTCGAGATTCCGCTCCCTTCATGAAGCAGCCGTCATGCACAGAAACTGCGACCTGAGCCAACGTCTGATCCTCGCCCTGATTTCAGATGCATGAGTATTGGTTCAGATCTGCAGGGAGTACCTGCCGTGCCCTCGGCCTGAAACCCAAGTCTAGCTTGTCTTCTCAGACTTCCGTCCTCACACACCTGCCCCCGAAGCCCTCAAGTTTGGCAATAACGGACCCACAATGCAGCACTCTGCCTGCCCTCTAGAAAAAAATTATTGCCTCATGAGCTGCCCAGGCACCTTCAATGAGGATAAACCTCCACAGCACTCGACTTCACCCAAATTATATAGTCTAACCTGGGCACTAATGCACTGTCGGACACAACCTGAGCCCGGACCTCCCGACCAACACCCAGAAAGCAGGCCGCACACTGAGCACATAAGACCCGCCATGGCCTTAGGTCATCATCTCTTCCCTACCTCAGATTTCAGTCCTCAGAACCGAGGCCTTATCTCCAATCACTGCCCAGAGGTGAGTGTGATGCAGAAATCAGAACACCTCCTTACCCATGGTAAGAAACCTTGTGGTTGGCACGTCGTCCAACGTTCAGTGTAGGAGAAACCAGCATTCACTCTGAGGCCCCGCCCAATCTTGAGTGCGACAAGGGCATAAACACGCATTGTGACCCTCAGCATGAGTCCTGTCTTCTAGTAAGTCCTCTCAGTGACTGGACCATTAGATGTGATAATGGGCTTGATATGTCCATAAGCCCCAATTTTTAACCAGATTTCTGATTGTCCCGTCACCCGCCCCCCCAGGGCTCTACTCTGGAATCCCTCATTCGGTGGGACACCTGAGGTTAAAAAGAAAACAACATCAAAAAAAAAAACAACAAAAAAACCGGACTTCTTCCATCCCACAGAGTGACCCCAAACGCTTTGGACTGGGCCAAACCACCAGGAAGTACTACTCGTCCATTTCCCATGAAGTCATCCAGAAATTTCACGACCATGAGTGACACGATATCCAGAGACAAAAACTTGAGCAAGAGCCTCACACTCGCCCTTTTCTCAAATCCCGAAAAGTTCTCCTCATGGTCTGTAGATAAGTCCTGCCATACCTATGACCTGAAACATAAGCCAAGTTTGTGTTTTCAGACAACTGTCCAAACAGCCCTGGCCTACACAACCTACAGGCTCAGGCCCCTGAGGCAAACCTGAGGACTGTACTTGCCCTCTCCAAGGGAATTGTGTGTGCCTATTCCAATGGCCACATCACTTCTAATAGGATAAACCTCCAAAGTCCCTGATCCATCTCATTAGTGGTGGCTTCCCAGGTAAAACAGGGGCAATCTGAGCCCATCTGAGCACCTACCTGTACTCAGACCCATAGACAGATGTCCCCAGAGGTAAAAAGGAAAGAACAGGCCCCTAGGCACTAATCATATCCATTGCTTTGGTTTCCAGGCATCTCTCCACAGAGGCCTGGATTTCAATACCAGCATATGGCTGTTTCTTGACTCACCCATCAGAAAACATCTCATCTACACATGGGAAACTTGCACGTTGGAACTGTGTCAAAGCCTCTGTTTAGTAGAACCCTTCAGGGCCCCAGTGCTACCGCTTAATTTCAAGGTCTCCATAGACACAAAAGCACATTAGGACCCATCCATAGGAGAGTCCATTTCAACTCAGCCTCCTCGGTTGATCCCCCAGATCCAGCAGATCTAACCTGTCTTGTTTCTAGGAGACAATTGGAATGCGAGTTGGGCTACCCAGCCATGCATCCTTAGAACCCTGCTCAGAATCATTGGCCTGGAGCCAAACAACAGGTCTCAATTGTCCTGCAGAAGACACTTTGCAGTTTGGAGCTTCTCACAAATCCCATCGTGGGAAAACTCCATGGCCTCGTGATGCCTCCCCTTCGTGAAGGGGCCATCAGAAACAGAAACACCAACTTGAGCGATCGTCTGATCCTCGCCCTGACTTCAGATGCATGAGATCTCGATTCAGGTCTGTAGATTGTGCCATCGCTGATACAAAATCCAGAGACAAAAACCTGAGCAAGCGCCTCAGACTCGCACTTTCTTTATATCCTGAAGAGTTCTTCTCATGTTTTGTTGATCGTGCCTGCCATACCTACGTCCCCAAACCTAAGCTGAGATTGTGTTTTCAGACTTCTGTCCTCAATGTCCAGGGCCACACACCCTCCAGGCTGGGGGCCCCTGGAGCCACACATTAGGACGGTACCTACCAATCCATGGGAATTCTGCCCATTCCATTGTCCAAAATCGTACAAATTAGGAGAAACCTCCAAATTCCCTGAGGCCATCCCAATCGTGTAGGTCGCCCGGAACAAACAAGGGCTGTCTGACACCAGCTGATAATCTACCTCCACTCATACCATAAATGGATGTCCCCAGAGGAGAAGATTGAACCAGACAGGACCCTAGGCCATAATAGGATCCATTGCCTTGGTTTACAGGCATGTCTCCTCAAAAGCCTGATTCCAATACGAGCATACGGGTTTTGCTGAGGCACCCAGCAGAACTCATCTCGTCTCCACAAGGAAATCTGTGCATGGGAGCCATGTCCAAAGCATAGGAGAGTACTTCAGGGTCCCGGTGCCACCGCCCCATTCCAAGGCCCTCATGGACACAAAAACACATTAGGACCCATCCTCAGGGGAGTCCATTTCAACTCAGCCACCCCGGTCGCTCCCGCAGAGCCATCAGATCAAAACTGTCTTGTTGCTAGGAGACAATTCGAATGCGAGGCAGGCTTCCCAAGCATCCATCCTCGAACGGTGCTCTGGAGTTATTCCATATGGGATGTCCTGGAGCTGTCCAACAGGTCTCAATTTTCCCGCAGGAGGAATCCTTGAAGGGGACATCCCACAACTCCCAACCTGGGAATACTTCAGTGGCCTCGAGATTCCGCTCCCTTCATGAAGCGGCCGTCATGCACGGAAACTCTGACCAGAGCCAACGTCTGATCCTCGCCCTGACTTCAGATGCATGAGTATTGGTTCAGATCTGCAGGGAGTACCTGCCGTGCCCTCGGCCTGAAACCCAAGTCTAGCTTGTCTTCTCAGACTTCCGTCCTCACACTCCTGCCCCCGAAGCCCTCAAGTTTGGCAATTCCGGACCCAAAATGCAGCACTCTGCCTGCCCTCTAGAAAAAAATTATTGCCTCATGAGCTGCCCAGGCACCTTCAATGAGGATAAACCTCCACAGCACTCGACTTCACCCAAATTATATAGTCTAACCTGGGCACTAATGCACTGTCGGACACAACCTGAGCCCGGACCTCCTGACCAACACCCGGAAAGCAGACCACACACTGAGCACATAAGACCCGCCATGGCCTTAGGTCATCATCTCTTCCCTACCTCAGATTTCAGGCCTCAGAACCGAGACATTATCTCCAATCACTGCCCAGGGGTGAGTGTAATGCAGAAATCAGAACACCTCCTTACCCATGGTAAGAAACCTTGTGGTTGGCATGTCGTCCAACGTTCAGTGTAGGAGAAACCAGCATTCACCCTGAGGCCCCGCCCATTCTTGAGTGCGACAAGGGCATAAACACGCATTGTGACCCTCAGCATGAGTCCTGTCTTCTAGTAAGTCCTCTCAGTGACTGGACCATTAGATGTGATAATGGGCTTGATATGTCCCTAAGCCCCAATTTTTAACCAGATTTCTGATTGTCCAGTCACCCCCCCTCCAGGGCTCTACTCTGGAATCCCTCATTCGTTGGGACACCTGAGGTTAAAAAGAAAACAACATAAAAAAAATAAAAAACCGGACTTCTTCCATCCCACAGAGTGACCCCAAACGCTTTGGACTGGGCCAAACCACCAGGAAGTACTACTCGTCCATTTCCCATGAAGTCATCCAGAAATTTCACGACCATGAGTGACACGATATCCAGAGACAAAAACTTGAGCAAGAGCCTCACACTCGCCCTTTTCTCAAATCCCGAAAAGTTCTCCTCATGGTCTGTAGATAAGTCCTGCCATACCTATGACCTGAAACATAAGCCAAGTTTGTGTTTTCAGACAACTGTCCAAACAGCCCTGGCCTACACAACCTACAGGCTCAGGCCCCTGAGGCAAACCTGAGGACTGTACTTGCCCTCTCCAAGGGAATTGTGTGTGCCTATTCCAATGGCCACATCCCTTCTAATAGGATAAAC
Organism: Mustela nivalis; assembly: GCF_964662115.1. Classification (NCBI taxonomy): domain Eukaryota; kingdom Metazoa; phylum Chordata; class Mammalia; order Carnivora; family Mustelidae; genus Mustela; species Mustela nivalis. The sequence goes on from NW_028136529.1 coordinate 1,136,109, forward strand.
CTCCAAAGTCCCTGATCCATCTCATTAGTGGTGGCTTCCCAGGTAAAACAGGGGCAATCTGAGCCCATCTGAGCACCTACCTGTACTCAGACCCATAGACAGATGTCCCCAGAGGTAAAAAGGAAAGAACAGGCCCCTAGGCACTAATCATATCCATTGCTTTGGTTTCCAGGCATCTCTCCACAGAGGCCTGGATTTCAATACCAGCATATGGCTGTTTCTTGACTCACCCATCAGAAAACATCTCATCTACACATGGGAAACTTGCACGTTGGAACTGTGTCAAAGCCTCTGTTTAGTAGAACCCTTCAGGGCCCCAGTGCTACCGCTTAATTTCAAGGTCTCCATAGACACAAAAGCACATTAGGACCCATCCATAGGAGAGACCATTTCAACTCAGCCTCCTCGGTTGATCCCCCAGATCCAGCAGATCTAACCTGTCTTGTTTCTAGGAGACAATTGGAATGCGAGTTGGGCTACCCAGCCATGCATCCTTAGAACCCTGCTCAGAATCATTGGCCTGGAGCCAAACAACAGGTCTCAATTGTCCTGCAGAAGACACTTTGCAGTTTGGAGCTTCTCACAAATCCCATCGTGGGAAAACTCCATGGCCTCGTGATGCCTCCCCTTCGTGAAGGGGCCATCAGGGACAGAAACACCAACTTGAGCGATCGTCTGATCCTCGCCCTGACTTCAGATGCACGAGATCTCGATTCAGGTCTGTAGATTGTGCCATCGCTGATACAAAATCCAGAGACAAAAACCTGAGCAAGCGCCTCAGACTCGCACTTTCTTTATATCCTGAAGAGTTCTTCTCATGTTTTGTTGATCGTGCCTGCCATACCTACGTCCCCAAACCTAAGCTGAGATTGTGTTTTCAGACTTCTGTCCTCAATGTCCAGGGCCACACACCCTCCAGGCTGGGGCCCCTGGAGCCACACATTAGGACGGTACCTACCAATCCATGGGAATTCTGCCCATTCCATTGTCCAAAATCGTACAAATTAGGAGAAACCTCCAAAGTCCCTGAGGCCATCCCAATCGTGTAGGTCGCCCGGAACAAACAAGGGCTGTCTGACACCAGCTGATAATCTACCTCCACTCATACCATAAATGGATGTCCCCAGAGGAGAAGATTGAACCAGACAGGACCCTAGGCCATAATAGGATCCATTGCCTTGGTTTACAGGCATGTCTCCTCAAAAGCCTGATTCCAATACGAGCATACGGGTTTTGCTGAGGCACCCAGCAGAACTCATCTCGTCTCCACAAGGAAATCTGTGCATGGGAGCCATGTCCAAAGCATAGGAGAGTACTTCAGGGTCCCGGTGCCACCGCCCCATTCCAAGGCCCTCATGGACACAAAAACACATTAGGACCCATCCTCAGGGGAGTCCATTTCAACTCAGCCACCCCGGTCGCTCCCGCAGAGCCATCAGATCAAAACTGTCTTGTTGCTAGGAGACAATTCGAATGCGAGGCGGGCTTCCCAAGCATCCATCCTCGAACGGTGCTCTGGAGTTATTCCATATGGGATGTCCTGGAGCTGTCCAACAGGTCTCAATTTTCCCGCAGGAGGAATCCTTGAAGGGGACATCCCACAACTCCCAACCTGGGAATACTTCAGTGGCCTCGAGATTCCGCTCCCTTCATGAAGCGGCCGTCATGCACGGAAACTCTGACCAGAGCCAACGTCTGATCCTCGCCCTGACTTCAGATGCATGAGTATTGGTTCAGATCTGCAGGGAGTACCTGCCGTGCCCTCGGCCTGAAACCCAAGTCTAGCTTGTCTTCTCAGACTTCCGTCCTCACACTCCTGCCCCCGAAGCCCTCAAGTTTGGCAATTCCGGACCCAAAATGCAGCACTCTGCCTGCCCTCTAGAAAAAAAATATTGCCTCATGAGCTGCCCAGGCACCTTCAATGAGGATAAACCTCCACAGCACTCGACTTCACCCAAATTATATAGTCTAACCTGGGCACTAATGCACTGTCGGACACAACCTGAGCCCGGACCTCCTGACCAACACCCGGAAAGCAGACCACACACTGAGCACATAAGACCCGCCATGGCGTTAGGTCATCATCTCTTCCCTACCTCAGATTTCAGGCCTCAGAACCGAGACATTATCTCCAATCACTGCCCAGGGGTGAGTGTAATGCAGAAATCAGAACACCTCCTTACCCATGGTAAGAAACCTTGTGGTTGGCATGTCGTCCAACGTTCAGTGTAGGAGAAACCAGCATTCACCCTGAGGCCCCGCCCATTCTTGAGTGCGACAAGGGCATAAACACGCATTGTGACCCTCAGCATGAGTCCTGTCTTCTAGTAAGTCCTCTCAGTGACTGGACCATTAGATGTGATAATGGGCTTGATATGTCCCTAAGCCCCAATTTTTAACCAGATTTCTGATTGTCCAGTCACCCCCCCTCCAGGGCTCTACTCTGGAATCCCTCATTCGGTGGGACACCTGAGGTTAAAAAGAAAACAACATAAAAAAAATAAAAAACCGGACTTCTTCCATCCCACAGAGTGACCCCAAACGCTTTGGACTGGGCCAAACCACCAGGAAGTACTACTCGTCCATTTCCCATGAAGTCATCCAGAAATTTCACGACCATGAGTGACACGATATCCAGAGACAAAAACTTGAGCAAGAGCCTCACACTCGCCCTTTTCTCAAATCCCGAAATGTTCTCCTCATGGTCTGTAGATAAGTCCTGCCATACCTATGACCTGAAACATAAGCCAAGTTTGTGTTTTCAGACAACTGTCCAAACAGCCCTGGCCTACACAACCTACAGGCTCAGGCCCCTGAGGCAAACCTGAGGACTGTACTTGCCCTCTCCAAGGGAATTGTGTGTGCCTATTCCAATGGCCACATCCCTTCTAATAGGATAAACCTCCAAAGTCCCTGATCCATCTCATTAGTGGTGGCTTCCCAGGTAAAACAGGGGCAATCTGAGCCCATCTGAGCACCTACCTGTACTCAGACCCATAGACAGATGTCCCCAGAGGTAAAAAGGGAAGAACAGGCCCCTAGGCACTAATCATATCCATTGCTTTGGTTTCCAGGCATCTCTCCACAGAGGCCTGGATTTCAATACCAGCATATGGCTGTTTCTTGACTCACCCATCAGAAAACATCTCATCTACACATGGGAAACTTGCACGTTGGAACTGTGTCAAAGCCTCTGTTTAGGAGAACCCTTCAGGGCCCCAGGGCTACCGCTTAATTCCAAGGTCTCCATAGACACAAAAGCACATTAGGACCCATCCATAGGAGAGTCCATTTCAACTCAGCCTCCTCGGTTGATCCCCCAGATCCAGCAGATCTAACCTGTCTTGTTTCTAGGAGACAATTGGAATGCGAGGTGGGCTACCCAGCCATGCATCCTTAGAACCCGGCTCAGAATCATTGGCCTGGAGCCAAACAACAGGTCTCAATTGTCCTGCAGAAGACACTTTGCAGTTTGGAGCTTCTCACAAATCCCATCGTGGGAAAACTCCATGGCCTCGTGATGCCTCCCCTTCGTGAAGGGGCCATCAGGGACAGAAACACCAACTTGAGCGATCGTCTGATCCTCGCCCTGACTTCAGATGCACGAGATCTCGATTCAGGTCTGTAGATTGTGCCATCGCTGATACAAAATCCAGAGACAAAAACCTGAGCATGCGCCTCAGACTCGCACTTTCTTTATATCCTGAAGAGTTCTTCTCATGTTTTGTTGATCGTGCCTGCCATACCTACGTCCCCAAACCTAAGCTGAGATTGTGTTTTCAGACTTCTGTCCTCAATGTCCAGGGCCACACACCCTCCAGGCTGGGGCCCCTGGAGCCACACATTAGGATGGTAACTACCAATCCATGGGAATTCTGCCCATTCCATTGTCCAAAATCGTACAAATTAGGAGAAACCTCCAAATTCCCTGAGGCCATCCCAATCGTGTAGGTCGCCCGGAACAAACAAGGGCTGTCTGACACCAGCTGATAATCTACCTCCACTCATACCATAAATGGATGTCCCCAGAGGAGAAGATTGAACCAGACAGGACCCTAGGCCATAATAGGATCCATTGCCTTGGTTTACAGGCATGTCTCCTCAAAAGCCTGATTCCAATACGAGCATACGGGTTTTGCTGAGGCACCCAGCAGAACTCATCTCGTCTCCACAAGGAAATCTGTGCATGGGAGCCATGTCCAAACATAGGAGAGTACTTCAGGGTCCCGGTGCCACCGCTTCATTCCAAGGCCCTCATGGACACAAAAACACATTAGGACCCATCCTCAGGGGAGTCCATTTCAACTCAGCCACCCCGGTCGCTCCCGCAGAGCCATCAGATCAAAACTGTCTTGTTGCTAGGAGACAATTCGAATGCGAGGCGGGCTTCCCAAGCATCCATCCTCGAACGGTGCTCTGGAGTTATTCCATATGGGATGTCCTGGAGCTGTCCAACAGGTCTCAATTTTCCCGCAGAAGGAATCCTTGAAGGGGACATCCCACAACTCCCAACCTGGGAATACTTCAGTGGCCTCGAGATTCCGCTCCCTTCATGAAGCGGCCGTCATGCACGGAAACTCCGACCTGAGCTAACGTCTGATCCTCGCCCTGACTTCAGATGCATGAGTATTGGTTCAGATCTGCAGGGAGTACCTGCCGTGCCCTCGGCCTGAAACCCAAGTCTAGCTTGTCTTCTCAGACTTCCGTCCTCACACTCCTGCCCCCGTAGCCCTCAAGTTTGGCAATTCCGGACCAACAATGCAGCTCTCTGTCTGCCCTTTAGAAAAAAATTATTGCCTCATGAGCTGCCCAGGCAACTTCAATGAGGAAAAACCTCCACAGCACTCGACTTCACCCAAATTATATAGTCTAACCTGGGCACTAATGCACTGTCGGACACAACCTGAGCCCGGACCTCCTGACCAACACCCGGAAAGCAGACCACACACTGAGCACATAAGACCCGCCATGGCGTTAGGTCATCATCTCTTCCCTACCTCAGATTTCAGGCCTCAGAACCGATACCTTATCTCCAATCACTGCCCAGGGGTGAGTGTAATGCAGAAATCAGAACACCTCCTTACCCATGGTAAGAAACCTTGTGGTTGGCATGTCGTCCAACGTTCAGTGTAGGAGAAACCAGCATTCACCCTGAGGCCCCGCACATTCTTGAGTGCGACAAGGGCATAAACACGCATTGTGACCCTCAGCATGAGTCCTGTCCTCTAGTAAGTCCTCTCAGTGACTGGACCATTAGATGTGATAATGGGCTTGATATGTCCCTAAGCCCCAATTTTTAACCAGATTTCTGATTGTCCAGTCACCCCCCACCCCAGGGCTCTACTCTGGAATCCCTCATTCGGTGGGACACCTGAGGTTAAAAAAAACAACATAAAAAAAATAAAAACCGGACTTCTTCCATCCCACAGAGTGACCCCAAACGCTTTGGACTGGGCCAAACCACCAGGAAGTACTACTCGTCCATTTCCCATGAAGTCATCCAGAAATTTCACGACCATGAGTGACACGATATCCAGAGACAAAAACTTGAGCAAGAGCCTCACACTCGCCCTTTTCTCAAATCCCGAAAAGTTCTCCTCATGGTCTGTAGATAAGTCCTGCCATACCTATGACCTGAAACATAAGCCAAGTTTGTGTTTTCAGACAACTGTCCAAACAGCCCTGGCCTACACAACCTACAGGCTCAGGCCCCTGGAGCCAAACCTGAGGACTTTACTTGCCCTCTCCAAGGGAATTGTGTGTGCCTATTCCAATGGCCACATCCCTTCGAATAGGATAAACCTCCAAAGTCCCTGATCCATCTCATTAGTGGTGGCTTCCCAGGTAAAACAGGGGCAATCTGAGCCCATCTGAGCACCTACCTGTACTCAGACCCATAGACAGATGTCCCCAGAGGTAAAAAGGAAAGAACAGGCCCCTAGGCACTAATCATATCCATTGCTTTGGTTTCCAGGCATCTCTCCTTAGAGGCCTGGATTTCAAAACCAGCATATGGCTGTTTCTTGACTCACCCATCAGAAAACATCTCATCTACACATGGGAAACTTGCACGTTGGAGCTGTGTCAAAGCCTCTGTTTAGGAGAACCCTTCAGGGCCCCAGTGCCACCGCTTCATTCCAAGGTCTCCATAGACACAAAAGCACATTAGGACCCATCCATAGGAGAGTCCATTTCAACTCAGCCTCCTCGGTTGATCCCCCAGATCCAGCAGATCTAACCTGTCTTGTTTCCAGGAAACAATTGGAATGCGAGGTGGGCTACCCAGCCATGCATCCTTAGAACCCTGCTCAGAATCATTGGCCTGGAGCCAAACAACAGGTCTCAATTGTCCTGCAGAAGACACTTTGCAGTTTGGAGCTTCTCACAAATCCCATCGTGGGAAAACCCCCATGGCCTCGTGATGCCGCCCCTTCGTGACGGGGCCATCAGGGACAGAAACACCAACTTGAGCGATCGTCTGATCCTCGCCCTGACTTCAGATGCACGAGATCTCGATTCAGGTCTGTAGATTGTGCCATCGCTGATACAAAATCCAGAGACAAAAATCTGAGCAAGCGCCTCCGTCTCGCACTTTCTTCATATCCTGAAGAGTTCTTCTCATGGTTTGTAGATCGGATCTGCCATACCAACGTCCCCAAACCTAAGCTGAGTTTGTGTTTACAGACTTCTGTCCTCAAAGGCCAGTGCCACACACCCTCCAGGCTGGGGCCCTGGAGCCACACATTAGGACTGTGCCTACCAATCCATGGGAATTTTGCCCATTCCATTGTCCAAAATCATACAAATTAGGAGAAACCTCCAATGTCCCTGAGGCCATCCCAATCGTGTAGGTCGCCCGGAAAAAACAAGGGCTGTCTGACACCAGCTGATAATCTACCTCCACTCATACCATAAATGGATGTCCCCAGAGAGGAGATTGAACCAGACAGGACCCTAGGCCATAATAGAATCCATTGCCTTGGTTTACAGGCATGTCTCCTCAAAAGCCTGATTCCAATACGAGCATGGGGATTTTGCTGAGGCACCCAGCAGAACTCATCTCGTCTCCACAAGGAAACCTGTGCATGGGAGCCATGTCCAAAGCATAGGAGAGTACTTCAGGGTCCCGGTGCCACCGCCCCATTCCAAGGCCCTCATGGACACAAAAACACATTAGGACCCATCCTCATGGGAGTCCATTTCAACTCAACCACCCCGGTCGCCCCCGCAGAGCCATCAGATCTAAACTGTCTTGTTGCTAGGAGACAATTGGAATGCGAGGCGGGCTTCCCAAGCATCCATCCTCGAACGGTGCTCTGGAGTCATTCCATATGGGATGTCCTGGAGCTGTCCAACAGGTCTCAATTGTCCCGCAGAAGGAATCCTTGAAGGGGGCATCCCACAACTCCCAACGTGGGAAAACTTCAGTGGCCTCGAGATTCCGCTCCCTTCATGAAGCAGCCGTCATGCACAGAAACTGCGACCTGAGCCAACGTCTGATCCTCGCCCTGATTTCAGATGCATGAGTATTGGTTCAGATCTGCAGGGAGTACCTGCCGTGCCCTCGGCCTGAAACCCAAGTCTAGCTTGTCTTCTCAGACTTCCGTCCTCACACACCTGCCCCCGAAGCCCTCAAGTTTGGCAATAACGGACCCACAATGCAGCACTCTGCCTGCCCTCTAGAAAAAAATTATTGCCTCATGAGCTGCCCAGGCACCTTCAATGAGGATAAACCTCCACAGCACTCGACTTCACCCAAATTATATAGTCTAACCTGGGCACTAATGCACTGTCGGACACAACCTGAGCCCGGACCTCCCGACCAACACCCAGAAAGCAGGCCGCACACTGAGCACATAAGACCCGCCTTGGCCTTAGGTCATCATCTCTTCCCTACCTCAGATTTCAGTCCTCAGAACCGAGACCTTATCTCCAATCACTGCCCAGAGGTGAGTGTGATGCAGAAATCAGAACACCTCCTTACCCATGGTAAGAAACCTTGTGGTTGGCACGTCGTCCAACGTTCAGTGTAGGAGAAACCAGCATTCACCCTGAGGCCCCGCCCATTATTGAGTGCGACAAGGGCATAAACACGCATTGTGACCCTCAGCATGAGCCCTGTCCTCTAGTAAGTCCTCTCAGTGACTGGACCATTAGATGTGATAATGGGCTTTATATGTCCCTAAGCCCTAATTTTTAACCAGATTTCTGATTGTCCCGTCACCCGCCCCCCCAGGGCTCTACTCTGGAATCCCTCATTCGGTGGGACTCCTGAGGTTAAAAAGAAAACAACATAAAAAAAAAACAAAAAAAACCGGACTTCTTCCATCCCACAGAGTGACCCCAAACGCTTTGCACTGGGCCAAACCACCAGGGAGTAAGACTCGTCCATTTCCCATGAAGTCATCCAGAAATTTCACGACCATGAGTGACACGATATCCAGAGACAAAAATTGAGCAAGAGCCTCACACTCGCCCTTTTCTCAAATCCCGAAAAGTTCTCCTCATGGTCTGTAGATAAGTCCTGCCATACCTATGACCTGAAACATAAGCCAAGTTTGTGTTTTCAGACAACTGTCCAAACAGCCCTGGCCTACACAACCTACAGGCTCAGGCCCCTGAGGCAAACCTGAGGACTGTACTTGCCCTCTCCAAGGGAATTGTGTGTGCCTTTTCCAATGGCCACATCCCTTCTAATAGGATAAACCTCCAAAGTCCCTGATCCATCTCATTAGTGGTGGCTTCCCAGGTAAAACAGGGGCAATCTGAGCCCATCTGAGCACCTACCTGTACTCAGACCCATAGACAGATGTCCCCAGAGGTAAAAAGGAAAGAACAGGCCCCTAGGCACTAATCATATCCATTGCTTTGGTTTCCAGGCATCTCTCCACAGAGGCCTGGATTTCAATACCAGCATATGGCTGTTTCTTGACTCACCCATCAGAAAACATCTCATCTACACATGGGAAACTTGCACGTTGGAACTGTGTCAAAGCCTCTGTTTAGTAGAACCCTTCAGGGCCCCAGTGCTACCGCTTAATTTCAAGGTCTCCATAGACACAAAAGCACATTAGGACCCATCCATAGGAGAGTCCATTTCAACTCAGCCTCCTCGGTTGATCCCCCAGATCCAGCAGATCTAACCTGTCTTGTTTCTAGGAGACAATTGGAATGCGAGTTGGGCTACCCAGCCATGCATCCTTAGAACCCGGCTCAGAATCATTGGCCTGGAGCCAAACAACAGGTCTCAATTGTCCTGCAGAAGACACTTTGCAGTTTGGAGCTTCTCACAAATCCCATCGTGGGAAAACTCCATGGCCTCGTGATGCCTCCCCTTCGTGAAGGGGCCATCAGGGACAGAAACACCAACTTGAGCGATCGTCTGATCCTCGCCCTGACTTCAGATGCACAAGATCTCGATTCAGGTCTGTAGATTGTGCCATCGCTGATACAAAATCCAGAGACAAAAACCTGAGCAAGCGCCTCAGACTCGCACTTTCTTTATATCCTGAAGAGTTCTTCTCATGTTTTGTTGATCGTGCCTGCCATACCTACGTCCCCAAACCTAAGCTGAGATTGTGTTTTCAGACTTCTGTCCTCAATGTCCAGGGCCACACACCCTCCAGGCTGGGGCCCCTGGAGCCACACATTAGGATGGTAACTACCAATCCATGGGAATTCTGCCCATTCCATTGTCCAAAATCGTACAAATTAGGAGAAACCTCCAAATTCCCTGAGGCCATCCCAATCGTGTAGGTCGCCCGGAACAAACAAGGGCTGTCTGACACCAGCTGATAATCTACCTCCACTCATACCATAAATGGATGTCCCCAGAGGAGAAGATTGAACCAGACAGGACCCTAGGCCATAATAGGATCCATTGCCTTGGTTTACAGGCATGTCTCCTCAAAAGCCTGATTCCAATACGAGCATACGGGTTTTGCTGAGGCACCCAGCAGAACTCATCTCGTCTCCACAAGGAAATCTGTGCATGGGAGCCATGTCCAAAGCATAGGAGAGTACTTCAGGGTCCCGGTGCCACCGCCCCATTCCAAGGCCCTCATGGACACAAAAACACATTAGGACCCATCCTCAGGGGAGTCCATTTCAACTCAGCCACCCCGGTCGCTCCCGCAGAGCCAACAGATCAAAACTGTCTTGTTGCTAGGAGACAATTCGAATGCGAGGCAGGCTTCCCAAGCATCCATCCTCGAACGGTGCTCTGGAGTTATTCCATATGGGATGTCCTGGAGCTGTCCAACAGGTCTCAATTTTCCCGCAGGAGGAATCCTTGAAGGGGACATCCCACAACTCCCAACCTGGGAATACTTCAGTGGCCTCGAGATTCCGCTCCCTTCATGAAGCGGCCTTCATGCACGGAAACTCTGACCAGAGCCAACGTCTGATCCTCGCCCTGACTTCAGATGCATGAGTATTGGTTCAGATCTGCAGGGAGTACCTGCCGTGCCCTCGGCCTGAAACCCAAGTCTAGCTTGTCTTCTCAGACTTCCGTCCTCACACTCCTGCCCCCGAAGCCCTCAAGTTTGGCAATTCCGGACCCAAAATGCAGCACTCTGCCTGCCCTCTAGAAAAAAAATATTGCCTCATGAGCTGCCCAGGCACCTTCAATGAGGATAAACCTCCACAGCACTCGACTTCACCCAAATTATATAGTCTAACCTGGGCACTAATGCACTGTCGGACACAACCTGAGCCCGGACCTCCTGACCAACACCCGGAAAGCAGACCACACACTGAGCACATAAGACCCGCCATGGCGTTAGGTCATCATCTCTTCCCTACCTCAGATTTCAGGCCTCAGAACCGAGACATTATCTCCAATCACTGCCCAGGGGTGAGTGTAATGCAGAAATCAGAACACCTCCTTACCCATGGTAAGAAACCTTGTGGTTGGCATGTCGTCCAACGTTCAGTGTAGGAGAAACCAGCATTCACCCTGAGGCCCCGCCCATTCTTGAGTGCGACAAGGGCATAAACACGCATTGTGACCCTCAGCATGAGTCCTGTCTTCTAGTAAGTCCTCTCAGTGACTGGACCATTAGATGTGATAATGGGCTTGATATGTCCCTAAGCCCCAATTTTTAACCAGATTTCTGATTGTCCAGTCACCCCCCCTCCAGGGCTCTACTCTGGAATCCCTCATTCGGTGGGACACCTGAGGTTAAAAAGAAAACAACATAAAAAAAATAAAAAACCGGACTTCTTCCATCCCACAGAGTGACCCCAAACGCTTTGGACTGGGCCAAACCACCAGGAAGTACTACTCGTCCATTTCCCATGAAGTCATCCAGAAATTTCACGACCATGAGTGACACGATATCCAGAGACAAAAACTTGAGCAAGAGCCTCACACTCGCCCTTTTCTCAAATCCCGAAATGTTCTCCTCATGGTCTGTAGATAAGTCCTGCCATACCTATGACCTGAAACATAAGCCAAGTTTGTGTTTTCAGACAACTGTCCAAACAGCCCTGGCCTACACAACCTACAGGCTCAGGCCCCTGAGGCAAACCTGAGGACTGTACTTGCCCTCTCCAAGGGAATTGTGTGTGCCTATTCCAATGGCCACATCCCTTCGAATAGGATAAACCTCCAAAGTCCCTGATCCATCTCATTAGTGGTGGCTTCCCAGGTAAAACAGGGGCAATCTGAGCCCATCTGAGCACCTACCTGTACTCAGACCCATAGACAGATGTCCCCAGAGGTAAAAAGGAAAGAACAGGCCCCTAGGCACTAATCATATCCATTGCTTTGGTTTCCAGGCATCTCTCCACAGAGGCCTGGATTTCAATACCAGCATATGGCTGTTTCTTGACTCACCCATCAGAAAACATCTCATCTACACATGGGAAACTTGCACGTTGGAGCTGTGTCAAAGCCTCTGTTTAGGAGAACCCTTCAGGGCCCCAGTGCCACCGCTTCATTCCAAGGTCTCCATAGACACAAAAGCACATTAGGACCCATCCATAGGAGAGTCCATTTCAACTCAGCCTCCTCGGTTGATCCCCCAGATCCAGCAGATCTAACCTGTCTTGTTTCCAGGAAACAATTGGAATGCGAGGTGGGCTACCCAGCCATGCATCCTTAGAACCCTGCTCAGAATCATTGGCCTGGAGCCAAACAACAGGTCTCAATTGTCCTGCAGAAGACACTTTGCAGTTTGGAGCTTCTCACAAATCCCATCGTGGGAAAACTCCATGGCCTCGTGATGCCTCCCCTTCGTGAAGGGGCCATCAGGGACAGAAACACCAACTTGAGCGATCGTCTGATCCTCGCCCTGACTTCAGATGCACGAGATCTCGATTCAGGTCTGTAGATTGTGCCATCGCTGATACAAAATCCAGAGACAAAAACCTGAGCAAGCGCCTCAGACTCGCACTTTCTTTATATCCTGAAGAGTTCTTCTCATGTTTTGTTGATCGTGCCTGCCATACCTACGTCCCCAAACCTAAGCTGAGATTGTGTTTTCAGACTTCTGTCCTCAATGTCCAGGGCCACACACCCTCCAGGCTGGGGCCCCTGGAGCCACACATTAGGACGGTACCTACCAATCCATGGGAATTCTGCCCATTCCATTGTCCAAAATCGTACAAATTAGGAGAAACCTCCAAAGTCCCTGAGGCCATCCCAATCGTGTAGGTCGCCCGGAACAAACAAGGGCTGTCTGACACCAGCTGATAATCTACCTCCACTCATACCATAAATGGATGTCCCCAGAGGAGAAGATTGAACCAGACAGGACCCTAGGCCATAATAGGATCCTTTGCCTTGGTTTACAGGCATGTCTCCTCAAAAGCCTGATTCCAATACGAGCATACGGGTTTTGCTGAGGCACCCAGCAGAACTCATCTCGTCTCCACAAGGAAATCTGTGCATGGGAGCCATGTCCAAAGCATAGGAGAGTACTTCAGGGTCCCGGTGCCACCGCCCCATTCCAAGGCCCTCATGGACACAAAAACACATTAGGACCCATCCTCAGGGGAGTCCATTTCAACTCAGCCACCCCGGTCGCTCCCGCAGAGCCATCAGATCAAAACTGTCTTGTTGCTAGGAGACAATTCGAATGCGAGGCGGGCTTCCCAAGCATCCATCCTCGAACGGTGCTCTGGAGTTATTCCATATGGGATGTCCTGGAGCTGTCCAACAGGTCTCAATTTTCCCGCAGGAGGAATCCTTGAAGGGGACATCCCACAACTCCCAACCTGGGAATACTTCAGTGGCCTCGAGATTCCGCTCCCTTCATGAAGCGGCCTTCATGCACGGAAACTCTGACCAGAGCCAACGTCTGATCCTCGCCCTGACTTCAGATGCATGAGTATTGGTTCAGATCTGCAGGGAGTACCTGCCGTGCCCTCGGCCTGAAACCCAAGTCTAGCTTGTCTTCTCAGACTTCCGTCCTCACACTCCTGCCCCCGAAGCCCTCAAGTTTGGCAATTCCGGACCCAAAATGCAGCACTCTGCCTGCCCTCTAGAAAAAAAATATTGCCTCATGAGCTGCCCAGGCACCTTCAATGAGGATAAACCTCCACAGCACTCGACTTCACCCAAATTATATAGTCTAACCTGGGCACTAATGCACTGTCGGACACAACCTGAGCCCGGACCTCCTGACCAACACCCGGAAAGCAGACCACACACTGAGCACATAAGACCCGCCATGGCCTTAGGTCATCATCTCTTCCCTACCTCAGATTTCAGGCCTCAGAACCGAGACATTATCTCCAATCACTGCCCAGGGGTGAGTGTAATGCAGAAATCAGAACACCTCCTTACCCATGGTAAGAAACCTTGTGGTTGGCATGTCGTCCAACGTTCAGTGTAGGAGAAACCAGCATTCACCCTGAGGCCCCGCCCATTCTTGAGTGCGACAAGGGCATAAACACGCATTGTGACCCTCAGCATGAGTCCTGTCTTCTAGTAAGTCCTCTCAGTGACTGGACCATTAGATGTGATAATGGGCTTGATATGTCCCTAAGCCCCAATTTTTAACCAGATTTCTGATTGTCCAGTCACCCCCCCTCCAGGGCTCTACTCTGGAATCCCTCATTCGGTGGGACACCTGAGGTTAAAAAGAAAACAACATAAAAAAAATAAAAAACCGGACTTCTTCCATCCCACAGAGTGACCCCAAACGCTTTGGACTGGGCCAAACCACCAGGAAGTACTACTCGTCCATTTCCCATGAAGTCATCCAGAAATTTCACGACCATGAGTGACACGATATCCAGAGACAAAAACTTGAGCAAGAGCCTCACACTCGCCCTTTTCTCAAATCCCGAAATGTTCTCCTCATGGTCTGTAGATAAGTCCTGCCATACCTATGACCTGAAACATAAGCCAAGTTTGTGTTTTCAGACAACTGTCCAAACAGCCCTGGCCTACACAACCTACAGGCTCAGGCCCCTGAGGCAAACCTGAGGACTGTACTTGCCCTCTCCAAGGGAATTGTGTGTGCCTATTCCAATGGCCACATCCCTTCGAATAGGATAAACCTCCAAAGTCCCTGATCCATCTCATTAGTGGTGGCTTCCCAGGTAAAACAGGGGCAATCTGAGCCCATCTGAGCACCTACCTGTACTCAGACCCATAGACAGATGTCCCCAGAGGTAAAAAGGAAAGAACAGGCCCCTAGGCACTAATCATATCCATTGCTTTGGTTTCCAGGCATCTCTCCACAGAGGCCTGGATTTCAATACCAGCATATGGCTGTTTCTTGACTCACCCATCAGAAAACATCTCATCTACACATGGGAAACTTGCACGTTGGAGCTGTGTCAAAGCCTCTGTTTAGGAGAACCCTTCAGGGCCCCAGTGCCACCGCTTCATTCCAAGGTCTCCATAGACACAAAAGCACATTAGGACCCATCCATAGGAGAGTCCATTTCAACTCAGCCTCCTCGGTTGATCCCCCAGATCCAGCAGATCTAACCTGTCTTGTTTCCAGGAAACAATTGGAATGCGAGGTGGGCTACCCAGCCATGCATCCTTAGAACCCTGCTCAGAATCATTGGCCTGGAGCCAAACAACAGGTCTCAATTGTCCTGCAGAAGACACTTTGCAGTTTGGAGCTTCTCACAAATCCCATCGTGGGAAAACTCCATGGCCTCGTGATGCCTCCCCTTCGTGAAGGGGCCATCAGGGACAGAAACACCAACTTGAGCGATCGTCTGATCCTCGCCCTGACTTCAGATGCACGAGATCTCGATTCAGGTCTGTAGATTGTGCCATCGCTGATACAAAATCCAGAGACAAAAACCTGAGCAAGCGCCTCAGACTCGCACTTTCTTTATATCCTGAAGAGTTCTTCTCATGTTTTGTTGATCGTGCCTGCCATACCTACGTCCCCAAACCTAAGCTGAGATTGTGTTTTCAGACTTCTGTCCTCAATGTCCAGGGCCACACACCCTCCAGGCTGGGGCCCCTGGAGCCACACATTAGGACGGTACCTACCAATCCATGGGAATTCTG
Organism: Mustela nivalis; assembly: GCF_964662115.1. Classification (NCBI taxonomy): domain Eukaryota; kingdom Metazoa; phylum Chordata; class Mammalia; order Carnivora; family Mustelidae; genus Mustela; species Mustela nivalis. The sequence continues at coordinate 1,151,596 of NW_028136529.1, forward strand.
CCCATTCCATTGTCCAAAATCGTACAAATTAGGAGAAACCTCCAAAGTCCCTGAGGCCATCCCAATCGTGTAGGTCGCCCGGAACAAACAAGGGCTGTCTGACACCAGCTGATAATCTACCTCCACTCATACCATAAATGGATGTCCCCAGAGGAGAAGATTGAACCAGACAGGACCCTAGGCCATAATAGGATCCATTGCCTTGGTTTACAGGCATGTCTCCTCAAAAGCCTGATTCCAATACGAGCATACGGGTTTTGCTGAGGCACCCAGCAGAACTCATCTCGTCTCCACAAGGAAATCTGTGCATGGGAGCCATGTCCAAAGCATAGGAGAGTACTTCAGGGTCCCGGTGCCACCGCCCCATTCCAAGGCCCTCATGGACACAAAAACACATTAGGACCCATCCTCAGGGGAGTCCATTTCAACTCAGCCACCCCGGTCGCTCCCGCAGAGCCATCAGATCAAAACTGTCTTGTTGCTAGGAGACAATTCGAATGCGAGGCGGGCTTCCCAAGCATCCATCCTCGAACGGTGCTCTGGAGTTATTCCATATGGGATGTCCTGGAGCTGTCCAACAGGTCTCAATTTTCCCGCAGAAGTAATCCTTGAAGGGGACATCCCACAACTCCCAACCTGGGAATACTTCAGTGGCCTCGAGATTCCGCTCCCTTCATGAAGCAGCCGTCATGCACGGAAACTCCGACCAGAGCCAACGTCTGATCCTCGCCCTGACTTCAGATGCATGAGTATTGGTTCAGATCTGCAGGGAGTACCTGCCGTGCCCTCGGCCTGAAACCCAAGTCTAGCTTGTCTTCTCAGACTTCCGTCCTCACACTCCTGCCCCCGAAGCCCTCAAGTTTGGCAATTCCGGACCCAAAATGCAGCACTCTGCCTGCCCTCTAGAAAAAAATTATTGCCTCATGAGCTGCCCAGGCACCTTCAATGAGGATAAACCTCCACAGCACTCGACTTCACCCAAATTATATAGTCTAACCTGGGCACTAATGCACTGTCGGACACAACCTGAGCCCGGACATCCTGACCAACACCCGGAAAGCAGACCACACACTGAGCACATAAGACCCGCCATGGCCTTAGGTCATCATCTCTTCCCTACCTCAGATTTCAGGCCTCAGAACCGAGACATTATCTCCAATCACTGCCCAGGGGTGAGTGTAATGCAGAAATCAGAACACCTCCTTACCCATGGTAAGAAACCTTGTGGTTGGCATGTCGTCCAACGTTCAGTGTAGGAGAAACCAGCATTCAACCTGAGGCCCCGCCCATTCTTGAGTGCGACAAGGGCATAAACACGCATTGTGACCCTCAGCATGAGTCCTGTCTTCTAGTAAGTCCTCTCAGTGACTGGACCATTAGATGTGATAATGGGCTTGATATGTCCCTAAGCCCCAATTTTTAACCAGATTTCTGATTGTCCAGTCACCCCCCCTCCAGGGCTCTACTCTGGAATCCCTCATTCGGTGGGACACCTGAGGTTAAAAAGAAAACAACATAAAAAAAATAAAAAACCAGACTTCTTCCATCCCACAGAGTGACCCCAAACGCTTTGGACTGGGCCAAACCACCAGGAAGTACTACTCGTCCATTTCCCATGAAGTCATCCAGAAATTTCACGACCATGAGTGACACGATATCCAGAGACAAAAACTTGAGCAAGAGCCTCACACTCGCCCTTTTCTCAAATCCCGAAATGTTCTCCTCATGGTCTGTAGATAAGTCCTGCCATACCTATGACCTGAAACATAAGCCAAGTTTGTGTTTTCAGACAACTGTCCAAACAGCCCTGGCCTACACAACCTACAGGCTCAGGCCCCTGAGGCAAACCTGAGGACTGTACTTGCCCTCTCCAAGGGAATTGTGTGTGCCTATTCCAATGGCCACATCCCTTCTAATAGGATAAACCTCCAAAGTCCCTGATCCATCTCATTAGTGGTGGCTTCCCAGGTAAAACAGGGGCAATCTGAGCCCATCTGAGCACCTACCTGTACTCAGACCCATAGACAGATGTCCCCAGAGGTAAAAAGGAAAGAACAGGCCCCTAGGCACTAATCATATCCATTGCTTTGGTTTCCAGGCATCTCTCCACAGAGGCCTGGATTTCAATACCAGCATATGGCTGTTTCTTGACTCACCCATCAGAAAACATCTCATCTACACATGGGAAACTTGCACGTTGGAACTGTGTCAAAGCCTCTGTTTAGTAGAACCCTTCAGGGCCCCAGTGCTACCGCTTAATTCCAAGGTCTCCATAGACACAAAAGCACATTAGGACCCATCCATAGGAGAGTCCATTTCAACTCAGCCTCCTCGGTTGATCCCCCAGATCCAGCAGATCTAACCTGTCTTGTTTCTAGGAGACAATTGGAATGCGAGGTGGGCTACCCAGCCATGCATCCTTAGAACCCGGCTCAGAATCATTGGCCTGGAGCCAAACAACAGGTCTCAATTGTCCTGCAGAAGACACTTTGCAGTTTGGAGCTTCTCACAAATCCCATCGTGGGAAAACTCCATGGCCTCGTGATGCCTCCCCTTCGTGAAGGGGCCATCAGGGACAGAAACACCAACTTGAGCGATCGTCTGATCCTCGCCCTGACTTCAGATGCACGAGATCTCGATTCAGGTCTGTAGATTGTGCCATCGCTGAACAAAATCCAGAGACAAAAACCTGAGCATGCGCCTCAGACTCGCACTTTCTTTATATCCTGAAGAGTTCTTCTCATGTTTTGTTGATCGTGCCTGCCATACCTACGTCCCCAAACCTAAGCTGAGATTGTGTTTTCAGACTTCTGTCCTCAATGTCCAGGGCCACACACCCTCCAGGCTGGGGCCCCTGGAGCCACACATTAGGATGGTAACTACCAATCCATGGGAATTCTGCCCATTCCATTGTCCAAAATCGTACAAATTAGGAGAAACCTCCAAAGTCCCTGAGGCCATCCCAATCGTGTAGGTCGCCCGGAACAAACAAGGGCTGTCTGACACCAGCTGATAATCTACCTCCACTCATACCATAAATGGATGTCCCCAGAGGAGAAGATTGAACCAGACAGGACCCTAGGCCATAATAGGATCCATTGCCTTGGTTTACAGGCATGTCTCCTCAAAAGCCTGATTCCAATACGAGCATACGGGTTTTGCTGAGGCACCCAGCAGAACTCATCTCGTCTCCACAAGGAAATCTGTGCATGGGAGCCATGTCCAAAGCATAGGAGAGTACTTCAGGGTCCCGGTGCCACCGCCCCATTCCAAGGCCCTCATGGACACAAAAACACATTAGGACCCATCCTCAGGGGAGTCCATTTCAACTCAGCCACCCCGGTCGCTCCCGCAGAGCCATCAGATCAAAACTGTCTTGTTGCTAGGAGACAATTCGAATGCGAGGCGGGCTTCCCAAGCATCCATCCTCGAACGGTGCTCTGGAGTTATTCCATATGGGATGTCCTGGAGCTGTCCAACAGGTCTCAATTTTCCCGCAGAAGGAATCCTTGAAGGGGACATCCCACAACTCCCAACCTGGGAATACTTCAGTGGCCTCGAGATTCCGCTCCCTTCATGAAGCGGCCGTCATGCACGGAAACTCCGACCTGAGCTAACGTCTGATCCTCGCCCTGACTTCAGATGCATGAGTATTGGTTCAGATCTGCAGGGAGTACCTGCCGTGCCCTCGGCCTGAAACCCAAGTCTAGCTTGTCTTCTCAGACTTCCGTCCTCACACTCCTGCCCCCGTAGCCCTCAAGTTTGGCAATTCCGGACCAACAATGCAGCTCTCTGTCTGCCCTTTAGAAAAAAATTATTGCCTCATGAGCTGCCCAGGCACCTTCAATGAGGAAAAACCTCCACAGCACTCGACTTCACCCAAATTATATAGTCTAACCTGGGCACTAATGCACTGTCGGACACAACCTGAGCCCGGACCTCCTGACCAACACCCGGAAAGCAGACCACACACTGAGCACATAAGACCCGCCATGGCGTTAGGTCATCATCTCTTCCCTACCTCAGATTTCAGGCCTCAGAACCGATACCTTATCTCCAATCACTGCCCAGGGGTGAGTGTAATGCAGAAATCAGAACACCTCCTTACCCATGGTAAGAAACCTTGTGGTTGGCATGTCGTCCAACGTTCAGTGTAGGAGAAACCAGCATTCACCCTGAGGCCCCGCACATTCTTGAGTGCGACAAGGGCATAAACACGCATTGTGACCCTCAGCATGAGTCCTGTCCTCTAGTAAGTCCTCTCAGTGACTGGACCATTAGATGTGATAATGGGCTTGATATGTCCCTAAGCCCCAATTTTTAACCAGATTTCTGATTGTCCAGTCACCCCCCACCCCAGGGCTCTACTCTGGAATCCCTCATTCGGTGGGACACCTGAGGTTAAAAAAAACAACATAAAAAAAATAAAAACCGGACTTCTTCCATCCCACAGAGTGACCCCAAACGCTTTGGACTGGGCCAAACCACCAGGAAGTACTACTCGTCCATTTCCCATGAAGTCATCCAGAAATTTCACGACCATGAGTGACACGATATCCAGAGACAAAAACTTGAGCAAGAGCCTCACACTCGCCCTTTTCTCAAATCCCGAAAAGTTCTCCTCATGGTCTGTAGAAAAGTCCTGCCATACCTATGACCTGAAACATAAGCCAAGTTTGTGTTTTCAGACAACTGTCCAAACAGCCCTGGCCTACACAACCTACAGGCTCAGGCCCCTGGAGCCAAACCTGAGGACTTTACTTGCCCTCTCCAAGGGAATTGTGTGTGCCTATTCCAATGGCCACATCCCTTCGAATAGGATAAACCTCCAAAGTCCCTGATCCATCTCATTAGTGGTGGCTTCCCAGGTAAAACAGGGGCAATCTGAGCCCATCTGAGCACCTACCTGTACTCAGACCCATAGACAGATGTCCCCAGAGGTAAAAAGGAAAGAACAGGCCCCTAGGCACTAATCATATCCATTGCTTTGGTTTCCAGGCATCTCTCCTTAGAGGCCTGGATTTCAAAACCAGCATATGGCTGTTTCTTGACTCACCCATCAGAAAACATCTCATCTACACATGGGAAACTTGCACGTTGGAGCTGTGTCAAAGCCTCTGTTTAGGAGAACCCTTCAGGGCCCCAGTGCCACCGCTTCATTCCAAGGTCTCCATAGACACAAAAGCACATTAGGACCCATCCATAGGAGAGTCCATTTCAACTCAGCCTCCTCGGTTGATCCCCCAGATCCAGCAGATCTAACCTGTCTTGTTTCCAGGAAACAATTGGAATGCGAGGTGGGCTACCCAGCCATGCATCCTTAGAACCCTGCTCAGAATCATTGGCCTGGAGCCAAACAACAGGTCTCAATTGTCCTGCAGAAGACACTTTGCAGTTTGGAGCTTCTCACAAATCCCATCGTGGGAAAACTCCATGGACTCGTGATGCCTCCCCTTCGTGAAGGGGCCATCAGGGACAGAAACACCAACTTGAGCGATCGTCTGATCCTCGCCCTGACTTCAGATGCACGAGATCTCGATTCAGGTCTGTAGATTGTGCCATCGCTGATACAAAATCCAGAGACAAAAACCTGAGCAAGCGCCTCCGTCTCGCACTTTCTTCATATCCTGAAGAGTTCTTCTCATGGTTTGTAGATCGGATCTGCCATACCAACGTCCCCAAACCTAAGCTGAGTTTGTGTTTACAGACTTCTGTCCTCAAAGGCCAGTGCCACAAACCCTCCAGGCTGGGGCCCTGGAGCCACACATTAGGACTGTGCCTACCAATCCATGGGAATTTTGCCCATTCCATTGTCCAAAATCATACAAATTAGGAGAAACCTCCAATGTCCCTGAGGCCATCCCAATCGTGTAGGTCGCCCGGAAAAAACAAGGGCTGTCTGACACCAGCTGATAATCTACCTCCACTCATACCATAAATGGATGTCCCCAGAGAGGAGATTGAACCAGACAGGACCCTAGGCCATAATAGAATCCATTGCCTTGGTTTACAGGCATGTCTCCTCAAAAGCCTGATTCCAATACGAGCATGGGGATTTTGCTGAGGCACCCAGCAGAACTCATCTCGTCTCCACAAGGAAACCTGTGCATGGGAGCCATGTCCAAAGCATAGGAGAGTACTTCAGGGTCCCGGTGCCACCGCCCCATTCCAAGGCCCTCATGGACACAAAAACACATTAGGACCCATCCTCATGGGAGTCCATTTCAACTCAACCACCCCGGTCGCCCCCGCAGAGCCATCAGATCTAAACTGTCTTGTTGCTAGGAGACAATTGGAATGCGAGGCGGGCTTCCCAAGCATCCATCCTCGAACGGTGCTCTGGAGTCATTCCATATGGGATGTCCTGGAGCTGTCCAACAGGTCTCAATTGTCCCGCAGAAGGAATCCTTGAAGGGGGCATCCCACAACTCCCAACGTGGGAAAACTTCAGTGGCCTCGAGATTCCGCTCCCTTCATGAAGCAGCCGTCATGCACAGAAACTGCGACCTGAGCCAACGTCTGATCCTCGCCCTGATTTCAGATGCATGAGTATTGGTTCAGATCTGCAGGGAGTACCTGCCGTGCCCTCGGCCTGAAACCCAAGTCTAGCTTGTCTTCTCAGACTTCCGTCCTCACACACCTGCCCCCGAAGCCCTCAAGTTTGGCAATAATGGACCCACAATGCAGCACTCTGCCTGCCCTCTAGAAAAAAATTATTGCCTCATGAGCTGCCCAGGCACCTTCAATGAGGATAAACCTCCACAGCACTCGACTTCACCCAAATTATATAGTCTAACCTGGGCACTAATGCACTGTCGGACACAACCTGAGCCCGGACCTCCCGACCAACACCCAGAAAGCAGGCCGCACACTGAGCACATAAGACCCGCCTTGGCCTTAGGTCATCATCTCTTCCCTACCTCAGATTTCAGTCCTCAGAACCGAGACCTTATCTCCAATCACTGCCCAGAGGTGAGTGTGATGCAGAAATCAGAACACCTCCTTACCCATGGTAAGAAACCTTGTGGTTGGCACGTCGTCCAACGTTCAGTGTAGGAGAAACCAGCATTCACCCTGAGGCCCCGCCCATTATTGAGTGCGACAAGGGCATAAACACGCATTGTGACCCTCAGCATGAGCCCTGTCCTCTAGTAAGTCCTCTCAGTGACTGGACCATTAGATGTGATAATGGGCTTTATATGTCCCTAAGCCCTAATTTTTAACCAGATTTCTGATTGTCCCGTCACCCGCCCCCCCAGGGCTCTACTCTGGAATCCCTCATTCGGTGGGACTCCTGAGGTTAAAAAGAAAACAACATAAAAAAAAAAAAACAAAAAAAACCGGACTTCTTCCATCCCACAGAGTGACCCCAAACGCTTTGCACTGGGCCAAACCACCAGGGAGTAAGACTCGTCCATTTCCCATGAAGTCATCCAGAAATTTCACGACCATGAGTGACACGATATCCAGAGACAAAAACTTGAGCAAGAGCCTCACACTCGCCCTTTTCTCAAATCCCGAAAAGTTCTCCTCATGGTCTGTAGATAAGTCCTGCCATACCTATGACCTGAAACATAAGCCAAGTTTGTGTTTTCAGACAACTGTCCAAACAGCCCTGGCCTACACAACCTACAGGCTCAGGCCCCTGAGGCAAACCTGAGGACTGTACTTGCCCTCTCCAAGGGAATTGTGTGTGCCTTTTCCAATGGCCACATCCCTTCTAATAGGATAAACCTCCAAAGTCCCTGATCCATCTCATTAGTGGTGGCTTCCCAGGTAAAAAAGGGGCATTCTGAGCCCATCTGAGCACCTACCTGTACTCAGACCCATAGACAGATGTCCCCAGAGGTAAAAAGGAAAGAACAGGCCCCTAGGCACTAATCATATCCATTGCTTTGGTTTCCAGGCATCTCTCCACAGAGGCCTGGATTTCAATACCAGCATATGGCTGTTTCTTGACTCACCCATCAGAAAACATCTCATCTACACATGGGAAACTTGCACGTTGGGACTGTGTCAAAGCCTCTGTTTAGTAGAACCCTTCAGGGCCCCAGTGCTACCGCTTAATTTCAAGGTCTCCATAGACACAAAAGCACATTAGGACCCATCCATAGGAGAGTCCATTTCAACTCAGCCTCCTCGGTTGATCCCCCAGATCCAGCAGATCTAACCTGTCTTGTTTCTAGGAGACAATTGGAATGCGAGTTGGGCTACCCAGCCATGCATCCTTAGAACCCGGCTCAGAATCATTGGCCTGGAGCCAAACAACAGGTCTCAATTGTCCTGCAGAAGACACTTTGCAGTTTGGAGCTTCTCACAAATCCCATCGTGGGAAAACTCCATGGCCTCGTGATGCCTCCCCTTCGTGAAGGGGCCATCAGGGACAGAAACACCAACTTGAGCGATCGTCTGATCCTCGCCCTGACTTCAGATGCACAAGATCTCGATTCAGGTCTGTAGATTGTGCCATCGCTGATACAAAATCCAGAGACAAAAACCTGAGCAAGCGCCTCAGACTCGCACTTTCTTTATATCCTGAAGAGTTCTTCTCATGTTTTGTTGATCGTGCCTGCCATACCTACGTCCCCAAACCTAAGCTGAGATTGTGTTTTCAGACTTCTGTCCTCAATGTCCAGGGCCACACACCCTCCAGGCTGGGGCCCCTGGAGCCACACATTAGGATGGTAACTACCAATCCATGGGAATTCTGCCCATTCCATTGTCCAAAATCGTACAAATTAGGAGAAACCTCCAAATTCCCTGAGGCCATCCCAATCGTGTAGGTCGCCCGGAACAAACAAGGGCTGTCTGACACCAGCTGATAATCTACCTCCACTCATACCATAAATGGATGTCCCCAGAGGAGAAGATTGAACCAGACAGGACCCTAGGCCATAATAGGATCCATTGCCTTGGTTTACAGGCATGTCTCCTCAAAAGCCTGATTCCAATACGAGCATACGGGTTTTGCTGAGGCACCCAGCAGAACTCATCTCGTCTCCACAAGGAAATCTGTGCATGGGAGCCATGTCCAAAGCATAGGAGAGTACTTCAGGGTCCCGGTGCCACCGCTTCATTCCAAGGCCCTCATGGACACAAAAACACATTAGGACCCATCCTCAGGGGAGTCCATTTCAACTCAGCCACCCCGGTCGCTCCCGCAGAGCCATCAGATCAAAACTGTCTTGTTGCTAGGAGACAATTCGAATGCGAGGCGGGCTTCCCAAGCATCCATCCTCGAACGGTGCTCTGGAGTTATTCCATATGGGATGTCCTGGAGCTGTCCAACAGGTCTCAATTTTCCCGCAGAAGGAATCCTTGAAGGGGACATCCCACAACTCCCAACCTGGGAATACTTCAGTGGCCTCGAGATTCCGCTCCCTTCATGAAGCGGCCGTCATGCACGGAAACTCCGACCTGAGCCAACGTCTGATCCTCGCCCTGACTTCAGATGCATGAGTATTGGTTCAGATCTGCAGGGAGTACCTGCCGTGCCCTCGGCCTGAAACCCAAGTCTAGCTTGTCTTCTCAGACTTCCGTCCTCACACTCCTGCCCCCGAAGCCCTCAAGTTTGGCAATTCCGGACCCAAAATGCAGCACTCTGCCTGCCCTCTAGAAAAAAATTATTGCCTCATGAGCTGCCCAGGCACCTTCAATGAGGATAAACCTCCACAGCACTCGACTTCACCCAAATTATAGAGTCTAACCTGGGCACTAATGCACTGTCGGACACAACCTGAGCCCGGACCTCCTGACCAACACCCGGAAAGCAGACCACACACTGAGCACATAAGACCCGCCATGGCCTTAGGTCATCATCTCTTCCCTACCTCAGATTTCAGGCCTCAGAACCGAGACATTATCTCCAATCACTGCCCTGGGGTGAGTGTAATGCAGAAATCAGAACACCTCCTTACCCATGGTAAGAAACCTTGTGGTTGGCACGTCGTCCAATGTTCAGTGTAGGAGAAACCAGCATTCACCCTGAGGCCCCGCCAATTCTTGAGTGCGACAAGGGCATAAACATGCATTGTGACCGTCAGCATGAGTCCTGTCCTCTAGTAAGTCCTCTCAGTGACTGGACCATTAGATGTCATAATGGGCTTGATATGTTTTTAGGCCCCAATTTTTAACCAGATTTCTGATTGTCCATCACCCCCACCCCAGGGCTCTACTCTGGAGTCCCTCATTTGGTGCGACACCTGAGGTTAAAAAGAAAACAACATCAAAAAAAAAAAAAACGGACTTCTTCCATCCCACAGTGTGACCCCAAACGCTTTGTCGGACCAAACCAACAGGGAGTAAGACTCGTCCATTTCCCATGAAGTCACCCAGAAATTTCACGACCATGAGTGACACGATATCCAGAGACAAAATCTTGAGCAAGAGCTTCACACTCGCCCTTTTTTCAAATCCCAAAAAGTTTTCCTCATGGTCTGTAGATAAGTCCTGCCATCCCTATGACCTGAAACATAAGCCAAGTTTGTGTTTTCAGACAACTGTCCAAACAGTCCTGGCCTACTCAACCTACAGGCTCAGGCCCCTGGAGCCAAACCTGAGGACTGTACTTGCCCTCTCCAAGGGAATTGTGTGTGCCCATTCCAATGGCTACATCCCTTCTAATAGGATAAACCTCCAAAGTCCCTGATCCATCTCATTAGTGGTGGCTTGCCAGGTAAAACAGGGGCAATCTGAGCCCATCTGAGCACCTACCTGTACTCAGACCCATAGACAGATGTCCCCAGAGGTTAAAAGGAAAGAACAGGCCCCTAGGCACTAATCATATCCATTGCTTTTGTCTCCAGGCATCTCTCCTCAGAGGCCTGGATTTCAAAACCATCATATGGCTGTTTCTTGACTCACCCATCAGAAAATATCTCATCTACACATGGGAAACTTGCACGTTGGAGCTTTTTTAAAGGCTCTGTTTAGGAGAACCCTTCAGAGCCCCAGTGCCACCGCTTCATTCCAAGGTCTCCAAAGACACAAAAGCACAATAGGACCCATCTACAGGAGAGTCCATTTCAACTCAGCTTCCTCGGTTTCTTCCCTAGATCCAGCAGAACTAACCTGTCTAGTTGCTAGGAGACAATTGGAATGCGAGGTGGGCTACCCAGCCATCCATCCTTAGAACCCTGCTCAGAATCATTAGTCTGGAGCCAACAACAGGTCTCAATTGTCCTGCAGAAGACACTTTGCAGTTTGGACCTTCTCACAATTCCCATTGTGGGGAAACCGCCATGGCCTCGTGATCCCCCCCTTCATGAGGGCGCTATCAGGGTCAGAAACTCCAACCTGAGCGATCGTCTGATCCTCGCCATGACTTCAGATGCACGAGATCTCTATTCAGTTCTGTAGATTGTGCCTGCCATGTCCTCACCCAGAAACCTAAGCCTAGCTTGTGTTCTCAGACTTCTTTCCTCAGACTACTGACCCAGAAGCCCTCCAATTTGGCAATCCAGAACTACAAAGCAGCACTCTGCCTGCCCTCCAGAAGAAACACATTGCCCTCTGGGGCTACCAAGTAACCCCAAGTGAGGATCAACCTGCACCTACCTTGGCTGTACCCCAAATACATAGGCTGACCAGGGCACTAATGCCCTTTCTGACACAGCCTGAGCCTAGAACTCCTGGCCCCACCAAGACAGCTGGCCGCACACTGAGCACATCGAGCCGCCATGGCCTTAGAACGTCATCTCTTTCCACCTCGGTTTTCAGGCTTCAGAACCTAGACCTTATCTCTATTCACTGCCTAGGTCTGAACGTAATGCAGAAATCAGAAATCCTTCCCCAGGGCAAGAAACCTTGTGGTTGGCATGTTGTGCAACGTTCAGTGTAGTTGAAACCAGTGTGGCCCATGAGGCCCCGCGCATGCTTGCTTTCCAAGCCCCCATACACCCAATCCTCACCAGTGTTTGAGTTTTTCGGTCACCCCGCCCGTACCTGGGGCTCTCCTCTGGAATCCCTTTCTTGGAGAGACACATGAGCCAGAAAACACAACTCCACCCTTCCCACAAAATGACCCCAAACTCTTGGGAGCTGGGACAAATACCCAGAGAGGGATACTCGTCCATAGTCCCTGAGGCAACCCCTCCTATCCACGGCTATCCCGGACACAACATCCAGAGACAAAAGCCTGAAGGATCGCCTCCCACTCGCCCTTGTTTCAGAGGCCCAGGAGCTCCCTCTTGGGCTGTACATCCAGCCTGCCATACGCTAGGCGCCACGCATAAGCTGAGTTTGTGTTTTCAGACTTCTGTGCCCACAGCCTGGACCCACACAACCTCCAGGCTAGGGCCTCTGGAGCCACAGCGAAAGATTGTGCCTGCCCTCTCCAACGAAATTGTGCCCAATCCATTGACCACAACCCTACAGGTTAAGGAAAAGCTCCAAGGCCCCTGAGGTCATCAATAGTGTAGGCCACCCTGGACTAAGAGGGGCTCTCTGACACCAGCGGAGCATCTATATCCACTTAGACTCTCAGACAGTGTCCCCAGAGACAGAAGGTTGAAATGGACAGGCCTCCAGGCCCCCGCTTCATGAAGGTGCCATCATAGACACATACGCCAGCCTCAGCCAACATCTGATCCTCAGCCTGACTTCAGATGCAGGAGATTTTGATTCAGCCTCTGCAGAGTGGGCCTGCTCTGCCCTTGGCTCCAATCCTCACCCTAGCTTGTGTTTTCAGACTTCCGTCCTCACACTCCTGGCCCACAAACCCTCGCTACTGGGAATTCTGGGGCCACAATGACGCACTCTGCCTGCCACCCAGGAGAAAAACATTGTCTATGGTGCTGCCCAGAAACCCCAAATGAGGATCAAACTGTTTGGCCCTCGGCAACACCCCAATTGCATAGGCTACCTTAAACACTAATGCTCTTTTGAAAATAGCCTGAGCCCAGACCTTCCAACAGACACCGAAACAGCTGGCTGCACACCCAGCACATTGGACCCGCCACTGCCTTAGTCCACCATCCATTCCCAACCTGGGTTTTCAGTCTTCGGATCCTAGACTTATCTCCAATCCCTGCACAGGGGGGAACCTGATGCACAAGTCAGAACCCCTCCTTCCCCATGGCAAGAAACCTTGCTGCTGGCAGTGAGTCCAACCTTCAGTGTAGAAAAAAACGGCATGGCCCATGAGGCCACGACCATGCGTGAGCGCCGCCTTGGGCACCAACACACATTGTAACCCTCAGCGTGAGTTCCTTATTCAAGTAACTCCTCTCAGTGACTGGACTAAGAGCCCGCATATGTGTCTTGCCATGCCCATAGGCACCCAGGACTAACTAGATGGTGTGTATTCCAGTTGAGGGATCCCATTGCTTTGCTCTAGAGTCCCTCTCTTGGGGGGTCCCTTGTGGAAGAAAACAGTACTCTTCCCTTCCCACAGAATGAACCAAAACACTTGGGAGCTTGGACAATCCCCCGACAGGAAGGGTCTTCCTCAGCCCCTGAAGCAACCCCTATCCTGAACGGCCACTGTGAACGCAACACCCAGAGACAAAAGCCTGAGCAACTGCCTCCCACTTGCCCTCCTTTGATATCCAGAGGATCTCCCCTCACGGAGTGGTGATCAGGCCTGCCATTACCTTGGCCCCTAGCTGAACCAACTTTGCTTTTTCAGACATCTGTCCCCACAGCCCTGGCAAACACAGCCTCTAGGCTGGGTCCTCTGGAGCATTACCACAGGACCGTGCCTGCTCTCTCCTGGGAAACTGTGTCCATTCCTTTGGCGTCACACCTCCAGAATATGAGAAACCTCAAGGCCCCCGAGGACATCCCACTACTGGGAGCCTCCCTGGACACACAGGGGCATTCTGACACAAGCTGAGCAGCTACCTCCACGAAGGCATGCATACAGATGTCAACAGAGATAGAAGGTTGAGCCGGACAGCCCTTAGGCCCTAATCTCAACTCTTGCTTTGTTTTCCAGGTGTCACTCCTCAGAGGCTTTGGTTCGAAGAACAGGATATGGGGCTTTCCTGAGGCACTGAACAGAACTCCTCTCGTCTCCACATGGGAAGCTTCCTTGTTGGAGCCGTGTCAAACAACTCAGGTTGGAGAATCCTGCAGAATCCCTGAGCCACTTCCACATTCCAAGGTCTCCCAGGCCACCAAGCCACAGTAGGACTCATCTTCAGGAGAGTCCATTTCAACTCTCCCCTCTGGGTAGCTCACCCAGGAGCCCACAGATTGAGCCAACCTTGTCCTGACTAAACAGTGGGAATATGAGGTGGCGTTCCCAGGCATCCATGATTAGACACCTGCTCTCGAGTCTTTCCGTATGGGGCCTCCTGGAACCATCCAAGAGGACTCGACAGTCGTGCAGAAGGAAACCTTGAGGTTTGGAGTAGTTCACAAATCCCATCGTAGGCAAACATCCCTGGCCTCATGAAAAACCCACACCCTTCAGGAAGAGGCCATGCTGGACAAAAACTCTAGCCTGAGGCACGTCTCATATTTGACATGACCTCAAAGCAGGAGATATCGATTCAGCCTCTGCAGTGTGGGCCTGCCATGCCCTCGGTCCCAAACCTCACGCTAGCTTGTGTTTTCAGACTTGCTTCCTCACACTCCTGGCAAACAAGCCCTCCGGACTAGGAACTCCGAAACCACAACCCAGCCCAGTGTCTGCCCAATGGAAGAAAAACGTTTCCCTGTTGGGTTCTCCAGAAAATCCAGATGAGGATCAACCTGCTCGGGCCTCGACGGTCCCCGAAATGGATAGGCTGCTCTGGGCACTCATGCTCTGTCTGACACAGCCTGAAGCCAGATGTCCAGACAGACAAGGAGACAGCTGGCCGCATACCCAGCACTTCGGACACGCCATGGTCTTATGCCGTCAATTCTTCCTAACCTTAGTTTTCAGATATCTGAACCTAGCTTGCCAAGCTTGCTCTTGGCATGGAATCACAACTTCAGGGTGGGAGAAACCTTTATGGCCCCTGATGCCACGCCCAAACTTGAGTGCTGCATGGGCACAAATTCACACTGTGACCCTCAGCATGAGCCCCATGTCAAAGAAAGGCCTGTCAGGGCCTGGACCAAGAGCCCACATATGGGGCTTGCAAAGCCCATATGCTCCCAATCCTCACCAGTGTTTGAGTTTACCAGTCGCCCAGCCCATACCAGGGGCTCTGCTCTGGAATCCCTTTCTTGGAGAGACACATGAGCCAGAAAACACGACTCCACCCTTACCACAAAATGACCCCAAACTCTTGGGAGCTGGGACAAATCCCCAAAGAGAGATACTCGTGCACAGTCCCTGAGGCCACCCCTCCTATCCACGGCTATCCCGGACACAACATCCAGAGACAAAAGCCTGAAGGAACGCCTCCCACTCGCCCTTGTTTAAGAGGCCCAGGAGCTCCCTCTCGGGCTGTACATGCGGCCTGCCATACGCTAGGCGCCACGCATAAGCTGAGTTTGTGTTTTCAGACTTCTGTGCCCACAGCCTGGACCCACACAACCTCCAGGCTAGGGCCTCTGGAGCCACAGCGAAAGATTGTGCCTGCCCTCTCCAAGGAAATTGTGCCCAATCCATTGACCACAACCCTACAGGTTAGGGAAAAGCTCCAAGGCCCCTGAGGTCATCAATAGTGTAGGCCACCCTGGACTAAGAGGGGCTCTCTGACACCAGCGGAGCATCTATATCCACTTAGACTCTCAGACAGTGTCCCCAGAGACAGAAGGTTGAAATGGACAGGCCCCCAGGCCCTAATCTGAACCTTAGATTTGGTTTTCATGTGTCCGTCCTCAGAGGACTGTTTTCGTAGACCAGCACACGGGGCTTTTCTGAGGCACCAAAGAAACCTCTCTCGTCTCCACATGGGGAGCTTACTTACTGGGGACGTATCAAACCCTTCAGGTAGGAGAGTTCCGCAGGGCCACTGAACAACCTGCACATTCCAAGGTCTCCATGGACACAAACGCAAATTACGACGCATCCTCAGGAGAGGCCATTTCAACGTAGCCCCCTGGGTAGCGTGCCCCAGAGGCAGCAGATCAAACATATCTTGTGGCTAATGGCCAATGGGAATGCGAGGCATGCTGTTCAGGGATCCATCCTTCGAACCCTGCTCTCCACTACTTCCGTATCCTATGTCCTGGAGCCATGCAACAGGACTCGAATGTCCCGCAGAAGGAAACCTTGTGGTTGGGGTAACCTCCAAACTCAGCGTGGGAAAACTTCTTTGGCCTCATGAGGCCCCTGCTTCATGAAGGTGCCATCATGGACACATACTCCAGCCTCAGCCAACGTCTGATCCTCAGCCTGACTTCAGATGAAGGAGATTTTGATTCAGCCTCTGCAGAGTGGGCCTGCTCTGCCCTTGGCTCCAATCCTCACCCTAGCTTGTGTTTTCAGACTTCTGTCCTCACATTCCGGGCCCACTAACCCACCCTCCTGGGAATTCTGGGGCCACAATGAAGCACTCTGCCTGCCTCCCAGGAGAAAAATATTGTCTATGGTGCTGCCCAGAACCCCAAATGAGGACCAAAGAGCTTGGCCGTCGGCAACACCCCAATTGCATAGGCTACCTTAAACACTGATGCTCTGTCGCAAATAGCCTGAGCCCAGACCTTCCAACAGACACCGACACAGCTGGCTGCACACCTAGCACATTGGACCACAGGACCGTGCCTGCTCTCTCCTGGAAAACTGTGTCCATTCCTTTGGCGTCACACCTCCAGAATATGAGAAACCTCAAGGATATCCCACTACTGGGAGCCTCCCTGGAGACACAGGGGCATTCGGACACAAGCTGAGCAGCTACTTCCACCAAGGCATGCACACAGATGTCAACAGAGATAGAAGGTTGAGCCGGACAGGCCCTTAAGCCCTAATCTCAACTCTTGCTTTGGTGTCCAGGTGTCACTCCTCAGAGGCTTTGGTTTGAAGAACAGGATATGGGGCTTTCCTGAGGCACTGAACATAACACCTCTCGACTCCACATGGAAGCTTCCTTGTTGGAGCCATGTTAAACACCTCAGGTTGGAGAATCCTGCAGAGTCCTGAGTCCCCTCCACATTCCAAGTTCTCCCAGGCCACCAAGCCACAGTAGGACTCATCTTCAGGAGAGTCCATTTCAACTCTCCCCTCTGGGTAGCTCACCCAGGAGGCCGCTGATTGAGCCTGACTTGTCCTGACTAAAGAGTGGGAATATGAGGTGGCGTTCCCAGGCATCCATGCTTAGACACCTGCTCTCGAGTGTTTCCATATGGGACCTCCTGGAACCATCCAATAGGACTCGACTGTCGTGCAGAAGGAAACCTTGAGGTTTGGAGTAGTTCACAAATCCCATCGTAGGCAAACCTCCCTGGCGTCATGAAGCCCCCACACCCTTAAGGAAGAGGCCATGCTGGACAAAAACTCTAGCCTGAGGCACGTCTCATAGTTGACATGACCTCAGTGCAGGAGATCTCGATACAGCCTCTGCAGAGTTGGCCTGCTCTGCCCTTGGTCCAAAACCTCAGGCTAGCTTGTGTTTTCAGACTTCCTTCCTCACACTCCTGGCAAACAAGCCCTCCGGACTAGGAACTCCAGAACCACAATCCAGCCCAGGGTCTGCCCAACGGAAGAACAACGTTTCCCTGTGGGGTTCTCCAGAAAACCCAGATGAGGATCAACCTGCTCGGGCCTCGACGGTACCCGAACTGGATAGGCTGCTCTGGGCACTTATGCTCCATCTGACACAGCCTGATGCCACACGTCGAGACAGACAAGGAGACAGCTGGCCACACACCCAGCACTTCGGACACGCCATGGTCTTATACCGTCACCTCTTCCTAACCTTGGTTTTCAGATATCTGAACCTAGACATTATATCAATTCTCCACACAGCTGGGTATCGCAAGCACAAAAGAGAACTCCTCCTTCCCCATGGTTGTAAAGCTTGCTCTTGGCATGGAGTCACACCTTCAGGGTGAGAGAAACCTTCATGGCCCCTGATTCTACGCCCAACCGTGAGTGCAGCAGCACAAATTCACACTGTGACCCTCAGTGTGAGCCCCATGTCAAAGTAAGGCCTGTCAGGGCCTGGACCAAGAGCCCATATATGGGGCTTGCCAGGCCGCTATGCACCCAATCCTCACCTTGTTTGAGTTTTCCAGTCTCCCCGCCCGTACCTGGGGCTCTGCTCTCGAATCCCTTTCTTGGAGAGACACATGAGCCAGACAACACGACTCCACCCTTCCCACAAAATGACCCCAAACTCTTGGGAGCTGGGACAAATACCCAGAGAGGGATACTCGTCCATATTCCCTGAGGCCACCCGTCCAATCCACGGCTATCCCGGACACAACATCCAGAGACAAAAGCCTGAAGGAACGCCTCCCACTCGCCCTTGTTTCAGAGGCCCAGGAGCTCCCTCTTGGGCTGTACATCCGGCATGCCATACCCTAGGCGCCACTCATAAGCTGAGTTTGTGTTTCCAGACATCTGTGCCCACAGCCTGGACCCAAACAACCTCCAGGCTAGCCTCCATTACAAGGCCCTCATGAACACAAACACACATTAGGCCCCATCCTCAAGAAAGTCCATTTCAACTCAGCCACCCCGGTTTCTCCCGCAGAGCCATCAGATCTCAACTGTCTAGTCCCTTCTCTCTTCCCCAGGGCTCTGCTTTGGAATTCCTATTTGTTTGGGGCACCTGAGGTATCAAACCTGAAAGGAGACCTCCCATCCCACAGATTGACGAAAAATCATTGGGACCGGGCCATATCCACAGAGAGGAAAATTTGTCCATGGCCCAGGAGGCCTCCCCACATTCCAAGGCCATGGTTGATACAAAATCCAGAGACAAAAGCCTTCGCAAGCGCCTCAGACTCGCTCTTTCTTCATATCCTGAAGTTTTATTCTCATGGTTTGTAGATTGGGCCTGCCATACCGACGTCCCCAAACCTAAGCTGAGTTTGTGTTTTCAGCTTTCTGTCCTCAAATTCCAGGGCCACACACCCTCCAGGATGGGGCCCCTGGAGCCACACATTAGGACTGTGCTTACCCCATGCATGGAAATTCTGCCCATTCCATTGTTCAATATCGTACATATTAGGAGAACCCTGCAAAGTCCCCGAGGCCATCCCAAGAGTGTAGGTCTCCCGGGACAAATAAGGGCTGTCTGACACCAGCTGAGCATCTATCTCCACACATGACATAGATGGATGTCCCCAGAGAAGAAGATGGAACCAGACATGACCCTAGGCCATAATCGGATCCAAGCTTTGGTTTACAATCATGTCTCCTCAAAAGCCTGAATTCCAATACAAGCATAGGGGGTTTCCAGAGGCACCCATCAGAACAAACCTCATCTGCACAAGGAAACTTGAGCATGGGAGCTATGTCAAAAGTTTAGGAGAATACTTCAGGGTCCCGGTGCCACCGCCCCATTCCAAGGCCCCCATGGACACAAACACACTTTAGGACCTTACCTCGGGAAAGTCCATTTCAACTCAGCCTTCCCGGTGTCTCCCGCAGAGCCATCAGATCTCAACTTTCTTGTTGTTAGGAGACAATTGGAATGCGAGGCAATCTTCCCTGGCATCCATCCTCGAACGATGCTCTGGAGTCATTCCATAGGAAATGTCCTGGAGCTGCCCAACAGGTCTCAAATGTCCCGAATAAGGAATCCTTGAAGGGGGCATCGAACTACTCCCAACGTGGGAAAACGTTAACAGCCTTAAGACTTTGCTTCGTTCATGAAGGGGCAGACATGCACAGAAACTCCAACCTGAGCCAAGTCTGATCCACGCCGTGACTTCAGATGCATGAGATATTGGTTCATATCTGCAGGGGGTACCTGCCCTGCCCTCGGCCTGACATCGGAGTCTAGCTGGTGTTCTCAGATTTCTGTCCTCACACTACTGGCCCCGAAGCCCTCACTTTTGGCAATTCTGGACCCACAATGCAGCACTCTGCCTGCCCTCTAGAAAAAATATCTTGCGTACTTAGCTGCCCAGGCACCACAAATGAGGATAAAACTACACGGCACTCGACTGTAACAAAATTATAAAGTCGAACCTGGACACTAATGCAATGTCTGACACAACCTGAGCCCGAACCTCCTGACCAACAACCAGGCAGCTGACCGCACACTGAGCATATCAGACCCACCATGGCCTTAGGTCATCATCTCTTCCCAACTGCGGTTTTCAGGATTTAGAACCTAGACCTTAAATCCACCCACTGCCCAGGGTTGAAAATGATGCAGAAATCAGACCTCCTTCCCCATGGCAAGAAACCTTGTGATTGGCATGTTGTCCAAAGTTCAGTGAAGTTGAAACCAGTGTGGCCCATGTGGCCCCGCCCATGCTCGCAGGCCAATTGGTCACAAATACACATTTTGACTCTCAGCCTGAGTACAGTCCTAAAGTAAGGCCTCTCAGTGGCTGGATGAAGAGACAGCATATTGGGCCTGCCATGCCCCTAGGCCCAAATTTTTAACCATAATTGGGTTGTCCCTTCACTCTTCCCCAGGGCTCTGCTTTGGAATTCCTCTTTGGTTGAGACACCTGAGGTAACAAACCTGAAAGGAGACCTCCCATCCCACAGATTGTCGAAAAACCACTGGGACCGGGCCATATCCACAGAGAGGAAGATTCGCCCATGGCCCATGAGGCCTCCCCACTTTCCACGGCCATAGTTGATACAAAATCCAGAGACAAAAGCCTGAGCAAGCGCCTCAGACTCACTCTTTCTTCATATCCTGAAGAGTTGTTCTCATCGTTTGAGATTGGGCCTGCCATACCTACGTCCCCAAACCTAAGCTGAGTTTGTGTTTTCAGACTTCTGTCTGCAAAGTCCTGGGCCACACACCCTCCAGGCTGGAGCCCCTGGAGCCTCACATTAGGACTGTGCTTACCCCATGAATGGGAATTCTGCCCGATCCATTGTCCAAAATCGTACATATTAGGAGAACCCTCCAATTCCCCGAGGCCATCCCAATAGTGTAGGTATCCCGGGACAAACAAGGGCGGTCTGACACCAGCTGAGCATCTACCTCCACTCATACCATAGATGGATGCCCCAGAGAAGAAGATTGAACCAGACAGGACCCTAGGCCATAAAGGATCAGTTGCTTTGGTTTACAGGCATGTATCCTCAAAAGCCTGGACTCCAATAACAGCATAGGGGGTTTCCTGAGGCACCCATCAGGTTAAATCTCGTCTCCACGAGGAAACTTGTGCATGGGAGCTATGTCAAAAGCTAAGGAGAATACTTCAGGGTCCCGGTGCCACCGCCCCATTCCAAGGCCCTCGTGGACACAAACACACATTAGGCCACATCCTCATGAAAGTCCATTTCAACTCAGCCAACCTGGTTGCTCCCGCAGAGCCAGAAGATCTCAACTGTCTTGTTGCTAGGAGACAATTGGAATGCGAGGCGGGCTTCCCTGGCATCCATCCTTGAACGATGCTCTGGAGTCTTTCCATATGGGACGTCCTGGAGCTGCCCAACAGGTCTCAATTGTCCAGCAGAAGGAATCCTTGAAGGGGGCATCCCACAACTCCCAACGTGGGAAAACCTCCATGGCCTTGAGATTCCGCTCCTTTCATGGAGGGGCAGTCATGCACAGAAACTCAAACCTGAGCCAACGTCTGATCCTCGCCGTGAGTTTAGATGCATGAGATAATGGTTCAGATCTGAAGGGGGTACCTGCCGTGCCCTCGGCCTGAAGCCCAAGTCTAGCTTCTGTTCTCAGACTTCTGTCCTCACACTCCTGGCCCAGAATCCCTCAAGTCTGGCAATTCCGGACACATATGCAGCACTCTGCTTGACCTCTAGAAAAAATTTATTGCTTAAGAGCTGCCCAGGCACCTTAAATGAGGATAAACCTACACGGCACTCGACTGTACTCAAATATATAGTCTAACATGGGCATAATGTACTGTCTGACACAACCTGAGCCCAACCTCCTGACCAACACCCAGACAGCTGACTGCACACTGAGCAAATCAGACCCGCCAAGGCCTTAAGTCCTCATCTCTACCCAACTTCGGTTTTCAGGTTTCAGAACCTAGACCTTATCTCCAACCACTGCCCAGGGTTGAAAATGATGCAGAAATCAGAATTCCTTCGCCATGGCTAGACACCTTGTGATTGGCATGTGGTCCAATGTACAGTGTAGATGAAACCAGTGTTGCCCATGTGGCCCCGCCCATGTACGCAGGCCACATTGGTCACAAACACACATTGTGACCCTCAGCCTGAACCCAGTCCTCAAGTAAGGCTTCTAAGTGGCTATTGAAGGGACAGCATATTGGGCCTGCCCTGCCCCTAGGCCCCAATTTTTAAGCAGAGTTTGGGTAGCCCCTTCACTCTTCCACAGTGCTCTGCTTTGGAATTCCTCTTTGGTTGGGACACCTGAGGTAACAAACCTGAAAGGAGACCTCCCATCCAACAGATTGACGAAAAACAATTGGGCCGTGCCTAATCCACAGAGATGAAGATTCGTCCATGGCCCATGAGGTCTCCGCACATTCCACGGCTATTGATACATAATCCAGAGACAAAAGCCTGAGCAAGCGCCTCAGACTCGTTCTTGCTTCAGATACAGAAGTGTTCTTCACATGGTTTGTAGATTTGGCCTGCCATACCTACGTCCCCAAACTTAAGCTGAGTTTTTGTTTTCAGACTTCTGTCCTCAAAGTCCTGGGCCACAAACCCTCCAGGCTGTGGCCCCTGAGTCACATATTAGGACTGTGCCTACACAATCCATTGGAATTCTGCCCATTCCATTGTCCAAAATCGTACAAATCAGGAGAACCCTCCAAAGTCCCCGAGGCCATCCCAATAGTGTAGGTCTCCCGGGACAAACAAGGGCGGTCTGACACCAGCTGAGCATCTACCTCCACTCATACCATAGATGGATATCCCCAAAGAAGAAGATTGAACCAGACAGGACCCTAGGCCATAATCGGATGCATTGCTTTGGTTTACAGTCATGTCTCCTCAAAGGACTGGATTCCAATACCAGCAAAGCGGGTTTCCTGAGGCACCCATGAGAACAAATCTCATCTCCACAAGGAAACTTGTGCATGGGAGCTATGTCAAAAGCTTAGGAGAATACTTCAGGGTCACTGTGCCACCGCCCCAAACCAAGGCCCTCATGGACCCAAACACACATTATGCCCCATCCTCAGGAAAGACCATTTCTTTTTTTTTTCTATTTAAGATTTCTTTTATTTATTTGACAGACAAAGATCACAAGCAGGCAGAGAGGCAGGCAGAGAGAGAGTAGGAGGTAGGCTCCCTGCTAAGCAGAGAGCCTGATATGAGGCTTGATCGAGAACTCTGAGATCATGACTTCAGCCAAAGGCAGCAGCTTAACCCACTGAGCCACCCAGGAGACCCAGGATAGTCCATTTCAATTCAGCCACCCCGGTTGCTCCCGCAGAGCCATCTGATCTACACTGTCTTGTTGCTATTAGCCAATTGGAATGCGAGGCGGGCTTCCCTGGAATCCATCCACGAACGGTGCTCTGGAGTCATTCCATATGAGATGTACTGGATCTGCCCAACAGGTCTCAATTGTCCCGCAGAAGGAATCCTTGAAGGGGGCATCCCACAACTCCCAACGTGGAAAAACCCCCATGGCCTTGAGATTCCGCTCCGTTCATGAAGGGGCAGTCATGCACAGAAATTCCAACCTGAGCCAACGTCTGATCCTCGCCGTGACTTCAGATGCATGAGATATTGGTTCAGATCTGCAGGGGGTACCTGCCGTGCCCTCGGCCTGAAGCCCAAGTCTAGCTTGTGTTCTCAGACTACTGTCCTCACACTACTACCCAGAACCCCTCAAGTCTAGCAATTCCGGACCCACAATGCACCAGACTGCCAGCACTCTAGAAAAAATATATTTCCTAATGAGTTTCCGAGGAATCTCAAATGATGATAAACATACACGGCACTCGACTGTACACAAATTATGTAGGATAACCTGGGCAGTAATGCACTCTGGCCCAACCTGTGCCTGAACCTCTTGACCAACACCCAGGCAGCTGACCGTACACTGAGCACATCAGACCCGACATGGCCTTAGGTCTTCATCTCCTCCCAACTGCGATTTTCAGGCTTCAGAACCTAGACATTATCTCCAACCACTGCCCAGGGTTGAAAATGATGCAGAAATCAGAACTCCTTTCCCATGGCAAGAATCCATGTGATTGGCATGTTGTCCAAAGTTCAGTGTAGTTGAAACCAGTGTGGCCCATGATCCCCGGGGATGCTTGTTGGCCACATTGGTCACAAACACACATTGTGACCCTCAGCCTGAGCCAAGTCCTCAAGCAAGGCCTCTTAGTGGCTGGATGAAGTGACAGTATATTGGGCCTGCCATGCCCCAAGGCACCAATTTTAGCCATAGTTTGGGTTGTCCCTTCACTCTTCCCCAGGGCTCTGCTTTGGATTTCCTCTTTTGTTGGGACACTGAGGTAACAAACCTGAAAGGAGACCTCCCATCCCAGAGATTGACGAAAAACCATTGGGACTGGGCCAAATCCACAAAGAGGAAGATTCGTCCATGGCACATGAGGAATCCCCACATTCCACGGCCACCGTTGATACAAAATCCAGAGACAAAAGCCTGAGCAAGCGCCTCAGACTAGCTCTTTCTTCATACCCTGAAGATTTCTTCTCATGGTCTGTAGATTGGGCCTGCCATTCCTACGTCCCCAAACCTAAGGTGAGTTTGTGTTTTCAGACTTGTGTCCTCAAAGTCCTGGGACACACACCGTAAAGGCAGGAGCCCCTGGAGCCACACAGTAGGACTGGGCCTACCCAATCCATGGGAATTCTGCGCATTCCATTGTTCAAAATCTTACAAATCAGGAGAACCCTCCAAAGTCCCCGAGGCCATCCCAATAGTGTAGGTCTCCCAGGACAAACAAGGGCGGTCTGACACCGGCTGAGCATCTACCTCCACTCATACCATAGATGGATGTCCCCAGAGAAGAAGATGGAACCAGACAGGACCCTAGCCCATAATCGGATGCATTGATTTGGTTTACAGGCATGTCTCCTCAAAGGACTGCATTCTAATACCAGCAAAAATGGTTTCCTCAGGCACCGATCAGAACAAATCTGTCTCCACAAGGAAACTTGTGCATGGGAGTTATGTCAAAAGCTTAGGAGAATACTTCATGGGCCCTGTGCCACCGCCCCAATCCAAGGCCCTCATGGACACAATCACACATTAGGCCCCATCCTCAGGAAAATCCAATTCAACTCAGCCACCCCGGTTCCACCCGCAGAGCCATCCAATCTAAACTGCTTGGTGCTAGGAGACAATTGGAATGCGAGGCGGGCTTCCCTGGCATCGATCTTGAACGGTGCTCTGGAGTCATTCCATATGGGATGTCTGGAGCTGCCAAACAGGTCTCAATTGTCCTGATCAGACTTCTCTCCTTACACTCCTGGCCCAGAATCCCTCAAATTTGGCAATTCCGGACCCACAATGCAGGACTCTGCCTGCCCTCTAGAAAAAAAAAAAAAAAATATATATATATATATATATATATATTGTGACCCTCAGCCTGAGCAGAGTCCTCAAGTAATGCCTCTCAGCGGCTGGATGAAGAGACAGCATATTGGGCCTGCCATGATCCTAGGCCCCAATTTTTAACCACAGTTTGGGTTGTCCATTCACTCTTCCCCGGGGCTCTACTTTGGAATTCCTCTTTGGTTGAGACACTGAGGTAACAAACCTGAAAGGAGACCTCCCATCCCACAGCTTGACGAAAAACAATTAGGAACGGGTCAAATCCGCAGAGAGGAAGATTCGTCCACGGCCCATGAGGCCTCCCCACATTCCACGGCCATCGTTGATACAAAATCCAGAGACAAAGCCTGAGCAAGTGACTCAGACTCGCTCTTTCTTCATATCCTGAAGAATTCTTTACATGGTTTATAGATTGGACCTGCCATACCTACGTCCCCAAACCTAAGCTGAGTTTGTGTTTTCAGACTTCTGTCCTCAAAGTCCTGGGCCACACACCCTCCAGGCTGGGGCCCCTGGAGCCATACATATAGGACTGTGCCTACCCAATCCATGGGAATCTGCGCATTCCATTGTCCAAAATCGTACACATTAGGAGAACCATCCAAAGTACCCGAGGCCATCCCAATAATGTAGGTCTCCGGGGACAAACAAGGGCGGTCTGACACCAGCTGAGCATCTACCTCCAATTATGCCATAGATGGATGTCCCTAGAGAAGAAGATTGAACCAGACAGGACCCTAGGCCATAATCGGATGCATTGCTTTGGTTTACAGTCATGTCTCATCAAAAGCCTGGATTCCAATACCAGAATAAGGGGCTTCCTGTGGCACCCATCAGAACAAATCTCGTCTCCACAAGGAAATTTGTGCATGGGAGCTATGTCAAAAGCTTAGGAGAATACTTCAGGGTCCCGGTGCCATCGCCCCATTCCAAGGCCTTCATGGACACAAACACACATTAGGCACCATCCTCAGGCAGTCCATTTCTTTTTTTTTGTTTAAAGATTTTATTTATTTATAAGACAGACAGAGATCACAAGCAGGCAGAGAGGCAGGCAGAGAGATAGAAGGAAGCAGGCCCGATATGAGGCTCGAAACCAGGACTCTGAGATCATGACCTGAGCCTAAGGAAGCGGCTTAACCCACTGAGCCACCCAGGAGCCACAGGAAAGTCCATTTCAACTCAGCCACCCCGTTTGCCCCCGCAGAGCCATCCGACCTAAACTGTCTTGTTCCTAGGAGACAATTGGAATGCGAGGCGGGCTTCCCTGGCATCCATCCTCGAACGGTGCTCTGGAGTCATTCCATATGGGATGTCCTGGAGCTGACCAACAGGTCTTAATTGTCCCGCAGAAGGAATCCTTGAAGGGGGCAGCCCCTTGAAGGGGGCAGCCCACAACTCCCAACGTGGGAAAACCTCCATGGCCTTTAGAACTGCTCTGTTCATGAAGAGGCAGTCATGCACAGAAACTCCAAACTGAGCCAACGTCTGATCCTCGCCGTGACTTCATACGCATGAGACATTGGGTCAGATCTGCAGGGGGTACCTGCTGTGGCCTCGGCCTGAAGTCCAAGTCTAGCTTGTGTTCTCAGACTTCTGTCCTCACACTCCTGGCCTAGAAGCCCACAAGTTTGTCAATTGCGGACCCACATTGCAGCACTCTGCCAGCCCTCTAAAAAAACATATCTTGCCTAATGAGCTGCCCAAGCACCTTAAATGAGTATAAACCTACACGGCACTCGACTGTACCCAAATTATATAGTCTAACCTGGGCACTAATGCACCATCAGCACCAACTGAGCACGAACCTCCTGACCAAAACCCAGGCAGCTGACCGCACACTGAGCACATCAGACCCGCCATGGCCTTAGGTCAGTGTAGTTGAAAGCAGTGTTGCCAATGTTGCCCCGCCCATGCTCGCGGGCCACATAGGTCACACACACACTTAGGTCGTCATCTCTTCCCTACTGCGGTTTTCAGGCTTCAGAACCTAGACCTTATCTCAAACCACTGCCCAGGGTAAAAATGATCAAGAAATCAGAACTCTTTCCCCGTGGTAAGAAACCTTGTAATTGGCATGTTGTCCAAAGTTCAGTGTAGTTGAAATCAGTGTGGCCAATTAGGCCCCGCCCATGCTCGCGGGGCACATTGGTCACAAACGCATATTGTGACCCTCAGCCTGAGCCCAGTCCTCAAGTAAGGCCTCTCAGTGTCTGGATGAAGTGACAGCATATTGGGCATGCCATGCCCCTAGGCCCCAATTTTTAACCATAGTTTGGGTTTTCCCTTCACTCTTCCCCAGGGCTCTGCTTGGAATTCCTCTTTTGTTGGGACACCTGAGGTAGCAAACCTGAAAAAGACCTCCCATCCCACAGATTGACGAAAAATATTTGGGACCGGGCCAAATCCACAAAGAGGGAGATTCGTCCATGGCCCATGAGGCCTCCCCATCTTCCACGGCCATCGTTGATACAATATCCAGAGACAAATGTCTGAACAAGCACCTCAGACTAGCTCTTTCTTCATATCCTGAAGAATTCTTCTCATGGTTTGTAGATTGGGCCTGCCATACCTACCTCCCACAACCTAAGATGAGTTTGTGTTATCAGACTTCTGTCCCCAAAGTCCTGGGCCACACACCCTCCAGGCTGGGGCCCCTGGAGCCACACATTAGGACTGTGACTACCCAATCCATGGGAAGAAGATTGAACCAGACAGGACACTAGGCCATAATCGGATCCATTGCTTTGGTTTACAGGCATGTCTTCTCAAAACCCTGGAAACCAATACCAGCAAAGGGGGTTTCCTGAGTCACCCATCAGAACAAATCTCGTCTTCACAAGGAAACTTGTGCATGGGAGCTAGTCAAAAACTTAGGAGAATACTTCAGGGTCCCGGTGCCACCCCCCCATTCCAAGGCCCTCATGGACAAAAACACACATTAGGCCCCATTCTCAGGAAAGTCCATTTCAACTCAGCCACCCCAGTTGCTCCCGCAGAGCCATCCATTCTAAACTGTCTTTGTGCTAAGAGAAAATTGGAATGCGAGGCGGGCTTCCCTGGCATCCATCCCCGAACAGTGCTCTGGAGTCATTCCATATGTGATGTCATGGAGCTGCCCAACAGGTCTCAATTGTCCCGCACATGAATCCTTGAAGGGGGCATCCCACAACTCCCAACGTGGAAAAACCTCCATGGCCTTGAGATTCCGCACCGTTCATGAAGGGGCTGTCATGCACAGAAACTCCAACCTGAGCCAACGTCTGATCCTCACCGTGACATCAGATGCATGAGATATAGGTTCAGATCTGCAGGGGGTACCAGCTTCCCCTCGGCCTGAAGCCCAAGTCTAGCTTGTGTTCTCAGACTTCTGTCCTCACACTCCTAGGCAAGAATCCCTCAAGTTTTGCAATTCCGGACCCACAAGGCAAGACTCTGCCTGACCTCTTCAAAAAATTTTATTGCCTAATGAGCTGCCCAGGCACCTTAAATGAGGATAAACCTAAACGGCACTCCACTGCACCCAAATTATATAGTCTAAGCTGGGCACTAATGCACTGTCTGTCACCACCTGAGCCCGAACCTCCTGACCAACACCCAGGTAGCTGACCTCATACTGAATACATCAACATGCCATGGCCTAAGGTCGTCATCTCTTCCCAACTGTGGTTATCAGGCTTCAGAACCTAGACCTTATCTCCAACCACTGCCCAGGGTTGATAATGATGCAGAAAGCAGAACTCTTTCCCCATGGCAAGAAACCTTGTGATTGGCATGTTGTCCAAAGTTCAGTGTAGTTGAAACCAGTGTGGCCCATGAGGCCCCGCTCATGCTCGAGGGCCACATACTTCAGGTTCCCGGTCCCACCGCCCCATTCCAAGGCCCTCATGGACACAAACACACATTAGGCCCCATCCTCAGGAAAGAACATTTCAACTCAGACACCCCGGTTGCTCCCGCAGAGCCATCCGATCTCCACTGTCTTGTTGCGAGGAGACAATTGGAAAGCGAGGTGGGCTTCCTTGGCATTCATCCTCGAACGGTGCTCTGGCGTCATTCCATATGGGAGGTCCTGGAGCTGCCCAACAGGTCTCAATTGTCCCGCAGAAGGAATCCTTGAAGGGGGCATCCCACAACTCCCAACGTGGGAGAAACTCCATGGCTTTGAGATTCTGCTCCACTCATGAAGGTGCAGTCATGGACAGAAACTCCAAACTGAGCCAACGTCTCATCCTCGCCGTGACTTCCGATGCATGAGATATTGGTTCAGATCTGCAGGGGGTACCTGCCGTGCCCACAGCCTGAAGTCCAAGTCTAGCTTGTGTTCTCAGAATTCTGTCCTCACACACCTGGCCCAGAAGCCCTCAACTCTGGCAATTCCTGACCCACAATGCAGCACTGACAGCCCTCTCGAAAAATATTTTGCCTAATGAGCCTCCCAGGCACCTTAATGAGGATAAACCTACACGGCTCCGACTATACCCAAATTATATAGTCTAACCAGAACACTAATGCACTGTCTGACACAACCTGAGCCCGAACATCCTGACCAACACCCAGACAGCTGACCGCACACTGAGCACATCAGACCCGCCATGGCCTTAGGTCATCATCTCTTCCCAACTGCGGTTCAGGCTTCAGAACCTAGACTTTATATCCAACCTCTGCCCAGGGTTGAAAATGATGCAGAAATCAGAACTCCATCCCCATGGCAAGAGACCTTGTGATTGGCATGTTGTCCAAAGTTCAGTGTAGTTGAAACCAATGTGGCCAATGAGGCCCCGCCCAAGCTCGAGGGCCAAATTGGTCACAAACACACATTCTGTCCCTCAGCCTAAGCACAGTCTTCAAGTAAGGCCTATCAGCGGCTGGATGATGAGATAGCATATTGGGCCTGCCCTGCCCATAGGCCCCAATTTTTAACCATAGTTTGGGTTGTCCCTTCACTCTTTCCCAGGCCTCTGCTTAGGATTCCTCTTTGGTTGGGACACCTGAGGTAACAAACCTGAAAGCAGACCTCCCATCCAACAGATTGACGAAAAACAATTGGGACCGGGACTAATCCACAGAGAGGAAGATTCATCCATGGCCCATGTGGCCTCCCCACATTCCACGGCCATCGTTGATACAAAATCCAGAGACAAAAGCCTGAGCAAGTGCCTCAGACTCGCTCTTTCTTCATATCCTGAAGAGTTCTTCCTACGGTTTGTAGATTGGGCCTGCCATACCTACGTCCCCAAACCTAAGCTAAGTTTGTGTTTTCAGAATTCTGTCCTCAAAGTCCTGGGCCACACACCCTCTAGGCTAGGGCCACTGGAGCCACACATGAGCACTGTGTCTACCCAATCTATGGGAATTCTTCCCATTCCATTGTCAAAAATCGCACAAATAAGGAGAACCCTCTATAGTCCCCGAGGCCATCCCAATTGTGTAAGTCTCCCAGGACAAACAAGGGCGGTCTCACACCAGCTGAACATCTACCTCCACTCATACCACAGATGGATGTCCCCAGAGAAGAAAATTGAACCAGACAGGACGCTAGGCCATAAACGGATCCATTGCTTTGGTTTACAGGCATGTCTCCTCAAAAGCTTGGATTCCAATACCAGCGTAGGGGGTTTCCTGAGGCACCCATTAGAACAAATCTCATCTCCACAAGGAAACTTGCGCATGGGAGCTATGTCCAAATCTTAGGAGAATACTTCAGGGTCCCGGTGCCCCCGCCCCATTCCAAGGCCCTCATGGACACAAACACACCTTAGACCCCAACCTCAGAAAGTCCATTACTTTTTTTTTTTAAGATTTTATTTATTTATTTGACAGTCATAGATCACAAGCAGGCAGAGAGAGAGTAGGAAGCAGGCTCCTTGCTGAGCAGAGTGCCTGATGTGAGGCTCGATCCTAGGACTCTGAGATCATGACCTGAGTCGAAAGAAGTGGCTTAACACACTGAGCCACGCAGGAGCCCCACGAAAGTCCCATTCAACTCAGTCACACCGGTAGCTCCCGCAGAACCATCCAATCTAAACTGTCTTGGTGCTAGCAGACTATTGGAATGCGAGGCGGGCTTTCCTGGCATCCATCCTCGAACGGTGCTCCGGAATCATTCCATATGGGATGTCCTGGAGCTGCCCAACAGGTCTGAAATGTCCCGCCGAAAAAATCCTTGAAGGGGGCATCCCACAACTTCCAACTTGGGAAAACCACCAAAGCCTTGAGTTTCCGCTCCGTTCCTGAAGGGACAGTCATGCACAGAAACTCCAACATGAGCCAACGTCTAATCATCGCCGTGACTTCAGAAGCATGAGATATTGGTTCAGTTTGGGTTGTCCCTTCACTCTTCCCCAGGGCTCTGCTTTGGAATTCCTCTTTGGTTGGGACACCTGAGGTAACAAACCTGAAAGGTGACTTCCCATCCCACAGATTGACGAATAACAATGGGGACCGCGCCAAATCCACAGAGAGGAAGATTCATCCATGGCCGATGAGGCCTCCCCACATTCCACGGCCATCGTTGATACAAAATCAAGAAATAGCCTGAGCAGGCACCTCAGACTCGCACTTTCTTCATATCCTGAAGAGTTCTTTTCATGGTTTGTAGATTGGGCCTGCCATACCTACGTCCCAAACCTTGGCTGAGTTTGTGTTTTCAGTCTTCTGTCCTAGAAATCCTGGGCCACACACCCTCCAGGCTGGGCACCTGGAGCCACATATTAGGACTGTGCCTACACAATACATGGGAATTCTGCCCATTCCATTGTTCCAAATCGTACAAATTAGGAGAACCCTACAAAGTACCCGAGGACATCACAATTTGTGGTCTCCCGGGACAAACAAGGGCCGTCTGACACCAGCTGAGCATCTACCTCCACTCATACCATAGATATATGTCCTCAGAGAAGAAGATTGAACCAGACAGGACACTAGGCCATAATCGGATCCATTGCTTTGGTTTACAGGCATGTCTCCTCAAAAGCCTGGATTCCAATACAAGCATAGGGGTTTTCCTGAGGCACCCATGAGAACAATTCTCGTCTCCATGAGGAAACTTGTGCATGTAAGCTATGTCAAAAGCTTAGGAGAATACTTCAGGGTCCCAGTGACACCGCCCATTCCAAGGTCCTCATGGACACAAACACACATTAGGCCCCATCCTCAGGAAAGTCCATTTCAACTCAGCCACCCCGGTTGCTCCCGCAGAGCCATCCGATTTCAAATGTCTTGTTGCGAGGAGACAATTGGAATGCGAGGCGGGCTTCCTTGGCATCCATATTCGAACTGTGCTCTGGAGTCATTCCATATGGGAAGTCCTGGAGCTGCCCAAAAGGTCTCAATTGTCCCGCAGAAGAAATCCTGGAAAGGGGCATCCCACAAGTCCCAACGTGTTGAAAACCTCCATGGTCGTGAGATTCAGCCATGTTCATGAAGGTGCAGTCATGCACAGAAACTCCAAACTGAGCCAACGTCTGATCCTCGCCGTGACTTCAGATGCATGAGATATTGGTTCAGAACTTCAGGGGGTACCTGCCCTGCTCTCGGCTAGAAGCTCAAGTCTAGCTTGTGTTCTCAGACTTCTGTCCTCACACTACTGGCCCAGAATTCCTCAAGTTTGGCAATTCTGGACCCACAATGCAGCACTCTGCCTACCCTCTAGAAAAAAATATATTGCCTAATGAGGTGCCCAGGCATCTTAAAGGAGGATAAAACTACAAGGCACTCGACTGTACCCAAATTATACAGTCTAACCTGGGCACTAATGCACTGTCTGACACAACCTGAGCCCGAACTTGCTGACCAACACCCAGGCAGCTGACCGCACACTGAGCACATCAGACCCGCCATGGACTTAGGTCGTCATCTCTTCCCAACTGCGGTTTTCAGGATCAAGAACCTAGACCTTATCTCCAACCACTGCCCAGGTTTGAAAATGATGCAGAACGCAGAACTCCTTCCCAATGGCAAGAAACCTTGTGATTGGCATGTTGTCCAAAGTTCAGTGTAGTTGAAACCAGTGTGGCCCATGAGGCCCCGCCCATGCTCGCGGGCCACATTGGTCACAAACACACATTGTGACCCTCAGCCTGAGCCCAGTCCTCAAGTAAGGCCTCTCAGTGGCTGGATGAAGAGACAGCATATGGGGCCTGCCATGCCACTAGGCCCAAATTTTTAACCATAGTTTGGGTTGTCCCTTCACTCTTCCCCAGGTCTCTGCTTTGGAATTCCTCTTTGGTTCGGACACCTGAGGTAACATACCTGAAGGCAACATCCCAGCCCACAGATTTACGAAAAACAATTGGGACCGGGCAAAATTCACAGAGAGGAAGATTCGTCCATGGCCCATGAGGCCTCCTCACATTCGACGGCCTTCGTTGATACAAAATACAGAGACCATAGCCTGAGCAAGCGCCTCAGACTCGCTCTTTCTTCATATCCTGAAGAGTTCTTCTCATGGTTTGTAGATGGGGCCTGATATACCTACGTCCCCAAACCAAGCTGAGTTTGTGTTTTCAGACATCTGTCCTCAAAGTACTGGGCCACACACACTCCAGGCTGGGGCCACTGGAGCCACACATTAGGACTGTGCCTACCCCATGCCCATTCCATTGTATAATTTCGTACAAATTAGGAGAACCCTCCAAAGTCCCTAGGCCATCCCAATAGTGTAGTTCTCTGTGGACAAACAAGGGCGGTCTGACAACATAATCGGATCCATTGCTTTGGTTTATAGGCATGTCTCCTCAAAATCCTGGATTCCAATACCAGCATAGGGGGTTTCCTGAGGCACCCATCAGAAATAATCTCGTCTCCACGAAGAAACTTGTGCATGGGACCTATGTAGGTCATGAAAGGGCAGTCATGCACAGAAACTACAACCTGAGCCCGAACCTCCTGACCAACAACCAGGCAGCTGACCGCACACTGAGCACATCAGACCCACCATGGCCTTAGGTCATCATCTCTTCCCAACTGCGGTTTTCAGGATTCAGAACTTGGCTGAGTTTGTGTTTTCCGACTTCTGTCCTCAAAGTCCTGGGCAACACACCCTCCTGGCTGGGGCCCCTGGAGCCACATATTAGGACTGTGCCTACTTCATGCATGGGAATTCTGCCCATTCCATTGTCCAAAATTGTACAAATTAGGAGAACCCTCAAAGTCCCCGAGGCCATCCCAATATGTAGGTCTCTTTGGACAAACAAGGGCGGTCTGACACCAGCTGAGCATCTACCTCCACTCATACCATAGATGGATGTCCCAAGAGAAGGAGATGGAACCAGACAGGACCCTAGGCCATAATCGGATCCATTGCTTTGGTTTACAGGCATGTCTCCTCAAAATCCTGGATTCCAATACCAGCATAGGGGGTTTCCTGAGGCACCCATCAGAAAACATCTCGTCTCCACGAGGAAACTTGTGCATGGGACCTATGTCAAAATCTTAGGAGAATACTTCAGAGCCGGTGCCACCGCCCAATTCCAAGGTCCTCATGGACACAAACACACATTAGGCCCCATGCTCACGAAAGTCCATTTCAAATCAGCCACCCCGGTTGCTCCCGCAGAGCCATCCGATCTCCACTGTCTTGTTGCTAGGAGACAATTGGAATGCGAGGCGGGCATCCCTGGCATCCATCCTCGAACGGTACTCTGGAGTCATTCCATATGGGATGTTTTGGGGCTGCCCAACAGGTCTCAATTGTCCCGCAGAAGGAATCCTTGAAGGGGGCATCCCACAACTCCCAACGAGGCAAAACCTCCATGGCATTGAGATTCCTCTCCGTTCATGAAGGGCAGTCATGCACAGAAACTACAACCTGAGTCAACGTCTGATCCTGCCGTGACTTCAGATGCATGAGATATGGGTTCAGATGTGCAGGGGGTACCTGCCTTGCACTCGGCCTGACGCCCAAGTCTAGCTTGTGGTCTCAGACTTCTGTCCTCACACTACTGGCCCAGAAGCCCTCACGTTTGGCAATTCCGGACCCACAATGCAGTACTCTGCCTGCCCTCTAGAAAAAATATCTTGCCTAATGAGCTTCCCAGGCACTACAAGATGATCAACCTTCACGGAACTCGACTGTACCCAAATTATATAGTCTAACCTGGGCACTAATGCACTGTCTGACACAACCTGAGCCCGAAACTCCTGACCAACAACCAGGCAGCTGACCGCACACTGAGCACATCAGACCCACTATGGCCTTAAGTCATCATCTCTTCCCAACTGCGGTTTTCAGGCTTCCGAACCTAGACCTTATCTCCAACCACTTCCCAGGGTTGAAAATGATGCAGAAATCAGAACTCCTTCCCCATTGCAAGAGACCGTGTGATTGGCATGTTGTCCAAAGTTCAGTGTAGTTGAAACCAGTGTGGCCCATGAGGCTCGGACCCTGCTTGCGGGACACATTGGTCACAAACACACATTGTGACCCTCAGCCTGAGCCCAGTCCTCAAGTAAGGCCTCTCAGTGGCTGGATGAAGAGATAGCATATGGGGCCTGCCATGACCCTAGGCCCCAAATTTTAACCATAGTTTGGGTTGTCCCTTCACTCTTCCCAGGGCTCTGTTTGGAATTCCTCTATGGTTGGGACACCTGAGGTAACAAACCTGAAAGGAGACCTCCCATCCCACAGATTGATGAAAAACAATTGGGACCGGGCCAAATCCCAAGAGAGGAAGTTCGTCCATGGCCCATGAGGCCTCACCTCATTCCATGGCCATCGTTGACACAAAATCCAGACACCAAAGCCTGAGCAAGCGCCTCAGACTCGTTCTTTCTTCGTATCCTGAAGATTTCTTCTCATGGTTTGTAGATTGGGCCTGCCATACCTACGTCCCCAAACCTAAGCTGCCTTTGTGTTTTCCGAACTCTGTCCTCAAAGTCCTGGGCCACACACCCTCCAGGCTGGGGCCTCTGGAGCCACACATTAGGACTGTGCCTACCCCATGCATGGGGATTCTGCCCATTCCATTGTCCAAAATCGTACAAATTAGGAGAACCCTCCAAAGTCCCCGAGGCCATCCCAATATGTAGGTGTCTGTGGACAAACAAGGGCGGTCTGACACCAGCTGAGCATCTACCTCCACTCATACCATAGATGGATGTCCCCAGAGAAGGATATGGTACCAGACAGGACCCTAGGCCATAATCGGATCCATTGCTTTGGTTTAAAGGCATGTCTCCTCAAAATCCTGGATTCCTATACCAGCATAGGGGCTTTCCTGAGGCACCCATCAGAAAAAATCTCGTCTCCACGAGGAAACTTGTGCATTGGACCTATGTCAAAATCTTAGGAGAATAATTCAGAGTCCCGGTGCCACCGCCCCATTCCAAGGTCCTCATGGACACAAACCCACATTAGGCCCCATGCTCAGGAAAGTCCATATCAACTCAGCCAACCAGGTTGCTCCCGCAGAGCCATCCGAACTCAACTGTGATGTTGCTAGGAGACAATTGGAGAGCGAGGTGGGCTTCCCTGGAATCCATCCTCGAACGGTGCTCTGGACTCATTCCATATGGCATGTTTTGGAGCTGCCCAACAGGTCTCAATTGTCCCGCAGAAGGAATCCTTGAAGGGGCCATCCCACAACTCCCAACGTGGGAAAAACTCCATGGCCTTGAGATTCCTCTCCGTTCATGAAGGGGCAGTCATGCACAGAAACTACAACCTAGGCCAACGTCGGATCCTCGCCGTGACTTCAGATGCATGAGATATTGGTTCAGATGTGCAGGGGGTACCTGCCTTGCCCTCGGCCTGAAGCCCAAGTCTAGCTTGTGGTCTCAGACTTCTGTCCTCACACTGCTGGCCCAGAAGCCCTCACGTTTGGCAATTCCGGAACCACAATGCAGCACTCTACCTGCCCTCTAGAAAAAATATCTTGTCTAAGGAACTGCCCGGGTACCTCAAATAAGGATCAACATACACGGCAATCGACTGTATCCAAATTATATAGTCTAACCTGGGAACTAATGCACTGTCTGACACAACCTGAGCCCGAAACTCCTGACCAACAACCAGGCAGCTGACCGCACACTGAGCACATCAGACCCACCATGGCCTTAGGTCATCATCTCTTCCCAACAGCAGTTTTCAGTCTTCCGAACCTAGACCTTATCTCCAACCACGGCCCAGGGTTGAAAATAATGCAGAAATCAGAACTCCTTCACCATGGCAAGAGACCTTGTGATTGGCATGTTGTCCAAAGTTCAGTGTAGATGAAACCGGTGTGGCCCATGAGGCCACTCCCACTCTCCCGGGCCACATTGGACACAAACACACATTGTGACCCTCAGCCTGAGCCCAGTTCTCAAGTAAGGCCTCTCAGTGGCTGGTGAAGAGAAAGCATATGGGGCCTGACATGCCCCTAGGCCCCAAATTTTAACCATAGTTTGGGTTGTCCCTTCACTCTTCCCCAGGGCTCTGCTTTGGAATTCCTCTTTGGTTGGGACACCTGAGGTAACAAACCTGAAAGGAGACCTCCCATCCCACAGATTGACGAAATACAATTGGGACCGGTCCAAATCCACAGAGAGGAAGAATCGTCCATGGCCCATGAAGTCTCCCCACATTCCACGGCCATCGTTGACACAAAATCCAGAGACCAAAGCCTGAGCAAGCGCCTCAGACTCGCTCTTTCTTCATATCCTGAAGAATTCTTCTCATGGTTTGTAGATTGGGCCTGCCATACCTACGTCCCCAAACCTAAGCTGTGTCTGTGTTTTCAGACTTCTGTCCTCAAAGTCCTGGGCCCCACACCCTCCAGGCTGGGGCCCCTGGAGCCACACATTAGGACTGTGCCTACCCAATCTATGGGAATTCTGCCCATTCCATTGTCCAAAATTGTACAAATTAGGAGAACCCTCCAAAGTCCCCGAGGCCATCCCAATATGTAGGTGTCTGTGGACAAACAAGGGCAGTCTGACACCAGCTGAGCATCTACCTCCACTCATACCATAGATGGATGTCCCCAGAGAAGGAGATGGAAACAGACAGGACCCTAGGCCATAATCGGATCCACTTCTTTGGTTTACAGGCATGTCTCCTCAAAATCCTGGATTCTAATACCAGCATAGGGTGTTTCCTGAGGCACCCATCAGAAAAAATCTCGTCTCCACGAGGAAACTTGTGCATGGGACCTATGTCAAAAGCTTAGGAGAATACTTCCGAGTCCCGGTGCCACCGCCCCATTCCAAGGTCCTCATGGAAACAAACACACATTAGGCCCCATGCTCGGGAACGTCCATTTCAACTCAGCCACCCCGGTGTCTCCCGCAAGCCATCCGATCTCCACTGTCTTGTTGCTAGGAGACAATTGGAATGCGAGGCGGGCTTCCCTGGCATCCATCCTCGAACAGTGCTCTGGAGTCATTCCATATGGGATATTTTGGAGCTGCCAAACAGGTCTCAATTGTCCCGCAGAAGGAATCCTTGAAGGGGGCATCCCACAACTCCCAACATGGGAAAACCTCCATGGCCTTGAGATTCCTCTCCGTTCATGAAGGGGCAGTTATGCACAGAAACTACAACCTGAGCCAAAGTCTGATCCTCGCCGTGACATCAGATGCATGAGATATTGGTTCAGATGTGCAGGGGGTACCTGCCTTGCCCTCGGGACTGAAGTCCAAGCCTAGCTTGTGGTCTCAGACTTCTGTCATCACACTACTGGCCCAGAAGCCCTCAAGTTTGGCAATTACGGACCCACAATGCAGCACTCTGCCTGCCCTCTAGAAAAAATATCTTGCCTAATGAGCTGCCCAGGCACCTCAAATGAGGATCAACCTACACGGCACTCGACTGTACCCAAATTACATAGTCTAACCTGGGCACTAATGCACTGTCTGACACAACCTGAGCCTAAAACTCCTGACCAACAACCAGGCAGCTGGCCGCACACTGAGCACATCAGAACCACCATGGCTTTAGGTCATCATCTCTTCCCAACTGCGGATTTCAGGCTTCAGAACCTAGACCTTATCTCCATCCACTGCCCAGGGTTGAAAATGATGCAGAAATCAGAACTCCTTCACCATGGCAAGAGACCTTGTGATTGGCATGTTGTCCAAAGTTCAGTGTAGTTGAAACCAGTGTGGCCCATGAGGCCCCGCCCAAGCTCGCGGGCCACATTGGTCACAAGCACACATTGTGAACCTCAGCCTGAGCCCAGTCCTCAAGTAAGGCCTCTCAGTGGCTGGATGAAGGGACAGCATATGGGGCCTGCCATGCCCCTAGGCCCCAAATTTTAACCATAGTTTGGGTTGTCCCTTCACTCTTCCCAGGGCTCTGTTTGGAATTCCTCTTTGGTTGGGACACCTGAGGTAACAAACCTGAAAGGAGACCTTCCATCCCACAGATTGACGAAAAACAATTAGGCCGATCCAAATCGACAGAGAGGAAGATTCGTCCATGGCCCATGAGGCCTCCCCACATTCCACGGCCATCTTTGACACAAAATCCAGAGACCAAAGCCTGAGCAAGCGCCTCAGACTCGCTCTTTCTTTGTATCCTGAAGATTTCTTCTCATGGTTTGTAGATTGGGCCTGCCATACCTACGTCCCCAAACCTAAGCTGCGTTTGTGTTTTCCGACTTCTGTCCTCACAGTCCTGGGCCACACACCCTCCAGGGTCTGGCCACTGGTGCCACACATTAGGACTGTGCCTACCCCATGCATGGGAATTCTGCCCATTCAATTGTCCAAAATTGTACAAATTAGGAGAACCCTCCAAAGTCCCCGAGGCCATCCCAATAATGTAGGTCTCTGTGAACAAAGAAGGGCGGTCTGACACCAGCTGAGCATCTACCTCCACTCATACCATAGATGGATGTCCCCAGAGAAGGAGATGGAACCAGACAGGACCCTAGGCCATAATCGGATCCATTGCTTTGGTTTACAGGCATGTCTCCTCAAAAGCCTGGATACCAATACCAGCATAGGGGGTTTCCTGAGGCACCCATCAGAAAACATCTCGTCTCCACGAGGAAACTTGTGCATGGGACCTATGTCAAAATCTTAGGAGAATACTTCAGAGTCCCAGTGCCACAGCCCCATTCCAAGGTCCTCATGGACACAAACACATATTAGGCCCCATGCTCGGGAACTCCATTTGAACTCAGCCACCCCGGTTGCTCGCGCAGAGCCATCCAATCTCCACTCTCTTGTTGCTAGGAGACAATTGGAATGCGAGGCGGGCTTCCCTGGCATCCATCCTCGAACGGTACTCTGGGTCATTCCATATGGGAAGTTTTGGAGCTGCCAAACAGATCTCAATTGTCCCCCAGATGGAATCCTTGAAGGGGGCATCCCACAAC
This sequence comes from Mustela nivalis, assembly GCF_964662115.1. NCBI lineage: Eukaryota > Metazoa > Chordata > Mammalia > Carnivora > Mustelidae > Mustela > Mustela nivalis. The sequence continues at coordinate 1,192,400 of NW_028136529.1, forward strand.
TCCCAATGTGGGAAAACCTCCATGGCCTTGAGATTCCTCTCCGTTCATGCAGGGGCAGTCATGCACAGAAACTACAACCTGAGCCAACGTCTGATCTTTGCCGTGACATCAGATGCATGAGATATTGGTTCAGGTGTGCAGGGGGTACCTGCCTTACCCTCGGGCCTGAAGCCCAAGTCTAGTTGTGGTCTCAGACTTCTGTCCACATCTGTCTATGGGTCTGAGTGCAGGTAGGTGCTCAGTTGGGCTCAGATTGCCCCTGTTTTTCCTGGGAAGCCACCACTATTGAGATGGATCAGGGACTTCGGAGGTTTATCCTATTAGAAGGGTTGTGGCCATTGGAATGGGCACACACAATTCCCTAGGAGAGGGCAAGTACAGTCCTCAGGTTTGGCTCCAGGGTCCTGAGCCTGTAGGTTTTGTAGGCCAGGGCTGTTTGGACAGTTGTCTGAAAACACAAACTCGGCTTATGTTTCGGGTCATAGGTATGGCAGGACTGATCTACAGACCATGAAGAGAACACTTCGGGATTTGAAAGAAGGGCGAGTGCGAGGCTCCTGCTCAAGTTTTTGTCTCTGGATATCGTGTCACTCATGGTCGTGAAATTTCTGGGGGACTTCATGGGAAATGGACGAGTCTTACTCTCTTGTGGTTTGGCCCCGTCCAAAGAGTTTGGGGGCATTCTATGGGCTGGATGAAGTCCGTTTTTTGTTGTTGTTGTTGTTGTTGTTTTCTTTTTTAACCTCAGGTGTCCCACCAAATGAGGGATTCAAGAGTAGAGCTTTGGGGAGGGGCGACTGGACAATCAGAAATCTGGTTAAAAATTGGGGCCTAGGGACATGTCAAGCCCATTATGACATCTAATGGTCCAGCAACTGAGAGGACTTACTAGAGGACAGGACTCATGCTGAGGGTCACAATGCGTGTGTATGCCCTCCTCGCACTCAAGAATGGGCGGGGCCTCAGGGTGAATGCTGGTTTCTCCTACACTGAACGTTGGACAACGTGCCAACCACAAGGGTTCTTGCCATGGGTAAGGAGGAGTTCTGATTTCTGCATCACACTCACCCCTGGGCAGTGCTCGGAGATAAGGTCTCGGTTCTGAAGCCTGAAAACTGAGGTAGGGAAGAGATGATGACCTAAGGCCATGGCGGGTTTTATGGGCTCAGTGTGCGGTCAGCTTTCTGGGTGTTGGTCAGGAGGTCCGGGTTCAGGTTGTGTTCGACAGTGCATTAGTGCCCAGGATAGACTATATAATTTGGGTAAAGTCGAGTGCTGTGTAGGTTGATCCTCATTTAATGTGCCTGGGCAGCTCATGAGGCAATAATTTTTTTTCTAGAGGGCAGGCAGAGTGCTGCATAGTGGGTCCGGAATTGCCAAACTTGAGGGCTTCGGGGCCAGGAATGTGAGGACGGAAGTCTGAGAAGACAAGCTAGACTTGGGTTTCAGGGCGAGGGCACGGCAGGTACCCCCTGCAGATCTGACCCAATATTTCATGCATCTGAAGTCAGGGCGAGGATCAGACGTTGGCTCAGGTTGGAGTTTCTGTGCATGACGGCCGCATCATGTAGGGAGCGGAATCTCGAGGCCATTGAGGTTTTCCCACGTTGGGAGTTGTGGGATGCCCCCTTCAAGGATTCCTTCTGCAGGACAATTGAGAACTGTTGGACGTCTCCAGGACATCCCATTGGAATGACTCCAGTGCACCGTTCGCGGATGGATGCCTGGGAAGCCTGCCTCGCATTCCAATTGTCTCCTAGCAACAAGACAGTTTAGATATGATGGCTCTCCCGGAGCAACCGGGGTGGCTGAGTTGAAATGGACTTTCCTGATCATGGGTCCTAATGTGTTTTGGTGTCCATGAGGGCCTTGGAATGGGGCGGTGGCACCGGGACCCTGAAGTACTCTCCTAAGCTTTGGACATGGCTCCCATGCACAGGTTTCCTTGTGGAGACGAGATGAGTTCTGATGGGTGCCTCAGGAAAACCCCTATGCTCGTATTGGAATCAGGCTTTTGAGGACACATGCCTGTAACCCAAAGCAATGGATCCTATTATGGCCTAGGGTCCTGTCTGGTTCAATCTTCTTCTCTGGGGACATCCATTTATGGTATGAGTGGAGGTCGATTATCAGCTGGTGTCAGACAGCCCTTTTTTTTTCCGGGCGACCTACACTATTGCGATGGCCTCAGGGACTTTGGAGGTTTCTCCTAATTTGTACGATTTTGGACCATGGAATGGGCAGAATTCCCATGGATTGGTAGGCACAGTCCTAATGTGTGGCTCCAGGGTGTGTGGCCCAAGACTTTGAGGACAGAAGTCTGAAAACACAAACTCAGCTTAGGTTTGGGGACGTAGGTATGGCAGGCACGATCTATAAGCTATGAGAAGAACTCTTCAGGATATGAAGAAAGTGCGAGTCTGCAGCGCTTGCTCAGGCTTTTGTCTCTGGATTTTTTATCAGCGATGGCCGTGGAATGTCGGGGAGGCCTCCTGGGCCATGGACGAATCTTCCTCTCTGAGGATTTGGCCCGATTCCCAATTGCTTTTCGTCAATCTGTGGGATGGGAGGAGTCATTTCAGTTTTGTTACCTCAGGTGTCCCTCCAAAAGAGGAATTCCAAAGCAAAGCCGTGGGGAAGACTGAAGGGACAACCCGAACTATGGTTAAAAATTGGGGCCTAGGGGCATGGCAAGCCCAATATGCTATCTTTTCATCTAGCCACTGAGTGGCCTTACTTGAGGACTGACTCAGCCTGAGGGTCACAATGTGTGTTTGTGACCAATGTGGCCCACGAGCATGGGCGGGGCCTCATGGGCCACACTGGTTTCAACTACACTGAACGTTGGACAACATGCCAACCACAAGGTTTCTTGCCATGGGGAAGGAGATCCGATTTCTGTATCACCTTCAACCCTGGGCAGTGATTGGAGATAAGGTCTAGGTTCTGAAACCTGAAAACCGAGTTTGGGAAGAGATGACGACCTAATGCCATGGCGGCTCCATGTGCTCAGTGTGCGGCCAGCTGTCAGGGAGGGGCCAGGGGTCCAGGCTCAGACTGTGTCAGAAAGGGCATTAGTGCCCTGGTCAGCCTATGTATTTGGGGTACAGCCAAGGTCGGTGCAGGTTGATCCTCATTTGGGGTTACTGGGTAGCCCCAGAGGACAATGCTTTTCTTCTGGAGGGCAGGCAGAGTGCTGCATTTTAATTCTGGATTGCCAAACTGGAGGGCTTGTGGGCCAGTAGTCTGACGACAAAATTCTGAGAACACAAGCTAGGCTTAGGTACTGGGTGAGGCCATGGCAGGCACAATCTACAGACCTGAATCGAGATCTCGTGCATCTGAAGTCAGGGCGAGGATCAGACGATCGCTCAGGTTGGAGTTTCTGCCCCTGATGGCCCCTTCATGAATGTGGGGGCATCACGAGGCCATGGGGGTTTTCCCACGATGGGAGTTATGAGAAGCTCCAAACTGCAGAGAGTCTTCTGCAGGACAATTGAGACCTGTTGTTTGGGTCCAGGCCAATGATTCTGAGCAGGGTTCTAAGGATGCATGGCTGGGTAGCCCACCTCGCATTCCAATTGTCTCCTAGCAACAAGAGAGTTTAGATGCTGGATCTTGTCGAGCAACCGAGGAGGCTGAGTTGAAATGGACTCGCCTGTGGATGGCTCCTAATGTGCTTTTGTGTCTATGCAGACCTTGGAATGAAGCAGTGGCACTGGGGCCCTGATCGTTCTCCTAAACAGATGCTTTGACACAGCTCCAACGTGCAAGTTTCCCATGTGTAGATGAGATGTTTTCTGATGGCTGAGTCAAGAAACAGCCATATGCTGGTTTTGAAAACCAGGCCTCTGAGGAGAGATGCCTGGAAACCAAAGCAATGGATCTGATTAGTGCCTAGGTTCCAGTTCTTTCCTTTGGACCTCTGGGGACATCTGTCTATTGGTCTGAGTGTAGATAAGTGCTTAGATGGCCTCAGATTGCCCCTGATTTTCCTGGGAAGCCACCACTAGTGAGATGGATCAGGGACGTTGGCGATTTTTCCTATTAGAAGTGTTGTGGCCATCGGAATGGGCACACACAATCCCCTTGGAGAGGGCAAGTATAGTCCTCAGGTTTGGCTCCAGGGACCTGAGCCTGTAGGTTGTGTAGGCCAGGGCTGTTTGGACAGTTGTCTGAAAATACAAACTCGGCTTATGTTTCGGGTCATAGGTATGGCAGGACTGATCTACAGACTTGAGGAGAACTCTTCGTGATTTGAGAAAAGGGCGAGTGTGAGGCTCTTGAGCAAGTTTTTGTCTCTGGATATAGTGTCAATCATGGTGGTGAAATTTCTGCGTGACTTCATGGGAAATGGTCGAGTCTTACTCTCTGGTGGTTTGGCCCTGTACAAAGAGTTTGTGGTCATACTGTGGGATGGAAGAAGTCCGTTATTATGTTGTTGTTGCTTTCTTTTTTAACCTCAGGTGTCCCACCAAATGAGGGATTCCAGAGTAGAGCCCTGGGTAGGGACGACTGGACAATCAGAAATCGGGTTAAAAATTGGGGCCTAGGGACATGTCAAGCCCATTATGATATCTAATGGTCCAGCCACTGAGAGGACTTACTAGAGGACAGAACTCATGCTGAGGGTCACAATGCGTGTTTATGCCCTCGTCGCACTCAAAATGGGTGGGGCATCAGGGTGAATGCTGGTTTCTCCTCTACTGAACGTTGGACAATGTGCCAACCACAAGGTTTCTTGCCATGGGTAAGGAGGAGTTCTGATTTCTGCATCACACTCACCCCTGGGCAGTGATTGGAGATAAGGTCTCGTTTTGAAGCCTGAACTGAGGTAGGGAAGAGAAGGCGACCTAAGGCCATGGCAGGTCTGATGTGCTCAATGTGCGGTCAGCTGCCTGATGTTGGTCCGGAGGTTCGGGCTCAGGTTTTGTCAGAGAGTGCATTAGTGCTCTGGTTAGACTATATAATTTGGGTACAGTCGAGTGCCGTGTAGGTTTATCCTCATTTGAGGTGCCTGGGCAGCTCATTAGGCAAGATATTTTTTCTAGAGGGCTGGCAGAGTGCTGCATTGTGGGTCCGGAATTGCCAAACCTGAGGTCTCCTGGGCCAATAGTGTGAGGACAGAAGTCTTAGAACACAAGCTAGACTTGGGCTTCAGGCCGATGGCACGGCAGTTACCCCCTGCAGATCGGAACCAATATCTCATGCATCTGAATTCACGGCGAGGATCAGACGTTGGCTCAGGTTGAATTTTCTGTGCTTGACTGCCCCTTCAAGAACGGACCGGAATCTCAAGGCCATGGAGGTTTTCCCACGTTGGGAGTTGTGGGATTCCCCCTTCATGGATTCCTTCTGAGGGACAATTGAGAATTGTTGGGCAGCTCCAGGACATCCCATAAGGAATGACTCCAGATCACCATTGGAGGATGGATGCCAGGGAAGGCCGCCTCGCATTCCAATTGTCTTTTAGCAACAAGACAGGTGAGATCGGATGGCTATGCTGGAGCAACCGGGGTGGCTGAGTTGAAATGGATTTTTCCTCAGAATGGAGCCTAAGGTGTGTTTGTGTCCATGAGGGCCTTGGAGGATGGATGCCCAGGAAGACCGCCTCGCATTCCAATTGTCTCCTAGCAACAAGACAGTTGAGATCGAATGGCCTGCAGGAGCAACCTTGGTGGCTGAGTTGAAATGGACTTTCCTGAGGATGGGGCCTAATGTGTTTTTGTGTCCATGAGGGCGTTGGAATGGGGGGGTGGCACCGGGACCCTGAAGTATTCTCCTAACCTTTGGACATAGCTCCCAAGCACAAGTTTCCTTGTGAAGACGATTTTTGTTCTGATGGGTGCCTCAGGAAACCCCCTTTGCTGGTATTGGAATCCGGGATTTTGAGGAGACATGCCTGTAAACCAAATAATGGATCCGATTATGGCCTAGGGTCCTGTCTGGTTCAATCTTCTTCTCTGGGGACATCCATCTATTGTATGAATGGAGGTAGATGCTCAGCTGGTGGCAGACCACACTTGTTTGTCCCTGGAGACTTACACTATTGGGATGGCTTCCGGAATGTTGGAGTGTTCTCCTAATTTGTACGATTTTGGACAATGGTATGGGCAGAATTCCCATGGATTGGGTAGGCACAGTCCTAATGTGTGGCTCCAGGGGCCTCAGCCTGGAGGGTGTGTGGCCCAGGACTTAGAGGACAGAAGGCTGAAAACACAAACTCAGCTTACGTTTGGGGACGCAGGTATGGCAGGCCCAATCTACAAACCATTAGAAGAACTCTTCAGGATATGAAGAAAGAGCGAGTCTGAGGTACGTGATCAGGATTTTGTCTCTGGATTTTGTATCAACGATTGCCGTGGAATGTGGAGAGTCCTCATGAGCCAGGGACGAATCTTCCTCTCTTTGGAATTGGCCCGGTCCCAATTGTTTTTCGTCAAGCTGTGCGATGGGAGGTCTCCTTTCAGGTTTGTGACCTCAGGTGTCCCAACCAAAGAGGAATTACAAAGCAGAACCCTGGAAAAGAGTGAATGGACAACCCAAACTATTGTTAAAAATTTAGGGTCTAGGGGCTTGGCAGGCCCAATATGCTTTCTCTTCATCCAGCCACTGAGAGGACTTACTTGAGGACTGGGCTCAGGCAGAGGGTCACAAAGTGTGTTGGTGACCAATGTGACCCGCGAGCATGGGCGGGGCCTCATGGGCCACCCTGGTTTCAACTACACTGAATTTTGGACAACATGCAAAACACAAGGTCTCTTGCAATGGGGAAGGAGTTCTGATTTCGGCATCATTTTCATCCCTGGGCAGTGGTTGGAGATAACGTCTAGGTTTTGAAGCCTGAAAACCGCAGTTGGAAAGAGATGACGACATAAGGCCATGGCGGGTCTTATGGGCTCAGTGTGCGGTCAGCAGGCTTGGAGTTGGTCAGGATTATCTGGCACAGTTGTTTCAGAGAGTGCAATAGTGCCCAGATTACACTACATAATTTGGGTACAGTCGAGTGCCGTGAAGGTTTATCCTCATTTGAGGTGCCTGGGCAGCTCATTAGGCAAGATATTTTTTCTAGAGGGCAGGCAGAGTGCTGCATTGTGGGTATGGAATTGCCAAACTTGAGGGCTTCTGGGCCAGGAGTGAGAGGACAGAAGTCTGAGAACACAAGCTGGACTTGGGCTTCAGGCCGAGGGCACGACAGGTACCCCCTGCAGTTCTGAACCAATATCTCATGCATCTGAAGTCACAGCGAGGATCAGATATTAGCTCAGGTTGGAGTTTTTGTGCATGACGGCCCCTTCATGAACGGAGCGGAATCTCAAGTCCACGGAGGTTTTCCCACTTGGGAATTGTGGGATGCCCCCTTCAAGGATTCCTTCTGCGGGAAAATTGAGACCAGTTGGGCAGCTCCAGGACATCCCATACGGAATGACTCCAGAGCACCGTTGGATGATGAATGCCAGGGAAGCCCACCTCGCATTCCAATTGTCTCCTAGCAACAAGACAGTTGAGATCGGATGGCTATGTGGGAGCAAATGGTTGGCTGAGTTGAAATGGACTTTCCTTAGGTTGGGGCCCAATGTGTGTTTGTGTCCATGAGGGCC